>NC_079315.1:16492038-17717038 GCF_029931775.1 Euleptes europaea
CATAGAATCATAGAGTTGGAAGGGACCACCACGGTCATCTAGTCCAACCCCCTGCACAATGCAGGAAACTCACAACTACCTCCCCCACATACCTCCAGTGCCCAGAAGATGGCTAAGATGCCCTCCCTCTCATGAACTACCTAAATTCATAGAATCAGCGTTGCTGACAGATGGCCATCTAGCCTCTTCTTAAAAACCTCCAGGGAAGGAGAGCTTACCACCTCCCGAGGAAGCCTGTTCCACTGAGGAACCGCTCTGACTGTTAGAAAATTCTTCCTAATGTCTAGACGGAAACTCTTCTGATTTAATTTCAACCCACTGGTTCTGGTCCGACCTTCTGGGGTAACAGAAAACAACTCGGCACCCTCCTCTATATGACAGCCCTTCAAGTACTTGAACATGGTTATCACATCCCCTCTCAGTCTTCTCTTCTTCAGGTTAAACATACCCATTTCAAAGGGTTTTGCACAGACCGTTCTGATGTGGGATACATGGGGTGCAGTCCTACTGATAATTTCTACATGCGGAAGGGATTTCTGTCGGTGCACTCTTCCCCCCTCCTACAGAAGCCTGAATTGCCCCCTGAAATGCTGGTTGTGGGTTACAGGAACCCTCAGGAACAGCATTTTGGGGGAGAGTTGTTGAAAATTGTCTCACCTTCTGCCCACGAAAATCCACTATGGGATTTAAGCCGTGCTGATCCCAAAATATCTGCCCCATCCTTTTTTGATATAGGAATCCACTGTTTTTCAATGGTGCCAATGGGGGGGAGAGATCCACATAGGAAAATCCAGGTGGTGAATGATTACGATAGTACAATATCCCAACAATGCATGGATCCTATTAGCATAGCAGTGTTTTGTGCTATTATCCTAGCTCAGCTATTCCCTAAATAAATAATGGCTCGACCTTAGGTTGTCGCACGTTTTCTCTGAGCAGTGAGAAATTCCAGAGGATTTTGTTTCTTTTTTTTTTTAGGGGAGAAATCACTGGAGTGGTTTAGGGTGGCTTTTTTGGCATGTTTGTGTGACAAGGAGAGCACAGAAATGTACCCCAGAGACCCAGCAGCCAGAAAGAGCGGTGGTGCAACCCAGCCAATAGGAGTGGTGAGCCTGGAAATGTGAAGATCTGACACAAGGGAGGTTGTTAGAAGAAGTTATAGGAGTATAAAAGATGTGCAGAGATCTTTGGGTTAAGTTTCCCTTCCAGACTATGCTGATGTGTTACAGTGGGCCTGCGGCTTTTGCTGGGCCAGGTGTGGGATTTATTTGCACGAGAGCGCTGTATTTATATATTACAAATCTACCAGAGAGAATGTTTCCCTGAGGCATGTACTGTGTAAAACCTAACATCCCACAACTCCTGGGTTATCGTTGTTGTTAATAATAATATTGACTTCATTCATTATTATTAACTCCATTTCTCAGGCTCGACACGAATTGCAAAATACAAAACTTCAGAGAGCAAGGGCCTCCAATAAACAACCCAGGGTTACGGAACTGGAAAAGAAGGCAAATAAAATATTAACCTTCAGATGTGTATACGTCTTTTCTGAACGATACCTTGTTCCCTTTCACTGGTTCCCAACCTGGGGTCCATGGACCCCCAGGGGTCCGCGAGAACTAAATTAATGTCCGCGAAACAAAGTTATAAACCCATAATAAATTAATATTTTCAATTAAAAGTTTTCTATTATAAAAATATATATTCAAATATTATTCTAAGTTTAATGTTTAACTAACGGTTATGATTAAAGTTTATTTTCAAATTCTCGGAATTTTTATTTTGAACCTTGGGGTCCCTGCACCGAACAAAAAAGTCCTAGTGGTCCCTGGTCAAAAAAAGGGTGGGAACCACTGCTTTATCAATAGGGTTGCCAACCTCCACGTACTTGCTGGAGATCTGCTATTACAACTGATCTCCAGCCGACAGAGATCAGTTCCCCTGGCCATTGGACTCTATGGCACCGAAGTCCCTCCCCAAACCTCGCCCTCCTCAGGCTCCGCCCCAAAAACCTCCCACTGGTGGTGAAGAGGGACCTGGCAACCCTATTTATAAAGCAAGCCATCTTGTTCCCTGTCAGTTTTACCTCTGTTATCGATCCAGGCTTGGGTGGGTGATACGCAGGCCAGGGGGAACCCATTTTTCTCTCTCCCCTTTTTCATTTCCTCCTCGCAAAACCCAATGCAGCAGGGCAGGTGGGGAATATATATCGTGACAGAAGGAAAATTCCTGTGGGGTGGCAGGAATGCTGCAAGGAATTGGCCTCAGTCTGCTTATTTACGACGTACACATCGAACATGGGGGAGCAGGAAAGCGCCCCGTCAGCCAGTCTCGCTGAAGGGTGCTCTGGCCCCTCTTCACAGCTCTCCAAGAGGGCCTTATTTTATTCAGCCACTGCAAAACGTAAGACCCGTTTATCTCATGTTGATAATACTGCTTATCTGCAAACTTTTCCACTGCAAAACAGACCTTGCCTTACCACAACCCTAATTCATTCAATAAATATCTTTTTGACTGTAAAGCCTATTGCGGAAACTGTAAAGCCTATCGCGGATCGTGAATAAGCAATTAAATACACCAAAGATGGCAATTTTACCATCCTTTACCATGGCCAGTTCTAAAACTGATCATGTATTTAAAAAACACACACAGTACCTAACTAGGGTTGCCAACGCTGGGTTGAGAACTACCTGGAGAGTTGGAGGGTGGAGCCTGAAGAGGGCGGGGTTTGGGGAGGGGAGGGACTTCAATGCCATGAAGTCCAATTGCCAAAGCGGCCATTTGCTCCAGGTGAACTGATCTCCATCGGCTGGAGATCAGTTGTAATAGCAGGAGATCTCCAGCTAGTACCTGGAAGTTGGCAACCCTATATCTAACCCATGCCTTTCTAAATATCCCCAGAGGTAGTTGCACGAACGACTTCTGTTTATTCAGACAAACAATTTGGGAGTGCTCCACCAAAGCCAGCCTTGCTTCTTGCCTTCAGTAAATCACGTGGCTAAATGTTTTTTAAGACACTTTTGCATACCAGAGATAAGGAGTTATAAACCTGCCCTTGTGCATGGGTCGGTGTGTCTCGGGTGAAAGAAGTGAGGACTTCAGACCCCGTGAATGTGTTAGAAGAATCCTGGGCCTGGATCCGTTAGAAGCTGAATTACCCTCCACTTTTCCAAGCAGCAAGACATTCCAGCGGCCTGCTCTTCCTGAGTCTGTTCCCTTTGGAGGAGGGAAAGCACTGGAGGTTTATGGCATTTCTGTAATATTTGCTTTATTTACAAATACAGGTTGGGTATCCCTTATCCAGACATCTGATAGCCAGAGTGATCCAAAAACCGGACTTTTTAGAGCCGGCATACAGGCATTACTCACAGGCCATCAGCAGCATGCCAATTTGCTTTCTGATGGTTCAGTGTACACAAAATTATTAAAAATATTGTTTAAAATTACATTCAGGCTATGTGCATTTGTGAGAGCCAGCGTGGTGTAGGGGTTAAGAGCAGTGGTTTGGAGCGGTGGACTCTGATCTGGAGAACCGGGTTTGATTCCCCACATCTCCACATGAGCGGCAGAGGCTAATCTGGTGAACTGGATTTGTTTCCCCACTGCTACACATGAAGCCAGCTGGGTGGCCTTGGGCAAGTCACAGGTCTGTTAGACCTCTCTCAGAGCCACCTACCTCACAGGGTGTCTGTTGTGGGGAGGGGGAGGGAAGGTGATTGTAAGCCGGTTTGAGTCTCCCTTAAGTGGTAGAGAAAGTTGGCATATAAAAACCAACTCTTCTTCTTTGAATTTTGTGTTTGCACTTGGGTTCCATCCCCAAGATATCTCAGTATGTATGTGCAACAATTCCAAAATATGGAATGATTCGAAATACAGACCACTTCTGGTTCCAAGCAGTCTGGATGAGGGATGCTCAACCTGTATACAGGTGTAGGCACCCAGGCCCTGATGTGTCTTCACATACACACACATCTTAGCCCCTCCTCTCAGCATGATGGCTCTCCTCCAGGTTCTGGTTGGAGCTTCAAGAGGACCATTTTCAACAAACACCCTCCCCACAAGAGTTCACATAAACAATAGTGAAGGATGGTTAATACTCTTATCCTAGAGGATTGGACTCTAGTTTAATGCCATGAAATCATGGGGCTGTTATCCCAGGTCTGGTGACTGTAAACAATGCTCCAAGTGACGCAGTTTGAGAGGACAATCCACACATTACATGAGGACTTTTGATCAGATGGAGCCTGGGTAGGGTTGCCAGTAGGGCTGTTGAAAAGCAAAATCGGTAAAATTCGGATTCGGCAAAATTTGGCCCGTTTTGATTTGGGAAATGCCGAAGTCCGAACTCCCCCGATTCAGATCCGTGGAATTCAGCACGAGATTCAGAGTTTGGGGGGAAATTTGGCCGTTTAAAGCCATTAAAAACACATTTGCGCCTTTCCGTGGCTCTGGGGGGACATGTTTGGAGGAAGAGGTCCCAAACTTTCAGCATAGCTTGAGGGGACCCTTCTTGCAAGAACCCCCAAGTTTGGTGACGATTGAGGCAGGGGGTCCTGAGTTATGGGGCCCGGGTCCCCCCATCTGCCCATTGCAATAAAGCCATTACAAACACATTTGAGGCTTTCCGTGGCTCCGGGGGGGGGGGGCTTTTTGGAGGTAGAGGTCCCAAACTTTCACTGTAGCTTGAGGGGACCCTTCTTGCAAGAACCCCCATGTTTGGTGACGATTGGGTTAGGGGGTCTGGAGTTATGGGGCTCGGAAGGGGTCCCCCTCCGCCCATTGGAATGAATAGAAATAAATAGACCGTTTGGAGTTAGAGTTTGCAAAACCATGCAAAGCAACACGTGACGTGACCTTGGGAGTTTGCAAACCATGGAAAGGGACAGAGGCAGCAGGTGGGGGTGGAATTTCCCCTTTTGCATTGGACTCGGGAGTCTCGGGACCGGGCAAATGCATTGTTTAAGTCACAATTTGAAAACCAGTTTTGAGTGAGCATCAAAATAGACCTAACCGATCTTATGAATGAGGGAAAACCTGAGGACACACAACTGAAGCCCCCCCCCTCAAACCAGGGAGAGAGAGACGTGAGTGGGCACACACACACGCTTAGGCAGAACGGGCGAAAAACCCCCTCTCAAACCAGTACGGCTTGGCCCCAAACGGGGAAAAAAACAAGGAGGAGGCGCGGGTGCCGAGCGGCGCCAGGGAGAGACTCACGCAAGCCGCACCGTCGCACTCAACCCCAGGCTAGGGGCAAAAACGAAAGCAGAGCACAGCACACACTCCCGCAGAGGCGAGCGGGCATACACCCTCTGCAGAATGGGCGAAGCCCCCCCCCTCAAACCAGTACGGCTCGGCTCAACCCCAAACGGGAAAAAAAACAAGGAGGAGGAGGCGTGGGTGCCGAGCGCAGAGAGACTCTCTAGCCGCCACACAGACTCAACTTTAAACTTTAAAACTTTAAAAGCAGAACACACACTCCCGCAGAGGCGGTAAGCACAGCAGCTCGGCCCAGTCAGGAATCGGATCTCTCAGCAGCAGCACCACCAAACTGGAAGGCAATGAATACAGTCGGAACGGGAGGGGAGGGACGGGAGTTTTTAGACTCTTCTCCTGGCCATTTCAAAAATGAGAATCCCTGCTCTGATTGGCCAGGAGAAGACCCAGCTTGGCCACCATTGGCCGCGGGAGAATGCTGCTTACTGACTGACGGTTATGCTGCTGATTCTGAGCCCCCAAATTTGCCAAATTTATTCGGCACGCCCCGAACTCGCCGAATTCGGCTCATTGTTTTCCCGCCTTTTTTTAATTCGGTTCCATCCAAACTGAAAACCGCCGAATCGGGGGAAATTCAGCTGTTTTTCGGTTCAGGATGAACCGAATCGACAGCCCTAGTTGCCAGCTCCAGGTTGGGAAACACCTGGAGATTTTGGGAGTGGAGCCTAAGGAGGGTGGGGTTTGGGGAGGGGAAGGACTTCAATGCCATAGAGTCCACCTTCCAAAGCGGCCATTTTCTCGAGGTGAACTGATCCCTGTTCCTCCGACCTGGAGCTGGACACCTTACAAATGGGGAGGGGGTGCAATTGGCTGTCATTGAGAGTGGGGTCCTGGAGCCCTGAAGGAGGCAGTTGTGAGCAGTGGTGGTGGGAGCCTACTCTTTTCCTCCCCCCCTCTATTGGGGGCTGGTACCGTGGGTAGTCAGGGGAAGCCCCCTGCACATGGCCCAGGGCAGCTGCCTCTTATGCCCGTTGGCTAAGATCACCAATGGCTTTCCCACTAGGATTTCCAGGTCCCTCTTCACCACCTGTGGGAGATTTTTGGGGCGGAGCCTGAGGAGGGCGGGGTTTGGGGAGGCAAGGGACTTCAATGCCATAGAGTCCAATTGCCAAAGCGGCCATTTTCTCCAGGTGAACTGATCTCTATCAGCTGGAGATCAGTTGTAATAGCAGGAGATCTCTAGCTAGTACCTGGAGGTTGGGGAGAGTAGCAGCACGTGGCTCAAATACTATTAAAAATTAATAAATTAAAAAATCACCAAGTATGCACAAAGTGATGATATTTATAACAACCAAAAAAATCCCAAAATATGTACATAAACAAGTGTTAATTTCACACTGTGTGCCTCTCAGGGCTTAAGAGCATAAATTAAGTACAGCCTGTATGGGCTAATATTAGTAAGAAAATAAGAAATTAAGAAATTCAATATAGCCTCCAAGGGCTTATGTTTACATAGGAAAAATAATTCCTCATTTATCACGAAGAAACAGATGAAAAAAAGGTTCGTGGCTGGGTCCAACGCAAGGACGTGTTTCGAAAATCTTCCTCACCTTGCCGACCCCAAGGCATTTAAAGGGACCACCATTAACACAATTCAATGTATTTGCAGGAAATTCTATGGATAATAAACAAGAACCTGAATACCAGAGTGCTAAAAAGCAAGAATATATATACAAAATTCTATGATAAGTTTAGCTAGTAACGAAACAAAGTAGCTTACCACTGCTTCAATGAAACAAACAGTCACTACCGCGGAAAACAGGACATGAGGATATGCCAATTCTGATAAGAAAGAGTCTTACCCATGTAGCAGGGGCAAAATAACAGAAATTCAATGTAATAAGAATTCAGAAGGAGAAATCACCGGTGAGGTAGTCAAGGCTTCTTCTGAGTGACAGGGGAATGCCACACCGCACTAAAATACACACAGCTGTAAGCTTGATGTAAAATAGAGTAAGATTATTAAAGTAACATGGCCATTTACAAAAAGAAAGAAAGATCAAACTCTGTATTTAGACCACTGGGGGCCAAGGTTTTGAAGAGAAAGATGAAGCGTCCTCTCTTGACAGTTTAAAATTTTCTTAACGTCCTGAGCTTGAAAAGCTTTGGGCTGATATTGCCATAGCATGAAAAATTTTAGATCTCGGTCACTGTGGCCACGATTAATGAAGTGGCTAACCACCGGCGCGTCAATTATGTGGGCCCTGATTCTTGTACGGTGCCCGCCAATGCGAAGTCTGACTTGACGGACTGTGCAGCCAATGTACATTTTTGGGACTATACAGGAACAAAGACATATACAACACATGCTGAGGCACAATTAGAAAACTGCTTTAAAGCGTATGTAACCTTGCCATCTGTTGCCGTAACCTGTTTAACAGGTAGGCTGTAAGGACATGCTGCACACACGTTGCGCTTAAAGTGGGCGAAAGCTGTAATTCGTGGTTTTTCAGGCAACATGTCAGTTTTGATAAGTTGATCCCTTAATGATGCGGTTTTTCTTAATTCTAAAAGGGGAGGTAAATTACATCCAGGTATGTTCAATGACATGCCAATGACGTTGAATGATCCTCTTGATGTCATACTAAAGGTGTGTGAAGGTGAAAGAAGCTATCAATTTATGGGGAACTTGTTTAGATTTAGACGAGAGAAGTGTAGGACGGTCTGAAATGGCAGCCTTCATATAGGCTGTTGAAAGTACAGATTCAGGGTAAGGTCTAGATTTAAGATCCTGAGTAAGAAGTTTAGCAGCTGATATGAAATCAGGGAGCTACTGTTTGCCCCATGCATGTAAGTTTCCCCAGCATGTGGACTTTGGTAATATGCGGATCAACCTCCAGGACACACTACTGGAAAAATAAAAGGATTCCTGCTCCACCATATATACTAGTGATAGGCAACTGTTTGCCCAGGAATGTAGCAGACCCAGGCAAAGGACTTTCCTAATGTGAAATCCATGTAGGCTTAATAATAGACCCCCTACCACGTGTGAAAAGGAGCCCCGTGGCGCAGAGCGGTAAGCTGCAGTACTGCAGTCCAAGCTCTGCTCACGACCTGAGTTCAATCCCAACGGAAGTCAGTTTCAGGTAGCCGGCTCAAGGTTGACTCAGCCTTCCATCCTTCCGAGGTTGGTAAAATGAGTACCCAGCTTGCTGGGGGTAAAGGGAAGAGGACTGGGGAAGGCACTGGCAAGCCACCCCGTAAAACAAAGTCTGCCTAGTAAACGTCGGGATGTGACATCACCCCATGGGTCAGGAATGACCCGGTGCTTCGCACAGGAAACCTTTACCTTTTACCATGTGTGACCAGAAAGAGGTTTTGGCAGGATTAGGAGCTTGTAAACACGCACCAGCAAAGCTAATGTGGTTAGCTTTCAGCATTTGCTCTGTGCAAAGTCTGTCTCCTGTCAAAAATCAGCTGCTGACCAGGGTACAACAGTCATGGGTTTCCAAACATCCTTTTATTGACGGGGACTTAATGAGAATATTCTCTCTTATTCCAGAGCGTCACAGACATACTTTTATTCAACACGACAGAAGCAAAACGTTTCCCACTCTGCTATGAAGCTCGCTGGGTGATCATACACAGCCATTCTCTTTCAGTGTAATGTACCCTCCTTACCTCCTAGGTAGGGTTGCCAGCTCCGCATTAGGAAATACCTGGAGGTTTTGAGGCACAGCCTGAGGAAAGTGGTGTTTGGGGAGGGAAGGGGCTTCAATGGGGTATGTCATAGAGTCCACCTCCCAAAGCGGCCGTTTTCTCCACGCGAACTGATCTCTGTCACTTGGAGATCAGTCGTAATCCCAGGAGATCTCCAGTCACCATCTGGAGGTCGGCAACCCTACTCATAGGATTGTTGTGATATTAAAAGTAGGATGGGAGAACCATATGCTGAGTTCTCTGGAGGATAGGCAGAATCCAGATGTACTAGATTTTTTATGAAATTTTAATTTGAGCATTCCTAAACTTTGTCTTTATACACACTTTCCAGAAGTTCAACGTATTTACCTTGCTGGGGGTGTGTGTGTGTGGTGGTGGCAGGGAATGAATAAGGCTTGTCATTTAATTTGTATTTTACACAGATCAACACTTCTCTTGCTACCTTAGTCTATCTACTGTAAAATATTTCTCAATCCAGACGTCAGTGAGGCCGTTGGCAGGGGACTGGGAACTACTGTGGGAATAGAAAGTATAAACTGCGTAAGAGAGAATGCAAAGTGAAAGGAGGAAAAAAATCCTGGCATGCAGTGTTGGGGTAAACCGACTGGAGCAATTGCGAAAGCTCACGGGAGCCCTTTAGCGGTAGCTGTGGGATTCACACTTGGGAGAATGGCTTTATGGTTGTTTAATCAGTGCTCCGTAGGGTTGCCAGGTCCCTCTTTGCCACTGGCAGGAGGTTTTGGGGGGTGGAACCTGAGGAGGGCGGGGTTTGGGGAGGGGAGGGACTTCAATGCCATGGAGTCCAATTGCCAAAACAGCCATTTTCTCCAGGGGAACTGATCTCTATCGGCTGGAGATCAGTTGTAATAGCAGGAGATCGCCAGCTAGTAGCTGGAGGTTGGCGACCCTAGTGCTCCGCCATATGAAAAGCCATTGAGGTCAAATGGCCTTTTGTAAAACCGCATAAAAATCAGTAGGTGGGGCTGGACTCTCTAAATCTCCAGGCACAATAAATAAAAATGATAAAGTCATCCAGCCAGATTTTCATCCTCCTGCCTAGTTCTCAGAAGAGCCGAATATAAAGCCAGACAAATGTGTGTTCGTTTCGGTGTTTTGCTTAGACAACCAAGGCGTGGTTCATTCATTTGTTTAATAATCTGATGAATGAGCTGCATCCTTGTGTGCTCTCTTTCCCCCTTGTGCTCAGGCTCAACAACTTCCATGCTACTGCAGTGTAGGGATTCCAGCCTCCAGGTGGGTCCTGGGCATCTCTCGGAATTACAGCTTATCTCCAGAGTACAGAGATCAGTCCCCCTGGATAAAATATATGTTTGGAGGGTGGCATTGTACCCCAGAGGTCCCTGTCTTCTTTCAGCCTTGCCAGGAGGGTAGTAGCCTCCCTCCTTCTGGGAGGCGGCTCAAGAGGTATGGGGCAGCCACTGAAAAGGCTCGAGCCTAGACCATTGAAGAATGTTCCTTACTGGCAATAGGCCTGGCTGGGAAGAACGAAGCTACCCCATGGGAACACCAAAGGAGAGGCGGTTCTTTAAATATGTGGGCCCCAGGTAGGGTTGCCAGCTCCGGGTTGGGAAATACCTGGAGATTTTTTGGGGTGGAGCCTGAGGAAGGCGGGGTTTGGAGAGGGGAGGGACTTCAATGCCATAGAATCCAATGGCCAAAGCGGTTATTTTCTCCAGGGGAACTGATTTCTATTGCCTATAAATCAGTTGTAATAGCAGGAGATCTCCAGCTAGTACCTGGAGTAGGGTTGCCAGGTCCCTTTTTGCCACTGGCAGGAGGTTTTGGGGCGGAGCCTGAGGAGGGCAGGGTTTGGGGAGGGGAGGGACTTCAGTGCTATAGAGTCCAATTGCCAAAGTGGCCATTTTCTCCAGGTGAACTGATCATGCATGACAACAGGCAGAAGTTAGTGCAATACACCTAGGGTTGCCAGGTCCCTCTTTGCAACTGGCGGGAGGTTTTTGGGGCGGAGCCTGAGGAGGGCAGGGTTTGGGGAGTCCAATGGCCAAAGCACCCATTTTCTCCAGGTGAACTGCTCTCTATCGCCTGGAGGTCAGTTGTCATAGCAGGAGATCTCCAGCTACCACCTGGAGGCCGGCAACCCTCATCATGAAGAGCTTAGCTGACCAGGGTAGCCAACTATGGGACCCTAAACAGGTCTGCTCAATCAGGCTTTCTCCAAGGAAGGTGTTGCTAGGACTGCCGCTTGCCTAACAGGCTACCAAGAACATCCACTAACTACTGTCCTCAGTCAGTATTGATATTCTGTCTCTGCTGGTTACAGTTTTGCAAAGCTAACTGCTGATCTACTGGGCGTTACCCAGCCTCTCTCATGCTTTTCAATGGAGGACTTTATGTCAATTGATGCAGGACCCAACCCTGTTTTTCAAACATCTTCTTTGTGCCAAGGCACACACGCTTCAGAAATACTTAAAAAAAATTGTATCACTCTTTCAACGCTGTACTCTCCGTTTCCTTGGCAATTTTTCCAGTCTGTAATAAACATCACCAGGTCAACTCTCTGGCACTTCATCTTTATGAGAATGCATAAGGAACATAAGAAAAGCCCTGCTGGATCAGACCAAGGCCCATTAAGCCCAGCAGTCTGTTCACACAGCGGCCAACCAGGTGCCTCTAGGAAGCCCAGAAACAAGACGACTGCAGCAGCATTATCCTGCCTGTGTTCCACAGCACCTCATATAATAGGCATGCTCCTGTGGTCCTGGAGAGAATAGGTGTGCATCATGACTAGTATCCATTTTAACTAGTAGCCATGAATACCCCTTTCCTCCATGAACATGTCCACTCCCCTCTTAAAGCCCTCCAAGTTGGCAGCCATCACCACATCCTGGGGCAGGGAGTTCCACAATTTAACTATGTGTTGTGTGAAAAAAATACTTCATCTGTCTTTGAATCTCTCACCTTCCAGCTTCAGCAGATGACCCCGTGTTCTAGTATTATGGGAGAGGGAGAAAAGAGGAAGTATTCTTAAGGAAGTATGCTGTGCCTCGTGTTTAAGATTATAAAGGAAACAGCTCAGAACATGCAAAAACAATGGATTATGTATAGGATTAC
Organism: Euleptes europaea; assembly: GCF_029931775.1. Lineage (NCBI taxonomy): Eukaryota > Metazoa > Chordata > Lepidosauria > Squamata > Sphaerodactylidae > Euleptes > Euleptes europaea. The sequence continues at coordinate 16,504,072 of NC_079315.1, forward strand.
AAGGATTTTTGGCTTTTGTTTTAATTGGCCTTGCTTCTGTACCTTTTAAAACAGCCTGACACAAATATATAAAGCAGTGGAGGGTTCCCTTAGAGTGCAGCCGTGCCTAATGGGATAATCTCTGTGAATAAATGGATAACACAGGATCGCCAGATTGCTGCCTGGCAAACATGTATTTGCCTCCAAAGGCACTGATGGAGACAAAGTAGCCAGTCCAGGAGAAAACTAGGTGGAACTTTCTCTCCCTGACATAATAGTTTTCTATATGCAGGGAGATTGTTTTGGTTTTTTTTTTTTTTTTTTTTTTTTGCACTAAGAGAAAGCATGAAAATGTATCACCTACCACATGCAGCTTGAAAAAAAGCAGTCCAGGGGAGGAGGCTGAAGTTGGTTCCCAGTTCGTTCCCTATTCCCAGTTCCTAATTCGCATTTCCTAGTTCCTGAATGATACTGAGAACAATTTAAAAGCTCTGCACCCCAAATTAAGGATTGGACCACCACATATCATACACCCCCACATTCAGGGGACAGTGCCCTACAAGAGGGCGCATGCTGGGTCCTGGTCCAAAGTCTGGTTCTTGTGCCAGCTGCTCCCAAGTGGGGTGCCCCCAGGACAAATGCACATACAGACACTGTAAGGAACTGGGAATAGGGAACGAACTGGGAGCTGGGAACCAACTTCAGCCTCCTCCCCCGGGGCTGCATTTCCATTCATTCTAGAGAATAGACATACTGGCTAAGAAGGAGAGTTGGAGGACTTGGAGGATCCCAGACATATTTTTGAGCGACTTGCAGTGCAGTTTTAGCAGAGTTATACCTTTCTAAGCCCACTGGCTTTAACCATGCAATCCTGAAGGGGGAGGGGGTGAAGCGCCATAGGAGCCAGCGTGATGCCGCACCAGCATCCATGCCACTTTGCATCATGATAAGTGGCATGGATGCCGGCCTGTGGAGTGAAGCAGCAGCTGCTCCCAGAAGCGAGTGCCCACACCAGCATCATGGGGGCATTCCCAGGGCGCCTTAGAGTCTGCCTTCCAAAGCTGCCATTTTCTCCAGGGGAACTCTGTCACCTGGAGATCGGTTGTTATCCCAGTAGATCGCCAGGTACCATCAGGAGGTTGGCAACCGTACTAATGTGTAATGATCTAATGCAAAACTAGCCTGTGGAATTCACTGCCAGTAGGTGTGGTGATGGCCACTGGCTTTAAAAGTCAATTAGCCAGATTCACAGAGGACGTTCAGTCGATTGCTATTAGCCATGAGAGCTAAATAGAACCTCCATGTTCAGAATCAAGGCACAGCGCTGAATTCCAGATGCTGGAGAAGAACAGCACGAGCTGAATGTGTGTTTTCTTGCCTGGCTGGTGTTTTTTTCCCTGCAATTGGTGCAAAGAAGAAGGAGAGTTGGTTTTTATATGCCGACTTTCCCTACCACTTAAGGAAGACTCAAACCGGCTTACAATCATCTTCCCTTCCCCTCCCCACAACAGACAACCTATGAGGTGGGTAGGGCTGAGAGAGGGTGACTAGCCCACGGTCATCCAGCTGGCTTCATGTGTAGGAGTGGGGAAACCAACCCGGTTCACCAGATTAGCCTCCATTGCTCATGTGGAGGAGTGGGGAATCAAACCCGGTTCTCCAGATCAGAGTCCAACCCTAAGCTCCATTCCCCCTCCCCAAACCCTGCTGTCCCCAAGTACTGCCCCTAAATCACCAGGAATTTCCTAAACTGGGATTGACACATACCACCATGCCTTGCTCATCTACTGCGTTCACTCAATCAAGATGACCCTGGTTGCGTAGGCATGAAAGATAATAAGTAAGGGAGGAAGTATCAGTGACATTGGGTGTTTTGTTTGTTTTTGTCCATTTCCAATTGTGATCGCCTAGTGGAAAATAAATTTCCCAAATCCATCCCTCCAACAGCAATTCTAACAAAAGTTATACTGGTATAACCAGACAGGTACACTTTTTCCTTATAGAAGAAGAAGAGTTGGTTTTTATATGCCGACTTTCTCTACCACTTAAGGGAGACTCAAACTGGCTTACAATCACCTTCCCTTCCCCTCCCCACAACAGACATCCTGTGAGGTAGGTAGGGCTGAGAGAGCTCTAACAGAGCTGTGACTTGCCCAAGGTCCCCCAGCTGGCTTTGTGTGTAGGAGTAGGGAAACCAATCCAGTTCACCAGATTAGCCTCCGCCGCTCATGTGGAGGAGCGGGGAATCAAACCCAGTTCTCCAGATCAGAATCCACCACTCCAAACCACTGCTCTTAACCACAACACCACCCTGGCTCTCACTAGGTAGTAGTGGCAGAGGGCCTTGCTGGGCTGAGTGTGGTAGGAAGAGCGGGGACTCGCCGAAGTCATTTTCACAAGGAAGCCAAGATGCTACTCAGAGTGCAAACATAATTTCAGAGGGGCTTATGTCTTAATGTCTTCTATTTGACAAGCAAACTAGAAATAGCAAGGCAGGATATGTATATGAGCATGAATATACAAGAGGCCATTCTCTGCTGGTTAACAGAGGTGGGCCCCAAGCCTCGGACCCAGAGACCAACAGCTCAGACATTTGTTGCACTTAAGTGTTTATTAGCATACAGACCAATAGCATATCTATGATACGAGAACCTCAGACACAGTCCTCTGTACACCAATCTCTTATATTTCTTTAGGATGCGTTGTAAACAAGGGGAGGTGAAATGATCAATAAGGACTGGGCTTGAACACAAATCACCAACGTGCACAAGGCCAACTGGAAGCTTTTAGAGAATATTGCTCAGACTGGCATCAATTCCTTGGACGGACGTATCTGCCAACACTCCTTTGATAGCCTTTACCAAGAGAAAAAGAGTCTTACATTTTTGGATGGGCATCCTACTTTACAAACGCTACAGATACGGGTCCATGGGAGCACCATCTATTGCTGATCCCTCGTCTAAGGTTGGCATCTCTTCAGGCATCCATCTTCACCGCCTCTTTCAGTTCCGTCAATGTCACTCTTGAAGTTCCAGCAGGAGAGAAAGGACCCACAACCCAGTTGAGGGGGGTGTTCCCAGCCACGTATTCTAGAAGCTCATCTAGAGCCTCCCGGGCCTTGGCCATTTTTTCCTCGCTCTGGGCCAAGAGGCTACTGGAAACATCTTGGAAGGATCGCGCACTGGAGAAGGCCGCCTGCAGCTCTGCCATGTTGCTGTACGTTTGCTGTACCTTTTCCTGGAGAGCAACAGGGAGGCCCTGGACATTGGCCAGGAGGTTCTGGCAGGTGACTTGAAGCTTCTGGGCCAGGCTGCGGGACAGGCCCAGGGCCTGGGATTCAATCTGTTATGGAGAGGAGAGAGATGGGCTTGCATGAGTTATGCGCAGTTGGGGTTGAGCTAAGTGGTGTCAGGCGCGGGAGAAGAACACTTCCCATCCTCTCCTCAGACTACACCTTGCCACAGAATCTGGCCCACAATTCACATGAACACATAGACACATGAAGCTGCCTCATACTGAATCAGACTCTTGGTCTATCAAAGTCGGTATTGTCTACTCGGACCGGCAGCGGCCCTCCAGGGTCTCAGGTAGAGGTCTTTCACATCACCTGCTTCCTAGTCTCTTAACTGGAGATGCTGGGGATTGAACCTGGGAACTTCTGCATGCCAAGCAGATGCTCTACCACTGAGCCACAGCCCCTCCCCTCCACCTTCTGGAGCAGTCATGGGGCTGAAAACCACTGGCAGGTAAGAATATTTCCCCAAGCAAAGAAGAAGAAGAAGGAGTTGGTTTTTATATGCTGGCTTTCTCTACCACTTAAGGAAGAATCAAACCGGCTTACAATCACCTTCCCTTCCCCTCCCCACAACAGACACCTTGTGAGGTAGGTGGGGCCGAGAGAGTTCAGAGAGTGCTGTGACTGGCCCAAGGTCACCCAGCTGGCTCCATGTGGAGAGTGGGGAAACAAATCCAGTTCACCAGATTAGCGTCCGCTGCTCATGTGGAGGAGTGGGGAATCAAACACGGTTCTCCAGATCAGAGTTCTCCACTCCAAAGCACTGCTCTTAACCACTACACAAGTGCCACCCTGCCTACGCACAAGAGTTTCTGGACCCAGCTCTCGGCACTGGACTGTTTCAAGCCTCTACACAAAGACAAAGATATGTAATATGTCCCTTCGATCAGCCTCTGTACCAGAGGACTGGAGAATGGCCAATGTAACACCCATTTATAAAAAAGGTTCCAGGGGGGACTCAGAAAATTACAGGCCAATTAGCTTAACATCTGTTCCGGGTAAAATAGTGGAAAGCATTATTAAAGATAGAATTGTCAAGCATATAGAAGGGCAAGGTCTGCTGGGCAAAACCCAACATGGCTTCTGTAAGGGTAGGTCCTGTCTCACTAACATATTGGAGTTTTTTGAAAGCGTCAATAAGCATGTGGACAGGAATGAGCCTGTGGATATTGTGTATTTGGATTTCCAAAAAGCTTTTGACAAAGTCCCCCACCAAAGACTGCTAAGCAAACTTAATAGTCACGGGATGAGAGGACAAGTCCTCTTATGGATTGAGAGCCGGCTGAAAAATAGGAAGCAGAGAGTAGGAATCAATGGTCAGTTCTCACAATGGCGGGATGTGAGCTGTGGGGTGCCTCAGGGATCTGTGTTGGGACTGGAGCTTTTCAACCTGTTCATCAATGACCTGGAGTTGGGGTTAAACAGTGAAGTAGCCAAGTTTGCAGATGGCACCAAATTATTTAGGGTGGTTAAAACAAATTCGGACTGTGAAGAGCTCCAGAAGGATCTCTGCATACTGGAAGAATGGGCATTAAAATGGCAAATGAGATTCAATGTAAGTGTAAAGTGATGCCTATTGGGACAAAAAATCCCAACTTCACACAGACACTGATGGGATCTGTGCTGGCAGCAACAGACCAAGAAAGGGATCTTGGGGTGGTAGTGGATAGCTCAATGAAGATGTCAACCCAGTGTGCGGCTGCTGTAAAAAAGACAAATTCCATGCTGGCCATAATTAGTCGAGGATTAGAGAATAAAACTGCTGATATCATACTGCCCTTGTACAAATCTATGGTGAGACCACACTTGGAATACTGTGTACAGTTCTGGTCACCACACCTAAAAAAGGATATTACAGAGCTTGAGAAGGTGCAGAAAAGAGCAACCAAAATGATTAGGGGACTAGAGCAACTGTCCTATGGGGAGCGGTTAAGACGCTTAGGGCTGTTTAGCTTGGAAAGAAGGCGGCTGAGGAGAGACATGATAGAGGTCTATAAAATTATGCATGGTTTGGAGAGAGTGGACAGGGAGACGATTTTCTCCCTCTCCCATAATACTAGAACACGGGGTCATCTGCTAAAGCTGGAGGGTGAGAGATTCAAAACAGATAAAAGGAAGTATTTTTCCACCCAGGATGTGGTGACAGCTGCCAGCTTGGAGGGCTTTAAGAGGGGAGTGGACATATTCATGGAGGAGAGGGGTATTCATGGCTACTAGTTAGAATGGATACTAGTCATGCTGCATGCCTATTCTCTCCAGGATCAGAGGAGCATGCCTATTATTTTGGGTGCGGTGGAACACAGGCAGGATGCTGCTGCTGCAGTCGTCTTGCTTGTGGGCTTCCGAGAGGCACCTGGTTGGCCACTGTGTGAACAGACTGCTGGACTTGATGGGCCTGGGTCTGATCCAGCAGGGCCTTTCTTATGTTCTAACAGATGGCACTGCTCAATTTATTTTGGTTCATCTCATTTATTTGCCACCTTTGTTTCACAAGGACTATTCAAGGTACGTCGTAGCCGTTAGTGTTATCAGCCTGGTAAATGGGAGACCCTGGTTCAACCCCCCTACCTGGCCATCACATCTTTCTGGCCTGTCCGGATGTAGAAGAATGGAAGGGAAAAAAATTAGAGTACGCAGTGCTGGCTGAGGTGACAAAGTAAAAAAATGACCCAGTGAAAAGTTCCAAAAGAACTGGAAATTGTACAACATTTTATGAGATATAAGAATAATAACAAACAAAACTGAAAATGGTTGGATATAATTTTAGACTGGAGAAGTAAACAACAGAAATAATTAGTGCTAATGTGAAAATTAGTTGAATATTCAGTAAGGCAAGCATTATTATGAAATTGTAAAGGTATTAACATCAGAGAGAATGAATAATATTAAGAGCATTTATGATTAAGAAGACAGCATTATAAAACTTTCCCATTACTGTAGACTTTTCTATCAAAACTGCTACCTGTTCACACAGAATTTGTTTTTTATTATTCCTTTTTGAAATGTTTTTACTATATGTTATTGTGTTCTTTTTATGTACCTTATCCCTGTATTCTTACTGAAACGAAATAGAAAAATCTTTTCGAAAAAAAGAAAAAAACCTTTCTGGCCTGGACACTTTCAGCCTTACTTTCCTGAAAGTGTTTTTTGGGGAGGATAAAATTGAAGGTAAGCTGTTTTTCCTCCCCGTTGGGGATAAAAACAGGGTAACAAACACTAAGGCCATTTATGCTTGGTAATTAGCAGTGCGTTCCAGGCTGAAGTGCCCTGCATGCATATTTTTTTGAGTTCTTCACGCTGAACCATGATTTCAGATGTCACTGCGAAGCCAGCGCATATCTACTTCGCATATCTTAAGAGCCCCTTTTGTATTTGCTCCGCCCCCACATGGAAGCATTCACTGAAGGAAGCATGCAGAATCCCAGCCGTGGCTTAGCTATGCAAACGATGATTTCTAATGGCTATGCAAACAAAGGAATGAGGGAGCAGGCGAGTGGGGGGGGTGGAATTCGTTTGACTTTCTCCTCTTCCATCGGGACCATGAATAGTCATTTTAAAGGTCAGATTTAAAAAATCAGCATTGAGCAAGGAGCAGAATCGACCCTGCATAAATGGCCCACATAAGAGGTGTTCAGAAAGAATGGGTGGAGACGCTGACCAGCCCAAGGTTGGGTTTGCTTCAGCTGTGCCGTGTCATCATGCAAGCACAGTACTTTGTTCAAGGATGCAACATACCTCCATCTGACACTCTCCACCAGCCTCACTCCGCTCTTCCGGCTGGCTCTTCCTCCAGACCAGCCACATCTCCTGCAGCTTCTCGTGACCATCTTGAATTTTTTGATCCACAGCCTGCTTGGCATACTTAATCTGGGAGGTTAAGTAGTATCATAAGTACACCCACCTCGGTATTACTTGCTCATGTAGCTCCCCCTTCCATCTTTGGTTCCAGCCGTTCCCATAAGTATATGTAATTTCACTATGGAATTTCCCAATATTCCATCACACCAGCGAGAAAGAGAATCCAGATTAATGCTAAGCAGGGGCCCCAGAAGAAGAAGAGTTGGTTTTTATATGCCTACTTTCTCTACTACTTAAGGAAGAATCAAACCGGCTTACAATCACCTTCCCTTCCCCACGACAGACACCCTGTGAGGTAGGTGGGGCTGAGAGAGTGTGACTAGCCCAAGGTCACCCAGCTGGCTTCATGTGTAGGAGTGAGGAAACCAACCCAGTTTACCAGATTAGCCTCCGCTGCTCATGCAGAGGAGTGGGGAATCAAACCCCAATTCCCCCAAGATGTTCCAATATCCAGAGTACCACTCCTAGAACATGTTCTTATCTTCCTACACAAGGAAGACTTTGGTCCTGTTTGAGACTTTATTTATTATGACTATTATGAATTATCTTAGATACATGTAGCTGATGAAGCCAAGTGCGAAACGTGCTTTTGATCTAGACGAAACGTCCTGATACTTCCTCGTTGTGGCTTTGCCATCGCTGTTTACCGTCCAGCTTGTCATATACAGAGAAGAAATAACAACATATTGTGGACAATATTTATTGACTTACCTGCCTTACAGGATGCTTATATCCTTCAATTGAATTTCCATCTGTGCTGGATTCTTTTGATAATTTGTATCTTATTGTACCCTATTGTATTCATGTATATATATTCACTTTTTTGCACCTTTTTCACTTTATAAAAATCCTTACTTTATTATTATAGTTGTAAGTGCTGTTGTGGATCTTTTCCATTACCATTGCAGCACTGAGCCTTGTTAGTCTCCAAGTACCTGGAGGTTGGCAACCTTATTTGCCAATCCTCATCAACAAAGGAAAACTTGGCAATTTTTTGAGATGATAAATTCACATAGCCTATTGAGAGGGAGGACAAATAACCTTCTCTCAAATCATACCAAATTTCACACTCCGATAAAATATGTTCTAAGGACTCAAGCTGAACAGATCCACATTTACAAACTCTGTCCGAATAAGCTATGCCTAGGGTTGCCAGGTCCCTCTTCACCACCGGCGGGAGGCTTTGGGGGTGGAGCCTGAGGAGGGCGGGGTTTGGGGAAGGGAGGGACTTCAATGTCGTAGAGTCCAAGTGCCAAAGCGGCCATTTTCTCCAGGGGAACTGATCTCTATTGGCTGGAGATCAGTTGTAATAGTGGGAGATCTCCAGCCACTACCTGGAGGTTGGCAACCCTAGCTTTGCCTGCAAATCGGCTTTCCGGTATGGCTGAGGGGAAAGCATTTAACCGAGCGAGCATAAATAGCTGCTGAGCAGGTCATGTACCGGTAGTTCTTACCAAGCTGATGGCTTGTTGCAGCTGCGACAGCGTCTCCTGGGAACTTTGCTTGGCTTTCTGCAGCTTTCCCAGGGAATGCTGGTAGGCTCTATTGCGGAGCTTGGTTGAGAGGGAACCCAGCTGGACATAGTAGCTCTGCTGCTCTTTCTGCTTTTCTACAGGAGCTATTCCAGAACCTTCCAACTGCAGGGAAGCTGCAAGGGAAGCTAGAGAAGAGGTAACTTTGTCAAAAGTAGTTTGGCCTTGCTGCAATTCTGATTTGCAGGATCAGAAAGAATTTCAATATTGGCCATCTTGTTTTTATTTATTAGATATTTTTTTTAGTTGCTGCTCACCCAGAAGAAATAGAAGAAGTAGAGTTGGTTTTTATACCCTGCTTTTTCTCTACCTTTAAGGGGTCTCAAAGCGGCTGACAATCGCCTTCCCTTCCTCTCCCCACAACAGACACCTTGTGAGGTAGGTGGGGCTGTGAGAGTTCACAGACAACCGTGACTAGCCCAAGGTCACCCAGCAGGCTTCATGTGTAGGACAAGCACTTCTCAAGGGACACAAGAAGAAATTGGTTTCTCCAGTACTTACCTAGCTCTTCGTCAGTGATTGGGAGGTAGTGGTCTACCAGTTCCTCAGATTTTTCAATTACTTTTTCAACCCCGCCAGCAACAATGGCCATACTGGTCTCCATCACAGTGTTCACACGACTGGTCACAGCTGATTTGGCCATCTCCACGCTTTCCTGGGCAGTCTCTCTAGCTACGTCTACCATACTTGACATCACATCCTTCACTTCAGTGACTCTTGAATAAACAGAGTCCTTGGCACCAGCAACAAGATCTTTGGTATCCACCACCACCTGGAAAAAAAGTCCAAGGGAGCAAAAATGGCAAAAGCCACTAAGCCAGAGTCTAATGTTTCCTCTGGGTAGATGTAGAAGCAGAGATCCTTCCAACACATTTGCTAGGATTAGGCTGGCTTTAGTTACCCTTACAACCATCACAGAAATATTTACCCAGAATGAATGGCAATTAGTTTATGTTATTCACTGAGACTCAAGGTGGATTACACAGCATAGGTCAATGTGGTCAATAGACATCCGTAGAGTTGCCAACTTCCAGGTGGTGGCTGGAGATCTCCCACTATTACAACTTATCTCCAGGTGATAGAGATCAGTTTACCTGGAAAAAATGGCTGCTTTGGCAATTGGACTCTATGGCATTGAAGTCTCTCCCCTCTCCAAACCCTGCCCTCCTCAGGCTCTGCCCTCTCAAATCTCCAGGTATTTCCCAACCTGGAGATGGCAACCCTAGACATCCAATAAGCAATGGAATAGAATTAAGATGCAGAAATTACAACCAAGGTTAAAAAATTGGAACAAAGCTGAAACAAAGAATAATGACTAACATGGCATATTAATGCAGAAATTACATAGAAGGATTACACATACAACAAGTGGAAGGGCCGTGGCTCAGTGCTAGAGCATCTGCTTGGCATGCAGAAGGTCCCAGGTTCAATCCCCGGCATCTCCAGTTAAAGGGACCAGGCAAATAGGTGATGGGAAAGACCTCTGCCTTTATCAGAAATAGAACAACAGGAATTCGTCTCGTTTACAGGTTGGGAGAAGGCCAACAAAGTTAAATATTTGGGAATCTGGATCTCAGCGAAGAACAAAGAATTGTTAACCAACAACTACTTTAAATTATGGGGTAAAATAAAAACTGATATGACTATTTGGTCAAATAAAAAGTTGTCACTATTGGGACGTATTTCAACAATTCAAATGAATGTGTTACCAAGGATGCTCTTCTTATTCCAAAATTTGCCTATAATATCACATGTTACTTTGATACTTGGAGGAAGGACATTTTAAACTTCATCTGGCAAGGGAAAAAACCGAGGATTGCTTATAAATACTTGCTGGACCTTAAAGTTAGAGGAGGTTTAGCACTACCAAACTTTCAACTTTACGCTGAAGCGGTAGCCTTAACATGGCTAAAAGACTGGATAACCTTATCAAATACACGTTTACTGGAGCTTGAAGGCTTTAATAATATTAGTGGATGGCATGGCTATTTATGGTATGACAAAATTAAGATACAAGCATCATTTAGGAATCATATAATCAGGTCCTCTCTACTGCGTATCTGGATGAAATATAAACATATTTTGGAACCAACAACTCCGATGTGGATTTCACCGCAAGAAATGCTAACACTACGTCCACTTAGACTGGACAAATTTATAATTTACCAGGAATTAATTAATTGGGAGGGGAAAAAATGTTCATTAAAGGAATTTCAATTTCTCAAAGAGGATTTACAATGGTTGCAATATTGTCAGATTAAATCAGTTTTTGTACAAGATATGAAAAATGGATTTTCTAAAGAAAAGTCCCCTTTCCACAAGATGTTACTAGAAAACAATCTGAAACTGATCTCTAAAATGTACAATCTACTTTTAACATTATATTGTGAGCAGGAGATAATTAAACTAACTATGATTGATTGGGCTCAAAATATCGGACATGATATTGCTTTTAATAAATGGGAAAGACTTTGGTCAAAAGATTTGAAAGGAATAAACGCGCAATCAATTCGAGAAAACATTTATAAAATGATGTATAGATGGCATTTAACACCTAAGAAGATGGCAAAGATATATAAAGTGACATCCCCTAAATGTTGGAAATGTAATACGGAAATTGGTTCCTTTTACCATATGTGGTGGACTTGTGATAAAGCTAAAGATTTTTGGGATATGATATACAATGAACTGAGACTAATAGTACAAAAAAATATACCCAAAACACCAGAAATGATGCTATTAAGTATGATACCTGACGACTTGCTAATACAAAGAACTTTTTTGATCTATGCTACAACAGCTGCGAGACTGCTTTATGCAGCAAAATGGAAGGGGGCAGAAATTTCCGAGAAAAAAGACTGGATTGGGAAAATGTTTGAATTGGTGGAAATGGCAAAACTTACAGCCATTTTAAATGAAAAAGACAATGTTCGATTTTTAGGGGAATGGGAGGATTGGATGAAATATTGTGAATATGAATTAAAACTGGGAAAAATGGAAGAATACTTATTAATCTGATCTAGAAGACACAATTAATATTAAGAGTTATAATCATTTATATTAATAGAAGATGTTTTATGAAAGTTAAATGAATTTATGATAGTTAAGATCAGACCAATTACGATGGGATGAATATTTTATTAAGAGGCGGAGAGAGGTGATGGGGAAGCCATAAATTTTCCTCTAATTTGTTTTTTTTTGTTATGAATTTAAGAAATTATAACAACATAGAGTTAGAATTTTGAATTTCATATTGCTTTTATTGTTATTTACTATCATGGAAAATTTGTATTATAAAAACCAATAAAATTATTATTAAAAAAAAAAAAAAAGGAAAGACCTCTGCCTGAGACCCTGGAGAGCCGCTGCCGGTCTGAGTAGGCAATACTGACTTTGATGGTCTGATTCAGTATAAGGCTGCTTCATGTGTTCACTGTTAATGGTAGGAAGGGGGAAATAGTGTCTTCCTTGCTGGGAAACTCCTTTAGGCCAAGGATTCCCTGGGAAACCCACTGGTAACCTGCCACCACCACTCAGAACTTCCTGACTGGCCTGTTGAAACAGGGTCGCTGAGAGGGGTCAAAATTCCCAGAGCCTAAATCAGCTAGAAGGCCCCCAAAGCCGGCGTTATGCTGCATTCTCAGAATGCATTTACTTAAAAAAAAAATCTGCATTTCTGCACTGCAGCCACTAAGGGCTGACTGAAGGCAGAGCATAGTAAACAGGAGTAGTTTGAGCTCTGCTGGCCAATCCTTTTTGGAACCTTGACTAGGCTCCTGCTAAACTCATCAGTGGAGCTAGCGTTGGAGTAAGGCAAGACCAGCTAGGACAAACTACAGTCAATAGGAGGATGCAAACTACAAATAACAGGAGTATGCAGTCTCCTAATAACTGTTATCTCCAGCAGTCTATGGTTTCCCTCTTCCTTTAGTTCCATCCAGCTCCATAGTTTTGTCTGCACAAGCAGATCATGCTAAGGGGTAGCCCTGTTAGAGGGTGTGAGCAATTAAAAACAAACAAAAAAACCCTTTCCTTTTCCTTAATTGGTCTAACTTGTTTCCACACTTTTCTCCTCCTCCTTTGTTCTTTCTTTCATGAGCTACCATTCCTCTATTCCCACTTCTAATTTTTCTTCCATCCCCTTATTTTCAGTCTCAGCTCCTGCTCATTCATCCTGGTTGGCAACTCAGAACGTACTTAATAGTGGTTTAGCAGCAAACCTTTGTTAATATTATGAACCGGGGGGGGGGGAGAGTTAAAATTTCCCCATAATCTGTCAATGTAGTAATGCTCTGCCCCCTATCCTTTACATGCATGATAATAGAATGATAATCTGCTTTAGGTAATAAATGAGGAACAGAAGTTAGAGCTTAGCTTCCATTGTAAATAGCATTGGGGGGGTCTGGAGGTAACTTGGGCCATGGTTTTCCACTTGGTTTCATTTTTCACCTTGGAACTCCCATGATCATCTAGAAGTCGGGGACAAATTTTGAGAGTCTTCGTTTTATTTCTATTTTTTGTTAGGATATCTGGTTTGGATCAGGGTCATTGGGGGCCCCACATGGAATATCTGTCCGGGGGCTAGGGTTGCCAAGTCCCTCTTCGCCACCGGCAGGAGGTTTTTGGGGAGGAGCCTGAGGAAGGCTGAGTTTGGGGAGGAGAGGGACTTCAATGCCATAGAGTCCAATTGCCAAAGAGGCAATTTTCTCCAGGTGAACTGATCGCTATCACTTGGAGATCAGTTGTAATAGCAGGAGATCTCCAGCTAGTACCTGGAGGTTGGCAACCCTACCGGGGATCCATGGTGACTCTCAGTAGCTCTGTATTGAGAAGTCAATCTTCCAGCTCAGTACTAGAACAATAACAGAGTGACAGGATAGAGACCCCATGATGGGCAGCAGCTGTTTCCCAAATGGGTACAGACTGCAGACACAGAGTGATGTCTTCAGAAGTGCCTCCTGCTCCAGTTGAGTGGAACAAAGTCAGGATTGGTTCTTTGCTTTAGGAAAGCAGCAAGTGGGTACCAGGAAACACAGTGGTGGGTACCATGTAGGGAAATCACTTATGTGTTTTCATCCCACTCCTAGAAGCATCTTACAAGCTTAAGAACATAAGAAAAGCCCTGCTGGATCAGACCAAGGCCCGTCAAGTCCAGTAGTCTGTCACACAGTGGCCCAACCAGGTGCCTCTCAGACGCCCACAAACAAGACAACTGCAGCAGCATTATCCTGTCAGTATTCTACAGCCCCGTGGTGCAGAGTGGTAAGCTGCAGTACTACAGTCAAAAAGCTCTGCTCACGACCTGAGTTCGATCCCAACAGAAATTGGTTTCAGGTAGCGGGCTCAAGGTTGACTCAGCCGTCCATCCTTCCGAGGTCAGTAAAATGAGTCCCCAGCTTGCTGGGGGTAAAGTGTAGATGACTGTAAAAGGCACTGGCAACCCACCCCATAAACAAAGTCTGCCTAGTAAAAGTCGGGATGTGACATCACCCCATGGGTCAGGAATGACCTGGTGCTTGCACCGGGGACCTTTACCTTTATTATACAGCACCTAATATAATAGGCATGCTCCTCCATCCTTTTGTCGGTTTCACCCCACATCCTGTGCTTGTGTATATTCTTGACTTCAATACGGCAATTAAGTGCATCATGGAAGAGGTTAGGCAAAAGTGCTAGTCAACACCATTTGCCTTGCCTGTGATCTGCATACTGCCATCCAAGCCTGCCACACAGCCTACCTGTGCTGCAGGGTGCTATTAATACACTACAGCAATGGTGTTTGAGCTCTCTAGACCTGGGAACACACCTCTCATGGGACCCACTGAGTTGCAAGAGTACAACAGCAAGTTCCTTGAAGGTCATGGGACAGAAAGACAAGGAAAACAAGATTACAATCTTTCTGGTGCCAGGATCAGGACTATGAGACTAACAGTGCATTCCTAAGGAGAGTTACACCAGTCTAAGCCCATTCATTTCAATTGGCTTAGGCTGGAGTAACTCTCCTTAGGAATGCACTGTAAGAGTTCTGTAGTCTCTAAACACAAGCTTGAGCACCAGGTAATGTACCATAAGAAGGAACAAGTCAAGAGTTGAAGCCATGGAGGAGTCCCTTGTGGAAGACTTTGCCTTTCTGCTCTTCTCAACATATATAAGGAAGTTAAGAGGCATGGTATCCATATGCATGCACACACCGTCCTTCTAAAAAGCAGTGAAGACAAGGGCCTGCCACCCAGCAGGTGGTGAAGACCACTGCACTGGAGTATTGTTCACTCCAGCCAGCTTGCAAGATGGGACCAATTATCTAGATCTGTCCTGTCACACTTATGATACCACTGGTCCCACCCATCTTAGGTTAGGTGCATCTTAGTGGTAGGTTCACAACTTACCAGCTAGAAAGACTGATAGTCTAAACATAGTGCCAACCGGGAGAGCTACAGTAAGTACTGCAAGCGTTTACAACAGTAAATAATGCAAGAGTTTACCTTTTCCATCGTCTGTTGTATGACGGGCAGGGTCTCCTGTAGTTTGTTAAGACCTTTACAGGCATAGGAGTTTGCTGCAGCAACTACAAGAGAAGAACAGGTTAGATTTCTTGCTAATTGTCTCACTGCAGTTGGGATTTGCATTACTACTATCCTTACTGTCACAGGACAATTCATGGACAAAGTCGCTCAGTTACTATTTGCCAGGAAGGCCAAGAACATATAAATAACCCTAAGCCCGGACCTGGATGGCCCAAGCTAGCCTGATCTCGTCAGATCTCAGAAGCTAAGCAGGGTCAGCCCTGGTTAGTATTTGGATAGGAGACCACCAAGGAAGTCCAGGGTTGCTGTGCAGAGGAAGGCACTGGCAAACCACCTCTGTTAGTCTCTTGCCATGAAAACCCCAAAAGGGGTTGCCATAAGTCAGCTGTGACTTGATGGCTCTTCACACACACAAGGCACCATAGAAAGCAGAGATGTTGGGTATAGGAAGCGAGTTTTGTTTCTGTCAAGAAAGCTAAGAATTAACTTTATGTTGATGTTTAGGCAGACTCAAGAATATGATGTCATTTCATTGCGACCTTAAGCAAATGGTCAGTAGACCACCACTGACTACGAGTTCCATGTCACGTAGGCTCAATGTGTTAATTTGTTCTTCTTTGTTAAGGACAGGAAGGGAAGCTGCCTTAAGGCAGTTATACACACCTTTTGGTTTTTCACAGAAGCAGCATGGATCTTCTCCACTCTCTCTCTCAAGAGCAGAGAAGGCCATCTGTAAGCCAATAGATTCCTGCTAGAGAGATCTAGCAAGTTTGTAGGTAACTAACAATGTAGAAAGGATTTCTTATTTTATGTATCCCAGTTTACTCTTCCCATTAGTAAAGATTTTTGATTCTATTAAACAGAAAGTCTCAGACTGTTTTGTTCTGTGCAACTTAATCTGACTCAAGCAAACTCAAGCCAGTTCCATCGCCTCGATTCATAGCCTCGATTTATAACAAGTAAGCTCATGAAGCATACATTTGTTCCTTTTGAGACCCTGATCAAAATAAAGCCCATAAACCCAGCTTGGTAAGAAACTTTGCCTTGGGGAGTGCACATATGTCCTGTGAAAGAGGTCTCTGTTCAACCACCCTCAGTGCTGAAAGACTTTCAGGCTGGAATGAAAGGAGGAAAAGACAGCTACGCAAAGTGAATTCTTGCACTCGACACAACAGTTCTACTCCAAGTCAGAGGCCCGAGTGCTAGCATCAGCTTCTCTAGCAAGGGACTTCCTTCAAGCTCATTTGTGCATTTAAGCTATCAAAAGCAAACCGCATTTACAACTGTAAGAAGAGCATGTTTGGACACAGTTAAAAGTAAATTCGTTATTATAAGGGCACTCCCAGCGAGCTCCTAGTCTGCAGTGTGAACCTGGGTTTACAACAGAAAACCAATACATACCAACATTTGGATGCTAGTTCAAGTACCTGATGTTCCCCTGAAGCAGATGCTCCAGGCTTACTTTTTTTAAAAGCACGCTTCACAAGTATCAACTAATCTGTTCCTCATACTTTAATTAAAGTGTTTTGAACAGTGCAGAATGGCTCTGGCAATGGGGCTGGGAACAATTCCTTAGCGATCTTATGGCAACAGGCCAACTGCCCAGCCCCAAGCACAGCTGCAAACCTGTCAAGCAGTTTCCCTCTAACTTACGTTCATCTATAAACAGAGCAGATGTGCCGTCAATTCACCAGTTGAGGCTGAAAGATTTGTATTAAGCCACAAAGAACTGACAGATCCAATTCAAGGCAGAGACCAAGAAGAAATGCGATGGGATGAAGACTCAACTGGGCAAGATGCAGCAACTGGACACCATCGACTTCAAGAGACTATACCGAGAAAGCAAGAAAAGAACAGTAGAAACCCCTGACAGAAGAAGTATTTTAAAAAGAAGGGATGAAGGGTTGGAGGGTATTAAAACAATGGAAATAAGGGGAGGTGTAGGGAAATAATTATAATTTAAAAAAAAAAATTACATGATAATGTTAAGTATGTGTAGTTCTATCGTAGTTTTTGGAATAATTTATACTCTATTAGCATTTTTAATTACTCTCCATGTTAATTAATCATATCAGATAGGGTTACAAAGTTATGGCGCATGCATGGATATAACAAAGAAATAGATAAATAAAAATAAATATATAATGTTTTAGAAGGATAAGCAAAGAGTAATACAAAGAAGTGACCGGATTAAGAATGGGTTAGAAGAAGTTGGGGGGGAAGTTCAAATTGCTATATGTATTTTACTATGAGGATATCCATTCAGCATTGTATTATTATTGTTTATATATGGAAAAATAAGCTAGATGGTATATCGAATGGGATTATTGTATCAACTTTATGGAAAAAGCAATAAAAATTTTATTTAAAAAAAGCAGTTTCCCTCTAGATCTCAGCCCTAAGAAATGAACTGGATGCGGCCAGGACACTTCCAGAGCAGCCCCTCTGCTCCAGAGCAGTCCCTCTGCTCCAAAACACTAGTTAAGATGACCAGCCCAAATTTAGCAACTCCCTCCCCAGCTTGGCGCTGCCGGTATGATAGGGTTGCCCGCTCCAGGTTGGGAAATACCTGGAGATTTTGCGGGGAGAGCCTGAGGAGGGCGGGGTTTGGAGAGGGGAGAGATTTCAATGCCATAGAGTCCAATTGCCAAAGTGACCATTTTCTCCAGGGGAACTGATCTCTATCATCTGGAGATCAGTTGTAATAGTGGGAGATCTCCTGCCACCACCTAGAGGTTGAATTAGATGACCACCACGAAAGCCCCAATGCTCAAAAATCCATTGTTCAAATATACAGAAATACAAAACTTGTTTTTAAACATATAACAATTTATTCTAAACGAGAATTTTACTAAAGCACTAGAGTGATACTAACAAATTCCCAACGGAAAAACAGATACATTTCAAAACAGGCATTCAATTCATGCTAATTCCATCCATTACACAGCATAATATACAATCTCAAACTCCATAATCCCTGGAGATGAAGTTCATAAAGGGGTGGAAAAATGACAAATGACTCCCTAGATAAAATAATAGCATAAAGTCGCACAAAACGATCACCCGCTGAGCAAAGTCACCGAGCGATAGTCAAGTCGCACAAATCAGTAGAGATCAGTTCCCCTGGAGAAAATGGCCCTTAGCCAATTGGACTCTATGGCACTGAAGTCCCTCCCCTCTCCAAACCCCGCCCTCATCAGGCTCCTCCCCAAAAACCTCCCGCCGATGGTGAAGAGAGACTTGGCAACCCTAACACCTATGCAGAGCTGCAATTTTCGTCAGTGATGCACAAGACCAGCTCAAAGCAGAAGTCCAACTTTTGTATCAAGAGGTGCATCTATACCAGTGATGGCGAACCTTTTAGAGACCGAGTGCCCAAACTGCAACCAAAAACCCACTTATTTATTGCCGAGTGCCAATGTGGCAATGTAACCTGAATACCACCCCCAGAGGGGGCCCAGAGGGAGAGGCTAGGGTTGCCAAGTTCCTCTTCGCCATGAGTGGGAGGTTTTTGGGGTGGCGCCTGAGGAGGATGGGGTTTGGGGAAGGACTTCAGTGCCATAGAGTCCAATTGCCAAAGTGGCAATTTTTTCCAGGGGAACTGATCTCTATTGGTTGGAGATCACCTGTAATAGCAGATCTCCAGCTAGTACCTGGAGATTGGCAACTAGTTCCTTAGTGTTTTCTCTCTACATATCAAGACAAATGGAAAGGTGTTTGGAGGATGGCTTGTGGGCACTTCAAAGGTGGAATAGGACTGCACGCCCCTCCGCCCGCACAGTCCCAGAGGGTGCCGGAGAAGCCGCTGGAGGGAAAGAAGGAAGGAAGGAAGGAAAGAAGGGAAGGGAGGGGGAAAGGGAAGGAAGGGAGGGAGAGAAAGAAAGAAAAAGAGAGAAAGGGGGAAAGAAATGGAGCAAGGGAGAGAAAGAAAAGGACAGAGGGAGACAGAAAAAGAAAGAGGCCATTTATGCATGGGAGGTTTTGCCTTGGATTTGCCACTCGGTGGGGCGCGGCGGCAGGCTTGTGAGAGGCGAGCAGGGTGGGGCAGAGGGCGCCTCCTTCGCACCCACCGACCAGCCATGCCCCTCCGCCCGCACAGGCCCAGAGGGCGCCGGAGAAGCCGCCGGCCATGCCGAGTGTGAGCGCTCGGCTTCTGTTCCCCGCTCTCCCACCCGCCTGGCTGGCCGCGCACGCTCCAGCGGCGGCAATGGCGGCAGCTTCTGTGGGAGAGTCCGGGGGCCACTGCCAATGATGTCGGAGGTTCCCCACCCCTGGGCTACAGCCTCCCCCATCCGGGGTGGGGCAGAGCCGGAAAGGCCAGCGGCTTGGAGGAACCGTGCGTGCCGGCAGAAAGGGCTACGCGTGCCGGAAGTGGCACCCGTGCCATAGGTTCGCCAACACGGATCTATACCATCTAGCGTTTACTCACTCTGAGGTTCAAGTTTGTCGAGAAGAGGCTGTGCACTGCTCATGGCCGATGTTGCCATTGTCTTCACTCCCGTTTCTGCCATATCACAGACTGCCTGGATAGCCGGGTGAGACTCCTTGGCAGAAGAGTAAGTGGTTGAAACCATCTCATAGGCAGAACTGACCAAGGGCAGAGCAGCTACCCTGCTGATCACACACTAGGAAGAAGCCAACAAGATTGTGAGGTCCTTAAAGGGACTTTTACTAAACTCTGCCTTTCCTTGCCAGACCCAGCATGGTGTAGTGGTTAAGAGCGGTGGTTTGGAGCACTGGACTCTGATCTGGAGAACCGGGTTTGATTCCCCACTCCTCCACATGAGTGGCGGAGGCTAATCTGGTGAACTGGGTTGGTTTCCCTGCTCTTCCACATGAAGCCAGCTGGGTGACCTTGGGCTAGTCACACTCTCTCAACCCCACCTACCTCACAGGGTGTCTGTTGTGGGGAGAGGAAGGGCAGGTGATTTTAAGCCAGTTTGATTCTCCCTTAAGTGGTAGAGAATGTCGGCATATAAAAACAAACTCTTCTTTCTTGTGAAGGCCAGAACTTCACAAAATGCATGCAAAGCTTACATGGATATTGCTACTACATCCAGTAGAACGTGAGTGAGCTCTAGTTTAACATTGTAGCTTGCTTTAAAACCCCATTTCCACATTACAACCAGAGCTACACTAAACAGAGCTACATTCTTCTAAGCCCATTAACTCCAAAGGCCTTAGAAGGGTATAACTCTGATCTTGTTCATTTGGAGATCAGTTGTAATAGCGGGAGATCTCCAGGTCCCACCTGGAGGTTGGCAACCCTAGTGGGAGGTAGGAACAGGAGGCTACTGCTAAGGCAGATACAATTAATGCACATTTTGACTGCCGGGAGGGGAAGGAACTACCCAGGACCATATCCCCCAGTTCTGCTATTAACAAGAGAGGCAGATTTTAATCCCGGTGCATTACACTATGCTTTAATATTAGCATTCAAGCTTCATTGCATAGGGCGTACCACCAACCTGCGGCTCACTTTCTGGGCTTGCAGCCTCTGGTGCCTCTTCCTTAGAAGCCATGGGGATATGCTACTGCAGAAAGCCAAGAGAAAACAAATGCAAATAACTCAACAGATAGAAGTACCATTTATCTGGTTGATACTGGTATGCACACCTTGTATGGAAGGTTAACACAGCCCAGAAAAGAACAAGCAGAAAAGTATTCCATAGCAGGGAGGGGGCTGTGGCTCAGTGGTAGAGCATCTGCTTGGCATGCAGAAGGTCCCAGGTTCAATCCCAGGCATCTCCAGGTAAAGGGACTAGGCAAGTAGGTGATGTGAAAGACCTCAGCCTAAGACCCTGGAGAGCCGCTGCCGGTCTGAGTAGACAATACTGACTTTGATGGACCTGGGGTCTGATTCAGTATAAGGCAGCTTCATGTGGGCTCTTTAATTTTATAGAATATATTGGGCACAAATTGGAATACATCCCTAGATACATACCTGGGTCATTGTTATTATTCTGCTATAATACTGGTATACACGTTATAATGCACACCAATGCATATTACAAGTTATGTTATTAGACCACTGATGAAGGCCAGGGGGCCAAAACGCATTTGGATTGTGGTTTTAGTTTATCAGCCTGTATTAGTTGACATTGTGCTTTCTTTTAATATAATTTTTAATGCTTTAATATAGATATCAGCGCTTTAAAATAAATACATTTCTATACATAATTGAGTCTTTAACTACCCAACCTTTGGGTACCCAGCTTTGGTTTTAGGTTGAGTCTTTCCATCCCCCTTTTGCTTTTCGTCTCTTCCTTAGCAGCCATGAATATATGCTACTGCAGAAAGCCAAGAAAATACACACTCAAATAACAGGTGAACTTGACCACAACAGCACTAACATAGAATCATAGAGTTGGAAGGGGCCACCAGGGTCATCTAGTCCAACTAGGGTTGCCAGGTGCCCGGTGGTGGCGGGCAAACCCCCAGTAATTTGCCCCTCTGCCCACTGACCACCTGAGGGTCGGCGGGCAAACGTGCTTGCGCGCCAACGCACCCTCTAGTTTGCAACTGGAAGTGCCACCTCGCGAGGAGCCTTATGCCACTCAAACTCTTAGCTTGAGCGGTAAAAGGCCCCTTGCAATGCGTTTACACCCGGAAGTGGCACATCGCAAGCGGCCCTTTACCACTCAAACTAAGAGTTTGAGTGGCATAAGGCTCCTCGTGAGGCGGCACTTCCGGTTGCAAATCGGAAGTGCCGCATCAGCATGCGCACATGCGCAAGTACCACTCTCCTGCCCGAAGAGCTCCCCCCAGAGGAGAGGGGGGACCTAGCAGCCCTACGTCCAACCCCCTGCACAATGCAGAAAATTCACAACTACCTCCCCCCCAGTGACCCCTACTCCATTCCCAGAAGATGGGCAAGATGCCCTCCCTCTCATGAACTGCCTAATGTCATAGAATCAGCATTGCTGACAGATGGCCATCTAGCCTCTGCTCCAGGGAAGGAGCACTTACCACCTCCCGGGAAGGAGCACTTACCACCTCCCGAGGAAGCCTGTTCCACTGAGGAACCGCTCTGTTAGAAAATTCAACATTCAAGAGGATTCAGCTCCCAAAATTCCCCACCAAATTTCTGATGAAGCTTGTATGCACTAAGTTTATCTGGCATCCAAACAATTTTCCTCACATGAACAGCAGCCTCAGAGATTTTCCAAGGAAAAATGTCTTCCACTGCCTTCAAGAAACCCACCGGGGCTGTAGAAAGATCCTTCAAATTCCCTACAAACCTAGTAGGTGGGGCTGTTCCCAAAGGGTACAGCTGGAATTGCAAACAGCTAAGTGATCAGCCAAGAGTGACCCCACCTCATTTTTAAAGATTTCCCCACCCTCTCACCCTTCACACCTCGACGGTCAACAAGAGTCTGATAGAAATAATAGCAGTTTACCTCCTTCTTGTTTTAGGCAAAACATTACTGCTAAAACCCAACATCCATTTCATATGCCAGTACTGCAGTGAGAAAAGCAGTTAGTTCACTCAGCAAATTGAAATAAAAAAATTAAATTCATACTAGGAACGTTTCAGTTTCTAAGCTCAACTACTTAGAATGTGGTCCTTGATGGAGGTGCTAATCCTGTGTAATAAACTTAGATTTTCAAGGCCTTTTATGCATGGCTGTTTCCCTTGCGGTCACCCCCCGGGCCGCTTCAAGGCTTTGCTTTTATTAGGCATGCCTTTTCCGACCATCAGAGGTTGCCTCTCCCTGCACGTTTCCGCACATTCCCCCGAGTTTTCTGGATGCTTGCTAAACACGAATCCGGAAAACGTGGGCAAAACACATGGAAATATGCGGGGAAAGCGAGGCGACCTCTGATAGTCAGAAAAGGCATGCATAATCAAAGCAAAGTCCCGAAGCAGTCAGGGGGTGACCGCGAGGAAACAATCATGCATGAAAGGCCCAAGAGAGAGATCCAATGGGGGCTTTTTACTTCCAGGTCAGCTTTTAATACTGACCCCATACCACCATTTGCCTCCAATAGTCAGTGCCTAGAAATAAGGTCTACACTTCCTCATACAAGGTATTGTTTAACCGGCATAAAGCCAAAGCCACAAATCAAAATGGAAAATACATATCAAGGCACAAACCCTACGGACTAGAGTCTCCCCTTGCTTGCTATTAGCAGCCAGCCATAAGGAAAAGCCCTTTTTGGTTCCTGTCCCCTGCCTCTCTTTTCAGATGGTTTTAGAAGGTAGCTGAATTGGCCTGCAGTAGAACAGGTAGCTTTGCGTCCAATAGTACCTTAGAGACCAAGAAGATTTTTGGAGTATGAGCTTGCAAAAGTCAAAGCTCCCTTTAGCAAATAAAAGTAGGAATAAATAATAGTAGGAATGAATCTTGAACACATGAAGCTGCCTTATACTGAATCAGACCTTTGGTCCATCAAAGTTAGCATTGGCTATTCAGACCGGCAGTAGCTCTCCAGGGTCTCAGGCAGAAGTCTGTCACATCACCTGCTTGAAGGGTTGCCAACTTTCAGGTACTAGCTGGAGATCTCCCACTATTACAACTGATCTCCAGCCGATAGAGATCAGTTCGCCTGGAGAAAACAGCCGCTGTGGCTATTGGACTCTATGGTATTGATGTCTCTCCCCTCCCAAACCCCGCCCTCCTCGGGCTCCGCCCCCAAAACCTCCCACTGGTGGCAAAGAGGGACCTGGAAAGCCTACCTGCTTGCCCAGTCCCTTTAACTGGAGATGCTGGGGATTGAACTTGGGACCTTCCGCATGCCAAGCAGATACTTTACCACTGAGCCACAGCCCCTCCTCTGAAAACACCACCCAGCTATCTCAGCTATAGACTTAACCACCATAGTAACATACAAAGCTTCTCCATCTAGAAACTGTTAAAACTTCAGAGTGTGTTTAAAGAATAACCAAGGAAAAACACAAGCCAAGCAGAACCTTTCAGTACGTTCCGGTTCCACCAGAGTCCACCCTCTCCAGCATCACAAAACCAAGCTTACCACAAATCCTGCTTTCCAAAAACCAATACAAAGCCAGCGAGTACTTCTGTGGCCTTATATATCACAGATAATGCTGGGCCATATTTGACAGACAAATCAGAAGAGCTGTAAGAAACACTCACGTCATAGGATGTGGAGCATCTAATGGGGAAGAAAGTACAGCTGCTATCCTGTAAACACTTATTGGGAAGTCCTATTGAGGGACCTACTTCTGAGTAAACACACAGAGAGTTGTGCTGTCTATGCGATAAATGGTGGGCAGTTGTTTCCCAAGCAGGGCTAGCACCAAATACTGCTTTCCCTGGGTGAAATGGTCTTCAGAGTGACTGTCCCCCCCCTTGATGTAGCATACCATCAGCACTAAACAGAAGAGCACAACAGCCACAACCTCCACCACCTCCCTTAGTGCCCTACTCACAGGTAGAGCTGCCAACTCCATGGCTTTTAATGAAGAGAGAAAGGTCTCAATGAGACATTAAATGTAGGGTTGTCAACAACCTGGAGAGAGAAAATGTCCTACTTCTTTATGAGATGTTATTTACCAGGGGAGTGTTCTTTATTTCCATGCCATGAAAAGCTTCAGGGTGGTGTAGTGGTTAAGAGCGGTGGTTTGGAGCGGTGGGCTCTGATCTGGAGAACCGGGTTTGATTCCCCACTCCTCCACGTGAGCGGTGGAGGCTAATCTGGTGAACTGGATTTGTTTCCCTACTCCTACACACAAAGCCAGCTGGGTGGCCTTGGGCAAGACACACTCTCTCAGCCTCACCTACCTCACAGGGTGTCTGTTGTGGGGAGGGGAAGGGAAGGTGATTGTAAGCCGGTTTGATTCTCCCTTAAGTGGCAGAGAAAGTTGGTATATAAAAAATAACTCTTCTTCTTATTTCTAACCATTACGTCTCTACTAAATGAACATAGCCCTGATCTAAATCACCCAGGTTAATCTGATGTCAGCAGCTAAGCAGGGTCAGCCCTGGATGGGAGACCACCAAGGAAGTCTAGGGTTGCTGCCAGAGGCAGGCGATGGCAAAACACCACTGTTTGTCTCTTGCCTTGAGAACCTTACAAGGTAGTCATCAGTTGGTTATGATTTGAAGGTGCTTTACACACACAAAGGGACAGGACATTTTCTCTCCAGGTTGTCAGCAACCCTAATTATATGTAATATTGCCATTCCCTGGCTATCAGCAGGGGATGGGGGGTGGTAGGGTTGCCAGATCCAGGTTGGGAAACTCCTGGAAATGGCATAGGGAGGAAGTCCCACCATAGGGTTACCAACTCTGGGTTTGGAAATTCCTGGAGATTTGGGGTTGACAACCCTACACTCAAGAGAGGATTATTTAGATCTGCCGCTTTGAAACCTGTTCAGTCCCACAGCCCTCTCAAGAAAGCCAAGAGTACCACCACCAATGCCCACTGTTATTGTTGGGTTGCTATTATCTAATACAGGTACTAACTGGAGATCTGCTATTACAACTGATCTCCAGCTGATAGAGATCAGTTCACCTGGAGAAAATGGCCGCCTTGGCAATTGGACTCTATGGCATTGAAGTCCCTTCCCAAACCCTGCCCTCCTCAGGGTCTGCCCCAGGTATTTCCCAACCCGGAGCTGGCAACCCTAATTACATATGTAGTACTTATCGGTGCTCATGTCACTTGACAGAATTGTGTGGCATAGGGGTTAGACCGGGGTGTTGAACTCAATTGTTACGAGAGCTGGATATGACATAAATGTCATTTGGTCGGGCTGGGTCATGCCTCATCAGCCCCGATTGAGAGTGGATGGGGTGGCTGCCTCAGCTGGCTTGCGGGCCGGATAAGAGCTCTTAAGGGGCCAGATCTGGCCCGCAGGCCTTATGTTTGACACTCCTAGGTTAGACTGTTCAGCTGGGACTTTCGAGATCCAGGTTCAAATCCCCGCTCACTCAAACTCACTGGGTGACCTTGGGCCAATCTAAGTTAAATGCGGGGCAGCAATAATCATGTACACTTTCCCTGAAGGAAGAATAGTATAACAAATGTATTAAAGAAAAGTGACTTAAAAAGATAGATCTGTATAAAAGTATAGTCAACTTTTTCATAGTAGAGAAACCACCAGAGATAGGATGGGACGTTTGGATGTGGTTGGCTCTGCTTCCTGTGGCAGCCAATTTGTGGTTGCGCCCACCATATATCAAAATTCCAAAGGTCCCTACAAATTCAAATAACTGAAAAGGTTGCTTCCCTTCCCTTCCTTCTTCTTCTTTTGTATCCTACCCTGATGTTTGAAATCCTTTTATGACTTATGTAATATTTGTGACAGAACAAAATTCTGCCTGAAGGCATCTGTGTGATGGCTGGGTTAGTCCTGCTTGTAACTGTGAGGAAGAGTAGTTCAGAGGCCTTCAGAATTTTGTTCTCTGTCTAGGTTTGCATATTCCTCCCTTGCAGGGCTCCTGTCCCTTTAGTGGATGTCAGCAAGGCAAAGATTAATCCTTCCATTCCTCATTGTGGCACTTCTATATAAGGAAATGAATGCACTTATTGAACTTCAGCCTGCCTTGGAGATTCTGTCCCCAAAAGGTGGCAACCCCACTACCTACAACACACATAGACACTTGAGTATTGGTGCTGCCAACTTCCTAGAGAATAAATGTCCTGTCTCTTTAACACATGCTTAATGTGTAGAAATGAGCAGCTGAGGTTTTTCAAGGCTAGAAGGAAAATAAGATTGCCAGGTAAATAACATCCTATTAAGTATCTTAAAGGGACAGGATAGCCTTCTTCAGGAAGATGGCAACCCTAAAACAGGATTGTTATTTACCAGGCATTGTTATTTTCCTCCATGCCATGGGAAGATTCAGTTGCTTTTCCCCACACATTAAGCCTCTGCTAAAGGGAAAGCCCCGTGGCGCAGAGTGGTAAGCTGCAGTACTGCAGTCCAAAGCTTTGATCACGACCTGAGAGTTCGATCCCGACGGAAGTTGGGTTCAGGTAGCCGGCTCAAGGTTGACTCAGCCTTCCATCCTTCCGAGGTCGGTCAAATTAGTACCCAGCTTGCTGGGGGTAAAGGGAAGATGACTGGGGAAGGCACTGGCAAACCATCTGGGGAAGGCACTGGCAAACCACCCCGTAAACAAAGTCTGCTTAGAAAATGTCGGAATGTGACGTCACCCCATGGGTCAAGAATGACCTGGTGCTTGCACAGAGGACCTTTACCTTTAAAGGGAAAACAGGACATTTTTCTCCGGGCCTGTTGGCAACCCTAAAAGTAGATCAGATTACCTAAGGCTGCTTTTGAGACATGCTTAGTGAGTTTTAACACCATTTGATCAACTTGCTGTTTTTGTTTGTTTTCAGTTTTAATCGCTTCTGTCTTTTTTCCTGCTAGGTCTCGGTACTCCAAGGGTGCAACCTGCATCCAGCCACACCTGGTGTCCTTGGAAGTCAGCAAGATATTCTACACAGGATGCTAACATAAAGGCCTAAAGCTCATGAGTTGGATCCAGTGCTATATTTCTCCTAGTGGAAGGGTCCATTTCCTCCATCTTCTTCTGCTGACCTCTGGTTCCCCAACTATATGATGTTCATAGGGATTTGGAGGACCTGTGGCAGCTGGTTTGGCAAGCATGAACCCACCTCTGCCACCCTTGGGAGGGACGTTCAACAAAAACAAACCTAAAAATCATTTGCCAGCTGCCCTCCCCCCTTTGTTGAGATGTACAGTCTCATGCTTGGCTCTCTTTTCAAACTCTCTCCTCCTTTAAAACCAGTGGGAGCGTCTGAAGGAGCCTCAACTCCTTTCCTGTACGCCCCAAATAAGCCAGTTCCCATATACTTGCATTTGAACAGGCCTCTTCCAGTCACAGTCTACAAGGTCGTAAATCAGAGCAATTTTAGAGTTACTGTACAAATAACAATTAAATGACAAATGTGAACAAGAGAGGTACTGGCTGTGACTTTCCCAGCCACCCTCCCACTTCCAACTGGCTTGTCTTTTGTAAACTGCCAATATTCTGAAGTACGCTGTGTTGCTTTTTTAGAAAAGAGCATCTTTTCTAATCTTTGGGACCCCCGTTGGAGAGCACTTATGTTCCGGGTCTATTTGGTAACAGATTTGACAGAAGAAGAAGAGTTGGTTTTTATATGCCGACTTTCTCTACCACTTAAGGAAGAATCAAACTGACTTACAATCACCTTCCCTTCCCCTCCCCACAACAGACACCCTGTGAGGTAGGTGGGGCTGAGAGAGTTGTGACTAGCCCAAGGTCACCCAGCTGGCTTCATGTGGAGGAATAGGGAAACCAATCCAGTTCACCAGATTAGCGTCCGCCACTCATGTGGAGGAGTGGGGAATCAAACCCAGTTCTCCAGATTAGAGTCCACCGCTCCAAATCAACGCTCTTAACCACTACACCACTCTGGCTCTCGTTCAGCAAGGAAAATTCTTTATATATATATATATATATATATATATAT
The DNA here is from genome assembly GCF_029931775.1 of Euleptes europaea. Classification (NCBI taxonomy): domain Eukaryota; kingdom Metazoa; phylum Chordata; class Lepidosauria; order Squamata; family Sphaerodactylidae; genus Euleptes; species Euleptes europaea. The sequence goes on from NC_079315.1 coordinate 16,532,691, forward strand.
ATATATATATATATATATATATATATATATATATATATATAATTTTCTTATTTAATACATCAATATACAAAATAGTATCCAGTACAAAAAATAGCAATAATACTAAAAAACAACTAATATTACCAAGTTAACAATAAATTAACTTCCCCCTCTCCCATCCAAAAATAAATTGTGAAAACGTTTGCTAACGGAACTAATCCCAATAGTATTTGGGATTAACATATTCTTTATCCTATCTAAAAGTATTAAATCAATACTGATCTAAAATTAATAAAAGGTGAAAATAAGGGATTAGATTAAACAGTATTCTTTAAATGGTCCCATTAAGGATTAAATTTTTCCAAAATAAAAACAAAAGGAGCCATTAAGTGATATTTGTATATACTCAAAAAAGAAAAAATATTGAGTTCTCCTACATCTTCCTCCTTTTCTATTAAAAATTAAATGTTTTATAAATCTTTCATGTATCCCTAACATTCATTTCAAACATATTATAATTCTAGTAATCCAATATCATATATAGTTTGAAAGATGTTATAGTTCTGATAAATCAATATCATATATGATTCTATTTCCATTTAAGCCAGTCCTTTTAACCAGTTCCTTTTAATCATATCACCAAGAAAGACCAAACTCTTTTATATTTATCCCTTTGCCCGGAGTTCAGCAAGGAAATTCAACAGGAGACTCCACTGTGAAGCTGTTGAGAGAGTCCCAGGATTTGACACTATCGGATTCAGGGTCCAGGGTTGGCGACTGCCTAGAGGAAAAAGTGACCTGTCCCTTGAATACAGGTTTAATGGCATGTTATTTACCAGGTGATGTTATTTACCCCCATGCTGTGAAAAGCTTTGGCTGCCCATTTCCATGCATTAAGCCTCTGTTCGAGGGACAGGACTTTTTTTTCCCCTCCAAGCAGTTGGCAACCCTATTTCTGCTCTCCATAGTAATGTAACAGGGAGAGCAATCCTACGAAGGTTTGCCCAGAAGTCCCATTTTATTTATTAATTAAATGGAAATTTATTCATAGAGCCTACACTGGGGCTTTATTCAACGGAACTGTATTCAGTGGAACAAAAAGTGTTCTTAGAGTTGCCAACAAAGAAACATTACCACGTAATATTTTTCTTTGAGGCCAACCCAAATGGTACAAAGCATTGTGCTAGATTTCGAGATCTATAGAATTGCAACCGTAATCTATCAGATTGGTGGACAGCTTTATTATATTTCCACCCTAGCCCACAAAAGCTTGTTTTCAATAAATTTGTTAGGTGCCATGAATAGGGTTGACAACTTCCAGGTGGTGGCTGGAGATCTCCTGCTATTACAACTGGTCTCCAGCCGATAGAGATCAGTTCACCTGGAGAAAATGGCTGCCTTGACCACTGGACTCTACAGCATTGAAGTCCCTCCCTTCTCCAAACCCTGCCCCCTCAGGCCCTGCCCCCAAACCTCCCGCTGGTGGCAAAGAGGGACTGGGCAACCCCAGCCATGAAACACTTGCTTCTTTAGGCTGCAACAGGTTATTCCTCTGCTACTTTTTCTGGTGCCAGGGTTGCCAACTGTCTGGAGAAAAAACTGTCCCTTTCAAAAGAGGCTTAATGGGATATTATTTACCAGGTCAAGTTATTTAATTCTGTGCCATAAAAAGGTTCAGTTACCCACTTCCACATGCTGAGCCCCTATTAAAGAGAAGGGATCCTTTTTCGTTATTAGCAAATGAGTCCCACTGAACTGGCTGGATGTTATGGGTAACCAAAATGTTCAAGGAATTGGAGCATCTTCCCTTCCAGGGAAGGGTAAAGAGTTCAGGAGCTTGTTAGAGGAAAGATGTCTAGGCATAAATAAAATTATATGTGGAGTGGGAAATTTGGACAGGGAAAACTTATTTCCTTCCTTTCTCATAATACTAGATCTTGGGTGCACCCAGTGAAGCTGATGGGCAGTAAATTCAGGACAGACAAAAAGAAATACACAGTGTATAATTAACTAGGTACAAGATGTAGTTACAGCCACTGGTTGAGATGTCATTAAAAGATTAGTGGAACAGAGCTTACTTCCACAAAAATGTTCTTAGGACTGCAGCCTAACCGTACTATCCTAAAGGAGGTCTAGTTGTAATCCTACTCCTGTCTGTGCATTGGGGCTTACTCCCAGGACACACTTAACCAGGAAGGAGCTTCTCAATCACATGGAAAGCATGTGATGGAACAAGAAAAAACAAACACGTTTTTCCTGCGATAGCTTGGACTTGTGTGTGTTTGCATCATAATTCTCAGTGCTTTCCTGCCTGGGAAATTTCTTTATGGTGTGTTTTCAGATTGGGAACAGACATTTCTCTGGTTTTGCTAACTTGTAAGCACTTCTAATGGCTGAGCAGCCTCTGGTTTTATTAAGGTATTTGATGCCTGTTTAGCTTGGAAAGAAGGCAGTTAAGGGGAGACATGATAGAAGTCTATACAATTCTGCATGGTATGGAGAGAGTGGACAGGGAGAAGCTTTTCTCCCTCTCTCATAATACCCGAATGTGGGGTCATCTGCTGAATCTGGAGAGTGAGAGATTCAAAACAGATGAAAGGAAATATTTCTTCACACAACACATAGTTGGATTGTAGAACTCCCTGCCCCAGGATGTGGTGATGGCTGCCAACTTAGAAGGCTTTAAAAGGGGAGTGGACATGTTCATGGAGGAGAGGGCTATCCATGGCTACTAGTAAAAATGGATACTAGTCATGATGCATACCTATTCTCTCCAGTACCAGAGGAGCATGCCTATTATATGAGGTGCTGTGGAACACAGGCAGGATGCTGCTGCTGCAGTTGTCTTGTTTGTGGGCTTCCTAGAGGCACCTGGTTGGCCACTGTGTGAACAGACTGCTGGGCTTGATGGACCTGTAATGCCTGAAATCATTATATGTTATTGAAAATGTATTCTTTCACTGAAGAAATGTATTCATTCACTAAAAATGTATTGGAAACGTATTCTCTGATTTGAAATATATTCTTTGTAATCAAAAAAGTATAATCTGCACTTATGAATATGCCATACTCAGTGTATAAGAGTCGGCATCTATGATTAAAGTCACACCAAGCACATATATATGTTAAAGGCCTTGAGTATAAGAGGCCCAGCTTTGCTCGTTAGAAGCTAATTAGAGAATCCATAGAAGGCCCGAGTATGTTTTCATAAGCTGGCTCCCCACTCATAAGGGCCAGCTAGGAAAACTCCCTTAGTTAGCCTTGGCAGCAGCCAGGGTCCAAGATAAGAAGAACTCAGTAATTTAGGATCAAATAGAGAAGCACCTGACCATGAGGGTCTTCACTGCTCATTAGTGAGAATGAGATCACCACTTCTATTTAACACCTCTGATTCTCTAATAGAGTATTCAAATCCTTAAACATCAATTATTGGTTCTATGTATCGACGCCATGTATTACGTCTTTGTACCTCCCATTACCAAAGATTATATCCGTGCTTGCACTCCTTTGATGTTTGTGTGAATTGTCCTGCGCATTTGGGGCAATTTTCACCCGGTGTGTATATTGGGCCTAATAAACAAACTGCTTTGAATCTTCAACCTCCTGCTGTGTTTATTGTCATTGGGAATTGATACAATAATACAGCCATTTCAGACCTTGGTCTGATCCTGCATGGGAGTTATTATGTTCTATAATGACTAAAAAAGCCCAAGCCTTTGCTCTTCCAAACCTGTAGTTGAAATGTCCCTTCAGGAAACATCCAGACCAGTTGCAGAACATTGGAGAATGTTTCCCCACTCCTCCCTGCCACCCTGTGGACTGCTTCGGGGCTTCCTTTTGACTATGCATGCCTTTTCCAACCATCAGAGGTTGCCTTGCTCTTCCCTCACATTTGCCTGTGTTTTCCAGATGCTGTTTTAGCCGTGCATAATCAAAAGGAAGCCCTGAAGCAGTCAGCAGAGGTGACTGGGGAAAAGTCCCTGCTTAAAAGGCCTCAGAGTTCTTTGTCAAAGGCCCTGATTTTCATCAGGGGTCACTTTCATGGTAACTAGCCATCACAACAACCCTGTGAGGTGGGTTAGGCTGAGAGCATGTGGCTGGCCCAAGGTCACCCAGCAGGTTTCCACGGCAGAGTGGGGATTCGAACCTGGGTCTCGCAGATAGCAGCCTGACATTTTAACCACTATAGCACAGTGAAGGGATAGCTCCAGACCTTCCTCAGCCTTCCTCCTCGGCTCTTTGCTGCTCCTTCCCATTTTCATCTCCTGCCCCGCATCTGTTAGTGGCTTTTGTTCAAACGTTTGCCCCCATCCTTGTGTGCTTCATCCTTGTGTCCCCCCCTTGGCCCATATTCCACCCACCCGGTCCATTCCTTTCCCTGCCTCCACCCACAAATTCCTGCCCTCTCCCATTGCCTCTCCCCCACGCAAGACTGGTTGTGGTTTAGGTGAACCACAATCCAACAAGAAGAAAGAGGGCCGCACCAAAACAAGCGGAGATAAAAAGCAGAGATTGGCACAAGGGGAAACAAAGCTTATTTAATAGTTAACGTGCCCCTCCGCGTTTTGCAACACCTTCAACGGGATCTGATGAACAAAAATAAAGATACAGTATTAACATGTTTATATATGTTTAAAACAGGTGTTTTTTTTTTTTTAAAGGAACCAGGACTATTAATCAAGCATCAACAAAATACATCATCAGAATACATCAGAATGGCACCTTGGCCATCTTCTGGGCATGGAGTAGGGGTCACTGTGTGTGTGTGGGGGGGAGGTAGTTCAGAATTTTTTGCATTGTGCAGGGGGTTGGACTAGATGACCCTGGTGATCCCTTCCAACTCTATAATTCTATGATTCATATAAATTAAAAACACTTTCCTAAATGACCTAAGACTGCTCTCAGAGCATAAGCAGAGTACACTGTTAAAATACATTTTCATCTGGAAAAGCATTAATATAATCCAGACAATACCACCTTCTATGTAAATTTATCCAAAAGCTTTCTTTAAAATTCACATGAAGTACTACCCACCTTTCTCTACTCGTGGATAAGATTACATAGAAGGCAGTGTCTGGATTATATTAATGCTTTTCCATATGGAAATGTATTTTAACAGTGCACTCTGCTTATGCTCTGAAAGCAGGCTTATGTCATTTAGGAAAGTGTTTTTAATTTATATGAATGATGCATTTTGGTGATGCATTTTGTTCACGTTTGATTAGTAGTCCTAGTTCCTTTTTAAAAGCATGTTTTAAATATATAAGGTTGCCAGCTCCCTCTTCACCACCGGCGGGAGGTTTTGGGGGTGGTACCTGAGGAGGGTGGGGTTTGGGGAGGGGAGGGACTTCAATGCCATAGAGTCCAATTGCCAAAGCAGTCATTTTCTCCAGGTGAATTGATCTCTATCGGCTGGAGATCGGCTGTAATAGCAGGAGATTTCCAGTAGTACCTGGAGGTTGGCAACCCTATAAATATATATAGATATACATGTTAATACTTTATCTTAATTTTGATTCATCAGATAACCCCTGAAGAAGCTGTTGAGAACTGCAATCCGATACAGACGTAAAACTGCAGTTTTTAGGTGCATTTATTTGGGAGTAAATCCTGTGGGAAATGATGTCACTTCTATCAGTTAAACATGCATAGGTTTGGGTACAGGTAAATTCAGTGAAACTAGAGGCTGAAGCAGGGATAATTTTGCATTCCAGCCACACCCTGAGGACACGTTGTGTACTCTAGGGTACTGATAAATGTAGAGTTTGCACAGGGTTGCCTGTCTTTCATCTGAGACAGTGAGCTCTGAGTCACAAAAGCTTATGCCGGAATAACTGGACTTAAAAATAAATATATATTAACTTTATCTTTTTGTTTTCTAAGTGTGTTGCCCTGATAGAAAAAGAAGCGTACAATAGCAAGCGGCTATTCCAAAATAAATAGCCGGAGAGCCAGCATTTCCTTGAAATATGAAAAAAAAAAATTCCTGATTATTTTGGAAGTCGCACAGGCTGAGGAGTAGCAAAACATACAGCTGTGAACCTTGACCTGTACTCTACTCAATATTCGGTTTTTTGGGGGGGGGTGTTTCTTGCTTAAAACAGGGTTGGAATCAGGAGACCCCTGGCAAGGCCAACCCCCCCAATAACGGGCTCACAGATAACCCTCAGAGACTTCCCGTCCTTCTTCTTCGGCTCCTTTTGCATGAGGAGAAATGATAGCAGCTAACTGCCATTAAGAGCCCCGTGGCGCGGAGTGGTAAGCTGCAGTTCTGCAGTCAAAAGCTCTGCTCATGACCTGAGTTCGATCCCGACAGGAGTCGGTTTCAGGTAGCCGGCTCAAGGTTGACTCAGCCTTCCATCCTTCCGAGGTCAATAAAATGAGCACCCAGCTTGCTGGGGGTAAAGGGAAGATGACTGGGAAAGGCACTGGCAAACCACCCCGTAAAACAAAGTCTGCTTAGTAAACGTTGGGATGTGACGTCACCCCATGGGTCAGGAATGACCCGGTGCTTGCACAGGGGACCTTTACCTTTACCTGCTGTTAACCCCACCCTCCCCTCTGGCTGGCAGTGGAGACTGGGTCATAAGGGAGAGGGCAGAAGAAAGGCAAGGAGGTGGATGTAGGATGCTCAGGGATAGGGGTCCAGTGATAGGGTTGCCAACTACCAGGTAATAGCTGGAGATCTCCTGCTATTATAACTGATCTCCAGCCGATAGACATCAGTTCACCTGGAGAAAATGGCTGCTTTGGCTATTGCACTCCATGGCATTGAAGTCCCTCCCCTCCTCAAACCCCGTCCTCCTCAGGCTCTGCCCCAAAAACCTCCCACCGGTTGCAAAAAGGGACTTGGCAACCCTACCAGTGAGGGCCTTGCACAAGCCCCCTCCCCCAAATCTGGTGCTGGCTGCCACTGGTTTTAGGGCACAATCCCGTGAGGATGTGATGTCTCTTGCATGAAAGAGTCCCACTGCTATACAGGAGAGCTACTCTGCATTTCAGTGGGGATTTCACAAGAGACCTTCCCAGTGGAAGTGTGCTTTCAGTGCTTAATTGTTTTGCATCCAAGGAGGAGAATGGGGATGCATCAGACCCTTCCCCAGCATGGTGTAGTGGTTAAGAGTGGGGGACTCTAATCTGGAGAACCGGGTTTGATTCCCCACTCCTCCATATGAGCGGCGGAGGCTAATCTGGAGAATTGCATTGGTTTCCCCACTCCTACACATGAAGCCAGCTGGATGACTTTGGGCCAGTCACAGTTCTCTCAGAACCCTCTCAGCCCCACCTACCTCACAGGGTGTCTGTTGTGGGGAGGGGAAGGCGATTGTAAGCTGGTTTGATTCTCCCTTAAGTGGTAGAGAAAGTAGGCATATAAAAACCAACTTCTCCTCCTCCTCCTCCTGCTCTTAAAGCCAAATCCCAGATGGGAGGGAGGAATGTATTACCTTCCACGCTGAACCTAAAACCCTTTGGGAAGGAAAGGAAGGGGTTCCCCTTCCCCATAACTGAAAGCCAGTCCCTGTGTGGAGAATGAGCTATATTTTGGTAATATGTCACACTTTTTCACTTCCTTAAATGGAGTGGGAAGGTGGTTAATGTATTTTTAGGGGGAAGAGGTTGAAGAAGTAAAACTAAAGTTGCACTGAAAAGTAAAGGACTGGAGTCTCCCCCATAACCCTTCCCATCCATGAAATGTCACAAGCCTTTAATTAATAGTAATAATCAAGTCCCATCAAATTGCAAGCAACTTATAGTGACCCCTCATGTGGTGTAGTGGTTAAGAGCAGTGGTTTGGAGTGGTGGAGTTTGATCTGGAGAACTGGGTTTGATTCCCCACTCCTCCACATGAGTGGCGGAGGCTAATCTGGTGAACTGGATAGGTTTCCCCACTCCTACACATGAAGCCAGCTGGGTGACCTTGGGCTAGTCACGCTCTCTCAGCCCCATCTACCTCACAGGGTGTCTGTTGTGGGGAGGGGAAGGGGAGGTGATTGTAAGCCGGTTTGGTTCTCCCTTAAGTGGCAGAGAAAGTTGGCATATAAAAAACAACTCTTCTTCTTCTTTTCATGGCAAGAGACAAACAGAAGTGGTTTGCCATTTCCTGCCTCTGAATAGCAACCCCTTTTCCCTTGGTGATCTATCTGAGCCAATTCAGCAGGACTCGGGCTAGCATGGGCTATTCAGGCTGCTGTTTAACTACTAGGTATGTTAACGCATTTGTTAGTTTCCAGGTTTTCACACACTCTAATGCTGCACCAAGAACTAAAATATGCACGGGGCTGGGTGATGCAAAGATAGGATGGGTCAGTTCAGTTCCAAGGGAAAGTAAACAGGTTTGTGGCTGCTGCTTTCGAGGCCCTTTCATCCTTTGCAGTCTGCGGGGTTGCATCTCCTGCACATATCTCCAGCCACGTTTTCAATCCACGTCCCCCACTGTTCCTTGAAACGCTGTGCTGCACAAGGGTCCTGTTGAAACTCTGATAGGAACATTGCTTTACAGCACAAATTAGCTTCCATGTCCAGGAATATCCCCCTGAAAGCATACGTAGTTGGTATGTTGTCTGTATCTAATGTGGCATGGCACGTCTTTATTCTTGGCTTTTGTAACTCTAGCTGCCTCTTTGGAATTGAATTACGGTACATTTTGTTGAGGTTTGCACGCAATGACCAGTGCTTTGTTCTTGCCTGTGTTGGTGGGGAGACTAGTCCTGCCAGCTATAGAACTGCACCTGTCATGATTTAGACTGCTCCCCCTCCCACAATGCTCTCCTAGGAAGTTCCACTTCCTGGTTGTTAAAGGTAAAGGTAAAGGTCCCCTGTGCAAGCACCGGGTCATTCCTGACCCATGGGGTGACGTCACATCCCGACATTTCCAAGGCAGACTTTGTTTGCGGGGTGGTTTGCCAGTGCCTTCCCCAGTCATCTTCCCTTTACCCCCAGCAAGCTGGGTACTCATTTCACCGACCTCGGAAGGATGGAAGGCTGAGTCAACCTTGAGCCGGCTACCTGAAACCAACTTCCGTTGGGATCGAACTCAGGTCGTGAGCAGAGCTTTTGACTGCAGTACTGCAGCTTAACACTCTGCGCCACGGGGCTCCTTCCTGGTTGTTACCTTTAGGCAAAACGTAATGTCACGCGAAGTAAGATTTTAAAATTTATTTACTTCCTTTATTCCCCACCTTTCTCTGCAATGGGGACCTGGCAGATTATATCATTCTCCTTGCCTCCACTTTATCCTCATGACAACCCTGCGAGGTAGGTTAGGCCGAGGGAGAGCAACTCTCCCAAGCTCGCCTGGCAAGCTTCTACAGCACAGCAGGGGCGTGAACCTCGGCTTCCCAGATCCAGTGCAGCGTTTGCTTGGTTTACAAGAGCCAATTGCAGGATTAGCTAGGTACATGACTAGACACCAAAGGCACATGAATACATCTCAGTAGTAACTCTCAATTCAACAAACTCAAATACCATCCCAGGCTGCTGTACATGGCAGGACTAAAGGGGGATTGGTTATTTTGGTCTCTGCTCAATTAGCGGTTAGATGTGATCTGGTATCATGCTATAGAAGCTGTGCTATGGCTGTGCTGATTTCCCTTCATCAGAGGAACTGTGTGTGTGTTAAGTGCCGTCAAGTCGCTTCCGACTCATGGCGACCCTATGAATGAAAGTCCTCCAAAATGTCCTATCTTTAACAGCCTTGCTCAGATCTTGCAAATTGAAGGCTGTGGTTTCCTTTATTGAGTCAATCCATCTCTTGTTGGGTCTTCCTCTTTTCCTGCTGCCCTCAACTTTTCCTAGCATGACTGTCTTTTCCAGTGACTCTTGTCGTCTCATGACGTGACCAAAATACGATAGCCTCAGTTTAGTCATTTTAGCTTCTAGGGTCAGTTCAGGCTTGATTTGATCTATAACCTTTTTTTGGGGGGGGGGGCAGTCCACGGAATCCGTAACCCTCTCCTCCAACACCACATTTCAAAGGAATCTATTTTCTTCCTATCAGCTTTCTTCACTGTCCAGCTTTCACACCCATACATAGTAATAGGGAATACGATGGCATGAATTAATTTAGTCTTGGTGGCCAGTAACACATCCTTACACTTCAAAATATTTTCTGGTTCCTTCATGGCTTGCCCTTCTCCTTCTAATTTCTTGGCTGCAGTCTCCATTTTGGTTGATGGTGGAGCCAAGGAATAGAAAGTCTTGAACCATTTCAATTTCCTCATTGTCAACCTTAAAGTTGTGTAATTCTCCTGTAGTCATTACTTTTGTTTTCTTGATGTTCAGCTGTAGTCCTGCTTTGGAACTTTCTCTTTTAACTTTCATCAGTAATTGAGATAGTTCAGAGGAACTATATTGGTTAATGTATACCTCCCCCCTGGGGGGAAAACAGCTCAGATTGAGGACTGCTGGGAGGGACTAGAGAGGTATATAGAGGATTTAATGACACTAGAGGTATATAGAGGATTTAAGGGCTGCCTCCCTTGTAATGGGTGAGGACTTTAATGCTAGAAAGAGTCGTGATGACCAATCTCTATATGCTAGTTACCATCTATATAAACCAAACTCTGAGACCCAGTATTGTATGCCCAGAAGAATATTTAAAGATGCTAAATGTAACCTTGCTGGATTAAAACTATATCAGGCCATGCTTAAATTGGACCTAACAGTCCTTAATGGCTTGGTAATGACTGGCTACCCAGCTGAATTTACTTTCTGGGCAGGGGATAAAAGAAGCAACATCGATTATATAATATTATCAAAACAATCTCAAATAGATTTTTTCCTTTTTAAACAATGTATCTTTTAAAACTGGAAGTGCTAGAGACATATGAAGAAGAAGAGTTGGTTTTTATATGCCGACTTTCTCTACCACTTAAGGAAGAATCAAACTGGCTTACAATCACCTTCCCTTCCCCTCCCCACAACAGACACCCTTTGAGGTAAGTGGGGATGAGAGAGCTGTGACTAGCCCAAGGACAACCAACTGGCTTCATGTGTAGGAGTGGGGAAACTAATCCAGTTCACCAGATTAGCCTCTGCCGCTCATGAGGAGGAGTGGGGAATCAAACCCGGTTCTCCAGATCAGAGTCCACCGCTCCAAACCACTGCTCTTAACCACTACACCACGCAGGTGTAGAATAATTTGGAAATATCCAAATTCATTCAGATACACCCAAACAACCACTGGCTCCCTGATTGCCTCTAATGAGCAAGATCTGCCTGTAACTTAGTCAGAACTCCTGATGCTGACTAGCTCCAGAAGCTGCTGTGTGCCTTCCATAATAGTTTCCCCCCTGGGAAGTTCCTGGATAAGTGAAATGTCAATCTAGTGGCAACTCCATGCAGAATGATTGCTGCAGGGAAACACTAGCGTGATGCTTGTTTGCCAAAGAATGCACATCCCTTATAGGAATACATGCATCGTTAGCCACACTATTTGGGAAACTGGGCCCAATGAAAGCTTTCCAGATGCCAGTGTTTAAAGGTAAGTAGTGTACAGTCAGAAGACCATGCCTATTATATTGGATGCTGTGGAACACAGGCAAGATGTTGTCTGCAGTTGTCGTGTTTTGTGGGCTTCCTAGAAGCACCTGGTTGGCCAATGTGTGAACAGACTGCTGGACTTGATGGTCCTTGATCCCTAAAAAAGGATATTGCAGAGCTTGAGAAGGTGCAGAAAAAGCAACCAAAATTATCAGGAGACTAGAGCAACTGCCCTATGAAGAGCGGTTAAAACACTTAGGGAAAGAAGGCAGTTAAGGGAAGACATGGTAAAGGTCTACAAAATTATGCCTGGTATGGAAAGAATAGACAGGGAGAAGCATTTCCCCCTCTGTCATAATACTAGAACGCGGGGTCATCTGCTGAAGCTGCAGGGTGACAGATTCAAAACTGATAAAAGGAAGTATTTCTTCACACAACGCATAGATAAATTGTGGAACCTGCCCCAGAATGTGGTGATGGTTGCCAATTTGGAAGGCTTTAAGAGGGGAGTGGACATGTTATACTTTATCAGACAAGAGCAGTGCCGGATTTAGGTTTGATGAGGCCCTAAGCTATTGAAGGTAATGGGGCCCTTTATATGTCCAGCGGTCCTTTGTCAACAACAAATTGCCACTGTTTTTTTGTGTTGAATATATGCTATATGGTACAACTGTGCTGCACTGCGGTCTGCAGCTGCATGCTACATGTTGCCATGCAACCAGTCCACGCATAATGTAAGCACCCTATATATAGAAATGAGCAAACCAGTGATATTTTAGGGAGCAGGCCAGCAGGCGGGGCCCATTACTTACATCATAGGAGCCTACACAATACAAAACACTGTTGCTGTATGTAGGTTTTATTTTATTTGTTTTTTATCTTATAATTTGGAAATGTACATCCAGGTTTTTTTTCCTTTAAATTTTTTGGGGGCATAGCTTGTTTAGCTTATACGTAAATCCGGCACTGGACAAGAGTGAAGCGTGCAAAAAAAAAACATACTATCTACAATGTTACATAGGCAATACATAAAATATCTACAAGGAAAGTCTACACCTAGAAAGCTTCAGATTAAGTTCATAACCAGAAAGTAGTGTAATGCCTATAATCTTCATTGTTATTGGGAATGTATGCTTTTATACTCAGTCCGCATACTCACACTTATAAAGATGCTAAGCCCGGGGCATAAGGGTTAGCATCTAGCACAATACCATATTCTGCACACATATATAATGGCAATACCCCATGTATAAGGGGTCAAGTATTATTCTTTGGTGTGTGATCACTGAGTTAGCATAAACTAGCAGCCATTATGAATCAGGTGCCAGTGAGATCATCCTTGCAGGCCTGGTACCGCTAGCCGCCCTATTGAGGCCCAAGGCAGTGATTTAAGGGTGTCAGATAAGAACGTTAAGTTTCGTTTCTCCATTACAGATCATGCAGCCCCCTAAATCCACGCCTCAAAACCACACAGATAGGTTATGCTAATCCAAATGTATCCATTATTGGGTCTTTGTGGTTCTACGCACTACATGGCATATTTGTAACACGAAGTTATAAACGTTGTTGCGATCCTTTGTTCTGGTGCGTGAACTGTCCTGCGCATTTGGGGCAATTCTCACCCACTGTGTATATTGGGCCTAATAAGCAAACTGCTTTGAACTCTCAACCTCCTACTGTTCACAGTGGGTAGCCGTGTTAGTCTGTTTGCAGTAGTCAAAAAGGGCAAGAGTTAGTCTTTAAGGTGCTACTGGACTCTTGCCCTTTTTGACTACCTCCTATTGTGTTATTGTCATTGGGAATTAATACAATAATACAGGCGTATCAGGAGAAGTTATTCCAACAGTAGTTTTTGAGTGTTAAACGGCTGAGGCCGCATGCTGGTGTTTTTGCCTCACCTGCCTGGAGGTTGGCAATCGGATGTGGGGAGCTGCCAGCGTTTCTCGCAGCGCCCAGCTGGCGTGGCGCAGCTGCCCTTCTCAGGGCCTCTGAGGGAAACCCGTGGCTAATTTTAACTTCGCCAGCCGCCGCTGCCCAGGCGCCGGTTCCCGCTTTCCCTCGCCCCCCCTTTAATAAGCTCCTTCCCGCCATTCCCCCCTCCCCACCCCAGGCGCCAGGCCTCTTTCGCCCCCCTCCTCCAGCAGGCCAGCGAGAAGGGTTTGCCTTGGAGCTCTCCAAATGCACATTTTCCTCAGCCAAATCCTCAAAACTAAGCCCCCCCCCCCAAAAAAGGATTGGTTATAATGGAAATACAATTATACATGATATCAATTTACTAGAAAAAAAATGTATTAAATGAGTGTTAGGGAGAAATGGAGGATTTACAAAATAATTAATTTTTAATGGACATAATCAAATGCTTTTTATTACGCTAATCCATTTATTACCAGTGAGATTTACTATTTCTTTTCTTTTTTTCTTATTTCTTTCCCCTTCTTTTCCCTTTCCTTTAGATCACTGGTTCCCAACCAGGGGTCCATGGACCCCCAGGGGCCCGCGAGAACTAAATTAAGGTCCGCGAAACAAAGTTATAAACCCATAAATTAATATTTTCAATTAAAAGTTCTCTATTATAAAATATATATATATTCAAATATAATTCTAAGTTTAATGTTTAACTAACAGTTATGATTAAATCACAGTGGGTAGCCGTGTTAGTCTGTTTGCAGTAGTCAAAAGGGGCAAGAGTCCAGTAGCACCTTAAAGACTAACAAAAATATTTTCTGGTAGGGTATGAGCTTTCGTGAGCTGTGGCTCACGAAAGCTCATACCCTACCAGAAAATTTTTTTGTTAGTCTTTAAGTTATGATTAAAGTTTATTTTCAAATTCCCGGAATTTTTATTTTGAACCTTGGGGTCCCTGCACCGAACAAAAAAAGTCCTAGTGGTCCCTGGTCAAAAAAAAAAGGTTGGGAACCCTTTAGATGATATTATTAACTATTAATTCCCCCCCCCCTTGAAAAATATAAATGTCAAAGAGATCCATAAATATTAACCATCCTATTAGGATTAGAATTTTGTGCAAAGGAGGTGACCAATTCATCCCAAGGCGAAGGGAGGCGTAGGGGAAGCCAACAACTTTTTTATTGTCGATCATTTTTTTTTTTAAACAATGCGACCTATTTTTTTTTTGTTGATGTCATTTTTAAACTATGCGATGAATAATGTTGGGAAAACAATAAAAATTTCATTAAAAAAAAAAACTCAGCCCCCCCCCCATGCAGAGTTTGGAGAATTCGGAGGGGGGGGGAAATGTGCATTTCGGGAGGGGCCAAGGCCAAAGCTGGCGCGCGCTTTCGCCCCCTGAAGCCTCGGCCAGGGCCCAGCCCCAAGCGCCTCGCCCCTGGCAGCCAGGCGGCAGGGGAGACAGGGCGGAGGAGGCCCGCCCCGTTGGCGCCTGCCCCCTTGCAGCTGCAGCTGCCGCTGCCGCTCCGGGGGAGTCCCGGCCCGGGGAGGGAGGAGAGATGCTGGCGGCGTCGGAGTAGAAGCAGCAGCCATGGACGCCGCCCAGAACCAGACCGGGTGAGTCGGGGCGGCCGCGCCTTTGCGCGCTTGTTTTGGGGCCGGCGAGCTGTTGCGCGCGAGGCTTTGCCTTGCATTTGCCGCTCTTTAGATGCATGTTTTTTCTCTCCCCCCCCCCCCGTCCACATTCTCAAAACCCAACCATCAGCCCCCTTGCAGAGTTTTGAGACTCGAGATGGGGGAGATGCGCGGCAACTCCAAGGCGAAACCTCCCGTGCGCAAATGGCCTGTTGCGCGTGAAGTGCCGTCAGGTCGCTTCCGACTTATGGCGACCCTATGAATGAAAGTGCCCGGACCTGGATGGCCCAGGCTAGCCTGATCTCGTCAGATCTCAGAAGCTAAGCAGGGTCAGCCCTGGTTAGTATTCGGATGGGAGGCCACCAAGGAAGTCCAGGGTTGCTGTGCAGAGGAAGGCACTGGCAAACCACCTGTGTTAGCCTCTTGCCTTGAAAACCCCAAAAAGGGGTCGCCATAAGTCGGCTGCGACTTGAAGGCACTTCACACACACATGAATGAAAGTCCTCCAAAAGGTCCTCTCTTTAACAGCCTTGCTCAGATCTTGCAAATTGTAGGCTGTGGCTTCCTTTATAGCAGTGGTTCCCAACCTTTTTTTGACCAGGGACTACTAGGACTTTTGTTCGGTGCAGGGACCCCAAGGTTCAAAAAAAAAATTCTGAGAATTTGAAAATAAACTTTAATCATAACTGTTAGTTAAACATTAAACTTAGTATAATATTTGAATATATATTTTTATAATAGAGAACTTTTAATTGAAAATATTAATTTATTATGGGTTTATAACTTTGTTTTGCGGACCTTAATTTAGTTCTCGCGGACCCCTGGGGGTCCACGGACCCCTGGTTGGGAACCAGTGCTTTATAGAGTCCCTCCATCTCTTGCTGGGTCTTCCCCTTTTCCTGCTGCCTTCAGCTTTTCCCAGCATGGCTGTCTTTTCTAATGACTGTTGTCTTCTCCTAATGTGACCAAAGTACGACAGCCTCCGTTTAGTCAGCAAGATACTGACTAAACAATACAGCAAGATTTAAAAAGATGGACACAACTCAGTTTATCGTGGATGGGGAGAATCGCAGTCATTAAGATGAACCTATTACCAAGATTGATATTTCTTTTTCAAGTGCTTCCAATACAAATCGAGGACAAGTTGTTAAAAGAGCGGCAGAGACAAATTAATAAATTTGTTTGGGCAGGGAAGAAACCAAGAATTAATTTTAGAATAATGCAAGATGAAAAGAGAAGAGGTGGACTTGCATTACCGAATATCAAGCTTTATCACCAAGCGGCAGGATTATCATGGATTGAGGACTGGATAAAGAAACCAGATCAAGCAAATCTGAACATTTAGTTGTAGTCAAGTTGGAGACTGAGAGGGCGAAAACGCCCGGGAGGTCTTGCCTTGGATTGGCCGCTCTCTAGATGCACATTTCCCCCATCCGGATTATCAGGCCTTTTATGCCTGGGAGGTTTTGGCTTGGATTGGCCGCTCTCTATCGTGCCCATTTCCCCCTTCTGAATTCTCAGAACTCTGCACGGGGGCTTATTTTTTTATTTTGGAGAATTTGGCTGGGAGAAATGTGCATCCAGAGAGCGGCCAGTCCAAGGCAAAACCTCCTGTGCGTTTTCGCCCTGAGATTTCAGCCCCAGGTCGGGCGGATGCCAGCGGGCTGCGGCTTCTTTGTAGCGCTGGCCTCAGGAAACGGGGCGGGGGGGACGTTGCTGTTATCATGCGCAGGTTCACGTGAATTCCAACGCTTCACGGTTTAGGGTCAAACTCCTGTGTGATGCGCCAGACCCGGGATGAGTCTTTCCAGATTTGGCGTTTGTAATGATATGGGTAGGACTCTGCTTATGGTTTCGGTTCCTGACCTCTCCACGTTGGTGTGAATGTCTGCTTACAGCCTCCATGTATAAAGTGAAGTTTTTGTCCCTGAGTAACTCCTTAGGATTTTACTATCATACACACATTACTTTTAACACATTGTTTGCGGGAATTGGGACTGCTCCGAAATTGTGCATATGGTCTCAGTTCCTGACCTCTCTATGTTGGTGTGAATGTCTACATACAGCCTCCACATGTAAGGTGCAGTTTTTGCCCCTGCAAATATTTTAGTTATATTTAGCACATTGAAACAGAATTATGCTGCCAATTCACCCGTGCCATTCTTTGATCAGTCTCCAACAGATGAGGAGGCACCCCGCCCAAGTCCTGTGGTATCTTATCAAAACACCAAAGAAATGTTTTTGTCCAACATTGTGAACTCTTTTTGCAATGCCTCTACTTCCTGGTGTTTTCTGACTACACTAGAAAACAATCCAGCTAAACTGATACAACCTCTAGTAGTTTATGTAGGAGCGCTGACCTTGAAAATAAAAACATTGGTGATTCCCCAAGCGTGTTAAGAAGAACTGTAGTATTTGTGAATGCTTGTAACATGCAACACTTTTTTCACAATACTCATTACTTTCTGTCCAAAGCCTGAAAATTGTGCCTAAAATGCATCATTCACATGCCTGAATTCTGAGTTAGTGAACACAGCTTATGCGGATAATCATTAACACACATTTTGGATTGTCTTCCTCTGTTATTTCACAAAGGCTGCAATCTTAAAAATACTTTCTTTGGGGAGGGGCTGTGGCTCAGTGGTAGAGCATCTGCTTGGCATACAGAAGGTCCCAGGTTCAATCCCTGGCATCTCTAGTTAATGGGCTAGGCAAGTAAGTGATATGAAGGGACGTGACCTCCGCCTGAGACCCTGGAGAGCCACTGCTGGTCTGGGTAGACAATACTAACTTTGATGGACCAAGAGTCTGATTCAGTATAAGGCAGCTTCGTGTGTTCATGTGTTCAAAGTCTGTTGAATTACATGGGACTTTCCTTTGAGCAGAACTCCTTAGGATTACTCTTGAAAACACACCCAAATATGCTGAGTTTTTTTCCATTTCATTTTCTCAAATACACTTAAAAATAAAAATGCACAATTTCCTCTCCTAGAGAAGAAGAAGTTGGGTTTTTTATATGCTGACTTACTTTACCACTTAAGGAAGAATCAAATCAGCTTACAATCACCCCTTCCCCTCCCCACAACACCCCCCCTGTGAAGTAGGTGAGGCTGAGAGAGCTCTAAGAGAGCTGTGACTAGCCAAGGTCACCCAGCTGGCTTCATGTGTAGGAGTGGGGAAACCAACCCAGTTTACCAGATTAGTGTCTGCCGCTCATGTGGGGGAGTGAGGAATCAAACCCAGTTCTCCAGATTAGAGCCCACCGCTCCAAACCCCTGCTCTTAACCACCACACCACGCTGGCTCTCAAAACCGATGCAGCCCCCTATAGCCAATAGGTTAGCCCAGTGTGTTCATACTGTGGTTCACAGGTAGCCACCATCAACCAAAGGTTTACATCGATCCTTGGTATGAGGCCTGCACTTCAGGAAGGCTCACGCCTATTCTTCCAGTAGTGGCTGTTTCAAAGTGGAATCCACCTGCCATCCACAACCCTACTGAGCAAGGCCTTACCCACTCTCTGAAACATGGGGTGGGTGCCACATTGGGGAATGGTGCTCGGAAGAGCCACGCCTGGTATGTCAAAAGAACCACAGGCGGCTTCTGAGCCGTTCAGCAGATGTCACTGGCTTAGCTATGCAGATTACTGGATAAACCTCTAAATTGAGATTTTGGGGAACTGTCAGTCTAATTGCGTAAGAAGAGTTTGGAGAATGTTGGCCGAAGACAGTTTTAAAACCTACAGGATTGTCCCTTGGTGTCCCAGCCCGATAAGTACACCAAGCGGGAGAAGGTTTAAAGTTTTATTATTCAGCTGAGTAACAGGCTCTGGTCCGAAAGCAGAAGCAACTATTTTTAGTTAAGCATAAGGCTATATACTCGCATAGCTGTCAGTCATTGCATACATCATCTGTTCCTCACCTTATACATACGTTGTCCCATTACACTTATAACTTACTTCTTCAGACATCGCATGTACAGAAAATGGTGGAAATTATTTCGTTAGGGTGGGCAATTTACTATGTTAATGAAATAACACCTCTACCTTTGGCCTTGGCTAAAGCAGCTGCCTCATCTACAAGCTAGTGAAGAGGAGGAGTTGGTTTTTATATGCTGACTTTCTCTACCACTTAAGGAAGAATCAAACCGGCTTGCAATCACCTTCCCCTCCCCACAACAGATACCCTGTGAGGTAGGTGGGGCGGAGAGAGTGTGACTAGCCCGAGGTCACCCAGCTGGCTTAATGTGGAGGAGTGGGGAATCAAACCCGGTTCTCCAGATCAGAGTCCACCGTTCCAAACCACCACTCTTAACCACTACACCACCCTGGCTCCCAATGCTGGGTGAGCTCTAATGTCCCCTAAATTCATTCCTAGTATCTACTTGGGCGCACCATTGGACTCGTCAAAAAAGATTTGACCATTTGACTGATTAAATGTTGGTTGTGTAGTTTTAAATATTTATTAATGTTTTTACTTCATTTATACCCCATTTCCTTCCTGCTGGGGACCCAAAGTGTCTTACAACATTCTTCCCTTCTCCATTTTATCTTCACAGTAACCCTGTGAGGCAGGCAAGGCTCAGAGTGTGTGACGGGGACATGGTCACCCAACAAACTTTGTGTGTGGGGATTCGAACTTGGGTCTTCCAGACCCTTCTCTGATACTCAAATCACTACAGTGTGCTGACCATTAGAAAAACAACCCCACCAAAATACTGTAGTAATCTGCAGGGTTGATATTTACGGCAATTACAAAATCAAATGCGTTAACAGTGACTGTGGAACAATGGAATTAACTATTTAAAAAACCCTGTAATGCATTTATAATTTTTAACCATGTCAAGTAACATTTCTATAAATGTGAACAATTCGCTAAGCAGCTTTTTCCCCACTTGGGTTTTATCCTAGAATGTGGGGCTCTCATCATACTGTTACAAAATAAAGTACAATATTAAAGGAAATGAAGCTAACAAATGTTTTGAAAGTCAGCTTTTAAAGACAATCGTGCTAAGTGAGTAGCATGCCAATCATTCCTGCTTGCGGACATCTGTGTATGTTATGCAACAGGAGACTCATAAAAGAAATTTGGCGGTTTCCTTTTGCGCTTCTGACAACTTTGTAGTTTTGAATGGAGGCAAAACAAATCAGGTGGATTCCTTTTCCCCAAAACTGTATTGTATGGATTTCATTTATCTGGACTGTCCCGTCAGCCTTTAATTTTGTAAAAAAAATAAAAAAATTGCTTATTATTACATACCCACAGAGAAAAGTAAAAAATGTACATATCTGTATAAACAACAAAAACTCATACACAAGGAAAATAATAATCTGCAATGAATCATGAAGGACGGACGGGTAAATCTTGTCACTTAATTTCACCTGCCAGAATGTAATGAACAGTATCCAGTGTGTATTTAATTTACCTTTTTAAAAAATTGCACCTTTGGGTTCTCTGATAATATGTTAAGTCTTATCAATAAAGCAGTACAACAGGTTTTATTAAACCATTCATTTATAGACGTCTGCTATTACCATCTTGCTGTAGTGAAAAAAAACTTGAAACTTTCTCAATATCTGAAGAAATCCACATAGCCTTTCTGATTAGCTGGTGTATTTTCCCCCATATATCTTTTGATTATCAATTAATGACTTTTATCTAATAATGCATCTTTGAATAGTTAAGTACACTGCTGTGTACAGAATATGGGGCAGCAATTTCTGCTTCTGCCTCCCAATGCAGAACCCCTCTTGACCTCCTGCGTTGTTCTAGAGGGTCTAGGGACTACCCAGAACAAAATTTGAGGGCTTTGAGTAGGCTTAAGAAGGGAGGGGAAGCTGGAAAGTTTAGCTTCATGAGTCCCCTCCACGAGCAGGTATCAGTGGAGACAAGTCAGTATCTAATAATGATAATAAACTTTTATTATCAGAGCCAGCGTGGTGTAGTGGTTAAGAGCGGTGGTTTGGAGCGGTGGACTCTGATCTGGAGAACGGGGTTGATTCCCCACTCCTCCACATGAGCGGCGGAGGCTAATCTGGTGAACTGGATTCGTTTCCCCACCCCTATTCACATGAAGCCAGCTGGGTGACCTCGGGCTAGTAACACTCTCTCAGCCCCACCTACCCCACAGGGTGTTTGTTGTAGGGAAGGGAAGGTGATTGTAAGCCAGTTGGATTCTTCCTTAAGTGGTAGAGAAAGCCGGCATATAAAAAACAAGTCATCGTCTTCTTATTTGTACCTCACCTTCCGCCGGCCAGGCTGGGCTCAGGGCGGCTTCCAACATGGTTAAACATACACAAACATTTAATTACAAAAATTAAAGCATTCTAACACGCTGTTAATTTCTCTGATTCCAACTTTGGCGCCCAATATGTGGCAGATGTTGTTACAGCAAATATGGATTGCTGTAACACCCTATCAGTGTTCCATATCTCAGAGAGGAGGGGGCAACAGATGAATCCAAATATTGGAAATGTGGTCATACAAGGCTGGAATGGGCTCCCCTTGCCAGTTGGAGCTATTTAAATATTTTCTTCTGACACACCTTTCTGGGTTCTTCGTTGCTTCCACATGGAGAATTTGCTCCACCCAGCCTCTCAGACTGAAGCAAGAGCATCCACATGACATTGTACTTCAATTGTTCTCCTTCCATAGTTTCTCCTGGTTTGCCCTGGTGTTTCCCAAACCTGTTTCGCTCTGATCTTTCTTGAACAATTGCACATGAGTTTGCCCTCCACGTGGACAGGAAGGTGTGGGTTTCCAGACCTTCCCACCCGTATTTAGAAGAAGAAGAAGAGTTGGTTTTTATATGCTGACTTTCTCTACCACCTAAGGGAGAATCAAACCGGTTTACTATCACCTTCCTCTTCCCACAACAGGCACCCTGTGAGGTAGGTGGGGCTGAAAGAGCTCTAAGAAAGCTGTACCTAGCCCAAGGTCACCCAGCTGGCTTAATGTGGAAGAGCGGGGAATCAAACCTGGTTCTCCAGATTAAAGACCATTGCTCTTAACCATTACACCACGCATGCTCTCCATAAATGGTTTAGTGCCATTTCCCCTCTGTTCCTGGTTGGTTATTGCCCTGGAGGTCCCACTGGTGGGCAGGAGCAAGGAGCCAAACCACAGTTGCTGTGGGAGCCCTTGGCTGGGATCCTTCCGTAGGAACATGAACGGATGTCAGCTCCTCAGTTGCCTTCTCCTACACCACCACTGATTGGTGAAAGTTCAGGAGTAGGCAATGGGTGGGTTGACGCCCATGCTTGGTGCTTTCGGCCAGCTTGAGTGTGAGCTGAGTTTGGCCCCTGCAGTGTTGGCTCATGAATCACAGGGGCCGCTCAGCTTGGCTTTCTGCTGGGTTGTTTTCAGGGCATGGGTTGTTCCTGTGCCCCATCTGGCCAGCCAGCTTCATGCTTTCTTCATCTTTGCCTCTTCACATAGCAGTCCAGAGTTGCAACTTAACAATGCAACCCTAACCGGAATCACACTCTTCTGAGCCCATTAACTTCAACAGATTGGCAGGGGAATATTCGTGAGGGGTTTGTTGTTGAAAATATTTTGAACAAGCACCAAAACAGCCCATTCGCTAGAACCTAGAGGTACACAAATTCTCTGTAAAGATTCATCCACCACATTTAGGATGGTCTCCATGGAGACTTTGTGAGTTCAAACAACAAACCAGGAACAATGCAGTTTGTTTTGAACTGGTTTTTAGATACATTCTGCAGACTTGGATTCCAAGGAGCTCAGAGTTTATTCTGAATTGGCAGCTTGTCATGGGAACAAAAGCACCCTGGCTTGAGATGGCTTGTTGTTCATGCAGGAAGTCTGAATGTTGTCTGAGAGGCGAAGATCCTGCCAAGGCAGTAGGTATCTGAAAATAAACGAAGTCACACCAGCGGGAAGAAGCAAGCGACAAGTCTGAGCCCCACACATTATCTTATCTTTGCTGTCACCTGTTTCTGGGTTGTACCTTGTGTGGGCTCAAGCATGACATTACAGGCATCACCTAGAGTTAGCAAACATTGCTTGTGTGATCCCTGATTTGCTATTTCCATCTGGTGGGGAAGGGAGAGCGCATATCACTTGCACTTCTGCCAATTCACGCGTTATAGTATTCAAGAGAGACCAAGTGACCTAGCTCCAGACTAGGAAATTTTAAAGATTTATGGGTGGAACCTGGGAAGGGCAGGATTCGGGCAGGGGACGGACTTCAGGAGAGTATAATGCCATAGGGCCCACCCTCCAAAGCAGCCATTTTCTCCTGGGGAAATTGATCTCTGTAGTCTGGAGATCAGCTGTAATTCCAGGGGATCTGTAGAGTTGCCAGCCCCAGATTGGGACATTCCTAGATATTTATGGGTGGAACCTGGGGAGAGCAGAATTTGGGCAGGGGAGGGACTTAATGAGAGTATTTTGCCATAGGGTTGCCAACTTGGAAGGCTTTAAGAGGGGAGTGGACATGTTCATGGAGGAGAGGGGTATTCATGGCTACTAGTAAAAATGGATACTAGTCATGATGCATACCTCTTCTCTCCAGGATCAGAGGAGCATGCCTATTAGGTGCAGGCAGGATAATGCTGCTGCAGTTGTTTGTGGGCTTCCTAGAGGCACCTGGTTGGCCTCTGTGTGAACAGATTGGGGCCTTGGTCTGATCCAGCAGGGCGTTTCTTATATTCTTATAGTGCATACCCATTCTCTCCAGGATCAGAGGAGCATGCCTATTATCTTGGGTGCTGAGGAACACAGGCAGGATAGTGCTGCTGCAGTCGTCTTGTTGTGGGCTTCCTAGAAGAACCTGGTTGGCCTCTGTGTGAACAGACCGCTAGACTTGATGGGCCTTGGTCTGATCCAGCATGGCCTTTCTTATGTTCTTAAGTGCGGAGTGGAACATTTTTGCCCATTTAGCTTTTGCAGTTGCCTCTGCGTTGACAAATATGAAGGTCCCTCTTCTGCCCGTTGATGACTGGTCTGTAAGCCCTGTTTTCCTTTGCACCTTGCGGCGTTTGGCTCTGATGTCTGTATGACATCGACCGGAAGATGTTGTCAGGGGTGGGCCTCAGTCTGGGTCCAGTCTCTGGGCTTATGATTCCACCTAGGAGAAGGACAGACGCTGGCCCTCAAAACCATGGTGGGCAGCGCGTGCTTCATCTCCCAAGAACCGCTCATAAGGACCAGGAACTTGATTATGACAAGCAGGGACAAGTTATTGATGCTGTCATGGCTGGACTTGAGACAGAAGTCCAGGGTCCCAGCTCGGGGCCTCAGTAGGGCCCCCCAAAGCAGGTTGTAGTTTTGTGTTTCAGGTTTATGCTACCAAATTGGGGTGGGCATAAGACCCTTATGTCCAGAGTCTATAATTATCTAAAATTTCTGGGAATTTTGAAGCCATTAAAAAAACACCTTTTTTCTGGGGTCTTTTTCCAGGAAGAAAATATATGCAATATTTGAACTTATTTTATTGCCTTATCAACATAGAAACCATGATATATGAATGACTTAGCATAAAACACTGAACAACTTGGCATATGTATGGAATTTAAAAGTATAAATGCTTTAGTTTTCTAGGAGCAAAATTGCAAGTTAACCCAGTGAGTGAGAGAGAGCTGAAAATTGATGTACTCTTTGCTACTTTAGGAAATATACCTTAGCTTTTGTTATCTGAGAGGTAAGGAGGGAAAAAAGTTGAAAATGAAAAGCATAACAGTGGCCTTTGTCTTATTGCTCCTCTCAGCAAAGTTCGACATTTTCTTCCAGCGTAAGAGCTGCCTTCAACAGGTCGAAGAGCCTTGTAAGTTGGAAGACGGCTCCTTAGGGTGGAGAAAGTTCAGACTTCGCTG
The DNA here is from genome assembly GCF_029931775.1 of Euleptes europaea. Classification (NCBI taxonomy): domain Eukaryota; kingdom Metazoa; phylum Chordata; class Lepidosauria; order Squamata; family Sphaerodactylidae; genus Euleptes; species Euleptes europaea. The sequence goes on from NC_079315.1 coordinate 16,557,525, forward strand.
GGTGGCACGTGCCCAGGGATTATTCATTGAAAGGCACTTGGCCATGGATTATTCAGAGAGAGCCAGTCTCATACATTCACAATATGACTAGCAACGTATTTGGGTATCATTAAGTTTTATCCCACCGTGACCAGTGAACGATCCCATTTTGTATGATCAAACACGTTATAGCCTACTAATTGTGCACAAAACTAGTCACATTTAACCAAAAGATCTGTCCACCTCACAAGGTGTCTGTTGTGGGGAGGGGAAGGGAAGGTGATTGTAAGCTGGTTTGAGTTTCCCTTAAGTGGTAGAGAAAGTCAGCATATAAAAACCAACTCTTCCTCCTCCTCCTCCTCCTTGAAAATGTTGTTTATACCTGCCATGTACTCATGACTTACCACACTCTAATGCTGTATGTAAAAATTTCCATGCTACACATTTTGATTGGTCAAAACCTTGTCTTAAGAAGCATTTCACTTATTCACAAAAGAGAAAAAAATGTTGTGTAGGAGCTTTTATCCCCCTGCGTTCTTCCAAGTTTCCAGTTTTCCCATGAGAAGTTTTGTTTTAAAGAGGCCTTTGGAAATAAACTTGTTTCTGCCCCACCCTTAAATTTTTCTGTTTGCTTTTCTTTCCCTGGGTCTTCACCTCTCTTAACTGCATTGTTGGGAGGAATTCCACACTGGATGAGGCGCTGCTCAGGGTCTTCCGGTAATCTTAGAACAACATTCTCACTGACCTGCTGGAACGCAGCTGACTCAGCAATAGAAGAGGGCCTGTTCACGGGGGTGGGTGGGTGGGGTGGGGTGGGGTCTTGGGTTCTCTCTATTTTAAGAGAGCAGACATTTCTCGCCTGTCCTGGACCTCTGCCAGGTGCTTTGAGCTGTCACCAGGCCATGCTGAGAAAGCTTGGTGCCTGGTAGTCTGTAAAAAACCCCTCCATTGTGAATCCCCAGTTGCTATGTTAGTGTTTCTTTCAGCAGTTCTGGTAGGGTTGCCAATACAAGCCTGGCGACCAGCGAGGGACTCACCACTAGGGGGCACCCTCACCGGTGACATAACGATGGCAACGCGCTGACATCATTTCCGGCATGACCAGAAGTGACATCAGAGTAGGCTGACCATATTTCCCTGAGACAAAAGCGGGACATTGGGATGGCAAAAACGGGACAGGGGTTATGTAATATTCTGTAATCGTGAAAAAGCAAGATGATTAACAAAAGTTTTATTACACAAACATATTGAGCTTCTTCAGTGACAGAACCCATACAAAAAAATAGGTAGACGTAGAGGGGGACTGGCTAAAATCAAATTGAGAAATTTAAAAATAATACTGTTTATTTTATAGTACATACCACATTTCACTATATTTTAGTAGTTTTAGCTAATCACTATATTTCTCAAACCAAGAGCTTAAATAAAAATATTTTTTATGCTCCTGGGGCCATGTTTTCTCAATATGTTCCAACTATACATCAATAGGAAGAAGAGTACATGGATGCCATATTCAGAAAAATAATGTGCAATAGGAAAATATAGGAAATATCCACTCTAATAAATAAAAATATTTAATTTTATATAATTGTACAGCAACATGGTAAATATTAATGGACTGCTGATCTCATACTGCCCTTGTACAAATCTGTGGTGAGACCACTCTTGCAATACTATGTACAGTTCTGGTCACCACACCTAAGAAAGGATATTGTGGAGCTTGAAAAAGAAGCAGTTAAAACGCTTAGGGCTGTTTAGCTTGGAAAGAAGACATAAGAACATAAGAAAAGCCCTGCTGGATCAGACCAAGGCCCATCAACTCCAGCAGTCTGTTCACACAGTGTACAACCAAGTGCCCCCAGGAAGCCCCCAAACAAGATGACTGCAGCAGGAACATCCTGCCTGTGTTCCACAGCACCTAAGATAATACGCATGCTCCTCTGATCCTGGAGAGAATAGGTATGCATCATGACTGGTAGAAAAGCCATGGATAGTCCTCTCCTCCATGAACATGTCCACTCCCCTCTTAAAGCCTTCCAAGCTGACAGCCATCACCACATTTTGGGGAAGGGAGTTCCACAATTTAACTATGCAGCCACCTTCTTTCCAAGGTAAACAGCCCTAAGCATTTTAACCACACCTCATAGGGCAGTTGCTCTAGTCACCTAATCATTTTGGTTGTTCTTTTCTGCACCTTCTCAAGCTCTGTAATATCCTTTTTTAGGTGCAGTGACCAGAACTGTACACAGTATTCCAAGCGTGGTCTCACCATAGATTTGTACAAGGGCAGTATGATAGCAGCAGTTTTATTCTGTATTCCTCATCTAATTATGGCCAGCATGGAATTTGCCTTTTTTACAGCAGCCGCACACTGGGTTGATATCTTCATCAAGCTATACAGTACCATCCCAAGATCCCTTTCTTGGTCTGTCACATAACTTTACACTTGCTTATATTGAATCTCATTTGCCATTTTAATGCCCATTCTTCCAGTCTGTAGAGATCCTTTTGGAGCTCTTCACAGTCCAGTTTTGTTTTAACCACCCTACATAATTTGGTGTCATCTGCAAACTTGGCTACTTCACTGCTCAACCCCAACTCCAGGTCATTGATGAACAGGTTGAAAAGCACCGGCTCTCAATCCATAAAAGAACTTGTCCTCTTATCCCATACTATGAAGTTTTCTTAGTAGTCTTTGTTGGGGGACTTTGTCAAAAGCCTTTTGGAAATCCAAATACACAATGTCCACAGGCTCATTCCTGTCCACATGCTTATTGACACTTTCAAAAAACTTTAATAGGTTAGTGAGACAGGACCTACCTTTACAGAAGCCATGTTGGGTTTTGCTCAGCAGACCTTGCCCTTCTATATGCTTGACAATTTTATCTTTAATAATGCTTTCCATCAATTTACCTGGAACAGACGTTAAGCTAACTAGCCTGTAATTTCCTGGGTCCCCCCTGGAACCTTTTTTATAAATGGGTGTTACATTGGCCATTCTCCAGTCCTCTGGTACAGAAGACGGTTAAGGGGAGACAGGATAGAGGTCTATGAAATTATGCATGGAACAGGGAGAGTGGACAGGGAGAAGCTTTTCTCCCTCTCTCATAATACTAGGAAGTGGGGTCATCTGCTGAAGCTGGAGGGTGAGAGATTCAAAACTGATAAAAGGAAGTATTTCTTCACACAATGCAGTTAAATTGTGGAACTCCCTGCCCCAGGATGTGGTGATGGCTGCCAACTTGGAAGGCTTTAAGAGGGGAGTGGACATTTTCATGGGGGAGAGGGGTGTTCATGGCTACTAGTTAAAATGGAAACTGGTCATGATGCATACCTATTCTATCCAGGATCAGATGAGCATGCCTATTACATTAGGTGCATTGGAACACAGGCAAGATAATGCTGCTGCAGTCGTCTTGTTTGTGGGTTTCCTAGAGGCACCCTGTTGGCCGCTGTGTGAACAGACTACTGGACTTGATGGGCCTTGGTCTGATCCAACATGGCTTTTCTTATGTTCTTCTTATGTGCAATAAGGAATTTGAAGCAAAACACGGAACATGATCAACTGTATTCTGAATGTTCAACTACAGCAGAATTAGGCACCTTAATGTAGAAAACCACAACTAAAACAGCAGGTGTAGCCAAGGCATTTTGTGTCCCATGTATTCCACCCCTGGGGCAGTCAACACTTCTGCTAGTCCCAGGGGCCGTCATTCCAGTCCCAGAACACTTGTGCTAGTCCCATGGGCTGTCATTCCAGTCCCAGAGTAGTGTATCTGGGCTTAGAGACCCTTCCTGGAAAATCCATTCCACATTTTCTTTGCAACTCTTTTTGTGCTGTAATGTATTTCAATGGAGCCCATGCAAGCCAATTGGCAATCCAGGCTCCCAGTATTTTCAATGGGCTGTGCAGCCTCTCCCATTGTTTCTAATGGGCTAGCCTGTCATTCATTTTACTACATCTCACATTTAACACATCTGCTGAATGTGCAATTCAAACCCCACATTTTAAATAAAACTGGGGACATTTCTGCAGATACTGTTGGGTCCTGGTGTTATTATTATTATTTTTTTTTGCAATGAAATCATGCACAGGTTGTTTCTTTCAAAAAGATTTAGGGGCATGGAAGATATACAAAAATTCACTGTAATGTATGTACAGGGCTCCCATGCAAACACAAAATTCCTATGTCTTGTTGCAAGTGGGTGTATTTTCAGAACCTCCCCGGCGGCACGCACCCCCCAATTCCAACTCACATCAATAGAACACGATTTAATAAAAGCGGCCTGGAGTTTTTGCAGCACATAATTCCCTCCCTTTTTCAGAGACAGCTAACCATTCTGAAAAACGAGCTGAAGCCTTCGTCCCCTCTCGGAAACCAAGTGAGCCGTCACCTCTTGCAGCGGACACAAGGCTTCCATTTTCGCAATTTTAAAGGACAATTACTTAACCCCTTTACTTCTTTTGACAAAAAGAAGCAGCAGCTGCATCTTACCTGGCTGCTGCTTTGGAAAAGGGGCCTGGGGTCAAATGGAGGTTAAATGAGATCTTCCCTCCCACTCTATATTTCCCCGGGTGCCGGCCTCACCTCCTTGCTTCCACCTACGCTCAGAAACAACCCGTGATGGTACGGAGGTGGCCGGGAGGGAGGGGAAGGCAAGCCTCGTGCCTTTCTTTGGCGCGTGCCTGTCGCTTCAGAGGCTTGCAACAGCACAGTGGGTGGGAACGTGTTAATTGATGGGGCATGTGACGTTTTGCTTCCACCCATAACTGGAAAGTTGTGCCTTTTCTTTCCAATTGTAAAATAAAGCTGCGCTGTGCAGGGAAGGCAACAAAACTGGCTTGGCTTATTTAAAACGGGACAAAGTGGACTTTTTAATGAAAAAGACGGGACGGCCAGGAAATGTGACAAAAACGGGACTGTCCTGTTCAAAACGGTACGTATGGTCAGCCTACATCAGAGTGTCAGGATGCCAGTGATAGCTCCCCCCCATTTCCCCCCCTGCCGCTCAGCTGAGCAGTGGTGAGAATGGCTCACGGGGGAGTATCTCCCACTCTCAGCAGGAACATAGCAACCTTGTATTCTGCTCAAGCAGAATACCAGCGTGGTATTCTCAAGCAGAGAACCAGTGTAGTGGTTAACAGCAGGGGTTTGGAGCGGTGGACTCTAATCTGGAGAACTGGGTTTGATTCCCCACTCCTCCACATGAGCAGCAGAGGCTAATCTGGTGAACTGGATTTGTTTCCCCACTCCTCCACATGAAGCTAGTTGGGTGACCTTGGGCTTGTCACAGCTCTCTCCACCCCACGTACCTCACAGGGTGTCTGTTATGGGGAAGGGAAGGTAACTGTAAGCCGGTTTGATTCTTCCTTAAGTGGTAGAGAAAGTCGGCAAATAAAAACCAACTCTCCTTCTCCTCCTCACTATCTTCTCAGTGCTTAGACTAAGGCCTATAAGTGCCTGTTACGTTAAATGCACATTTAGCTGCATGTAACTTGCAACCCCAGCCTATGTCCTGTTTAGAAAGGGTTTAGGATGATGAGAAAGTTTTGGCATACCTTGAAGCTGCACTGGTATATGTAGAAATACGTTGGTGGTGAGCCCTGCCAGTGTTGAGGTCATAGAGTGGGGCTAAACATGTGATCTAGTTTTTGGACATGGAAGAGGTGGGTCTCTGCTGCTATGCTGTCTGCCTTCTCCATGCTCCTTTCCTCTTCTCGCAAGTCTGGCTCTTACACTGAGATGCTTGATGGTATTACACAGCCATCTAGAATCATAGAGTTGGAAGGGATCACCAGGGTCATCTAGTCCAACCCCCTGCACAATGCAGGAAACTCACAACTACCTGAACAGAAGAACGTAAGAAAGGCCATGCTGGATCAGGCTAGCCCAGGCCATCATATGATAGGGATGTGCACCAATTTTTTCTGGTATTTTTCAGGTTTGGTTAATAAACCCAAACCTGAAAAATACCCAAACCCCCCAAAATTGGATCTTTCAGATCCAAGCAACTGGCCTTCTCCAGACTCAAGAGAAGGTGGGTGGCATGGATCTGAAAGAAATCCACGCCACCCACATTCTCCAGAGTCCAGAGAAAGATGCCCTCCCTCTCATCATCCGCTTAAGGTATAGAATCAGCATTGCTGACAGATGGCCATCTAGCCTCTGCTTAAAAACCTCCAGGGAAGGAGAGTCTACCACCTCCCGAGGAAGCCTGTTCCATTGTGGAACCGCTCTAACTGTTAGAAAATTCTTCCTAATGTCTAGACGGAAACTCTTTTGATTTGATTTCAACCCGTTGGTTCTGGTCTGACCTGCTGGGGCAATAGAAAACAACTCGGCCTAAGGTCATAGAATCAGCGGTGCTGACAGATGGCCCTCTAGGTAAAAAGGTAAAGGTCCCCTGTGCAAGCACCGGGTCATTCCTGACCCATGGGGTGAAGTCACATCCCGACGTTTCCAAGGCAGACTTTGTTTTACGGGGTGGTTTGCCAGTGCCTTCCCCAGTCATCTTCCCTTTACCCCCAGCAAACTGGGTACTCATTTGATCGACCTTGGAAGGATGGAAGGCTGAGTCAACCTTGAGCCGGCTACCTGAAACCGACTTCCGTCGGGATTGAACTCAGGTCGTGAGCAGAGCTTTTGACTGCAGTACTGCAGCTTAACACTCAGCGCCACGGGGCTCTTCATGGCCCTCTAGCCTCTGCTTAAAAACCTCCAGGGAAGGAGAGCTCACCACCTCCTGAGGAAGTGCTGTCTGGGGAGGGACACTTCATTCATTTATCTCCTAACCTCTAGGCTCAGTCCTAATGGCATTGACCAAGAAGTATGTGGGGAAGATAGGGCTAACTCACCCCAACAAGTGATTCAGTTGCTGGACCAAGTAGCCTGCTTGGTAGGCAGGACAGCATCCCATATTAAACGAAGAGCCAAAAGAAGTCCTGGAGCAAGGGGCAAAAGCGAGATTTGAGATCAGCTCTGCAGTACCTGGGACAGTTCCCAAGCAGCTGACAATGTGCTCCAGTCCAAGACTGTCCCAGGATTTCAGTCCCCTTCTGTATCCCAGAGACTGCCCCCTGGCTGAGGAATGGAAATCCTTAAAGGATCTCCTTCCCTGGAACCTTGTGTTCTATTTCCTTAATTCTGGATTGAGTTTGATGGTGCTTCTTCAAAGAAGAGCAAAGAAAATTAGAGGTTCTAGTGGCACAGCAATGTGTCTCTTGTGTTGTTTCTGGCTCAGTACTTTCCAACACAGGGCTCCAGCCCAGAGTGTTTTGTGTTATTGGGGCTCAAACAGCTGCTTGTACTCGGCCCCGTGCCAGCAGCCTATGCCACCTGACCCATGAGCTTTCTAATGCTTTCCCTCTGAGCCCATGTCCTGGTCCCTGCAAGTTGCTCATGCCATTCTAGGCTAATAGTTCCTGAAGCGTGTGAACACACAAGTCTTATACTGAATCAGACCATTGGTGCATCAAGACCAGTTTTGTCTGTCCTGACTGGCAGCGGCTCTCCAGGGTCTCAGGCAGAGGTCTTTCATATCACCTACTGCCTGGTGCTTTTAACGAGATCACGGGGATTGAACCTGGGACCTTCTGCATGCAAAGCAGAGGCTCGTGGTGTAGTGGTTAAGAGTGGTTAAGTGTGGTGTAGTGGTTAAGAGTGGTGGTTTTGAGAAGTGGAGTCTGATCTGGAGAACTGGGTTCAATTCCCCACTTCTCCACATGAGCAGCGGATGCTAATCTGGTGAACTGGGTTGGTTTCCCCACTCCTACCCATGAAGCCTGCTGGGTGGCCTTGGGCTAGTCACATTCTCTCAGCCCCACCCACCTCACAGGGTGTCTGTTGTGGGGAGGGAAAGGTGATTGTAAGCCGGTTTGATTTTCCCCTAAGTGGTAGAGAAAGTAAGCATATAAAAACCAACTCTTATTTTTCTTCTCTTCCACTGATCCACAGCCACTCTCCAAAGGGTACCAATGTGCCCTAGAAGGCTGTAAGAAGGAAATAAATATTTAAAGGTGTATGTTAGAATGGGATGAAAACATCCAAAAAATGGGGGGGGGGGAACCTGCTCTTTCATTTTTTTCTCCAGATCAGACATATGGTAAATACGTTGATGAGGAAATATGATGGGCTGAGAATGAAACCATCCTCTGAATTATTGATCACTGCTCCAAACACTTAAGGCCAAATAAATATATTTATTATTAATAACTATGGATAATAGCCCTGCAAATTACATTTAAAAATGAGAAATGGAGTTACAGTTTAATATTAGTATGGAGTAATAGAGTTAGATCTGGGATCTGGGAAAGCATTAGCCCTAGATTGATTTGAACTAGTCTTAAAGAAATTTGTTTATAAAGTACTTTTACAGTGGTACCTGACTCCCCACATAATAGCACTCATATACATTTCATTTCAGGATAAATGTTGGGGAGTTGGTTAATCATTTACTGATATTTCATATCTTTTGAACATGCTCTAAGACATACAGATGTTTTGGAGAACTGGGTCTAGTTTGTTAGTGAAATGCTATGTTACCAACATACCTCTTAAACCTAAAATAATACTTCTTGGTTACCTGAAAGTGTGGATCTTGCAGATCTGGAACTAGCTTTAAGTTTGTTCACTACCACTAAAATGGTTGTAGAGGCAAATGGGGAAAAGGGCAGAACCCCTTTCTTTAAAGGAATGGTTTGGTAATAACCTGGTGTACTGCTTTATTGACAAGACTAACAGATTAGCAGAGGATCCAAAGGAGCAATTTCCTGATACCTATTGCTCCCCAGAAATTGCTGATAATCCTACCCAAGGGAAAAGTACAGGTGCCTGTAGTCTCCCCCCCCCCCCAACTTCAGTAGCTTCAGGGGTGGCATTTAGATCAGGAAAACTAAAGAGAGACTAAAGAGAATCTCCTCATTGAGATGGTTGCAGAGGGTCTGCAGTAGAGCTGCTAGATTCGAGTCAAGTAATGCCATAGAGACCAACAAGATTTTTTGGGGGTATAAGCTTTTGAGAGTCAAAGCTCCCTTAGTCAGATGCAAGTTGGAATGGAGATCTCCTTATATCCCAGCCAGAAGGTGGAAGGAGTGTTGCTAAGGAGAAACTCAGGATACAGAGGTACAATGCTCATTGTAATCAATTTGATTAGAGCAGAGTAGGAATGCTTAGGGGCAGAAAATTAGCATCTGTAGTGAGATAAGAACCACATATCCCTGTTATTCAGAACAATGGACCTCTCCAGGCTCAAAGGGTTATATTTCAAAAATCTTGTTCATCTCTGAGGTGCTGTGTTGTGTGTGTGTTAAGTGCCGTCAAGTCGCTTCCGACTCATGGCGACCCTTTGAATGAAAGTCTTCCAAAATGTCCTATCTTTCACAGCCTTGCTCAGATCTTGCAAACTGAAGGCTGTGGCTTCCTTTATTGAGTCAATCCATCTCTTGTTGGGTCTTCCTCTTTTGCTGCTGCCCTCAACTTTTCCTAGCATGACTGTCTTTTCCAGTGACTCTTGTCGTCTCATGACGTGACCAAAATACGATAGCCTCAGTTTAGTCATTTTAGCTTCTAGGGTCAGTTCAGGCTTGATTTGATCTATAACCCACTGATTTGTTTTTTTTGGCAGTCCATGAGGTGCTACTGGACTCAAGGTGCTACTGGACTCAAATCTAGGGTCTTTTATGCATGGCTGTTTCACTCACCATCACCCCTCCAATGACTTTGGGTCTTTGGATTGTGCATGCTGTTTTTGACGATCAAAGGTCGCCTCGTTCTCCCCCTGCATTTCCCCGCATTTTGCCCGCGTTTTCAAATTCGAGATAAAACAAGTCCCTCAAAGCACAGGAAAACAAATGCAAGGGGAGAGCTCGGCTACCTCTGACAATCGTAATGGCACGCGTAATCCTAACAAAGTCATCAGTGGGGTGACGGCAAGTGAAACAGCCATGCATAGAAGACCTGGTGTTCCACATTCAGAAGCAGCCAACCTCTCAATCCCAGTGGGAGTAGGCAACACCAGGGTAAGCCCCTGTGCCCTGTCTGTTGACCCTCCCCTGGTTGACCGCTGTGTGAAACAGGATGCTGGACTAGATGGGTTACTGGTCTGACCTAGCAGGACTCCACTTACTGTAAAACAGAGGAGAGGCTTAAAACTCTCACTAGTGCTTCTGCTTCAATCAACCCCACCCTTTCCAGCTGGCTGACAATTCTGGGTGGCCCATTCACAGATATCCCTATTGCGTTACATAAACTCATGAATCTGCCTTATACTGAATCAGACCCTTGGTCCATCAAAGTCAGTATTGTCTATTCAGACTGGCAGCAGCTCTCCAGGGTCTCAGGCAGAGGTCCTTCGCATCACCTTACTTGCCTAGTCCCTTTAACTGGAGATGCTGGGAATTTAACCTGGGACCTTCTGCATGCCAAGCAGATGCTCTACCAAGCAGGTTGTGAGGGTTCCCAACCTCCCTGTGCAAACTCCATAAAATCACTTGCTCAGACTGTCATGCAGAAACAAGGATCTTTATTGGAAGCTTCAGGTAGTATAGGCCTTACACTGGTAAAGTTGCAAGTGCTTAGAGATTCACAAAGACAGCATTATAACCCCTACAGGGAAGCAGATGTCAAGCGTATATTATGGGAAGTGATAACTGTGCATGGTACAAAACATCAAAGACCTCAGGGAGCTTGTTAGTACTATCTGCCTTCCAAGGCCATGGCCGGTGGAAGGGAGTCTGTGAAAGCCAGGGGGGGGGGGGGAAACCATACAAGGCAAAGGCCTTACCCAAGGCAAAGGCATACAGACCCTCACACAGGTGCTCTACCACTGAGCAGTGGCCCGTGCCCTGGTCTTCAGCTATCAGACGTCTGGGAAATACTGCTCCTAGTGTTTTCAGCAGAGGTGGTGGTGCATAAGAAGAGGCTTTTGGTAATACTTTTTTTTTTGGGGGGGGACTATTGAAGTCTGTATATGTTTCTGACTCTGTTATCTGTGTTTCCTGAGCAGGGAGGACCCTGATGCAAACCTCACGTGTGAAAGTTTAATAGACATGGAGCACTATCTGCATTACTCGCTTGTTCCATCAGTAAGTAGATTAACCCCCCAACAATGGTTGACTGCTTGTGGTTTTGGGATGGGAGGCATGGATCCTACTTTTCACGGACCTCTGGGGGGATCACTTTTCCTGCTTCCCCCTTTTGGTGCTGCCTGTGGAGCCTTCTGGCGAGATTTGGTTTCTGGGGTTCAGGGGGCCCTCCGGAAAGGAGCAAAATGAGGGTCTGGAGTGGGGAGTGAGCAGGAAATCGCCGTCTTGTTTCTGCAAGCGGAAATGCCTTTCCATTGGAGGAACTGTGTGGCTGGATTCCAGTCAGTGCATGCACTCCTGCACTTGAACACATGAAGCTGCCTTATACTGAGTCAGACCCTTGGTCCATCAAAGCCAGTATTGTCTACTCAGACCGGCAGCGGCTCTCCAGGGTCTCAGGCAGAGAAAGGTCTTTCGCATCACCTACTAACCTGGTTCCTTTAACTGGAGATGCTGGGGATTGAACCTGGGACCTTCTGCATGCCAAGCAGATGCTCTGCCACTGAGCCATAGCCCCTCCCCACTTGATATATGAACTGCATTGGAGGTAAGGCAGAAGTTGCAAATTTGATGGGTGTTTGCGAGAAATGTGAGGTTGCCACTGATGTGTATCTTCTCTCTGTTATCTCCCTGGTTTGTTTACTTGAAAATTCATAAGCTGCAGTCACTGTGCTTGGGATATCCCTTGCTCCATTTTATGTATGTATGTATGTATGTATGTATGTATGTATGTATGTAGGTATGTAGGTATGTAGGTATGTAGGTATGTAGGTATGTATTTATTTATTCTTTGGGGACCCAAAGTGGGCTTACATCATTCTGTTCTTCTCCATTTTATCCTCACAACAACCCTGTGAGGTGGATTAGGCTGCACATATGTGACTGGTCCAAGGTCACCCAGTCAGCTTTCATGGGAGAGTAGGGATTAGAACCTGGGTCTCCCAGATCCTAGTCCAACACTCTAATCCAGGGGTTCCTAACACGGTGCCCGTGGGCTCCATGGGGCCCATCAACACCTTTCATGGCTCCCGCCAAGTGTTTTTAGAAAGTGGGAGAGGGAGGTGGGGCTTTTGCTCAGCAAGGCTTCGAATTGGCCGCTGAAAATTTGATTGGTTCTGCAGATTTTTAAAAAATACTGTTTTGGATCTGGTGCCCATTATCCTGCGTTGGTTTCTGAAAATCCATTGCTGCCTGCGCTAACCTCCATGGCTTTTCTCCTGATCTGTAGGTCATCATCATTCTAGTGCTGGCCTGCCTTGAAAAGCGATTGAGAAGGTGGAGCATTGATGGAAAACTGAACAGACTCTACGGACGTGGAGGGGTTGTGATGTGAGTCGAGGAGTCCGCGCGGTTCCTTTAAGCCCGTTCTCCAAAAGACCAATCTAGCAAGGGGTCTTTAATGTGTGAAAACAGCTCATCCTTTCTTCAGGTCTTCTCTAGGCTTGCAGACACGATGGCTGCGTCCCTTAGACCGTCTCAGGCAGAAAGACCCCAGTCGCTGGCTTTCCCCGTCTTGCTTGATCAACCTCTTGCTGCAGCAGCAGGAAAAGAGGAACCTCTGAGGAGGAGCTGAATGTGGTTATTGGGGGCAAGAATGGTTTTAGAGAGCAGCAGGTGGCGGTTTTAGAGAACAGTAGCTTCTTGGGCAAAGTGGCACTGCTCTAGGATGCTCAGCTGTGGCACACCTGCATACACCTTCACGCCCGCTGCCTCAGAGGTCCCCTTCTCAGGAACTCTGCCTGAGTGCAAGAGGCTAGAGCCAGTGAAGTCAGGGTTCAGCGTCTGCCTAATCTGTACAGTATTTGCTGTGTTTTTTTTTGCCTGGTGCAGCATGGACGTAAGAGTGTGTTGAGGGTGGGGAATTATTTGAGTGGCTCCCCCCTTAAATCTGCTACGCACCACTTCCCCAAGCCATTTCACAGGAGTGATATTGTTAGCTGCTCTATGAAATCCCCAGGGCATTTGGTCATGCGGGTTATGCACTTCCTCAGTGGTCTTCCTTGTTTTCTGTTGTCCCAGAAGGTCGGACCAGAACCAACCGGTTAAAATTAAATCAGAAGAGTTTCCATCTAGACATTAGGAAGAACTTTCTAGCAGTTAGAGCGGTTCCTCAGTAGAACAGGCTTCCTCAGGAGGTGGTGAGTGCTCCTTCCCTGGAGGTTTTTAAGCAGAGGCTAGATGGCCATCTGTCAGCAATGGTGATTCTATGACCTTAGACAGTTCATGAGAGGGAGGGCATCTTGGCCATCTTCTGGGCATGGAGTAGGGGTCACTGGGTGTGTGTGTGGGAGGTAGTTGTGAATTTCCTTCATTGTGCAGGGGGTTGGACTAGATGACCCTGGTGGTCCCTTCCAACTCTGTGATTCTATACTTCAGTGCACATGAGGCATTTTCCTTTGCTACATTTTCGTGTGTGTGCTGCAATAAATTAGCATTTACAGAAGCACTTTCTTGATGCTCAGAACCCTTCCTGCACATTTCCCTTGCCAGATAGGTCCCATATTATGGACAAGGCTGAAAAAGCATTTTTTTTTAAAAAAAAAATTGAATTTGTAATGTTTTTTCATGTTTTCACCTGTGTTTAGCTTGTGCTTTTACATTAGTGTTGGCTGATCTTTGATCGTGATAAATGAATGAAAATGATGGAGTGTAAGTGAAGTAAATTGAGTCTCGAGGCAGATTACAGAATTGGAAGACAACACAAGAAAGATGGCCCTTCTGTCCCCTGCTGCCATTTTGAAGTGATTTAAAAATGCCACGAGGGCCCAATCTTGATCGGCCCTGTGGCAGGATGAAGTGCTTTCATTCCCCCTGTGTGCCTTTTGAAGTGCCAAAACGGCCACGGGGAGGAGGCGTGTGTGTGCAGACATGTTGGCAGTTGAAAAGGTGTGGTGGGGAAGAACAGAAGTGTTTCAGCCTACTGCATTGTGGGCCTGGTAAGGACTGGGCCCTCACACCATTTTAAAAGCACTTTTAAATGGCATATCATAGATTTTGGGGAAGGGGATTCCTCTGCTTCTGCTTTAGCATTATGAACCTCCAAGAGTCACCTCCGTTTGCTTCTGACTTCTTCTTCATGCCTCATTGAGATAGACACTGAGGTATTAACACTTCATTTGTTTTATTACAGTCCTGATCTTGTTAGGTTCGGTGAGATGTTCTAACAGCCCCAGAATAAAGGGAACAAACTTCCTCAATGAATCTCTGCTGCTTTCCAGAGTCTTAAGATTTCCTCTTTTTTCTCTCCCCTTCTCAGACCCTTTGATTTTGTGGGCATGTTCAGCAATCGATGGTCATTTGGTTTTGCGTTTGGAGCAACTGCTGACAAATTGGTGTTCCTGATTGACCAAGATTTCCCCCAACCGCCAATGCCCAGCTGGGTTAGAGGTAAAAAACATGGCTTAAGAAGCAGTGGAGCCCCGTGGCGCAGAGTGTTAAGCTGCAGTACTGTAGTCAAAAGCTCTGCTCACGACCTGAGTTCGATCCCGACGGAAGTTGGTTTCAGATAACCGGCTCGAAGTTGACTCAGCCTTCCGAGGTCGGTAAAACGAGTACCCAGCTTACTGCTGGGGGTAAAGTGTAGATGACTGGGGAAGGCAATGGCAAACCACCCCATAAGCAAAGCCTGCCTAGGAAACGTCGGGATGTGATGTCACTCCATGGGTCAGGAATGACCCGGTGCTTGCACAGGGGACCTTTACCTTTTAAGAAGCAGTGGGGGAAGGGGAGAGCCAGAACGAGCTCGTATTCTCTGACAAATCTATTTTATCATCCTGGTCTCATCTGAGTTCTGCAATATTGTATCTATGGAGAGCTGCTTTGGAAAGTATTCTTGAAGCTGGGAGTCCAATTGTCTGAAACAAGCTGGGAGCAAGGCTTACTCTGTGTGCGGGGAACATCTTGAAAACAGTTTGCGGGGAGGCATTTACAGAAGAAAAGAAGTACGCAGGGAAGGCTTAAACACCTCCGCCTACCCACTAATTCTCTCCTGCAAGTGCTGTCCCTGTATATGTGTTCGTAGAGAACCTGGAATGTCACAATTAGGGGTGGTGCATATTGATACGCTGAAATAAAAAAACCCAACAAGCCAAAAATACCTTATCAGTATTTTTTTTAAAACTGTTATAAAAAAGGTGTCAATAAAGGGAGTTGAAAAGCGGATCCCGAATAATACTGAACTTCTCAGCATTTTCCAGGCTGCTTTGGCCTGCTGGGTTCCAGAGAAGGGGGGTGGCCTGGATCTGAAAGAAATCCACACCACTAGCTTTATCTGGACTCTGGAGAATGTGGGCGGCATGGATTTCTTTCAGATCCATGCCACCCGCCTTTTCTTGAGTCTGGAGAAGGCCAGTTGCTTGGATCTGAAAGATCCACTTTTGGGGGGTTCGGGTATTTTTCGGGTTTGGGTTTATGAACCGAATCCGAAAAATACCAGAAATAATTGGTGCACCCCCTATTATATGATGGCCTGGGCTAGCCTGATCTTGTAAGATCTCAGAAGCTGAGCAGGGTGGCCCTGGATGAGAGACCACCAAGGAATGCCTGGGTCGCTATGCAGAGGAAGGTAATAGCAAACCACCTCTGTTAGTCTCTTGCTTTGAAAACCCTACTGGCTTGCCTTAAGTCAGCTATGACTTGATGGCACTTTACATACCTAATTCCAACATGGAAGTTAGTTCCATGTATGGGTTAGTAGCATGTGACAGTCCCACACGTGTATGAATTCCTGTGTGCGCAGACAGTGAGATTCAGCCTGCTGATATGCACTCGTGAACAACCGATGTGCATGTAGGAGAGTCAAACATTACAATCCTGACATAGTACGATTGGATTCTCTGTGATGGAGTTCATTTTGGTAGGAGTTTCAGTGGTAGGACTAACAATGGTTTACAGAGCTGTTGGTAAACAAAATAAAACCATGCTCCCTTGCCATTTTTTTAACAGTCTTTTGGATTATGCTCATCACCATCGAAGTGGGGCTCTCCTCGTATCCTTTCTTTGCCTGTCTTTCGACACGTTACCAGAAGACTGGAGCCACGCTAGGGTTTCTTTATACATTGAGCTGGTGAGCAAAGTGTTAGTTACTGGCCTGAGCGCCACTCATGGAAACTGTGGGGAGCATTTCATTGCAAGGGAACCCAAGGGCACCTCTGGAAAGCTGGTTAGTGATGGTCACTGCTAGAACTGGCAAGAATGATTCAGGATTTCCAGTAGTGTGCATGGGTTTCTGCCGCTTCCCAGCAGGACTGCATGCAGACGTCCTTGCAGATCAAGGAAGCCAGACGCAGAACTGCCCATTTTGTCCGGATCAAGTAGACACCCTAGCCCACATTGTTTTAGCATGTCCACAAAATAATACTGCACAAAATAAATATATCACTCCCTGGATAAAACAGCTGAAGACACTTTCTGAGAAGCAGAGACTGCATTATCTACTGTCAATTAGATCGGTCAGTTGTGTAAGAGATGTGGCAATGTTTCTCTTTATAGCATCAAGGAAAAATTTAATTTAATTTCCCCCTTCTTAAAAGTGTGAAATGGTAGATGAGTAGCCAATGGCTGTTAAATCTAGGGAAAGGAAAACCATAAACTCCCTGCCAAAGCTGTGGGTCAGACAGCGCTGGAGGCCTTGTTTACTGCTTGGTTTTCTCCTTACTCCTGGAGATGAATAGGAATCACCATGTGCTGGCTTATTTTGGTCTTCAATGTCAGTTTTAACAAAATGGAGCCTTGATTACTTAACGTGAAGGCTCCTTCTCTTCTGAGGTGTAGGCGTCTTGAGCTGTGGGTTATTTTCCTCCATCTTCAGGGTAGGCAGGACTAAAATTTATTAACTTTGCTAACTTCCTGTCTACCCTTGGCAGAAATAGCCTGCAGACCTCAGTTACAGTCTTGCTTAGCTATTATGACAGGAGTGAACAGTTGCTTTATAAAAAAACACGAAAGATAAAACATTGACAACATCAATAGTGGAACAAAACATTCTTGAACCCAAAGGATTTGTAACATTGACCTTGGTAGAGAAACTACCCCAGGACAACCTGTTGGAACAACCTGGAAGGTGATCAATCACTGAGATTTGTAAACCGCAGCCCCCCAAAAGAGAGACAGGAAAAGTTCACATCCGGGTGGGCAAGACGCCTACGCCTCAGAAGAGAAGGAGCCTTCACGGTAAGTAATCAAGGCTCCATTCTCCTCTGAGGCTGCGACGTCTTGAGTTGTGGGACCTACAAGAGCTCCCCTGATGGGTGGGTTATGAACCTTCCTCCGCCACTTGCTGCAACACTCTGCGACCAAAGGCCGCTTGGGCCGACGACCAAGTATTTATTCGGTAGTGTTTTATGAAGGTCGCTGTCGATGCCCAGGTTGCAGCACGGCAGATTTCCTCTAACGGAGCCTGCTTATCGAAAGCCGCTGTGGTGGCGGCACTACGCAGCGAATGAGCGGTGATACCCTTTGGGACCGGGGCTCCCGAGGCCTTATAAGCCTCAGTAATACAGGCTTTGATGGTATTACTAATTGTGGCAGACATTCTTTCCCCTTTGTTGGGGTTAGCAATTCCAATGAACATGTAATCTGTTCTTCTTATACCCTCTGTCCTCTTAATAAAGATGCGCAGAGCTCTGCATAAATCTAAGGAGTGTCAGACTCGCTCCTTGGGACATGATGGCCTTGGACAGAAAGATGGCAGATTGATTTCTTGCAATCTGTGGAAAGGAGAATTTACTTTTGGAGTAAAGGTGGGGTCAGGAGTAAGGACCACCTTGTCCCTATGGAACACGCAAAGCCCTCTACGTATAGAAAGAGCCCTTAACTCGGAAACCCTTCTGGCCGATGTGATGGCATCCAGAAAAAGGACCTTCATAGGTATTTGAGGGAGACCGATCGAAATGGCTCAAATGGCGGCTTTGTCAGGGCCTTGAGCACCAAAGTAAGACTCCAGGATGGAAAGCGATGTCTGATTGGAGGTTGGCCTTGCTTAACCCCTTTTAAAATGGCAATGATGTGATGGTGTCTAGTAGGAGGAACCCCTTCAATTAAGGGAACGACAGTGGTGATAGCTGCAACCTGCCTACGCAAGGTGGATGCAGAAAGTTTCATATGTACCCCCTCCTGGAGAAACTCCAGAAGTTGATGCACTCCCGGTTTCAATGGGTCAACCTTTTTCCTTCTTGCCCAGCGCACAAAGGCTCTCCAAGAGGTATTATAAATACGCTTGGTAGCAGGTCTACAGGCCTCTAAAATGGTGTCCGCTACCTTGTCGGAGTAACCCCTGTCTAGCAAAGATCCCCTCTCAAGTGTCAAACGGTCAAACAGAACCATTGGGGGTCTGCATGAACCAGGTGACCCTGACGGAGAGTCCCTCATCGAGAAGGAATTCTCCAAGGTTCCCGACAAGACATCTGGCACAGGGTCGCAAGCCATGGTCGTCGCGGCCAGAAAGGGGCTACTAAGAGGACGTTGGCCCCTTCGGTCTGGATCTTTCGGAGGGCTTTTGGAATAATGGGAAGGGGAGGAAACGCATACAGTAGACCCGTTGGCCAAGGGCTCAGAAGGGCGTCTATGCCTTCCGCCGCATGATGATGATACCTGGAGAAGAATCTTGGCACCTTGAAGTTTTCGGCGGATGCGAACAAATCTACTAAGGGATCGCCAAATTTGATGGAAATTTGCCGAAAGACTTCCTGATCCAAGGACCATTCCCCTTCGTCTATGAAGTGGCGGCTTAGTTGGTCTGCTTGGATATTGAGGACCCCTTTGATATGCTCTGCCCAAATGGATCTCAGGTTGGATTGAGCCCAAAGGAAGATCTGCTTTGACTCGCGGTGGAGGGTTGATGATTTGGATCCTCCCTGCTTGTTTATGTGAGCCTTCGTAGAAATATTGTCCGTTCTCACAATGATATGTAAACCCCGGAGCAGTGGAGCAAATGCCCGTAGTGCGAGCTTGACCGCCCTCAATTCCAAAAGATTGATATGTAGGGAGGACTCCTGGTCTGACCAGCGGCCCTGTGTGGCGTGTGAGTTGAACGAGGCCCCCCATCCCTCCAGGCTGGCATCCGTGAATATTTGTACAGGTTCCTGGTGAATGTATTGGGTGGGTTTGGAGAGGTTTGTCTGTAGAGACCACCAGCGCAGACTCTTCCTAGTCTCGAGGAAAAGTGTAACGATCCTGTCCCTCTTCTTTGCTATGTCCCTTTGAAAGGGCCGGAGCTGCCACTGAAGTGGTCTGGAACGAAAATGGGCCCAGGGTACTATGGCTATGCATGAAATCATGAGCCCTAGCAGTCTGGCTAACTTCATGAGTCCGAATGTTCGTGATTTGGCTACATTCGTTGTTAAACCTATAATCTTTTGTATGCGTTCTGAGGGTAGGGATAGACAGTTGTGTTCTGAATCTATCTTGACCCCCAGGTGGATCAAGGATTGAGAAGGTGTGAGACTGCTTTTGCTGAAGTTGATCAGGAAACCGTGTTCCTGAAGGACCTGGATTACCCTTGCTGTGTGCAAATTGGACTGATGTTGGGATTTTGCACAGATCAGAATGTTGTCCAGGTACGGGTGTACCTGGATGCATTCTTGTCTGAGTGACGCAATGACTGACACTAGAATTTTTGTGAACACCCTTGGAGCCGTTTTTAATCCAAAGGGGAGGGCCCTGAACTGGAAGTGTGAATGGCCATATGCAAAGTGAAGAAAACGCCTGTGTGAAGGGTGGATAGGCACATGCAGATATGCCTCCGTCAAATCCACCGCTGTCATGAATGTGTTCGGGCGCAGGGATTCCACGATGGATTTGACAGTTTCCATGCGGAAATGTTTGTGGGCCATCCTTCTGTTTAGAAATTTCAAATTGAGGATGGCCCTCCAGTCCCCATTCTTTTTGGGGACTGTGAAGAATATCGAGTATGTTTCCTGACGTCTTTCTAATTTGGGAACTGTCTCTATGGCCCTGATCTGTAGGAGGTGCTGAATAGCCGCGTGTGTTCTGGTCCGTTTTTCCAGTTTGAAGGATGTGGGGGATTGAACAAATCTGTCCCTTGGTTGTGACGAGAATTCCAGTAGGTATCCCTGTGAAATGATTGTTTGAACCCACTGATCCTGACAGGAGGAGGCCCACCTTTCCTGAAAGTACTGAAGCCTTCCTCCCACCTCTAGTGTGCAGATGTCATTGGGGATTATTTTAGGGAAACTTTTCCCCTTTATCGGGACGGGACTGCTGGCTGGATCGTTGGAATCTACCTCCCTCTCCCCTCCAAAAGGGCAGAGAGGAGGGATTCCAGGAACCTCTTCTGTACTCTGATCGGTATCTGAATGGGGCCCTCGATGTCCGAAAGGACTGGTACGAAGAAGGCCTGGACTCTTTTTTCATCTGCCTGGGCAGGGCCTGCTTCTTATCCTTGGTTTCGATAAGGATTTTGTCCAGTTTGTCACCGAAAAGCCTGCCCTCCTGTATAGGATAAAACATCAAGGTGGTTTTTGCTCTAAAATCTGCGGGCCATGCCCTAAGCCATAAAGCCCTTCTTACTAATGTAACAGAGGCCATGGATCTTGCGACTAGTGACATTGTGTCCAGTGAAGTGTCCGCCATTAGGGTGGTAGCGCTCAGGACTCTTTCCAGGCCTCCTGTTACTCTATGGTTCTCTGGTGGCACCAACTGGATAAGCTTTTTTAACCATAAGTATGACGCCCTAGCGAATATTGACGTGGTTGTGCTAGCCTGAATGGCTAGTTCTGAAGCCTCATGGGCTTTTCTGGTTAAGGCTTCACATTTTCGATCTAATTGATCCCTCAGTGATCCCTTCCCATCCTCAGGGACGAGGCCTGGGGCCTGTATATCCACCACTGGAGAGTCCACCAGTGGTATTTTGAGCAAAGACATAGCATGAGGGGCTAAGTTGTACAATTTTTTGACATTAGGGGGCATCTGCCTATTAGAGGCTGGGTTGTCCCATTCCTCATGCACTGCTCTAAGGAAAAATTCTGGAAAAGGAACCAGGTGGTTATGAGAATGTCTTCTGGGAAAACACTCAGCCACCCCTTGTTTGAGCTTAGGAGTAGGAACATCAATGGGTGTTCACTCTCCTCCTCATTCAGATCAAGGGCCAGAATAGCTTTAGCTAGGAGTCCTTGGTAATCCTCCCCGCTAAATAGGCGGTTCTGAGACTCTTCGGGAGGGGGTGCCTCATCGTCTGATTCGAACTCGCCTTCCTACTTATCATCATCAGAATCCATGGTGAATTCAAGTGACTCCTGTGATTCATTCTGCAGGGTTTTCCCCACCTTCCCCTTTAAAGCGGCCTTAGTGGGCCAGTGGCCAGAAGTAGAAGGTCCCTGGACTACTGGAGAACCCTCTTCTACCTCAAGGGCATTAGAATGGGATGAGGAGGGTGGGGGGAGGGCCTCAACAGGACCTGCCCAGGGGAATGGAGGGATTCTCATTTGAAAGGCTTGAAAAGCCTGCCACTGACGCTGGAGGGCCAGGTTCACCCAGCCGTCAGCCTCTTCCTGCGTTAACAGCCTCCCGCCTTGCGCCGGAAAGGGGGAAAGACGAAGCGGTCTCCATGGATGGTACCGTGGGGGCCGCCTGAGGAGTTCCGCGGTCTTTTGGCGAGGAGGCAGATGGTTTCCTTCCGGCTCTCGTCCCCGCTGCGGTTTTAGAGGTGCTCTTTTACCTTTTAGTGGAGAGAAGCGGCGCCGCGGCTTTTCACGCCTTTTTTGTCTTCGGCGTGGCCGCCTCCTTTCTCTCGCTCTGAGGGGAACCCAGTTGTTGCTCTCCCCCTAATGAGCCACAATCGCGGTCGTTGGGGGAAGCGAGTTCCTTCGGGGCGGATGCGACCAGCCCCCTATGATAGTCCTGTTCGGACAGAAGGTCGTCCTCCCTTTCTAAAATGGCGTCCGCCATTTTGAAAATTCTCCGGAGAAGATTCCGGGGAAAGGAAACAAATAATTCACCCCAGAGGACAGAACACGCGGGGCTGGCTACTGGGGAGGTAAAACAGAGGACGGAACGGAGACGGAGCAAGGACACGAGACAAAGAACTTACTGGACACACAAACTGAATAGATCCTAATCTCAGTACATGTCATGGCCCAGGCTCCAACAGGCGAAACGTCATCAGAGGAAGAGCCTGAGCAGGGAGAAATAACGGGCATTGCACCTCAGACAGCTGAGAATGCAGGGCAGGGCGAAGGACAACAGGTAGAAGTAAACACAGAATCACCTCCTTCGGCACAACCAGATGCAGCTGTAACTCCACAGAAGCAGGACCCACCCAGCTCACCTGAAGCCACTCAACAACAGCACAGGCAAAAAGGAAGAATGGAGTTGCAAAGTAAAAGGAGAAGTGTGCGTCTACAGGCACTAAGGAGACGGCTCCAAGACTGTGAGTTGTCTGAGGAGGAGAACTAAGGCAAAGAGAAACAGCTTAAACCCAGGCTTGGAACAGACAGACGTTGCGAAAGCAATTGTTGCAAAAGGATCTCTGACTTTTGTTGCTGATGCTCCTAGACTTTGATAAACGGACTTCTGACCCTTGGACCGGACTTTTGACTTCCCCTCTGCACGCCGACTTTATTTTGGTTCCCAGCTCCTGGCGGGACTCCCCCGGATTCCTGCATTCCTGAGATAACAGCCTGCTCTCAAGACCAGTAGCCGGCAGTAACCCGAGACGACCTGGCTTAGCACAGTACAGAAGCATGGAGCTTTCTCCTTTGCGACCTGCTACCCCTAGAGGCAGGACGGAACTGAGGTCTGCAGGCTATTTTCCCGCCAAGGGTAGACAGGAAGTTAGCAAAGTTAATAAATTTTAGTCCTGCCTACCCTGAAGATGGAGGAAAATAACCCACAGCTCAAGACTCCACACCTTCAGAGGAGAACAGAATAGTTCTGTTGGAGTGGTGGACTCTGATCTGGAGAACCGGGTTTGATTCCCTGCTCTTCCACATGAGCGGCGGAGGCTGATCTGGTGAACTGGATTTGTTTCCCTACTCCTCCACATGAAGCCAGCTGGGTGACCTTGGGCAAGTTACAGCTCTGTTCGAGGTCTCTCAGCCCCATCTACCTCACAGGGTGTCTGTTGTGGGGAGGGGAAGGTGATTGTGAGCTGGTTTGAATCTCCCTTAAGTGGCATATAAAAACCAACTCTTCTTTCGTTACTCTGATGAGCACCACCTTTGTTGAAGGGGTGAATTCTCTTGTGGGGAATATCAGAGGGTGAGTTCTGCCTGCCAAAGACACTGCTGGAAAGGTTTGATGTGTGGTTGGTTTTGACCTCCATGTGAAGGGGTCTGGGGGGAGGTGAAATGTGCAAATCAGAATTGAGTGTCTTGGGACGGAGTCTTTGACAAGAGGTATCAGGTGGGAAATAGATTCTTAGCCCCCAAACTAGTAATTTTATTGGAGCTGGTGAGCACCCCACCTGCACAATGTTGGTGGGGGTCTGCATGGGTGGGTAGGAGGATATCCTTGTGAATCCAGTTGGAGGACTGTGGTGTGGGGATTCAGCATCGGAAGTCTTGCCTGAGAAAAGTGCAAAATGCATATTCTGTGACTGCTACCACTTCAGGGATTTTCAATAACTCCTTTTTTTTTTTTTGCAGGTTAATAGTGATGCTTATAGATCTCGTGCAGTGTCCCCATGGAGACTTTTATGTATGTATGTAATTATGACTATTGTTTCCTAATGAATATTGCATGGTCTGAAAGCACATAGGAAAAGCTGAAGAGGACTATATCTGCTCAAGGTCTAGATGGAGAAATAATGAATGTGCTAACTAACATATTTAAAGAATAACAATGACTATTGCTTTGTCTGTGATTGAGCTGCCTAAGCTGATGGTATACTAGTGAATCCCAAGTGCTGTTATTTAACAGGAGATGAAATCCAAATATTTCAGCTTCATGAAGCTGAAGATTTGGCTGATCAGTAGTAGAAGTAGGCCCTCCTATCGTGCCTGTTTTGTTAGGTATATGGTACCTAATTTCTCCTCATGCTATCGACATACTCAGAGTTGTAGGACTGCTGATGTTAACTAGGACCTCTTATGAAGACTGGTTTTTTATCATTGTCTTTTGTATTTATGGACTGGGAAGGCAGGCTATCAGTATCAAGATTTGGGGGAAATAAAGGCTAGGCCCTTCACTGAAACTCCTCCATGCTGGCTACGGCAAGAGAGCTGTGCACGAATAAGAACATAAAGAAAGCCTTGCTGGATCAGACCAAGGCCATCAAGTCCAACAGTCTGTTTACACAGTGGCAAACCAGGGGCCTCTAGGAAGCCCCCAAACAAGACATAAGAACATAAGAAAAGCCATGCTGGATCAGACCAAGGCCCATCAAGTCTAGCAGTCTGTTCCCACAGTGGCCAACCAGGTGCCTCTAGGAAGCCCACAAACAAAATGACTGCAGCAGCATTGTCCTGTCTGTGTTCCAAAGCACCTAATAAAATAGGCATACTCCTCTGATACTAGAGAGAATAGGTATAAGAATGTAAGAAATGCCATGCTGGATCAGACCAAAGTCCATCAAGTCTAGCAGTCTGTTCACACAGTGGCCAACCAGGTCCCTTTAGGAAGCCCACAAACAAGATGACTGCAGCAGCACCATCCTGCCTGTGTACCACAGCACCTCATCTAATAAGCATGCTCCTCTGATACTAGATAGAATAGAGAGGATCTTGTTCTGATCCCTAATTATATCCGTTTGGGGTGTCCATAGGGTGAAACCTCCTATGCTTGAATGAGAGGCTTTGCCTTACAGAAGACCCAGACTGATCCAAGACTTATATGAGAAGGCTGGGATCAGAATAGATGAAGCAGCAAACTAATGCTCCCCAGTTCAGGTTGTTTTATTTTCCCTATACGCACTGCTTCCAGGCATGTGCCTGCCCTGTTCAAGGTGAAGGCCTGTAGAAGAACTGCTGCCCTGTGTGTATGGATTGAGATACCTTTAGATAAAGAGCCAGCGTAGTGTAGTGGTTTGAGCGTCCGACTAGGATCTGGGAGAACGAAGTTCGAATCCCCACTCTGCCATGGAAGCTTGCTGGATGACCTTGAGGCACTCACCCTCTCTCAGCCTAAACCTACCTTCCAGGGTTGTTGTGAGGATAGAATGGAGGAGAGGAGAATTATGTAAGCCGCCTTGGGTCCCTATGGTGGGAAAAGGTGGAGTATAAGTGAAGTATATAAATGAATAAAAACAGGTAGCTGGAATGAACGGTTCAAGAGTCAGAAATGCAGTCATTACAGGCTTGTTGTCAGAACCATGGGACAGGGCCCGAGAGAGCTGTAGGAAGGTCACCAGATGTTGCAGTGAAAGCTTACATAAGCTTTCCTGAAGGGAGGGCTTGTTTGTTTTAATGGAAAGGGAAGTATTTCTTGAGTATATAGTTGTTAAATGATAAAAATAACAGGACGTTCACATTTAAGTAAGTAAAAAATACACCGTTGAATTTGCAATTATAATATTCAAAGAAGGTACAATAGAAGGGAAGTTATAGAGTCAGTTATAGTCATGCTGCATACCTATTCTCTCTAGTATCAGAGGAGCATGCCTACTCTATTAGGTGCGGTGGAACACAGGCAGGATGGTGCTGCTGCAGTCGTCTTGTGGCTTCCTAGAGGCACCTGATTGGCCACTGTGTGAACAGACTGCTGGACTCGATGGGCCTTGGTCTGATCCAGTAGGGCCTTTCGCATGTTCTTATGTTCTATATGAAGCCTCTCCTTCCGCCTACCTTTCCCTATTAGAGGTCTTTAGATATAGGAAAGTATTCACCCTTGCCAGATGCCAAGCTTTTCCCTCGGCGGTTGTGGATGGGAGATACAGAAAGGTTCCTCTGGAGGATAGGATGTGTCCCTGTGCTTTAAAGGAAATTGAAACAACAGAGCACATCCTACTACACTGTCCATTATACCAAGAGGTTTGTTCTCAGTTTATCTCCCCCTGGCTTAGTCGGCATTCTAGCCATTCAGGTCAGGAGCAAACTAAAATGTTGCTTATAGATGAAAATCCACAGGATACAGTAGGAACGGCTAAGTTTTGTGCAGCTGCCTGTAGAATATGCCAGACGCTGCTGAGAACACCGGCGTGTCAGTAATTTTAATGGGTAGTTTATATAGTTTGCAAAGAGTCCAAACAACTTTTTTACTATTTGTATTAACCTGTGGGTAGAGCGTAATACTAAGGGTTGTAATGGCAAATCGTACTGTGCTGGTCTATAACTGTTTTTTAATAAAGATTGATTGATTGAGTTCCATTATAATGTAAGAATTTGATGTGCATGTTTATATGTTTGTATGTTTTGTAATATCTGTTTGGAATTTTTTTAAAAAAAATCCTTAAAACAAAGGATATTTGATTTTTGGGAAGATGAGCAGCTGTTCTTCCTGTTTATAAATTAAGGAGACTTTGCAATTTGTAAGAAAGGATAGAGGTAACTCTGTCAATCTGCTTTTTGTGTACAGTTTTTTCTGCCGTATGCAGCCGTAGTTATGTACTGGCCTTTGCTGCTGTGCCAGTTTTTCCTGCTAGGCCGATTTCTTCACATCTTGGTGAAATCGTTAAACGCCTATGGTGGGAAGGCTGTTCAACAGGTGAGTATTTTGAAGAAATAGTGTTTTCCCATTATTTTTTTCCTTATTATTCTTATTTTGTTGAGATTCCTTTCCTTAGATTTCCATATTCTCTACCTTTACTGTACATGCAGATGTTTTCCATTTCAGAGATGGACCCCAGTGGGTATGAAATCCCTGTGACAGAAGGTGCTCCTCAAACCAAATGTCCCCCAAAAGACAGTGAGAGAGTCTGAGGATTTAACAGCCCTCAAAGTATAATCCTAAACAATCCCCTGAAATCAGAGGTTGTGGGCAGGGGTAACTGGAATAAGCACACCTCCTCACTTGCTTACTTTTGGTGCAACAATAGCCACAAATTACACAAAACAAAATTGTATATCCAACCACTAACATTAATATGACAAAAGAATGAACAGTAGAATGCAAACATGCGAGTTTATATGAACGTACGAGTTCATGGCTGTTTAGGAAGTGACAAAATTGCAGTCCACAAAGTTATGTAGCATTTCTGAAGAAGCCTCTGGGAAACAGGAATTCCTTAAAAAACCCACATCCTGATTCTAGCATTAACTTTTAAATATTTCTGGAATAGGGACCTAGGAACCTTGATTACTTTTGTCTCTGCCTTGGACTTTGATATCTATTTTCCCCAAAGTACCCAGAGCCCCCAAATTTCTATGTAAAGAGCCCACACTTTCAAGGTATGACATCCCTGGCCGTTCCTTATTAAGTTCCCTGTCCCTTTAAAATAAATAAATAGATAGAGATCTGTCTATCTATCTATCTATCTATCTATCTATCTATCTATCTATCTATCTATCTATCTATCTATCTAGATTTTATTAAGGGTACAGAAGGTAAAAAGGGGAAGGGGAAAACAGGTATTAAAAACAACAACAAGAAAACATGCACACTTTCTCATGTAAAAATTAACCGAGCAGGCTACGTTAAAATTATTATATCTTTCGGGTTACTATTGTCCGGATGCAAATATAGGTACATTCTAAGAATAAACATCTTACATTTCTTATAACTATTCAGGCAATTTTCTCTGTGTGTGTGTGTGTTGTGCCGTCAAGTCGTTTCCAACTTATGGCGACCCTATGAATCAGTGTCCTCCAAAACATCCTATCCTTAGCAGCCTTGCTCAGATCTTGCAAACTGAGGGCTGTGGCTTCCTTTATAGAGTCAATCCATCTCTTGCTGGGTCTTCCTCTTTTCCTGCTGCCTTCAACTTTTCCTAGCATGACTGTCTTTTCCAGTGACTCTTGTCTTCTCATAATATGTCCAAAGTACAACAGCCTCAGTTTAGTCATTTTAGCTTCTAGGGTCAGTTCAGGCTTGATTTGATCTAAAACCCACAAGGCAATTTCTACTCTACTTCAAAAAGCTAGCTAGTGATTATATAACGTTAAGCTTTTAATGCTGTTTCAATTAACCTCGACATAACTGTAAAAAAGTTTCTGCTTTTCATTATGCTGATTGTAAGACACCCCTTCTGTTGCGTTCATCAGGTAGGTCATTTTAGCCATGATTGCATATTCCATCAGTTTATCTTTCCAGTCTTCTATCTCTGGAAGAGATTATTGTTTCCATCTCTTTGCAAGAACGACTCTGGCCATCCCTTTTTTTTTTGTGGACTTATCCCCCTGGTGTCTGCTTGGGGTTCCTGGTTCGGACCAAAGTGCACCCACGTGAAGGTGCAGATTGTCCCAGCTCTGTACCATGCTCAAGTGCAGGGGACCAGCCAAGCTCCCAGTGGTTTATGGACCAGCATGAGCTGTTACACCATCTGCATTTGTCCTATCTGCATTTGTCCTGTGAATTTGTGATGCACTTGGTTTATTTTATTTTTTTAAAGAAATGAAATAAATAAAAGCGTTGCTTCTGATTTCTTAAATGACAGTGATGTAGGTGCCGCCATAAAGTCTTGTAAGGCATTGTGTGATTCCTGGGACAACTGTTCCTTCTATCCCCCCCCAATAGGAGGAGACGACTTTCCTGGAGTTGCATCAAATTCAGCATGTCCAGCGCCTGATGAAGAAGCCGCCACTGCAGTAAGGGTCATTCTGATCTTCGGGGCATTTGCCTTTTAAGCTGGGGGGGAAAAGCACAGTGCGGAATGTTTTCATATCATCTCTCCAACTGACCAAACTCTCCCTAGAACAGGGAGAAGAGATCCAAGTAATTCACCGTAAAGTGAGGGTGTGATAGTTGCTGGTGCCAGCATGATGTGGTGATTAAGAGCGGTGGTTAGGAGCGGTGGACTCTAATCTGGAGAACCAGGTTGGTTTCCCCACTCCTCTGCACGACGCCAGCTGGGTTACCTTGGGCTAGTCACAGCTCTCTTAGAGCTCTCTCGGCCCCACCCACCTCACAAGGTGCCTGTTGTGGGAAGGGGCAGGGGATTGTAAGCCGGTTTGATTCTTCCTTAAGTGGTAGAGAAAGTCAGCATATAAAAACCAACTCTTCTCCTTCTCCTCCTCCTTCTCCTCCTCCTCCTTCTTCTTGATAGGCCGGTCCACTTGCCTGCAATATTAAGTGCTGAAGCAGAGTTCTAAAAGGCAAAGCTACACTCAGGAGCCAGTTAAAATGCTTTCCCATAGGCAATTCAGGACTCATGAAGAGGTGGGAAGAGCTTCCTTTTATCATCACCAAACTTGTTGCTCTTATGTTTATGCCTATACACAGGCTGCCTCAGAAATCCTGGATTCGGCAGAGGTTGTATGAATGGGATCCCTACTTTAAATTCCCAAGCCGAATGATCAGCACAGCGGTGGTTGTCCTCATCTGCCTTTACATGGTATGTGAAGGACCTGCGTGGAACGTTCTTCCCCCCGAAAGCTGGGAAATGGCTGCTCCTTTGGGTTGCCAACCCCAAGGTACTAGCTGGAGATCTCGTGCTATTACATCTGATCTCCAGCCAATAGAGATCAGTTCCCCTGGAGAAAATGGCTGCTTTGGCAATTGGACTCTATGGCATTGAAGTCCCTCCCTTCTCCAAACCCTTCCGGTAGTGAAGAGGGCAACTCGGCAACTCTACTGCTACTTCTCTGATAGGGACTGATGTGCCAGCTATGGAATCCAGAGGAGTCTCATTAATCACTGCCTTGTCTGGGCTGAGAACAGGGCTGGCCTAGAGGCAGTCTGTTGGGCTCTGGTCTGGAAGTCTTCTAGCGGCCAGGTTCAAGGGTTTGCATTGCACAGTGTGTGCATCGTTGCCATATTCCCATAGTATCACCATTTATAAACCAGTTTAAAGTGTTCAAAAATTCTTCACGAATATTATCAGTAATCTTACAATAACCTTGTAACTAAGATAGGTCATGCGAACTTATGAAGACTCCTTATAATTGAGTCTGACCATAGGTCTATCAAGGTAAAGACTTCACTGTATCTTTAGCTCATGAAGTCTTCCTCCCTAACAACCGGCTGCTCAGAAATCTCTCTGTGTGATTCTTCTTTTGAGATATTCAAACCCAACTTTGCTCTTCTTTTCTGTTTGCTTTCCAGTTTATTATGGCTGAGATAATCCTTTATAGGTTTGTCTCACTTGCGGTCACAGCCTATGGGGCAGATTTGTTGGAGCTTGTTGCCAGGTTCAACGAATCGCAAGAACTGAGCTGGATGATCAGTGGAGCGCGAGAATTTTTTATGGTTGCCCAAGGTACAGATGTGATGGCTTCTGTGATTCTGAATCTAACTTAAAAAAACATTTTTATGTGAGTTGTTGATGGTTCCTTGGTGACAAGAATGGTGTGGTTTTCTGGTTTTCTATGACCATCAGAGGGAGCTTCTGCCTCTAGTTAAAGATGCTTGTAATTAAGTCAGCTGAAGTTTGGAAAGGTGAGACATGTTTAGCAGTGTGTTCCCCAGGGAAGCATTTTGCCTTGCCTGCCTTAGGTAATGATTCCCATATAACGGAAATACTGGGGAGGCCTGTGGATTTGAGAACTCACTGTTTTTGTGCAGATGGAAAGTCAGTGCTATGGAACTGGAGCATGTCTGGACTGGGGACAGTTCCTGATAATGTTACATTGCTGAGGTACATGAGGTCTTGTTTGGGCCAGATTCTGACTATCGTTCAATTACAGTGTCCCTAAGACACAATTTATTGCTTATTTTTGTTTCTTTGTTGGCCTAAACCAGGGGTGGGGAACCTTTTTTCCGCCAAGGGCCATTTGGATTTTTATAACATTGTTCGTGGGCCATACAAAATTATCAACTTAAAAATTAGCTGACCAAGCCCCAAGCAGGCAGCTGCCCCAGATGACCCTACCCCCGCACGGGCAAGCAGGCAGGCATCCAACCAGTGGCGCACTCGCCCACCTGGTGGCACAGGCTGGTCTGTTGCACCAGTCGTGCGTAGCCATCCAGCCGCACGCCGGAGTTGCTCCTGCTCCACATGGTCGGGGCCGGATTCTACAGCCAGCTCCTGCTACCTCCGCCTGCAGGGATGAAATGAGGCCACACTGGCTAAGAACCCCCCCCCCGCGCGCATTCTGCCCCTGCCCCCTTTAACCTCTCCATTGTCGCCACTTCCTCCCCCTGCCCTCTTGTAGTACAGAGGGAATACGTTTCTCCATGACTCGGGTGGGAAAGGGTTAACACAGTTTCTTGGGCGGTCCTAGCAGCTCCATCGCTAACGACTCTTCTACAAGGGGGGGAAAAGGTTCCTTTTCTCGGCAAAACAAACTCACATCTGCCTTGAATAGAGGCTATTCCTGTTCGCGGGAGGGGGCGGATCACCAGTCTTAGATCCTTCTGAGCTAGAGATCTGCCAGGACCCACAAAGGGCCAGACCAAATGATTTCGCGGGCCTTAAACGGCCCCTGGGCCTGATGTTCCCCACCCCTGGCCTAAAGTATAATTTTGTGTTTCTTTGTCAGCAGCTGTGAGTGCCTAGTGGAGAGAAAAGTGGGAGGGAACTACTTGAATAAATAATGATATCCCCTCACACAAGAGCTCACGTTGACCTTCCTCTTCCACACAGATAAGAATACAAGTTCTCATTGTCTCTCAGACATGTCCCCTTTAGTCTTCGTTGTTTGACTGGCTCAAAGGAAGGTGTGGCTAATGGAAGCACCAGGATGTGGTGATGGCTGCCAACTTGGAAGGCTTTAAGAGGGGAACGGACATGTTCATGGAGGAGAGGGGTATTCATGGCTACTAGTAAAAATTGATACTAGTCATGATGCATACCTCTCATCTCTAGTACCAGAGGAGCATGCCTATTCTATTAGATGCTATGGAACACAGGCAGGACAATGCTGCTGCAGTTGTCTTGTTTGTGGGCTTCCTAGAGGAACCTGGTTGGCCACTGTGTGAATAGACTGCTGGACTTGATGGGCCTTGGTCTGATCCAGCATGGCTTTTCTTATATTCTTATGAAGCAAATGGGAGGAGGAAGAGGAGTATTCCATTTCCCCCACATGTTGCTTTCCTTGGAAAACCTCCATGGACCAGGCTCTGCTTACGAGCCTGATCGGAGGGGCCCAAGACCAATGCAGTTTCGTGGACAAAGTCTATGGCGCACGGATTGCAAAGAGTAGTTGCTGGGTCCTGATGGTAGCAAGTGGGCATGAGGTGTCTCACACCTGTTCTAGGTAAGCCGTCATGCCCTTCTGGGTTTGGAGCCGCTCCCACTCACAGAAGGCTGCTGCTTTTGGAGAGGCCTCCATTGGGAGCTAAGCAAGGTCAGCCACAGTCAGTACTTGGCTGGGAGACCCCCAAGGAAGGATAGGGGTAGCTATGCAGTGGAACATAAGAAAGGCCATGCTTGATCAATGCTGGGGCTACAGGAAAATGTCTTGAATAAAGATGATGGTTGCTTGCTTCACAGGTGTCTGGCTAACCTCCATCGTTCTTTCGACTCTGACATATATTATCTATGTGCTCCACATCTTAGCCTGCTACAGGTATGGATATATTTTGGGCTACAGGGGCTTAATGCTTTGGTAATGCTGTCCAACTGCCTAAATGTAATTAGTTCATTAATAGTGAGTGTTGGGCAGAGTTACTCCAATGAGCTTAGGAGTGGCCAGTGGGTGATGTGCGGGAAGCATGAAGGCATCCTTAAAGGGAGTGAGGGGCTTGATATGCACCAGTCCCTTAAAAAAAAAAACTTGCATTTTTCTGTGTCTTCACACAACACATTGTTAACTTGTGGAACTCCCTGCCCCAGGATGTGATGGCTGCCAACTTGGAAGGCTTTAAGAGGGGAGTGGACATGTTCATGGAGGAGGGGGTATTCATGGCTGCTAGTAAAAATGGATACTAGTCATGATGCATTCCTATTCTCTCCAGGATCAGAGGAGCATGCCTATTATCTTAGGTGCTGTGGTACGCAGGCAGGATGGTGCTGCTGCAGTCGTCTTGCTTGTGGGTTTCCTAGAGGCACCTGGTTGGCCACTGTGAGAACAGACTGCTGGACTAGATGGACCTTGGACTTCTCCAGCATGGCCTTTCTTATGTTCTTATGTTCTAGAAAACACATGAAGCGGTTGCGAGTTGGCAAGAAGCTGTTCCTTTTAACAGACCTTTCTAAAGTTTCACATTCTCTAAGCGTGGTGAGTTGTTGCTTTTTATCCTTGCAAGATTCCCCGCTGCTGGCTTTGCAAACTTGGATTCTGTTTGAGTCAGCTACCAGTCACGTGAAGCGTGTCAGGATCCCTGCCTTTGGACTGTGGGGGCACTCCCCCTGTTTCAGCATGTCCCTTGTGTATGCTGATGTTTGCAAGCCTTGCTGGGCAGTCAGTGTCGAAAAGTAGGGCAGATAGTTTGTATGGAGTTCGTCATACATGTTATGGTTCCCAGGATAATCTGCATTGAGGATTTAGCAGTTATCTAAAATGGAGATCAGAGGCCTTTTATGCAGGGACGTTTCCCCTCGGTCACCCCGCTGGCTGCTTCGGGGCTTCCTTTTGATTACGCATGCCTTTCCTGGCCGTCAGAGGTCGCCTTGCTCTCCCTGTGCATTTTGCCCGTGTTTTGCAGATGCTATTTTAGCTAGAATCTGCTAAAAGCGGGCAAAATGTGCAGGCACAGTGAGGTGACCTCTGATGGTCTGGAAAGGCATGCATAATCCAAAGGAAGCCCTGAAGCAGTTGGCGGGGGTGACTGCGGGGAAACTTCCCTGCATAAATGGCCTTAATTTCTTGGAGAGGGGGTGGTGGATATTATTTTTAGACTAACACTTGACCCCTTCTGATATTTTTCCCAACAGAGAAGAATATGCGCACGGTGCATTTATTCGGATTACTTAGACCACCTGTGATTATTTCACACATACCATTTGTTGTTATGGGCTGTGTAAAAGAACCACAACAAATGTTCTTCACGTGCACCTTTTTAAAATGCAATATAATGTTCTTTGTCCAAGAGGTCCTTTTGCATCTTGCTATGAATCCTGTCCTCCTGCAGACTCCCCAGCCTCATACTGAAACCTGACACAGGTCATTTCTGCATGGGTAATTGGACTCACGTCCGCCCCCTGTCTGACTCGGTTATTCCTTGGAGTTCTGCATGACTTTTCCATCCATTAGAAATTACCTCGCTGCCAGCCCTTGCAATGTCCAGGACTTCCCATTCCTCTGTTAATCCAAATTTTCCCTCTCCCCTGAGCTCAGCCCAGCTGAAATCTCCGTGCAGAAGGCAAAGCACTGGACACAAAAAGCTTGCTTTCTCTCACAGCCAATCACAAAGCAGCTTGTAAAGAGGCGGGGATTTAAATGCTTCCTCAGAGCTCTTTCTGAACAAAAGAAATTTTTTTTTAAACCCGAGGCTTGGATTCCCCCCTTCCTTTCAGATTGCTCCGTTTTTTGTTTTTGTTCTTAAAATGTTTTTTTATGCGGCAACGGGTTTTTTTGGGGGGGTGGGGTTTCTCTCACAGTGAACCCAACAAGTAAGCCAATTACAACACAGCATTTCAAGGGGCAGGGACTTGATTTGAGCTTGGAGACTGCTGGTGCAGAGATTCCCAACTGGGAAGTGTGGGTCCAGCTAGCAACAAACCTCAGGTTAAACTCCCATGCAGAAATGACCGCAGAGACCTGCTCATACTAGATTGCTCCTTGGAGGTGCTATGAATACATTTTGCTTCTGTGTTGTGGCTGTTGGATCTCAATGAACTGTTCTTCTTTTTATTAAATACCAACAGGTGGCAGTGGCGAGATACTCTTCTTGGCAAATTGCATACACAGTATGGGGTATGTGAATGTCCACATTGTGGAAGTTTGGCTTAAATTATTGGGTGTCCCCCCCCCCCTTTTGCTGACAATCTGACTCTTGTTTTTCAGGGTATTTCCTTATGCATCTGGTGCAATGGGTGGCTGGCATGATTTTCATGTATGTTGTGGTTCTACCCATGGTACATGGCCAGTGGACAGAGCTTTTCAACAAGTGGGGGACGGTGATGTAAGTGTACTTGCTGTGGTAAAAAGTATGCAAACAATTATGCAGTTAATAAAGGGGGAATGTTTGAAGAAGAGGCCATCTGCTCCTGGGGAATCTAGGAAGAAGAACCAGGAAAAGATGTCCTTTCAGTGAGAGCCTGTAGGTAGCTTCCAGGTGGTGGATGGAGATCTCCTGCTATTACAATTGATCTCCAGCCGATAGAGGTCAGTTCACCTGGAGAAAATGGACGCTTTGGGCAACTGGACTCTGTGGCATTGAAGAAGAGATGGTTTTTATATGCCAACTTTCTCTACCACTTAAGGCAGAATCAAACCGGCTTACAATCACCTTCCCTTCCCCTCCCCACAACAGACACCCTGTGAGGTAGGTTGGGCGGAGAGATCAGTGACTTGCCCAAAGTCACCCAGCTGGCTTCATGTGGAGGAGTGGGGAAACCAGTTCACCAGATTAGCCTCCGCTGGTCATGTGGAGGAGTGGGGAATCAAATCCGGTTCTCCAGATCAGAGTCCACCGCTCCAAACCACTGCTCTTAACCACTACACCAGTCCCTCCCCTCCCCAAACCCCACCCTCCTCAGGTTCCACCCCCATAATCTCCAGGTCTTTCCCAACCCAGAGCTGGCAATCCTACCTGTAGGCCCAAATTGTACAATATGTGAATAAATGTTGAGATCCATCATAAGAGGCTGGAAGTTCTCGAGGGACCCATGGAGTATCTAAGTTACCATTAGTATTCTGGCTACCACAATAGCAGTTTTTCTCTCCATGGTCTGAAAACCTACCCAAGTGATAATCCGGTCTTTCCACATCCCTGGTCTGTGCATGTCACATCACTGCCATCTACTTCAAAGCAGACTTTAAAGGAAGTTGCTAATCTCAGGGGACTACTGGGGGGCATCAGGGGAAGACAACTGTACCCCTCATCACACTCCACTTTAAAATTTCCAATGAGAATACATGAAATGTGATTGCGAACACATCACATGCTACGAAAGCTAGACGAGTGTTTCTAAGATAAGCTTGAATAACAAGCCGTTACCTCAACATTATAAAGCAGTAAAATTGATGACAGAAAGTTATAATCGTGTATCA
Organism: Euleptes europaea; assembly: GCF_029931775.1. NCBI lineage: Eukaryota > Metazoa > Chordata > Lepidosauria > Squamata > Sphaerodactylidae > Euleptes > Euleptes europaea. The sequence continues at coordinate 16,593,672 of NC_079315.1, forward strand.
TAGGGAAGATGGTAAGAGGGCAACAAAATTGTATGCCTTCACCCAGTCAAAGCCTGTTTCTGTCTATGTTCGTTTTGGTGTATGTAATGTAATGTGGTGTTGTTCTTTGTTCTTGTTTTGATGGTATGTGTTTTATACCATCAAAACCGCAGGTCAGGAAAGGTAGTAATAAGTCCAAGAGGTCACCACCATGGCTAACAGGTAAGGTGAAGGAAGCAATTAGAGAAAAGAAGTCTTCCTTCAGAGACTGGAAGGTTTGCCCAAACGAGGCGAACAGAAGCAAACATAAACTTGCACAAAGGAAATGCAAGCAGATAATTAGAGATGCAAAAAAAGATTTTGAGGGGCATATTGCTAAACACATCAAAACAAACAATAAGAAATTCTTTAAGTATATTAGGAGTAGGAAACCAGCTAGGGAAGCGGTTGGACCATTGGATGACAATGGGAGTAAAGGAACTCTAAGGGAGGATAAAGCGATTGCTGAAAATCTAAATGAATTCTTCTCATCTGTCTTCACTGTTGAAGATACAGGGCAGATTCCTTCTCCTGAACAGAGATTTTGGAGAGGGGAAAATGAGGAACTGAGGCAAATAGTGGTAACAAGGCAGGAAGTCCTAGAACGTCTAGACAAACTGCAAACTACCAAGTCACAGGGACCAGACGGTATTCATCCTAGAGTTCTTCAAGAACTCAAATGGGAAATTGCTGAACTTCTAACAAAGATATGTAATATGTCCCTTTGATCAGCCTCTGTACCAGAGGACTGGAAAATGGCCAATGTAACACCCATTTATAAAAAAGGTTCCAGGGGGGACCCAGGAAATTACAGGCCAGTTAGCTTAACATCTGTTCCGGGTAAATTAGTGGAAAGCATTATTAAAGATAGAATTGTCAAGCATATAGAAGGGCAAGGTCTGCTGGGCAAAACCCAACATGGCTTCTGTAAGGGTAGGTCCTGTCTCACTAGCCTATTAGAGTTTTTTGAAAGCGTCAGTAAGCATGTGGACAGGAATGAGCCTGTGGATATTGTGTATTTGGATTTCCAAAAAGCTTTTGACAAAATCCCCCACCAAAGACTGCTAAGCAAACTTCATAGTCACGGGATAAGAGGACAAGTCCTCTTATGGATTGAGAGCTGGCTGAAAAATAGGAAGCAGAGAGTAGGAATCAATGGTCAGTTCTCACAATGGCGGGATGTGAGCAGTGGGGTGCCTCAGGGATCTGTGTTGGGACCGGAGCTTTTCAACCTGTTCATCAATGACCGGGAGTTGGGGTTAAACAGTGAAGTAGCCAAGTTTGCAGATTACACCAAATTATTTAGGGTGGTTAAAACAAATTCGGACTGTGAAGAGCTCCAGAAGGATCTCTGCATACTGGAAGAATGGGCATTAAAATGGCAAATGAGATTCAATGTGAGTAAGTGTAAAGTGATGCTTTTTGGGACAAAAAATCCCAACTTCACATATGCACTGATGGGATCTGTGCTGGCAGCAACAGACCAAGGAAGGGATCTTGGGGTGGTAGTGGATAGCTCAATGAAGATGTCAACCCAGTGTGCGGCTGCTGTAAAAAAGACAAATTCCATGCTGGCCATAATTAGTCGAGGAATAGAGAATAAAACTGCTGATATCATACTGCCCTTGTACAAATCTATGGTGAGACCACACTTGGAATACTGTGTACAGTTCTCGTCACCACACCTAAAAAAGGATATTACAGAGCTTGAGAAGGTGCAGAAAAGAGCAACCAAAATGATTAGGGGACTAGAGCAACTGTCCTATGGGGAGCGGTTAAGACGCTTAGGGCTGTTTAGCTTGGAAAGAAGGTGGCTGAGGGGAGACATGATAGAGGCCTATAAAATTATGCATGGTTTGGAGAGAGTGGACAGGGAGACGTTTTTCTCCCTCTCCCATAATACTAGAACACGGGGTCATCTGCTAAAGCTGGAGGGTGAGAGATTCAAAACAGATAAAAGGAAGTATTTTTTCACACAACGCATAGTTAAATTGTGGAACTCCCTGCCCCAGGACGTGGTGATGGCTTCCAGGTTGGAGGGCTTTAAGAGGGGAGTGGACATATTCATGGAGGAGAGGGGTATTCATGGCTGTTAGTTAGAATGGATACTGTTCATACCGCATACCTATTCTCTCCAGGATCAGAGGAGCATGCCTATTATTTTGGGTGCAGTTTGACACAGGCAGGATGGTGCTGCTGCAGTCGTCTTGTTAGTGGCTTCCTAGAGGCACCTGGTTGGCCACTGTGTGAACAGACTGCTGGACCTGATGGGCCTTGGTCTGATCCAGCAGGGCCTTTCTTATGTTCTTATATAGTTACGTAATAAAAAATTAATTTAAAAAGGCATAATAGAGCCATTTGTCCTGTTGGGAGGGGGGCTCAGGCAGTCATCCTTGGCATGAGGATTGGAGCATCTGAAGCACATTGGGAGGTATACATGCTCAGTTCTCTCCTTGATGCCTCTACGTCCCTTTTTTTGATCCTGACTGTAAAAACAGCTTTAATCTTAAACGCTGGATAGAAAATATACAAGAAGCAGGCAGTTCTCCCTACAGAGCTTCTGATAGCCTCCACTTCCATATACCAATAACAGTTTCTCTCTCTCTTTTTTGCCCTTCTCTGCCTCAGCCTCACCTTTGTCCTCGTCAAGCTGATCAAGAAGCTTCAGCTTGTCATGGCAGGGCTTTTCTTTCTTCAGCCCAAGATTTCACCAGAAGACAAACAAAAGCCTCTGGCTCTCGATAACAGGTTAGTACTTGCCAGAGAGGCTGTTTCCCTCTCTCATCGCTTCCCTGGATTTATTCCACTGCGTGGAGGTCATGGATGCAGGATACCCGAGGAAAGCTGTGAGTATTGAGGAAGATCTTTCTCCCTGTGAAGAGCAGGTGATAAAGGCCACTCTTGTTCATGTCCATGTTTATTTCGGCCTCCTTCAGCACATTTCTCTGACCCCCGTCCCAGTACCTTAAGATCTTCTGAGGAAACTGTGAGGCTGTCTGAGGCATGGTTGGTCACCAAGAGATGGAGGGCTTTCTTAGAGGTGATGTTGTAGTTTATAATTCCTTGCCCAGAGAAACTCACTTGACCAATTCCTTGTCTATGCTTCAGAAAGCAATCTTGTTCCAGAAAGGGGTTACCCGTGGGGAAACTGTAGCCGTTTCAGGGCTACTGCCTGGACTCTTGCCCTGTTTAACTTTGGATTGTATGTTATGCTACTTTGTTGTTTTATTTTGTATTTTTGTTTTTTTTAATTGGAATTTGTTGCTAATTGTCTTGGGAATCTCTTTGTGGGACAGTTTATAAAGCTGAAAAATAAACATTAAGTCTATAAGGGCTGGGTATTGGAGTGACCAAACTATATATAAGGCTGAGTAATGGAGTGACCAGAAAGATTTGGTCAGTTGACCAATCAAATATTGTCAACTATTTTTAAGGCATTAACTTTATTAGAATAACCAGCAAGGTCCGGTGCAATAATCTTTTTTTACTTTACTCTAAAAGCAGTGGACTCTAATCTGGAGAACCGGGTTTGATTCCCCACTCCTACACATGAAGCCAGCTGGGTGACCTTGGGCTAGTCACAGCTCTCTTAGAGCTCTCTCAGCCCCACGTACCTCACAGGGTGTCTGTTGTGGGGAGGGGAAGGTGATTGTAAGCCGGTTTGATTCTTCCTTAAGTGGTAGAGAAAGTCGGCATATAAAAAACAACTCTTTTTTTTCTTCTTCTTCTTCTCCTTCTCCCTTCTCCCTTCTCCCTTCTCCCTTCTTCCTTCTTCCTTCTTCTTCCTTCTTCCTCCTTCTTCCTTCTTCTTTCTTTTTTCTTCTTCCAAATTCACTTGGTCATGCCTCTTCTTAAAGCACATTCACTTGGTCCTGCCTCCAAACTTTTATGGGTCTTGCAGTGTAATCCTGTGCGGAACTGCCCCAGTCAAAACCCATTGTAATCAATGGAGTAGGTTAGACTATAAGACTACACTGGTAGGAACGCGTCCCTTGTGTCCTCTGTTCCTTTGCAGAAAGGCGTTCCAGAACTTCACCTACTTTCTCTTCTTCTACACTGTGGTGATGGGCCTGTTTTCCTGTCTGATGAGGCTGATTCGCAGCATTGCTGTGGGAACGTGGCTAATTGGGCGCATAGACAGGACGGTCATGCCCAAAGGTTACGAAGCCTGCGATATGGGTAAGTGCTTGGAAAGATCTGGAGGATCTCCAGAGCTGTCATAATGCACGTATGTATATATGGGCAGGGGGGGCTTTGGTATATTCCATTTGTAATTGCTTGTAATTGTGCATTTATTTTGGTTTCTCCATTTACAACAACAAACAACAACAACACCTTTATTGGCATGTGTTCACAATAAGTACAAAGACTATAGGGTGAACACATGAAGCTGCCTTATACTGAATCAGACCCTTGGTCCATCAAAGTCAGTATTGTCTACTCAGACCAGCGGCAGCTCTCCAGGGTCTCAGGTGGAGGCCTTTCACATCATCCACTTGCGTGGTCCCTTTAAGTGGAGATGCCGTGGGTTGAACCTGGGACCTTCTGCATGCCAAGCATAGGCTCTACCACTGAGGCACAGCCCCTCCCCAGCAAAAACTATGACTAAACAAAGTCACACACACATACATAAACCTTCATTGGCATAATAACCATATTGGACTAAACAAAGTCAAGATTTAAATTCTCGGAGCCTCATAGCCAGTGGCAAAAATGTTTGTTACCCTATCTGTTGTGGCAGGATTTTGTCCGGAAAGAAAAAGTTGTACCTTGCAATTGTCCGAAGCTCCATTCCAATTAACTGAGAGTGGGTTAAGGAGTTTGCCTCGAATGCCAGCATAAAAAGGGCAATACAAATGATTGCTTGTTCTTCCACTTAGAACTCTTTGATCATCTAATACTAATCTTCTGGTGGTCCCCGGCCCTAGGAGTGTCTGGCTGGCCTCTCTGAGGAGACCAGGGCCCTGCAAGACCTTGTAGAGTTCCGCGGGGCCTGTGAGACCAAGCTGTTCCACCGGGCTTATGGTTGAGGCCAGTGATGGTTCCCTTTTTTCTGTAAATGCTGGCCTCCCTAACCTTCCACTTTTTACTACTCTCTTGGGTATTTATCCATCTGGCCACCCGGCTGTAGCTCAGATGTTAAGATTTAAGGGCGCCATTGGACATTTTTGTCCTTATTTAATGATTTTATAGGGCTATTTTAATTGTGGTTTTAAGATGGCTTTATCTTATTAATGTATCATATGTTTTATTTGATCTGTGAATCACTCTGACCCCGGCTTAGGCCTGGGAGGGATAGAAATTTGATAAAATAAATAGTGGTCACAAACTATAGTTTTTCAGCCTTGAGGGCCAGAAAAAAATTGACTTGATATGCATTGGGGTATAACAAATTATCTCCCTGCAGGGTTCAAGACATGGGTTGGCATGCTGCTCATGGATCACTACCACACGAATCCCTGCCTCCTTTACTTCTGCCACATCCTTGTTACCAAAAACAGAGAAAGAGAGCTTCAGAGACCTAAACACAGTACTGAGCTGATGGGAACAGGTAAAACAGTGTTGCAGTATGTTAGCAGTTAAATTATCATCTACTTGTGACCTTGGTGTGTGTGTGTGTGTATGTGTGTTTCAGGAAGGATAGGAGAAGGGACTCTGTTGTCAGAAAAGAAACTTGTGTACTGTAAATCTTCTCTCACCCTAATCCTGACTCAAGTAGGTGCTCCCTCAGTTGAATGTTCTATTGGTTTGTGTGATTTGGCTATTCCAAAGGGGGATTGTGACCTCCATTGTGAACCAAATGTTCATAATTATATATAAAAACCAACTCTACTTCTACTTCTCCTCCTCCTCCTCCTTCTTGAAAGAAGTTCCACCTCCCATCTTTGCTTGCTATGCTGGTTTTCTGTCTGCAGGTAGTTTGTAATTTTAGGGGAACATTACACAATATGTTCCTCCTTGATCTTCTGCCTGCCCTTTTGAAGCCATGCAATCCATTTTACCACCCAAAGCCTCTGCCACCTCATTGACTAGCAGGTGTGAACTCAGCCACAAGCAGCTCAGTTTCATGCCAGTCTCTCATTCCCACCCACTCAAACTATTTACACCATTAAAAAAATAAAACCAGAGCCTACAAGCCCACAAATAGGAAGTTTAGAAAACGATTTGACATGAATTCTGGTGCAGCAAGACACAAATTTAAAATAAAATGCACAGGCATGTGATGGTCCCTTAGTGCAGGGCTTCTTAAACTTTTTCCACTTGCAACCCCTTTCTACCCGAGAAATTTTTACGTGACCCAGGGTATATAGGTATATAAAATAGGTATACAAATCAAACAAACAAAAAATTATTTGCGACCCCCATATTCAGTTACGCAGCCCCATATGGAGTCGTGACCCACAGTTTAAGAAGCTTTGCCCTAGTGCATGGGATGGTGGAAAGTGCCAGCAAGCTGCAGTTGATTTATGTCAACTAGGGCTGTTGATTCGGTTCGGGCCGAACTGAAAAACAGCTGAATTTCCCCCGATTCGGCTGTTTTTCGGTTCGGACGAACCGAACTCAAAAAAGGCGGGAAACGGGGGAGCCAAATTTGCTGAATTCGGGGGTTCGGCGAATAAATTCGGCAGATTCGCCCCCCCGCGCCTTCACGGGGCTTCCATGAAGGCGCAGGGAGGGGGCCCTTTAAACAGGTCTGCACCTCCCAGCTGGGAGGCGCAGATCTGTTTAAAGGGCCCCTCGCGCAGAGAGCGCAGAGGGGCTTGACAACCTCCCGCCAGCCCTGCCAGCCCTGCCGGGGGGCTGGCAAGACCCTCTGCGCTGTCTGCGCAGGCAGCGCAGAGGGTTTCCAGACCCCCCCCCAGCCCTGCCGGGACTCCCGGCAGGGCTGGCGGGGGGCGGGCAAGCCCCTCTGCGCTGTCTGCGCAGGCAGCGCAGAGGGTTTCCAGACCACCCCCCAGCCTGCCGGGACTCCCGGCAGGGCTGGTGGGGGGCTGGCAAGCCCCTCTGCGCTGTCTGCGCGGGCAGTGCAGAGGGTTTCCAGACCCCCCCCCCCCAGCCCTGCCGAGACTCTCAGCAGGGCTGGCGGGGGGCGGGCAAGCCCCTCTGCGCTGTCTGCGCAGGCAGCGCAGAGGGTTTCCAGACCACCCCCCAGCCTGCCGGGACTCCCGGCAGGGCTGGTGGGGGGCTGGCAAGCCCCTCTGCGCTGTCTGCGCGGGCAGTGCAGAGGGTTTCCAGACCCCCCCCCCCCCAGCCCTGCCGAGACTCTCAGCAGGGCTGGCGGGGGGCTGGCAAGCGCCTCTGCGCTTTCTGTGCAGGCAGAGCAGAGGGTTTCCAGACCCCCCCCCCAGCCCTGCCGGGACTCCCGGCAGGGCTGGCGGGGGGGTCTGGAAACCCTCTGCGCTGTCTGCGCGGGCAGCACAGAGGGGCTTGCCAGCCCCCCGCCTGCCTTCCCGGGAGGGGGGGAGGGGGTCTTTAAACCCCTCTGCGCTCTCTGCGCAGAGAGCGCAGAGGCGCTTGACAGCCCCCCGCCTGCCTTCCCGGGAGTCCCGGGAGGGGGGGGCGGTTGGTCTTTAAACCCCTCTGCGCTGCCTGCGCAGACAGCGCAGAGGGGCTTGTTTAAAGGGCCCCCCCCCCCCCCCCCCCCCCCTGCCCCCCCCGCCCCCCCCCCCCCCCCCCCCTTCAGGGAATCCCCCTGAAGGCGCGCGGGGGGCCGAATTTTCCCCCGAACTGCGGATCCCCCCCGAATTTCAGGGATCGGAAGCGGGGGAATTCAGACTTTGGCACGGCCCGAATAAAAACGGGCCGAATTTTGTCAAAGCCGAACTATACCGATTTTTTTTTTCAACAGCCCTAATGTCAACCCTGGAAGATTTCCAAGGCCAGAGACGTTCTGAGGTGGTTTAACAACCCTGGACTTCCTTGGTGGTCTCCCATCCAGATACTAACCAGGGCTAACCTTACTTAGCTTCTGAGATCTGACGAGATCAGGCTAGCCTGGGCAATCCAGGCCAGGGCAGCGCATGACATACTCTGTTGCTTTCTGCAGAGCGAGCTATTAATGGTACAAGAGCAGGTCATACTGGCTTTTTCCTAGTCGGTTGGCAATTCTGTATATTTATTTATTTATTTTAGTATATTTTTTATTCAACTATTCTTGCCTGTGGAGATCCAAAGCTTACAAGAATGCTTTAAACAAATTTACAAATACAGCGTAAAATAGATGATTATTATTATTTTTAGTTACCCAGATCTTGATGGCCCAGGCTAGCTCGATCTCATCAGATCTCAGAAGCTATTTGGATGGGAGACCACCAAGTTCGCTACACAGAGGCAGGCAATGGCAAACCCCCTCTGAACATCTCTTGCCATGAAAACCCTAGAGGATCACCATAAGTCGGCTGCGACTTGACAGCACTTCCCGCCACCATTTTTTAATCGCTAACCTACTCATTCGCTGCCCAAGGTTAAATTCCATGCTGGTAAAAAACCAAATTTATGTATCCTTTGCCCTAGCTATAGAGTTGTTTATTCTAACTTTGAGATGTATTGGTTCTTGCTTATGGGTGACCCGTGTGGCTGATTGGCGTAACCACATTATGCTAATTTGAAACGTACATGAACGATACTAATTTGGCATGTATTCTGTGGGGAAATCACTTGAGGAGCTGCCCGCCATAACAGGGAGAGGATGCGCGGAATGTGTGTTCCAAACATGTTTTGAAATTATGCCCTGTTACCTTCTTTTAGATCACAAGGCGTCCATCAGAGCCAGGACAAGATGGCTGCTGCTGTATACGCTACTGTACAACCCCAGTCTTAGGGCACTCAGGAAGCCAAAACCGTGGCCTCAAGCTGTGGCTTTCCCTCTGAACTATTCCGTCTGATGAGCTCTGCAGCTGAAATGGTGCCATAGAAGACCACAGAACAGACACTCTGATTGGCAAACAGTGATTTGTGATTGGAACAAGACCTGCAGGGAGCCTGACCACCTCACTAAGAGTGGGAAGAGGGGAGGTCCATCAGAGGTCCCCAACCTTGTTGAGTCTGTGAGTGCTTTTGGGATTTTGAGAACAGTTGTTGGGCACCAGGGTAAAATGGCTGCTATTGGGTGGTACAGCAAACCGCAAAATAGCTGCCATGGAGGCTACGTCCAACGACAAAATGTTGTGAGAAAGTGTCTTCCTGTGATGGAGGCAGATGTTTTCCAAATGGGTGTGCCCTGCAGACACAAAGGAGATGTCTCCTGGGCTCTTCTGAAGCACTTCCTCCTCCAGCGAGTTGGAGGAAAGCCCGGAAGTAGCTTTTTCATTTCGGGAGTAGATGCTTCGGGAGACGAATGCAACGGATGCATTGGTGGGTGTCATGGTGTCCAATGGACACCACGCTGGGGATCATTGAGTTTAGAGCTTCTTGCTGACCTCTTGCATATGTTGTTCTCCAGACTGACTGCGTGGAATAAATATCACAGGCATTAAACAAAGGAGGGAGATGGAATGTGACAGTTTTGTGCCAGAAACTCTGACATGTTCAAATACATGAACACATGGCACTGCCTTAAACTGAGTCAGGCCATTGATCTATCAAGTCCAGTGTTGAATACTCGAACGAGCATCAGATCTCTGGAGTTTCAGATGGAGGTCTTTCTTATAATCTACTACCAGATCGTTTAAAGCTACAGGTGCTAGGGACTGAACCTGGGATGATCTGCGCACAGAGCAAAGCACGTGCTATGTTAGCCATTGCATTATCGCAGGGAAGAGGGGTACAAAAGATAACGTTTGCCAAAAATTGGCACTTGTGTCCAGTTCCCCCCACCCCACAGCACCAGTGTTTCATTCTGCACACCATCTGTCGAAATATTAGATAGGGCCATAAAAACTGGAATTCAAAACTGGTTATATCATAATGGAAGGGTTCCGGAAGATGCTTTAATTTATTAATTAGAACCATATTTATGCCGCCTTTCCACCCAATCAGGGTCCCCAAGGCAGCCAAAAAAATAAAAAATAAAACATTTGAACAATTGAAAACATTAAAAATTGTAAAGTAGTTCAATAAAAACACATGCCCCTTTTATGCTTGGCTGTTTCCCTCACGGTCACCACTCCGACGACTTCGGGTCTTTGTTCTGATTATGCTGTTTCTGACCGTCTTGCTCTCCCCCTGCATTTTCCTATGTTTTCCCCGCATTTTCAGAGACCTGTTTTATCTCAAATTTGAAAACGCGGGCAAAACGCAGGGCAATACAGGGGGAGAGCGAGGTGACCTCTGACAGTCAGAAACTGCATGCATAATCAACACAAAGACCTGAAGTTGTTGGAGGGTTGACCACGAGGGAAACAGCCAAGCATAAAAGGCCATAAACAACAAGGGAGCAGGGTTAGTAACTGTTATTGGGGATATGGCAAAGGAAACAAGTCTTCACCTGCTGGCGGAATTCACCAACAGAGGGAGACAGATGAATCTCCCTGGGGAGAGAGTTCCAACGTTTTGGTGCTACGACCAAGAAAGCCCTTTCTCATGTTGCCACCCATCTAGCCTCAAATGGCGGGGCAACCAAAGCAGGGCTTCCGAAGTTGACCAGAGTGTACGGGTAGGTGGGAGAGGTGGTCCTTAAAGTATATTGGTCCCAGGCCATACATGGCTTTATAGAGAATGTGACTGTGGACTATACTACTGTGTATAGTAAGTATTATCTGTTTGCTGTATGTATTATATGGCTCTCGCTGCATTATTTTCTACTTATATAATAACATTTTCTGCATTGTTTGACGTATCATGTCTACCACTTTATGCTTTGTTTCATATTTCTGTAACCTTAGACCTATTACATTGTGTATTAGATGTTTCATCCTATTGATTGTATTGGTTTACACTGTATAACCTGCCTTTAGTCTCGGTGAGAAAGTCGGACTGTAAATCAAGCAAATAAAAATAAATCATTGGAAAGTTTCCTCCTTTCCACTTCTCTCAGCAACAGTTCTATCGACTGAGCAGAAAGTCCCAGAAGTCTTGGAAAGAGCGGAGATCAGTGGTTATGTACACTGCAGCTGCTACATACACTTGATTTCTTCAGTGCATCTGATCCATCCATAATGCGCAAAGTGAAAGGGAATGCTTGAGTGCATGGAAATGCACAGCCATAAGGCACATGGCAAGTTCAATGTGGGTGTTGTATTTTCTACCCAAATTTGTACTATGAAAAGCCACCTGATGTGTTCATTTCAATGGAGTTTGGAGGACTAGACCAAAGCTGCTTAAAGTGTGGGTCACGACCCCATATAGAGTTGTGTAACTGAATGTGGGGGGGTCGCGAAAAATTTGGCAACAGGAAATGGTAAAATTATATGCATACCAAAGAATTGTTTTAAAATAAATTTCTTTATGGTTTATTATCAGCTAATATTTGATTTGTATACCTATTTTATATACATATATACACGGGGCCGCGAGTGGAAAACGTTTAAGAAACCCTGGACTAGACCACCCGTACTTTTATAAGGATAGCTAGTGTGAAACCTGCCACCCTAGAGTCTAGACTGTAGGTAGGGGCTCGAACCGTAACCCTACAGACATGCACTCAATTCTAATGGAAATCCATTGTAAGGTATTAGGGGGACCAAGTACCTAATTGAGGGCACAGTAATATCTGTTCCAGCATTCTTCAGAGTGCCTTCCTGTTGTTAGGGTTGCCAACCACCAGGTACTAACTGGAGATCTCCTGCTATTACAACTGATCTCCAGCCAATAGAGATCAGTTCCCCTGGAGAAAATGGCCGCTTTGGCAATTGGGCTCTATGGCATTGAAGTCCCTTCCCTCCCCAAACCCCACCCTCCTCTGGCTCTGCCCCAAAAACCTCCCGCTGGTGGTAAAGAGGGACCTGGCAACCCTACCTGTTGTGCTATCCCGAGCCACTGAAAAGACCTAATGATCCCTCATTATAGAAGAGCATTCATGCTCGCTCTGCTAAATTCTTTTCCCTCTGCTGTTCCAGAAGGCCAATTTGCAGGCCCAGCATATTTGGATAGAGTTTGTAAACGTGATCTGGTCAGCTCGAGCCCTTGGAACATTTTTTAAACTGGGAGTGTGAAATTTGGTCTGATCTGAGAGAAATGTATTCGTCTTCCCTCTTAATGTGCGTGCACTCCATCAAATCATAGCTCTCACGCAACCGTGTAGGGTTTTCAAGGCAAGAGACATTCGGGGGTGGTTTGCCATTGCCTGCCTCTGCGTGAGCTGAGAGAGTTGTGAGAGAACTGTGACTGGCCCAAGGTCACCCAGCAGGCTTCATGCGAACACATGAAGCTGCCTTATACTGAATCAGACCCTTGGTCCATCAAAGTCAGATTTGTCTACTCACACCCGCAGCGGCTCTCCAGCCCTCTGCCGTTCAGACAACCCAGTTCCTTTCTCACTACCAACACATGACCCCACCTGTACCCTGGAACTTTGCAAATCATTTTCTTAGGTTCCAGCTTTTTCTCCAACTCATCTCTTCCAGCTTTCTTTCTCCTTTCAGGTCATTGCTCCTTCTCTGGTGATAGAATGGCATTGTAAATAATGTGGAGGGAAGGGGGAGGGCAGCAGGAGGTAGACAGGAAGCAGCTAAAAGCCCAGAATGCTGGTGACTACTACCCTGTGGTTTTAGCCAGAATCTGGAAAATGCAGGCAAAACGCACCGGGAGAGCAAGGTAACCTCTGACAGGCGGAAAAGGCATGCATAATCGAAGCCCCGAAGCAGTCGCAGGGGGGTGGGCTGACCATGGGGAAACATCCCCGAATAAAAGGCCTAATGCAAAAGGTGCCAGAGTAAAAGCAGACAACCGCTGTGAACAGAGAGCAATGCAATTCCTTCGAACACCGTTTAAGGAGGGCGACCTGTTTTCTTCTTGCATTTTCATCCAAGCTGGGAAAGCAGAATCATGGATTATTCTAAGGAGGACTTCTGGTACGTTTGAATACAAAAACTTGTCATACCTTATGCGTGTGCGCGCTTGTACTTGTGCAGGGGTGCGTGTCGGTGAAGGGGTATTTTGGGTTTAGCTGCAGGTCGGGGTTTTAAAATTTGGACTGCAATGAGCTTTAACTCTGAAATGTGAGTATAGCACAGTAACTATAATACGGGGACAACAACAAACAATCTTGTGGAACCTTAAAGACTAGCACATTTATAGCAGGATAAGCTTTAATGGGCAAGAGCCCACAGTCAGTTGCATGAAATGGTAAAAAGAAGAAGAGTTGGTTTTTATATGCCGACTTTCTCTACCACATAAGGAAGAATCAAACCGGCTTACAAACCGACTTATCCTTCCCCTCCCCACAACAGACACCCTGTGAGGTAGGTGGGGCTGAGAGAGCTCTAAGAGAGCTGTGACCAAGGTCACCCAGCTGGCTTCATGTGGAGGAGTGGGGAATCAAACCCAGTTCTCCAGATCAGAGACCACCACTCTTAACCACTACACCACGCTGCATTGGGTAGACGTGTTGTAGAGTTGCCAGCTCTGTTCTTGGGAAACTCCTGGAGATTTGGGGGTAGATCCTGGGGATGGTGGGGTTTGGGGAGGGGAGGGACCTCTGTGGGGCATAATGCCATAAGGTCCACCCTCCAAAGCAGCCATTTTCTCCAGGGATCTGCTCTCTATAGTCGGGAGATCTCCAGCCTCCCCCATTCTAAAAACATTTGGGGGGAACCAGCAACGGTGTTGGTAGGCACTATGGGGAATCCTGATCTGAGCTTAATCACCTGGGTCAAACAGCCAAGAAACTAAAGCCATTTATCCAGGGCGGTTTCCCTTGTGGTCACCCTGCTGACTGCTTCAGGGCTTCCTTCTGATTTTGCATGCCTTGCCTGTCAGAGGTCGCCTCGCTCTCCCCACACATTTCCACGCATTTTGCCCATGTTCTCCAGATGCTGTTTTAGCCAGGATCAAGAAAACACGGGCAAAACATGCAGGGCAACCTCTGACGGTTGGGAAAGACGTGCATAAGCAAGAGGAAGCCCCAAAGTAGTCAGCTGGGTGATCTTGTTCATCTAGAGGTCAATTGTAATAGCCAGAGATCTCCTGGTGCCACCTGGAGGTTGGCAACCCTCAGCCTGGCCCTGGCTCCAAGCTTGCAGTGAGCAAAGCAAAGCTCCTCCGTCTCCCACGGAAAATCCAGACATGATTCCTCATCACAGACAAAGCATTGTTTTGAGGCCAGGTGACAGGATATGAAAGTAATATCTGTAAATGGCCCATTGACAAGTGAAAATAACGGCTTGGTTTTCTTCATGCTTTGGGACCAAATTAAATTTGATGAGGTTTGCAGGAATCGCTCTCTCCCTCCCTCTCCCTCCCTCTCTCTCTCTCTCTCTTTGTGTGTGTGTCCATCTATTTCTCTGTCTGTCTGTCTGTCTGTCTGTCTGTCTCTCTGCTCATACAGCTAAAGCCTTGAGCAGAATACAAAGTAAATGCCTTACTTAGTGTTACTCTTTTGGTATTTAATTATTGCCCCTATAAATTTTGCCGCAGAGTAACAGCATCATTTATATCTGATAACAGCAATGTCGCTTGATAACACTGTGCTGGAAATTAGCACCCTGGAAGTCAGTGCTGATAACAGCAGATGCCTCGTTGGAGATTCCCTATTTTTAAATAAAGGAATAATTAAACTGGCTTGCAACAGACTAAAACAATGCCAACCTGTGGCCTTTGGTCTGTTCTGGTGAGTGGCAGAGGCCCAAGTTTCCTTCCTCTCACTTCTGGAGAGTGGAGCTGCGTGCCTTCTGGCAGAGAGGCAAGAAGCAAGTTCTCTGCAGCCTTCCAGCCGAGGTCTGGAACAGTTAAATGTGTGTTTGGACTAGCCGTTTCTTCACTGTCACCCCCCCCCCGACTGCTCCGGTCATCGTTTTTATTATGCATGCCTTTCCCCACCATCAGAGGTCGCCTCGCTCTCCCTGAGCATTTCCCTGCATTTTGCCCGCGTGTTCTGGATTCTCACTAAAACAGCATCCCGAAAACATGGGCAAAGCATGCACAAAAGAGTGGGGGGAGTGAGGCGACCTCTGATGGTCGGGAAAGGCATGCTTAAGCACTGGGGCAGTTGGTGGGGTAACCGCCAGGGAAACAGCCCTGCATAAATGGCCAATGTTAAGAAGGACAAGGAGTAGTAGTAGGAGGAGGAGTTGGTTTTTATATGCCGACTTTCTCTACCACTTAAGGGAGAATCAAACCGTCTTACAATCACCTTCCCTTCCCCTCTCAACAGACACCCTGTGAGGTAGGTGAGGCTGAGAGAGCTCTAAGAGCTGTGACTAGCCCACGGTCATCCAGTTGGCTTTGTGTGTAGGAGAGGGGAAACTAATCCAGTTCACCAGATTAGTGTCTGCTGCTCATGTGGAGGAGTAGGGAATCAAACCCAGTTCTCCAGATCAGAGTCCACACTCCAAGCCACTACACCACGCTGGCAACAGCTTTGTATCTTGTGAGCCTTCACACTCTCCCATCTTATCTTTCATACATTGTTGGTATTGTCACCGTTTGTGGGAGGTTGGTACTGATAGCTCTGAACTGTAACAGCGTCTGTAACTTACAAGGAAACCTCTCAAAGTATTTCACAGAAGAGTTGCAGAATACCCTCTTTATGCTAATGCGAGGTCAATGTTTAACTAAATGTTTGCTTTTTGCCCACAGTGAGTTGGGGAAAACTGAGAATTGCTACACCCTGTCGTTATAGACCTGAATGGTCAAAGGTAGAAGCAAAGATTGCTTTGTTCAAGACTCCGGATGGACAACAGGATACCAAAATACCCGGCAGACGTATAACTGCTTACTTATGAATCTAGAATTGCGTACGTCTTTCTGGCACAGATCTTCTCCCCAATGGCCACAACGATCTCCGCAGAGACATGGTAAGCTTGAGCGGTGAGATTGCAATCGTGAGGCTCGCTTTGGGTAGGGCTGCCCACATTTTGCCGTTCTGGATTCTGGACCACCCCTGCATTATAGTGAATCAACAGCATGCCATAGAAAAGATGGAGAGGGAATGGTTAGGGGGCATTTGAGCTGGGGGGAAATGATTAGGGGCATTTGCAGGGGAGAACCAGTGGGTTGGGGGAGAGCTAAGCATCCATTTCCTTCCGGTCTATTGTCCTAACAGGGATGTGGAATGCGAATGGTAGTGTATAACCCAATCTCATCAGATCTTGGGAGCTAAGCAGGATCAGTTCTTGGAAGGGAGACCACCAAGGAAAACTCTGCAGAGGAAGGCAATGGCAAACAAAGCAAGAACAAACCTGGGAACTTGTCTGCACCTGGTGACTCTTCACCTGATATATCTAGTACTTCAACTAGACAAGAATACATCAAGAAGGCTTCAGCTTGTTAGCTATATGCACACTGAACAAAGAGTTTAAGACCTTTGCCCTTTTGTTATATCTTTATCTGATGTATTATAACCTGTGTTCTGGTTTAACTTTTTGTAAAAACATACTTTATATTAGTTCAAACATGTTTATATATTGCTGCTAACATTAACAACCTCTTGTTATTTGTAAAAATAAAAATAAAACTACATATAGATATACAGAAATTGTATGATAAATTGGTATTCACATTCAGTATAATGGGTATGGGTGTGAGAGCTGGACAATGAGGAAACCTGATAGGAAGGAAGTAGATTCCTTTGAAATGAGGTGTTGGAGGAGAGTGTTACGGATACCCTGGACCGCGAAAAAAACAGTGGGATTTAGATCAAATCAAGCCTGAACTGACCCTAGAAGCTAAAATGACTAAACTGACGCTGTAGTACTTTGGACATATTATGAGAAGATAAGAGTCACTGGAAAAGACAATCATGCTAGGAAAAGTTGAAGGCAGCAGGAAAAGAGGAAGACCCAACAAGAGATGGATCAACTCTATAAAGGAAGCCCCGGCCCTCAGTTTGCAAGACCTGAGCAAGGCAGTTAAGGATGGGACACTTTGGAGGACGTTGATTCATAGGGTCACCATGAGTCGGAAGTGACTTGACGGCACTTAACACACACACATAATGGGTACCATATTATGTTGTTTAGCACCACCTGGAGTTTGGCAATCTTAATTATTTCCCCCCAGCTGGTTTTCCACCCTACGCAGGAGGTAAAATCAGGAGAGGTGACTGTTGTGTACAGAGCATTCAATGCAGTCCTGACTGAGCTCGACATACCAGGCTCCGGCCTGCATTTGTCAATAAGACCGGTGTTCTGCTAGCAGCATGACCTTTGGCTGTCTCTCAATTGCACTTTGCAGACAGTTTAACTGTGTTGATACGTCTGTTGCCATTTCCCCTGCCAGACGTACATCAAATCATGGTGGATCAGATAAAGAGAACCAGGAATTTGCTGTTTTCTGCAGTAGAGAGCAACAGGCTGAAAACAGCAGTGGGAAATAAATTAATCATAAATGAAATTTTAAAAAAGAAATTGGATTTTTTGGGGGGTGTATCCCATAATACTAGAACGCGGGGTCATCTGCTGAAGCTGGAGGGTGAGGTGAGAGATTCAAAACAGATAAAAGGAAGTATTTTTTTCACACAATGCATAGTTAAATTGTGGAACTCCCTGCCCCAGGATATGGTGATGACTGCCAACTTGGAAGGCTTTAAGAGGGGAGTAGACGTGTTCATGGAGGAGAGGGGTATTCATGGCTACTAGTTAAAATGGATACTAGTCATGCTGCATACCTATTATCCCCAGGATCAGAGGAGCATGCCTGTTATCTTAGGTTCTGTGGAACACAGGAAGGATGGTGCTGCTGCGTTTGTGGGCTTCCTAGAGGGACCTGGTCGGCCACTGTGTGAACAGACTGCTGGACTTGATGGGCCTTGGCCTGATCCAGCAGGGCTTTTCTTATGTTCTTATGTTCTTAAAGACAGCACTGTATTCAGCTGCAGATTGAATGCGGTGGGGTGCAGGTGACAGAATGTCATGCAAGAGAATCCTGGGTTCAAATCCTTCTCAGCAGCAATGCTCAACAGGAGGCTGTGGATGACATGGGATATGCATATGGAATATGTATTTCACACCTTTGACCCAGCACTGAAACCATCTCGGCATCCCAGTGGGGTCCAAACCAGTGAAAACCTTAGAACAATCTTTTGATTAAAAAATAATAATCAAAGAACCTGTATAATGTCTGGGGAGCAAATCCAGTAAGCATTAGTCAAAGCTAGTGCAGGTGGTCAGATTGTGAAAGACCCCCCCAGGGTGGCCAGCTCAGGGTTGGGAAATATCTGGAGATTTGGGGGTGGAGTTTAGAAAGGGGTTTGGGGAGGAGAGGGGTTTCAATGGGGTATAATGGCATAGAATTCATCTTCCCAAGCGGCCATGTTCTCCAGGTGAACTTATCTCTGTAGCCTGGAGATCAGTTGTAATCCCAGGAGATCTCTATCCACCGTGTGGAGGTTGGCAACCCTCCTCCCAGCACAGAACTGTAATTTTATAAAGTAAAATGGAATTAGTTATAAGGGAAGTCAGAATATCTGTGACATTTAAAAGAGAGCGGCAGGGGGGAAAACCCCTTCGTAACACTGTAAAAGGCAAATTTAATTTGGCAAAAGGCTTTGGGAATGCCACATAATCAAAAATCTTTATGGCCAGCAGGACACAGGCTAAGGCCATTTATGCAGGGGCATTTCCCCGCGGTCACCCCGCCGACTGCTTCAGGGCTTCCTTTTGATTACGCATAGCTTTCCCGACCGTCTGAGGTCGCCTCGCGCTCCCTGTGTGTTTCTGAGCATTTTTCCCGCGTTTTCCGGATTTTGGCTAAAACAGCATCCGGAAAACATGGGTGAAATGTGCAGGGAGAGCGAGACGGCCTCTGACAGTCTAGAACAGTGGTTCCCAACCTTTTTTTGACCAGGGACCACTAGGACTTTTTTGTTTGGTGCAGGGACCCCAAGGTTCAAAATAAAAATTCCAAGAATTTGAAAATAAACTTTAATCATAACTGTTAGTTAAACATTAAACTTAGAATAATATTTGAATATATATTTTATAATAGAGAACTTTTAATTGAAAATATTAATTTATTATGGGTTTATAACTTTGTTTCGCGGACCTTAATTTAGTTCTCGCAGACCCCTGGGGGTCCACGGACCCCTGGTTGGGAACCAGTGGTCTAGAAAGACATGTATAATCAAAAGGAAGCCCTGAAACAGTCCGTGGGGTGACCGCAAGGGAAACTGCCCTGCATAAATGACCTTACTTGGCGGTTGGTTCAAGGCCATTCCACACGTTGCCTCTGGAGAATGAAGCTGTGGGGTACAAAGCGTTAATCTTTGAGAGGAGCTCAAAGAAATGGAGTGGGCAGAGCTAAGGAACTCTAAGGGCACTAAACCCCCTTCCCCACCAGTTCTAAGGCAAAGGGGCTCCCTGGTCATTGGTGGGCTCCAGCAAGGGAGGCGAGGAGGATCTGGGGATCCATAATGGGAGTCCTTGGGCTGAATCTTGGAACAACGGCCTTCCAGTTGATGACATTTATTGTTGTCAACTTGTTGAGATTTGTTTATGGGTGGTGGGTGTTTTTTTTTGTAATGTAACCCCTCCCCCTTTGTAAGCTTCTTTAGATCCCTCGGGGGCCAAGGTAGCCTTAAATGTTTAAAAAATAATTTTAAAAGACAGTCTTCTTTCCCCTCCCATTTTTATCACAGCCGACTGCTAGCAAGTAGGCTGCTTACATAAGGAGGTTTTGCCAACAGCTGGGCCGCACAAAGGAGCTTGGGGTAGCACCCTAGATTTCTGCGTGGAGAAGGAGGCAAGCCGGATTTATGAATAAAAAGTCATCTGCTGTATACATCAGGTGGACAAGCCAGGATTTGTGCAACGAATTGTGTCTGAAACAACCACAGTTTGTTGTGATGACAGAATGTGGTCAGGGCATGACCTTATAAATGCCCACTGGAATTATGGTACATTTTCTCTGTAGACCAAGGGTCCTCAACCTTGTTGAGCCTGTTGGTACATATGGAATTTTGTGAACACGTAAGGGCTGCCACCCCCAAATGAAGTATGCAGTCAACCACCAAATGGCTGTCATGGGGTGCGGGGTCAATCACACAATACTTTAAAAAGTCCCAAGCCAAGCATTCTCTTATGATGGAGTGGGCACTACTTGCAGAAATAAAGGGGGTGCCTGCTATGCTCTTCTGAACCTCTTCATGCTCCAGTGGGGAGGAGGAAAGGCTATACCGGCTCTTTGCTTTGGGGATGGACACAAGGGATCCTGGAAACATCAACGGATGTCAGCACCCCCATGGACACCACAATGGGAATCACTTCTGTAGGCTCATGTTTAGGGTGCTCTCAAAAACGTCTCACTTAGAAAGGGTGTGGGAAATTGATGCAAGGCAGTTTGGGGTATATTTGCAATATGGAGAATGTTCTCCATATTGTGTCTCCTGTGTCGTTCTCCTGACATTCCCAGCAGAAACTGAGTTTTATATAAAGACCCAGTCAGAACGACTTTTGGGGAAGATGGAACCTTCCTGTAGCTTCAGATAATGTCTGTTTATCTACCTTTGTGTTTCCTGAGCAGGGTGCCGAAGAACGAAACCTGCAAAAATTCGATTGACCTGCAACACTTCCTGCACTATTCCCTTGTTCCGTCAGTAAGTTGACCATTATACTGACGACTTCCCATTGTCGACAGGAGTATGGTGTGGCATGTTCCCATCGATGTCTTTTGTTCCCTTCTTGCAGGTCGCCATCATTATAGTGCTATCATGCCTTGAGAAAAGACCAAGGGGAAGGCCAATCGATGAAAAATGGCCTCTTCTCAAGAGACAGTGTGGGATTCTGATGTGAGTCTTTAGAGGCCCTCTGCTACCTAGAACTTTCCACACACAGATTCCAACCAGGTAGACCCCCCATAGGAGCCACATAACATGTGGGCATATAGCTCAGAGATGTCTGCCATGATGACTTTCATGGGCCACAACATGAACATGGTTGGAACACATAAGAGAAAGCCAAAGATTTCCAACTGTGGTCAAGTGGGTGCCTCTGGGAAGGCTAAGAATATAAGTGAGGTTTTTTAAAAAAGAAAATTACCCAGCCACCTCTCCACCTTGACTCAAAATCCCACTTGCTTTGTTTCATCAAAAGAGTGAATAAAGAATGCTTCCAGAGCTCAGTCTTGACTTTAGGGCCTGGAGGTCTCCTGGAGTTACTACAACTGATCTCCTGACAACAAAGTTTTGCTCCCCTGGAGAACATGGCTGCTTTGGAGGGTTGATTCTATGGCATTCTTCCCCGCTGATGTCCCTCCCCTCCCCAAACCTTGCCCTCCTAGGCTCCACTCCCAAATGTCTAGGGATTTCCTGACCTAGAGTTGGCAACCCTACTTGACCTTTCTCATACTTCAGACCCACTTTTAACCCATAGCCCAGGGGTGTCGAACTCAATTGTTAAGAGGGCTGGATAAGACGTAAATATCACTTGGTTGGACCAGGCCAGATTGGGGTTGGGGTGGCTGCCTCAGCTGGCTCACGGGTAGGATAAGAGCTCTCGAGGGTCCGGATCCAGCCCTCAGGCCTGATGTTTGACACCCTGCCATAGCCTGTGTGTGTGTGTAAAGTGCTGTCAAGTCGCAGCCGACTTATGGCGACCCCTTTTTGGGGTTTTCATGGCAAGAGGCTAACAGAGGTGGTTTGCCAGTGCCTTCCTCTGCACAGCAACCCTGGTATTCCTTGGTGGTCTCCCATCCAAATACTAACCAGGGCTGACCCTGCTTAGCTTCTGAGACCAGACGAGATCAGGCTAGCCTGGGCCATCCAGGTCAGGTCATGCCATAGCCTACAGCACTTGTAATTTTTCACCATTTACGTCTGCTAATCATTGCCTTGTAGCTTAGTTCCCTATGACAGAAGGTTACTTGTGTTGCTTGAAGAGGGGGGGGGGTGCATTTTAGCCAATTGCCCCTCCCATTGCAGACCCCCATTTTCCATCAGCTATTCATAAAGGTCTGCTGGCCCAAGGAATAAAATTACAGGGGGGAACATAGGAATATCCTGATTTATTAGTGCATCTGTTTAGATGAAAGCTATTAATATTATTATTCTCAATGTGCAGGGCAGATTCTCTCCATAGGAACACCTCTAGGATTACTGGCTCACTTGGGCTGCATCCATTCACTTGCCCCAGAAGGACATGAAAGTGGGTTCAGCCCAAGTTTTCGCACTGCCCAGGCAAATGACAGTTTTGCAGTCTATCCCATTTTTGTATGCTAAGCGGCATCAGAATAGCACACTAAATGGTCAAGAACTGACCAGAGTATTATTTTCTGATTTTCATGGACTTTTACGCATGGCTGTTAAACTCGCCGTCATCCCTCCGATGACTTTCAGGGACCTGTTTTATCTCAAATTTAAAAACGTGGGCCAAGCGCGGGCCAAACACAGGGGGAGGTGACCTCTGATTGTTGGAAACGGCATGCATAATCCAAACAAAGACCTGAAGTCGTCGGAGGGGTGACGCCAAGGGTAACAGCCATGCATAAAAGACCCATGTTTAATTCCAGCAAATTGACTAAGTGCTACTGTGGCCACATTAATGTAGAATAAATACTGTCCTGTGATTCCTTGGTACTTTCTGTGAAAGTGCAGACAAACTGAACATGAATGTGTGAATCAAAGCCTAGATTTTCAGTTCCTAGTTTGCATTGCTTATTACCTACATTATTTGGCTCTCACCCTGCTCTATGGTTTGCTGCCAGATAATTTATTCGGTATTCTTCCATGTTTCTTCTGTAGTCTTCTATGTTTCTTCTGTATTCACCTCTGTTCAGTTAAACCAGGGGTGGGGAACCTTTTTTCCGTGGGTGGGGCCATACAAAATTATCAACGTAAAAATTAGCCGACCAAGCCCCAAGCAGGCAGCTGCCCCAGATGACCCCACCCCCGCACGGGCAAGCAGGCAGGCATCCAACCAGTGGCGAACTCGCTCATCTGGTGGCACAGGATGGTCTGTTGCACCAGTCGTGCGTAGCCGTCCAGCCGCACGCCGGAGTTCCTCCTGCTCCTCATGGTCGGGGCCGGATTCTACAGCCAGCTCCTGCTACCTCCGCCTGCAGGGATGAAATGAGGCCACACTGGCTAAGAACCCCCCCCCCCGCGCGCGCGCATTCTGCCCCTGCCCCCTTTAACCTCTCCATTGTCGCCACTTCCGCCCCCAGCCCTCTTGTAGTACAGAGGAAATACGTTTCTCCATGGGCCAGGTGGGAAAGGGTTAACACAATTTCTTGGGCAGTCCTAGCAGCTCCATAGCTAACGACTCTTCTGGAAGGGGGGAAAAGGGTTCCTCTTCTCAGCAAAATAAGCTCACATCCACCTTGAATAGAGGCTATTCCTGTCCGCGGTAGGGGGCGGATCACCAGACTTAGATCCTTCCGAGCTAGAGATCTGCCAGGACCCACGAAGGGCCCAGACCAAATGATTTCGTGGGCTTTAAACAGCCCCCGGGCCTGACGTTCCCCACCCCTGAGTTAAACATTTCTGCCATCCTAAATCAGGCAACATGTAACTGCTCATCAAGTGCTGACACTTTTTCATCCAGTTCCAATATCTTCTCGTTCACAGACCCTTGGATTTTGTAGGGGCATTCCAGAATCGGTGGTCGCTGGCTTTCGCCTTTGGAGCCACGGCCAACAAAGTCATGATCATGTTTTCAGAAGGATACCTCCCCGTGCAAGTGCCCCAATGGGCTCGAGGTAAAAAATTCCCTTGTAGAAATTTCACCCCGCTGCATAAACCAGTTCAGCCATGACTGAGGGTCTCTGGACCCAATTTCTATCTTCTTGCAGCTGTTGTGATTCTAGTCTGTGCCATGGAAGTCGGCCTTTCTTCCTACCCATTTTTCACTTGCCTTTCAACACGTTTCCAGATCACAGGAGCCACACTTGGATTCCTTTATACAGGGTCTTGGTAAGTAGCCTAAGATATATTGGCCTGAATGCCACTCAGAGATGGTGGGCTTTGAGGAAGGGCACACAGAGAGCCTCACAGAATCTATTTTTCTGGGCCATATTTATCTTCAGGGGGATAATAGGTTGAAATGGAAAGCATTACCACCAAGATTAGGGTTATCATCTCTGGGTTGGGAAATTCCTAGAGATTTGAGGGTGGAACCTGGGGAAGGAGCAGGGTTTGGGGAGGGGAAGGAGCTAGGGTGGCCAACCTCCAGGTACTAGCTGGAGATCTCCTGCCATTACAACTGATCTCCAACCTGGAGAAAATGGCCTCTTTGGCAATTGGACTCCATGGCATTGAAGTCCCTCCCTCCCCAAACCCCGCCCTCCTCAGGCTCCGCCCCAAGAACCTCCTGTCAGTGGTGAAGAGGGATCTGGCAATCCTAGAAGGACCTCAGTGGGTCTTAATGCCCTAGAGTACAGCTGCCATTTTCTCTATAGTCTGGAGATCAGTTATAATTCCAGGAGCAATCCAGGCCTGACCTGGAGGTTGGCAACCCTGAATATAGTTTCCCCAACTGAGTCTCACAGGGTTACCTGCAGATTCTGTTGCCACACAATGGTCATTCACTAAGTAAGCATTATGTGCTATTAAGGTTGCCAACCACTTTTCTTGGCAGGGATGTGCAGGAATATGTGCATGCGAGCCGTAAAAATCTGAGCATGCAGCTTTCTCCATCGCTGCATCTTCATGATGGGAGAACACTCGCCTGTTGAACTTCTGCCTGACATGCTACTATTACATGGAGGAGCTCCACTTTTTTTAAAAAAGTTCCCCATAAGTAACTCTGTTACAATTAGCGGCAAAACTAAACAAGAGTTTATAAACTATATAAACTAACAAGATTTTATTCCAGCATAAGCTTTTGTGGACAAGAACCCATGTGCTTCAGATGCACGGTCCTCACTAGGCAGATATTTTTATATGAGGTTTTGAAGAAAAAGTAAAATAAGTAGGGTTGCCAGCTCTGGGTTGGGAAATACCTGGAGATTTTGGAGGGTGGGGTTTGAAGAGGGGAGGAACTGCAATGCCATAGAGTCTAATGGCCAACCTGGCCATTTTGTCCAGAGGAACAGATCTCTGTCGCCTGTAGATCAGTTGTAATAGCAGGAGCTCTCCAGCCACCACCTGGAGGTTGGCAACCCTAGCAGCAATGTGGAACCGATTTTGTCTCCTTGCCTAAAGAACTTCATGATTTGAATGAACAGGAATCCATCTTTTGGTTCGTTTGTTTGGTTTTCAGGTTTACAGTCATAGTGTTGAACATTGCACAGTGCCCACACGGGCAAGTAAGTATGGCTATGTAATGATCCTAAAATGTTTGATTTCCTTTATTTTTATAACAGCCAGTAGGGTTAGAGGGAAGGAAACCGTGGATTACAGAGATGGGCAGTCCAACAAGCTCACTGTTTAAGCTAAAGAATGTGGATTTAGGTTGATTAGCGCTGATGAAATGAAATCCAAATACCTTGGCTTAACATCCTCTCCTCCTTCTCTCTCTTCCTCTGAGCTCAAAGCACTTCACAGATTTGTACTCTTTATAACAGGAGTCCCCAACGTGGGGTCTGGGGGAACCATTGCACCCACTGACACCCACCAAGATAAGCTGTGGCAGCCATTTACATTCTGCAACCATGTAAAGCTAAAATTTAAATTTTAGAATCTCAGAATCAACGTAGCTGCTATAATCAAATTCCTAAAGAGATAAACATGTTCCCTTTTTTGCACACATCCAAAGAGGACCATTTGGTGGCTGTGCCCACCCCACTATCTCAGAATCCCAAAGGTGCCCATAGGCTCAAAAAACTTATGGAACCCCTGCTTTATAACTAGGGTTGCCAGGTCCTTCTTCTCAACCGGCGGGAGATTTTGGGGTGGAGCCTGAAGCGGGCAGGGTTTGGAGGGACTTCAATGCCATAGAGTCCAATTGCCAAAGCGGCCATTTTTCTCCAGGTGGTCTGATCTCTATCGGCTGGAGATCAGTTGAATTAGCAGGAGATCTCCTGCTACTACCTGGCTGTTAGTAGTCAAAACCGGCTACAGGTGCTACTCAGGAGTTGTGAATTCAAAGTGAAAGCACAAGCAAAAGAAAACCTACAATAAGGTTGCTACAATACAATATTGCTGTTTAGAAAAATATATTGAGAATATATTGAAAATATATTGAGAATTTCTCAATATATTGAGAAAATATATTGAGAATAAAAATCTCACAAACACAACCTCAGTTGAGCAAACAGGAAATTTGCAGTTGGTCTAATATAGACCCTTTATAACGACGCAAAAAGCATTACAAAATGGTAAGTATAGGCAAAAATGCTCAATTCGTTTCAAGTCCATACATATAAATTGCAACAATCAGGCAACGGAGACAAGATATTGTGTAATGGAAATCCGGTATAATTCCATTTCATGTGAAACTTTTTCAAGCTCTTAGTCCTTCTGTGCACAATTCATTCAATATCCGAGGGAGTGTGCCTTCCTTGTATGCATGGACGGCAAAGTAAGACGTTTCAATATATTTTTCTAAACAGCAGTATTGTATTGTAGCAACCTTATTGTGGGTTTACTTTTGCTTGTGCTTTCACTTTGAATTCACAACTACCTGGCTGCTGGCAACCCTATTTACAACAAACATGCAAAAGCAGGCCAAAATTATTGCCGCCGTGCTCCATAGGAGGAGCTGAGACAGAGTGACTTGCCCGAAACCATCTAGTCAGAAATGAAACCTGGACTGGGTGATACAGTTCATTCTTCGAACCATCATTGTAAACCAACTTGGTTTCAGGGATGGCTGTGATCCAGAAAAGGAGATCAAAGCTCTCACACAAGGTGTTGGACTCAGTGGGAAATTTCCACATGTCAAGGGGAGGGCAATTTTTGCAAAGCGCCCCCTCCCACCGCAGGCCTTTGAATCCCTTCTCCTGTTCCTGGGGGACCTCTTAGAACAACATTTTGGAGACCATTTTTGGCTGTGGCAGGAAGGGGGAAGGAAGCACCACCCCACCGAGGGAAATCCTTTCTGGCAGTAGATATTTACCTTGGGATCCGAGCCCGGATGTTCAGGTCACAGTACCAGAACAGGAAAAAAAAAATGACCTGGTTAAGAATGTTGTAGGCAGGCTGGCTTTTGTTTCTGTCTGTCTGTCTGTCTGTCTTGGACAGAGGAAGGAAGGCAGCATGGTATAGCACAGTCTCATCAGATCTTGAAAGCTAAATAGGGTTGGTAGTTGGATGGGAGACCACTGAGGAAGGGTCTGCAGAGGAAGGCAATGGTGAACTACCGCTGATTCTCACGCGAAATCCCCTTGCTGGGGTCACTAAAAGTAAGCTGTGTTATGTATCTTGCACTGCTAATCTTCCTTGGTCAACTGCAAGGGGCGACTAGCTGAACAAGATATCTAGCAGTGTGGTGTAGTGGTTAAGAGCGGTGGTTTGGAGCAGTGGAGTCTGATCTGGAGAACCGGGTTTGATTCCCCACTTCACCACATGAGCGGCGGATGCTAATCTAGTGAACTGGATTTGTTTCCCAACTCCTGCACGCGAAGCCAGCTGGGTGACCTTGGGCTAGTCACACTTTCTCAGCCCCACCTACCTCACAGGGTGTTTGTTGTGGGGAGGGGAAGGTGATTGTAAGCCGGGTTGATTCTACCTTAAGTGGTAGAGAAAGTTGGCATATCAAAACCAACTCTTCTTTTCCCCTCTAAGAGCAGCAAAGCAAGCACCCATCTTTCTGAGACTGTCGACCGTCTTGGATTCTCAACAGGCATGGCCTGGATGCTTTCTGCATTATAAGTGGCTGCTCTGATCAGGTTCTAATAACAGGAAAAGATTTAATACAAATGAAAATGTACCATTCACAGTTCCCCTCAATACAAATGAAAATGTACCATTCACAGTTCCCCTCATATTTCTATTCCTTGAATTACTTCAGTACAAATGGCTGCATTTTATTGCTGTCCAAATGTAGTTCTTGTTGCACTGCAGCTTCTTCTGATCTCTCACCAGCTTGTCCTGCCTTACAGTTGGCAAATGTTCCAGGGCTATCATCTCTGGGCAACGAAGGAATATTACCTGCAGGTGCTAACAGCATAACTTGGGTGGCACAATATAGCAGCATCTGCCCTCGGCACAACTTGGACAGGGATGCGAAAGGACTTCAGGGGGTGCTCGACAAATCCACTCATATTGCAATTAATTTCGCCAAGTTTTCTCTCCCCCGCTGCCCAGTTTGGAATATCTAGGCGTGTTTCCAGGATGGCGCAGACCAGTGCAGACTAATGAGAGAAACAGGCTGGGTGTGGTAGCACCCTTGCAAGCTCATAGGCGATTGCATTTTGTGGGGTGAAGAGGAGGAGAGAGCTGGAAAGGTGACTTTGGCCCAAGTTCTGCCAATCAGAATGCAGTGTGGTGCTTTGGTATGGAGGGGTAATCACTGGGCATCTGCCCTGGGCATAGTATTGACCAGTTACAGCCTTGGCAGGTGCTCTTCTTAATTAAACCTTTTTTGCACAGGTAGTGGGGGAATATGAAAAAATCATTTTTTACTGGCCTTCCTTGCTCTGCCTGGTCTTCCTGATGGGCAGATTTATCTACATATTGGTGAAAGCATTACGGGTCCATCTCCATCTGGATCCTCCAAGTGTGAGTATTCATTCATTCATGCAATTACTTTCTGAATAGAGGTCAGAATGGGTTCTGTACCCCCTGGTTTGAATGCAAATTTCTGACTGGCCTTGCACATGTTCATGTGTGCAAGTTGAACATGAAATCAGCTTTCAGTCTTCAATTCCCCTTTCATGCTTCAGGTGGGTTGATGATCTTTCTTTCTTTCTTTCTTTCTTTCTTTCTTTCTTTCTTTCTTTCTTTCTTTCTTTCTTCCTTCCTTCCTTCCTTCCTTCCTTCCTTCCTTCCTTCCTTCCTTCCTTCCTTTCTTCCTTCCTTCCTTCCTGTAAAATATATGATTTTATGCACATACATATCCATCCTACATCTTACACACCCCCACACAAAAAAATTGCAACACTTTCAAAACAGTTATAAAACTGCTCCCAGGGGCATGGCTGAAGTATGTTGGTGACATTAACACTAGCCAATAGACCTCCCTCACCCATTTTCTCTCCATACACTGAAAATTTATACAAGTTGCTCCAGGACCTTAAAACACAGCTGTTCTTTCTGGGCATAGAAGATGTTTTAGTTTCCAAGCACCTCTACCTCACTTGCCATGTACCATATATTTCTAAAATCCTTATCCCATGATGCTGGGCACCTTTGCAAATCTCTGAACCCTATCCTGTAGGATGGGAAACATGGGAAGTCTGAAGACTCCTTCAAGTTTGATAATTTTGGAGATGACTTTGATGAGTTTAGCGTTGCCTCAAACAGAGAAGGCAGAGCAGCTTTGTATAAAGCATATGCAGTTCTCTTACAAAGGGATTTCAAAGGGAGATTAGAAAGAGAGACTGCTGAATTACAACTAATAATGAAGCTCAAGACTATGCATTCTCCTGGACTTAATAGAGATCTGGGATTCCTGTCTCATTACCAATGCTAGTTTCTCAATGCCTATTACCCCCCTGCATATCACACCTAATCCAATCACGTATGCTAATCTCATTTATTTGCTTTTGACATTTACATTGCCATTGTGTATCTAATCCACTTGTTGTCTCTACTTAAGGATAGATGGAATCACATTCTAGCTGTATCTGAAAAAGTGAGCTCTGGCTCACGAAAGTTCACTCCCTGCCAGAAATTTTGTCTTTAAGGTTGCTGCTGGACTCTTGCTCTTATCTACTGCATATGTATTGTGTAACTGCTGAAGTTCCCTCATGTATTGGGTTGTATATTTTTAAGGAGTGGACTGTTTTCCCCTTCTGTCATTCAGGAGATCAATCCTGCCCTTATTGTTTAGAATATGACTACTGAGCAGCATAGTTTGTGAGATAATAAGCACTCTTTCCTTCCCCTATACAGGAGGAGACGTCATTCCCAGAGATTCATCAGATTTATCATGTCCAGCAGCTGATGGGGAAGCCCCCAAGGCAGTGAGGATCATTCAGTTCCCGGGCATTTCCCCCTTTCAGTCTTCAACAAGCCATTTCCATTTGTCTTCTTAGTTATTCCATCCAATCCCACTGTCCTTAATAGGGTTGCCAGCTCCGGGTTAGGAAATACCTGGATATTTTTGGGGGGTGGAGGGCAAGGTTTGGAGAGGGGAAGGACTCCAATGCCATAGAGTCCAGTTGCCAAAGCAGCCATTTTCTCCAGGGGAACTGATCTCTGTTGCCTGGAAATCAGTAGTAATAGCAGGAGATCTCCAGCCACCACCTGGAGGTTGTCAACCCTAGGACTCCTTAATTACCTGGAACCATCCTTGTTTTCTGGTGCCTGGCCCTAGTATAACAGTGTCCCTATTCTGCCTTTTGGGAAGATGCTTTTTTAAAGTGTTAGTGAGCACAGATATGCACTAGAATTCTTAAGGTTTCTGCCCCTATGAATTAGTGATCTCTAAAATCCCCCATCATTGACAGCTTTGCAAACTGAAGGATGTGGCTTCCTGGATTGAGTCAATCCTGAGTCTAGCACGCATATATATCAATGCTAGTGCATAGACTCAGAACACCAGTGTATTGCCTCTCTTCCATGCTGCGTAATCACCAGCGTGGTGTAGTGGTTAAGAGCGGTGGCTTGCAGTGGTGGACTCTGATCTGGAGAACCGGGTTTGATTCCCCACTCCTCCACATGAGCGGCAGAGGCTAATCTGGTGAACTGGATTGGTTTCCCCAACTCCTACACACGAAGCCAGCTGGGTGACCTTGGGCAAGTCACGCTGCCTCGGCCCCACCTACCTCACAGGGTGTCTGTGGCGGGGAGGGGAAGGGGAGGTGGTTGTAAGCCGGTTTGATTCTCCCTTAAGTGGCAGAGAAAGTCAGCATATAAAAATCAACTCTTCTTCTCCTCCTCCTTCTCCTCCTCTCCATGCAGAAAATATCGCTGAAGGGATGTGAGTTGCAGCTAGGATTGCTAGCTCTAGGTTGGGAAATACATGGAGATTTAGCCTGGGAGGGGAGATGAAACTGTGGGGGGAAAGGGGTCAGGGTGAAGGTATGGTCCCTGCTCACCCATAATCACCTTGTCCCGCTTGCTCTTGAGATGAAGTGTAGAAGTAGATTGCTAAAATGTAAATGAGAACAATTGACACTCTCTCCTTCATTACTGTCTATCTAGTCCTATCGCTCAGAGCTGTTTCCTGATTAATGGCTAACCTCGCTGAGCAGTGGGGGAAAACATTTATTGACTGACAGTAAATGTAATGAAGAGACCCATTAAGAAGCAGTGATAACCAAATCCTAAAATGCTGGATTGCAGCAGAGAGCAGATACCTGCTGAGAACTTCTCCGTAGCTGGTTCCATACTTTATGATAGGGGTGGGGAACCTTTTTTCTGCCAAGGGCCATTTGGATATTTATAACATCATTCGCGGGCCATACAAAATCATCAACTTAAAAATTAGCCTGCTATAGTTGGTCAAACACTTAGCCAAGAGGCACGACCAGAGACGGCTCCGAGTGTGTGCCACGTAGAGCGACTCGCTTTCGAGCTCTGCCGTCCCCAGCTGGGCCCGAGAGATTCAGGCAGGGCAGCAAACCCAAGCCGGAGAGAGCACCAAGCCGCTTGGGGATTGTAGGCAAAGGAGCCCAGTCCAGTAACACCCCGATCCGGCACTTTCCCGCCCTACTCATCTTTTGCAGGACTTAGAAAGGAAAGAACCAGAAGGGAGAGGGGGTACCGACCAAGCCCCAAGCAGACAGCTGCCCAGATGACCCCCCCTGGTGCGGGCAAGCAGGCAGGCATCCAACCGGTGGTGTACTCACCCATCTGGTGGCACAGGATGGTCTGTTGCACCAGCCAGGCGTAGCCGTCCAGCCGCACGCCAGAGTTGCTCCTGCTCCGCATGATCGGGTCCATATTCTACAGCCAGCTCCTGCTACCTCTGCCTGCAGGGATGAAATGAGGACACACTGTCTAAGAACTCGGCTCCCCCCACACACATTCTGGCCCTGCCCCCTTTAACCCCCCCATTGTCGCCACTTCTGCCCCCAGCCCTCTTGTACAGAGGGAATACATTTCTCCATGGCCTGGGAGAAACACAGTTTCTTGGGCGGTCCTAGCAGCTCCATAGCTAATGACTCTACTGCAAGGGGGAAAGAAGGTTCCTTTTCTCGGCAAAACAAACACATCTGCCTTGAATAGAGGCTATTCCTGTCTGTGGGAGGGGGCGGATCGCCAGTCTTAGATCCTTCTGAGCTAGAGATCTGCCAGGACCCACGAAGGGCCAGACCAAATGATTTCGCAGGCCTTATACGGCCCCCGGGCCTGATGTTCCCCACCCCTGCTTTATGAGATGGGGTTAGACGGAAGGGAAACACTGAGGAGGGAGGGTAATCTAGGAGACATTTCTTCTCTGCCAACCAAAATTCCTTCTGTGATTGCCCACCGTGTTGTCTATCCTTGCCAACAGGCAGCTTCAGAAATCCTGGATTCAGAGGAAGGTGTACGAATGGGACCCTTGCTTTCGGTTCCCCAGCAGAATGATCTGCATGGCCGTGCTTGCCATAATCTGCCTATACATGGTAAGGTCCATAGTATCTGAGAGGTCTCATTTGGAAGCTTTGTCAAACTGTGGAACTCCCTGCCCCAGGATGTGGTGACGGTCGCCAACTTGGAAGGCTTTAAGAGGGGGAGTGGACATGTACAAATCGGAGTCTTTCTCATTTTGTTCAACTGGGACTGCTGTAAAATATTACTGTAAGATCTTTTTTCTGCATTTTATTTAGATCTTCAGCTTTTAAGACAGCCTGAAATGACTTGGGGAAACAGGAGTTGTCAAAGTAACTAAACAGCTGTTTTTTATCTGTTTATCCTTCAGTTTGTTGTGACTGAGTTTTATGTTAAGAAGCTTGTATTACATACATTGAACACACTGGAGGAGAATTTTGAGATGCTGGTAGCTGCCAGAAATACATCAGAAGTACTTGTATCAGCTGTCCAGCATTTGAAGGAGTTAATTGACATCACAGCAGGTACAAGCATTGTATCCCACTTCTGAAATCTATCTGTCGACGATACCTCTGTGGTTTACCTTATCTGTGTGCGTTGGCCACAAAACCAACACTGGCAGCTGCATGTGAGCAAATTTTCAAACATCAAGCCATGCAAGGGCATTTCCCCATCTGTATTTCATGTTGCTTTCTAAACATTTGGTGTAGAACTAAGGCACAACTGATGAGATGTTGGTTTTTGCATGTCCCCCATCTGTGATTCAAACACAAAACTGAAGGTGACTTGAATGTTCATTCACTTTAAAATTTATTCTCATCCACTGGTAGGGTTGCCAGCTCCCGGTTGGGAAATACCTGGAGATTTAGGGGGTGGAGCCTGGGGCGGGAAGGATTTGGGGAGGGGAAGGGCCTCAGCAGGTCATAATGCCATAGAGCAGGGGTGGGCAACCTTTTTTCTGCCAAGGGCCATTTGGATATTTATAACATCATTCGTGGGCCATACAAAATTATCAACTTAAAAATTAGCCAACCAATACGTTTCTCAATGGCCCGGGTACGAAAGGGTTAACACAGTTTCTTGGGCAGTCCTAGCAGCTCCATCGCCAACGACTCTTCTGAAAGGGGGGAAAAAGGTTCCTTTTCTTG
This sequence comes from Euleptes europaea, assembly GCF_029931775.1. NCBI lineage: Eukaryota > Metazoa > Chordata > Lepidosauria > Squamata > Sphaerodactylidae > Euleptes > Euleptes europaea. Next base: position 16,627,389 of record NC_079315.1, read on the forward strand.
GCAAAACAAACTCACATCTGCCTTGAATGGAGGCTATTCCTGCCCGCGGGAGGGGGCGGATAGCCATATCCTTCTGAGCTAGAGATCTGCCAGGACCCACAAAGAGCCAGACCAAATGATTTCGCGGGCCTTAAACGGCCCCCAGGCCTGACGTTCCCCACCCCTGCCATAGAGTCTGCCTTCCAAAGCAGCCATTTTCTCTAGGGGAACTGATTTTGGCTGTCTGGAGATCGATTGTAACAGCAGGAGATCTCCAGGTACTACCTGGAGGTTGGCAACCCTGTCCACCAGATGTTGTTCACATGTGCCTACAAGAAAACTCAAGAGGCTTGATGGAACATTATGTGTGATATGTGTAAACAAGGTGATCCCATGCCAATATTGCAGCATTTCAAAGTGATGGAATTGGGGTGGGAAGTCCTTGCTGCCTTCTCCCCCAGTTCCAAATCCTTCTCCCGGTTGATTATTGCTGGGGAGTTGTCAGATCTTGGATAAGGACAGGCAAACCTCTATTGCTGCGGCTGGACTTATGTTGGGAGCGTCCTCAGACTTGCCCTCATCTCTCTTCCTTTTGGGTGCAGGCTTCTTTCAAAGGACTCCTGCCCTGCTAAGCATTGAAATCCCTCCCCTCTCCAAACCCTGCCCTCCTCAGGCTCCACCCCCAAAATCTCCAGGTATTTCCCAGTGTAGAGCTGGCAACCCTAGCCATAAAATACACACAAAACATAAAAACGTTGATTAAGAAGTAGTGACAGTGGAGGGAACGCCAAGTGAAACAAAAAAGTCTTCATCTGCTGGCAGAAGATGGCAACAGAAGAGGACAAATGAATCTCCCTGGGGAGAGAGTTCCAGAGCTTTGGTGCCATGACTCAGAAGGCCCTCTTCCGGGGTTTGGGGATGGGAGGGACTTCAATGTCATAAAGTCCAATTGCCAAAGCGGCCATTTTCTCTAGGTGAACTGATCTCTATCGGCTGGACGTCAGTTGTAATAGCGGGAGATCTCCAGCTAATACCTGGAGGTTGGCAACCCTACTGATGGGGTACATGTTAGTTTCCCCAACAGGGAAAACTGACGTTCCCTGAGGCTGCTTTGGGTTGGAAAAGGATGGGGTGGGGAGCAAAGAATTAAGTTCCCTTTCCCTGTGTGCCATGGGTCGGGCCTGAATTGAGCCCCCAGAAGCCTCAGAATCCAAGAATCGGGAACTCCCAGTCCATGCCTGCTTGATAGGACCCAACTGGAGCCAGGGACAAATCCAGGAACTACATTATCACATGGTTTCCACCACTTTGAAGGTATAGCTGCATTCCCATCTTAATATAAGGATGCGTTTGTTCAAAAAGTAGGGTTGCCAGATCCCTCTTCCCCATCAGCGGGAGGATTTTGGGGTGGAGCCTGAGGAGGCCGTGGTTTGGGGAGGGGAGGGATTTCAATGCCATTGAGTCCAATGGCCAAAGCGGCCATTTTCTCCAGGTGAACTGATCTCTGTCGGCTGGAGATCACTTGTAATAGCAGGAGATCTCCAGCTAATACCTGGAGGTTGGCAGCCCTGTCAAAAAGGCCTTGAAATGTAATTCACAGATGGATCTACCCTGTGATCTTTTCTGTCTTCTTTGTCAGAATGCTGCTTCTTCCATTGTTTTGATTAATGTTCTCATGAGTGATTTTTTTTAAATTATGTGATTAGTTTTAGGCATTATCCTTTTATTGGGTTGATGTTTTTATGTCATTACTGAAAGCCATTTTGGGTGTTCTCAAACTGGAAAGGTGTAATAGGAGTTGCCTAAGTAAATAAATAAAACAAAGATGGTGCTCGCTTGTCCCACAGATGTCTGGCTTGTCACCACCTTCACGGCCTGCCTCACCAGTGTCACCTACGTGTTCCACATTTTGGCCTGCTACAGGTATGGGTGTACTTTATCCCGTGGCTCAGTGGTAGAGCATCTGCTTGGCATGCAGAAGGTCCCAGGTTCAATCCCCTGGCATCTCCAGTTGAAGGGACCAGTCAAGTGGGTGATGTGAAAGACCTCTGCCTGAGACCCTGGAAAGCCGCTGCTGGTCTGAGTAGACAGTACTTGATGGACCAAGGGTCTGCTTCAGTATAAGGCAGTTTCATGTGTTCATGTGTTCAAGCACAGGGAGGGATGGTTCAAGCACATGGAGGGATGGTTCAGACATCTTCTTCCTACTCACACATGCTGGCCTTCCTTCACTCAAACAGCATGGCTGAACAGGATTTGCCTTTGCAGTCATGAAGCCTAGATCATTACTTATTTTTTTAAATGAATGTTGAAACTGATATTTAAAAAGAAATGATAATGAATTTCTCTAGAAAACACATGAAGCGCCTGTGGGCAGGCGAGAAGCAATTCCTTCCACTGAGTTCTTGCAAACTTTCCCACAGCGTGGTGAGTTTTTTGGTCTTCTGTTTTTCTGCTGCTTCACTCTTCATCCCTTTGAGTCCCTCCAAGGGTTGGGTCACTCTGGGTTGATAAATTCCTGGAAATTTGGGAGTGGAGCCTAGGGAGGGCAGGGATTTGGGGAGAGGAGGGAACAATAATGCCATAGAATCCACCCCCCAAAGCAGCCATTTTCTACAGGGGAACTGATCTCTATCATCTGGAGATCAGTTGTAATTCTAGGAGAGCTCCAGGCCTCACCTGGAGGTTGGCAACACTAGCCCCTACTCAGGACTCATTTCTATGGCAAGCCCTACCTTAAACCACCCTTCCCTCATCCTACCTACTCTGATACCACCTCCCAGACTACTTCCTGTCAATTCCCCAGACTACTCATTGCTAATGCTTGAACATCACTGGCATGCCTAATATTAAAGCACTCTAGACAGTGTAAAAGCTAATTAGGATATTGTTAATTGGTGGAGCTGAGAGCAAAAGATGATGCTTATTTTTTTAAGGGACAAAATGGTGGTATTACACTACTTCAGCATCTCAAGAAGGCAGTTTGGCTGAGGTATTGGTAGGGTTGCCAGGGCCCTCTCTGCCACCGGTGGGAGGTTTTTGGGGCAGAGTCTGAGGAGGGCGGGGTTTGGGGAGGGGAGGGACTTCAATGCCATAGAGTCTAATGGCCAAAGTGGTCATTTTCTCCAGGTGAACTGATCTCTATCGGCTGAAGATCAGTTGTAATAGCAGGAGATCTCCAGCCACCACCTGGAGGTTGGCAACCCTAGGTATTGGTAGCATGTCATAACGGTTCAATGAATGTAATCAGTGAACTAATAAAGTAATTGGTTAAAATCCCGATGGATCGACTAACCCCAAATTCTTGAATGGGGCAACAGCCCTAGTCAAACCTTGATGCCACCCAAGTTGGAAGGTACATTGTGATATATTTGATAACACTGCAGATTGTTAGTTACTAGCACTTGCCTTATAGGAGTGAACTGCCAACATTCATTTATATAGGAGACAGTAAAGAGGTACAATTGGAGATACTATGGGGTGGGGTTAAGCTTGCCCTTAGCCATTGAATATTAGGAATCAAATGTGCTTCTGTGTATTGCTCCATTCTGGGGGTGGGGAGGTCTGGTTCTTGTTCACACCAGGGTGTGACAGAATGTAGACATCGGGCATATCTATCACCCAAATGGCAGCATTCAATAATCACTCTGCTTTGAAGTGTTATTAATTTTTAATTGAAACATTTTATGTATCACCCCCACCCCCTAAAAGAGACCCAAGGCAACTGTATGTGAATGGGCTTCTAGGATGTAAACTATGATCTACTGAACAACAGGGGTGTGAATCTGTTTTTCTCTTTGGCATAGATAAAATCCCAGCATGTATGAATGCCTCTTCATGTTTTGCTAATTATTATTTTTAACACTTGCAGGGAGCAATAGCAAGATACTCGGGTTGGCAAATTGCATACCTTGTATGGGGTACGTGAAGGTCTATGCTGGGGGCAAGCATTTGGGGCTAATTTTCAGGACTACCCTTACCTTTTTTAAAAAATAGATGATTTGGGCTTTCTTTTCTAGGGTACCTGATCGTCCACATTGTGCAGTGCCTCTTTGGAGTGATGCTCGTGTACACTTTGGTTTTGCCCATAAAACATGGCCAAGGGATAGAAGCAGCGAAAAGCTTGGGAACCTGGATGTAAGTGAGTGAAGTGGCCAAAAGGCAGAGGTGGGAACTGGGAAATTCCTGGTTCAAATATTGCATCTGTTCAAATATTGCATTCACTAGGGTCGTTTATGCATGGGAGTTTTACCTGAGGCTTGTTGCTTGCTGGACCCACACTTTCCTGTTGGGAGTCTATACGCCAGCAGTCTCCAAGCTCAAATCAGGAAGTATTTGAATCCCCGCCCCTTGAAATGCTGCTTCGTAATCTGTTGTAGTGAGAGAAAAGTTCCCTCCCCCGCAAACCCAATTGCCGCATAAAAAAGCATTTTAAGAACATAAAACAAAAAATGGAGCAATCTGAAAAGGGGGTGGGAGAAACCCAACCCTAGTTTTTAAAAGCCTTTCTTCTGCTCAGAAAGAGCTCCAAGGAAGCAGGAAGCGTTTGAATTCCTGCCTCTGGACACACTGCTTTGTAATTGGCTGTTAGCAAAACCAAGCTTGGGTGTCCCCTGGTTTGCTTTACGCATGGGGATTTCAAGCGGACTGAGCTCAGGGGAGAGGGAAGAACTGGCTTAACAGAGGAACGGGAAGGTCCAGGATTTGTGAGGGCTGGCAGTGAGGTCATCTCTAATGGAGGGAAAACTCATGCATAACTCCAGGGAACAACCCAGACAGAAGGGGTGGTGGTGAATGTGAGTGAAAGTACCCATGCATAAACGACCTAGGTTGCCTTTGGCACACCTTTATCACTCAGCTCCTCCCCCCATTTACAATATGAAATAATGATGACCTACCTCACAGAGTTGTTTTAAGGATTGCCAGATTACTCAAACCTAACCCCTTCTCTTTAGTCACCATGCTAGTTTTCTACTTTGTGGGAGCTTTAATGTGCTCCCCGCAACCCGCAGTGTGAATTGGTGCAGCCCCTCCCACTACATCAGCGTTCTCCTACCTGTGTCGCAACTTAGGGCTGCCCAGTCTGGGTTGGGAAATTCCTGGTGATTTGAGGGGTGGGGCCTGGTGAAGGGAAGGACTTCAGCAGGGTAAAATGCCATAGAGTCCACCCCTGAAAGCAGCCATTTCATCCAGGGGAGCTCTGTAGTCTGGAGGTCAGCTGTAACTCAATTAGGGTTGCCAGGTCCCTCTTCGTCACCGGCGGGAGGTTTTTGTGGTGGAACCTGAGGAAGGCGGGGTTTGGGGAAGGGAGGGAGTTAAATGCCATAGAGTCCAATTGACAAAGCAGCCATTTTCTCCAGGTGAACTGATCTCTATCGGCTTGGGATCAGCTGTAATAGCAGGAGATCTTCTGCTATTACCTGGAGGTTTAACAACGATAACAGCACGACGGCTCACAACGGAAAATCAATTTACTGATGTTGATTTCTGCAATTTTTCAACGCAATGCAACATAATCATCGATACAAGAGTAGTAACTATATACAGACACAAAAATACCACCAGTGAAAACTGTGTGGATTGGTAACAGTCCAAGGTAAATGAAGAAAAGGTACAGCATCCTAAAAATAAATAATTCCTGTATCTCAAATGCTAGGTTGAGTCACCTAATTAATAACATGATACAAAAATAATACAAAAATAGCAGAAGGTTCTTCAACAGCAACAAGACGATACCTCTAGTTTGGTGGTCGTTTCGCATGAACAAAGCTTCTTCAGTTATTCTTCTTATAAGTATAGGACAAAAAGCCTCACTGCCATATACAAAAGACCACAAAGGGTTTTGCATTGCGTTGAAAAATTGCAGAAATCAACATCAGTAAATTGATTTTCCATTGTGAGCCCTCGTGCTGTTATCATTGTTAAATTCGCTATTGTCAGCACAGGTTTTTTATTACCTGGAGGTTGGCAGCCCTAGGGAGGGACTTCAATGCCATAGAGTCCAATTGCCAAAGTGGCCATTTTCTCCAGATGAACTGATCTCTATCGGCTGGAGATCAGCTGTAATAGCAGGAGATCTCCAGCTAGTACCTGGAGGTTGGCAACCCTAAACCCAACACCTTATTCTTCTCCTGCAATTGTAACTAAGGCCATAGAAAAAGCCGGGACTCAGGAACTGGCTTTTATGCTTACAGAGTCCTTTTGATCCAGGGCGGTCTTTGTCTCCAGCTGCCTTTCATTTGATTATCATCTTTTGAAACCAAAAATTCTCTTTGTGTTTTTCACCTCAGCCTCACGGTTGCCATTGTGGTAGGCCTCATGGTGCTGCAGACTGCAACAGCTACAAGGTTCTTTCTTCAGCCAAAGATTTTGCTGGATGACAAGGAAAAGCCACTGGCTCTTGACAACAGGTAACCGTTAGGGATGCTCCCAACGTTTCCCTCGTGCCAACTACTGTCGTTTCCAAAGTGTATTCAGAAGTCTCCATTATTTATTTTATTTTACAAAGTTTACATCTCGCTTTTCTCAGCACAAGGACCGGCAAGCAAATTAAAGCATACATGATAAAATCATATTCTAAAGCCATTAACGCTCCCCCCAAACACAAATCATTAAAACCAGAGCTAAAATACAAAGACATAAGAACAACAATCGAGGCATTGGTCAGGAAGGAGGGATTACTAGGGTTGCCAGGCCTTCTTCGTTACCGGGGTGGAGCCTGAGGAGGGTGGGGTTTGGGGAGGGGAGGGACTTCAAAGCCATAGAGTCCAATTGCCAAAGCAGCCATTTTCTCCAGGTGAACTGATCTCTATCGGCTGGAGATAGTTGTAATAGCAGGAGATCTCCAGCCATGGCTGAGAAGGCTTTCTCTTGGGTTGGCACCTGTCTAATCTCAGAAGGTGGGGGCCCCTGAAGCAGGGCCTCCAAAGATTATGGTAGTGGTTGGATGGGATCATAAGGGGATAGGCAGTCCTTCAGTTACACTGGTCTCAAATCATATAAGCTTTTAAAGGTCCACACTTGCACCTTGGGATAAGGTTGGCCGCCTCCAGATGGGGCCTAGAGATCTCCCAGAATTACAACTGATCTCCAGACTACAGATATCAATTCCCCTGGAGAAAATGGATGCTTTGGAGGGTGGTCTCTTTGGCATTATACTGGGCTAAGGCCCCTCCACAAACCCTGCCCTCCCCTGGCTCCACTTCCAGAATCTCCAGGAATTTCCCAACCTGGAGTTGGCAACCCTGGGAATTGTGCCTGGCAATATATTGGGAGCCAAGAGTGGAGTGATATGGTCCCTATGACTGACTCCAGTCAACATCCCAAAAAAGAAAGAACACCTCTATGCTCAGTGAATGCAATCTCCTTAAATCAGCATAGGAAGCCAAAAAGAATTCCACAGTGTGTCACATGCAATCATGCATCAAATAATTACTTTGTATTGCAGGCTGAAATTAACATATACAAATTCTGTATTGCACGTAATCTAAGATGATACACTATACATTGAAATTAACATAAACAAAGTCTCTGAATAAGTTCATAGCTTCGCACAGGCAATCTCTCTTTGTAGGGCTGTAAGTGCTGTAGTAGATGGGCATCTCATTGTAAGTCAATATATTTTTTGGTGAAAAAGCCGCTTCTGCTTGCTACAGAACACATGGTGACTAGCTACGAACTTAGCTACGAAGTTACAAACTTATTCAGAAACTTTGTTTATGTTAATTTCAGTTCATAGTGTATTGTTTTAGATTACAGCGTCCAAGAGAAATGGACTATGGGGCAGAGTGACATTATGGAACAGAATGGAATTAAACAATGAAGTTTATACTAAACTTTTAAAGATAACTCTCCTTTAACTACTTCATATACTAAGAAGCGGCAGAGAGAAATCAACTCCCATATCTCTGAGGATGACTGGACATCTATTTGGAAGATGTATCCTCTTAAATCAGCTTCTACCAATATTAAAGAACTAGCTTGTAAAATCATAAGTCAGTGGTATCTCATGCCCTCTTGCCTTCATCCTATCATACAAGGGCACTCAGGTCTATGTTGGAAAGGCTGTGGCAACTCAGCTAATTTTCTGCACTGTTGGTGGACATGCCCAAAAGTTAGTTTATTTTGGGACAAGATCTTGCAAGAGACAGAATTAATCACGCAATACAAAGTCCCTCATGGTGCCTTAATTGTCCTACTAGAAAAAATTGATATTCTACAACTCTCTACCCAAAAACGGGAACTGATTTCAATACTGCTACTGGCAGCAAAATTTCTGATTGCCTCGTACTGGAAAAAAGCAAAGATGCCTTCTGCTGGGCAGTGGTATGAGAAGGTGTGGAACCTTTTAATTTCAGATAAGATATCTTCACAACTCAAAGTAGCAAATATCTTATTCTACAAACTTTTTAAATAGATGGCGCCTTTTCCAGAATATATGGAGAGGGGGGCATCACGACGTAAACGGTGTCCACAAAACTATTGTATGATTTGGAGTTCTGCTAAGTGGTATTTTTTCTGTTAAAAGCACTGATGGATAATGTTGGAAACAAAGTATAATATTGGAACATATTCTGGAACCAAGTGTTGAAACACACCTTGACTGTACTATGATGTTTAACATATTGCTGTTGTATTTTTATTTTTGTTGTTGTTGTCATCATAAACTAAACTCAAAATAAAGAGTTTTTTACAAAAAGAATGGAACAAAGAACATGCTCTCATCCTAGTGGCTGTCGGGAAGTTGGGCAGTTGGCATTTCTATGACAGGGTTTGTGCATCTTTAATCACTGCCTAACAGGCAAGTAAAGTACTTTGAGGTCAGGAAAAATTTTCAGTTTCTTCCTGTTGTGCCATTGTGAACGGCAGAGAAGATCTGCTAGAAAAAATAACTGCCATTTTTCTACCAGAAAGAGATGGTCTTCTTGTTGTTCAATGTAATAATCAAAGTTCTCCCATGGAATGGGACCTTTAGCACTGAAGCTGTGCACATGAACACATGAAGCTGCCTTATACTGAATCAAACCCTTGGCCCATCAAAATTAGTATTGTCTACTCAGACCGGCAGCGGCTCTCCAGGGTCTCAGGCTGAGGTCTTTCGCATCACTTCCTTGCCTAGTCCCTTTAACTGGAGATGCCGGGGATTGAACCTGGGACCTCCTGCATGCCAAGCAGATGCTCCACCACTGAGCCATGGCCCCTCCCCAAGGTGAACAACATTTGCTGTGACCACACACACTGGTGGGGCATACATCAAAAATGCCACACTTCTGAAAGCAAAGGGTCCTTACGTGTGGAATTCAATCTAAATAAAAGCCTTCTAACAGCAGGGTTGAAACAAATGTTCCATCCTGTCCCTTTCAGTTCTAATAGCAATGTGAATCTCTCCTTATGTTTTATTTTTTCAGGAAAGCGTTCCACAATTTCAACTACTTCTTTTTCTTCTACAACGTATTACTGGGCCTGAGTGCCTGCCTGTTCAGGCTGTTGTGCAGTGCGGTTGTGGGAGCCTGGCTGATTGCTCGCATAGACAGGACGATCATGCCCAAAGGGTATGAAGCAGCTGATATGGGTAAGGCTGTGGTCCTGGCCTGCTCGAGTGGTCCTGGGCTGGAAGCTGTGCAAAGCTTCCAGACAGACAGACTAACGAGGCTCGACGCTCTGTTTGGTTCAAGAGGCGTTTCAATCAATTAAAGCCTTGGTTGATTAAATGGTAGGAACTAGAGTTTCCAGCTCCGGGCTGGGAAACACCTGGAGATTTTGGGGGTGGAGCCTGAGGATGGCAGGGTTTGGAGAGGGGAGGGACTTCAATGCCGTAGAGTCCAATTGCCAAAGTGGCCATTTTCTCCAGGGGAACTGATCTCTGTTGTCTAGAGATCAATTGTAACATCAGGAGATCTCCAGCCACCACCTGGAGGTTGGCAACCCTAGTAAAAGCTAATTTCAATGAAGACGAAGAGTTACTTTTTGTATGCCAACTTTCTCTACCACTTAAGGAAGAATCAAACTGGCTTACAATCACCTTCCCTTCCCCTCCCCACGACTGACACCCTGTCAGGTAGGTGAGGCTAAGAGAGTGTGACTTGCCCAAGGTGGTGAACTCCCCCCTCGCTGGCAGTCTTTAAGCTGAGGCTGGAGAAACACTTGTCAGGGATGCTGTAGGCTGATCCTGCATTGAGCAGGGGGTTGGACTAGATGGCCTGTAGGGCCCCTTCCAACACTATGATTCTATGACTATAAGAGGAATGGTTATTGTCATTTCATTGCAGGATTCAGGACCTGGATTGGAATGCTACTGATGGATCACTATCACACCAGTCCCACCCTTGTCTGTTTTTGCCACATCCTCATGGCCCAAAACAGAGGGCAACATCAGCAGAGAACCACAAGTTACCACTGCTTCAGTAATCGTTCAGGTAGACCCTACCACCATTCATAGTGTCTGTCCATCTGTCTGTCTGTCTATGGCCATTTATGCTTGGTAATTAGCAGCGCATTCCAGGCTGAAGTGCCCCGCATATTTTTTTGAGTTTTTCACACTGAACCGTCATTCAGGAAGTGACATTCAGGCCGGCACATATCTGCTTCACATTTCTTAAGAGCCCCTTTAACATGACCTTTTGTGTTTGCCCCAGCCGTGCGTTAGCTATGCAAACAGAAGAACGAAGGAGCAAGTGAGTGGGGTGGTGGTGGAATTTCTCCTTTTGCGTCGGGACCGTGAATAGGCATTTTACAGGTCGCGTTTAAAAAGAGAGCTTTGAGCGAGCATCAAAATTGACCCTGCATAAATGGCCTATGGGTGAATGCCCAAAACAAGGTTTTAATGTTGGTATTTTATCATTAATGCTTTTTGTTTTAGTGATGGAAAGTGCTGTCAAGTTGCAGCCAACTTATGGCAACCCCATGAGGTTTTTAAGGCAAGATACTATCAGAGGTGTTTTGCCATGGCCTGCCTCGGCGTCACAACCCTGCTATTCCTTGGTGGTCTCTCATCTAAGTACTAACCAGGGCTGAACTGGCTTAGCTTCCAAGATCTGACAAGATCAGGGTAACCTGGGCTATCCAGGTGAGGGCTTTATGTTTTAGGATGACAAAATACTGATACTTACTAGTCAATTTCAAGATTAGCTAAACACCTTTGGTAAATTATCAAAAAGTCACCTGCACCATCAGCGTTAAGCAAGACACATTCCATCAATAAAATGGATGGGCTATGTATTGCATTCTCACAGCTTTGCAGATATGGGGGGAATGATAGTGATTTGGCCACATGTTCTGATTGCATCCAGTTTAGACTACTGTAGTGTGCTTTATGTGGGACTGCCCTTGTAGACTGTTCAGAAAGTTCAGTTGGTCCACAATGCAGCAGCCAGGTTATTTTCAGGAGCTGGATACCGGGATTATATCAGCCCTGTGCTGAAAGATCTGCACTGGCTACCCATCTGCTTCTGCGCACAATTTAAAGTGCTGGTTCTTAACTTTAAAGCCCTAACTGGTTTGGGGCAGGGCATTTATTGATTGATTTAAATCCATTGTTAGCCACCTTTCTACCTTGCGGCACTCAAGGTGGCTTACAATGTAAATAAAACAACAATTGTAAAAACACACACTGGCCTCTCATACTGTCCAGTCTGCCAGTTAAGATCCTCTTCTGAAGCCCTGCTCTCTGTGCCCCGACCAACAAAGGTAAGGTGGTGGCAACCAGAGTCAGGGCTTTTTCAGTGGTGGCACTTTATGTTGAGAATGCCGTCCTCCCTTGAGGCCTGCCTGGCACCCACCTTGCTTTCCTTTAGGCACCAAACTCTTACCCAGGCTTTTAACCAAAGGCTTGATCTCTTCTGGCCTGAGATTCACTTTGCCTACCACATTTTAGACTGCTCAGTGTGTATTTTATGCTGTTCTGTCTTGTCTGCTTTGATTATGTTGCCTTTGTTTTTAATGGCTTTGTTTTATTCTTAATTGTAAGCCGCTTTCAGCAGGTCCCTAGAGAGGTGGCATATATCCCTCCTAAATAAATAAACAGTGGTTGTAATGCTTGGTTCACCCCATAGAGAGGGATGGGGTATTCTTAAATGGCAACCTCTCAGGAAAAAGTATCACTCAATAAGTTGAACACATGAAGCTGCCTTATACTGAATCAGACCCTTGGTCCATCAAAGTCAGTATTGTCTATTCCGACCGGCAGTGACTCTCCAGGGTCTCAGGAAGAGGTCTTTCACATGACCAACTTGCCTGGTCCCTTTAACTGGAGGTGCCAGGGATTGAACCTGGGACCTTCTGCATGCCAAGCAGATGCTCTGCCACTGAGCCACGGCCCCTCCCCAAGCAAGTTGTATCACTTGCTTTCTCTAACCATGAAAGGAAATGGGATTTCCACTATGTTGAAATTAAATGTTGATTTCCTTATTTCATTTCAGTTTTTAGGGTGTCAAAGAAAGCCAAGACAAGATGGCTGCTATGGTACACGCTCCTAAATAATCCCAGTCTCTCAACATTCAGGAAACCGCAATGATGAGCATATTCTATGGATGTTATTTTGGTGCAGGGGAATCAAAACCAGATTCCTTAAGACCACATTACTGCATGCTCAGGAATCACATGGAATGATCATGCACTACGTCGGACCGTTGTTCCATTGGGTCTTAGAAAGGACGGGCAGCAGCTTCCCAAGATCTCAGCAAGAGGTCTTCTGCAGTACTGCTGTCCAGACAAGAAAAGCCATGCTGGATCAGACCAAGGTCCATCAAATCATAAGAATACAAGAACATAAGAAAGCTCATGCTGGATCAGACCAAGGTCCATCAAGTCATAAGAAAGGCCATGCTGGATCAGACCAAGGTCCATCAAGTGATAAGAATATAAGAACATAAGAAAGGCCATGCTGGATCAGACCAAGGTCCATCAAGTCATAAGAACGCAGGAACATAAGAAAGGCCATGCTGGATCAGACCAAGGTCCATCAAGTCATAAGAGCACAAAACATAAGAAAGGCCATGCTGGATGAGGCCAAGGTCCATCAAGTTATAAGAACATAAGAAAAGCCATGTTGGATCAAACCAAGGTCCATCAAGTCCAGCAGTCAGTTCGCACAGTGGCCAACCAGGTGTATCTAGGAAGCCCACAAACAAGACAACTGCAGCAGCATTATCCTGCCTGTGTTCCACAGCACCCAATGTAATAGGCATGCTCCTCTGATCCTGGAGAGACTAGGTATGCATCATGACTAGTATCCATTTTTACTAGTAGCCATGAATAGCCCTCTCCTCCATGAACATGTCCACTCCCCCTCTTAAAGCCTGCCAAGTTGGCAACCCTCACCACATCCTGGGTCCAGCAGTCTGTTCAACACAGTGGCCAACCAGGTGCCTTTAGGAAGCCCACGAACAAGATGACTGCAGCAGCATTATTGGAAGCAATGCTCTGTGACCACGCTCGTTGATGGTGTCGTTGTTACTGTGCCTGCATGTCAAAAGTGCCCTACTTCCAAAAGCCAAGGATATGTATGTTTGGAATTCATCAGATATAAAGGCCTTCTTGACCGACTTGTTAAAACTGTTTGCAATTCAAATAGAGTTTATGGAAAGGCGACCAGCTGTTGCAAAATACCTCTGTGCATACAAATGTTGGTGGTTTAAATAGGATCCCAAAAAAGGCAGAAAAGAGCCTTTATTAGTTTGCGCAACACACCACTGAAGAACATGGCGCATTGCCCTGGGATTCAGACCAAAGAACAAAAGAATACATCGTGACCGACATGTACATCTGTTGACGGCAGGGCTAATAACTTGTTTCTGTTAGATGGAGGGAAGAAATCCACTGGGGTGAGAGAACACACTTTCTGACTCTTGCTCTCTGGATTTTCTGCTGTCGCTTATGAATTTCTGCTGGCTGGAGAAGCTGCAGCCAGGATTCCATCTGTCTGTTGGCAGCGGAAAGAAGAAAGAAAGCACTCCCCTTTCCAAATCAGAAGAGCGGGATATGGCTGATAATATCTGTGTGGGAGACACAGGCAGCGGAAGGAGGAGAAAGTGTTACCAGCACTCTCCTCCCCCATGGGCCTTGCATTTAATTAGCACCTTAATCACTTGCATCTTAATTATTATCCATCATTATTCACTGATCATGTATTCACATATTCAGCTTTCTTGAGCAACATATATTTTCGTTTTATGTTATTTATGTTTTTGTCGTTCATCGAACATATCTCAAATATCCTCCATGCTTTTAGGATGTTGTTAACAAGAATTACATTTTTGTCATGGTATTTACTATAATGTTTCAGTTACGTAACAGTGAGTATGTTGAATGTTGTCTCCGTCTGTGTATCTCTCTTGATGGGGTGGGGTGGAATATCGTGGCATTTTGGTCTGCCTTTGGTACAGTCCCTAAGGGTCACCATGTAAGCAACTAGGTATAGTAAAGCTAAAGTAGGGATGACAAGTGCAATTAAATCATGTATTGTGTGTAATTTCATAATTTAGAGATTGGGTTAATTAGATATTTAGAATTGTTAAAGAGTATGATTTTTATATAAGGCGAAATCTATTGTAAGGCCCAAAGGAGTGTCTTGTAAAGGCAACTATTTACTGATCTCCCTGGAAAAATGAGCAGATCGTATGTATGTGTATATGTATGTAATTGTTATGAGAAATTTTTAATAAAAATATTTTAAAAATGGAAAAAATGTAAGCAACTAGAGCTGTGCATGTCTGGTTTAAGGTAAAGGTCCCCTGTGCAAGCACCGGGTCATTCCTGACCCATGGGGTGACATCACATGCCGATGTTTACTAGGCAGACTTTGTTTATGGGGTGGTTTGCCAGTGCCTTCCCCAGTCGTCTTCTCTTTACCCCCAGCAAGCTGGGTCCTCATTTGACCAACCTTGGAAGGATGGAAGGCTGAGTCAGCCTTGAGCCGGCTACTTGAATCCGACTTCCGTCAGGATCGAACTCAGGTCGTGAGCAGAGCTTGGACTGCAGTACTACAGCTTACCACTCTGCCCCATGGGGCTCCTATATCTGGTTTGTGTGTGTGTGTAAAGTGCCGTCCAAGTTGCAGCCAACTTATGGCGTCCCCTTTTTTGGGGTTTTCATGGCAAGAGACCAAGAGAGGGGGTTTGCCAGTGCCTTCCTCTGCACAGCAACCCTGGTATTCCTTGGTGGTCTCCCATTCTAATACTAACCAGGACTGACTCTGCTTAGCTTCTGAGATCTGACAAGATCAGGCTAGCCTGGGCCATCTAGGTCAGGGCATATCTGGTTGACTGAACAAAAAATAAACCCTAAAAATGCAGTTTTGGCTTTTTTTTGGCTTTATTTTCAGCCAAATAACAAAACCAGGAATCCAGCCTAAGCCAGATAGCCAATAGCCAAAACAGCCGAATAGGTATTTACAATGGTTTCCT
Organism: Euleptes europaea; assembly: GCF_029931775.1. Taxonomy (NCBI): domain Eukaryota; kingdom Metazoa; phylum Chordata; class Lepidosauria; order Squamata; family Sphaerodactylidae; genus Euleptes; species Euleptes europaea. The sequence goes on from NC_079315.1 coordinate 16,642,769, forward strand.
ATAGAGAATGAGAGCAACCCCTTCGGGACCCCATAAAATTTGGACCCCCTGTCCCAAACGTTATTGTACTATGGTGTCCTTCTAAGGAGAGTCCCTTGCAGCCAAGGTGCAAATTTGGTGACTCTACCAAATGCTCCCAAGAGCCTCGAAAAAAATTCCATAGGATAAAATGGACCTGATTTTTTTTCGAGAATTCAGCTTATTTCAGTTTTCTTGAAAAAAAACTCAGGACCAAATAACCCGAACCCAAAAATTTACCGGAAAAAAAACACACAGCCCTATAAGCAACCAGTCGTTTGTCCTGGCAGCCTGGATAGTGTAGGCTAGCCCAAATTTATCAGAGCTTGGAAGCTGAGCAGGGTCGGCCATGGTTAATATTTGGATGGGAGACCACCAAGGAAGACCAGCGATATGCAAAGGAAGGCAATGGCAAACCACCTCTGCTCGTCTCTTGCCTTGAAAACCCCATGAGGATTTGCCGTCTGTTGGTTGCGACTTGGCAGCACTTCCTTACTGTGAATGGCCGTTCAGACGCTTCACTGAATTCCTACAGTCATTCAGAAGGAGCCAATGGATTCCAATAGTCATTCTCTGATCTTTCTGCTAGTAGGTCTTCAAGGAGTCAAGTGATTCAGTGCTTCACAATAGGTCAGCTGCCCTCTTGTCATAGAAGGTCTTCCTCCTCAAAAATGTCTCCAGATTAGATCGATAGGAAAGTTTATCAGACTTTTTTTTAAAACAACTTGCAATAGGAATTTTTCAAATTAAGAGTCTGGCACGGGTGTGCACATACTCGGTCCTCGTCTTGCTTTCAATTAAATAGGAAGAGCTTCCAGTGAAGAATGGACTGCCTGGAATGATGCTGATCTTTCTTTAAAATGATAGTAATTGTAACAACACATAATGGAGGAAGAAGAAGAAGGAGGAGGAGGAGGAAGAGGAGGAGGCGGCGGCGGAGGTTTTTATATGCCGACTTTCTCTAACACTTAAGGGAGACTAAAACTGGTTTACAATCACCTTCCCTTCCCCTCCCCACAACAGACACCCTGTGAGGTAGGTGAGGCTGAGAGAGCTGTGACTAACTCAAGGTCACCCAGCTGGCTTTGTGCGTAGGAGTGGGGAAACCAATCTAGTTCACCAGATTAGCCTCCGCTGCTCATGTGGAGGAGCGGGGAATCAAACCCGGCTCTCCAGATCAGAGTCCACTGCTCCAAACCACCGCTCTTAACCTCTACACCACGCTGGCCTTGCCTCTGTTCTATTGCTGCTATTTCATTCCCCCTTCCTAATGAAAGCTGGCTGCCTAACCAGCTGGAGGACTTCTCTATGGCTCTCCTCCAGACATCCATTATGATCTTCCTTCCCCCTCACTCCAACTGACTTAAAGAATTTCAGAAGTACTCCTTTTCCCAAATGCTCTCTCTTTTTCTCTCGCCTTGTGACTGATTGCAGCAGGACAGAGACATGCAGAGAAACTAGAATAGTTCTTAATTGGACTTTCTGATTGCTTCCAAGAAGCTTCACTCTTGAATGCAGATTAAATAACGTTTCTATCGACTCCTTCCAATCCCTGCCCATTATGAATGAGCAAGTTGTCTGGCGGCTGCAGAAGAAGTTTCCGGGGATGGAAAAGGCTTTTAAAAGCTCAATCGAGCATCAAACCAACATTTGAAATGGGTTTCGTATGCTTAGTATAGTTTTTTAAATCTTTAAAGTGTCTGGAAGTTGGCAGAAAGGAGAGCAGGGTAAGTCAAAAGGAGAAGTTATTTTTTCAAGGGGAACGTAGCTGTGGGCTCGCCTCCGTCGTATTTGAAAATCCAAGTTTTCACCTAGAAGCAACCCGATCTTCAATTAAGTGTATGGAAAGGAGATTGCAGTTAAGTATTCCATATCCGTGTTGGCGAACCTATGGCACGCGTGCCACTTCCGGCACGCGTCGCCCTTTCCGCCGGCACGCCAGGCTCGCCGCGGCTCAGCTGTTCCTCACCCCTCCCTCTCAGCTTCCTCCAAGTCGCTGGCCTTTCCGGCTTTGCCCCGCCCACCTCCCGGGTGCCTCGTGGTTCCCAGCAGTCCGAGGCAGGAGCTGCCTGCCTGCCTGCTGCCCCCAGAGGCCCTCCCACGCCCAGCAGCAGCAGCTCGGCTGAACTTTCAACTGGGCGCTCACCGGCTATCTCTCCAACCCCGGCTTCTACTGCAGCTTCGTGGAGTGCTGCCCCGGCGAGCAGAACCGGCCCAACTGAACCGGTAGTGCTTCGAGGGAGGCCGGGTCCGCGGGGTGGGGGTGGGGGAGCCTCGGTGCCAGTTTGGGGCCAGGCCGGTGGAGGAAGCGGAGGCTGGGTGGCGGAGAACAGGGCGCCAGGACTGAGAAGAAGGAGCGGCGATGGGGCCGGTTCCATGGGCTGGTGCAACGGAACTGGGATTGGGCGGCCGGGGAGGACAGGGAGAATTGGGTAGCGGGGGGGGGGGGAATCTGGGACAGCAGAACTGGGGCCGTTGCAACGTTTGCGTTTGCTCGGCATGCAGAAGGCCCCAGGTTCAATGCCCAGCCTCTCCAGTTAAAGGGACCATGCTGGCTGCTTGGGGGCAGCGGACGGAGGAGCGGTGGGGGGAAGGAGGATGAAGTCGGCTCCCTACTCGTGAGTCGCCTGCCCCCGTGGAGCGTGCATGCGTCTCCCCGAGCCCTCCCACCAGGGCGTCCGCCCGCCGCGCACGCAAGAGCTGCCGGGTTGGTGGGCGAGTGGAGAGCAGCGGCTCAAGTTTCAGTAGTAAAGCTCAAATGGCTTGTGTGGGGGGAATCAGCCTCCGTTTGCAGAGTCTGGATTTTTTTTGGGGAGGTGTCGTTTGCCAGTGGAGTTTGCAGGTGGGAGAGGGAAGGGTCTGCTTCAGCGGGAGGGGTTGGGGTGGGGAGCAGGCGTCGCTAGGGTGGGAGCTGCCCCTGGGGCAGGGGGTCGGGTGAAGTGGTTGGATTTTGGTCCCCCTCCTTGCTGTCCTGGAAATAGGGAGCTGATATCAGAGCAAGGGGGAGGGGTGGGTTCAGAAGGTACAGGGAGAATTGTATTGGAAGTAGCAAGAAGTGCAGGAGGTCCTGCGGGGGTTAGCCATGTTCTGGGCGTGGAACAGGGGTCACTGGGGGTGGGGGGGCCTTACCATTTGTTACATTGGAGCTCCGTATTATAGTTATTGGCAACTTGCCTGGGGAGGGGCCGTGGTAGAGCATCTGCTTGGCATGCAGAAGGTCCCAGGTTCAATCCCAGCATCTCCGGCTAAAGGGACTAGGCAAGGAGGTGAAAGACCCCTGCCTGAGACCCTGGAGAGCCGCTGCCAGTCTGAGTAGAGTAGACAATTCTGACTTGGATGGACCAAGGGTCTGGTTCAGTATAAGGCAGCTTCATGTGCTTTAAGCCTCTTATTTATGCAAATTCCCCAAGAAGGGAATATCAATGTCTTTAGTGTTAACTAATAAATGTTTGTTATTTTTAGAGATAGATTTGTATTGGGTGCTTCATTTTTTTTTTTAAATGCGTTTTTCTTTTAAGGCAAAAGATGTTAATAATGTATGTGTTGTTTTTTCTAAACTAAAACCTCAGTATTCAGATTAAATTGCCGCATTGGCACTCGGCGATAAATAAGTGGGTTTTGGGTTGCAGTTTGGGCACTCGGTCTCTAAAAGGTTCGCCATCACTGCCATATGTAATGTTAAAGGAAGAAGAAGAAGAAAAAGAAGAGGAAGAGGAGTAGGAGTAGGAGTTGTGAGGTAAGTGGGGCTGAGAGAACTGTGACTAGTCCAAGGTCACCCAGCTGTCCTTATGTGTAGGAGTGCAGAAACCAACCCGGTTCACCAGATTAGAATCCATCACTCATGTGGAGGAGTGCGGAATCCAACCTGGTTCTCCAGATTAGAGTCCGCTGCTCCAAACCACCGCTCTTAACCACTACACCACGCTGCAACTTCAACTTGCCTGTATGAAATAATTTGTACAGTACAGTTCTGGTGAGGAAAACGGAGTGGCCTGAACAGACCCCCCCCTCTGCTCCTCTCCCAGGCACACCAGAATTCCCCTGTCTGTCTTGCAGGCTGGGGGGCCATTTCCTAACTCATCTGGTCTTCCTAGCAGAAGGCATCCCAGGCCTAAGGCCCATAAGCTGCAAGACACCTACCAGAACCTCCTGGCCAATGTTCAGGGTCTACCCTTGTTGTTGGTCTCCAGGAAAAATGTGGAGCAAGCTTACTGCAACATGGAGGAGTTCCAAGGTGCATTCTCCAGTGTAGGATCTTTCTGAGACCTTTCCAATGGCCTCCTGACTCAGATACAGGAGAAGATGGCTAAGACCCAGGAAGCTCTGGAGAACCTGTGGAATTTGCAGTGCAGAATTCTTTCACACAGGCTGTGGGACCTTTCTTCCCTATGGAGTTTGTAGGGGAACTCAAAGAGGAAACCTGAACAATTGTCACCACTGCTGGTTTCAATGATCGATGCTAATCTGGGTGCTGTCCTTAAAGCCCGAAGCCTGATACGAGGTACTAGAAGCCATTTGTTGAAGAACTTGCTAGCCAAGATACTCAGCGACACAGATTGATTACAAGTAATTTTTCTCTGTCTCCCCTCCCCTGGAATTCCAGTATTTTAGCCAGTCTCCTATTGACGGCTTCAAACCGACTTGCTAATGGTGGCTCATTAGTATAATGCCTTCCTGGAAAACGTCAGTAATTTCAGCATATCAAAAATGAATTAAAAGGAAGACTATCTTTGGACAGCACAGTTAATTTCCTGTCCTGTGCTCTAAATTTAGGTTGGAATGACATGTGACAGCAAACGGAAGGATGTTTTTCTCTCTCCCCCTCACTTATGGTGTGATGGGGTCCTGGTTCAGTTTTCACCAGCCCTGTGACCAGGGTCTTTTCTGCACAAATGGCTTACAACGTTTCATGTAATCAAAAGCTATGGTTTATTTTTTCATTCCCGCACATGTTTTTCTCTGTTCTCGAATTGTTTTCCCGTCGTTTTTTCTGCATTGTTTTCCTGAGCACTTTTACAGCAATTATTTTAAAAATCCATTCCTGAGCCAGCTTTCCTTGAGGCTGCAAACTTCTTGAAACAGTCTTTATTTCTCCACCCCACCAAACACCCTTCCCTTGTTCACGCCCATGTTTTGCTTGTCTCCCCTCCCTCCACCCATTCCCCCCAATGTAAAAAAAAAGTTATGCTTAGATTAGCGATATAACACTGGATCGAATGGCCGCATGAACGCTAGAATAACGCTCTCCGTTTCTGCATTCCTCTAGGCTATAATTTTGCTACCCTGAATTTCTTTTTGACTGCTGGGAGAGTCAGAGCTATATTCTGGGAAGTTCATAAAGTTGCTTGGTAAAACCCTCTGAATGAAAAAAATTAAATAATTGGAATGCATTGTAAAGTTTGCAATAGTTCAATCGTTTGATGATGCTCGAGTGCAAAGCAAAGTGGACAAATGCACTAAACCTCTAGTTGGTTTTTTTTGGGGGGGGGGCATGCAGATGTGCCTAATGGTGGCTTGTGCTTCAGTTTTGGGCATCCATTTTAAGCGCAAACGTTTCCAAATGCATAATGGCAGAAGAGACACATGTGCGCTAACCCACAGGCGCAATAGTCTTCTCCTGTCTAATAGTAGGGTGCATCAGCACTAGAGTTCATTTAGGGGGAAGTGGGGGGAGCATCCAGCGTGATCATCCACAACATCATGAGTGATGCCCCCCCCCCACCACCAAAAACATCAATTTTGGGGAAAACCAGTGTAGACAGGATAAAACTGGTTTTAGAAGAGAGAAAAAACAATGTTTGAAAAGGAGGTGTGCGGGGAAAAATCGTGGAATGTGATTCCAAGTGTCGCAGATCAACCATGTGGAAAATCTGGGGTAAGCAATGCCTGCGGAAAAGGGCCAAGACTTCCTCTGCCAATATTGGTGGGCTGGGAAAGAAGAGACATGGGGTGTCCTCAAAAGCTGTCACATCCAACTGATAATAAACAGAAGGGAATTCACCCCAGAATTGCAGTGTTCTAGGCAAGTAAAGAAATGAAGCTTCACGCCTGAAATTCAACAGATCCTCTTGGCATGTAACAATCTTCCCATTCCTATCTGTCATCTTATTGTAATCCACTGGCCATGATAGCTGGTGCCACCCATGCCCTTCCGGCTGCCACGCAGAGGTCATATTGCAAAAATTTGCACACCTGGCTCTTGTAACTTCCTGAGCCAAAGGGAGTTACTAGCCTTAAAGGCAGATGAGTCAACTGCTGGCAATTTAGGCTGCGGAAGTGTCTTTAAAAGGCAAATGAGCTTCCGCCATTCTTGACTCCAGCAACTTCGAATGCTCAGAGGGATCTGCTGGGTAACCTTGAAACCATTTGTGCTCAAGGGACAAACCACACAGCAAAAAGCCAATATGTGAATAGAAAAGTCTCAGTGGTGCCGCTTTTTAAAAATGCAAAGTGGTCCAGACAGCCAGCGTGGTGTAGTGGTTAAGAGCGGTGGTTTGGAGCGGTGGACTCTAATCTGGAGAGCTGGGTTTGATTCCCCACTCCTCCACATGAGCAGCGGAGGCTAATCTGGTGAACCGGGTTGGTTTCCCCACTCCTCCACACGAAGCCTGCTGGGTGACCTTGGGCTAGTCACAGCTCTCTTAGAGCTCTCTCAGCCCCATCTACCTCACAGGGTATCTGTTGTGGGGAAGGGAAGGCGATTGTAAGCCGTTTTGATTCTTCCTTAAGTGATAGAGAAAGTCGATATATAAAAACCAACTCTTCTTCTTCGCAACTCACTTTCTGGGTGGGGCCTGGAGTTCTCCTGGAATGGCAGTTGGATCTCCAGACTACAGAGATCAGCTCCCTTGGAGGAAATGGCAGCTTTGGGAGGTGGACTCTATGGCATCATGTCCCTGCTGAGCTCCTTCCCTTCCCCAAATGCTGCCCTCCCCAAACACTGCCCCCAGATCTCTACAAAATTCCCAAACTGGAATTAGCAACCACACAGTGGCATCCAAATTGGAGCACCTTGAGTAGTGGAAAGCATCCTCATAAGGCCACCTGCCATACAAGTCCTCTGTCATACAATCATAGAATCTAAGAGTTGGAAAGGGCCATACAAGCCATCTAGTCCCACCCCCTGCTCAATGCAGGATCAGCCTACAGCATCCCTGACAAGTGCTTGTTCAGCCTCTGCTTAAAGACTGGGGGAGTGAGGGGGGAGCTCACCACCTCCCTAGGTAGCTGATTCCACTGTCAAACAACTCTTACTGTAACCCCTCCCCCTCCCCAATATCCAGCCGGTATCTTTCCTCCTGCAATTTATTGCTAGTCCTATCCTCTGCTGCCAACAGGAGCAGCTCCCTGCCCTCCTCTGAGTGATAGACCTTCAAATTCTTAAAGAGAGCAATCATGTCCCCCCCTCAACCTCCTCTTCTCCAGACTGAACATTCCCAGCTCCATCAGCCTTTCCTCGTAGGGCTTGGTCTCCACAACACAGCTGGGACCATGCCTTGTGTGTGCATCAGGAACCCTTCCCATAACTGACAGTTTTACAGTGCTGGTGTCATGGACTGTGTGGTCTTACTGATTCTGGGATCTTGGGCAAAAGACCAGGGTAGGGCCCCAGAATCACTGCTGCCCATATGCCTCAGTTGGCTCTTTCCCAAATCCACTTTGCTGAAATCTTGTTGGTAAAGGGCGCAGCCGAAAGGCACCATCGTGCTATCTAGATGGACAGGTGTGCACTGTGCATCCTCAATTTTCCTGCCTACTTTGGCACACTTTTCCTTCTGTCAGACGCCCACTGCCTGTTTCCCCTGTTGCCCCACCAGAGGGATTTTTGAAACAAATCAGCACATCATAGAACGCTATGAGGGTAGAGCAACCGTGGACCGATTTAAAACACCATCCCAGGATGTGATGAAAAATGCATGGAAAATAGCAGCCTATGGAGGAAAGTGCACAGAAAACTTTGCACAAGGAACGTTGTTGCCACTGAGTGGGTATATACATTTGCGGTGGTAAAGATTGCAAAACAGAGAATCCTTGCTATACGGTATGGCCGTAGATTTCAGCCATCTGTAGACTTTTGGTCTAGAACAGTGGTTCCCAACCTTTTTTTGACCAGGGACCACTAGGACTTTTTTGTTCGGTGCAGGGACCCCAAGGCTTAAAATAAAAATTCTGAGAATTTGAAAATAAACTTTAATCATAACTGTTAGTTAAACATTAAACTTAGAATAATATTTGAATATATATATTTTATAATAGAGAACTTTTAATTGAAAATATTAATTTATTATGGGTTTATAACTTTGTTTCGCAGACCTTAATTTAGTTCTCGGGGACCCCTGGGGGTCCACGGACCCCTGGTTGGGAACCAGTGGTCTAGAAGTATCTTTATATACTACTGTTGAAGTGAGTGGTGACTCACGAAAACTCATACCGAAATAAATGTTAGGCTGTTTATGCTCGGTAATTAGCAGCACATCCCAGGCTGAAGGGGCCCGCATATTTTTTTTATTTCTTCATGCTGAACCGTCATTCCAGCCGGCGCGTGCCTGCTTCGCATTTCTTAAGAGCCCCTTGAACGCGACCTTTTGTATTTGACTTTCTCCTCTTGCATCGGGACCGCGAATAGTCGTTTTAAAGGGCGGAATTAAAAAAGCAGCTTTGAGCGAGCATCAAAATCGACCTTGCATAAATGGCCTTAGTTTTTAATGATACTTCTGGTCTTTTGCTTTGACAGACTGTGATCTCCGAGGTGTCAGTTGACCTTTGAACCACTTGGGGGCAGTCGTGACCCATCATTTCTCTCTTCGGCTGTATGTATGTATCTATGCATTCCTTCATTGTTCATTTATTCTGAGAATTCCTCGAGGGTGGGGTGTCTACTCAAGGTCCTCGTAGATGATTAGGCCTCTGCTGTCAATGTGTCTCGAAAAGGATACCGCAGAGCTGGAAAAAGTGCAGACGGGGGCAACCAAGGTGATCGAAGGGGTTGAAATTCATTTCCTATAGAGAGGGTGCAAAATCTGGGACTTTTCAGGTTAGAAAAGAGAAGTCTAGTGGGGACAAAGACATGATAGAGGTTATAAAATTATGCATGGGGTGCGAAGAGTGGACAGAAAGAACTCCTTCTCCAGTAATACTAGAACTTGTTGGCCCCCATGTAAGGTTGCCAGGTCCCCACCTGGCCACCGGCAGGGGATGGGGGTGGGTAGGCTTGCCAGATCCAGGTTGGGAAACTCCTGGAGATCTGGGGATGGAGCCTGGGGAGGACAGGGACCTCAGTGGGGTGCAATACCATAGAGTCCACCCTCCAAAGCAGCCATGTTCTCCAGGGGAGCTGAGCTCTGCAGTCTGGAGTTGAGCTGTAATTTTGGGGGACCCCCAGGTCCTACCTGGAGGCTGGCACCCTTAGCACCCAGTGAAACTGATGGGCAGTAGACTTAGGAAGACAAAAGGAGATCAATTGCAGAATGCAGTGATCACCGTAGGCATAGAATGACTTAGATTTGTGGAGGAGAGGTCCATTGGACCTGGCGATGAAAGGGAATCTGAATACCAGTGCTCGGAGGCGATCTGAGGGTGCTCGCACTTGACCTCAATGACCTATTGCCCCTTGAGAGCAACTGGCTGGCTGCTGTGTGAACGAGGTTGCTGGATTAGATCATGGAGCACTGGTTTGACCCAGCAGGGCCCTTACGTTTTTATATAATGTGCTCCAAGTACAGCGTTTTCCAGTTTAAAATAAATTTTTTGAAAAAAAGACTGTTTACGTATCTATTATTTGTTAACCTACCACAAGTAAACGGTGAAAAGAGCCCCCAAGATAAACTAGGTAGAGTGTGTAACTAAGTAGGGCGGGTGGGGTGACTGTGCCATGAATTTCAGCCTTGAAACTACTATATGAATACTGCCCCCCCAAATTCCAACTTTCAAAAGCAATGGTGTAAATAAAACCACACATCAATTGCTGGATGAGGGGCTCAGTGTAGCTCAGTGGCAGCACATCTGCTTGACATGCAGAAGGTCCCAGGTTCAGTCCCCGGCATCTCCAGTTAAAGGGACTTGGCAAGTAGGTGATGTGAAAGACCTCTGCCTGAGACCCTGGAGAGCCGCTGCCGGTCTGAGTAGACAATACTGACTTTGATGGACCAATGGTCTGATTCAGTGTAAGGCAGCATGTTTTCAACTGGGTACTGTGCATTAGACACCCTATTGCCCTTAAACCATTATTCTGCTGTATCTGTTTTTGACGGCATTCAGCTGGCTAAATACCCATCTCTCTCTGCATTAGCTCAGAATAGTTGTCACCCTAGTCTACAACGGCTCCTGCCACGACAGGGTCACTCACCGAAAGGGGAAAGGCCAAACTATTTCCTATTCAAACATTTTCTGTGCAGTTTGGACTATCAGCTCTTTTAAAAAGAACAAAACAAAACACTGTCTCTTCTGTGCCTTTGAACTGCCAGCCATTTAAACTGTAGCTGGTAAAAGTATTCCCAGCACAGGGCATTTTTACTGCACATGAGAGAAGGGAAAGCAAAAACAGGAGTAGATATAAACTGGTATAGATGAGGAGCAATAAAGTGCTACCAATTTCTACTGCTCTGAGACCCTCCTTGGGAGTAAAAAAATTTCTTACCAGTGCTTTCTAAGGCACTAAGTCACTTTCACCCCTGAGTAAACTGTAGCAACGGAGGGATAGTTAGCCTGTGTTAGATTATCAGGTTCACCTGCGCTATACAATGGTATGATGTATATGTCTCTAAATCTGAAAAACTATTCTGTCAAGAGCCCTTAGGGTATTATGTTTTGGTACTCCTAGGGCACTCGACACCTCAGTATGCATAATCACCATTCTGTCTGAAGGCAATGTGAGTATTTTGCACAGTGCGTACTGAGAGGACCGCAAGTAGCACATTTTTCTGGTATGCATGATAGCAGTGCCAGAAACATAATGCATGAAAAGGGGGCTTCAGGGAATTCTCCCTATCTTTAGGGAGCCAGCGTGGTGTAGTGGTTAAGAGAGGTGGTTTGGAGTGGTGGACTCTGATCTGGAGAACTGGGTTTTTCCCCACTCCTCCACATGAGCGGTGGACGTTAATCTGTTGAACCGGGTTGGTTTCCCCACTCGTACACATGAAGCCAGCAGGGTGACCTTGGGCAAGTCACAGTTCTCCTAAGAGCTCTCTCAGCCCCACCTACCACACAGAGTGTCTGTTGTGGGGAGGGGAAGGGAAGGTGATTGTAAGCCTGTTTAATTCTCCCTTAAGTGGTAAAGAAAGTAGGCATATAAAAACCAACTCTTCTGTGCCTTTGAACTGCCAGCCACTTAAACTGGGTGACCTTGGGCAAGTCACAGCTCTACTAAGAGCTCTCTCAGCCTCACCTATCTCACAGGGTGTCTGTTGTGGGAGAGGAAGGGAAGGTGATTGTAAGCCAGTTTGAGTCTGCCTTAAGTGGTAGAGAAAGTCGGGATATAAAAACCGACTCTTCTTCTTCTTCTTCTTCCTCTTCCTCTTTATAGGTATGTATGTATATAGGGTTCCTGCCCTGCCCTGGATAGCCCAGGGTAGCCAGATCTCATCAGAACTCAAAAGCTAAGCAGGGTTGGCCCTGGTTAGTAGTTGGATGAGATGCCAAGGAAAAGTCCAGGGTCGCTAAGCAGAGCCAGGCAATGGCAAACCACCTCTGAATGACTCTTGCCTTGAAAACCCTACAGGGTCATGCAACTTGACGGCAAAAGAAATCCATCAATCTATAAAGGGTTCCCAGGCTTTAACAATATAGGATGGCCACAGGGAGGCGCCATGGTTCAAAGGGTTTGGTGGGATTAATTCTGAGTGTTGTGGGTGAAGAAACCCTTTGGCTAGAAGGTGTCGGAGTAATGGGTTGGGGGTCGTGGGGGGGGGGGGTCAGATGGAGCTGTGCAGAGTCCAGTGCTAATAAATCTCTCCAAATACATTTGCTAAGCAGTTGCTATTTGGATACTGAAGGGTTTAATTCAAGAAGAGGCAAGCAGCATTAAGAGGATTGGTTCTGGAAAAATGAAGAATGACAGCTTTAAAAAACCCTGCAATTTCCCGTCTAAAGTGAACGTGAAGGCCAAAGCATGGATGAGGGTGGCTTTTCCACTGATAGATGCCACAAAGAAGTTAATACTTGCTTGTGTCAGTTTTTGTGCTCCAGTTTCTTGAAACGGCACATCAACATATAGGCAGGGTACCAAACTAGGTTAATGCTACACTAACAGGCAATCCTAAGTCCAGCCATGCCCTGATAAGACATGAATGGACTCTGAAGGCTTAATTCTGCCTAGGATGGCACTGTCAGCCCGGGAAGAACCTGGGTTCAAATCCCTGCTCTGTCATGAAACTCACTTGGTAATCTTGGGCCAATTTCTCTCTCTCTCAAGCCGAGTCTTCTTCAAAAGGGTCTTGAGGATGAAAGGACTGACCAGCGCGTCCCTGACCAGAATGCCTGCGCCGGGCTTAGGCGGCCAGGAGGTTTCGGCCCCACCAAAACCTCCGCCCGGCGCATAAAATCTGTGCAACGCTTCATAGGGTTGCACTGGAGATAAGGTGACGTATCTCGGCCCCCCAAAAAGGGGGCGCTCCCGAGCCGTAACGGCAGCCCTGCCCCCTCGCTGGCACCGGAATGCCCTGGGAACGCCTCCTGGAAGCCTGGGATGCCCTGGGAATGCATCCTGGGATGCCGCGGTGGCCTTTGCTGGTGTCCAGACGCCGTCGGCGTTCGGGCCCGGCGCTGCTGAGGCAGTGGCCAGTGACCGGCATCCGGCCCTTCGTGGCGGCGCTGGGGCCCTGCATGCCGGCGTGCACCACCCGGACACCGGAGCTGTGGGCCCATGCGCCGGTTTAGGCCTTTGCCGGCCTCCAAAGGCCTTTGGGGCGGGCCACCAGCGCATCTCAGGAATGCGCTGTTAGGCACTTAACATGACACATCTCTGGGTCGCTCGCTGTGGCTTATGGCCCTGATCCGGCTCCACAGATGCACGAGTAAAGTATTATCAAGCAGCTAGCTGCTTGAAAACACAAGTAGGGATGTGTACTCAAATGCCTGTAACTCTCCTTTGCTAGACTGAGGCAAACATAGGTTTGTTTTATGATAAAAACAACAATGTGCGTCCCACTGTGGACAACAAGATGGATGTTTTTACTTTATCGGGTTTTTTCTTTATCAGGTTTTCTTTCGGCCCCCATGGCAGCTTAATGCAGTTCAAACCTTTGCTTAAAATTCCTCCAGTTTTTCTGCTATATTGCCAGGCATCCACAGGCCATGTCGGGATTGTGAAAACTCTACAATTACCTTTTTGTTGCTAGTTGACAATCAGGCTTTGAATCCTTCGGTGGAGCTCTGCTTGCCCCATCTATGGTTACCAACCTGCAGGCGGGGCCTGGAGTTCTCCCTCAGTTACAACTCATGTACAAGCTGCAGAGATCAGGTCCCTTGGAGGAAATGTAGGGTTGCCAACCTCCAGGCAGTAGCTGGAGATCTCCTGCTATTACAACTGATCTCCAGCCGATAGAGATCAGTTCACCTGGAGAAAATGGCTGCTTTGGCAATTGGACTCTAAGGCATTGAAGTCCCTCCCCTCTCCAAACCCCACCCTCCTCAGGCTCCACCCCCAAATCTCCAGGTTTTCCCCAACCTGAGCTGGCAACCCTATGCCACAACCTCATCAAACTCCACCCTCGCCAGGCACGGCCCTCAACATCTCTTGGCATTGGCCAAGGCAGATCTGGGAACCTAAGTGGTTGTATTACTGCCCACCTCTTCTGTATACTGGGACACTGAACACATGAAGCTGCCTTGCACTGAATCAGACCCTTGGTCCATCAAAGTCAGTATTGTCTGCTCAGACCAGCAGTGGCTCTCCAGGGTCTCAGGTAGGGGTCTTTCACATCACCTACTTGCCTGGTTCCTTCCTTTAACTGAAGATGCCAGGGATTGAACCTGGGACCTTCTGCATGCCAAGCAGATGCTCTACCACTGAGCCACGGCCCCTTCCCAGTTGATTTACCCCTAGGGTATGGAAGGGTCTCCAGGGTCTCAGGCAGAGGTCGTTCACATCACCTACTTGCCTAGTCCCTTTAACTGGAGATGCCAGGGATTGAATCTGGGACCTTCTGCATGCCAAGCAGATGCTCTACCACTGAGCCACAACCCCTCACAAAACATATGGGTCGCCATACTCTGAGGAAGAAGTCCAAGTAGTTGCCACTGATCATTACACCACTTTCTTTCTCCTTCTCATCTTTCCCTCCAGGGAAAGAGCCCTCTAAAATGTTACCCCCAAATCTGACAAATTATTGCAAACACTCTGCTATTTCCTTGCACCTGCATTGCAGAAAGCGGGATCAGAACCACCAATCACTCGGTCCTCTCTTTGTATTTCCCAGACCTCCTCTCTGCAAGACATCGGCCGCTAAGGGACTCATATCCGCCCAACACATAACAAATCGAAATTATAATTGGAGCCAGACTAATTTCCCAACCTCTCCCTTCAATTGCGGGGGAACAAGTGCCAATTAAGTCTGAAAAATACAATCTCCCATCATGAATATGGATTTACGGCTTCAAGTAATATAGGTAGCTTTCCTCGGCCGGGGCTCCCAGCTGTTAATTTGGGAAATCACTCCATGCCTCTGAAGTCATGTTGTACAAACAGCGCAGAAGAGGAAGCGGGATGCTCACGTGTGAAAATAAAACATTAATCCGGGGGAACATCTGGATCTGGAGATCTCTGATTTATGACAACTTATGATGGACTACCTTCTGTTAGTCTTGTAAGGTGCCCCAGGAAATCTGGTTGTTGTTGGGATTTCCCCCCGCCCAGATCAACACAGGAGCTCTGTTTGCAAGTTACAGTGAATGCACATTCAATCTGCATACAGTGTACACTTGATTTTTCTTTACATGTGCATTGAATAATTCTCAGCCAGAGTGCTGTAGAGGTTAAGAGCGGTGGTTTGGAGCGGTGGAGGCTGATCTGGAGAACCGGGTTTGATTCCCCACTCCTCCACATGAGCTGCGGGTGCTAATTTGGTGAACCGGATTTGTTTCCCCACTCCTACACATGAAGCCAGCCGGGTGACCTTGGGCTAGTCACAGCTCTCTCAGCCCCACCTACCTCACAGGATGTCTGTTGTGGGGAGGGGAAGGTGATTGTAAGCCACTTTGATTCTTCCTTGAGTGGTAGAGAAAGTTGGCATATAAAAACCACTTCTTCTTCTTCTTCTTCTTCTTCTTCTTCTTCTTCTTCTTCTTCTTGTCAATGTACAATTGATTCAAACCCATATTTGTTCATGTACTGGTCTCTCATTTCATTTGTAAAGTGAACACA
Source organism: Euleptes europaea (assembly GCF_029931775.1). NCBI lineage: Eukaryota > Metazoa > Chordata > Lepidosauria > Squamata > Sphaerodactylidae > Euleptes > Euleptes europaea. The sequence goes on from NC_079315.1 coordinate 16,658,145, forward strand.
TGTTTTTCAGGATGTACATGTGTTCACTGTTGCATGTGGACAGGGCTAGAGCTGAACACCAATGGGTGAAGGACTAACTTCCTATGATCTCTCATGTGAAGTCATCCTGAGCAGCAGACCCCACCGAAGTGCATGGGAGAGGTGCAAGATCCCTGCTTTGCGGATCTTCTGAATCGCTGGTCCTTCTGAAAAAATAATTTCCTGGTGGATAACGCACATGGTTGGACCAGCACGCAAGTGTTTGGTGCCAAGAGCAGGTTGTTTCAGGAGGATGTAAAGTATCACTCTGCTCTGGTTAGACCTCAACTAGAGTATTGTGTTCAGTTTTGGGCACCGCAGTTTAAGAAGGATGTAGACAAGCTGGAACGTGTCCAGAGGAGGGCAACGAAGATGGTGAGGGGTCTGTAGACCAAGTCCTATGAGGAAAGGTTGAAGGAGCTGGGTATGTTTGGCCTGAAAAGGAGAAGACTGAGAGGGGATATGATAACCATCTTCAAGTACTTGAAGGGCTGTCATGTAGAGGAGGGTGCCGAGTTGTTTTCTGTTGCCCCAGAAGGTTGGACCAGAACCAACAGGTTGAAATTAAATAAAGAGTTTCCACCTAGACATTAGGAAGAATTTTCAAACAGTTAGAGCGGTTCCTCAGTGGAACAGGCTTCCTCAAGAGGTGGTAAGTGCTCCTTCTCTGGAGGTTTTGAAGCAGAGGTTAGATGGCCATCTGTCAGCAATGCTGATTCTATGCCCTTAGGTAGAACATGAGAGGGAGGGCATCTTGGCCATCTTCTGGGCATGGAGTAGGGGTCACTGGGGGTGTGGGGGGAGGTAGTTGTGAATTTCCTGCATTGTGCAGGGGGTTGGACTAGATGACCCTGGTGGTCCCTTCCAACTCTATGATTCTATGACAATATTAATAATAAAGATTTATTGTCTCATTTGTAAAAAGAAAAAAGGAAATCTGTTTTATTTGCTGCTGAAGACTAATATGGTTTTAGATCAGGGATTGGGCTATGCTTAAGGATGCCACTTGCCTATGATACCGGTAGACCTTCTCCTGCCCTGTGCACGCTTCACCTGTTCCTGGGCAATTGAGAGAAGGGAGAAAACGGCAATGTCACTTCCAGTCACTGCGGCTGCAGCACTCTAGGAATTTCCCCAGTCTCTATGGTCTTACCATAGAGATTGGAGGAATTCCTAGAAAAAGTTGCAGCATGGGAAAAGTTGCAGAAAAGCATGTAGGTGGTGCTGATCCTGGTTACTGGGTGTTCAGTTCCCCAGGGTTCTTTGGTTCAGACATTCATGTGAGCTGTAATATATGTGATTGATTATCACCCATTGAGCTGTGCAATGTGGTACTTTCGGGGTAAACCCCTGCTCCCTGCTCCAAGCCATCTGATGGATTGGCAGGGAATTGCCTGCTAATCCAAGCAACCTGGCAACCCTATAGCTGTAGTCTGGTTAAAGTGTGGAACTCTATGCCCTAGGATATGGTGATGGCTGCCAACTTGGAAGGCTTTGAGAAGGGAGTGGACATGTTCATAAAGGAAAGGGCTATCCATGGCTACTAGTCAAAACGAACACTGGTCATGATGCATATCCATTATCTCTAGTATCAGAGAAGCATGGCTATTATATTAGGTGCTGTGGAACACAGGCAGGACGGTGCTGCTGCAGTCATCTTGTTTGTGGGATTCCTAGAGGCACCTGGTTGGCCACTGTGTGAACAGACTGCTGGACTTGATGGGCCTTGATCTTAGGGTTGCCAACCTCCAGGTACTAGCTGGAGATCTGCTATTACAACTGATACCCAGCTGAGATTTCCCCTGGAGAAACTGGCTGCTTTGGCAATTGGACTCTATGGCATTGAAGTCCCTCCTCTTCTCAAACCCCACCCTCCTCAGGCTCCACCCCAAAATCCTCCTGCCGGTGGTGAAGAGGGACCTGGCAACCCTAATATTAACTCAATAAGTGTGTGTGTGTGTGTGTGTTTATGTATGTGTAAAGGGCCATCAAGTCACAGCCAATTTATGGCGACCCCATAGGCTTTTCAAGGCAAGAGATGTTCGGGGTGGTTTGCCATTGCCTGCCTCTGCGGAGTCCTCCTTAGCAGTCTCCCATCCAAGTACTGACCCTGCTTAGCTTTCAAGATCTGACAAGATCAGGCTCCACCATACTGCCTTCCCTCCACATCTCCCTGTACACAGGCCTTATGAGAAGCTTTCCCACCACCATGACCACGTGTTACTGGCTTGTGCCCCAGGTGTGTGTACATCAGCAAAGGAATATGTGTGTGTACATGCATCATTATGCTCACACCTATACAAATCCCAATGAAGGGGAAACCATGGATCTTCAGGAAGAAGAGTTGGTTTTTATATGCCGACTTTCTCTACCACTTAAGGGAGAATCAAACGGGCTCACAATCACCTTCCCTTCCCCTCCCCACAACAGACACCCTGTGAGGTAGGCGGGGCTAAGAGAGTGTGACTGGCCCAAGGTCACCCAGCTGGCTTCATGTATAGGAGTGGGGAAATAAATCCAGTTCACCAGATTAGCCTCCTCTGCTCATGTGGAGGAGTGGGGAATCAAACCCATTTCTCCAGATCTCATGTGGAGGAGTGGGGAATCAAACCCGGTTCTCCAGCTGAGAGTCCTCCGCTCCAAACCACCTCACTTAACCACTACACCACACTGGCTCTGTCTGCCTTTTTTTTTTTTTAAATAAATGAAAAGGACTTTTCAGAGGCTCAGAGGGATTTCAGCGAAACCCAAAGCTGGCTGTTCTCTTGCACAGTAATGTTAGCATTTCAGCTTTTCTCTAAGTGACTATGAATTCCTCCCCTTCCCCCCCACTTAAGGAATGTTCCTGTTTTTTAATGCTAACATTACAGGAAATTTGTGCTGCTGCTTACGGCTGACAGAAGGAGCTGTTAATGGTGCCTGTGTACCCCATGAAAAGTTTATTTTCAATAAAATTATAAGCCTCTCCCTTTTCTTCCTCTCATTGTGGCTGCTTCCTCTCTGTCTGTGTGTGCTCATGTTTTGGGAGCAGCCAACAATTGAAATGATTGCTCTGTCGCAGAACTCCCTGTATCAAGGTGCTTTGGGCTTTCCCAGGCTGGTGTGTCAGCCACTGGCAGTGGAAATTAGTCCGAGGCTGTGGGTTTGTTTCATAAAAACTCTCCCAGGCCCACTTCAATCGCCTGCCAGAGAGAGTTGCTTCACTTCTCTTCCTCTTCCAAAACTGAGCTGCACGCCGTGTGCCTCGGACTGATTTTGGCAAGTCACTTAGCGCCGAATGGGGAAGGCATTGGCTAGAAAACTTTCCAGTAATAGAAACTGGCATCGGACGATCTTCAGCCAGGGAAGCCCGGTGTGACCATCTTCTGCAATTGAAGGGCTGGAGCTGAAGAGTCTTCGGTTGTGGTTGAAATTCCTGAACATACAGGTCATTTCTCCCTAATTGCTTTGGGAAGAAACGGAGACATTGAATTCTTCGCAATTACACATCACTAATGCTCAGACTAAGCTAATATTTCTTTTTGTGAATACTTTTGGCAGGGCTGAAAATCACCTTCGTCATTTGTGTGTGTGTGTGTGTGTGGGGGCTCTCCTTGAGTTTCCCTGACCTGGCTGGCCCAGGCTAGCCTGATCTCATCAGATTTTGGAAGCTAAGCAGGGTCAGAAGGAGTAGTTGTTGAGTTTTATACCCTGTTTTTCTCTGCCTTAAGTGGCTTACAATCACAGTCCCTTCCTCTCCTCACAATAGACACCTTATGAGGTAGGTGAGGCTGAGTTTGGAAAGAACTGTGATTGGCCCAAGGTCACCCAGCAGGCTTCATGTGTAGGAGTGATGAAACAAACCCTGTTCACCAGATTAGAGTCTGCTGCTCATGTGGAGGAGTGGGGAATCAAACCTGGTTCTCCAGATTAGAGTCCTCCGCATTTAACCACCACATAACGCTGGCAAGGAAGTCCAGGGTTACTGTGCAGAGGCAAGCAATGGGAAATGGCTTACTTGCCCTGAATGTCCTTTGCTGGGTTTGCCATAAGTTGGTTTTGACTTTACGGCACTTATATATGTACAGGTGGATGTAACTTAACACTTATCTCCTGCTTCTTAGCTACATCCACGTAGAACCCCTCCCCACAACCCACAAGTAGGGCTTTCCCACTTAAAACCTCTTATGAAGTTTCATTGCATGAGGCTCTACAGAGAAACAGGATCCGCAACTCCAGCTTAAAGCAAGCATTAGCAAAGGCCAATGGCCACCTCTCAGGTTTCAGATTCCCAGTTGCTAAGGTGATGGCTAAGGTGGGTTGGTTGTGCCATCAGTCAGGGACTAAGCTTCTGTGAGAGCTGAGTAGAACCACTTCTGGTTTAGTGGATGTCCATCTACTGCATCTGGTGTGGGGGATGTGGTACTATTCTCCTGACTCAAAAATTGGTGTACCACCAAGCCCTGACTTCCTGCAAAAGAAGGCTTTTTATGCATGGGTAGTTTCGCACAGTATTTGATCTTAAATTCTCAAATCACTATGCACAGGGGCTTCCCCCCCAAGAAATTCCTGGAGTACTTGGGGTTAAATTTATGCATCACCATGGAAAATGCGGAGCTTCAGAATTCCTCACTAGTATTCTTGCTAGTCACAACCCCCCCAAAAAAACACTTTTCAATCAGGCTGAGGTCTGAAACTGATGACATTCGCTGTGAAACTGACCAAATAAGCAGCCGCATAGGTTGTTTGTGATTATTTCAGTGTTCTCCCTAGTTGCAAACAAAAAAACCTGTTAGATCAGGCTGAGATATGAAACTGACCACACTCACTGTGAAACTGACCAACTAAGCAGCCTCATAGTATTCCAACTTTGAGGGGAGGGGTTGGATGAGGGGAAAGACAAGTGGGAGGGAGAAGTGAGAATGGGCATGGGGAGAAAACCCCGAATTTGGCAAGGATGCACAGGACTAGCTTTCGATTTGGGATTGAGGCAGACATTAAACTCGGGGTAAAACAGCATCCACAATACACGGGGAAAACATGAGGGGAGAGCAAGGTGACTTCTAAAGGTCGGAAAATACATGCATAATGAAAACAAAGCCCCAATTCCCCACTCCTCCACATGAGTGGTGCATTCTAATGTGGTGAAACGGGTTGGTTTCCCCACTCCTACACATGCAGCCTGCTGGGTGACCTTGGGCTAGTTACAGTTTTCTCCGAATTCTCTCAGTCCCACCTACTTTACAAAGGTGCCTGTTGTGTGTGTGTGTGGGGGGAGGGAAGGTGATTGTAAACTGCTTTGAGACTCCTTTCGGTAGAGAAAAGTGGGGTATATAAACCAACTCCTCCTCCTCCTCTTCTTCTAATGCCAGAGACGGTTTGGTTGGAAACATATTAAGGCAGAACTAACCAATCAAGGGAAAAAATCGAGAGGATCCAGGAAGAGGCTTCTAGACTATAACACAAGACTTCCCAAGGGTAGATGACAGATTTTTGGATGCTCCCTCACAAAGACTTCCTTTAATTTAAAAAGCCCCCCAAACAAATACATATTGTGTAGGGAATTTGGGATATAATTGGGTTGGGGGTTCCTTCCATTTTTCCTCTGCGCTCTAAAAAAGCAGAGTCCACGAAGCTCTTCTTTCTGTGTTTTTGCTGATTGCATTTCTGCTTTGCATCTTGCTTGTGGAGGGCTGTATAGTCTATTGTGGTTAAGACTCTTCCTGAATTTTGTGCACTGGTTTGAATTCTGGCAATGGCAATATGCTCACAAAAACTGCTGGTGCTAAGAAGCCCGTGCTCGATAAAGGTTGCTTCTGTGTAACATTAAATGGTTAGACCTCCCCTAGAGTATTGTGTTCAGTTTCGGGCACAATTTAAGAAAGATGTAGACAAGCTGGAATGTGTCCAGAGGAGGGCAACAAAGATGGTGAGGGGTCTGGAGACCAAGTCCTATGATGAAAGGTTGAAGGAGCTGGGTATGTTTAGCCTGAAGAGGAGAGGACTGAGAGGGGATATGATAACCATCTTCAAGTACTTGAAGGGCTGTCATGTAGAGGATGGTGCTGAGTTGTTTTCTGTTGCCCCAGAAGGTCGGACCAGAACCAATGGGTTGAAATTAAATCAAAAGTTTCCATCTATACATTAGGAAGAATTTTCTAACAGAGCGGTTCCTCAGTGGAACAGGCTTCCTCGGGAGGTGGTAAGTGCTCCTTCCCTGGAGGTTTTTAAGCAGAGGCTAGATAGCCATCTGTCAGCAATGGTGATTCTATGACCTTAGGCAGTTCATGAGAGGGAGGGCATCTTGGCCATCTTCCGGGCATGGATGTGTGTGTGTGTGGGGTGGAGGTAGTTGTGAAATTTCTGCATTTTGCAGGGGGTTGGACTAGATGACCCTGGTGGTCCCTTCCAACTCTATGATTCTATGAAATAGGACAGGGTCATCTCTAGAACATGCAACTCTTGACATCAAAGACGTCTCTTATGTTTTTAGCTGTGCTCAACTATTTTCTGCTGAGGTTTGGGAGTTCCCCACTAGTCATAAGCGATTCCTATTACCCATGAATGGCACTTGAGCTACAGCAGCCAGAGATATGTAAGCACTTCCAGCAGAAAAATGCTTTCCTGTGCTCTACAGCAGTTATTCCCAGTGCTTCAGGCTAAGGCAGAGCTTGATCTAGTTGTAGTTGAATGTGTTGGCAGAGGGCTAAGTACGCAGAGAAGCGTCAGACTCACTGATTAAAGATGAAGTTGCTCTTTATTGAGAGAACTACATTTTACAATAGGTAAGCTGAGAGACACAGAGCCTCTAGCAGTCTATCTAGCTAAGGAGGGAGAGAGAGAGTAGAATGACTTCCGAGAAGGAGGAGGAAATTGTCCCCTGAGGGTATCAGTCTGAGGACAGTCAAGAAGTGTGAAAAAGGGTGAAAGGTCCTTACAGCCCTAACTAGCTGACCACTTGCCCACTCCTGATGAGAGCCAGCTTGGTGTAGTGGTTAAGAGTGGTGGTTTGGAGCGGTGGGCTCTGGAGAACCAGGTTTGATTACCCACAGGCTTGATTACCCACTTCTCCATGTGAGTGGCAGATGCTAATCTGATGAACTGGATTTGTTTCCTCACGCCTACAGCTGGGAGACCTTGGGCTTGTCACAGCTCACTCAGACCAACCTACCTCACAGGGTGTCTGTTGTGGGGAGGGGAAGGTGATTGTAAGCCGGTTTAATTCTTCCTTAAGTGGTAGAGAAAGTCGGCATATAAAAACCAACTCTTTTTCTTCTCAGTCCCTTTGCATACAAGACATTGCAACTTTTCCAACAGAATGCAACCATAGGAAAGCCAACTTCCAAAAATATTTTTGGTAATGCAATCAATAGATGACCAGGGAGCAATCTTTCCAAGAACTGTGGGGCACCCACCCTTACTTGCACATTTGCCAAAAAGAACGCAAGAGTACGTGGGGTAATTTTATCTCCAGTTTACTGAGCTCGGGAAGATCAGCCCAGTCACGCAGGAGATGCCGGCAGGAGGTACAGGCTTGACTCTATGGCACAACCAAACCCATGCGCCTGTAGGATCCTCCTGCCAAAGGGAGTTGTGAACTTTCTCTGCTTATCCCAGTTGTAGCACCTGAGTCACAAGTCTGGTCAGCCAGGAGTAAAAACAATGGGGATCTCAGAGTCTTCTATATGGGCATATCTTATATGTAAAGAAGAAGGAACTCAAATATATATATATTTTTTTAAAAACATTCTTTTTTTTCTTACTTCATTTTGGGAGAAAACCCCACAGTATTGTAAAAACAGAACAACAACAGAGAGACACTTGGCATGCAGAAATTAGTGTTCAACATTTCCATTTGATTAGTGGCAGCTGATTCGGCACATGGAATTACAGAGATTTATTTTTTTTCCTTTCTGTCCTTGAAACAGGTAAATCAGCATCTCGAAATTAATTCCAGACTGAAAACTGGTCCATACAGGGTTAAAACGAATCAGGCAACAGAAATTGGTACTATTTATAAACTAGGAACATCTGAGGACTTCTCTTTTCACATTGTAACATTACAAGGAAGTAGTTATTTTACACAGGCATCAGGGTAACGATTATCCCCATTACATTTTTTTCTTAAAACCAGCACATAAATGAAAAGGGAGCCTGGCATGTTTTGAACGACAGCCCAGCTAAAACAAGAGGGGTTATTTTCACAGCCTTACTGAAAATCTGAAAAGAGTGAAAACTGCAAGTTAACAGACTCAGCTCAGATCAAAAATCATTAAACAGCCCAAGTTACTGGGGAGGGGGTCAGTTAAGGCAGAACTAAATTCTACAAGAAACACAGAACTACTACCAAAAAAAGGCACAGGTATCTTGAGTTCCCAGCTATAACATTTAGTACAGCTTAGCCCAAATCCTTGCATTACTACAAAGAGCAATTCCCTACCTGGCTTCACATCACAGATGTGATGGAGAAGGTTGGGAGGAGAAGGTAAAATTATATAATAGAAAAATATTTTTATTTTAAGGCGCTTATATCAGGTTTAAAAACATTAAAAATGATAAAACAAGACACAATGGCAACGCATAAGGTTGATAAACTCAAACCACACTGACCATACACGATTCAGCCTACAGTCCTTCATCACTGGTCAAATAAAAACACATATAATGCAAACACAATTAATATACAAACCTAGGGCCATATATAGATAGATAACTTTACCAGGTTGATACTTGCATGCACACTCTGTATGAGAGACCAATACAGCCCAGCGTAGAACAACTTACAGGTATTCTACCTGGAAGGATTTCTAATTGGAAATTTATTATACATCCTATACACATGCCTGGGCTTGTATAAAGTTATCTTTCTATAATGGTCATACGTTTGTATATTACTTGTGTGTGCATTAAATGTGGTTTAAGTTTATCAGCATTATACGTTGCCAATGTGCCTCGTTTTATCATTTTTAATGTTTTTAACCTGATATAAGCGCCTTAAAATAATCCCCCCTTATTATATAATTTTACCTTCACCACCCAACCTTGGGTACCCAGATTTCGGTTTTTTAAGGCTGGGTTTCTTCCCCATTTTTGTGTTTTTCTTCACTGGCTCCCACTGTTGGAAAATGGGCACAACGACTTGAGTTAAAAGGCAGGAATGATCCAAACCACTCAGGGATGCCAATTTTGGCAGCAGCCCTGCGTTTCTTGTACAATTAAATTTCGACTCTTGGCGTGCACTGGGTTTCTTTGTTCAGGAGTCACAAACAACGTGCACCAGACCTAGCTGAAGATGGAGTGGGGAGCGTGGGAACTAACGTTTTTACAGATGAGGTAGAAGCCAACTTCAGTTGAACTTACAAGGGCGAGACATCTTTTGATGCAGCTATTCCGGTAGGCCCTGGAGACAGGGAAGGTGTAAGAACGAGCCATATTTTTGTGCCGGATGAAGACACCCACTGACTCAAGAGCTTCGAAGGAAGTCACAGCCCATTCCTGAAATGACAGCGTGAGGAGTCGGCGGAGAAGAGGTGCAGTGGCGCCTCCTCCTAAGCCGATTCGCACACGCTGTAAAAAAAAAAAAAGCAGTTTTGCAGCTTTTTTTTTTTTAACCGGGGCTAAAAGCCCCATTGAAAACAGCGAGGCTGCACCTGCTCAAAAGCAGATGCAGCATTGCTGTTCCTGGCGCCGGCGTAACCGGCCAAACTGGGATAGGAAGCCGCCTAACCGGCGGCTCCTCTCCCTGACCCGCCCCTGGAACGCCCCCCCTGTGCTGGTGCGGCCTCTCTACGCTGTGGCCTGCTCGGCCACCGGCGAGACTGGCCTCGCCGCCAGCATAAGTGCGTGTAATCACGGTTATACACGCACTTACGCTGGCGGCGGGGTCACGCTGCCTCCTAAGAGGTTTCGGGGGGGCCTTTCAGGAATGGGCTGTCAGAAAACAGCCCCAGTTTTGCTACCTGGTGCACTGTCCCTCTCAGTGGGAGAAGCAGTTCATCACAGGCTTTCCCTGCCGGGACCCCTGAGTGGACAAGGCCCTTGGGTATAATCTGTAGGACATCTCGGCAGGAACACTCTTTGCAATGATGCCAGTATTAACTTGAAAGAGCCTGTCTTGCAGAAGCCTCATTCGGTCTAAAATCCAGCCATGTAAACATCAACCCTCATCCTAACGACCCCCCCTGTGCCCCCCCAAGACCTACCACTCACATTGTACGTGCACAACAGGACTGACGCACTGCCTTTAATCCAGGAATCAGCGCAGAAAACCCTTACAAGCTTTATTATTGTACCAAAAAAAGGGGGTGGGTGGGGGATAAAAATATATATAATATATATATATATGTATATATTAAACCACTATTTAAAGTACATACCCTAGAGTCATAAATAACTGAACACTTTTTCGCCATTGCAAAATTACTTATCGAGGATCTTCAAATCACGTCAGCATTGTGGTAAAAAACAAAACAAAACAAAACAAAACAGAACAAGCAAATGTGGTCTCTGTGTTGCGTTAAGCTGTGCGTGACAAAAACAACACAGATTTGGATCTGGGCGCATAAATGCGCGGTGAGTTCTCTGGTGCTGGACGGGCAATTTTCGCTTTGCCCTCTTTTACCCCACAAGAGCCCATCCGTGTCCATTTGCAGATTCCATCTGGGTATGCGGAAGAGTATGTCCCCCCAACCCATCACCACACGCAAGAAGGACAGGATACTGGCGACAAGCAACGAGCAAGTTCTGAAGGCCATTCTTAGTGTTTGGCAACATTTCCTTTCACGGAGGGGTGGGGGATCCTTGGAGGCGGTCAGTTCCTTCTGTTTCTGAATGCGAGCTTACCGCCTCTCACATAAATAAAGTCCTAGTTCCGCGCAGGACAAGCCAAGTAGTGCAAGGGTTCCATTCTTAACGACGATCCATCATTCCGCTGACGGCTGCCAACGGGCTACCGGAAAGGCAGAAGTTGGCGTTCCCGTTGCGAGAAACCGTTATGGACACTGCCGGAGTCCTGCCGCCAAATCCCTCATCCACGGTCTCCCATCCACAGGAAGGAGCACGGTCAGAGCATTTATAAGGTCCGGACAGCCACAGGGTAGAGGAGAGACAAGTGTTCCGCTCCTTTAATCGGGAGCTTTCTCGCGGTGTAGTAATGTATCACTTCCGGCACGCTGTCGAAAGGAGGGCTGTTCTGGCCTAAAATGTATTTCTCTTTGGTTTTCGTCAGCTTCATGTGCATAAACCCCTGGTTGCTCCTGTAAAAAGAAGAAAGGAAACAATATAGTGTGGAACGCATCTCTCTGCAAAGTTGAAATTGGCTTTGAATAAAACTTTAAAGGCCACAGGGAGATAAGGGGGGAACATGTAGATTTACAAGAGAAATGGTGGTTTTTGCCATTCCCCACATGGAGCAGATAAAACTTGACAGCAGAGGGGGAGAAACGCGAGGAAAAGGCCAGGTGCTTCATTTTAAACCTTCACAGTAATGGCAGGAGAGATCTTTGGCTTAGCTTGATTGAAACAAGTTTGCTTTGTCTGTGTTGTGCGAAGTGATACGGAATGTTAATGAACATCCTGATGGCTAAGAAGTCAAAGAACCTGTCAGCATACAAGACTCAGAGATGGGCAGGCTGTTGGTGGGAAAGTCTGCGCAATGTTGAGCTCTTGTTAAGACTGCAGCTCAGTTCAGACAGCGTGCCAAACCATGGTTAAAGCCACTTAACCGTGGTTTTTCATGGTGTCTGGCTTGACGAATTATAGCTGCTGTTGTTGCCCTGCCAGAGGCCGCTGTACCTAGACTGACTGCTGGGCAGACAAAAGCTTTCCCTGTAGTACATTTGGATGCTCAAGACATGTCTTGTATTTTGATTAGTGCTAACTGTGGCTCGGTGTCCACGTTTGACTTGTGTCTGTTTGAATGTTACCTGTGTGTAGAAGTGTATTTTGAGTGAAGGGGGGCTGCATGTGTATGTAAATATGGGAAGGGGTTCAAGAGTGAAGGAAGAAATGCAGCGAGGGATTTACATGTGTGCGTGGCTACTGGTAAAAATGGATACTAGTCATTATGCATACCTATTCTTTCCAGGATCAGAGGAGCATGTCCATTATGTTAGGTGCTGTGGAACAGAGGCAGGACAATGCTGCTGCAGTTGTCTAGTTTGTGGGCTTCCTAGAGACACCTGGTTGGCCACAGTGTGAACAGACTGCTGGACTTGATGGGCCTTGGTCTGATCCAGTAGGGCCTTTCTTATGTTCTTATGCATGCACACAAAAAACTGCCAGCCCACACGAGGTGGGGAGACCCACGGTTTGCTCCATGCAGATGTCATGCTGAGCCATGGTAAATGCAAACCATGGGTTCCAAAGTAACTTCAAACCAGGGTGACACATGCTGGCTTGAGGCCAATCTGCAGCCATGCTGTAACAAGAAGAGTTAGTTTTTATATGCCAACTTTCTCTACCACTTAAGGAAGAATCAAACCGGCTTACAATCGCCTTATCTTCCCCTGTGAAATAGGTGGGGCTGAGAGAATGTGACTAGCCCAAGGTCACCCTGCTGGCTTTGTGTGGAGGAGTGGGGGGAACAAATCCAGTTCACCAGATTAGCCCCTGCCGCTCATGTGGAGGAGTGGGGAATCAAACCCGGTTCTCCAGATTAGAGTCCGCTGCTCCAAACCACCGCCCTTAACCACTTACTACACCATGCTGGATCTCTTTAGGTATTTAGACTCCTAACACTTACTTGTGGTTAAAGAGCAATGTCTGCGGAAGCTCTTTGCTTACACAAAGAGCCAAAATGTAAGAAACTCATGGAAATCTCGGATGTGTAGAGAAAGTGTCTCCCCACTTAATTAAGGGGGGGGGCACGGTGAGACACCACAGTGTAGGCATTCAATTCTGCACCTCAAGGGTCAATGGACAGACCATTGTAAGCTGAGAACAGCTCCTTTCTCCCTTCTGAAATTGCCTAAGCATTTTTTTCTTTCAAAGTAAATGTTTCCTACGGAAACGCTGAAGCAAATTTCAGGCTCACATTATTCAGATTTGTTGAGGCAATTTCGTGATGAAATGACCCTTCTCTGCAGAGCAGAAATCACTGCAGGCGCGGTAATTATAGCTTTGGCAAGCTTAAAAAAATCTTGATTTAAATTTCAATTCTTTACAAGAATGATTCTCTTTTGAAACATAATTGCTCTCTAAACGATTTCCTTTAAGCCATGTGTGACATCTCTAAATACATTATTATGAGCAGATATATTGTTCTGTTCCTTGGGTTCATTATGGTTCCCCCCCCTTACTCTGTGAGTAAATGGTTTAGGATTCTGCCACTAAATAAATGGGATTGTTGGAAAAGGGTGCATATTAATTCAAGGCTAGAGCAGAGCACAGATCCTGTCTGGATGCCTTTAAGGCTCAAAGCTATAAGAAAAGAAGTTACTGGCAGAAATCTCTTTCCGTATTTGCTGTGCTACTGATTACGTAATGGTCTCTAGATCAACTGCTGGGTTAGCCTGGGATTTCATGGGTGGCAGGTATGCCAGAAAGTGGGAGGCTAGTAAAAATGTTGGAGGGCTAGAAAAGTCTATTTTATTTACAAAGTTTATATCCTGCCCTTTCTGCCAATTCAGGGCCACCGTTAAACGAGCATAATCAAAACACATCATAAAACCAATTAAAAAGCAGCACTCAAAATACTTATATAGCAAATTAAAACATAGGGCAGGAAGGAAGGATCATTGAAGATCACTGAAGACAGACGAAAGAAGGATCACTGAAGACAGACGAAAGAAGAAGAGGAGTTGGTTTTTATATGCCGACTTTCTCAACCACTTAAGGGAGACTCAAACAAGCTTACAATCACCTTCCCTTCCCCACAACAGACACCCTGGGAGGTAGGTGGGGCTGAGAAAGCTCTTATTAGAACTATGACTAGCTCAAGGTCACCCAGCTGGCTTCGTGTTTAGGAGTGGGGGAAACAAACCCAGTTCACCAGATTAGTCTTTGTTGCTCATGTGGAGGAGTGGGGAACCGAACCCGGTTCTCTAGATCAGACTCCACCACTCCAAGCCACTGCTCTTAACCACTACACCACGCTGGCTCACTGTATGGCCAAACTCTGATCCAGCTATCTTTGTACTCTTCCTGCACCGGAGAAACCTGTCCTTCTGCCCTATTTCACCACATTTCCCATCATGCCCAATTTTCTGTGCCAATGTTTTGTCCCTGGCAGATTGCCGCGGGCCGATGGGCCAGGAAGTATTCACCTGCTATGTCAACGGCTGTCCCTCTCTGCTTTGCAACGAATACTTCTGCCGCAGGGAGAGGAGGAGAGGCACGTTACAGCAGCAGTGAACGCTAGTGTTTTGCAACCCTTCCATACTGCATAGGGTTGCCAGGTCCCTCTTCGCCACTGGCGGGAGGTTTTTGGGGCTGAGGGGCTTCAATGCCATGGAGTCCAATTGCCAAAGCGGCCATTTTCTCCAGGTGAACGGATCTCTATCAGCTGGAGATCAGTTGTAATAGCACGATATCTGCAGCTAGTACCTGAAGATGAGAGAACATTGTGTTCCAATCAACATGTGAACTTGCTACTGTGCAGTCTGTGTTGAACCCTGATGAAGAACCTACTGAAACAGGGAGAATATCAGATCCCTGTCCTGTGATGGGTTCATTTGAACCAACTTTTGTCCACTTTTGAAGTCCTGCACCTCGCTACACAGCTCCAGGGAGATTGGGATTGACTGTTCCTTTCTGTCTCAAGGAGTTCTGGGCATGGACTTTAATTCTCTCTACTTTATATTGCGAATACAACAGTTCTGTTCATGTTATGGTGTAAGAACTGCACATTGTATTATATGATTGTATTTGAATGTACTTTTGAACAGTATTCAATTATAGAATCATAGAGTTGGAAGGGACCACCAGGGTCATCTAGTCCAACCCCCTGCACAATGCAGGAAATTCACAACTACCTCCCCCACCCACACCCAGTGACCCCTACTCCAAGCCCAGAAGATGGCCAAGATGCCCTCCCTCTCATGAACTGCCTAAGGTCATAGAATCAGCATTGCTGACAGATGGCCATCCAGCCTCTGCTTAAAAACCTCCAGGGAAGGAGCGCTTACCACCTCCCGAGGAAGCCTGTTCCACTGAGGAACCGCTCTAACAGTTAGAAAGTTCTTACTAATGTCTAGACAGAAACTCTTCTGATTTAATTTCAACACGTTGGTTCTGGTCCGACCTTCTGGGGCAACAGAAAACAACTAAGCACCATCCTCTATATGAAAGCCCTTCAAGTATCATATCCCCTCTCAGTCTTCTCCTCTTCAAGCTAAACGTACCCAGCTTCTTCAACCTTTCCTCATAGGGCTTGGTCTCCAAACCCCCTCACCATCTTTGTTGCCCTCCTCTGGACACAGAATCATAGAACATGGCAAGAGAATCATAGAAATTGACAACAAAGCTACACTGTTCACGTTATACGTAGTTTTCTGTATTTTTCATAGCCAATACTGCTGTTACTTGGTTTGCATACCTGGAGGTTGGCAACCCTAGTGCCACATTCCTGAGCTTTATTGCAACTGGGGTCTCTGCACAGGTGCAGCGGATGTGCCCAGCTGTGTGCGTGTGTTTGCTTTAGAAGATACACTGAAAGGTTACAAGTACAGTCAAATGAATGTTCCACTAAAAGCGTGATGGGAAATGGCTAATTAAAAAGAGGCCTGTAAATACCCACTGGGACACACTAAGAATCACTTCCAGACACTGTGGTAGATCGGAAAGAGAGTAGATTTTCTTCTTCTCTTTCATGCCAACGCACCACAATGTGTGGCCTGGTGTTAAAACATTTTTTGTGGGCTGGTGACTTGTGTGTGAACTTATTTGCAAGGGTTGAATTCGAGCACGACAAACGTCATTAAACGCAGGCTGGGGAAATTAAAACCAGAGAGAGCTGGGCATTTGGGGTTTTCTTCCCACTCCCTCGAAGGCAAGCAAAGAAGCAAAGAAGCATTTGATTAAATGTAGGTGAGCACCTATTCTGACGCAAGAGGCAAGACGAAGGTATCCGTGGGAGAAGTTGGCCGAAAGGAAATCCAACTTGGCATTGTGACGGAGGTGGAGGAAACGGCCTACCTGATAAGGGCAGAATTGCAAATCGTCTTGGGAGGCAAGAAGAGACTGACTAAACCAAGTTATGAAATCTCCCTCCATTTGGCAATTATAAGAGCAGGTGTCTAACGTCTGGCAGAGAAGGCCTCATAAATGCCACTATTATGGTCTCTCTGACCTGGGAGATTCCTCCCCAAAGGTATGATAGAGTGAGATTTCTGCAGGTTTTTTGTGAGTGACTACTACAAAACTCAGGCCCAGTCCACACTCAACAGTGAATTTCATGGAAAAACTGTGCCTGGGTTGCATGACTTGAAATCTGCAAAAAAGGGAAATTGCGTGGCTGAATGCTCCCAATATATTAATGACCCCCCCCCAAAAAAAAACCTCACACACCTGGTTCTATCTTGGGTCGTTTATGCATGGGTACTTTCACTCATGTTCTCCCTGTCTGTCTCGGTTGTTCCTTGGAGTTATGCATGAGTTTTCTGTCCACCGGAGATGACTTCGCTGCCTAGGGTTGCCAACCTCCAGGTAATACCTAGAGATCTCCTGCTATTACAACCGATCTCCAGCCAACAGAGATCAGTTCACCTGGAGAAAATGGCCACTTTGGCAATTGGACTCTATGGCATTGAAGTCCCTCTCCTCCCAAACCCCACCCTCCTCAGGCTCCGTCCCAAAAACCTCCCGCCGGTGGCGAAGAAGGACCTGGCAACCCTACCGCTGCCAGCCCTCACAAATCCCGGAACTTCCCGTTCCTCTGTTAACCCAATTCTCCCGAGCTCAGCCAGGTGAAATCCCCGTGCATAAGGCAAAGTGCGGGACATGCAAGCTTGGTTTTGCTCACAGCCTATCACAAATCAGCATGTCCAGAGGCAGGGATTCAAATACTTCCTGCTTCCTCGGAGCTCTTTCTGAGCAGAAGAAAGGCTTTTTAAAACTGAGGCCTGGATTTCTCTCCCCACCTCCTTTCATATTGCTCTGTTCTTTGTTTTTTGTTCTTTTTCATGAAGCAATGGGGGGATTTCTCTCACAATAAGCTCTACAACGTAAGCCAATTACAAAGCAGCATTTAAAGGGGCGGGGACTTGAGCTTGGAGACTGCCGGTGCATAGAGTCCTAACAGGAAAGTGTGGATCCAGCGAGCAACGAACCTCAGGTAAAACTCCCATACATAAACAACTGTAGTCTTCTCCTGACATGCTAGTTTCAATGTCAAGGGATTTATTTGGGGGAAGGAAAAATTCAAACATGCAATTCCTCACCTGCAAGGCAACGTGGGAGCAATCCAAGAATGGTTTTACAAGTTGAGGGCTGTCCTACAGACTCAGTTTCCACCATGCAATCACAGTTTAGGTGGTACCTAATAAAATCTATCAAGATATCAAGCTGGATAAGCTACAGCCTCCCTCACAAATTTTACACCCATGGGAGAAGGGATCTTTATCAAGGTCACATGGTCTCCAAGAGCTGTCTGACACTGCTGAGCTGTCGTGCGACTTCACACAGGTATAACACCTTAGAGCCAAAAGAGTGAGTCAGAAAGGTGACCTCAGCAGTCACATTTGGAATGGGGCTGCAAGGCAGATGGCGGAGTGGGGGTGGGGTTGGGGGAAGAAGAGACATCCCAAGGAGAAATTACTTTCTAGTTAAAAAACCAACATGCTCTGGAGAAGAAATCTGTCCCAGTCTGCCTTATTAATTTCAGAAGGCTGTCAAAATAATGATTTCTGTAACCTGCTTAAATAAATGTGTGGATTGTTCATTTCTAGGTATCCCTGCACTGGACTGTCAGATGGTGCCGAGTTGTTTTCTGTTGCCCCAGAAGGTCGGACCAGAACCAACGGGTTGAAATTAAATCAAAAGAGTTTCCGTCCAGACATAAGGAAGGATTTTCTAACAGAATGGTTCCTCAGTGGATCAGGCTTCCTCGGGAGGTGTAAGTGCTCCTTCCCTGGAGGTTTTTAAGAAGAGGCTAGATGTCCATCTGTCAGCAATGCTGATTCTATGACCTTAGGAAGATGATGAGGGGGGGCATCTTGGCCATCTTCTGGGCATGGAGTAGGGGTCACTGGGTGTGTGTGGGGGGGAGGTCATTGTGAATTTCCTGCATTGTGCAGGGGGTTGGACTAGATGACCCTGGTGGTACCTTCCAACTCTAGGATTCTATGATCAAATCTTTCAGGAGGCAGTCCTGTAGCAGTTAAAATGACGCCATCGATCGAGACCAAGCTAGGCAATAACGAGCAGATGGGGTAACTCGCAACCTGCTGTACTGACCATCTGGTCAGGAGTACTTATTCAAGGGTGGCGCACATTTCCTCGTGGTCAAGGAAATGGCACAAGGCATGCAAACTGTCCATGCAATGTGCAGATCAGTCCTTTGATGCTTATGTGGACACCTCCAAGAACAAAACTGTGCGCATGGAACACACACACGTGTCGTGCATTTAGCAAGACTGGGGCGCACACCTGCAGTGCTGTGCATCCCCCTGGTTGGGACGTGAAATGGTCCAAAGTAACCTGGGCTCAAGAACTTAATAAATGAGACCACCATTGCTTAAAAACCTTGCATCTCCCACTGACTCTCACAGTAAAAGGTAAAGGTAGTCCCCTGTGCAAGCACTGGGTCATTACTGACCCATGGGGTGACATCACATCCCGACGTTTCCTAGGCAGACTATGTTTACGGGGTGGCTTGCCATCGCCTTCCCCAGTCATCTACACTTTACCTCCAGCAAGCTGGGTACTCATTTTACCGACCTCGGAAGGATGGAAGGCTGAGTCAGCCCTGAGCCGGCTACCTGAAACCAATTTCCATCGGGATCGAATGCAGACTTACTGCAGCTTACCACTCTGTGCCACGGGGCTCAGACTCTCATGAGGCTGGTGCAGTAAGACAGCCCTGTGCACGACAACCAATGTCCAAGAGTCGTTCCACACAACCAAACTGTCAGAGAAATGCCCGGGGCAGGGTGGCTGAGAGCTTTCCTTGAAACTGCTACCAAAGTCTTTCCCTGGAAAAGATGCTGAAAGCTATCTATCGTGGCCTTTGGCAGTTTCAGGGAGCCCTCCAAAGGTTCAGCCGCCAGCTCTTCCCTGAAAAGCCTCCGGAAACAACCTTGCCAACCCAGCGTTTCATTAAAGCCAGAGTGAGAAAGGGACAGCCAGCGTGCCACAGTGATTGAGAGTGGCAGACTCTAATCTGGAGAACCAGGTTTGATTCCCCACTCTTCCACACAAAGCCTGATTGGGTGACCTCAGGCCGGTCACAGTTCCCCTAGCCTATGCAACTGGAGACAGGCAATGGCAAACCACCGCCTCTCGCCTTGAAAACCCTACAGGGTCACCACAAGCCGGCTGAGACTTGACGGCACACACAAGAAAGGGAACAAAAGCTTCAGCCAAGGCTCTTGATAGGGGTATAAGTGGCTGCATCCTTCACACCTTCGCTGACACCCCTTTGTGGACGAAGAGGCAAGAAATAATTACAGAGGACTTTGAAAGCGACCTGCTCAATTATCCTACTGAGCTGCAGAAGGAAGGATAATATCATCTCTAGTTATAGGGAAAGGGGGGGAAAAACACCTGTCCCGCCACCATAACAAATAGAAAATTTCTCATCAAGAGGATTATCAAATGCTCCCCATAAGCAGACCCCCCCCAATAATACGAGCCACCCCCTTCCTAATAATCAAGGTATTTAATAATACATCACACATCTTCGCAGCTGCCGGGGCGTATCGCCTACAGCCGAGCGTTGCTTCCTAAGACCTCTTACTTTTTTTGGTTGTAATTGCTTAATGCATTTTTCATGAAGAGCACAGAGTGATAGTTATGTTAAATGGCCTCCTTCCCTCCCCCCACGATAAAAATCACTTTAAAAGACTCCCATGTAACATTTATGCAATTGCAGGCAGAGCAGGCAGCCCGGTGATTATAAGCCTATTACTCGGAATCCCGACCCGTCTTCGGGTTCACTTCATCTTAAAAGGAGGAGGGGAGAATCGTCATCCCCTAATCAGAATACAAGCTGATTTCTCTCCGCTAAAGCTGTAATTATGAGACAGCTGACGCTCGGCTCCATCACGCTTGGAAGCGGCTTTGGACAATCACCGCCGCAAATGACAGTCACCTAGCTAGCTAACTTCGGGGACAAAGGCGCTGGGGCGCTTCCGCATGGATCGTCCAGATCACGGGCAAACCCTGTCAGCATCAGTGGAAATCAAAAGCAAGCGCTAAGGCCCCAGTCAGTGAAGAAATTGCATTCACATTGTTTTTAAATTGTGAGAATATTTAGAATGTTTCATGAACTGTACACATGAACACATGAAGCTGCCTTATACTGAATCAGACCCTGGGTCCATCAAAATCAGTATTATCTGCTCAGACCAGCAGCGGCTCTCCAGGGTCTCAGGCAGAGGTCTTTCACATCACCTACTTGCCTCGTCCCTTTTAAACTGGAGATGCTGGGGGTTGAACCTGGGACCTTCTGCATGCCAAGCAGATGCTCTACCACTGAGCCACAGCCCCTCCCGTGTTGTCACTGCAGGAGATAGTGTGTGAGCCAGTGTGGTGTAGTGGTTAAGAGCGGTGGTGGTTTGGAGCGGTGGACTGTGATCTGGAGAATCGTGGCGGAGGCTAATCTAGTGAACGGGATTTGTTTCCCCACTCCTCCACATGAAACCAGCTGGGTGACCTTGGGCTAGTCACACACTTTAAGCCCCACCTACCTCACAGGGTGTCTGTTATGGGGGAAGGGAAGGTAGTTGTAAGCCGGTCTGATTCTGCCTTAAGTGGTGGAGAAAGTCGGCATATAAAAACCAACTCATACTCCTCTTCTTCTTCACCCTCCCCATGTCAGAAACAAGAGTTACTTGGAGGAGTACTGGTGTAGAAGTGTAAGGGCTGATGGCAAAACTGCAAGTTGTGATAGGCCGTTCATGCAAGGCTGTTTCCTCGCGGAAACCCTTAGGGTTGCCAGCCTCCAGGTACTAGCTAGAGATCTCCAGCCGATAAGAGATCAGTTCACCTGGAGAAAATGGCTGCTTTGGCAATTGGACTCTATGGCGTTGAAGTCCCTCCCCTCCCAAACCCTGCCTTCCTCAGGCTCCACTCCAAAAACCTCCCGCCGGTGGTGAAGAGGGACCTGGCAACCCTAGTCACTCCACCGACTACTTCGGGGCTTTGCCTTATGCCTTGCATTTTCTGACCGTCAGAGGTCGCCTCACTCTCCCTGTGTATTTCCGAGCATTTTGCCTGAGTTTTGTGGATGCTGGCTAAACATGAATCCAGAAAACACGGGCAAAATGCACGGAAATGCACGGGGAGAGCAAGGCGACCTCTGATGGTCGGAAAATGCATGCATAATCAAGGCAAAGCCCTGAAGCAGTCCGTGGGGTTACTGCGAGGAAACAGCCATGCGTAAATGGTCCTAGACTTCAGGTTGCCGCTGAAAGGAAGCAACCCTGTGTCAAGATCCCCTTGCTCTTCCTACGACATTTAGTAAGACTTATTAGTATCATTCTCCGACTTCCGCTCCATAACACTGGCTGTTGATAGTAAGGTGAGAAGACGTCACAGGTTTGACTAAATATCACTTGGGAAGTTGAGGGTGGGTGGGAGAATACTTGACACGCAGCTGCCATTTTTTGTAGCAGCTGTGTACCCAGCTTTATGTGTCGTTCCACCCTTATAGGGCAAGTTGGAACGTTTGAGATTAAAATTTTGTCTTTGCAATGCCATCAGTTTTGTCTACCCCATTATCAGTCTGTGCGTAGCAATGCCGGCTGGTCTTACAAGGTTTCTGTAAGGATTACTAATATATGTGATGAGCTCTGAAAATATGAAAGGTACCACTACTACTTCTACTAGCACTACTAATTAATGAGCAAACAGACCTCATTCTGTTGCTGAAAGATATCCAGTTTTTGTGGCTAGACATACATGCAGGTTGCTGTTGTTTTTTAAAAAAACTCTCTTTATAGATTACTGGAGCCAGCGTGGTGCAGTGGTTAAGAGCGATGGTTTGGAGCAGTGGACTCTGATCTGGAGAGCTGGGTTTGATTCCCCACTCCTCCACATGAGAGGCGGAGGCTAATCTGGAGAACTGGGTTGGTTTCCCCACTCTTCCACATGAAGCCAGCTGGGTGACCTTGGGCTAGTCACAGCTCTCTTGGAGCTCTCTCAGCCCCACCTACCTCACAGGGTGTCTGTTGTGGGGAGGGGAAGGGAAGGTGATTGTAAGCCGGTTTGATTCTTCCTTAAGTGGTAGAGAAAGTCGGCATATAAAAACCAACTCTTCTTCAATTATCTTTACCAATACAAATGGTGTAAGGGTTTGACTAGGATCTTGGAGACCCAGCTTCAGATCTTCCACTCTGCTGTGGAAACTCACTGGGTGACCTTGGCCCAGTCTAATCTACCTCACAAGGTTGTTGTGAGGGTAAAACACAGGAGGGGAGAATATTGTCGTAAGCTGTTTAGGGCCCCAGTGGGGAGAAAAGCAGGGTATATATAGCTAAATAAAATTAAAAAATAAGCGCAGGAATCTCTCCCATCACTGCACAGACCAAAAATCCCTGCATGCCATTGGGATGAGAAATTATTAGTGTCCTCTTCATTCTTCTTCTTGTTATTCCGTTACGATGCCCACTACTGTGATGTGTGGGACATTTTCCAGTGATATGTTTCTATCATGAGAAAAGAGAGATGGAAATCAGGAGGCTTTTCCAACTTATTTTCCTCCGGTCTCTCTCGAAAACCAGACTGACATTTCTGTTTGCTCAATCCATTTGTTTCCCTGATCTTACAGCTTTCCTCTTGCTCAGTAAAATTCTGTGCCTAGCATGAGAATGCAGCTAGATTCCCCAACAGGATAGCCTCCAATTAACTAAATGGCAATTATTTCTCTTACTTACCCCCCCCCCCAAAAAAAAACCCAAGAGAGAAAGAGAGAGTATACACAAAAGTCCATTTTTTAAAAACAAAGATAAAACAACAAGAAGAGAGTTTCAACACACAGTTGTTATAGCTAACTGGCAATTCAAAACTAATTTTTCCAGGTTTTGTAGACTCCATCAGACATACAAAGCAGTTACTATACATACACACAGGCCTGGAAACATCCAAATTATTTGCTGCCATTCACTCCCCCTCAACACCCCCTCAACCTAAGGATTCCTTGCGAACTGCAATTTCCTTTTAGCGGATTTCCAAGTTAATTTTTGTTACCCAACTTCTAACACGGGAAAGACTAAATCTTACATTTTCAGAAGCTATTTTCTTGTATGGATGATGGACATGTTCCGAGTACTGAATGGCCAGATTCATAATAACATTGGCGTTACACATGAACACATGAAGCTGCCTTCTACTGAATCAGACCCTTGGTCCATCAAAGTCAGTATTGTCTACTCAGATGGGCAGTGGCTCTCCAGGGTCTCAGGCAGGGGTCTTTCACATCACCTACTTGCCTAGTCCCTTTAACTGGAGACGCCGGGGATTGAACCTGGGACCTTCTGCATGCCAAGCAGAGGTTTACCACTGAGCCACAGCCCCTAGTATAGCAGTAGTACAGCATATGCCTTACATGGATGAGGTCCACACATGCACTTTTATAAGGGAATAGGATTGCAGTCCATTGCAAAGTTTATTCTATCCTCTTACTTTTACTGGAGTGCCTTCTATCTTAGTAATCCACTTTCTGCCTTGCTTATGATATACCACACCTTACACAGTTTTCTGTTTTTATTGATTCTGTAACCTTAGTCCTGCCCTGACCTGGATATCACAGGCTAACCCAATTTCATCAGATCTCAGAAGCTAAGGAGGGTCAGCACTGGTACATACTTGTATGGGAGACCACCAAGGTAAGCCTAGGGTTGCTACCCACAGGAAGGCATTGGTAAACCACCTCTCTTCGGCTCTTGCCTTGATGAGGGGTCACCATAAGGGGGAGCCAGCGTGGTGTAGTGGTTAAGAACGGTGGACTCTAATCTGGAGAACCAGGTTTGATCCCCCACTCCTTCACATGAGCGGCGGACTCTAATCTGGTGAGCTGGGTTGGTTTCTCCACTCCTCCACACCAAGCCAGCTGGGTTACCCTGGGCTAGTTACAGTTCACTCTGAACTCTCTCAGTCCCTCCTACCTCACATGGTGTCTGTTGTGGGGAGAGGATGGGAAGGAGATTGTACATCGGTTTGATTCTCCTTCAAAGGTAGAGAAAGTCAGCATATAAAAACCAACTCCTCCTCCTAAATTGGCTGCGACTTGATGGCAAAAAGAAACATCTTATGCTGTCTGGTGGAATTTTTAGAATATATTTTGTAAGCTGCTTTAATTCTCAGTGAGAAAGGCAGGCTATAAAGGAAGGAAGGAAGGAAGGAAGGAAGGAAGGAAGGGAGGGAGGAAGGAAGGAAGGAAGGAAGGAAGGAAGGAAGGAAGGAAGGAAGGAAGGAAGGAAGGAAGGAAGGAAGGAAGGAAGGAAGAGATTCATGGCTTCAAGAGGAATCTGGAAAAGATGTTTTTCTGCCCCCTGAGCTCTTGGAGATCTACCACTAGTGAGGGGAGACTGCCATGGACTAGATTGTTCAAACTAAGCAGGGGCCTATGCTAAAAGATGTCTTCAGGGGGCTCCTTCCAACATTACTTTTATGTAGGTAAAAAATATCTGTTGGCCACCAGAGATGCACAGTTTGGATGGACACTCATCTAGGGTAATTGTGGATGGCAAAGAATATGGGGGGTGGGTGGGTTTGCGACAGACGACTTCTAGGTTCCGGGTTTTTGCGCTACAAGTATATCAGCTGGAAGCCATTCCTCTGGCTCCATCAATATCATCATTTTATTTGCAGTCACAGACCATCAAACAAATTGATTTACATAACTGAATAATATATTTGTTTGCAGAAAGCACAGAAAAACCAACGTCTGCGAGCTGTTCCTCTGCCTGAACTTCAGTACCCCAAAGCCGGAACAGGTAGCTGCTCCAAGCAAACGTGGCCATCCTTTTAAATAGGTGAGTGAGAAATCATTTTTATTTTTTAAAAAAATTATTCATGTACTGAACATAAAGTTAAGTGTCTGGGGGCCAGGCCCTTTCTCCTGGAATACTCAGTAAGTTCATCCTCTCTCTCTTTTTTTGGCTCAGCTGGTCTCTTTTCAAGAGCCAAACACCCAGCAATATTTCTTTCTGCGTCTGACAGCCGCTATCTCTGCAGAGCAATTAGCAGCGCCTCTCCTCCCCCCTGCGGGCCAACACCATGCTGCCTCTGTAGTGGCGTCTCCCCCCAACAAGTGGGGGGAAAGCTAAAGCACACTGTCAGCTGCTCTTCCTAAAGGAGAGGGTTTTGTGTTGTTTTTTTAATCGGGTGCTTTGAAAAGGGGGACAAAAGAGGGAACAAATCCAGCGCACTGGCGTCAAATGACAGGGCACTCGGCTCTGGGAGAAAGCCTGCCTGCACTCAGCAAGGGCCCCTGTCGCTTCTGCTTAAAAGCTAAGTGGATAGGGGAAGGGGGAATACATTTTAAACAAAACCTTTTAGGATGAAATATGTTTATTTGGAGAGATGCGAGGCACCCTCCTCTGATTAAAATGCAACAATGACATTTCAAGAGTCCAAACAATGACACAGCTGATGGCACCCGAGCAGACGCTGCCTCCCAAGGCCTTGACGTTCTGTGGGGGTTTTAAAGGCACATGGCCACACAAACACATGAAGCTGCCTTAGGCTGAATCAGACCATCAAGGTCCATCAAAGTCAGTATTGTCTGCTCAGACCGGCAGCAGCTCTCCAGGGTCTCAGGCTGAGGTCTTTCACATCACCTCCTTGCCTAGTCCCTTTAACTGGAGATGCCAGGGATTCAACCTGGGACCTTCTGCATGCCAAGCAGACGCTCTTCCACTGAGCCACGGCCCCTCCCCAACCTACAGCCTCCTCCCTCCATACTCCATAGAGGAATTCTCGTGAAAAATGAGGTTGTGGAAAACAAATATGGATTTTGTAGGAAAGAACTGGGAACGAGAGCAAAGAGGAATTTAATGCTATACTTGTTAAATCCGTGTCAGCTTTGCGTTCAAGAGCAGACATTATGAACACAAAGTTGGTTTCGTCTGTGGTGAGCATGTTTGCGTTTGTCAGCTGCCAGCTTTGTTGGACCTGGCTATTGCCCCCATGTGCCTAGAATGTCCCCTGAGCCTCACATTGCGGGGGAAGATCAGAAATGGCAGCCTTACCTGCCATGAGCTGTCTTCTGGAGAACCTCTAGTGAGCTGCTTGACCTTGAGGGGAACCCCAGGGTTCCCAGAAGCACAGCATGACCTTGAAAATTGACAGGGTCAGGCCCAAACATCCAATATCCTTTCTCTGTAACAGCCACGTATATATGGGTGTGTGTGTGTGTGTGTTTACTAATCCCTTACTCCCATGAATGGGATACACTTGAGCACAATGCTGATCTGATTATCAAAATGCATCTGTGGCTCCCTTCACTTCACATGAACACCTTGGTCAGACCCTTGGTCAGTATTGTCTACTCAGACGGGCAGCGTCTCTCCAGGGTCTCAGGCAGAGATCTTTCACATCACCAAGTGCCTGGTCTTTTTGGCTGGAGATGACAGAGATTGAACATGGGACCTTCTGCATGTCAAGCAGACGCTCTACCAATAAGCCACAGCCCCTCCCCAAATCCCCAGCATCTGGGGTTGGCAACCTCCAGGTGGTAGCTGGCGATCTCCTGCTATTACAACTGACCTCCAGCCGATGGAGGATCAGTTCACCTGGAGAAAATAGCAGCTTTGGCCATTGGAGTCTATGACATTGAAGTCCCTCCCCTCCCAAACCCCGCCTTCCTCAGGCTCCGCCTCAAAAACCTTCCGCCAGTGGCAAAGAGGGACCTGGTAACACTACCAGCATCTCCAGTTAAAAGGATTAGATAGTAGGTGATGTGAAAGGCTCCTACCAAAAATCCTGGAGAGCTAATGCCAGTCTTGAGTAGACAGTACTGACCTTGAGGGACCAATGGCCCGGTTCAGTAGAAGGCCGCTTCATATGAGTAGACAGTACTGACTTGGATGGACCAAGGGTCTGATTCAGTAAAAGGCAGCTTCATGTGTTCACTAAGTTTCCTGGGCTGCACACAAGCATTGCCTAAAACACACGAGAACAGTCCCTGCAGACGATCCAGGAATCTTTGAACTCCAGCTTGCAAAAAAGTCTTGAGTGAAATGGGAAGAGTTTCCCAAGGCATATGTTAAGAAGTTTAAATAAAAACGTAAGCCCTCAGTGTTTGGTTTTTGAGTTACTAGAAATTAAAAGCACCCCCCTCCCCCAAGTATACACAATTCTCTTCAAAGAGGCTGTTACTGAAGGATTTCCTTTCCACATATTTCCTTAATGCAATGAATACAGTAGGTAAGATAAATTTTAGATGAAGCTGGAGGAGAGAGTAGCTTCCACAATGCACAGACGGTTTGAAAATGGCTGAGCTGCAGCGATCTAGGCCAGCCCTAATGGTAGCCAAGGAACAGTCCTTCTTCGAATTAAACACGCTCCACAAGTCTAGACTCCCTTTAGGTTTCTTAGAAATATCTGCATTTCAGTTGGGTGGAGAGAGAGGAAGAAGTGGGCTCCTGTTCTACCACCACCCAGGCTGACACTTGCTAAAATGTGGTGACCCTCCTAGCTTATTGAGAACACCTCGGATACTTTTCCTTTTGCCCAAAGAAAATGATTTCCCAGGCACTGGGCCAAAAGCTTACCTACTTGCTTTTCTGTAAAGGGAAATGTTCCAGTCTCAAGGGCTCTGTACTTTTAAGAACATAAGAAAAGCCATGCTGGATCAGACCAAGGTCCATCAAGTCCAGCAGTCTGTTCCCACGGTGGCCAATCAGGCGCCTCTAGGAAGCCCCCAAACGAGACGACTGCAGCAGGACCATCCTGCCTGTGTTCCACAGCACCTAATGCAGTGGTGGCGAACCTATGGCACGGGTGCCAAAGGTGGCACTCGGAGCCCTCTCTGTGGGCACGCACGCCGTTACCCCAGCACAGAGTTCGCCTAAGTTCGTTCCCCCGGCTGAGGAGGCTGGGGACCAGCGGTGCCTTCCCGGCTCCTCCAGGAAGTACCGGGCGCCTTCTCTGCAGTTGCTGGCTGCGCACTCCGGAAGTGAAGACAACAACGAGCCTTCTGCCGAGGACTGGAAGAGGTGGAGCCGGGACAGGGCTGGACCGGGAGTGGGACGCCTGGGCAGCCGTCTGCGGCAGGCTGGTTGGTGACTGCAGCGCGGGGGATTGGCAGTGAGGGCCGAACGGGGGCCCACCTGGCGTTTGTGCTGGAGCCGAGCTCTTTGCTTAGCTCGGGTTTCCACTCTGCTCGTCCATGCAACCGAAGGTGTCTCTGAGCGTGTGCAGAGGGCTGTCCCCACCATCAGCCCCTCCGCATAACAGTCTTTTTAAATTCGTATGAAGATAACAGTTGGAAAAAGAACCAAACTGAAGGGGTGGGGGCTATGCTCCAGCTGCTTTCCTTCCTCCGCTCAGCCTCCCATGCAGGGTGGCTCCAGGTAGTAGCAGGAGATCTGCTATTTCAGTTCACCTGGAGAACATGGCCGCTTTGGCAATTGGACTCTATGGCATTGAAGTCCCTCCCCAAACCCCACCCTCCTCAGGCTCCGCCCCAAAAACCTCCCGCAGGTGGCAAAGAGGGACCTGACAACCCCTAGCCCCATGTGGACTTCTAGCTGTGTTGGCACTTTGCGATAAATAAGTGGGTTTTAGGTTGCAGTTTGGGCACTCGGTCTCTAAAAGGTTCGCCATCACTGACCTAATGTATTCGGCATGCTCCTCTGATCCTTGAGAGAATAGGCATGCATCATGACCAGTGACTCTGCCTGAGTTTTCACCTGTTGCTTTATAGAAGAAGAGTTGGTTTTTATATGCCGACTTTCTCTACCACTTAAGGAAGAATCAAACCGGCTTACAATCACCCTCCCTTCTCCTCCCCACAACAGACACCCTGTCAGGTAGGTGATGCTGAGAGAGCTGTGACTAGCCCAAGGTCACCCAGCTGGCTTTGTGTGTAGGAGTGGAGAAACCAACCCGGTTCACCAGATTAGCCTCCGCCGCTCATGTGGAGGAGTGGGGAATCAAACCCGGTTCTCCAGATCAGAGTCCACCGATCCAAACCACCGCTCTTAACCACTACACCACGCTGGATCTTCAAATCAGAGTCCACCGCTCCAAACCACTACACCACGCTGGCTCTCTTATACTGAGGGTAAAAGTGTACAAAGGGTTACTAACCCCTGAAATTAATAAAGGGAATTCTGATAGTTGGGTGAGGCCTGTAGAAGAGGCCAGAGCAGCTCACAGGGTTGCCAGTCTCCAGGTGGGGCCTGGAGATATCCTGGAATTATAGCTGATCTCCAGATGACGGAGATTAGTTCCTCGGAGGGAAAATGCTGCTCTGGAGGGTAGTTAAGTCATTATACCCTGCTGAGGTCCCTCCCTCCCCTCTCTAAGCTCCACACCCCCAATCTCCAGGAATTTTCCAACCCAGTTGGCAACCCTAAGCTCCAGGGATGGAGCCCAGCAGGTTTTGTTTTTCGGTCCTGGGGAGGGAGTAGAAAGAATCCACAGTCAAAGCTGACACCCAGTTGGCATTGGAGGAGTTAACTCTCTTCAAAAAAAGCAATTCTCCCTCTTTGGGTAGGTGTTTATGTACACTGTTCAACTTGCTTAGCCAATTCATCCCTATCCGGTCACGCCCTGCTCCGATTGTATCTTTTGTTCTTTTGAATGGATCTCACTTTCGCTTCTGCTTGGCAAAGTAATCTCTCCCACCCGGTTGGCCGCACTCTGCCAAAAGCATCTCCTGCCCACACCTCCCTCGCTTCTTGGCAGATATAGCCTGTTACCGCACTAGGTATTCCCAGCGATGTATCAAGAGTTTGGAAATGTTATAAAAAACATCGCTTTAAAAGGGTTTTGGGATGCCACGGCTAAAAAATGGTTGGAAGACGTCTTCACAGCTAAAGGGGCCTAACAAAGTGCAAACGGTATTTTTTATAACAGTTTCAAACTCTTAATACATTGGTGGGAATACATGGAAAGTGCGAACAGTATTTTTTATAACGTTTTCAAAATCTTAATACATTGCTAGGAATACTAGTGCAGTAACAGCCTTATCCCTACAGAAAGCTTGAGAGGACCACTTCAGGCGCTGGGGTAAAGGGAGCTCTGCCCCACAAAAGCTTATTATTATTCCATGGGGTTGCCAATTTCCAGGTACTAGCTGGAGATCTCCTGCTGTTACAACTGATCTCCAGCCGATAGAGATCGACTCATCTGGAGAAAATGGCCGCTTGGGGAATTAGACTCTATGGCATTGAAGTCCCTCCCCAAACCCTGCCCTCCTCAGGCTCCGCCCCAAAAACCTCCCACCGATGGCGAAGAGGGACCTGGCAAACCCTATTATTCCATAATAAAAATGGTCAGTCAGAACACGGCCTCTCAGAGGTTGAGAGAGGCCCTGTTTTGAGGCTCCTGGTATATCAATAAACGAAGAAATGCCAAAAACAGTTGCAAAAATTGTGATTTTCAATGTTTACATTTAACAGATTAATGCTTTTAACACACTAGTGAGGTGTAGCGGTTGAGAGATTCGGACTACTATCTGCGAGACCGGGATTTGAATCCCCACTTGTGCAATCGACGCTTGCTGGGTGACTCTGGGCCAGTCACGCTCACTCAGTCTAACCAACCTCACAGGGTTGTTGCGAGGATAATATGGAGGGGAGGGGAACCATGTAAACTGCTTTGGGTCCCCAATGGAGAGAACGGGGGGGGCACAAATGAAATCAATCAATCAATCAATCAAATGCAAGAATTTTGAAATAATATCAAAAGTGTACAATTGGGGGCGTCCGTGAATGCGAGGGCCAAATGGCCCTCCTGGCCTCCCCATGGTAGGTTCTGACCATCAGAAAACTCTTTGTTTCCACCCCAGTTTGGGGTAGCTAAATAGCCTCCCACCCCTTACTTTTCTTGCAAGGGGCCTCCTCACCCCTTTGGTTGGGGAACACCAGCAGTACGATGGCTCAGTTTGCAAGGATTTATGGGCTGGAAGTATACATGCTCTTCAGTTCCTTTGTTTATGGCAGCAGGCTGGCTTTGTAAAAGGCTTGCTCTAGACTGTGCTATGAACTGGATGTTCTCACAGCTTTACAAAGTAATTGAAATCCTGCCAGTGTCAGCTGACAGTATTGGTCGAGGGATTCGTGTGCCCAGGATCTGAACCAACCACTAGACCAAATATGTGCGGGAGTTTCCAAAGAAAGATCCTTGAAAAAGCTGGCTGCTCTGTTGGTCAGGATTCTACAGTTTTTCAACCACAGAAAATAACTGGATGTGCAATATTATTTTTTTTGCCAGAACGGAGAAGTTTGTGTGTGTGGGAGAATATCAGGTGTATGGTATGGACTGTGGAAACTGCCTTTGGAATTTGGCTTGGGATAAAGATCTTTTGAAATGTGTTTAAGTGACTGACTTCCTGTCACCCACTTTGCATTTCAAACACCGCATCGGAGCCTTCGGGGCTTTTAGAACTTTTAATTTACAGTGACCTGCAGCCCTTACCTATTTGTGAATTCTGGTTGTACCTGAAGAAGTGAGCTGTGACTCACAAAAGTTCATACCCTGCCAGAAATTTTGTTTGCCTTTAAGGTGCTGCTGGACTCTTGCTCTTTTCCACTGCTTCAGACAAACAAGGCTACCCATCGTGACCTATTGTGAATGAATAGATTCATTCACTATCCCCGGTAATTCACCTATTGGTTCTTTTGAGATAACCTCCCTGCCTGGTTTGTTTTGTGTTTTTTTTTTTTTAACTCACCAACTCTTAGCACTGAAATTCCCAGTGACCCAGCAACTGAAGACAACAGCTGCAGTAGGAATGGAGTTTAATCAGAGACAGGTACCAGTAGTTTAATGAACAAAGAGTGGGGAGAAGGAGCACACTTGAAGGAATTCATATGCAAAGAACCCTTGGCTTCAGTAACACTTAAGGCAGCCTGGAAAATGCAATTTACAAAGGTCAGCTTCATCTCTTTGTAATTTGGTCTTCAGATAGCAAAACCTCTCAGGGCTGGTATTCTATCAATTCCTTGACAAGCTATTTCCACAGGGCGCAAAAAAAACACACTTTAAATTGGATCTCCAGCTCTGTGCTCTCTAAATGCAATTGATTTATGTACAGATACACAACAAAGATCGCATTTTGTTATTTAGACCACAATGTGCCTATATTAATTACAGGCTTCCGCAGCTTAGCTGCTAGAAATACAGCGCCCCTCCCTTCAATTTTTTTTACTTAACCTCAGATCTGATTTATTTTGCATTCCTCATTCAACGCCTGCATACATCAACACAGCCCATCAACAATTTATGAACAGAAGTTATTAATAAGAATACATTCGCGAGGAGCTGATTTTTCTCAAGTGGTGTCTAGGGATAGGAGAATTACACAACTTTAAGGTTGACAATGAGGAAACTGAAATTGCTGAAGACTTTCTATTCCTTGGCTCCATCATCAACCAAAAGGGAGACTGCAGCCAAGAAATCAGAAGAGGATTGAGACTGGGAAGGGCAGCCATGAAGGAGCTAGAAAAGATTCTTAAGTGTAAGGATGTGTCACTGGCCACCAAGATCAAGTTAATTCATGCCATCGTATTCCCTGTTACTATGTATGGGTGTGAAAGCTGGACATTGAAGAAAGCTGATAAGAAGAAAGAAGATTCCTTTGAAATGTGGTGTTATGGATACCGTGGACTGCCAAAAACAAAAACAAATCAGTGTGGTTATAGATCAAATCAAGCCTGAACTGACCCTAGAAACTAAAATGACTAAACTGAGGCTGTCGTATTTTGGTCACATTATGAGAAGACAAGAGTAACTGGAAAAGACAGTCATGCTAGGAAAAGTTGAGGGCAGCAGGAAAAGAGGAAGACCCAACAAGAGATGGATTGGTTCAATAAAGGAAGCCACAGCCCTCAGTTTGCAAGATCTGAGCAAGGCTGTCAAATATAGGTCATTTTGGAGGAAACTGATTCATAGGGTCGCCATGAGTCCGAAGCGACTTGACAGCACTTAACATACACAGGGACAGATGCACACTCATTCTCCCCCCCCTTCAAAAGACAGATCCTCACTATTAAAACTTTAAAGTTTACTTTTCTTGGGATAGGTGGTTCCAGGCTAAAGGTGAGTTGCCTCCTACCTAATAAACCAAATGCGATGGGGGAATGCGGATGATTGTGTGCCAACTGGTAAATTACTGCCATGTGCATGCGACTTCCCAGCTTGTCTGCATTGCCTTCTCAAGCAGTACCGAAGTGCTACCCCCACCCCCCACCAAAGCGAGTGATTTGCCTAAAGCCGGCTCTGATTTAAAATCTTTCAGGCTTGCAGCTTATCTCTGAGCTATTATGTGACACTAGCTACAGCCTGCTTTGGAAAATAACCTTGACATGCTACGGGACAAATCATGCGCTCAAAGGCCTGGAGCTGTTAATTCCCAAACTGAGAGCTACGGCAAGCTAATGTGCTGCGAGAAACAGGATTAACTGTGAGTCCGAATTATCCAGCCATAGAAGGAGGTTGTCTGTGCATCTCTGCAAGACTTACTACTGCTTATTTTGAAGTTCATGCCCTGCTGTTCTCCCCAATGTGGACCCAAAGAGGCTTGGAACATCACTATTTCCTCCTCCGTTTATCCTCAAAACAAGCACCCCGCGAGGCAGGTTTATTTATTCATTTATTTTTGTGATTTGTAGCCCTCCCTCTCCGGCCAAAACCAGGCTCAGAGCGGGTAACATCATTTAAAAATACAACGAAATATTAAAACAATAAGAGTAACAGTAAATCCTAAATTTAAAACAATACAGTCTCCATTTAAAAACAATCCACAATAGGGTTGCCAAGTCCCTCTTCACCACCGGCGGGAAGTTTTTGGGGTGGAGCCTGAGGAGGACGGGGTTTGGGGACGGACTTCAGTGCCATAGAGTCCAATTGCCAAAGTGGCCATTTTCTCCAGGTGAACTGATCTCTATCGGCTGGAGATCAGTTGTAATAGCAGGAGATCTCCAGCTAGTACCTGGAGATTGTGCAATCCTAAGAGAAAAAAATCTCAGTACACTGCCACAGCTTTTCTTTTAAAATATATTTCTCTTCTCTTTTCTTTTCAAAGTTTCTTAACTTATCTTAGTAATTTGTACAACAACAGGGTACATAATGAGTACCCCTCGGGAACAACAGAAAGCCGGCAGCAATGTCCTTGCTCACAAGTAAGCAGTATAGTGACAATATAGTGGGGATCGCTGTGCTCCGCACTATATTGTCACTATACTGCTTACTTGTGAGCAAGGACATTGCTGCCGGCTTTCTGTTGTTCCCGAGGGGTACTCATTTATGTTAAGATTTTGATTAGGTATTAAGTGTAATGAGAAATTGTATAGTGAGAGGAAATGTATTGGAACTTATAACCCTATTGTTGTACAAATTGCTAAGATAAGTTAAGAAACTTTGAAAAGAAAAGAGAAATATATTTAAAAAGAAAAGCTGTGGCAGTGTACTGAGATTTTTTTCTCTTAGGATTGCACAATTTCATATCAGTACCTGGAGGTTGGCAACCCAAATCCCCAAGAATCCCACGATGGCGCCTCATTCCAGTTATTCTGACCAAGACAGACGGGCAGGCTGCCCCCTCAGTTGATATAATATATAGTCTGGAGAGGTGGAGGGGTAGAGAGGCCAGCAGATCTGATACCCATGGCTGCCCTCAACTATAGACCCTGCGGAAAAGCTCTGTCTTACAGGCCCCGGGGAACTCTTTCAAGTCCCGCAGGGTCCTGATGTCGCCAGACAGAGCCTTCCACCAGGCTGGAGCCAGGATCAAAAAGGTTAAACTGTGTGTTTGTGCATGAGATAGGCAGGCAGGCAGACACAGATACAAGCCCAAGGTTACCCAGCTAGCCTCCAAGGCAGAATGGGAATTTGAACCCAAATTCTTCCTGTATTTACAAGGTGAACTTGAATGCAAGACCCGCCCCCACTAAAAATGTTATACACAAAACGTTTATCACTGTACAGACTTCTAACTTGTATATGAATGTAAGACAATCCCCTCTTTTTTCTGGAGGCATAACCTGGGGAAAAGCATAGTTTTCCTTTTGGGTAAATGCAATTGTCCAATAGTTGGTGCGTGCCCCTTTCCAATCAGCCTCTGTAATGGTTGAATCTTTGCACTGGGTGCTATTAAACCATTCTCTCGCTTTTTGATGCAGGAGAACTGCCTTAAACCAGAGGAGATGGCCCTCTTGTTCCGCCTTCAGTCACTGCTCTGGTCCTGGCTCCTTCCAGTCAGAGAAAGTCACTGTTTCATGTAGACACACACATTGTGGACTCCTCTGAGCGTGAAGATAATTTGAGGTGGGTAGCCATGTTGTTGTTCTGCAGTGGAAGAGCAAGATTTGAATCCAGTGCCACCTTAGAGACCAACTAGTTTTCCAGGGTATAAGCTTTTGAGAATCAAAGAAGGGGTGCTTTGATTCTCGAATGCTTATGCCAAGGAAATCTTGTTGGTCTTTAAGGAACTACTGGACTCAAATCTTGCTCTGAGCATGAGTAATTCTCACTCTTATGCATCTTCTTCTGCAGACCTTCTGCAAACCTTCTTGGGTTAAGACTGATGTGTGTTTTCCATTTTAATCCACAAGTGTGCCTCAGTTGTTAGAAGTCTGGAAAACATTTGCTGCAAGTGGTCCAGATTAATCAGAGGAAGTAGGAAAAAAGGAGCGTGGGTACCAGCGTGGAGAGCCAGCATGGCGTAGTGGTTAAGAGCGGTGGTTTGGAGCGGTGGACTCTGATCTGGAGAACCGGGTTTGATTCCCCACTCCTCCACATGAGTGGCGGACTCTAATCTGGTGAACCGGGTTGGTTTCCCTACTTCTACACATCAAGCCAATTGGGTGACCTTGGACTA
This sequence comes from Euleptes europaea, assembly GCF_029931775.1. Lineage (NCBI taxonomy): Eukaryota > Metazoa > Chordata > Lepidosauria > Squamata > Sphaerodactylidae > Euleptes > Euleptes europaea. The sequence goes on from NC_079315.1 coordinate 16,694,293, forward strand.
GTCACAGTTCTCTAAGAACTCTCTCAGCCTCACCTGCCTCACAAAATGTCTGTTGTGGGGAGAGGAAGGGAAGGAGATCGTAAGCCAGTTCGATTTCCCTTAAAAGGTAGGGAAAATCGGCATATAAAAACCAACTCTTTTTCTTCTATTTTTTGACTCTACAAAACTTGGCTTTGGGAACAGTAAATTGCTTCCAACAAGGGTGTACCCATTAATCTATTAACGCTGTAGAGAAACTTAATTGTTTACCAGGAAATCTATTCGCTATGGGGCCAGCATGCTTTCCCTAGAACTTTGGATTGCCGTTCTACTCTAATGGACGTGTAACTCAGCAGATATGACAAGCTGTTTCGTCCTGCAGCATGACGGCTGCCCACCCACCCTATAAATAACCCGGCTGCCTTCGGAGCATATTAATTAAAACGTGAAGAGCAATTTGAAGGCATTTAACATCATTTTCATTAAGCTGACTCCATGTTGCTGCATTTATTACTGGTATTCCTATCTGGGTGAAGTAATCTCTTTGGAGGGGAAACCCTCCCCCCCCCCCATATTAGCCCAAGAAAGAATAACCGCAGAACTGTGACACTTGACCAGGCAATACTCAAGAAGAAATTCAATAAACTGCTCCTCTGGGAACCTGCTCTAATGGACTGCAAGAACAAGACCGGCTGGTGCATTGCTACAGCATTGGTTACCCTCGGAAGCTAAAAGGATGCACCAAATCAGAACTGCAGATCAGGCCTGTATAACTTTTGGCCCATGTTAAATGCAGAAGGTATGGTGATCCAGCACCCCATTCATGCCTCCTATTCCTGTTTTGGTAGTCCTGGGTGATCAGACTAGCACCAGGCCTACAACTGAGGGTAGCCGCAGGTGTTATTAATGCTGGTCTCCCCATCACCCCCTTCTTATGAACACATGAAGCTGCCTTATACTGAATCAGACTCTTGGTCCATCAAAGTCAGTACTGTCCGCTCAGACCGGTAGCAGCTCTCCAGGGTCTCAGGCAGAGGTCTTTCACATCACCTATTTGCCTAGTCCCTTTAACTGGAGATGTGGGGGATTGAACCTGGGACCTTCTGCATACCCAGCAGATGCTCTACAAAATGAGCCTCAGCCCCTCCCCTTAACTGGTGTATTTTATATTAGGTTGGTTGCCTGCCTGCTTGCTATGACACTTGTTATGATGCAGCGGGTACTATATTAATTTGTGCACCATCTATTTTGGCTGGGGAGGGCGGGCTAGAAAGTTAATTAATAAATAAAATAGAAGAAGAGTTGGTTTTAATATGTTTACTTTCTCTACCACTTAAGGAAGAATCAAACTGCTTACAATAACCTTCCCTTCCCCTCCCCACAACAGAAACCCTGTGAGATAGGTAGGGCTGAGTGTGTGACTAGCCCAAGGTCACCCAGCTGGCTTCATGTGTAGGAGTGGGGAAACAAACCTGGTTCTCCAGATCAGAGTCCACCACTCCAAACCACTACACCACACAATAAAGGTTTGTCAGATCTGTTGTGAGCCACTGCACATGGCTGGAGTTCTGCGGTTTTCCACACTGACTACATTTCACGTTATCTGTTAATCTTCACTGCCATAACTGACCCGTGCTGATTTGACTATACCGCATGTGTGGGTTTTCATGATGTGCAGTTCTTCACAGGAGAAGTAAAGGATGTTATGGTGCGACCGACGCCATGAAAACCTCACAAGTGCTATTTGCTTTCTCCATGGGCCCTGCTTTGCCAGGCTACCGACTATCCATTGACATGAGCCTCCGATCACACACCCCGCCCCGTTTTCCCTATAAATACAAGTCAGCATACAGTTTATCCTTTCCAAAATGTGTCTTTGCTCCCGAGCAGCAGGCCAGCATATTCGTTTTGGATTGATTTTGAAAATCAATGGTTTTATCCAAGTCTGTGTTAAATTGAGCTGGTGGCGGGCGGCGGGGAAGCGTCCAAGTCTCTGCTACATCCTCCCCCTACTTAGGGCCATTTTAAAAGGTAACCAGACTGTTCCAAAAATCTCATTTTTGCACTATTTCACATTTCTTTTTGCCTTGAAAAATATTCTCGGTGTTTTGAACAGAGTTATCAAAGGATCCAGTGCAAGAAAATTAAATATGTATGTGCCGTCAAGTTGCAACCAGAAACCCCAGCAAGGGGCTTTCACGGCAGGTGAGAAGCAGAGGTAGCAACCTTGGCACCTGAGATCTGATGAGATATTTTATTTCGGACTTCTATCCTGCCCTCTATCCTGGTTGAAGCTGGACTCAGGGCGGCTAGCATCAATAAAATATCACAAACAACGTAAAAACATTCAAATTCAACACACTACTAATTTTAAATCCAGCAATTCCAAATCAAATCAAATCAAAATTAAAAAATGGCACTCCGTTTTGAAAGACAGGGCCCTAGCCAGTGTGGGAAGTCAGGGTCCTCTATTTGGATGTTAAAGAAAAACAAAAATAGGGGGAAGGAGGTAGGGAGGCCAGCTCTAATGGAAACCGTTGCCTGCCATCAACCATACAGCCTCCCCCTCCTCAAATTAATCAAGCCAGTTCTGAAGTACGGACCTGTCTGGTTTATTTTGTCCATTTTCATCTCATCTTCCTCCCAGGAGCTTGTGGCGGTAGGGGAGACATACACCTCTCTCTCTTCCTGTTTTATCCTCACAATGACCATTTGAAGATAGGGGCGGCTACTGGCCAAAGGTTACCCAGGAAGCTTCACTGCAAAACCGAGACTCCCTAATCCTCGTCTGACACTTTAACCACCACGCCATGCTGGCTTCACATTGTCACACTCCCATTCATGTCATCATCATCATCAGAAGGGTTGGATTTTATATGCCAACTTTCTCTACCACTTAAGGGAGACTCAAACCGGCTTACAATCACCTTCCTTTCCCTCCCCACAACAGACACCATGTGAGATAGGTGGGGCTGAGAGAGCTCTAAGAGAGCTGTAACTTGCCCAAGGTCCCCCAGCTGGCTTTGTGTGTAGGAGTGGGGAAACAAATCCAGTTCACCAGATTAGCCTCCGCCGCTCATGTGGAGGAGTGGGGAATCAAACCTGGTTCTCCAGATCAGAGTTCACCACTGCAAACCACCACTCTTAACCACTACGTCACACTGGCTCTCAGGAACGTAGTGGGTTCTAGCAGCCTGCAGGGCTCTCCGCTACTCTCTTCCCTTCGGTGGCGGTTTTCTTTTCCCAGGAAGAACTCGGCTTTCTTTCAGAAAGAACCAAGTCTGGACTTGTGAGGCGTCTACTTGCCTGTCATGGCCTTGTCAAAGGTGTAGTAATTCCTCCAAAAAAAAACCTGGTGTGCCCCCCCCCCACCTCTGAAACCACAGATTTTTATGCCTGGCAGGACCATTAAAATCACCTTGCCGTGCCCTTCTCTGTAAGAGAAGATCAATGCCTAAAACTAGCCAATATGTCACTACAAAAGCCATGTTTCTTTCAGGAAACAACAACAATAAGCAAACCCAAAATCAATAATTATGCAATACAAAGGAAACCACTGATGCATGAACAGCTGGCTAGGGGAAGCTTAACCCAGGATCATTAATTAATTTGAGGAATTCACTATCATGTGACACGAGTCAACAGCCCCTAACTCAAACGGACCAATTCTCCATAGCCAGACCTTGCTCTGAATAAGCAGGAGTGAGTTTTATGTCATTAATACTTTCTGGCAAAGAAACAGCTGTGAATTTATAATGCAGGGATGCATCAACCACATAAATAATGTGGGCGCTGGTGTGCAGTCTGAGACATTCATTACAACATTCCTTCAAGTGGCAAGGCGCCTTAAGAAGAAGAAGAGTTGGTTTTTATATGCCGACTTTCTCTACCACTTAAGGAAGAATCAAGCTGGTTTACAGCCACCTCCCCTTCCCCTCCCCACAACAGACACCCTGTGAGGTAGGTGGGGCTGAGAGAGTGTGACTCTCTCACCCAGCCGGCTTCATGTGGAAGAGAGGGGAAACCAACCCGGTTCACCAGATTAGCCTGCGCCGCTCATGTGGAGGAGTGGGGAATCAAACCCGGTTCTCCAGATCAGACTCCACCGCTCCAAACCACCGCTCTTAACCACTACACCACCTTAAGTGAGCTTCGAAACTTCTACAATCTTTGCATTTCCAGAGACTAAGGAAGGCTGCAGTACTAAGAACACTTTGCTGGGAGTAAACGTCATTGAACCAAATGGGACTTACTTCTGAGTAGACCTGCTTAGGAATACGAAGGGCAGATGCAAAGGAGAGAATGACTGTGCCCTTCTATCTGGGTTGTGTGTGAAGTGCCTTCAAGTCGCAGCCGACTTATGGCGACTCCTTTTGGGGTTTTCATGGCAAGAGACTATCAGAGGTGGTTTGCCGGTGCCTTCCTCTGCACAGCAACCCTGGTATTCCTTGGTGGTCTCCCATCCAAATACTAACCAGGGCTGACCCTGCTTAGCTTCTGAGATCTGACGAGAACAGGCTAGCCTGGGCCATCCAGGTCAGGGCTCTATCTGGGTTACCACCTTAGAAAATGCATGGCACCTGGAGATCTCCCGCCATTACAACTGATCTCCAGTCGATAGAGATCGGTTCACCTGGAGAAAACGGCCGCTTTGGCAATTGGGACTCCATGGAGTTGAAGTCCCTCTCCTCCCCAAACTCCTCCCTCCTCAGGCTCTGCCCCAAAAACCTCCTGCTAGTGGAGAAGAGGGACCTGGCAGCCCTACATCTGTTGTGGGCAGGGGAAGGGAAGGAGATTGTAAGCGAGTTTGATTCTCCTTAATAGATAAAAGTCAGCATATAAAAACCAATTCTTCTTCTTCTTCTTCTTCAAAAATGTCCTGTGTTATGCTAATAAGGCCTGTAAACTTTTTGCTATGTTTTTTACATGAGTTTTATTTACATTTTACCATACAGCCAACTTGAGTGTCTCTTCTAACTAGAAAGGAAGGACTGAAGTAATTCTATTTAGCAGGCAAATGTACTGACTAAAGCATCTTTTTTAAATGCAGAGTGGTCTGATAGACCATAGTGTGAGCTGGGAAATCAGATCTCACTTCAGCCAGGGACTCACAGGTTGACCTTTTCCTGTCTACAATACAAGCTGTTGGCTGAATGTGGAATTGGCAGGGACCCTTACTGCTTCTCCGAATGTGTGAATCAACCCTGGATCTCCTCCCTCTAGTTAGCCCCAAGAAAGGAGCAAACTAGGGTTGCCAACCTTGGGTTGGGAAATGCCTGGAGATTTTGGGGGGTGGAGCCTGAGGAGGGCAGGGTTTGGAGAGGGGAGGGACTTCAATGCCATAGAGTCCAATTGCCAAAGCAGCCATTTTCTCCAGGGGAACTGATTGGAGATCAGTTGTATTAGCGGGAGATCTCCAGCCACCACATGGAGGTTGGTGACTAGGGCTGCCAACCTCCAGGTAGTTGGTATTCAAAATCGGGCTACAAGTACAAAATGAGAGAATGAGGAATCAAAGTTATGCACTTGTTGAGAGCTCAATAAAGCACATCTAAAGCAATATGCAAACAGTTGTATTCAGAGGAACAGCCCCACCTCAACAATATCCCAAGGATATAAATACAGAGCAAGGACTTGTTAATACACAGTAAGAATACAAAAAGGTGAGTATATGTACAAGAATAAGTCAGGTGTACAAAGGTGAACAGTCCAGAATGGTAATGTCCAAATAAAGCACGGAACAAATTTCAAACGCAATGGGCTTCCGGTAAAATCCCCATTTCAGAGCTTTCGTCAAGCTTCAAGAAGTACCACGTGCCAATATCACCAAAATTGGGAAGAGACGTCTATTCTGCCATTCTGTCTAGACGCTAATCAAGCCTCTTAGAGGCTGTTCACCTTTGTACACCTGACTTATTCTTGTACATATACTCACCTTTTTGTATTCTTACTGTGTATTAACAAGTCCTTGCTCTGTATTTATATCCTTGGGATATTGTTGAGGTGGGGCTCTTCCTCTGAATACAACCGTTTGCATATTGCTTTAGATGTGCTTTATTGAGCTCTCAACAAGTGCATAACTTTGATTCCTCAACCTCCAGGTAGTAGCTGGAGATCTCCCACTATTACAACGGATCTCCAGCCGACAGAGATCCGTTCCCCTGGAGAAAATGGCCACTTTGGCAATTGGACCCTATGGCATTGAAGTCCCTCCCCTCACCAAACCCCGCCCTCTGCAGGCTCCGCCCCCAAAATCTTCAGGTATTTCCCAACCCGGAGCTGGCAACCCTATTGGTGACCCTAGAGCCAACCCATTCCCTTCATATATCAAGACTAAGGCCTGACTGATATGTGATCCTGGCAAAGCAAAACAAACCATCCATGTGGCTTTGCACTTGCCCAGTGCCTCATTTAAACGGGCCGCCACCTGCTTCTTGTGATTATCCAGCTAAACCTCCGCCCAGGCTACTAGTCCTTAGTGTGCTAACCAAACAAGTGAAACTGGTTTGCCGGGTAGCGGGCCTGTTGAAAAGAGATGCTAGGTGAGTGCAAAGCCCCACAGGTGAGTGCTTCAGCTAGCCAGCCTAATGTTTTAAGTCAGGCCTGCAGGCCAGTTTATACAATTCAGCAGATTATTTTGTACTGCATTGTATTTATTTAAATATTTGCATCCTGCTTTTCTCCCACACACTGAGGACTCAAAGTGAGAAGGCTTCTCCTGAGCTGTACCTCTTCAGGGTGGAAAGGGCATGTGTGGATTCTTAATGTGTCCCATGCGGGGGGGAACCCTCCCTCCACTTAGAAACACTATGTCAGGGAGAAGGTTAAGCTGAATCATTCTCTGCAAAATGATAAGTCTTCTATGAGCAGGGTTTTAAATGTTTTGCAGGGGAGCATTTAAACCAGAGGCGTCGAACTCATTTGTTACGAGGGCAGGATATGACATAAATGTCACTTGGTCGGGCCGGACCTTGCCTCACCAGCCCAGATCAGGACTGGAGGGGGTGGCTGGCTCGCGGGCCGGGTAAGAGCTCTCAAGGGGCCTGATCCGGCCCACGGGCCTTATGTCTGACACCCCTGCTTTCAATGCACAAGCCCTAACCTGCAGCCAGACACAATTAAGCTTCACCACTCGCTTAAAGAAGAAAACGAAGACCTGAATGGTAAGACTTCCCCCCAAAAATCCTGCCAACAAACCAATTACCAACCTCAAAACGGGTCTCTTCCACACCCCTCATCCCAAAAGTCAGCCTGCATTTTACACTGAGTAATGTATAAACGGTTTAAGCCGCTTCCCCTCCCCTTCCCAGTTTGTTCGTTAATGTGTACCAATCATCTAGAAGGCCACACCAAATTCCTGCCGAGATAACGCAAACTTTGAGTGCAAACCGTTTAACGCAACACAAAAGTACACATTGCATTCAGATTCAGAACAGAGCCTCCTGCGTGGGGGGGAAGGGGCGGCCTTTTGCGAAGGTCACCGTCTTCATTCCAGATTTAAACTGGTGTGCCCTTCCTAGAAGATCGCTTTGGCGGAATTCAGCTTAGCCAGCCCGATACGGCAAAAACGACTGGAGGAAATGCAATTGACCTGTGCTATAAAAAGGAGGTCAAAGCCAGACAGCTCAGCAGCCCTCTCTGACCTTATCGACATTAAGTTTATCCTACCGTTCTATTATCTGCCTAGCAAACAAAGTGAAAGTTTGAAACGCCTTTCGGTGACTCTGTTTGTTTATCGCCACAAAAAGGTTTTTGCCGGCTCGTGGATGGTTTTTAATGAAGAAAATCGTGTTTTCTGGGGCATCAGAAGCTCAAAATCAAGATTTATTGCCATGTGTACATAAACAGAACAGGACGTGTCTACAGTTAGGGGAAAAGAAAGAATATCTTTTCTTACTACATAAATCAAACAGGAACATACGGACTGGCCTGTTAAACAGCACATCTTGAAATTGCTGCAGCTGAATCTTTGTGACTAATGCCCCCTTCCCCCAAAAAACCATACTTGTCAGCTGAAAAACAAAATGGCATTTCAAATGGAAGTCAAATACAAGATAAAAGATTCCCAGTTTTGATGATAAGGATATCACAGGAGTACCACATTAATTTTTTTTAAAAAAATGTTCCCATCACATAACTAGGCAGTACATGGCAGAGCTATACCCGCTAATACAGAAGATGCAAAAATAAAACAAAAGAACAGAAGGGAAACGCTTGAGAGGGAGGGGAACCCTTCCCCCACACACCGTATTTAATGTCAATTGCTGCTGGCATATGACATTTTCATGCTGCTTTTTGTTATAATGCCACAAAGCCATCCTCTATAAGCAGTAATTGAAGATAAGGCAAAAACTGCATATCTTAAAAGATCACAGAAACATTGCATAATGACAGCCATTTTGACATTTAATGACAAGCTTTCCAAGATCTCCAGCTCCTGCCATGCAGCGTCCTACTCCCAATGAAAGGCTGGTCAGCTGTCCTGGTTCAAGCTTGGTCTGTCCTCACAGAGATCAAGCTTCATAGGTGGGGGGGGGGACCTGAACAGGCACACCACATAGCCCCCATATACATTCATGGGGATATACTTTTTAGATTCAGGAAAACAATTTTTTGTAAAACGTGGCAACCTTTCTACCTCCTTGATCAGTACTCTGAGTTCCAAATTGCAAAGCCAGTGGTTCCCAAACTGTGCTCTACGGAGCACTTGGTGCTCCGTGAAACATCTCCTAGCGCTCCATGAAGAGATTGGAAAGAAAAATACGACTGTCGATCGGTTTAGTATATAGGTGCTAGGTGAAAATTAGCGCTCTATGACAAATTTCTCTCCTGAAAAGTGCTCCATGACTCAAAATGTTTGGGAACCGCTGGCAAAGACTGTCATAAGCAAGCTGAAAAATACCCATTGCTTATGTTTCTGGTTGGGGGAAAACATCAAGCCAAAAATTCTGGTGGTCATACTGAACAATGCCTTGGAAAATCCAAGTTGTCCATAGTTATTTCAGTGAGCATTATTCCGTGACAGTCTCGTCCTCACGACACATGAAGCCTTCTACTATGATCTCGCTGTATCCACAATATCACCATTTACATTTTGGTCTATATTTAAAGACGAGTTTAACATTTTCTTCTGCTGCTGATCTACTTTCTACTTCTACAACTCCCACATTGCCATGGAATGCACAACTGAATGTATTATAACAACACACTGGGTCTACGCTGTGAATACTACATATCCCGTGATGCAATGACCACATGTCACTACATCTAGCAAGTGATTACAAACATCAAAACATTCTGGAGATAATCAGTGGCGCAGTTCTGGACTAGATCATCTTGGACTGGATATCTCCTCGGGGATTTAAGCAACATCATGATAAATTTCCTTGTGAAAAAACAACCAGGGCAAGGGATGTTGCTTGATTTAGTAAGGAAATGACATCAAACTGTTTTCCAAGCAGGCACTTTCTTGTATTTCCTGAACTTTCTAAATTGCCTGCTGTGGATTTCTAATATTACCCTCAGAGACAAAGGACTGAATAAGTATTCTCAGTGGTATTCTCAGAGCCCTCAAAGGAACTGTCAATGTATTGTCAGCAATACAGATCACTACGGGTTTACAAAACTCCAAAACAAGAAATTTTAAGGCTATTCCCCCCTGGCTTCTTTATTTTAGCCCTTGTTAAAAGAAGTCAAGTTGCTGTTCTTGTTCTTTTCAATGCCAGCTCTGTGAAATCGCCCGGCACGCACGTCACGTCTTCTAATAAAGCCAAGCGTCTGTGTGACGAGATCAACAATATTCTGGGACCAATAAAAGGCAACTAAAATCTTATAAAATCCTTCAGAGTCGGTGGCGTGCACTCCAGATGTCTTTCATGGCTTTGTGAATCAACGGGCTAAGTCTTTAGCCCAGTTTCCCTGGAACAAGTAAACCAACAAATAATGCCATGCGAAGATATCACCTGTATTTTGCCTTCCGGCCAAAGGCGTGCGATTCAATTCTTTTTTACTTTGCCTAGAGTCAGCCGTTAGAGGTTGACAAAAGGACCAATATTCTGTTATATTAGACATTTAGCATATTGGAAACCTTTAGTACTTCACTAGTAGGGTGTGTTTTTTTTGCTTTCTAAGAATTTTTAAATGCAACCGCCACCGAGGTCTAACCGCGCCACCTGCCGCTCTTATTTTCTCCACTGCCTCTGACACAATCAGTAAGCGGCTTTGCCACCTGATTTGGGAGCCTTGCTTCCAATCTGGGTGGCTGTGGAAACTACTGTAACAAAACCCCTACAATTCAGCAGCTTCAAACCCCGTGACTATTCCACACATCTAAGGTAAATGAACGTACTGAGAAAATAAAACGCGACCCACTGATTCAAGGGGGGAATTACAAATTGCGAGAAGTGACACAAAGTAGGGACTAATAACAGTATTTTAAAACCATCAGAGGATTTTTGGCTACAATACTGAATGCCTATCATTTAAGGCGTCTGTAATACTGAAAAGCGTATTTTGCAATTGTACCGCCAGTAGGGTCCTAATCAGAGTTTAACCCTCTTTAAGGGAACAATACAGACATCTCTGCTACCCCAAGAGTAATGAATGTGGAGGGGATGGGACTAAGAATACCTCAAAGATTTATTTATAATCAGTGCTTGTGGCACTTTTCAGAGTTATAAATGAGCAAAAAGACAGGTTCCTACCCTGGGAGCTTGCAAGCTAATTTTACCCAGTGGGGTTAACAGCAGGGGGAAGGGAGGGAAAGGGACAGGAGAAGGAAAAGCAACAGGAAGCTTGCCTGGACTTTGCCTTCCTTTCAGGTGGGAATGTGGATTCCAAACACAAGAAGCCATCAAGATGAACACTGAAAGGACCAGTCCATCTTCAACCCACTAAAACTTCACCCCAAATGTGCCTGTTGGATCGGCCCACTTTTCCTTTCTTTCTTTCTTTCTTTCTTTCTTTCTTTCTTTCTTTCTTTCTTTCTTTCTTTCTTTCTTTCTTTCTTTCTTTCTTTCTTTCTTTCTTTCTTTCTTTCTTTCTTTCTTTCTAGCTTTCTCGACCAAAAGGGTCGAGCAGTAAAAGGGGAGCCTTTATTTCTTTAAGGAAAATATGGTGGATACTTGGCTACTGCCAATGTTGTTCTTGGGTCTCTATCCGCCAGCAAAAAGGGGACTGTTTTATCTTTTGTTACAGTGGCAGGTAATTTGATTAAGATAGGAGTAATCCATTGATTGTGATAAGAATTGTATTGGGGACATTCCAACATCATATGAGATAATGAAGCCACTCTTTTGAGATCATATGGACAAAGCCTGTCTTAATAAGGTAAGTTGCCATATCTTTAGGGTTGCCAGGTCCCTCTTCGCCACCGGCGGGAGCTTTTGGGGGCAGAGCCGGAGGAGGGCGGGGTCTGGGGAGGGGAGGGACTTCAATGCCATAGAGTCTAATGGCCAAAGCAGCCATTTTCTCCAGGTGAACTGATCTCTATCGCCTGGAGATCAGTTGTAATAGCAGGATATCTCCAGCTAGTACCTAAATATCTTCCATTTAACACCGCTGAAGGGGCGGCATTCAAGCGAGCAAGCATGAATGTTCTTTGGTAACAAGGGACTATTTAAATTTCTAAAATAAGCTGGAGTTTGCAAAGATGGAAGGATGCCCAAAAAATGGGTAGAGGGCCCGCTTTTCACTTTGGGATCTTAAGGAGAAGCCGATGCCCCACAGAAGTCCCATTTCTGCCCCTAGCTACTGTTGACATGCCAGGCCCCCAGCTGGACTCCGTCCTTGTGTGCCATAGCCCCAGGAAAACCATGCAGTAAAACAGTCGGGGTGCTTTGTGGTGTGACAGTGGGGAATGAGATGGATTAGTTTATGACCAACGCAGTTGTTGAGAGAGAGAGAGAGACAGACCACCGTAGAAGAGCGTGTCCCACTTTGAGGCACCACGGCAACTTGATGTGCCAGCGGGAATTCCTTCTCCTTCTCTTCTGAACAACTGCAGTAAAAATTGCTCACTGCTTTGTTCTGACAGAGAAACTATTTCTGAGCAGGAGTTCCCCAGAGCCACAAACCCGCAGCTGTTTAACTATGATTTCTGGTGGCGACTTGATCAGGCTTAAACAACCTGTGACCTGCTAAGCCAAAAATTTCACACTTGGGGACATTCTGGGATGCATCCTGGGCTTTTCTGCTGGACATGAATGGCAAAAACAAGGGGGCTGCTAGGCACCAGAAAGGCCATAATAGCCCCCTCCCCCCCGGGCTGCATTTTCTTAAAGGTCATGAAACGTGCAGGCCTAGATTAAAATGTATTTATTTTACTTCATTTCTACCCACCTTCTCTCCCCAATGGGGACCCAAAGAGGCTTACAATATTCTCCCCTTCTCCATTTTATCCCCACAACAACTCTGTGAAGTAGGTTAGGCTGGGAGTGTCACTGGCCCAAGACTACCCAACAAGCTTTTATGGCAGAATGAGGATTTGAACCTGGGTCTCCCAGATCCTAATCCGACACTCTAATCATAAAGTGGCTTCTAAAAGCGTATGGCATTAACACATGAAACTGCCTTATACTGAATCAGACCCTTGGTTCATCAAAGTCAGTATTGTCTACTCAGACCGGCAGCGGCTCTCCAGGGTCTAAGGTAGAGGTCTTTCTAATCACCTACTTGCCTGGTCCCTTTCTCTGGAGATGCCGGGGATTGAACCTGGGACCTTCTGCATGCCAAGCAGATGCTCTACCACTGAGCCACAACCCCTCCCCTAGCATTATAGTGCCATCCTAACCAGCTACATCCTTTTAAGGAGGAGGAGGAGGAGGAAGAAGAAGAGTTGGCTTTTATATGCTGACTTTCTCTGCCACTTAAGGAAGAATCAAACCGGCTTATAATCACCTTCCCTTCCCTCCCCACAACAGACACCCTTCGAGATAGGTGGGGGTGAGAGAGTGTGACTAGGCCAAGGTCACCCAGCTGGCTTCATGTGGAGGAGTGGGGAAACAAATCCAGTTCACTAGATTAGCGTCCACCACTCGCGTGGAGGAGTGGGGAATCAAACCCGGTTCTCCAGATCAGAGTCCTCCGCTCCAAACCACTGCTCTTAACCACTACGCCACACTGGCTAATTTCAATGGATTTCAAAGGATGTAAACTCTGCTTAGGATGGCACTGTTAACCAAATAACCACTTGAATGCTTTTGATAAGAAGTGGGGAGAGAGCTGTATTATTTCAGCCCCTACAGGTTATCTAGGGCAGCTCAATTCTCTGCTATCTGCACCTGAAATTGTAAGCATACGCAATGCATTGCAAGTGAGGAGGAATGCAAAATGGGAAACTAATAGGGGGGAAAAGTCAAATCAGCTTAAAGTTATGCAGGCTTACATCAGCAAAAGGCAAATCTTGGGTTGCCGCCAAACAGAGAGGAAATTCAATCACAGAGCGAGAGAAAAAACTGAAGGGTAAACTCCAAACAACTGCACTGAACTTTGTTTCTCTTTTCAGCCAAAAGACCAAAGGAAGCAGGCGGCGCACTAAGATAAACACTAAGAATCTGAAAGTGTACAACCATGAAATTAGGAGTCCACCACCTTCCAAATAGGTCCCCAAAACTAAAGCTCTGGTCGGCATGTAATTCTGGCAGAGTTCCACTTCACACGGGGTTTGAAGGAAGAGGTCTAATCCTTTCTCACCTTGTTAGCATCTGGCTGCAACACTCACCTACCCCACCCTTGGCAAACAGTAGCTCAGAGCCCTCAAGACATGTGGAACCGGAATGTGCCCCAGAGTCCTCTGAGGTTTCCCAGAGGGCTCCAGGGCACAATCTGTCTTCATGCAGGGGCAGTGCGCACATATGCACATTGCACAGGCACCAGCCAGACCAAAACTAGCATGCGTGGGGCACAGCTTAGCCGGATGCCCTGCGCAAAGCCACAATGTTGTCTTGGAGCCCTCAGCAATGGTGCGGAGATCTCTGGAGTTTTGTTCACCCTTTCTTCTCCTGCTTCTTCTTTCCTTCTTTGATAGTGCCGGGGACAGCGGGGGTCACCCCAAAAGGGGCTAAATTTGGCCGCTGGGGTTCCAGCTACTGAACTCTAAGATACACCATCAGTTCTCCATTTATACTGAACAACACATGCTTATCTGAATCTTATGCTGTTCCTTTTCCAGAGAGGACCTATTACTGAGCTACACTGTTAGGCCAGAATTTTTTGTCCTGTCCAGGCCAAGCATACAACCCCTTTATGGCAACTGTTAATTTACAATATCTAATATTTACTGCTGTGTATAATATCGATTACACAGTGACATAACTCTTCCAGAAATCTTGTCCAATAACTCTCAAAGTTATTTTCAGAATTTGGAAACTATGACTGTCTTTATAAACGAATGCGGGTTAATTGGTCAGGAAGCTGGATAAAGTAGGTTTTTATCTTGCAGTCTGAAGGTATCACTTGAAAGATTAGGGGGGGGGAATGGCCGTTAATCTGATAACAAAAAGACGCAAGTAAAACAGCGACAACGAAGAAATGAAAACCAATAAAGCAAAGTAACAGCAACTATTTAAAGAAAAGCCAGTTTTTAAACAAATGACACCTTGAAGAACTACAAAATATAAAGTATCCCCCACATAGTAACATTTTCAGCTTCCCAGAATATCTGACAACATTTGGTAAGTCAAACACCTGCTGTGCCAGCATTATTTCTTTGCCTTTCCCCCCTTGGTTCACAGGGTGACTTTTACACAGTAATTCACTTGTCTAGAAAGAACTATTTAAGATATCCATTCAGGGGGAGGGGAGCGATGAGAAAACAGCAGATTTTATTAAATGATGGGGCAGGGGGAAGAAAAAGACGAGCACAAACAATTTAATCAGCAGCAAGAATAGATAAAGCCTATTTTGTTAAACGGGGCCAGACAACCACTACAAAATCCATGCATGTCCCAAGGAGCCTTAAAACCAAATCTATGAACTGTCATTCAAAGCAATGCAGTTTGATACTTGGAATTCTAAAATTCCTATGGGGCATTGGGAGGCCTTTCTAGTATCGAAAGGCAGGGTTGGGTTTTGTTTGCTGTTACTGTACCCCCCTAAAAAAAGAATCTGCTTCATAATGTGCGTTCATAAATGCTTTTCAAAGTCATACTTACTTTAATGAAAGCGAATAGTCGTGCTTGCTGGTTTGACTATTCCTCACCAGATAGCTACATTCTTTACATAACCGTAAAAGGTTTTCCGCATCTGTCCGACTGATTGCCCCATGATACCATCTACAAAAGAAACCAAAAGCCACACAACAATTAAAGATTTAATTTTTTGGGGGGAGGGATATTTTCGAAAAATTTGCATCATGTATGAAACTGTGACCCGGTTAATTTTATAAATTTACATTCTGCAGCATAATGTAGTAGAATTCTGTACCATTTCAGACTGTAGGTGTTGGTGGCTGTTTATGAAGAAGAAGAAGGGTTGGTTTGTATATGCTGACTTTCTCCACCTTTGAAGGAGAATCAAACCGGCTTACAATCTCCTTCCCTTCCTCTCCCCACAACAGACACTTTGTGAGGTAGGTGGGGCTGAGAGAGTTCAGACAGAACTGTGACTGGCCCAAGGTGACCCAGCTGGCTTCATGTGGAGGAGTGGGGAAACCAACCCGGTTCACCAGATTAGAGTCCACCGTTCATGTGGAGGAGTGGGGAATCAAACCCAGTTCTGCAGATCAGAGTCCACCGCTCCTAACCACTACATCACGCTGGCTCCCCAAGATTTCATCAGCTGGCACATGAAGCCAGCTGGGTGACCTTGGGTTAGTCACAGCTCTCTTAGAGCTCTCTCAGCCCCACCTACCTCACAGGGTGTCTGTTGTGGGGAGGGGAAGATGATTGTAAGCTGGTTTGATTCTGCCTTAAGTGGTAAAGTCGGCATATAAAAACCAACTCTTCTTCTTCTACCCCCCCCTCCAAGTACAAAACTGCAAGTTTACTTACATTTGTTTTTCCAGTGGGATAGTTGGGTCCACTCTCTCCCCGAGGATCCCACAGAACTCAGGGCTACCGTGCTTGATGGGCTTGAAGCCTCCTCCTGGTGCTCGAAGCTGTCGACGCCGATCGCTGGATGGGGAAGGGGAGGACTGCCTCATTTCTCCCCCGTTGAACTGAGCTGGGGGGGGGGGGGAAATCCAGGCAAAACAGTTATCTCCTAAACATTTATCAGACAACATATTGAAAACACAACCATAATGCAGAATAGAAAGCCTTAATTCTTAACCACATAAAGCACAATTCTCTTGGTATTATTTACTTCGTTTTCTTACCCGCTGTTCTCTTTAATGGAGACCCAAAATGGCTTACATACTTCTCCTCTCTTCCTTTTTGATCCTCACAACAACCCTGTGAAGTATGTTAGGGTGAGAGTGTGTGGCTGGCCCAAGGCCAATCAGCAAGCTTCCATGGCAAAGTATAAGAACACAATAAAAGCCCCTGAGGGATCAGACCAAGGCCCATCAAGTACAGCAGTCTGTTCACACAATGGCCAACCAGGTGCCTCTAGGAAGTCCACAAACAAGACAACTGCAGCAGCATTATCCTGCCTGTGATCCACAGCACCTAATATAATAGGCATGCACCACATCCTGGGGCAGGGAGTTCCACAATTTAACTATGCATTGTATAAGAAAGTGAGGATTCAAACCTGGGTCTCTCAGATTCTAGCCCAACACTCTTACTGCTATATGGACTTTCAGGTGCACAATGACCAAGGAACAGGTAGATGACTGCAATTTTAGAGTCCTCCCTCTCAATGAAGGCATGAAAGGCATCCTGATTACTCTTTTTGAATGAGGACATGCAGTCTCCAGCTCAGAATTCATTTCAATACATTTGTACCACCAGTCTAAAACCAATTCAAGGATAAAAGGTCTCTTAGCTGTCCAATCAAGGTGGATTAGAGCTGAAGCAAATGGGAACTGTCAGGGCCGATTTCCTTTTCAACAGCACTAGTCAAGTCAACTTTTGGTGAGAAAGAAAGATAAACTCCAGTTCCCGTCATTTCACAAGTCTAGAATGAACAAAACATTTTCTGGGCAGCTGTCCAGATTCAGATGCTTAAATCTTACTTAGAAAAGACATATGCAAGAACTTTTTTTGGAATGCAAACTCCCCACATTGCTTGGCAAAGAATAACAGAATGTCTACTGATGTCACTTATCCAAGGATAATGTGATTGACAGGCATATGTATCTGTGCAGTGTGTGTGTGTGTGTGTGTGTGTGAGTGAACAAAGGTATGTATGCAGAAAGCATCTGTTTTGGATTCTGCTTTAAAGATTGAGGCAGTCTCTTATGTGTGACCAAACAAGCTGGACGCCGAAGTCTTCAGTAGAGTTCTGCTTTTCCAGTATTTCCAGCACATGACAAAAATACTAGGGAAAGTGAAAGGCATATGTTTGTCAATGTAATCAGCAGTCCTTATTTCAGACCATCAGGGTGTTCAAAGAACACACTGAATACCACAAAACGGAAGTTCTCTTATGTGCTCTGTATTTTTGCCTTTTGAATCTAGCACCCCCTACAATGGTTCTGCCGAATGCTTAGACTGGGGTGTTTGAGACTTTGATGGGAGGAGGAGAAGGAGAAGAAGAGTTGGTTTTTTATATGCCGGCCTTCTCTGCCGCTTAAGGAAGAATCAAACTGTCTTACAATCACCTTTCTTTCCCCTCCCCACAACAGACACCCTGTGAGGTAGGTGGGGCTGAGAGCTCTAAGAGAACTGTGACTAACCCAAGGTCACCCAGCTGGCTTCATGTGTAGGAGTGGGGAAACAAATCCAGTTCACCAGATTAGCGCCGGCGCTCATGGGGAGGAATGGGGAATCAAGCCCGGTTCTCCAGATCACCAAACCACCACTCTTAACCACTACGTCACACTGGCTCTCAGGAACGTAATGGGTTCTAGCAGCTGGCTCTGTTAGGTGGGAAGGCTAGGATGCAGGGAGCAATCAGTGGATGCTGCTGCCACAAGATAAGCACCAGATGGGGATTCTTTCCTTGTTCCAGCTTGCCCTTCTCTCCTTATTCTCTTTCCCCAAAGCAAAGACTCAGTCACGGCAGCAAACAGATACTTGGCAAGAAGCAGTGGGAAGAGGAAGCAACCTTTCAGGTCAGCACATGGAGCGACAGATGCTTGGTTAACTCAACCTTTCCTTTTCCATCCATCTCTGCATGCTGGTTCCTTGAAGGGGAAGATAGAATTATAGAGTTGGAAGGGGCCATACAGGCCATCTAGTCCAACCCCCTGCTTAATGCAGGATCAGCCTAGAGCATCCCTGACAAGTGTTTGTCCAGCCTCTGCTTAAAGACTGCCAGTGAGGGGGAGCTCACCACCTCCCTAGGCAGCCGATTCCAAATGCCCTTCTCTCCCGGTCACATTGCTTCCTGAAGATCTGCAGTTGTGAGGTAGATGCAAGCCCAGAAGCCCTTCATAGAATCACAGAGTTGGGCCAGATAGGCCATCTAGTCCAACCCCCTGCTTAACACAGGATCAGCCTTGAGCAGGGGTGTCAAACATACAGCCTGAGAGCTGGATCCAGCCCCTTGAGAGCTCTTATCCGACCCGCGAGCCAGCCAAGGCAGCCACCGCCCCCCAGTCCCGATCTGGGCTGGCGAGACATATCCTGGCCCGACCAAGTGACATTAATGTCACATCCGGCCCTCGTAACAAATGAGTTCGACATCCCTGGCCCAGAGCATCCCAGACAAGTGCCTGTCCAGCTTCTGATTAAAGACTGCCAGTGAGGGGGAGCTCACCACCTCCCTAGGGAGCTGATTCCACTGTCGATCAACTCTTACTGTAAAAATCTTCCCCCCTAATATCCAGCCGGTACCTTTCCGCCCGCAATTTGTACCCATAATTGCGAGTCGTCTCCTCTGCTCCCAACAGGAATAGCACCCTGCCCTCCTCTAAGTGACAGCCCTTCAAATACTTCAAGAGAACAATCATGTCTCCCCTCAATCTCCTCTTCTCCAGACTAAACATTCCCCACTTCCTCAGCATTTCCTCATAGGGCCCCTGATCCTTTGCACCTGCTCTCCTTTCCCCAACCTGATTTCTGATGAGTTAAGAACAGTTCTAAAAAGGGAGAAGAGCCGCCTTCCACACACACAAGGAAGAGAGTGAGCAGAAGCAATGCCCCAGTGCATCGTCAGGGTAAGATCGTCAAGACAGAAAGTAGTATCTTCATTCAGATATCAAAAGGGGTGGGATACAGGCGGGAGGGGTCTATTTGAAAAAGGGACGGTACTCTTCTTTATTTAAGAAACGGCTGAGAATAGTACAGAAGCATGTTTCCTGGGAATATCTGGTGGATTTCTTTCTTTTTAAAAGGAGAGGGTGAAATTCAAGGTCAAACACTAAAAACTGAGCATTGATAGAAATTAGAGATGCCATGTTAATCCACCGTTTTACGACATGGGGATTGCAGCTCGGTTAGGAAGGACAAGTATTTAAGAAACCCCCGCCTCCACGTGAGGGTCTGTCAGATTTAGTTTGTTAGGAAGACATAAATTCAAGGCTCGATGAGCAAACTCTTCTTGCTGCTCCGAGGTGAGTTAAAATCGGAAGTGGCCTCTTGCACAAATTTGGAGATTTGTGAGTGCAGAGGATTACAAAATAGTAGTGTTAAAATTAACAAGTTTCCTCTCCAACCACCAGCTCTACTGCCAATCCAGAAAGTTCCCTTTGCTGTAAAGAAGAAACTGACAAGGGGTTTGTGCAAGATAAAGAAGGAGGAAGGAACAAATAGCCACTGTTTTTTTTCAGAGGAAAAAGAATACGTACGGGGCAGGAGTGGCTTAGAAACTGCGGATAACCAAGACCCTCTGCAGAGTTTCTGTAGCTCTCTTTTGCTGTGAGACAGAACAGCAAAAAACAAAACAAAAAACCACCCTCAGACTAAACACACATTACTCAAAGCACCTTTCCATTCCTCTCCCACTGAAAACCCAAGATTTTTTAAATGTACTTGTTGAAAGTTCATGATTCCACCGACGGACATGTTGGAAAATTGACTGACAAATGCATCCCAATCTTCCTCCACTGTACATGCAAGGCTGGTATCTGCATCCCTTGAGGTGGGGCAGCGGCCAGAAAGCCCCAGGACTTCTGGCAGGGCCCACTGCCGCTGACCACAGGCTTCCCCTGCTGCCCATGCACCCTTCTTCCACCCACTCGCTTGCAAGAATTCTGCCATCCACGCTTTCAGCCCCACGAACTGTCCAGCATTGTCAGGGAATGGGCCATGTGCGTGGGGCCGGCATCTGAGACTGCAGGTGGTGAGGCAGCCCATGATCGTGCGAGGGAAGGATGCACAGGCATGGGGACCAGCAGGTGGGAAGGGAGGCATGAGGGGGCCTAGTGATACGCAGAGGAGGGGGCCCCTGGCCAGTCTCTGCCCAGGGCACCCCAAAATCCAGAACTAGTCCTGAATACTCACCACCTTTTTTCCTGTTGTCTATTAATTGCTTTAGTTAAATGCGGGGGACCCTGACTGCTTCCAGGCCTTACAGAGGTCTTCACTCCGTAATATGGTCACCAGGTTGGGAAATACCTGGAGATTTTGGGGGTGGAGCCTGAGGTGGGCGGGGTTTGGAAAAGGGAGGGACTTCAATGCCATAGAGTCCCATAGCCAAAGCGGCCGTTTTCTATAGGGGAACTGATCTCTGTCGCCTGGAGATAACTTCTAATGTTGAGAGATCTCTAGCCACCACCCGGATGTTGGCTACCCTACTCCTTAAAATGAGTGCCATCTGTTTTATCACTCTGCTTTTATGTTTTGAGGGATTTTTAAACTGTTTTCAACTTTGTGATTTTATACTGTTTTGGCAGATTTTATTGTAGCAGGCACTGTTGTTAGCCGGCCTGAGCTCGGCTTTGGCCGGGGATTGGGGGCAGGTTAAAAATCTAAATAAACAAATACGCGTGTGAGTTTGGCCTCAGTGAAAATGTGGACAATTCCCACAGATTTCCAAACTCCCTCTGAAAAAAAATTAATTCAGAACCTAAAATACCAAAGTTTAAATTCTTCTTCTTCTTCTTTGGATAGTAAGAGACATTTGAGAAGCAGCTGCCAACATTTCCATGTGTAAAATTCAAGATTTGAGATTCTTGGACTCTTGCCCTTAAATAGCGTTTCCCCCACCCCCTCTTTCACTTGGATAAAATTTCATAGCTTTGTCTTCGAGTGGGACCACAGGAAATTATTTTCAGGACAAAGACCCCCTCACCCCCCCATAATTGGTCATAAGATTGGGAATGCCTTTGGATAAACAGGCGAAATTGTTTCCTCTATCTGTTGAGACTGCTCTTCAGTTGGCTTTATTGTCAGTGCGACTATAAAACAGAGAGCAGTAGTTCCAAGAATTTATATGGTTTCCTGACAAAGACTGGAGACATACTGAAGGAAGGGACACTCAATTTCTTTTAAGGAGCTAGACAGCTTCCTAAATATTCATTAAACTGTACATGTCTGAGAATGTCTTTATTGAGCTGGCAGCTTAAATTTTATAAGAGCATAAAAATGAGAGAGGTTCAAGAACAACTTTCAAGTGAAGCAATTTAAAAGCCTGTTGATTATGCCCATTTGAGCAAGGACTCTCCCCTTGAAATGGGGCAGAGACCAGTATATCCTTTTCACTGCATACGGTTACAGAAAATAGACATGCATGCCTTTGTCACAAATTCTGGCCTTTTAACAATGAAGTTGCGGAGTGGGGTAGCCCTTACGCGGCGCTGCATGAAAGGTATAATTACAGAAATAATTCAACTAAATTAAAGTGCTCCAAAACTCACAGCGTCATAATCCAAGAGGAAAGGTGGCGGGAAGTACTAAACCGATGCAACTATTTCATAAAATTTAATTATGCTTCGCTTATTTATTCTGTAAGAGAACAATCTCTCTAACGCTGCAGCGCTTTTATGAAAGGCGTGCACCTAATCCCTGAAAAGAATATTTGTGTTTAGACAAATCACGCAGCCACACAGTAGCAATGAAACCTAATTCACTTAGGGCAACCCGCAAGTAATTAAAAACAACAAGCAATTAAAGTCGTATTATTTAGCGTATCGGAAGTCAAACAAGAAACTCTCCTAATTGTGGATTTGAGGGCTGGAAGCTAATTTCATCTTGAAATCGCAAATACTAACTCCGTAAATTCAAAGTACACTGTTTGCAACATGGCATTTTTTAAAGAAATTCTCAGCGTAGACTTGCAGGGAAGCTGGGGGTTTATTTATTTAACTATTTCCAATCTTTTCATACATTTCCTTTGAGAAAAGCAAACAATAAACAAAAAAAAAAGGAAGAAAACACGGAGGGAACACAGTGTGAGGGTTCATGTACGAAATACTTTTATCTCAGCATTTCGATTTTATTTTTTGCTTGCCAGAAGAAAACCAAAGAAGGAACCAGCGCATAAGGGAACTGCAGAACAAGAATGGAACATCACTAGGGGGATCTTCTTCCTTTGAATCTCCTGCCTTCCCTCCCGCGTGATTGTGGGCACAGCTCATCTCTCTGAATAATTACTATACTGTGCTCTAGTTATTTGTTTGTTTGTTTGTTTGTTTATGTATTATTTCAGCTTACTACCCTGCTTTCCCCGGTCGAGACCGGGCTCAGAGCGGCTTACAAAGAATATAAATATCCCCTTAAACCAATAAAACCATTAAAACAACATTTAAAATAGCCCTGTTAAAAAGTCATTTAAAACAGATATACTAAATAACCTAAGGCACAACTAGAGTGTAAACCGCAATGCTACATCTAGGTGAACAGACAGGATAGAATCCCAGATTGATAGGGTTGCCAGCTTCCAGGTGGTGGCTGGAGATCTCCTGCTATTACAACTGATCTCCAGGCGACAGAGATCATCTCCCCTGGAGAAAATGGCCGCTTTGGCAATTGGACTCTACGGCACTGAAGTCCCTCCCCTCCCCAAAACCCTCCTGGCAACGTTACAGAGTGCGGATTTGAATCTGGGTCTCCCTGGAGCACACTGGCTCTCATGCTCTGTACACACGAACCCCCGTGTGTATGCACATACCCCGTGGGGAAGGAGGGCAGACATGAGCGTGCTAGCTTTGCCCCTTACTAAGAGGTCTGCACGAGGCGAACACTTTGAGAAAGTGCCCCCACATATCCCCCTACTCATGCTCAGTAACACTTTTTACAATATTGCTGATCACAGGGAGAGGTGTGTGCGTGAGTGCTTCACGCATTTGCCCCATGCAGACTACCTGGCGACCATGTGGAGGCTGGGGTGGTAACAGCCATGCATGTGTCTGCTCTCTCTCATTGTGCGCAGAGTAAACACACGGGGGGGGGAGTCATCTGTACTGGACTTCAGTGGAGGAGGAAGAGGAAGAGGAGGGAGAAGGAGAAGAGCTGGTTTTTATATGCCAACCCGGTTCACCAGATTAGCATCCGCCACTCATGTGGAGGAGTGGGGAATTGAACCCAGTTCTCCAGATCAGAGTCCACTGCTCTTAACCACTACACCATGCTGGTGGTGTAAGCCTGTTTGGGTGTGTGTGTTAAGTGCTGTCAAGTCGCTTCCAACTCATGGCGGACCTATGAATCAATGTTCTCCAAAACGTCCTATCATCAACAGCCTTGCTCAGATCTTGCAGACTGAAGGCCGTGGCTTCCTTTATAGAGTCAATCCATCTCATGCTGGATCTTCTTCTTTTCCTGCTGCCTTCAACTTTTCCTAGCGTTATTGTCTTTTCCAGTGACGCTTGTCTTCTCATAATGTGACTAAAGTATGATCGCCTCAATTTAGTCATTTTAGCTTATAGGGACATTTCAGGATTGTTTAGGACACCACTATTAATTACTGAATTTCTTGAAGCAAATAGCAGTTGTCTTGCTCTCTGTTAGTGCCCTGACAGGCAGTTTAGGAATTCAGAATATGATAGGCTTTATAATAGACTTAATTTAGTAAGCTCAAAATAGAATTTCAATAGGCAAACTTGATGCGTTTTTCAAAAATGAAGTAATTCCTAACCTTCCCCGGTAATGGAAATCATAATGCATTTTCCATCAGTGTTTTCCAAAACGGCATGAACAAAAACCGCTCAGAGACTGCTGGGTAAGGTGCTCTGAGCATCTCTGAAGTACAAGCGGGATATTAAGTGCAATAAATAAATTAAAAATAAAATAAAAGCAATTTATTTATCCATTAGTGAACCTGAAGTCTGGTTTCCAAGCAAAAGAACAAAAAACTAATTTCCATTTTGAGAGCGCCATTTCGTTGCAGCAAAAGGCCCTTTTGGCATACCCTAGTCAAGTGCTAAAATAAATGCTTATTGATTCCCTCCCCTTTCTTTTGCCCCAACCTATCCCCCTGTTGAAAGGAGGTCTGAAGCAGCAAAGAAATGCTGCTTCAGACCTCTAATGCGATCTTGGGGTGCATCGTCAGAGGCATAACATCCAAATCGCAAGATGTCATCGTTCCGCACACTGCATTGGTCAGGCCGCACCTGGAGTATTGTGTGCAGTTCTGGAAGTCTCACTTCAAAAAGGATGTGGACAGAATCGAGCGGGTGCAGAGGAGAGCGACGGGGATGGTCAGGGGCCTGGAGATCAAACCCTACAAGGAAAGGCTGAGCAACTTGGGAATGTTCATTATGGAGAAGAGGAGATTGAGGGGGGACATGACTGCTCTATGTATTTGAAGGGCTGTCACTTAGAGGAGGGCAGGGAGCTGTTCCTGTTGGCAGCAGAGGATAGGACTCACAATAATTGATTTAAATTGCAGGTGGAAAGGTACCAGTTGGATGTTAGGAAAATTTTTTTTACAGTAAGAGTTGTTCGACAGTGGAATCAGCTACCTAGGGAGGTGGTGAGCTTCCCCTCACTGGCAGTCTTTAAGCAGAGGCTGGACAGGCACTTGTCAGGGATGCTCTAGGCTGATGCTGCATTAAGCAGGGGGTTGGATTAGATGGCCTGTATGGCCCCTTCCAACTCTATGATTCTATGCTTTCTGGTCTAGCAAAGGAGCCAGGGATCAAGCACGGACAGCTTTTGCCCTGACCCGTCTCAGGGAATGATCTGAAGGCATGCGATTCGTTCACTAGCCTAAGAAGATCTGGATCAGGGCAGGGCAAGCATGGGAGACCAGACAATCTGGGAATCCTCCACACGTTGCCTTGAGTTTCATGAGAGAAAGGCAGGATGTCAAGCGCCATAAAGTTTTTAAAAATCCATGCAACAGGGCCAGGAGCAAAAGGACCAGGCTGCATATCAGGGCAAGCTCCCAGGGATGCAGAGAAATGTGAGTTATTCTGCCTGGACCCTAAATTGGGGGGAAGCAAAAAGGGGTTCCTGCAGTCTGCGCATGCCTCAGGAACACATCACAGACCACAATGGCTACAAAGGCAAATGAAAAAATAGCATTTGAAGTCTTTTGAGATTTCAGGTACTATTTTGGGCTGCCTTAGCAACCTAGATGGAAACAAAGGCCACTGTGCCCTCAGCCAAGGACTGGGCATTAGGTGGGGCACCTGTTGTCTCACCAAGGGTTTTGTGCTCTGCACCCAGGGCACGCCTCACAATGAAAGACATACCATCCAGGTGTCTGTTGGGTATCTATGGGAATTCACAACGACATCTGAAGTCTTGAGCGGTCTCGAAGAACTCTGGGTGCCATCTGGGTTGCGATAGCAGCACTGCCTGAACCAAGGGATGGAGATGTTGAGGTGGAGGGCAATGGAAGGAAAAGAGACAAGATGGGAGGACAACAACCCTGCAGTTCCTCACAGGCCAGCCATTTGCATTGTACTTTCAGGTGGGTAGCCATGTTGGCCTGCAGTAGAAGAGCTAGATTCGAGTCCAGTAGCACCTTAGAGCCAGCATGGTGTAGTGGTTAAGAGCGGTGGTTTGGAGCGGTGGACTCTGATCAGGAGAACCGGGGTTGATTCCCCACTCCTCCACGTGAGCGGCGGACGCTAATCTGGTGAACCGGGTTGGTTTCCCCGCTCCTAAACATGAAGCCGGCGGGGTGACCTTGGGCTAGTCACAGCTCTCTTAGAGCTCTTTCAGCCCCACCTACCTCACAGGTGACTGTAAGATGGTTTGATTCTCCCTTAAGTGGTAGAGATAGTCGGCATATAAAAACCAACTCTTTTTCTTAGAGATAATGGGAACTTTGACTCTCAAAGGCTTATACCTTGAAAATCTTGGTCTCTAAGGTACTACTGGACTAAATCTAGTGCTTGTATTATAAATAGTGCCACTTCCCAACGGTCAGGTACATTCTAATATAATTGGGAAACCGAAACCAGGGCACGTCTACAAAGACAGAAGGACTCTATTTGACAATTCAGAGTCACGAAGGGTTGCGAGGAACAGTCACGTCTGCCTATGTGGAAAAGTAAAACACTGTACAGGGGGTTATTGTTACTCAGAGAGCAAAACAGGCCATTCATACCTGACTTTGCGTGGCCTGGCCTGTAGTGACAGGGAAACCAAAGAGGTGCAGTGTACGTCTGAGCACCAGGGTGCAGTGCGTATCCCATGTCCCGCCAGGTTCTCACTGAATACAAGCCTCATAAAACCTGCCCATCACAATGATTCCGTACAACGTGAATACAATCAGGCTTTGTTCTACTTGTTTGCAACATCTTTAATTCTTATGCATCTTATAACATCTCGTTTTCTGTGGCTGCCGTCCAGCAAAGCTAGATGACGAAACTCCAGAGCACCTGTTCAAACCAGGGAAATATGAAATTTATCCTGACTACTAGTGCCAGACGGATTTCTCATAGGTCAAGGGGCACCAGAACTCACTTTTCTGTCCCAAAATACTCATGGACACTTAAGGCAGCAAAATAAATAAATAAATCTAATTATGTCTCTTAATCTGTTCTGCTCCCCCCCCCACCATCCTTGCTTTTTGGCCTACAGCCATATTGAGCAAAAAATTAAAACTTTAGGAGTCTCTCTAGACTTGCTTGCGCTGGCTTCTGAATAGGGTTGCCAACCTCCAGGTACTAGCTGGAGATCTCCCGCTATGACAACTGATCGCCAGCCGATGGAGAAAATGGCTGCTTTGGCAATTGGACTCTATGGCGTTGAAGTCCTTCCCCTCCCCAAACCCTGCCCTTCTAAGGCTGCACCCCAAAAACCTCCCGCCAGTGGCGAACAGGGACTTGGCAACCCTACCTTTGAAGCATCTGCATATAAAATCATAAAACACCGGATTCTAGATGTAAAACTCCAAGAATTCAATTGTGCAGCCAGGAAAACCTGTTCCCCATTATATCTGGGGATTTCACCATCCTTGGCTGGCCCAGAGTTCTTTTTCTACCACATGACCAACTCACAGCAAAGTAGAGCCTTCATGCTTGCAAGGTTTAATGTTCTACCCTCTGCTGTGCTATTAGGGAGGGTTTAAAAACAACAACAACCCATAACATAAATAGACTCTGCCCTTGCAGACTGAGACGCGTAGAATCATTACATGTTTTTTGTATTGCCCTTTTTATGCTGACATTGGAGCCAAACCACCTCTGTTCATCCCTTGCTTTGAGAACCCTATGGTCCTGGGATCTCCAAGAGTCAGATGCAGCTTGACGGCACGCATTGTTATTATTAGAATCCTTAAGCGAGCACGAAAACTGGGGCTTTCCAGGTTTTGTGGGCAGACCTGCTCCACTCAGTTGTACAACTGATCACCAATTTCTTTAGTAAAAATCTATGGGCCTCTCTCTCCCTCTCTTCTGAGTATAAAAGGCATTCACAAAAGTCCCAGTGGTTGGAAGCATGACATTTATAAACATCACATGAACCTACCTGACGCTATGCCATGGTCCATCTATGCCAGTATTAGACATCACATGAACCTATCTCATGCCATGCCATGGTCTACCTGGGCCAGTATTATTTCTACCCTGACAGTCAGAAGGATCTCCAGGACAGAGGTCTTTCCCAGTACTTGCTACCAAAGATTCTTTAAACTGCTGACAGGTTGAACCTGGGACTTTCGGCGAGTAAAGATGGGCTCTACAATTGAGCAACTGTTCCTCAGTGGGAGCAGCAAGTTCTTACCAAAGTCCTTTCTTTACCCTGAACCATTCTGGCCCAACGCAGATGGACCATAATGCTTGTGTGGTTATTGCCTCTAGTTTGCTGAACTGAAGAAGAAGAGTTGGTTTTTATATGCCGACTTTCTCTGCCATTTTAGGAAGAATCAAACCGGCTTACAATCACCTTCCCTTCCCCTCCCCACAACAGACACCCTGTGAGGTAGATGGGACTGAGAGAGCGTGACTGACCCAAGGTCACCCAGCTGGCTTCATGTGTAGGAGTGGGGAAACCAACCCGATTCTCCAGATTAGCATCCGCTGCTCATGTGGAGGAATGGGGAATCAAACCTGGTTCTCCAGATCAGAGTTCACTGCTCCAAACCACTGCTCTTAACCACTACACCACGCTGGGGAGCAGGCGGTAAAAGGAGTGGAAAAGGAGCTGGAAAAGGAGTGGTTGCAAGCTTCACTTGAAACCAGGCACCGAGGCCTACCGCTACCGCCCAAGAGAGCTGCAAATCCCCCATCTTCCCATGCCGTTTGCCACCAATGATTTATTACATTGATAAGTATCGCTGGGTTATAAAATCACATGTACTCGCTTTCAACACACTCTTCACAAACAAACACACGGGCCAAAGGATTGCATGTATTTCGCATTCATAGTTCAGGAACATATTTCAGAGCGTGAATATACCCTCCGGCTGGAGGTGTTTTTGTTATGGTAAAAACAGCATGTATTAGACAG
Source organism: Euleptes europaea (assembly GCF_029931775.1). NCBI lineage: Eukaryota > Metazoa > Chordata > Lepidosauria > Squamata > Sphaerodactylidae > Euleptes > Euleptes europaea. The sequence goes on from NC_079315.1 coordinate 16,723,101, forward strand.
ATGGCTTTTTCAGTGTCAGAGGAACAATTGAGCTTCTGTTGTAGCATTTTATATGCCGCCTCACGGGGGGGGGGGGAAACAACCCCAAAACCTTGATTGCAACTAGTCACCACACCTGTATGGGAAGTGGCCACTCAGGCATTAAGCCACATTCGAAAAACAATCAAAATAAATAACCTCAAAGGGGTTAAAACACATCTGCTTCGCCGTTTGTCATGTAACAGCGTTTTCAATTAGATTAAGAACAGCCATCAGTACCGGCAGAACTCAACAGAACTGTTAGAAACTTTTCTTTAATGATTCTGCACGAATGAACAATAGGCCTTAAGCAGGACCACACTAAAACACAATGGCCAAAATATTTAATATATTTCCCTTACCCTTTACTATCGCCGATTTGTTAACTATTAGAAACATAGAAGCATAGAGCTGGAAGAGACTCAAGGGTCATCTAGTCCAACCCCTGCACAACGCAGGAAATTCACAACGACCACAACCCATTTCGCCAGTGAACCCTGCTGTATGCCTAGAGGAAGGCAAAAAACCTGGCCAAGCTGGCCTGGAGGAAAATTCCTTCCTGACCCCAATATGGTGATCGGCATTACTCTGGGCATGTAAGGAACGGCTATGAGAGTCGAGCACTGACTCATTCCTTCCTGTCCTCTCTCTCATGTTCTGCCTAAGGTCATAAAATCAGCATTGCTGTCAGATGGCCATCTAGCCACTGCTTAAAAACCTCCAGGGAAGGAGATCCCACAGTAGCCTGTTCCACTGAAGAACCACTCTGTCAGGAAGTTCTTCCTAATGCTTTGCCAAAAACTCTTTTGATTTAATTTCAACCCATTGGTTCTGGTCCAACCTTCTGGGGCAAAAGAAACAACTCTGCACCATCGTCTATATGACAGCCCTTCAAACACTTGAAGATGGCTATCATATCATCTCTCAGTCGTCTCCTCTCCAGGATAAACATACCCAGCTCCTTCAACCTTTCCTCATAGGACTTGGTCTCCAGACGCCTCACCATCATCGTTGCCCTCCTCTGGACACATTCCAGCTTGTCTACATCCTTCTTAAACTGTGGTGCCCAAAACTGAACAAAATACTTCAAGTTAGGTCTAATCAAAGCATAGTAAAGCGACGCCATCACTTTGTGTGATCTGGACACTATATTTCTGTTGATGCAGCCCTAAATCACATTTGCCTTTTAAGTTACTGCATCACATTCCTGACATGTTCAGTGTATGGTCTACTAAGACTCCTAGATCCCTTTTGCACATACTACTGCCAAGACAAGTCTCCCCCATCCTATAATTATGCATTTGATTTTTCCTACCTAAATGCAGAACTTTACATTTATCTCTGTTGAAATTCATTTTATTGGTTTTAGCCCAGTTTTCCAGCCTGTCAAGATCATCCTGTATCTTGACTCTGTCCTCTACTGTATTTGCTACCCCTCACAATTTAGTATCATCTGCACACTGAATGAGTATCCCCTCTATTAATTTATCCAATTCATTTATAAAGATGTTGAACAACAAAGGGCCCAGGACAGATTCCTGAGGAACTCATCACTCTTCTCCAAGAGGATGAGGAACCACTAACAAGCACTCTTCGGGTGCGATCTGTCAACCAGTTACAGATCCAATTAATAGGATCCCAACCACATTTTACCAACTTGTCGACAACTTGCCTACTGTGACAAAACAGGAGTTTTACTATGATGAAAATGATACTGTCAGATAGGTTCTTACGTACTTTCGAATACATATATAGGTAAATGCCATCAAGACACCACCAACTTATGGTGACCCCAGCAAGGGGTTTTCAAGGCAAGTGAGAAACAGAGGTGGTTTGCCATTGCCTTCCTCTGCAGAGTCTTGAACACATGAAGCTGCCTTCTACTGAATCAGACCCTTGGTCCATCAAAGTCAGCATTGTCTACTCTGACCGGCAGTGGCTCTCCAAAGTCTCAGGCTGAGGTCTTTCACATCACCTACTTGCCTGGTTCCTTTAACTGGAGATGCCAAGGATTGAACCTGGGACCTTCTGCATATCAAGGAGATACTCTGCCACTGAGCCACAGCCCCTTTCCTATTCCTTGGTGGTTTCCCTTCCAAGTACCAACCCTACTTACCTTCTGAGATCTGATGCGACTGGGCTATACCATGCCCCCTTCCTTCCCAACCAAGCTTTCAAACACTAGTCTCTAATCTTCCCTGCCTGCGATAGTTCTCTCATAGTGGGGAATACAGCGGCTACTTCTAGATTCCGATTGATGAGCACCGTTTTCCTAGAAGGAAGCTTTGCCTTTCGTAATTAATACTGGTACTCACAAAGTCAACTCAGCATGCCGAGGGGAATCTAGGGACACCTCATGGCGAGATCAGGAAGGATGGCTCTGCCACTAGACTGGATGGGGAGAGGTGACCAGGATGGAGATACCTGATTACCATTTCAAAACGTTCTCCACTCCCATTTCTCGGGGTAGGGGTCCTTGAGAAAAGTTCAACAGATTCAGGGGGAAGTTTGCTACAGCACTTGGCTGACTTCCACCCAGAGGAGAATAAAGTAGGCTTTTTATTACAAAGCTCATACCTTTTCAGATATTACAATTAAAACACATGGGATTGCCATCATGACATGCAGCTTGGCCTTTACAGTTTGGGTCACACTTTAAAGAAGTTTGAAGGTCAGTGTGGATGTTTAAAAAGCTCTGGGCCCCAAAACCCCTCTAGGTTACCCTCATGCTGAAGCATGGTCTCTCTCCCCGTCCCCTGCCCAGCAGGTCTCCAGAATCTTCTGGGTGCCAAAGAAAACAGTTTGGTAGTGGTAGCCCAATAGGGATACCAGCCTCCAGGTGGGACCTGGGGATCCCTCGGAATTACAGCTCATCTCCAGACTACAGAGGGATCAGTTACCCTAGAGAAAAATGGTGCTTTGGAGGGTGGACTCTATGGCATTGTACCCCACTGAGGTCCCTGTCCTCCCCAGGCTCCATCCCCAAATCTCCAAGAGTTTCCCAACCTGGATCTGGCAACCCTACCCTCCATCAGAGAGACCAAAACTCTTGTGCGTTTCTTGTGTTTTGGTGCTATGGCAACATTATTACGGAATGGCCACTTCATAGCAACTCAAAGGGTCATCATAACCCCTCAGAGAGGAGGAGAAGGCTACCATGGATTTATGAGGGACTGGGAAGCCCTAATGGCAGAGAGAGGCCACACCTCAGCTGCAGCCCTGGCAACCGTACATGCATGGAAATCTACTGCTGTGCTATTTCTGATACATATGGCATAGAACCCTTTGGAAACTAGATATACACCTGGACTGCCCCCAATGTGTTTACAGGGTTATGGCTTGGAGGGGCCCAGTGGTTCTTTATAGGATCAGAGCCTCTAGTGGTCAAACCACAAGGGAGATATATTTTCCCCTTACTGGGCAGCTAGACCCAACAGCCATTCAGGAAGATGCAATCTTCTATTCATCAGTTGCTGGAGTAGCAAAAGTCACACGGGCGTGTAATTCTTGGTACCACAGAGGGACGCAATATTTCATTCAATTGCCTGGCTTGTCTTCCCCTAGAAAAAAAGTTTCCTGGCAAGAATAAAGTTTCTAATCCCTTTGTGCAAAAACTAGTGACAGTTTTCTGTCTAGGCGCCCAATGAAAATAAATAATCTTGCTACTAAGCAAAATGCATAATAAGCCTAGATCTTGAAGATCTTTCAAGAATGATCACCTCCTTCTCTTCTTCTTCTGGTCAAAGTACATGGAGAAACCATTTTGCCAAATGAAGCCCGTCTCATGGGCACATTACCAATCTGTAGTATTTTGGTACAAGCCATTTAGGGTTCTTCCCCTGATCTTTGTTGCCAACCTCCAGGTGGTGGCCAGAGATCTCCTGGGATTGCAACTGATCTCTGGGAGACTAAGATAAGTTTACCTGGAGAAAATGGCTGCTTTGGAAGGTGGACTCTATGGCATTATACCCCATTGAAGTCCCTCCCCACCCCAAAGCCTGCCCTCCTCAGGCTCCACCCCCAAAATCTCAGGTATTTCCCAACTCAGATCTGGCAACCTTATCTTAACATGAAAGTAGGCTTAAGAAAAAACAACAAATACCAAATAAAGATGCCCTAGCATGCATGGTGATTTGCACAGCAACAAAGAGAATAGCCCAACGGCGAGGCTGTTGAGACCGAGCACCTAACGTTCATGGCATGTGATCTGGAATGGAAACTAAAAAGATGGTGCTTGGCAGATGAGGGACTTTAGCCTGGCCGGATGGGCACAGAGAATACTGATACGAAGTTGGGGGCAAATGCCGGCAGCTGGCTGTTTGGGCTGTGCCTGGCAAGGGGCACAGAAAGTGAGGGCAGAGTAAATAGAAAAATAAAACCCATCTCGAGACAAGCAAAAAACAGCCTGGCATTTGATACTGGTCCCTCACCCTGAGATTTTTTCCCTTCTTCTTCAGGTCAGATCCAGACATCTAATCCTAGAAAAGAGTATCCCAGTACAGACGACCCTTTTGTACACTGAGTCACCATACGGGGAGGGAGAGCATGTGCAAGCATGCAGGTCCAGCCCCCGCCCTCTGCACAATTGCTGAGTTTCCAGTGTGGGGCAAATGTGTGGAAAGCAACTAAAGAAAAAGGGGAACAAAGAAACTCAACCTAAAAGTCAGGGGAAACGAAAGGGGTTGCGCTATACCCTATCTAATATAAAAGGTAAAGGTAAAGGTCCCCTGTGCAAGCACCGGGTCATTCCTGACCCATGGGGTGACGTCACATCCCGACGTTTCCAAGGCAGACTTTGTTTGCGGGGTGGTTTGCCAGTGCCTTCCCCAGTCATCTTTCCTTTACCCCCAGCAAGCTGGGTACTCTTATATATATGGGTATCTAATATAGCAACCAATAAATCTATTTTTATGATATATTGTGCACAACTGTATTTAAAACCCAGGGCCTAATATACAGGCTTCCTAAAAAGCCCAAACATAGTTACAAATATAACCAGCACGTAACAGCTGATGTTACTTGAAGGGCTGTCATATAGAGGATGGCTCCAAGTTGTTTTCTGTTGGCCCAGAAGGTCGGACCAGAACCAACGGGTTGAAATTAAATCAAAAGAGTTTCCATCTAGACATTAGGAAGAATTTTCTAACAGTTAGAGCAGTTCCTCAGTGGAACAGGCTTCCTCGGGAGGTGGTGAGCTCTCCTTCCCTGGAGGTTTTTAAGCAGAAGGTAGATGGCCACCTGTCAGCAATGCTGATTCTATGACCTTAGGCAGATGATGACAGGGAGGGCATCTTGGCCATCTTCTGGGCATGGAGTAGGGGCCATTGGGGGTGTGAGGGGGAGGTAGTTGTGAATTTCCTGCGTTGTGCAAGGGGTAGGACTACATGACCCTGGTGGGCCCTTCCAACTCTATGATTCTATGTAAGTACATAAAATGACCAAAAAGTGACCAGACGCGTGTGGCTTTATGTTAAAATAGTTTGTCCGTGTGCCTTAAAACATGGCTCACGGCTCACACCTTGTGTACGGTGTCCAGTGTTCCAGGATGTGTATAACATCAACAAACGTGAAGAACAGCATTTCAGGATGTGTATAACATCAACAAACGTGTGGAACAAGTGCCCCCTGCGTACACCCCCCGCTCCGTGATCAGCGATGCCAAGTCCCAAACTGTTGGGAAATCAACAACGCAACCCTAAACAGAGTAATACCCTTCTCAGTCCACTGAAATTAATGGGTTTAGAAGGGTGTAATAATTCTACTTAGCACTGCACTGTCAAATGACCAACAATGTTAACATTCAGCAGTTTTGTGTATTCAGGGTTCCAATATTTTAAAGAAGTTTCCGATAAGGTCTTTTTCCTTATATGAGTTGTAAATGTTTCTTAAAAGTTTTTGGAAGTGGTTATGATGTGACGTACTTACAAGCTGTTTAATTTGATTAATATTGAAAAAATATGCCAACTGTCTGGGTGCTTATTAGTCAGTCATCCCAGTTCTTTTTTACTTACTGGCTGAAACACTGGAAGGCAGGGAGAGATTTAGGGTTTTTTTAATGGCATAACTGGCTTGTATGATGCCGACAAGCTTTCCCTTTTATTGCGCTTTCAAATGAAAGTTTAATATTCAAGGAGGGGCTTAGAAAATCCCCAAGGGGGTAAGAACCTGAGCCTCATTCCTATAGCTATGGCCCTGAGCTGGGGCGGTTCCAGGTTTTGGGGAGCTCTAGGAAAAGAGTGCCCAGGGGCCCCCTTGCCAGCGTGGTGTAGTGGTTAGGAGCGGTGGACTCTAATCTGGAGACCTGGGTTTGAGTCCCCACTTCTCCACATGAGCGGCGGACTCTAATCTGGTGAACCAAGTTGTTTCCCCCACTCCTCCACATGCAGCCTTCTGGGTGACCTTGGGCCAGTCACAGTTCTCTCTGAACTCTCTCAGCCCCACCTATCTCACAAGGTGTCTGTTGAGGAGAAGGGAAGGGAATTGCAAGGGCGGTTTGATTCTCCTTAAAAGGTAGAGAAAGTTAGCCATTAAAAAACAACTCTTCTTCTCTGCCCCCCACCAGGCTCCCCACACTGGCATCTCGCTTCCTGCCCACCACCTGCCTAAGTGTCTTTCCTCTATCTGCAAGCCCTCCCTCATGCCCTTTCCCTGATGGCACCAGACAGCGTGTGGGTGAGGCCTGCCACTGCTGTTGCCGCCAAAAATGCCACCGCTCTGCACAACCTGCGCACCCCTCCCCAGTGAGGCTGGATGGTGCATGTGGCAGGGAGCATAGGTGGTGGAATCCCAAGCAGATGGGAGGGGAGGCACACTGGCAGGTTGCAGGGCAGGTGCACGGGCAAGAGAAGAAGAAGAGTTGGTTTTTGTATGCCGACTTTCTCTACCACTTAAGGAAGAATCAAACTGGCTTACAATCACCTTCCCTTCCCCTCCCCACAACAGACACCCTGTGAGGTAGGTGGGGCTGAGAGAGCTCTGAGAGAGCTGTGACTAGCCCAAGGTCACCCAGCTGGCTTCATGTGTAGGAGTGGGAGAAAAAATCCAATTCACCGGATTAGCCTCCACTGCCCATGTGGAGGAGTAGGGAATCAAACCCGGTTCTTCAGATCAGAGTCCACCGCTCCAAACCACCGCTCTTAACCACTACACCACGCTGGCTCCCAGAGGTCAGTGGCAGTGGGCTATGGCAGAAGCCCTGGCAGCTGCCCTGCCTCAGGCTATGCTGATGCCCGCCCTGCCCTGAACCTTAGCTCTGTGTGTGTGAAGTGCCGTCAAGTCGCAGCCGACTTATGGTGACCCCTTATAGGGTTTTCAAGGCAAGGGATGAGCAATGGTGGGTTTGCCAGTGCCTTCCTCTGCACAGCAACCCTGGACTTCCTTAGTGGTCTCCCATCCAAATACTAACCAGGGCCGACTCTGCTTAGCTTCTGAGATCTGACGAGATCAGGCTAGCCTGGGCCATCCGTTTATTATTCAGTACATACAGAGTGTAATAAAACTGCTCATTAGGATCTTCAGAAAACCAATACAACAGATTAACACAGAGAGCCGGGGGGGGGGAGGTATAAAATTGATATATACGGCTCTTTATCTGCACAGTTGCAGTTCCGTATAAGACAAAAATTACATTACGGTAGGCCGAAGAACAATTTGTAACACACGCACATTCTTCCCCGCCGATAGCAACCTGGCTTAAGTACGGCATCGACACACAACCCCCTCCCTGCAACCAAGAATGGCTTTGCTGAAGGAACTTCTTTGAAAACAGCCTCGCTGCCCTTGTATCAGGAATGCAATTAGCGATAAGGAATCATTCCAGCATCCGGTTACATAGTTATGAGTAATAGCAGCATTTGTGTTCAGCGAAAGGAAATGGGGTAACATCTCCCGTGGGCTCCAAGTCTCTGTTTATTCACAGAACATCAATACCCTGGGGCAACAACACACCCACGCCCCATGCCTGTCTGCATCACATGCTGCCTCAACCCAGGGGAGAGCCCAGGGGATATTTCAGAGCACATACTTTAGAAGAAGAAGAAGAGTTGGTTTTTATATGCAGACTTTCTCCACCACTTAAGACTCAAACCGACTTACAGTCACCTTCCCTTTCCCTCCCCACAACAGACACCCTGTGAGGTAGGTGGGTCTGAGAGAGCTCGAAGAGAGCTGTAACTAGCACAAGGTCACCCAGCTGGCTTCATGTGGGGGAGTGGGGAAACAAATCCAGTTCACCAGATTAGCCTCCGCCGCTCATGTGGAGGAGTGGGGGGAATCAAACCCGGTTCTCCAGATCAGAGTCCACCGCTCCAAACCACTGCTTTTTACCACTACACCACGCTGGCTTTACATGCAAAAGGTTATTAGGTTCGATCCCTGGCTGCTGCCTCCAGTCCTGGATAGCCACTGGCGGGCAAAATAAGAGAGCAGTGGGCTATGATGGACCAACAATCTGAGACTCAGTGTAAGGAGGCTTTGTATGTTTATATGTGTTCAAGGCATGAGAACATGGTTGCCTTGTGGGTTACTAGTACTTCCCCTCTTGTGTTTGTAGACAAAGGAGGGGCCATGGCTAAGTGGTAGAGCATCTGCTTGGCTTGCAGAAGGTTCCAGGTGGAATCCCTGGCATCTCCAGTTAAAAGGGACTAGGCATGTAGGTGATGTGAAAGACCTTAGCCTGAGACCCTGGAGTGCCGCCGCCGGTCTGAGTAGGCAATACTGACTTTGATGGACCAAAGGGCTGACTCAGTATAAGGCGGCTTCGTGTGTTCATGTGACTATGCCAATTAAAACAAATGAGTAGGTTGAAGTGGCTCAAATGCCTTCCAGTGAAAGTCTGATATCAAGTACTAAGGAGGGTCTGTGGTTCAAGTGATAGTCATGATGCATACCTATTCTCTCCAGGATCAGAGGAGCATGCCTGTTATATTAGGTGCTGTGGAACACAGGCAGGACAATGCTGCTGCAGTTGTCATGTTTGTGGGCTTCCTAGAGGCACCTGGTTGGCCACTGTGTGAACAGACTGCTGGACTTGTTGCGCCTTGGTCTGATGGGCCACAGTTCTTATGACTGTGTATGGTGTTTCCGTGCCGCCACCATCATCACACACTCTCATGCAAGAAGAAGAGTTGGGTTTTATATGCCGACTTTCTCTACCACTTAAGGAAGAATCAAACCGGCTTACAATTACCTTCCCTTCCCCCCCCAACAACAGACACCCTGTGAAGTAGGTGGAGCTGAGAGAGCTGTGACTAGCCCAAGGTCACCCAGCTGGCTTCATGTGGAGGAGTGGGGAAACAAATCCAGTTCACCAGATTAGCCTCCTCCGCTTATGTGGAGGAGCGGGGAATCAAACCCGGTTCTCCAGATCAGAGCCCACCGCTCCAAACCACCGCTCTTAAACACTACAACACGCTGGCTATCAGTAAGCTTCTTGGGGCTGTGTGCTCAAGCTTCAAAGCTCTCTTCAGGCACAGAGAGGAATAGCGACGGGAACTTTAGTCCTGCCTGAAGCCTCCAGATTAGCCACAGTTGACAGGAATACTGGGAGCAGGGCCTTCTGTCCTGGCCTCACCCATACAAAGCAAGAATAAGGGTTCCTGCATTTCAGGGGTCACATCCTACAGCAACTGGCTTTAGGAATGCCGAGCTGGTGAACCCACTCTGTGGTCTGGATTCAGACCTAACCGCATATCCTTGACAAAACCCTGACAAACCCGCCCCCCAGGCTGTCCTTTAAACGTGGAAGATTTCATACAGATATCATAGCTGAGCAGCCATAAAAGTGAGAAGTCACAGATCTTTATGATGGGAACCACTAAATTATTTGGTCATGTTCCATTGTGTGTGTGTGTGTGTGTGTCTCCTCAAAGGTAGAGTTGCAAACATTTGCTCCGGAGGCCATTACCTGCTAAAGCCGGAATGGTGACCTTGTTCCACTCCCACGGCTGGTCATATTCATCCGCAGGCCTGTCGTCGTCTTGTGGCAACTTGCTCTCTCTCAGGCGCTGACTCACTACACTTTCGGAATCCGACTCCACGCCGTTGCCTTCAGGTTCGTAAGGTGTGTCGTACAGCTGGATATCTTTCGGCTGGGTCTTCACGCTATCTTGCCTCTGGAATTCTGCAGAAAGGAGGGGAAACAAACTGGGGTCATCCGAGCGCTCGCGGGAGGCATGACTAAAGTCTGAAAATGGTATGCTAAGCGGAGGATGGATGCGAACAATGAAATGGCAGCAACAAAAGGACAGAAAACAGACAGTAAGCCACTAAAAGGTTTCCAAATTTAACTTCTCTTATGAGCAGAAAGTAGAGAAGAAACAGAACAATGCCTTCAGTTAACAATTTCCTAGGATACTAGCAATTTTATCGTCCTCCCATTGGCCAGATGGTAATAGAAGAACAACAATTAAGTGCCGTCAAGTCGCAACTGACTTATGACAACCCCTTGGGGTTTTCAAGACAAGAGACTAACAGAGGTGATTTGCCATTGCCTGCATCTGAGTACTGACCTTGGACTTTCTTGGTGGTTTTCCATGCAAGTACTAACCATGGCCAACTTTGCTTGGCTTACGAGACTGCAGTAGTCAGGACTCACAATTCAACAAAGATACCAAAGAAAATAAGAAATACTTCCATAATTAAAACCATAGATTTGATCAAGCTTATCTTTTATGACCTAACAAACCCAATCCAGCCGTAGGTAGCCCCCATGCTTGTGGTCTTTTATGACCTAACAAACCCCATGCCTCTACATCTACGGACCCCTCCAGCGGGTTGGGACTGAGTTTAACTGGGGCTTAGTGGCAGACTTGGTTCTGGAGCAGAGTTCTGAGATCATGCCTGAACTTGGGGAGCGCTCATGTGCGAACACAAAAAAGGGAAAGGACGGAGAAAGAAGCTAGTAGAACTAGGCTGAAAGTTGAGAGAAAAGGTAGCATGAAGCAGAACACCGCCACGATCCCTGCACTCCTTGTTGAGATAGGAAAAGTCCTGGGCAGACAGCAAAACTGATAGGTTTATCGAGCTCTCAGTGGAACACCATACAGATTTGCTGTGTTGATTTTGGCTTGGTGGGTTACAAACTGCAGGTCTGGTGAAGCGTATCGTTAAAAGAAAAGAAAGAACACTTTCTATATCCCACAACCACCATCATGCTCTGTGGTATCAACGAACAACGCTGGTTTATGTGAAATGTGGCATCTGATGCTGAACTTTAAACACCCAATTATAGAAAACTAGCTGTCTTCTCCTCCCCCACCGCCCCTTAATCCAACTTAATCTTTAAACACCCTATGTCTCCAAAATTCACATACAAAATCAGCTTTGGATGGGCCATGCTGCTGGCTGAGTGGTGTTTGATAATGCGCAAAAGCACGCACACCACAGCTGAATAAATATTTCAAATTCCAAGCAGCCTGCATCACACTGTCAATCACCTGGGCGACCGCAGACATGAACTGCAGGGCCCATACTTGGAAACTGATCAAATACAGTATTCCACAATCTGATTAAAATCATTTTTATAGATGAATAGGGAAGGCTGGGAAGAGACACTAATTACAGCATATCTTTTTTGATTGTAAGATCTATAGTCATATTAGGGAAACTGATTACCCCCATAATTTCCTGCCATCCCGGTAAAAATAGAAGGACTCTCACTAATGCTAGAAGATAAGAATCAAGAGACCGATTTTAAGCTCGCCAAATTTGGTTGGATAGCCTATAAGATAAACTTGGGAAAGCCATATATAGGATTTTCAGCAATAACTTTTAGCCAACAAGATTAGGAAACTTGGTTAAGCCATATATAGGCTTTTTAACTATAAGCTTTATAAGATATTGTATAATTCTGTGATTCTATAATTTTCAATGTTTTTTCCCATGAGTTAATTGATATCCTGGAAGTCTGAATTATTGTATTGATTCTATTTTTATTGGTCTTGGACTGCATTAAATAAATTTGATTTGAATTACACCCGAGTTGCTGTTTCCAGGCCTTGATAGAAATTATGGACATTTACAGTGGCAGCTTTTCACGCTCAGAACATACTGACGTTTTCAGAGGGGGACAAGACCCTGGCCCAGGGAAAAATGTAACTATGGTTACTCTAACGCCCTTAGCATTGGTTCAGATTCCAAACACACAGCAAAAAGAACAGGGTCACCTAAAAGACTAACATGATTTTATTCCAGCATAATATTAAATTTAGCGAAGCAGAGCCTACTTCATCAATTGTGTGCAGTGGATCCTAACTAGGCAGACATATACATAAGGTTGAGGGTGGGGGATGTTATAAACATCAGGGATAAAGAGGGTGCAATGCAGCATGCAAAAGATGATGAAGAAGAAGAAGAGTTGGTTTTGATATGCCGACTTTTTCTACCACTTAAGGAAGAATCAAACCGGCTTACAATCACCTTCCCTTCCCCTCCCCACAACATACACCCTGTGAGATAGGTGCAGCTGAGAGAGCTCTAAGAGAGGTGTGACTAGCCCAAGGTCAACCAGCAGGCTTCACGTGGAGTGGGGAAACCAACCTGGCTCACCAGATTAAGAGTCCACCGCTCCAAACCACCGCTCTTAACCACTACAGCTCTACACCTAACTGAGAGATGCAATCAGGTAAACAAAATATAAGGAGAGAGTAAGGTAAGGAGCCCTGTGGCACAGAGTAGTAAGCTGCAGTACTGCAGTCAAAAGCTCTGCTTACGACCTGAGTTCGATCCCGACGGAAGTCGGTTTCAGGTAGGCAGCTCAAACATGACTCAGCCCTCCGTCCTTCCAAGGTTGGTAAAGTGAGTACCCAGATTGCTGGGGGTAAAGTGTAGACGACTGGGGAAGGCAGTGGCAGACCACCCCGTAAACATAGTCTGCCTAGGAAACGTTGGGATGTGACATCACCCCATGGGTCAGGAATGACCTGGTGCTTGCACAGGGGACCTTTACCTTTAAGGAAAGTGTATGGTAAAATGTAAGGAAGACTAGATGGCCTGTATTGGCCCCTTCCAACTCTATGATTCTACGAAAAGTACAGAAACCATTCATAATAGAAATAATGAATCATCACATAGTTTTTTTAGTTCTGCTACGTGGTTAACCTGTAATGGATGAGAAATCACAGGTTCTTGTTAAAGTCTTAGGAGATGCATACAAATTTCTTGATGAATTCTAATTCAGCAGTTCAACAATGAAGTCTCCCTTTAAAGTCCCTGGGCTGGACAATGGTGATTCTAAAATTAGGAGCAGCTTGTCCTGGGAGTCTGTAATGTTCTTTCACTGCTTCCCCCGCCCCTAATAGTATAGTTGCCAGGCATGACCTGGCAACCAGCCGGAGACTGGGCAGGGCAGGGGGGAGAGAATGGGAAAATCTGGAAGTGACGGCACACCTCTCTAGGAATCACTGGAAATACTATGGTAAAACTAGTATTTGCAGCAATTCCTACAAAGTACTGACATCACCTGCAGGTAGGCTTGCCAGGTCCCGTAGCTCCACCGGCAAGAGCTTTGCGGGGCCGCAGCACGTGCGCGCGCACCCCGCGCGATGCCCTTACACCGACGTGGACGCTCTAGTGATCTCGGCCAAGGTTGAACTACTGAGTACACAGAAGTGTCTATCTTTTGCCACCACCTGGAGGTTGGCAACCCTAGTTATTAATATTATCTTTTGATCTCCTGATCCTGATAAAAATGCTTTTTTTGGGGGGGGATTGCGCTTATTAAGGCAATATGAATATAACAACAACACAGGGAATTCAGACTTTCACTGTCAAATAACGTGATATTCGGTGCTGAAGGTCACTGCAATAAGGAAGTATAAACATGAGGCTCGTAATTCATTGTACTTTTGTCCCTTGCTGCTCTTCCTGCCACATTTGTGTCCCTGCCTTGCCACAACACTAGAGAAATCAAATTTGATTAATCGTATGGGTTCCAGTTAATTAACTGATTAAATCTGCATTGATTTCCATATGAATTCCAAAGCTATACTGCTTGCGGGGGGGGGGGGGGGAGGAACACACCCTAGTTTAGAAGGGGCATTCCCTTGGGTACAGGGAGAGAAATCCTCTTCTAAGATGCCACTTATAGATTTGGTAAATTCTTGGATTTTACAAATTTACAACATTTCCAAGTCTGCTGCTTGGGGGCGCCTTTTTGTTGACAAAAAGGGAGCCAGCGTGGTATGGTGGTTAAGAGCGGTGGTTTGGAGCGATGGACTCTGATCTTGAGAATGGAGCTTGATTCCCCACTCCTCCACATGAGCGGCAGGCACTAATCTGAAGAACTGGATTTGTTTCCCCACTCCTCCACATGAAGCCAGCTGGGTGACCTTGGGCTAGTCACAGTTCTCTCTGAACTCTCTCAGCCCCACCTACCTTACAAGGTGTCTGTTGTGGGGAGGTGATTGTAAGCTAGTTTGATTCTTCCTTAAGTGGTAGAGAAAGTCGGCATATAAAAACCAATTCTTCTTCTTCTTCTTCATTGGAACCAAGGGGGCGGCGGCCCAAAAAGTTTGGGAACCACTGCTCTAGAGCATACACCTTGATTTAACACTAGTGACTTCGTAACACTCCAATCCAGCACAATCTGAACAAGTCATTCTCCAGGGGTTGCCAATTTCCAGGTGGTGGCTGGAGATCTCCCGGAATTATAACTCGTCTCCTGGCTTCAGAGATCAGCTCCCCTGGAGAAAATGGCTGCTTTGGAGGGTGGACTCTATGGCATACGCTGCTGAGGTCCCTCCCCTCACCAAACCCCACCCTCGCCAGACTCCACCCCCAACATCTCCAGGAATTTCCCAACCCAGAGCTGGCAACCCTACATTCTTCGCTCATTCCTTTTATTCTCACCATCTTGCGAGGTGGGTTGAGCTGATAAGAGAGACTGACTGAAGTTAACCCAGAGAGCTTCCATGGCCGAGTGGGGATTCGAACCTGGATCTCTAGCCCCACACTTGAACCAACCTATACAATGCTGCTTTTCAATCAACCACCATATGCTAGAACAGCACACTGCATTCATGCCCAGTTCTAATTTAACTGTAATTTCCCATAACATCTGAATGCAGTCTTATTGTAAGAGTCATTCTCAGGACCGAATTATTATAATTTTAGCATACGAAATCTGTAAAAGATGCTAAGACAATGGCTAAAATAGCTAGGGTCCCCCACTCTTTTAATCTAAACTTGTAACCCAGTGGATGCATCACAGGAACCAGCAAAAAACAAAAACAGCCCAAAGGTGCACTCCTGTTCAAGTTACATTGACTACATTTTCTTTAACAAGAACCAAAACCAAAAGAACCAAAACCAAAGTCACAATTTTTGTTAGGAAAAATATATAAAAGCCTATCGTGACCAATCTCATTCCAAACCATAATGAAGGAGGATGTAAAACAATGTACTAGAAATCAGCAGTTTACAGGACCTGGCTTGGGAAATTTGCTAACCATGCTGGAGGAATTCCAGAAAAAAATCCCAACGAAACACACGAATGTCGTGCCAAGTATTAAGAATAAGCACTCCTCCTTATTAGCAAGACACTGACTCCGGAAGTCCAGATGGCCTATTTAAATGTGGAAAAGCCACTTCCCAGAGTAGGGAAGGAAATGCAGCCCCTTTACCTACCTTCCAGTTCCCCACTCCAAGGTACCCTCCCTGGTGGCTTTTCCCCTTTAAAAATTTTCAGGGTTTTAATGCAGGGAAACTGAGAGGGCCAGTGGCCAAAAGTGTATTTATTTCTTTACTTATACCCTGTCTTTCTCCCAATTTGGGGGGGGGGGACGACCCAAACTGGCTTACAATGTTCTCCTCTGCTCTGTTTTATCCCCACAACAACCCTGTGAAGTAGGTCAGGCTGTGTGTGTGACTGGGCTAAGGCCACCTAGTAGGGTTGCCAACCTCCAGGTACTAGCTGGAGATCTCCTGCTATTCCAACTGAACTCCAGCTGATATAGATCAGTTCCCCGGGATAAAATGGCTTCTTTGGCAATTGGACTCTATGGCATTGAAGTCCCTCCCCTCCCCAAACCCCCCCTCCTCAGGCCCCGCCCCAAAAACCTCCTGCCAGTGGCAGAGAGGGACCTGGCAAACCTATCTGTAATGGGAAATTTGGCCCTGAATATCATGCAAATTTCAGGGAAGACTTTTTCAAAAGTCTAATATAAGATCACAGAGGGAAAGTCTGGAACTAAAGCAAAAATGTGCACCAAGCGATCCAAAATATCTGATTTGTGTTCTTTAGCAGAGCTGGATCCTTCCAGTTTACTTCCCTGGGCTTAAACTGTGTTTGCTGCAGCAAAGTAAACTGCTGAGAGTCAATATGGGACAGAGAGCAAAACAATGTTATCTCAGACTTCTGAATTCAATTCAGGTCTGCGCCCAACAGTCCTTCAAATTGCAGTATTACAACATTCTGAACCCTCCTTTCTCCAACAAAAGACTGAAAGTGCATAAGAGACAAATGCATAAATTGCATCAGATGTGACAGACAGTTGTCAGGACGGAGATTACAGCAGTAGTCCTTTTAACCTTTCCAGAACCAGATCCTATTCCAAGTGGCCTCCACTGAGTCACAAGCAGAAAGTCATGTGACACTGCAGCCACTAGAACCATGTGACAAGCAAATGACCGGGAGTCGAGGCCAGACTGTAAACTGCAGACCAAGACAGCTAGAGACATAGGGTTGCCAGCTTCAAGCTGGGAACTACCTGGAGATTTTTGGGGTGGAGCCTGAAGAGGGTGGGGTTTGGGGAGGGGACGGACTTCAGTGCCATAGAGTCCAATTGCCAAAGCAGCCAATTTGTCCAGGTGAACTGATCTCTATTGGCTGGAGAGACAAAAAAATACAATCTTTCGGCAATTAATAGGGACAGGAAATACAATCTGATGCCAGGAGCTGCGTCATAACAAGAAACAAATAAAAATGCAGACCACCAATAAATGAGTCTGCCTAGCTGTGCTTCCTAGCATGATTGCGTAGAGAGGCAAGGAGGCATGGGTCCTAGGGTTGCCACCTCCAGGTTGAACACATGAACACATGAGGCTGCCTTATACTGATTCAGACCCTTGTTCCATCAAAGTCAGTATTGTTGACTCAGACCGGCAGTGGCTCGCCAGGGTCTCAGCAGGGGTGTTTCACATAACCTACCTGCCTAGTCCCTTTAACTGGAGATGCTGGGGATTGAACCTGGGACTTTTTGCATGCCAAACAGAGGCTCTACCCCTGAGCCACAGCCCCTCAGATGCCAGGGACTGAACCTGAGCCAAATCTCCACTTGGCCATTGAAGGTTGGGAAATACCTGGAGGTTTTGGGGGCGGAGCCTGAGGATGGCAGGGTTTGGGGAGGGGAAAGACTTCAGTGCCATAGAGTCCAATGGCCAAAGTGGCCATTTTCTCCAGGGGAACTGATCTCAGTCACCTGGAGATCCATTGTAATAGCGGGAGATCTCCAGCCAACACCCGGAGTTTGACAACCCTAACCATGAGCACTAACTGCAGGTACTTTCCAAAAGGCAGCAAAAACGGTGGCTCCACAGACACTTGTGACCTAGAAGGGGGGGGGCTGTGAGACCAAACTGGGGGCCCTGACTCTTTGAGACAGATAGGGTTGTCAACCTCCAGGTGGTGGCTGGAGATCTCCTGCTATTACAACTGATCTCCAGTCGATAGAGATTAGTTCACCTGGAGAAAATAGATGCTTTGGCCATTGGACTCCCTCCCCTCCCCAAACCCCGTCCTCCTCAGGCTCCGCCCCAATGGCCAGTGGCGAAGAGGGACCTGGCAACCCTAGAGACGGACCACTGGTTTAAAGGAGGGGTTCTTCTTTCACATTCCAGACCATGCTCTGCCCTCCCCCTTGAAAAAAGTCCGTTGTGTTGTCCCGTCCCGTCCGCCATTATCCGGGTCATGCCGGTGTGGAAAAAAGAAGGAAAGGTTGCCAAAATCCCTCTTGCCCTGCTAAGGGTGATGGTTTTCCCCTCCCAAGTTAGAGGAGGGAGTGGAGGGAAAGGAGAAAGCCTCGAGGTTTCCTCTCTAGGTGGTAAATCAACCTCATGAACACATGAAGCTGCCTTCTACTGAATCAGACCCTTGGTCCATCAAAGTCAGTATTGTCTGCTCAGACCAGCAGTGGCTCTCCAGGGTCTCAGGCAGGGGTCTTTCACGCCACCTGCCTACCTGGTCCCTTTAACAGGAGACGCTAGGGATTGAACCTGGGACCTTCTGCTTGCCAAGAAGACCTTACCACTGAGCCACAGCCTCTCCCCTAGTTCTTGTGGAGCAAAGACTTGTATCTTTGTGCTGGGATGCTTCTACACCCACATGAGGCTGCTTTACACTGAATCAGACCCGTGGCCCATAAAAGTCAGTACTGTCTACTCAGACTGGCAGAGGCTCTCCAAGGCCTCAGGTACAGGTCTGTCACATCACCTGCTTGCCTGGTTCCTTTAACTGGAGACGCCGGGATTGAACCTGGGACCTTCTGCATGCCAAGCAGAGGCTCTACCACTGAGCTAAGGCTCGGGAGCCACCACTCCTGCTGCCTTCCCTGTGTGAGGCAGGAGAGAAACTGGAGAGGGGGGCGATTCCAGCCGGGAACAGAAGTCCGAATTGGTCCTGCCTACCCTGACCAGAGGAAGGGGAATCACCTGTCTCTCCAGATGACCTCCCCCTCAAAGTGAGAAGGGGAAGGTTGGGTGCTGCTGACCATACGGCAGCATCACCCATCCACACAGGCTAGCCACGTGTGGCCTATATTCTGCCGAGTGATGAAAAGGATAGACGCCTTAGATTGCTGCTTGATTACCCCTTGCCTTTCTTCGCCCCTAACGAAGCAGCTCTGGCCTGCAGCCGGCTGCAGTCTCCAAGCGCTCGGAAGACAGCTGGGAAATGAGCCAAGTGCACCCTCCCTGCCTCTCTCACAGCTCCCATCCCCAGTCCACCTGCCAACTAGGGAGGGTGTACCGCAATACAGAGAGCCGTCGACGTTGTCTCACAGCTGCAAGGGCTTCCCACACAAAAACAAGTGGGCTTGGGGGAGCCCTTTGTCCTGGTTGAATGCTGAAAGAGATAGCCGTGGAGCGTCTGCCTGGAGACTCCCAGATTTTTGCCATATTTCTGATGTTAAGTAAAGGAGAACAACTACCACATACCAGCTTCGGGCTCACATTCCTCTCTCCCCCTCCGCCCCCTGCTACTCTGGTTCCTCCGAAAACCACTCACGCTGCCTTTCCGTTGCCGTCCATTCTTCAAAATTGCTGAAATTTAGTCTGGAAATTTGGACTGGAAACTTCTACAGACAACAGAGGCCTATATTTTTCCCTTATGTGCACCCTGTATACACGTGGTGTATTTTTTTTAGATATATAAATATACAACTCGGTTCCCAGCATCCCTCCCCACTCCAACGTGAGAAGAGTTGATTTTTATATGCTGACTTTCTCTACCACTTAAGAAAGAATCAAAGCGACTTACAATCACTTTCCTTTCCCCTCCCCACAACAGACACCCTGTGAGGTAGGTGGGGCTGAGACAGCTCCAAGAGAGCTGTGACTAGCCCCAGGTCACCCAGCTGGCTTCATGTGGAGGAGTGGGGAATCAAACCCAGTTCTCCAGATTAGAGTCTACCGCTCCTAACCACCACTCTTAACCACTACACCACGAGAAATGGAACTCAGAACGGGGCTAAGTTGTGATTCTCAATGCATGAAGATAATGGGGCAAAGAACTGCTTTAGGCTCCATCCTTGGTTATGTTCCTGAATGTACCCTTTTAGCTTCTGACACATATTTGCCATTCACTTCTGCGTGGTGCCAGCGTGGTGTAGTGGTTAACAACGGTGGTTTGGAACGGTGGACTCTAATCTGGAGAACCGGGTTTGATTCCCCACTCCTCCACATGAGCGGCGGAGGCTAATCTGGTGAACTGGGTTTGGTTTCCCCTCTCCTACACATGAAGCCAGCTGGGTGACCTTGGGCTAGTCACAGTTCTCTCCGAATTCTCTCAGCCCCAACTACCTCACATGGTCTCTGTTGTGGGGAGGGGAAGGGGATTGTAAGCCGGTTTGATTCTTCCTTTAGTGGTAGAGAAAGTCGGCATATAAAAAACAACTCTACTTCCTCTGGGGAAATGTAAAGCTCTGCTCTTGGGGAATCTGTTGCACGGATAAGACAGATAATCTAATCTGCGTCTGCATGCTGCAAGCATACATGGTGGGTCATATTGCAACCCCGTGTCTTGGCAATAAATCCCCAGCCCTCTACACGCAGCCAGCCCTGTGATAATGACAAGCATTTTGTTAGTAAATAATACACTTTTTAAAAAAAGAAAGATTAGGTTTTTGCAGCTGCGTGTATAAAGACCCTGTAACCCCTTGTGCTGCACGCAGGCAACATGCATTCAATCCGAATGGAGTGCGTGGGAAGCTTTGCACGCCTCACTGATGCAGGGTAATTAAATACAGACATACATTAACCAGCAGACTAATCGACTGTGCCATGACAAAGCTGTCCTGATTCAACCCTGCGCCAGACTCCAAAGCGTACTGACCCAAGCAGATTGGGGCTGAGTAAGGCAAACAGGTTTTCAACGTTTTGCCTAGGGATTCAAAGTTGAAGGCTCGCTGCTACCTGTTTGCCCATTTTAATTGTTTAGTCACTTTCTCAACGAGGGGGGAAAGAGAGAGGGGGGGGGAATCCTGTTAACTGAGCGTTTATTTAACTCACTCTGACACTGCTGATAACACTGTGGAAATTAAGCTGCTGTGGAACACAAGTTTCTGAACAGCCAGCCTATAAAATCGATTTCTAGCTAAAGCGCCACAGCGGACGTTGATACCAAAGTTGCCGTTTGCTGTTGTTGTTTTTTCCTTTTGAAGGCGAAAACACAGAGACTGGAATAGATTATGAAAAAATATGAACTGGCACCGATAACAGCCAACCTTACTTTAAGCATAAACTTGTGAAAATATGGTTATAGCTAGGGTTGCCAGCCTCCGGGTGGTGGATGGAGATCTCCCGCTATTATAACTGATCTCCAGGCGACAGAGATCAGTTCCCCCAGAGAAAACGGCTGCTTTGGCAATTGGACTCCATGGCATCAAAGTCCCTCCCCACTCCAAACCCCGCCCTCCTCAGAAGAAGGTAATGGTGCATCACAGTGCCCTTGGGCACTATAAGAGATTATTTCCTAGTCATCTGAACCAACCAATCTCCCAATCCATAAGAACATAAGAAAAGCCATGCCAAATCAGACCAAGGTCCATCAAGTCCAGCAGTCTGTTCACACAGTGGCCAACCAGGTGCCTCTAGGAAGCCCACAAACAAGACAACTGCAGCAGCACCATCCTGCCTGTGTTCCACAGCACCCAATATATTCAGCATGCTCCTCTGATACTGGAGAGAACAGGTATGCATCATGACTAGCATCCATTTTAACTAGTAGCCATGAATAGCCCTCTCCTAAATGAACATGTCCACTCCCCTCTTCAAGCCTTCCAAGTTGGCAGCCATCACCTCATCCTGGGGCAGGGAGTTCCACAATTTAACTATGCGTTGGGTGAAAAAATCCTTCATCAGTTTTGAATCTCTCACCCTCCAGCTTCAGCAGATGACCCCACGTTCTAGTATTATGAGAGAGGGTGCTTTCTTCTCTGCCCTCTATTATGAGAGAGGTTGCTTTCTCCACTGCCTTCTCTCTTCCCTTCTTTCAGCAGGTTCAGCCGGAGGTGTTCTGTCACTAAGCTGCCCTCTGCTGTAACTGGTTAAGCCATGCTCATGTCACAGAGAGGCTTCTATGACATCGATGTGGTGTGCTACAAAATTCCTGAGAGCACACATTCAAGACCATACAGCATCTTTCAGTCAACCCACTCAGCTTCTTCTTTTTTAAGGATTTCTCCTGGCATTTTTGGCAAAACTGAAGCAATACAGTTCATGCAGATGTTTGTTCTAAGGATATAAATCCTGCAGCCCTTCTTTAAGTCAGAAAGCAGCTAGAGAGGGTAGCAGTAATTGCCAAACCAGGGCACACTAGTACATCACAACAAATGAATAGCTCAACACGGAGGAGGTTGCCCAATGTAACTCTGCATGGTTTACTGTCATTGCCTGGTCTTCTTCCAATCCCTGCTCTATTCTGTGCCTGCATCAGTTGTGACTGGATCATGCAGAGACTCAACAGAATTGCCCACCTTCAGGATGGTATGTTGTGCCTCTGTAGGAGTCCACTTTGTTCTGGCCTTCCTTCTTCCAACCTAAGAGCGACACCCATAACAGTGACTTCCAGACACACAGGATCCACTGAAGGTTGGTAACTCTTTCTTTTTAAAAAAGGTAAAGGTCCCCTGTGCAAGCACCGGATCATTCCTGACCCATGGGGTGACGTCACATCCCGACTTTTACTAGGCAGACTTTGTTTATGGGGTGGTTTGCCAGTGCCTTCCCCAGTCATCCTCCCTTTACCCCCAGCAAGCTGGGTACTCATTTTACCGACCTCGGAAGGATGGAAGGCTGAGTCAACCTTGAGCCGGCTACCTGAAACCGACTCCTGTCGGGATTGAACTCAGGTCATGAGCAGAGCTTGGACTGCAGTACTGCAGCTTACCAATCTGTGCCATGGGGCTCTTTCTTACATGCTCAAAAAGTAAACAATTTCAAGACAATAAAAGTGAAGGGTGCCTCCAATTTTAATTTTTTTTGGGAGGGGGAATTGCTTCAGCTATCACAAATTTGAGAAGCAGCCAGGAGTTCTTGCCCAGTTCACAGATTTGTCAAGCTAAAAGGCCATCTGGTTTTTTTAAAAATAATAATAAAGGAAGCAGACAAGACGAGAATTATTTCAAAGTAGGAGCAACAGGTTATTCCAGATTTGCTCCTGCGTCCCAAGGAAGTAAACTGAGCCTTCCTTGGGGGGAAAGCTGCCATCCTCAGAGAGAAATGAAGAATTAGTCATAGTATCATAGGAGCCTGGCAACAGTTGGCTGGGAGAGGTTGAAAGCAATCTCACTGCAAATCGGGGGCAAATGATTCCTATTGTGTTCTCAGACTTCCTGTAAGGGCTCTCTCTCCTTTCCACGTGACTCCTTTCTACACAAAGGTTTTGTTAAACAAATAGGTACATTTAAGATTTCTTGGCTCAGCAGGGCACACCACAAAGATGAAATTGTTCATTGTTCAAAGGATCAGTGTCAACACCAGTAGTGTATTCTACCACTGTATACGGTAGCCTGCTCTTCCCCAAGCATGCACAAAATTGAGGTTGCTAAATAATTGGGGGATTCCCTAGGTATGCAGAATATGGTTGCCAGCTCCAGGTTGGGAAATATCTGGAAATTTTGGGGGTGGAGCCTGAGGAGGGCAGGGGTTGTGCAGGGGAGGGACTTTAGTGGAGGATAATGCCATAGAGTCCACCTTCCAAAGTGTCAATTTTCTCCAGGTGAACTGATCTCCTGATCCTAATCTCCATCACCTCCTGATAGTATAAAATCTCAGGTGATCTGAGAATTTTGAAGCTGAGAGGTGGGGGTCCTAATTAGGAGTGAAGGAATAAGAGTTTCCCCCAATTCTTAATCACTACCAGCCCCCTCCCCTTCAGGTACAAAGCAAACAGTGTCCCAAATAATATGTGGTATCTAGGAATGAGGCAAGTGTGTGTGCGTGCACACAATTCTAGAGTTGGGGATGTGTCCCTTGAGGTATGGATTTCCAAAACCAGGGTCTGTTTCATAGCCAGGTTAAAGGGCAAATATGGTTAGCCCCAGACCCCAATTAAAATTCAGAAGCTAAATGCAACTGTAGCTGTTGTCCTTCAAACAGCAGGAAAAAGTGGAAGGCTGAAAGCGGAAAAAGAATGGCTCCTCTTAACCACAGTGAAAAGGTAGCCAGTGTTGTGTTTAAATGTAACACATGTTTTGTTTCCAGAGACTTCTGGTACTCCTGATCATTCACAAATGCTTCTCTATCAGCAGACCATCGAGGTCATATTATCTGAGTAACTCGCTGCAAACCATATGGACATATTCAATTTGGTGTCAGAGCAGCCTGATGTGATAATGTTCCAACGCGTGCAATCTCCATACATTTTTGGGAAGGCAGACAATATTCCTGCTGGGTTACTCAGATAAGAGTCGTTTCCCTGTAAACAAGGTCAAGATATTTTGTTCGTTTCCTTTGTTGGAGAACTTGGCTCACCTTCTCCTACAAAGGGAAAAGAAAGCCGGTATGAGTGTGCGGTGGAAATATTGTGACAATATTTCCTATAATCTTCAGGGAGGAAGCCACCTAAGGATTAAAAAATGTGCGTCATCACTTTGGTGGCTGGGCCAAGTGTGCTGTGAGTGACCATCGCAGCAGAATCGGAAGGCTAATGCGTGAGTTACACAGATTCATGAAGGACAGGTCTTATCAGTAGTGACTAGCCATGCTGACTAAAGGGAACCTCCATGTTCAGAGGCAGTCAACCTCTGAGTCCCAGTGCCAAGAGGCAACATCAGGGGAAGGCCTGATGCCCTGGTTTTCATCTGCTGGCAATCCTCCAGAGTTTCTGGGAGTGAGGCAGAGTGATGTTGCGGTGCATGGCACAGTGATATCACTTCTGGTTAAGTAACTGGAAATGATGTCACAGCAACGCTCTAGGAATTTTCCAAATCTCTATGCTGAAAACCACAGAGCTTTGGGAAACTTCCAAAATGTCACTGATGTGACATTACTTCTAGGTAAATAACCAGAAGGGACATTACGGTGTTGCAGCGATGCTGCTTTTTAATTCATTTTGCTCCTAAGGAGCCCAGGGCAGGAAAGTCTCCTGCTATAGAGGGAGTCCTGGCCACCCTAATTAGAACAGAGGCCACCCTAATTAGAACCTATGCCTAAGCAGTACCACTTCAGACTGCAGCTGGAACTTACATGAAGAAGAAGGTTAGTTTTTATATGCCGCCTTTTCTGCCAGTTAAGGAAGAATCAAACCGGTTTACAATCACCTCCCCTTCCCTTCCCTGCAACAGACACCCTGTGAGGTAGGTGGGGCTGAGAGAGAGTGACTAGCCCAAGGTCACCCAGCTGGCTTCGTGTGTAGGAGCGGGGAAACCAATCCACCAGATTAGCCTCCGCCGCTCATGTGGAGGAGTGGGGAATCAAACCCAGTTCTCCAGATCAGACTCCACTGCTCCAAACCACTACACCATGCTGGCTCTTGACAGACATACACACAGATTCCTATACACCAAAAAGTAGCAATTTAGGGAAGATGAAGAAGAAGCTAGAATCGTTGTCGGTAACATGCAGGTTTTCAGGTGGAGGGAAATTTTTCTGTAAGAATCATTCAACCAAGATGGGGTTGCCAACCTTCAGGTACTATTAGATAAGGGCGTGTTGAATAATTAATTTGGAAAATTCCTTGTGGAAAATATATCTCAACACGCAGCCACTCAAAAGAGTTTCTTTTTGTATTTCAATACACCCAATTTTACAAAATTACAATTTATACCGCTAGTGGGAAAAAAAAACCCAGTTCTTTTACTACAACTTGAACTTCTATTGTACATAAAAAATATGCCCACTAAGTGTGTCTCCAAATGTTATCACTGTAAAGCTTCCAAACACCAAGGAAATGGAACAAACTAATTTTCCTTTCGGCTGCTGCAATCCGCTGCCCCGCGTCAAGAATATTCTCGCTGAACCGGTCAGCTGACCGTAGCTATCCAATCATGCAGCGTCCTCCGGAGCTTCTGTGTTGCTGTTAACTCTTGCTTGTACGGCAATTGCTGTTGGGATGTATATTGCTCACAGTCTATTTAGCTGACTAAAAGTCTATTGCTAGGAACTGCGAAATTTCGGTCAGACGCAAGCTAATAAGTCTGAAGAAGCAGAAAGATTTATACCCACGAAACAAGATTTAATAACCCGGGATCTTGTCATGATGTTGTGGCGCAATTGTGCCTACATTGCGGCGCAACTGCGCCTGGTGGATTGTGTTTGAACAATAATCCTCGGATTGCAGCAGCCGACAGGAAAATTAGTTTGTTCCATTTCCTTGGTGTTTGGAAGCTTTACAGTGATAACGTTTGGAGACACACTTAGTGGGCATATTTTTTATGTACAATAGAAGTTCAAGTTGTAGTAAAAGAACTGTGTTTTTTTTCCACTAGTGGTATAAATTGTAACTTTGTAAAATTGGGTGTATTGAAATACAAAAAGAAACTCTTTTGAGTGGCTGCGTGTTGAGATATATTTTCCTCAAGTAATTTTCCAAACCTTCGGGTACTAGCTGGAGATCTCCTGCTAGTACAACTGATCTCCAGCTGATAGAAATACGTTCCCCTGGAGAAAATGGCCGCCTTTGGCAATTGGACTCTATGGCATTGAAGTCTCTCCCCTCCCCAAACCCCACCCTCCTCAGGTTCCGCCCCAAAACCTCCCGCCGGTGGTGAAGGGGGAACTGGCAACCCTAAACCAAGATTATACCTGACTTCTGGGTCACCTCATTGTCTGCACACATCTTGTGAATGCATGGACTCCCTCAACCATCTTGACCCTTTGTTTTACAAAATGCAGGGTCCACCCTGCGCTTATGTGCATATAAGATGTATACACACAGGCAATCAAATCAATGTATGAGGTTGAGAAGGACAAAGTCCCGATTCTCTCCACACGTCATTACTGAACATCTGCCAAGGGCCCGGGAGAGTCTCCACTTGCAGTACAAAGTGGTAAATCCATTGGCTGACCACCTCAGTGAAAACTAGGCCTTCAACTGTCCGGGTCTCAGAGACTCGCTTACAGCACTGTGACCGGTTGCCACTGATTTAGTGCGCACACTCACACCCACACGACTCTGAAAATCAATTTCAGATAGGCTTGCCAGTCATCATCTACGACATTGTTCAGCAACGTAAAGACAGATTAGAAACATGTGGAATTATTTATGCAAAAGCATGAGTTAATGCTTAGAAAAAGGCCTTTTTGTTTCATTTTATCGTTGTGGAAGAAAGGTAATTGTTTGGCTTTGTGTTTTATACGATAGCATCAACCGCATCACTTGAAAGAGGGTTTTTTTGTCCTTCAGTCAGCAACCACATTTGAACAAAGCAACGTTAAAAACAACAACCACAATTAATATTCCCTATTAACTCTAAAATAATTCTGCTTACCAATTACATTATCATCTTAGAAATGGTTCATGACTCAGATGTGCCTCTTTCTCCCTTTACATTAGGGCAGAAAACATCACTCGATTAATTAAAAATTAATCCTAATTTTAAATAATAATCCCTGCTGTGACATCACTCCATGTGGCAGAGTTAATGTTTCTGGGCCATTAAGCACCCCTGTACCCTTGGCTTTGCCATCTCTCATTTCGCTACAGATGCTATTTTTGCCATCGCGGCACCATCCTCCAAGAACAATCTATTTGTGCTTCTGTTTTCTTGGGGGTGGTATGGAAATATGAGCACACATCTCAAAGTGCTTGGGCCTTCATCTTTTGTTTCACCCTGACCTGCTGACATCACTTCCTGTTCATGGCAAAGTGACCTCACAATGTTGGGGGTAGGGTTGCCAGGTCCCTCTTCGCCAGCGGTGGGACGTTTTTAGGGCGGAGCCTAAGGAGGGCGGGGTTGGGGGAGGGGAGGGACTTCAATACCACAGAGTCTAATTGCCAAAGCGGCCATTTCCCCCAGGTCAACTGATCTGTATCGGCTGGAGATCAGTTGTAATAGCAGGAGATCTCCAGCTAGTACCTAGAGGTTATGCAATAGAATCACAGTAATTGCCAAGAAAAATTCTACTATAACAATTTTGTAAAATGAAATATTAGTGATATTATATTTTCATATCACACACACACACACACACACACACACATATATATATATACACACAACTTATAGTACATAGACAGCTTATAAGAACAGCTAGCGT
Source organism: Euleptes europaea (assembly GCF_029931775.1). Classification (NCBI taxonomy): domain Eukaryota; kingdom Metazoa; phylum Chordata; class Lepidosauria; order Squamata; family Sphaerodactylidae; genus Euleptes; species Euleptes europaea. The sequence continues at coordinate 16,751,031 of NC_079315.1, forward strand.
GTGAGTATTATAAATATATATATGCATACTATATGCTAGTGTTATAATACTTTATTTATATACATTTGTTTTAAGTGTAACAATTTCTGTAATATCAGGCATGTTTACCTTAATGATACATTGTTTCTATGTGATTTTACTTTGGGAAACCTGATGAGATTGTATGCCTTAATGCCTTTATTTAAATTTTGATGTATACATTATTAATATATTTAATAGTGGTCCCTGAAGAAGACTTTATTAGTCGAAACAGAGTGACAACGGGATTTCTGTAAAGAAGAATCATACTTCACTACAATGAGTGAAGACTGGAACCACACAACTATATATGCTGAGTAGCAGCAATATAGCTGTTTTTTGCATCATTGTAATACTGCACTCATATGCACAAAATGTTGTCCGTCCGTGGATCTGCTGTTCTTATAAGTTGTCTATGTACTATAAGTTGCATATATATATGTGTGTGTGTATATGTGTGTGTGTGTGTGATATGAAAATATAATATCACTCATATTTCATTTTACAAAATTGTTACAGTAGAATTTTTCTTGGCAATTACTGCTGATTCTATAGCATAACTATCATACAGCAGGCTAACCTCTGTTTACTAAATACCTGGAGGTTGGCAACCCTAGTTGGGGGACACCACACAGGTAAGTCCCTGGCAACCAAACTCTCCTGCCAGTTGACAGCTTCAGGCCAAGTACAACCCTCATCTGCCCCCACTCCTATTTTGACTTGCCAGGATACCAACATCTTCATAGGTAGATAACCGTTTTTTTAAGGATTGTGTTCAACAAGGCTGCCCATTCCTGACCCACAGACTCAATTTGTCGGGGCTTTCTCCTTGGCTTTGGGTAAACAGAAACATGACTGCATTCAATTCCATTCCAGCTGAAACACGGCCAGACGATCTTACTGTAGAACAATGCCTGACTTCTGACGTTGGATCCCAAAAGATGGCCTGAAGTCACAACATACTTATCTGCAGCGTTATAGGCTGAGCCATGAGCCGCAAAACCCCAGGTCAGTCCTAAAAACAAGCTCCCCATCTCTCCTCCTCCTGTCTGCATTATAGGAGGAATAACATTAGCCATTTTTACAAAGAGTTTCTGAGAGTTACTGAGATTGTGTGTTTCAAGGACTTTGAACACTCAAAAAGCACAGTGGAAATTATTCTCTGTTTGAAACTTTATGCAGGTCTGGGTGCCTTTTGAACTATCTGGCTTGGAAGCTGCTTAGGAAACACAGCAATAACCACGCACAGCTCTTCAGAGGAAGAAGAGATGTCATTAAAAAAAAAAAGAATACCATGGTGCATAGGCTAGCAGCCTTAACAAAACTCCACTTTTTCACTGTATCAGAACAAGTATTGTAACTCTCCTCTTTTTAATTGCTTAACTCCAAACATTCCCTTCGAAATTCCTACCCTAACAGAGAAGAGAGAGAGAATAAGACACAATTTTTTAAATTATTAATGGAAGTGTTACTGGGATTCACAAGTGGCCCACCCACTTATTTACTTAAATCCTGCCCCCACATGCTAAATCCATATGGGTTCATGAGGCAGCTTGCAGTATGTTATATATTTAGAAGAAGAAGATGACTTGGTTTTTATATGCCAACTTTCTCTACCACTTAAGGGAGAATCAGACCGGCTTTCAATCACTTTCCCTCCCCCTCCCCACAACAGACACCCTGCAAGGTAGGTGAGACTGAGAGAGTGTGACTAGCCCAAGGTCACCCAGCTGGCTTCGTATGTAGGAGTGGGGAAACAAATCCAGTTCACCAGATTAGCCTCCTCTGCCGCTCATGTGGAAGAGTGGGGACTCAAACCCGGTTCTCCAGATCAGACGCCACCACTCCAAACCACCGTGCTGGCTACATCATTTATAGCTTGCCTTTCTTCACAATGAGGAGGAGGAAGAAGAGTTGGTTTTTATAGGTCGACTTTCTCTACCTTTCAAGGAGAATCAAACCAACTTACAATCTCCTTCCCTTTCTCTCCCCATACCTTGTGTGGTATGTGGGGCTGAGAGATCTGTAAGAGAGCCATGACTAGCCGTGACAAGAGAGCCATGACTAGCTGGATTCTTGTGGAGGAGTGGGGAAACCAACCCGCTTCTCCAGATTAGAGTCTGCCACTCATGTGGAGGAGTGGGGAATCAAACCCCGTTCTCCAGCTTAGAGGGCCCAAAGCAGTTTCCATAATTCTCCTCTCCATTTTAACCTCACAACAACCATGTGAAGTAGGTTAGGCTGAGAGAGCGTGACTGCCCCAAGGTCACCCAGCAAGCTTCCATGGCTGAGTGGGAATTTGAACCTGGGTCCTCCAAATCCTAATCTGACAATCTAACCATTACACCACATGTAAAAATGTCTTGGGCGAAAAGGGGTCATGGGTTGAAAAAGTTTAAGAAGCCCTGCTCTAGAATATTAGAGATTGAATTGGGACATAAGGTATATTCACACGCAGGGTAGATATATAATTTTATTATTATTATTTTATATAATTGAACAGTAGATATAAGATTTGATGCATTATTGTAATCCCCCATCCTCCCTACCCCCTTTTTATGTTTACTTCTTTATTCTTCTGGGAAAATAAAACTTATTTCTAAAAAAAATAAATCCTCCTTCCCTTCAGATGTTCCTTTTTTTGCGCACAAAATTATGCACTCACTTCAGACTTCTTAAATTGGGTGGCTGCCCTAGTCTCTGCATGAGAACCTGAATGTTCAGGAAGGCCCACAACCTAAAGGCCAAAGCTAGCTTTTCCCAGCACTACCCTAACAAAAAAGTAAAAATGATCAATCAACCTTAGGAGGAAAAGAATCCAAGGAAGATAAAGTGACACCTATTTTCTGTTATCACAGGATAGGAAGCAGACATATGGTGACTGGTGGGCCTTATCTATACAACAGTAATGTAGATATATTGCATCTTTGACAGCACAACCAAAAAACCATCTCTGCTTTTTTCTCTCTCCCTAGAAACTCAGAAACTAAATGAGCTTACACCAACTGACAGCTCAAACCAATATCTCTAGGAAAGCACACCCTTAGAAATGGAACAGTAATCGTCAAATTACAGCTAGTTTTTTTTTTTAAGGGAGAGACTCAAGCACTTAATTCACTTGAAATTTCACTCACGTCTCATTCCCTTCTCAAAGCCTTCGGAATCCAGGCACCAGAAGACCACAGGCAAATTTAATGCATCAGCAGAGTATCACCGAAACAGTAAATGCTTTTAGCTAAAAACGAACGGGGCTTGCAAATGGATAACTTACCAGTGGACTGAACTCTCTAAAAGACACTGAATAAAACTGAAAGGCACAATCTGCCAGAAAGTTACAGCCAAACAAATTGACGAGATTGTTCAAGTCAATAATTCAAAGGCAGGATCAATAATTCTATTATGGTTATTACTTGTTGCTGTTATTGATGTTGCTATTGTTATTATTAGAGGAAAGACAGCATGGCATAGTCCGATCTCATCAGATCTTGGAAGCTAAGCAGGGTTGGTTCTCACAAGGGAGACCACCAAGGGAGATTCTGCAGAGGAAGGAAATGACAAACCATCTCTGTTTCTTACTAGCCTTGAAGGCATCTTGCTGGGGTTGCCATAAGTCAGCTGCAACTTGATGGCACTTTACACACGTTGTTGTTGTTATTATTATTAATCCCAATCAGTAATTGAGGGCAGGACATGATACATCAATCTTGCTCAGGATATGCAGACTTAGGTCCATCGTGGCCTAGACTTCTTCCTAGCCCTCAGCTTTTTTTACCTATTCTTGCTCCTTAGGGCCTAAATGAGATTTCGGTCTACCAAACTAACAACTTTTCTTTGCCTCAGAATCTGGACAGGAACTGTGAACATCACATGAAAACATGAAGCTGCCTTATACTGAATCCGACCCTCGGTCCATCAAAGTCAGTATTGTCTACTCAGAATGGCAGCGGCTCTCCAGGGTCTCAGGTGGAGGTCTTTCACATCGCCTGCTTGCCTAGTCCCTTTAACTGGAGATGCCAGAGATTGAATCTGGGACCTTCTGCATGCCAAGCAGAGGCCTTACCACTGAGCCACAGACTCTCTCCTAGTTCTTGTGGAGCACACAAAGACTTGTATCTTTGTGCTAGGATGCTTCTACACCCACATGAGGCTGCCTTACACTGAATCAAACACGTGGCCCATAAAGGTCAGTACCGTCTACTCAGACTGGCAGAGGCTCTCCAAGGCCTCAGGTACAGGTCTTTCACATCACCTGCTTGCCTAGCCCTTTAAACTGGAGATGTCAGGGATTGAACCTGGGACCTTCTGCATGCCAAGCAGATGCTCCACCACTGAGCCACAGCCCCAACATCCTGACAGTGTTATTCTTTGAGAAGTGAGAACAATGATGACTATTCGATACCATTGCTGCAACTCATCCAACTATAATCAGGTGCTTCAGTGTCAAGCAAACACAACACAAAAACATTATCTAGCACTGTGATGGGAAGCTCCCGTCCAGCTGGCTGCACGCATTCCTGGATCCTGGCAGGTTCCAGGATTCCCCCAGAAACTACTGAGAAGACTTTTATGTACGAGTGGGTGATACACGAGACCGGAGATGGAGTTCCAACAACAACCGCTTTATTAACCACCAAGAACTGAACTGAACTCTCAATGCTCAACAACCTGCTTATATGCCAATCCCAACCACCCGGAGCCAGGCCCCCAAGTCCGTGATTGGGTGGCTAGAGTTCATGGTCCAATGAGAAGTAAGTGTGAAGGAGCCTGGAGGGAAATGGCAAGCTCAACCTGAGCCTTGTATTCCTAAGAAAGTCTCTCCAGCCAGTGAAGTGTGGTATATTGTCTGCAAACATTTTAATATACTGTCCCTTCAGCATCTACCCCCAGTACTGGAGGAAATGTAGATTACAGGACTGGAAGTTCAAAATGGCATCTGGTGGCAATGTCAGGAATGCTTAGCTTCAGTAAAGGCCTCAACAGTACCGCTTGGTTGGTTGACAGGCATACCCAGAAGGGCACTGCCCTCCCTGCTCCCCCTCTCTGCCCTTGTCTACAATGAAAAATTACAGCACTCTTCCGCACCTGTCAAGTTGCCCAGCATTAACCCCCCACCCCCAGCAGACAAGGGCGGCCCCATTTCCATTTGGTGGCGGGCATGCTAACGCAACAACACCCTGCTGCCTCCGCCGGGTGATCCTGGCCCTTTGTGGCTCTAATTAGACAGGCAGGGAGTGTTCCCTGGTTGGAATTGGTCCTGCACATCACTATAATCACAACGTTCCCTCAACAAAAGGAAAAGGTAATAAGGAAAGGAGGGAGGAAGGAAATCATATAGCTTAATCTTCCCCTTTCACAACAGCTGTGGGGTTGCTGCATTAAGACCTGTTCTCTCCTATAATTAAAAGGAAAACAAGAACCAGAATAGAAATTCCACAATGGTAACATGGCGGAATGGGGAGTGAGCAAGTTTAGAAAGGGGCAAGGATTTTATTAATTCAACATGATTCTTATTTTCTGTCCCACAAAACCAAGATTGTGGTCTGAAATGTTGTGGTAGGATGTTAAGGCAGTGGTCTTCAACTTTTCCAGACCTGTAACTATCTTTGGATCCCTGGTAGGTTGTCAGGTCCTTCTTCGCCACCGGTGGGAGGTTTTTGGGGTAGAGCCTAATGAGGGTGGGGTTTGGGGGAAGGGAGGGACTTCAATGCCGTAGAGTCCAATTGCCAAAGCAGCCATTTTCTCCAGGTGAACTGATCTCTATCGGCTGGAGATCAGTTATAATGGTAGGAGATCTCCAGCTAGTACCTGGAGGTTGGCAACCCTAATTCCTGGGCATGTGACCCATTAAACCGCAAGCATGTGACATCATGGTCACATGACAGAAAAAGGGGGAATGAGGAGGTAGCCACAGGGCAAATCTATTCTATTCATATGCACTAGTAGCAGGTCTGTAAAACAAATAGCAAAAAATTGTACCTCTGAAAAAGGTTTGTGACCCACCTGAAGGATAATTAGTTGAAGACCACTGTACTAAAAGCATAAAGATACACTGGAAGGGTGGTGGTGGAGAATCCAGCGCTAGCAAGCAAAACACAACACGAAAAAAAAAGACAAACAGACCAATTGGTACCAAGCACCCACGAAGTCAAGCAGATTTAAATAACTACGTTATCTCCCTGCAAATTATTCTAGCATTGCTTGTATCCATAGGTCACCGTGATGCTCATTTGTATTGCAGACTGCAACACACAAATAAAGTTCTTGGATCACCACATGTAAAAAGCAAGACTTCTAAAAAAATTAATGAAATCTGGAATTCAGCAAAGGGGCCTGGATACTAATGGCGGTGGGGGGGGGGGGGGAAGAGTGCTTGGCTGTTGCAGGCCATATTGTAGATGCAAAACAAAAAATGAAGTATTTCATACACCTCTTAATTAAGCGATGCAATTCATTACCATGAGATGTGGTGACTGGCTTTGACAGGCTTTAGAGGGAAAACTGACAAATTCCTAGCGGGACAGGTGTGTCAATGGCTATCATCCATGATCGGAGGAGGAAGAGGAGGAAGAATAATAATTGGTTTTTATATGCTGACTTTCTCTACCACTTAAGGAAGAATCAAACCGGCTTACAATCACCTTCCCTTTCCCTCCCCACAACAGACATCCTGTGAGGTAGGTGAGGCTGAGAGAGCTGTGACTAGCCCAAGGTCAGCCAGCTGGCTTTGTGTGGAGGAGTGGGGAAACAAATCCAGTTCACCAGATTAGCCTCCGCCGCTCATGTGGAGGAGTGGGGAAGAAAACCCGGTTCTCCAGATCAGACTCTACTGCCCCAAACCACCGCTCTTAACCACTACACCACGCTGGCCCTCATGGACCCTCTATGTTCAGACATAGCAAGATCTGGTGAACCGGGTTGGTTTCCCCACTCCTACACAGGAAGCCAGATGGGTGACCTTGGGCTACTCACAGATCTCTCAGAACTCTCTCAGCCCCACCCACCTCACAGGGTGTCTGTTGTGGAGAGAGGAAGGGAAGGAGATTGTAAGCTGGTTTGATTCTCATTAAAAGGTAGAGAAAACCGGCATATAAAAAACCAACTCTTCTCTCTTCCTGAAAAGAGTAGCCAATCACTAGCCCATCAAGCGATGCCATTCATAAAACTGCCTGAGGATCACGGGTTGCTATGTTTGATCCCTTCATTTTGCAGCTTGTCAATTTCAAGAATTGTAGACTATCGTTCACTCCGGTGAAGCTGTGTTTTTGGTCAATGCTAAAGTACCAGGGGAAACATGAAACACCTTATCTTTTATTTTATTCCCCCCACCCCACCCCCACGCCAGAGATGATGCAAATCCACTGCTGGTAAATCAAGTGCCCTGAACCACCTGTGCAGAAGGATTAAGGATTTTGCAAGAACTGAGTCACTGTGGCTTGAAACATCCGCAGTTACCATAGTGCATGACATTACATGCTCAAACACAAATGAGTTACAAAAGGAACTGGCATTCAAAAGCTCGCCTCAAGTCTGCACAGGATCATGGGAAGGCCACTTCTCTTGCACTCCCAGGATTTCTGAAATCCAGTTCTTGGAAGGAGCCACTGTTCCCCCCACCCCAACAGTTCCCTGGCATGGCTGAAGGAGAATGCTCATTGCCAGGGATCAGGGATGACCGTAGAGCTAGTTCCACACAAACATCATCACATGGTTGGTCACATCAAGAACATGTCAAAGGTGGCCTGTGTGAGAGGAGGAACAGATCAAATCAGCTGGTCCCTGCAGCCCAGATACTGAAGGTGTTGGCCTGCTAGTAGATCCACACTATCAGGGGAGGGACTGGGGCTCAGTGGTAGAGCATCTGCTTGGCATGCAGAAGGTCCCAGGATCAATCCCCAGCATCTCCCGTTAAAGGGACTAGGCAAGTAGGTGATGTGAAAGACCCCTGCTTGAGACCCTGGAGAGCCACTGCCTGTCTGAGTAGACAATACTGACTTTGATGGACCAAGGGTCTGATTCAGTAGAAGGCAGCTTCATGTGTATTCATCTAAATCCAGACCTAGCTGGGTGTGGGTATTTTTCAACCTATGGTCTTCGCAGAAGCCCAAGAAGATGCAAGAGGTTACGCCAAAGCTTGAAGTTCAGCAAGAGAAGAAAGGACATCTCGGTTGACCAGGCAGGGGCAGAAGATAAGGCTTTTAATTTGTATTGTGGGTCTAGCCAATACAAAGGCTTCATACTGTCACTGGCAAGGGCCAGTGTGGTGTAGTGGTTAAGAGCGGTGGACTCTAATCTGGATAATCGGGTTTGATTCCTCACTCCTCCACATGAGCGGTGGACTCTAATCTGGTGAACCGGGTTGGGTTCCCCATTCCTACACATTAAGCCTGCAGGATGACCTTGGGCTAGTCACAGTTCTCTCGGAACGCTCTCAGCCCAACTTACCTCACAAGGTGTCTGTTGTGGGGAGAAGAAGGGAAGGCAATTGTAAGCGAGTTTGAGTCTCCTTAAAAAGAAGAGTTGGTTTTTATATGTCGACTTTCTCTACCGCTTAAGGTAGAATCAGTCACCTTCCCTCCCCCTCCCCATAACAGTCACCCTATGAGGTAGGTAGGGCTGAGAGAGCTCTTAAGAGAGCTGTGACTAGCCCAAAGTCACCTAGCTGGCTTCATGTGTAGGAGTGAAGAAACAAATCCAGGTCACCAGATTAGCCTCTGTCGCTCATGTGGAGGAGTGGGAAATCAGACCCAGTTCTCCAGATTAGAGTCCGGCACTCCACCACAATCTAAGGAAGGCTCTGGGGGCAAGCCCAAGTTCCAGTCCACAAATGAATCTCTTTTGACTCCTCATTGCAAAGGAATGGACAAAACAATCCTGGTAGGTTCTCAAGCTCCAACAAGACCTAAGGCCAAGAAATAGTTTGTCTTGGCCAGTTCCTTAATGAGAATTCAAGTGAAATTTTAGCTTCTGAGTTGAAGTTCAAGCATTCTTTAAAGCTAATATCTCCAGGGATGGAAAAGGCAGCGGGTACACTGACTTCTGGCCTCTCCAAACGTCTGCCCCTAACCTGTCAGTAACGTTAGAAGTCCGTCTGGTCTCCGCTGCTGACAACTGTTAAGTGTGCTCGTATCAGAAGCTGGTAGAAGCAACAGTTTAAGAGCTTAAGGTAGCTTGGTAGCCACCCAGCTGTGAACAAGGAAGTCCCCGCTTAAAATTTTACCTCAGCCACCTCAGCCAAGCCACAGTTCTCTCAGTCACTCCTTCCCCAACCGGTAATAGGAAGATCATACTGGCAGTTAAAAAGATGGCTGACACAATGGCTTGGATCCTGCACCTTTCCTCTGGGCCATGTTCTCTCTGGGTTGGCCTATGCCATGGAGCCCAGTAGGCACCTCCACTACACCAAGGTCTTTCAATGAGCTGCCTAGCACAAGAGGAATGCGGAGTGAAGGACAGCCCCAACAGTGCCCAGAGAAAAGGTGTAGATCCAAGTCAATGTATTTTGAATACTCTATTAAGGGCCAGAGGAACCGGCTTTCCCTACATCTGACAGCCAAGTTATACTCTCTTGTGACAATATAAGGTATTAAGTACCCAAAGGTCAAGAAAAAAATCAATATCCAAGACCAAAGGTTATAAAATATAAAGGTTATGTCAATATAAAATATTTATATATTTATTACAGGCCTGCAATAGCCTACCAAACCAACATGCTCATGTACACATACAACACAAATAGACATAATCACAAAATCAGACTTTGACCAAACGCATTTTGGCCAAACGGCCTTCTTCAGTGGTCAAAACAACCACAGTTCCAGATGACCAATGTACAGTACATAATTTTCTAAAAATCTTTATGGCTGTAGATGCATTGTGTTTGCAGGATAACAATTAATATATATGTAACTGCAAGACTTTCTCATCTGTTTTAGGCTTCCATACAAATGGGAAACTAATCCCCGTCTGTATTTCCCTCTTAACTGAGATGTTATATTTCAGCCATAAACAAAACTGTCAAAATCTCATAGTCATAAAGATGTCTCAAAGTCTGGAGTAGTTATCAAGTATTAAGGTCCAGAACTGAGTGAGAACTAGGGTTGCCAACCCCCAGGTACTAGCTGAAGATCTCTTGCTATTACAACTGATCTCCAGCTGATAGAGATCAGTTCACCTGGAGAAAACGGCTGCTTTGGCAATTGGACTCTATGGCATTGAAGTCCCTCCTCTCCCCAAACCCCGCCTTCCTCAGGCTCCACCCCAAAACCTTCCGCCAGTGACGAAGAGGGACCTGGCAACCCTAGTGAGAACTCAACAATGCAAGGAAGTTCCACCCAATGAAACATCTGGAGGAATCTGTAGAACAGCTAAGACCAAAGCCCCTGGATATCACAGCTGGCAACTTCTATTGCCCATTTCCCATCTTACTTTCGGCTTCTGCGTTACTTTGCTAACCTACGAGGCAGCATCATGCTTCCGTTTGGCCGAGATTATCCAAGCAACTCATAAAAATATAATTCTCCACTGCAGAGGAGTTTATTCAGAAATCCTCTCGCTGCTGACTCAACTCTCTGAGACTCATGAGAACGCTTAACAATGAGCTCACCTTCTATTCTGCACTGGCTTGGGAGTCGGTGACTTTGATTCCCATAACTGCAAAGCCACTTTGCCTTAAAATTATGCCAAGTATCAAGAGACTATTTTAAAACATAATGAAAATGAAAAAAACAAAAAAAGCACAAAGCTGCCTTCTGAGAAGAAGAACACTTCCTGGCATAGGACGGAGTTACAAACAGGAAAATGAGGGAGGTATCGCATATTGTGCTGGAAAAATCATTATGCCTTGGCTTCTGCACAAGCTTGAAATACCAGACAGACACATTGTGCATGTCAGAGTCAACTCACTTTTTGAAGAAGCCCAGATGCATGGGATGCAAAGACTGGGTCAGGCATGTCTGCTTCAAACATGCGACATAGCAAATGGTGGGGGATAAGGAAAGCCAGCAGGCCTACCAGGTTCTGATGAGTGAGTAGGGATGTGGTGAACTTCAAAATGGCAAGAGTTCAGATGCTGCGTTTTAGAAACCTGCACCTCTGGATCCAGACTGCTGGGGGGCCTAGTCTGATTGGAAAAGGATCCACAGTTGCCTCAGATCATTACCGCATTGTGTGATCAGACTGTTGGACTTCATGGGCCTTGGTCTGATCCAGTATGGCCTTTCTCATGTTCTTATGTCTTGTTTGTGGGCCTCCTAGAGGCACCTGGTTGGTCGGGTGTGAACAGACTACTAGACTTGATGGACCTTAGTCTGATCCAGCATGGCTTTTCTTATGTTCTAGCCAGCAGATCTGCCCCCCAATGAATGGTTGAAGCAGAGCTAGTAGCTTGGAAGGACTCCACATCTATTTCCAAGGCTTTCCAGTATACGCACTCTTGAGTAAGCGCCCCCCCCCTCCAGTCTTCTTTTTCTCATGGCATACAGGGGTGCCTTCAAGCAATTGCTGTACTGCTGATTGTAGGTATGGCCGGCATCCCCTACCCCAACAGAAGTGAAAGGACATATGAAACACTCCAAGGACTGTGTTCCAAATAAACAATGGAGAGTCCCCAGATGTTCTGTTCAGAGATTCTCTGCATCATCCTCCTCCCCCCCAAAAAACCCGCCATATCACAGCTACCTCAGGCCAATTTTTTTTAAGTGTGTCATTAATAATAGACATGGTAATTTTACATCTGGACTTTTAGTGAGCGCATTGTAATTCTTCCCGTTTCATGGATGCTGTATCTCCCTGAAGGATTACAGAAGGATCCCATGACAGGGCCTAAGCTAACATCCCATTGTTAGCGGGGCTTGAGAAATGCATTAGAAGTGTCTTCAAAGCCCCACATCCATTAAACTTTGCTGCCCCTGGGGAGAAACTAAAAGCAAATCTGGAATAAGTAAAGGGCATAAATTTAGCAAGAGTAGGATCGCTGAAGGCATTTAGAGGCCTACGGCTCAAGGAGAATTTTGTGCAGTCTTAACCAAAGATTAGCCGGCCGTAATAAGACAAATGAAAAATCAGTTTTATTGTTCTGCCCCGCTGTTCAACCCATTAAATAATCTTATCAAGGCTATTGCCTAAGTGCTGCTGTGACATAATTAAACAGCAGGCTATCTAGTTCTACAGAAATCAATAGAAACATTAACATTAATTTCTCTCTTTTATATACGCTACTTTTGTACTTAGCTTGTCTGTGTGGAGTTATACTTTGAGTGGCTAAAAGGAGTCTGATTCAAACCGAGCATTCATTCCTACCATCTCAGTGGATGAATGTTCACAATTACGCAGTAACCTCAAAAGCATCAGCATGTTATATTCAAATTCAGTTGTTTCAGCTTAATTACATAGGACAAAGGGGGGGGGGAGTAACTGGATGAACACAGCCTCCCGTAGTATATGGTGCCATTTCTTACAGGATGTCATAAACACAGTCATGGCTCTAACCAGCAATCCTTTTTCAGGAGCACAATTACAGACCCAGGCAACAGAAGAGATTGAACGCCAGAAAGATACTGGAAAATCACCATTTTTTTCTAGTACTGGATAAATCTAGATACTTAGTCTCACCTGCGGCTTATTTTTCTCATCTCGAGTCTATCAATTATAGGAAGGCCTTTACCCTTGCCAGATGCCAGGCTCTTCCATCGGCTGTTTTAGAAGGGAAGTATAAGAAGATCCCTAGATCAGAAAGGTTTTGTCCATGTGGGACAGAGGACATTGAAACCATCGAACATGTACTGATAAGTTTCCCATTCTACCACGAAGTCAGATCAATGCTTATTTACCCCTTGTTGGGAAAATTTCCTGAAGAGCCAGCCAGCCAAGCTTTTGGCAAAGAAGCCCCTACTAGGAGAAAATCCATGGTTTACGCTCCAAACTGCCAAGTTCTGCGCTGCTGCTATTAAAATACGCAGTAAAGGTAAAGGTCCCCTGTGCAAGCACCAGGTCATTCCTGACCCATGGGGTGACGTCACATCCCGACGTTTCCAAGGCAGACTTTGTTTGCGGGGTGGTTTGCCAGTGCCTTCCCCAGTCCTCTTCTCTTTACCCCCAGCAAGCTGGGTCCTCATTTGATCAACCTTGGAAGGATGGAAGGCTGAGTCAACCTTGAGCCGGCTACCTGAAACAGACTTATGTCGGGATTGAACTCAGGGCGTGAGCAGAGCTTTTGACTGCAATACTGCAGCTTAACACTCTGCACCACGGGGCCCTCTAAAAAAATGATTGTTAATATCCTTTATAATCTTGTAAATTTTAAGGTGATAATTTTAACCAGGGGTTGTTTTTATTGATCTTACACCTTTATTTATACAAGATCTTACACCTTTATTTATACAATGCTATGGTTCAAAACTACCAAGTCTAGATACTCTGACATATTACAATTAACTAGTGTTTGGTCAATTGACCATACTAATAAGATTTGATTTGACCCAGGCAACGACTTGGGACAGTTTTCATTTACTAATGTAGAGGAATCATGAATGAGTAACCCAGGACTCTGGAGGGGCCAAAACCACGTTCAGCCTACATACCACCACCTCACTCCAAGGATTCTGAGAGCAACTTACATAAATATTTAAAAAAAAGAGAGGGGGGGGGGGTTACCGCACTTTGTATTCCCAGCGATGTATTAAGAGTTTGAAAATGTTGTAAAAAACATAGCTTTAAAAGGGTTTTTGGATACCACAGCTTATAAATGGTTGGAAGACGTCTTCACAGCTAAAGGGGCCAAACAAAGTGCGAACAGTATTTTTTATAACGTTTTCAAACTCTTAATACATTGGTGGGAATACATAGAAAGTGTGAACAGTATTTTTTATAACATTTTCAAATTCTTAATACATTGCTGGGAATACAAGTGCGGTAACCCCCAGAAAGAAGCAAAGAAATACACTTCCTACAAGAGATGGGTGGGGGAACAATACTGCAACAGATTTTAACCCCCCTGCCAGTAACTGCAGCCGATCCTTCTTGTTCCAAATAGCCCACTAAAGGTAAAGGTAAAGGTAGTCCCCTGTGCAAGCACCAGTCATTCCTGACCCATGGGGTGAAGTTACATCCCGACGTTTCCTACGTAGACTATGTTTTATGGGGTGGTTTGCATTGCCTTCCCCAGTCACCTACACTTTACCCCCAGCAAGCCGGGTACTCATTTTACCCACCTCAGAAGGATGGAAGGCTGAGTCGACCTTGATCCGGCTACCTGAAACCGACTTCCGTCGGGATCGAATTCAGGTCATAAGCAGAGCTTGGACTGCTGTACTGCAGCTTACCACTCTGCGCCACGGGGCACACTAGCAGCTCTTTGATTGCTGGTGTGTGTGGGGTGGGCGGGACAGGGCCCAGGGTTCTCCCACCCACTGTGGCGGGATGGCACCCCACCTCTACTCATAATGCAGCTGTGGTTACAAGTCATCACCAGAAGTCACCTTGTTTGCCTTTCCAGGATTTCAGTTGTCTCTCCCCTCCCTGGAACCAACTGGCTAAGACAGAGGAACACAGAACTTAACCACCATGTCACGGCCACACCATGGCTGCCTGCGTTTGCGGTGGGGGTTGGCCGTCAGAACTCACCAGAGAAAAACAGCAGCAGGAGAGCTTCCCTGCCAGGCTGGAGTCTGCCCATTTACAAGCCCCGTCCCATTAAACGAAGAGGGAAGAATAGGAAGCCTACTTTTGTTTATACCTGGAGGTTGAGGAAAACTGACCTTAACACAAAACGAAGCCACAGAGTATGGGAGGGCAAAAAGTACAGGCCCGTTGGCCAAATCTGGCTGCTAAGGAGAGGCTGCCTCAGTTGGCAACCCAGAAGCAAAAGTGGAGTGTGAAGTAAATGGCATGTGTGAAGAAGAAGAGTTGGCTTTTATATGCCGACTTTCTCTACCACTTAAGGAAGATTCAAACCCGCTTACAATCACCTTCCCCTCCCCACAACAGACACCCTGTGAGGTAGGTGGGGCTGAGAGTGTGACTAGCCCAAGGTCACCCAGCTGGCCTCATGTGTAGGAGTGGGGGAACCAACCCGGTTCACCAGATTAGTGTCCGCCGCTCATGTGGAGGAGTGGGGAATCAAACCCGGTTCTCCAGATCACAGTCCACTGCTCCAAACCGCCGCTCTTAACCACTGCACCACTCTGGCTCTGAAGTAAATGGCATGTGTGATACAAAGAGCTGCTGGCATTAGGGGAGCTTTATTTGTTTGCTAAATGATCCTGTGGCCAAACAATTCCTGCCCAGGGTCAGGAAGGAAAGCTCTATCATCATGGTGCACAGCCAAGCATGTCCCTTGTATACAATACCAGTGCACAAATTACTGTCCATATCTGGGCATCCCCTACTGAAAGGAAGGGAACCTTCTAACCGCACAAGTGAACCTGTCAACTTGAATCACAGTGCCAAGTTCAACCGCTGCAGCCAATCAGATTGAGAGAGCCAAGTGCTGGCACATCAAACTGAAAGAAAGGAATCTGGGAATTCCCCCTCCTTATTCAAATGGTCTATGACGCCAACAACAATCCCAGACTTGCGTTTCCCAGCCACTACAAACAGCACACAACTCTAGAAGCAGACCCCTGAGTTGATGAAGAAGAAGAAGAAGAAAAAGAGTTGGTTTTTATATGCCAACTTTCTCTGCCACTTAAGGGAGAATCAACCCGGCTTACAATCACCTTCCCTTCCCTGCCCCACAAGACACCCTGCGAGGTAGGTGAGGCTGAGAGTGTGACTAGCCCAAGGTCATCCAGTTCACCAGATAAGCCTCTGCTGCTCATGCGGAGGAGTAGGGAATCAAACCCGGTTCTCCAGATCAGGATCCACCACTCCAAACCACCGCTCTTAACCACTACACCATGCTGGCTCTCAGTACCATTAACAGGAATAAAAAACTAATAAACATTTGTTTCTCTCTCTCGAAAATCCAAACAATAATTTTATTCCTGCGTTTTCCCAGCAAAAGGCAGCCTCATAGACAGGAGGGCTTAGCTGGGGGATTGGATCAGCAAATCTGACTTTGAGATTCTGTGGCCTGCCAAGAAAAAGATCTTCCTCTTACCTAAGCAGAGGATCAAATTAGATGTGATGATGGGCACGGGGGTGAACCCGTGGTCACTGGTGCCATTTTAGAGGTGCCATTTAAAAATTGCCGTGGGGTGGTGTATCAACCAGCAACCTCTCTCCAAGGTCTGAAAGTAACCACAGCCATTTCAGACTCCCGATGGGCAAGGTGTGGTCCGTTTAATAGTACGAGAGCTTTTCTTCGCCAAAGCCTTATCTCTCCGGCCTTTGGTTCGTCCCCGGGAAAGTTGCACTCACAACACACACAGCTCCTCTCATTAGTTTTGTAAAACGACGTTTATTTTAAAGAAAATAAAGAAAACGCTCTCAATTCATAACAAGCAAATAAAACCAGCCTACTCACTAGTGAAGGCCATCAGAAGAGAAAAAACCCAGCTGTTCCCAGGACAAGGCTAATGCCTTAAAAAACCTCCCCCACCAATCAAGGTCCAACCATCCCTCTCTACCAAGCAACTTTCCGTCTTAAAGCCAGACACTCGTTACTTCCATACAGGTGGGGGACAAGATTCCCTATTGTGCTGCAGACCCTCATGGCAATTTTTAAATACCCACATTTTCCTAAAATGGCATCAGTGGCCACATGTTGGTCCCATGGCCACCATTACATCGAGTTTGGCTCAGAGGCCCTGACGTAAGCAGGTCTGCCTGCTGTGTTTCCCACTACATAATTTATTCTTTTCGCATTCCCATGAATTTAAGACTCATTTAATTTCATTCAAATTCATTCCCATGAATTTAAGACTCATGAATTTAAGGCTCATTTAAGAGGATTCCCATTGCTATACATCTGACATGGCAAGAGCCCTTGAATATTTAAAGAACCATCTGTTCTTTGCTAACTTAGTCTAGCATGTTAGCAAAACTGGATGCTTATGTCTCAACATTCTCGAGTATCCATATAAAACCACAATGGTGGCACTGTAAACACAGACATTGTACACAAAGGTCTGGTTTGCAGGCTGGAAGTTCTGCAAATGTCTCTTCGTGGGGTGGGGTGGTTAAAACAGTCTTCCTGTATTTGACTGGATTCTGGAATGCTCTGGGAGGTTTTAGGATCCCAGATTACAGCTCTGTTGAGGAGCTTGAGAACTAGAAGGTCCGGAAAGGTGATTGCCCTCAACCTCTTTCACCCTCAAGGTGGAATGCTCTGGTTTACCACAGAGCTGGATGACCTAAAGAAGGCTAGAGCGGTGCTGTGGGAAACTCTAAGTGAATCTGACACAGCACACTATAGAGCTCATTGGGAGACCTATGAGGCAGCCGTGACAGTAGCAAAAAAACCCTACTTCTCTGCCACCATTGCATCAGATAGCTCACTCCTAGCTCAGCTGTTTAAAGTATTTTGGCACTTGCCTACTCCCAAGTCTGAGTCTCTACATTCCCAGGAACTGGTGATTAGTCATGAAACGTTTGCAAAGTCTGTTGCTGATAAAATCTCTCAAATACATTCTGATTGGGACACCAGCTGTACTATAGATAAGACAGTAGAAACGGACGATCTGGTCCATTTATGGATTGTTTTGACCCAGTTACTGTGATGGATGTTGACAAGATCTTGGGATCCATGAAGTCTACCACTTGTCCTCTGGATCCTTGTCCATCCT
The DNA here is from genome assembly GCF_029931775.1 of Euleptes europaea. Lineage (NCBI taxonomy): Eukaryota > Metazoa > Chordata > Lepidosauria > Squamata > Sphaerodactylidae > Euleptes > Euleptes europaea. The sequence continues at coordinate 16,768,772 of NC_079315.1, forward strand.
GGTTGCTGGAACCATGTAAGGGTCACGTTAATGAGTCCCTGATTTCCATCATAAATTAATCACTGACTTGGAGCACCTTTCCTTGGTCATTAAAACCAGAAGTTTTCTGTACACTACTTAAAAAAAGAAAAGAAACCCAGCACCAGAGAAGAATGTTGTGGCCAATTATCATCAAGTCTCTAATTTGCCCTTTCCGGGTAAAATTATTGAGAGAGCCAGCACAGAACATCTCCAGGTCTTCCTGGACGACTATTCATCTGATGTAGAACCCTTTCAGTCTGGCTTCAGGGCAGGCTTATGGGATGGAGGGAGAACGGATGGCTTTAGCTGATGATCTCCATTGAATGTACACAAGGGCTGTGCCTCTGGGTTGCTTTTAGTGGATGTCAGCAGCCTTTTATACTATGGACCACACCACCCTGTTGAGGTATTTGAAGGAAGAAGTATCAAAGGCTAAGTTTGAGATTGGTTTAAATAATTCCTTATGGACCAGACTCACAAGTTTGCTGTTGTTTTCATCAGCGTGAGACTTGTCCTGTGGGGTTCCACAAGGATGACACTAATTCCCCCTCCTAGTTAATCTTTACATAAAGCCCTTAGCAGAAATCATTCATAGTTTTGGAGTAGAAGTCATCAATATGCTAATGACATCCAGTTCTATATGTCTTTATCCAAACTGCCTAGTGATTCTACAGAGGTCCTGAGCCAGTACCTAGCTGCTGTGGCTAAATGGTAATGGGTGAACAAGCTGAAAGTGAATCCGGACAAGACAGAAGTCTTGAAGGATATTGTGCTTCCCACTTTTCATGAGGTCCAGCTGACACTTGCAGTCTCAGTTAACATACTGGATCCAGCTTTACTGCTGGAGAGGCAAGTTAATGCAGCTGCAAAAAAAAAAAAAAAAAAAGGCTTTCTTCAACTGTCATTTAGTTCCTTACCTTGATTTGATCAGGTCACATGGACCCATGCTATGGTAACCTTTAGGCTAGACTACCATAATACACTCTATATGGGTCTGCCCGTGAAGTCAACTCAGAAACCAAAAACAAACACAGCACTGAAACCAAAATACAAACTATATAAAGTTTATATTAGTGCAAATAATAACCTATTAAGCATCGTAGGCAGGTAAGTACCACCAAAGTTTTTGTAAGACAAAAGAAACACATCACTGTATAAAAACCCAAATGTACAGAAACCCGTTATGCAGATATACAAACAACCCAATATACAAAGATCTTCTGTGATTAGTAACATATGCAGCCAAAAAACCCACACTGGGCTATAGTCCATGAAGTGTCAGATAGGAACCTGAATACCATGAGGGGCTGTGGCTCAGTGGTAGAACATCTGCCTGGCATGCAGAAGGTCCCCAGTTCAATTCCTGACATCTCCAGTTAAAGGGACTAGGCAAGCAGGTGATGTGAAAGATCTCTGCCTGAGACCCTGGAGACCCTCTGCCTGTCTGAGTAGATGATACTGAGTAGATGATACTGGTCACTCCTCTCCAGGATGAAGTTGTGCCGTTAATGAGCACCCTTGCAGGGGTAGTCCTTGACATCCACGAGATATGTTATGCAGTCTCATGAACACATGAACACATGAAGCTGCCTTATACTGAATCAGACCCTTGGTCCATCAAAGTCAGTATCAAAGTTACTTGGTTGGGCCGGGCGGTGCATACCATAAAATTTAATTCCAGGTACCAGAGAGACAAACTTAATAAAAGACACAGGCAAAGCCAATTAATGATATATATTTTTAAACTTAAAATATAAACAATAACGCTCTTACAGTATTTTCTTTTATTTAACAGCCCAGATCAGAAGTGGGGGGTTGGCTAGCTTACGGGGCGGATAAGAGCTCTCAAGGGGCCGAATTCGGCCCTTGGGCCTTATGTTTGACACCCCTGTCTTAATGTCGGGGAGGGGGGGTTGTCTGCATTGTCTCCTGATTTTGTAACCCCCATTGCACTAGTACTCGGATGTCTTATGTATGATTGCACTGAGAAAGGCAGGCTAGAAATGAAGCACATAAGTAAGTAAGGGGAAAAAAATACAGGTCACCTGCTAAGGTCTGCTGTATTACAAGTTCTCCATCGTACAAGCTATGTATATCTAGCCTCTTGGAAAGACATGCATTTTAAAATCATTATAATCAGAGCGGATATTACTCATCGTGTTTTCAAAATCTTCTCTGGGTTTCTTAAACCATGTTATGCCTGACTATCAAGGAGCCCTACAACCCTGCAAACAAATTGCCTGCATAGCCAATGTGACCAACCCCTACATGGAAATAGCAACACATTAAATCTGTTGACTAATGTGGCTGTTAATGTGTGTTATGATTAGCAATACAACCCTTGTGCCACACAGAACAAGAATTAGCATTTACGAAGGAACAGAAGCTCAGAACATTAGGCGTCATTTTCTGTACTGAATGAGAAATGACACATTGACACTTTAAAATGCAAATAAACAAACCCTATGTAGACCATCTAATGAAATCCAACATATTCACTGTACAATATAGAAGTGTGAATGGCAAAAGATCAGAGTAATACTGAGAAAATACTCCCTACACACAAAATTGACACGAGAAAGCAAATACATTTTTTTTGTAACTTAAACCCTGTTCCTCCCATGGCTGAGACTAACAGCCCATTCCTGAGAATGGGGCCGAAAGTTGTTAGGAGGTGGCATGACCTCACTGCATGCGTAAAAGCATGTAATCACGCGTTTACACGCATTCACGCTGGCGGCGATGCCAGTCACGACGGCGGCCGAGCACCACGGGACCGCGCCTCCTCCCTCCGCCGGCGCAGCCTCTCCGTGGCACCGGCAACAGCGTGGAGAGGCCACGCTGGCGCAGGGGGGCGTTCCGGTAATGTTCCGGGGGGAGGAGCTGCCGGTTAGGCGGCTCCCTATCCCCTTTCGGCCACTTCCGTTGGTGCCGGGAATGGTGGTGCTGCACCTGCTTTTTAGTAGACGCAGCCTCGCTATTCCCTATGGGGCGAAAGGCCCCGGCTAAACAAAAAAAAGCTGTGAAACAGCTTTTTTTGGTTTAATGGCATATGGGGAGCAGCTTAGGAAGAGGCACCACTGCGCCTGTTCCCCACCGTCCCCGTACGCCTCAGCTCAGGAATGGCTGTAACACTCCAATCTTTAATATATTTAAATAAGTTGTTCAATGCACTATATAAAGGGGTCATTGTTAAGCCTATGATGTCTTGCATTTTTAACCTTATCTTTTAAACCTGTAATATGAAAATAGGTACATGTTACTATGCTCTGTATGTGCATTTGCTGGTCATTGACTGTATTATTAATTATCTGATATATTTACTTGAAAGTTGGTTTAGTTGAAACCTATGTATGTACCAGTAAGCCTAAATCGCATTTATAATCAAGGAGGCCCACAAACAAAATCTTGCCATATCAGACTGTGTGCACAACGGATTCATGGTAAAATTTCCTTGAAATCTAGGAGACAAGTAAACTATCTCTGTACCAGATTTCTATATTGAGTTCTTTTTCATGGGTTCAGTGACGAGTCTGAACACAATCCTTGGCCGAAACAATCCTAATGAAAACCTGCAACAGCCCTACAATCTACCATGAAGTACCCCAACACAGGGTTCATACAGAAAGAACTTTTCTGTGGGAGGAGACATGTACAAAATACATGCACTACTGTGAAAAAATACACACTATAATAGTTTTATGTTGATCTGTGATAGTAGAGCAAGATTCGAGTCTAGTAGCGCCTTAAAGGGGAGGGGCTGTGGCTCAGTGGTAGTGCATCTGCTTGGCATGCAGAAAGTCCCAGGTTCAATCCCCGGCATCTCCAGTTAAAGGGACTAGGCAAGAAGGTGATGTGAAAGACCCCTGCCTGAGACCCTGGAGAGCCACTGCCAGTCTGAGTAGACACTACTGACTTTGATGGACCAAGGGTCTGATTCAGTGTAAGGCAGCTTCATGTGTTCATGTATTCAAAGACCAACAAGATTTCTGGGGTAGTTTTTGAGAGTGGGAGACTTGCCTCTAGAAAGCTAATACATTGGAAATCTTGTTGGTCCTGGACTCAAATTCTGCACGATAAAATATTTATACACCCACAAGAACACAGTGTTGACTGTGGCCTCCTTTTGAGATTCAGGCTTTGCAGCGAGTCTCTTGAACAGACAGGGAGACTCTGCCAAGCACCGATTCAGCCTGTGAGCCATTACTCAATTCTAACTAATGAGGAAGACTTTGCCAGCCAGGGGGCTGCAACAAGCAAGATGATAATTCCCCCCTTCCTTTTGCCATCAAGTCAAAGCGGACTTATGCCGACCTCAAAGGCTTTTCAAGGCAAGAGATATCTCTTCACACAACGCATAGTTAAATTGTGGAATTCCCTGTCCCAGGATGTGGTGATGGCTGCCAACTTGGAAGGCTTTAAGAGGGGAATGGACATGTTCATGGAGGGGTATTCATGCATACTAGTCAAAATGGATACTAGTCATGATGCATACCTATTCTCTCCAGGATAAGAGGAGCATGCCTATATATTAGGTGCTGTGGAACACAGGCAGGATAATGGTGCTGCAGTCGTCTTGTTGTGGGCTTCCTAGAGGCACCTGGTTGGCACTGATTGTTCACAACGTTTAATGAAACGTTTTATCTTTTCATGTCCGCACTATTTTCCTTCCGTTTGGTATTGGAAATGTTTTGCAATCGTTTAATGTCCTTGGTATCGACAAACGCTTATACACAATGTATTTCTTTTCTACGTTTCAAAGACGATTGTCCTTGAAGTGTACACAAGTTGGGGACGCTATTCATTTGTTCACCCGTTCGTTGCCCATGCAATGTTGCCCATCTCACTTCCCCCTCCCGCCCTCTCCTCCGGGCAGCCATTTCCCAGCATTTTTGTAAATTCAACGCAAGTAGCCTAGCCTAGCGAAGTTGGAACGTTAGGAAACACCTGCTCCCTATTGTATTGATCCCCACTTCATCGCATTGCATGGATCTTTTTTTGGGGGAAAGTGCTTTTTGCAACTCAGCTTAGCATTGTGGACAGCAAGAGAGAGCAAAGAAAGCTAAGTTTTTAAAGTGACAACCACCCTCTCTTTCCTTTCCTGGCGCTGCTCCCTCCAGCGTGGAGAGCCAGCGTGGTGTAGTGGTTAAGAGCGGTGGTTGGAGCAGTGGAGTTTGATCTGGAGAACCAGGTTTGATTCCCCAGTCCTCCACATGAGCGGCGAAGGCTAATCTGGTGAACTGGATTAGTTTCCCCACTCCTACACACGAAGCCAGCTGGGTGACTTTTGGCAAGTTACAGCTCTGTTAGTGCTCCCTCAGCCCCACCTACCTCACAGGGTGTCTGTTGTGGGGAAAGTGATTGTAAGCCTATCTGAGTCTCCCTTAACTGGTAGAGAAAGTCGGCATATAAAAACCAACTCTTCTTCTTCCACCCTTTTCCCTCCCTCCCTCCCTTTTTATTTTTTGATGAGGGGTTAGCGTTCTGTGTGTGTATGCCCAGATCCTTCCCCCCTTTTTTTTTCAAAACCCGATTGCTACGAGCAGCTAAGTTTTGAAGCTACAGGAAAAAGGCAGAGTGATTGAAACACACCAGTAAGAAAAGCAAGATCTGATCCTCCTCCCTGTCCCTTTCCCCCAACCTCCCCCTTCCTTTATTTTGATATTTGAATGCTCAGATTAGCGAATTAACACGGGAGTGAATGTGCGATAGATCGATCCAGTGTTAATTCGCGAATCTGAGCATTCATATATATTAAAAAAAGTAAAGTGGAGGTTGGGCGAAAGGGAGGGGGGAGGCAGATCGGATCCCGTTCTTCTTAGCAGCGTGTTTCAGTCACTCTGCCTTTTTTCCTGTCGTTGCTCCCTTTACTGTATTGAACAGTAAAGTAGGATCACAGTTTTTATACGGTGCACCTATCTGGGTCGAAGCTTGTGGAGAATCTATTGATTCCCTTCTGAATTATTTTCTCAGTAAAATTACTTGTGCTCCTAACTGTGTTGCTGGGGTATCACTGCGTGCTGAACTGGGCCTTAGCTCCCTTGAAGCTCGGATTTGGGCTGCGACCTTTAGATTCTGGGTTAAGATTTATTTCTCCACGGAGCTGAATGGATATTTACACTTTCTTCAAGCTGATTCCTGTGGCTGCTTAAAGAAACTGGGTTATGAAACAAAAGGGAGGATAGACCTGGGCATTAACACACAGAGAGAGGTTGACAAGAGGAAGGCTATACTTTCACAAACTGAAATGAGATGAGGAAGCTACCTTTTTGAAAATGACACTGTGTAAACATTCTCTCTCCCCCTTTGTGGCTGAAGCCGGTGTTGCTGGGATCTCTCTGGTGCTTGCAAAGCAAACTAGATGAATGTGCTGGGACTCTACTTGTTTGGGGAGTGTGTGGCATGCAGATGTCTCTAACCGTGGATTGTCTCTAACCAAAACAAATTAGGGGGAAGTGGGGGGAGTCTCATCCACCGCGTCACAAATGGCGTGATGCTCCCCAACATAAAATATCATATTTAGAGCAGAGTGCGGACAGGATGACACTAACAGAAAACAACATTGGACAGGAAGGTGTGCGGACAAAAAATTTGAATGCGCTGCCAAACCTTGCAGATCGACCAAGAGGATACCCTAGAGCAGTGGTTCCCAAACTTTTCGGGCCACCGCCCCCTTGGTTCCACAAACTCAACCCCAGAGCTCCCACCCTACCCAACAACACAGTTGAAGGGGCTCCCCTCTAGCGCCTCCCTGCTGCCCCCTTGCCTCTTAGTGTCCCCCTAGGTAATCCCACTACCCCCCAGGGGGTGGTACTGCCCACTTTGGGAACCACTGCCCTAGAGTAAGTTATTGGTACGGAAACAGCCAAAATCAGGCTCGCCTGAGCCATACAGGTCAGGGCAACAGCAATTCACACACCTGGGTAAAGTTCTAGCATCCTTACCTGTCATGATCCTCTGGGCTTCGTAAGGTTCCATATAGCCGGTGTTTTCTCCTTTGCCTATCTTGTTCCCCTCACTCTTGGCATCAAATGGATCAGAGTAATCATCTGCTATTAGGACCTGAAAGGAGGGGGAGACAGAAAAGACACTCTTTTAGCTGGAGAGGTTTCTGAGACCTTCCAATTACTTAACACACTGGAAAGCTTCTTAAGTTCAAAATTAGAGGGTTTATAAGGACGCTGCTCTATTGACAGACTCAGGCCAGAGGGCTTCAGTTCAGGGGAGAGAAGATACTCTTCTGCGGTTCATCCTCACGGCCTTGTATCTGCATCGGTTTATTCACACTATGGCCCTCCAAAATGTGGAGCTCTCAGACATCTGACATGTTTTGCCCAATTCAAAGCTAGGCACGGAATAAAGCATAACTCACCTTAGTGGTTTCTGCAACAGAAGAAAAAGGTACCCACACAAACACAGCTTTCCAGCTCTGGACTGAAACCCATTTCTAGAGATGCACAGGAGGCAGCCAGATGTTAACAACAAACTAGGTTTTGTTTTGTGAGAGCAATATTTGGACGGCTTTTGGCTTCCACCACTCCTATGTGCTCTTCCCGTTCTGCGCAACTCAGAGACTGAACCCTTCCCACATTCGCAACACCATGTTTTGTTATAGATCATGGCTCTGGGGCACTTCATTTATCAAGGCAAGAAGGCCTCCCTTTTTGTCTGTTTTCTTCAAGGGCTGTATTTTTGCTCCAGTGCAGAAACGTTTCACAGATTCCCGCCCCCCCTTCCATCAGGAGAGTTCAGAGGCTGCTTTTTAGCAGCATTACAAGATTTTATCGTTATTTAAATTTATTGCATTTCATTTGCCTAAGTCGCTTTCAGCCCTTAGGAAAAACAGTTGCCAACCTCCAAGTGGGGGCTGAAGATCACCCAGAATGACAACTGATCTCCAGGTTACAAAGATCAATTCCCCTGGAGGAAATAGCTGTGTTGGACAGTGGACTCTATGGCATTATACCCTGCTGACATCCCTCCCCCTCCCCCAAACTCTGCGCTCCCCAAGGTTCCACCCCCAAATCTCCAGAAATTTCCCAACTTGAAGCTGGCAAGCCTATCTAAAAATGTTCTAAGGTTAATTTCCAGGTTGCTAATTTATCATTACTTAGGGTCTGCTAGTTGGTAGTGGGGAAAACTATGCATACAAGTTTGAGTCTGGACTCTGCATAGACATTGCAACCACACTTACTGTTAGGGTTGCTAATCTCCAGGTGATGGCTGGAGATCTCCTGCTATCACAACTGATCTCCAGCCGATAGAGATCTGTTCACCTGGAGAAAATGGCCGCTTTGGCAATTGGACTCTATGGCATTGAAGTCCCTCCCCTCCCCAAACTCTGCCATCCTCAGGCTCCGTCCCAAAAATCTCCAGGTATTTCCCAACTTAGAGCTGGCAACCCGACTTACTGTTACTCCTTTGCAATAACATGGCCCACTGTGCATTAACTTCCCCCCTTGTGCCTCTAATCTGCACAAATGTGTGCACACAAGTGCATGCTTGTTGTGCACACAGATGCCAATTTAGAATAATCTCCCATCAATGCATCTAATAATAATGCGAGCTTCATCCCATGAGACCAAAGCGAACCGAAGTCTAAAAGGTGCCTGAGGGCTGATACTTTTACTGTGATAATTTGTCACTATCCCAATACATCACTACTGCTGACTAATTTGAAGCTCCTTTTAAAATATTTATATCCATTTAAAATCTAGTCTGACCCATTAAATTTCAAGTGCTAAAACATGTAATGAAATATGCCTTGCTGGGGGCGGGGAGGTAGCGGCAGAAACTCTGGGAAAGGCGCACCTTGCAGTTGGTTTGGGCTAGGAAAAACATTACTCCCCAGCTCTGCCACACATTTCAAAATGTTGTTAGATTAAACGCTGGAGCCTAATTTGATTGACAGTGGGCTCTGCACTCCTGTAGAATCAGCCCCTCCCTTCTAGTGACAGTTACTTGTAACCAACTGTCACTGGCAACTGTCATTCAGTCAGAAGTCTCATTCAGTCAGACAGTCTCACTCTGTGTTCGCTCTCTGCCTCACACTCTATGAAAATGAAACAATGTTTCGGTTAATATGGGGTAAAAGTAATAGAAACCTCAAAAGGAAAATGTTGAGTGTTTTAAAGGACTTTATAATCATTTATTAAATACAGTTTTCTTCAATTTTAATAAGTGTGCTGTTCATATTCCTCCACATAGCTTTTGACAGTTTTGAACTCTGCTGCTTTATACAGGTGGAATATCCTACACCAAGTGAGTGCTGGGATATTGCCCTACATAAGGGATTGGATTAATTTCCATTTCCCTCTCCTACAAATGTCTTACCAAGTCAAACCACCACTTTACTCTAAACAATGGCTGTTACCGAACTAGGTATTCCCAGCGATGTATTAAGAGTTTGAAACTGTTATAAAAAATACTGTTCGCACTTTCTATGTATTCCCACCGATGTATTAAGAGTTTGAAACAGTTATAAAAAATACTGTTCGCACTTTGTTTGGCCCCATTAGCTGGGAAGACGTCTTCCAACCATTTTTTAGCCGTGGCATCCAAACACCCTTTTAAAGCGATGTTTTTTATAACATTTCCAAAGTCTTGATACATCGCTGGGAATACCTAGTGCGGTAACAGCCAATGTTTTAAAACTGACTCACGCTCAATAACAGGATGATGTGCTGTAAGGCCGCTCACCAATACATACATTGTTGAAGTGCAAGAAAAATACACAGAAAGAGAGCTGGAAAAACCCCAGACACCTAAAAATACATTGTCTGGCCCAGTGCGTACTGCTCGAGGATTTGGCAAAACCCACAGAAAATTACCTTCTTGAAAAAAGGGCAAAACAGATGACTGCAATTTTATTTAAGGAAAATCTTTCCAAGCATGTTGGCTGCATTTGCTAGCGAAATAACTGGAAGCAGCACTTTTCGTCAGCTAATGATTAAGCTTTGATCCGTGTATTTTTAAGTGCCTCATATAGAGAAGGGCATTTAACCAAACCAGATCTTGAACTGAAGAGCTCTAATTCAGGTCCTGTCAACTAGGCCGGGAAAGAGAATTCAGTCTGAAAATACTCCGTTATTCTGCATTTGTCATAGTTGGCTCTTCCTATGAGTCGGCAGGACTGTGATTCTAAGACTCCATCTAAGACTCCATCTACACATTACAAAGTCCTTGTGTTCATTGGGGAAAAACACAGGACTTTGTATCACATGATGGGGAGTTTTGCGCCTCTCAGAAGGGCATTTTTCACGGTAGATTTTGCTTCTCTTTTGCCGTGGAGCAAAAAAAAAAACCCTGATATAAATTACTTTTTCATGGAAGCGTACCTTCCCCCCCCCAATCCCGAAGCAGCTTACCTCTGCTCCCTCGTCCTTCCCCTTCCATTCCACTCGTGACTCACCGCCCCAACTACGCCCAACCCCGCCCACTTTGGCCATGATGCTGCTTCGCTCCATCTGGCCTCTAGATGTCGTTCCCTTGCTGGTGATTTGACAACACTCTCCCGGACATGCTCGGGCACTGACTCAAAATTGTCTCATCCCCCCCCCCCCAATTGCCTACTTTGGCATAGTCATTCCGTTAGTATTGCAGTCGGTGGGTGCACGTTTACAGGTGGTTGTATGTTGCTGCCACCCACAACGTTCGCTCCCTCCATTAGGGGTGATTCCAATAGTGCAGCCTTGGCAACCTCTCTCCTCTTGCTGTACAAATTGTAAGCAAAAAGGAAAACAGCAGTGCAGAACTAGAGTTAAAAATTCAATTTTCTTGATTTTTTCGTGTGTATAAATGCTTCATACAATCCCACAATTCCTTGTGCCATATGTACATGGACTCTCTGCCTCCCTCGGACTTGCTAAGCCAAGGTCCCCGAGTACGGTTGGTCAGGTATGTAGTATGCGCCAGCTCTTTCTGCTTGTGGCCATGGATATCCCTCTTCCCATTGAATACTGTTACTCCTCTCTTCCAGGCTGCAAAGTTGGCTACTACCATCAACTCATCCTGGGCATGGAGTTCTGCGTTTTAACCATAATTAGACAAGGACTACACATTGAAACTGCTGATTTCATACCGCCATTGTACATATGTTTGGTGAGACCACACTTGGAATACTGTGTGCAGTTCTGGTCACCACACCTAAAAAAAGAGATTACAGGGGGAACAGAAGGGGGAGGGGAAACACCGACAGTGGTGTTCACCAGAGATGTTGGAAGGGGAGACCCCTCCAGTTCATGCACGCAGTCCATGCCAAGAACGATCGCTATAGGGCATTCATCATATTCTCTCATCTTACTGTTGCCCTATGCACACATGAAGCTGCCTTATACTGCATGGGACCTTCACCATGCCAAGCAGAGGCTGTGCCACTGAGCCGCAGCCCCCTCCCCAGCTGTCATTCAAGATGAGGCATTTACATCAGAATGATCTGGAGGCAACTTCTGACTTCTGCGATCGCCGAGGAGGCATTCTGGGTGTTTGACCCGATGACTGGCAATCAACCCCCTGCTGATAAACACCCGCTTCTGAATTGCCACTGTAGACATGTGTGACTGCTGTTGGCATTCTGCACCCCCACCCCAACTGTCCAAGGCAGCAAAATTACTCCAACATTAATGAAGTTTGTTTATACTTGTAGATTCGAATTTTGCTTGCTCCCCCAGAGTTCCTTGGAGCCGGTATCCAAATGCATGTCCCCTGGGTAGGCAAGGCTTTGCAGTGCATACCCTCTCCCCTAAAAACCAACATGCCCTTGGAAACTCCACCTCCTATGCCAGGCAAAAAATGTGTTGCTCCCTTTTCCATTGAAAACTCCTTCCTCTGAAAACTGTATAAACGCTGCAAAAAGTAAGGTACCCATCATGCTTTAAGATTTAGGAATTTGCAAATATCGAACCTTCTAGGGAAGACCAGGACCAATTTGCATTCCCATCTAATATGCATAACTGTCATGAATATGTATGAGTGTGACAACGTTCTCTCGCTTATATGTCTATGTGTATGTTGCTTGCTAAGAAGCCCAATCTATTTTTCACCGATTTAGGGGAGGTACCTTCCCAAGGGAACGATTCCACTCCCTTCCACTCCCTTTTAGAATCGTCCCCTTAGGAAGAGATCTCGGGGTAATGGACTATAACCAACCAGAAGGGAAGGTCATGCCAAAACCAGAGCTAGACCCGTGCAGTCATGGGACCCACATGGGCCCCCTGAATGGGTTCACATTAACCCTTCCCCTACTGTAAAGAAATTTTGAGCATTTTCCTTTAAAGAACACAAGGGGGGTGAATTTCCTGTTTTCTGTTTCTCTGTAAGCTTTAGATTGCGAATGAATAGCGGGAAGTCTTTCCTTTGTCACAGCTTTTAACTATATCTGAACACGTAGTTTTTTTCCTCTTTGTGCTGTAAATAGTCTAACACGTATGTTGCCTATCGGTTTATGCCATAATCCCTTCTTTCTCTGGGCATAGTATAAAAGAACCGAGCCCAGAGACAGTTGCAGTCCCCTTTTGTCTTGGCTAAGTAATCCGAGCTCCGAACAAGAGCGACCCCTCCCCGTATTGCACGAAACATTGGAATTAGAATAAATTGCCAAATTGCCCAACCTTCCCGTCCCGGCAGCCGGTCATTAATCACTTGTCACCTTTATGTTTTACAATGGGAACCTCCCCAGGTAGCTCATTACCCAGCACCACTAGAAGGTATATCTGGGCCCCACCAAACAATAGTCGCCACCTTAGGTCGTTCCTTGGCATTCTTGCGGCCACTATGTGTTGCTGATGCAGTCTGGGTGGGGCTTTGTGCGGGCGGGGGGGGTGCAATCCAAGCAGCTCCCCCAACAGTGCATTCCACTCACAGCAGGGGCACTGGTCACTTTGATCTTGCATTTAGTCTTACTTCCATTTGTTGCCCAGGCCCCACCATTGTAATTGATAATGTTATCAAAGATTTGAATTTTCTCCACAATTGCTTTCCTGATAATTTATTTTTTGAAGTGTGGGTTGGTTTGCTCTTCTCAACGGAGCAACTGTGTGGGGGTGGATGGGTTTACCAACGTGAAGATGAGTCCACGCCTCACTGTGGCCTCAGCAGAAAGTGTTCTTTATTTCCCTCCCCACCCTAAACCTGGCTTCAGAAGGCTTGCTGGCAACATTTTTCCAGTTGATTTCGCGCCATGTCCTTAATGTGGGCATCTGCCATTGTGTGATAAACCAAACTGCAGAGATGGAGAAGGGAATGCATTTTAATAAGCTGGAAAATGTACACTGCAGAAGTATAAAAAGCATTACTCGAAAGTCCATCTTTATGTCAACACACACAAGGTGGGGGTTGGTTGGGGTTTGAGATGTGAAGGTAAAACAGTAAAAGAATACAAAAATGTGTGCAGAAAGAGGTGCAGCTACAATACCTGGGCAACATTAATCTTAGAACACAGTCGTGGAATGGCAGGATCAGGGAAACTATTGTTTTTTTAATTGGTAACATGACCACACTGTGCTCTGTAGCGAGTTCACAAAATCAAGTTCTCCCGCACACTTGCCTTGCAAGCCAAGCATTGGCTGCCCTGGGGGTGCATGCAGTGCGTTGTGCACCCCACTAAGACCCCCCGAGACATCAGTCATGGTGTTCCGTGTAGCAACTGGGACCCCTACACTGGCTATTGTATGTGGATATTGTGCTTGCAGCATGGCCTCACTGCTCCTTGTTAGTGCGACTTGAGGAAGTGGCGTCAGCCATAGCATCTAAACCGGTTTCCACCCATGACCCCTTTTATTGCATGAGAAATTGCCAAGACACCCTAGCTGAATTGGAATGTCAACCAATGGTGCAACCACATTACTGATAAGAAATCATAAAGTCAAGGCTAGGGTTGCCAGGTATGCAGCCACCACCTGGAGGGTCAATCCAAAATAGGCACCTCCGTGCTAGTACCAAATGGTTAGAAAAAACTGCAACGGAGTCTCCAAATACAAAAGTAGCAAACATTTCTTATTGGTGCTTAAACAAAATTGACAATAACAGAACAGAGGGACTAAAATACATAAGGACTACTGAAGATATATATTCAGTATAAAACATACTGTGTACATCTTCAATAGTCCTTATGTATATTTGTCACTCTGTTCTGTTATTGTCAATTTTGTGTAAGCACCAATAAGAAATTTTTGCTACTTTTGTATTTGGAGACTCCGTTGCAGTTTTTTCTAACCACCTGGAGGGTGGCAACTACTCCACCTTGAGGGTGGCAACCGCTAGGAGAGGTTGTGAAGAGGCATGGAGAAGCCCCAAGAGAGCCTTGTTTCCCCACCCCCAGTTTCACACATGCCTCCAGCTTGCCCCGCGCCGCCCGGCTCCACCCAAATCCTGCCCTCCTAAGGCTTCCCCCCACAAAAATCTCCAGGTATTTCCCAACCTGGCGCAGGCAACCCGACCCACAAATAGAGTTGCCAATCTCCAGGCACAAGCTGGAGATCTCCTGCTATTACAAACGGATGTGTGCGGCCAGGTGCATGTGTGTGGGGACGGCAGAAAGGCTTCACCCCGATCAGCCCAGCGCTTGCCTGTGCCCGTTTGTGCACGGGAGGTTTTGCCTTGGGTTTGCTGCTCAATAGATGCACATTTCCCCCACCTGAACTCTCAAAACTCAAAAAGAAGCCCCCATGCAGTTTGGAGATTTTGGATGGGGAAAATGTGCATCTATTGAGCAGCAAATCCAAAGCAAAACGTCCTATGCATCAACGGCTGGCAACTTGGCTGGCCATGCACGCAAGGCACAGGGCAGCTCGACGTGTGCGCGGCTCCCTCCCCAGGTCTTATTCCGGCAAGAGGAGGAGGAGCCGCCACCACCCTCCTTCCTCCCTGGGCTGGCGGCATGGAGAAGCCCCGAGAGAGCCTGGCTCCCCCCCCACCCCAGTTTCACACATGCCTCCAGCTCGCCCCGTGCCGCCCGGCTCCACCCAAATCCTGCCCTCCTAAGGCTTCCCCCTACAAAAATCTCCAGGTATTTCCCAACCTGGCGCAGGCAACCCGACCCACAAATAGAGTTGCCAATCTCCAGGCACAAGCTGGAGATCTCCTGCTATTACAAGCGCTCTCCAGCCAAGAGATCAGTTCCCCTGGAGAAAATGACTGCTCTGGCAATTGGATTCTATGGCACTGAAGTCCCGCCCCATCCCAAACCCTTCCCTCCTCAGGCTCCGTCCAAAAAAACCCCCGCCGGTGGTAAAGAGGGTCCTGGCAACCCCAGGCTTTGTGTGGAGGAGTGGGGAAACAAAGCAGGGAGAGAGGGAAGGCCTGAAAGGACGGAAAGAAGGAGGCTTCCCCCCCCACACACAAACACCTACACATGCCTTCCCCTCTCCACACACAGACACATGCACACACACACGCCATGGCGGGGAAGCCTTCTGGGTCCCCCGCCCCCAGCACACACACACTCTCACCGGACCGGCCGCACTAGCAGCATGGAGAACCCACGAGAGAGCCCGCCCCCCTCCACACTTTTACACACACCTCCAGCTCTGCCACGCTGCCCGGCTCCAAGAAGCCATTATGGCTCTCTTGGTGCTTCTCCATGCACCCAACGCTGACCAAGCCCGATGCAGTGGAACGCAGTCAGAAGACTGAGTAAGGAAGTGCCGCCGCTGTTGGCCGCCGCAAAAAGCGCCTCAAAAGAGACGGTGTCCTCAACAAAGCACGAAACTCCCCCAGCCAATCGCCGTCCTTGGGGGAGGATAAAGTAGACGTCACGGGCAGGGGCAGCGGAACCGAAGCAAACCATTCTTCATGGGCCTCTGAGCCACAAAACGCGCACCAACAGGAAAGAACGGCTCAAAAGTAGTTTGATTTGCCGCGGTTATAACGCGGCTTTTATTGCTCAATCCGGAAAAATTAGGAGCTGCCATGAATAATCCAAAATTTGCACCGACGCAAATCAGATTTTAAACCGCAGCAAAGCTCCGTGAAAAATGCCCCAGAGGCACACTGGTAGGGTTGCCAGCTCCAGATTGGGAAATACCTAGAGATTTTTGGAGTGGAGCCTGAGGAGGGCAGGGTTTGGAGAGGAGAGGGACTTCAATGTCATAGAGTCCAATTGCCAAAGCGGCCATTTCCTCCAGGGGAACTGATCTCTATCGGCTGGAGATCAGTTGTAATAGTGGGAGATCTCCAGCTGGTACCTGGTGGTTGGCAGCCCTACACACTGGCCCCTTTTTTGTTTGCTTCCAAAGCACAACACAGCACAAAGTTACAGCAAGAGGACTTTGTAACATGTAGTAAAACCTCAAAACTGCATTATAAGGAATCTTGAGGTTCCTTGAAAAGTTGTCAGGGATTTGTCAAATTATTGATGGCAGACTTGTGACTATGAAAGACAGGTAGTCCACTGAACCCCGCAATGTCCAGCCCTGGGGGAACCATGCATGTGTTTCAGGGTATGCTCAAGTCATTTCAGGGTCACCACAAAGTCCAAACAGATTGGGGAAACCTCTGCAGTACACAGACGGTCTGTCGCAGATGAGCAGGTAGCTCTTGGCAGCCGAACCAATATTGAAAAGGTTCCCTGAAAGCGGAAAATTTGGAAAACACTGACCTAGAAGATTAGACATCTGGCAGAAAGCCTCAGCTCCAGCAAGATGACAGGGCATGGTGCGCAAACCGAGAATGAATCACGGGGACATAATGAGATGTTAGGCAAATAGGGTTGCCAGGTCCCTCTTCACCACCGGCGGGTGGTTTTTGGGGCAGGGCCTGAGGAGGACGGGGTTTGGAGAGGGGAGGGACTTCAATGCCATAGAGTCCAATTGCCAAAGCGGCCATTTTCTCCAGGTGAAGTGATGTCTATCAGCTGGAGATCAGTTGTAATAGCAGGAGATCTCCAGCTAGTACCTGGAGGGTGGCAACCCTATAGGCGGACTGTGCTGGGATCCAACTAGTCACTTCTCATAGAGCCTCTACCAACTCCTCCCTACTGAGACAGGGCAGGGAGGTGGGACAATTCAAGAGTAATTATCGCCTCATCTCCAGAGGGGATTTTATTATTATCATCATTTTGGACTGTTCAAGTGTAAGCCAACAATGTCCATCATTCAAATGCGTAATTTGAGGCATGGTCGAGGGACTCATTAAATGCAAATCGCTAAAAAATAAATAAAAATGACAACCTCAAAGTGAAAAGGGAGGGACGGAGAAGGAGGTGTCTCCCACCCCCATCCTCCCCCCTCCAGCACAAAATATCTGTAATGAATGGCTTGTTATTGCAGCTCTAATGGTTAACTCGAAGAATTGCTCCATATCTGCCGTCTGAAGTGGGCACGGGGCGGCAATCAGGGTGCCTGTCAAAGCGGGTGTCAGAAGCTGGGGGCGATTAGCTCAAAGACAACATTGTGCACCAGACAGTAGTAATTTCTCTTAGTAACAAGGGCAGGTTTTATCTGCAAAGGCCCTGCAGCTGAAAACACCATCCATTTACTTCCCTGATGATACCTTGTCAGCTGTTGATAGATAAGTATCTTGGGCACCCTGCTGTTCCCACCCCCCTCCCCACCATCCATACAAGGGCTGACGCTGTAATAGTTGCCTTTAAAAAAAACAGAAACTGCTAAAATGACACCAGACAGGCAAAAAAAAAAAAAAATGCCTAGGGTGGATAATGTATATTTTATTTGATATTTTCCCTTCCCCATTTGCCAAAAAAACATGAGGGAGTAAATTAAACATATAAAAAGCTGTCAAACAGAATCAAGTCAAATGCTGATTTTGTTTAAGTGTGTCTGTGACATATTCCAGAGCCCAGGGGTTGCTCTGCTTTGGGTTGGGAAAGTTTTCAAGGAAAGGAAATACTGATTTTCTTTCTTTATAAAAAAAAATCGGTATTAGAAACTTCGGCTGTCTGGGTTTAACACCTGCATTTTAAGGCAGGCATGAAAATATCCATGGCTGGATGCTTGTGAAGAATTGATTTTAGGTGACTAGAAAATGAAGTCTTTGAAACTAGGAAAAGTTTGTTCTCTTCTCTTTGACTAGCACCTAACTTGTTTGAGGACTAGGGTTGCCAGGTCCCTCTTCGCCACCAGCGGGAGGTTTTTGAGGAGGAGCCTGAGGAGGGCGGGGTTTGGGAAGGGGAGGGACTTCAATGCCATAGAGTCCAACAGCCAAAGCGGCCATTTTCTTCAGGTGAACTGATCTCTATCGGCTGGGGATCAGATGTAATAGAAGCTCTCCAGCTAGTACCTGGAGGTTGGCAACCCTACTGAGGGTTTACTGGCAAGGCAGACTTGTGCTGCTGAACAATCTCGAGTTGAGTCATAATTTTGCATCCATGGAAAACAGGGTGCAGACTGGCTCATTTATGTTGGACATTATTTGCTTTCAGCCCCTCTTCCCCATAGCTCCTAGTATCAGACAGACACTAAAATCAGACCCAAGGTCAACACTCAAATACTGATATTCAGGACGACAGTATTACAGAGCCTAGCTATAGTTGCAGTTGCCTTCTTAACAAGGAAGGATCCTTGGGGGAAAAAATCCTTTGAGACACTGACAACAGTCCAAAAGAAACACACCACAAATATAAGATTTAAACACCATGCCGTGTCTTAAAGTGCATTTAGGCAACAAACTCCAGTTTGCTAATGATGAAAATGAACTTGACTCAAACTCATACACACTCTTTTCTTCTACCCTTTTGTGAGGAGCAGAGATAGCAGACTTTGCGATTTGGGTTGTCTTCGACCGATCAAACCACAATTCGTTGCAATGTCTGAATTCAGACGCTGTAATCGTTTGGCATTTGTTTCCTATCCCACAATGGTTTAGTCCCGGTTTAGAATCCCAGTTTGTGGGAACAAAATAAACTCTAATTTGTTACAGCTTCACCCGCCCCCAGTCAGACTTCACAACAAACTGAGATTAGATCAAAGATTAGGAAGTCTTCAATCTCCACTCCCTGGGCAAGACTAAGGAGGGAAGGGCAGGAAACAGGTAAACTGGAAAGCGAACCAGGCTTTTTCTCATCAAACCAAAAATAGTTTGACACGCCTGGATACAAGTAAATTATGCCAACAGGGTTTTATTATTTTTGGCCCACCATTTGTCCAAGGAGCTTCCTCCCCCACCCTATTTTTATCTTTACAACAACCCTGCAAGGTAGATTTGGATTGAGAGATACTAAATGGCCCAAGGTCACCCGGTGGGCAACATGGCAGAATAGGGAGGCTGGGGGTCTTTTCAGTTCTAATCCAATCACAACACAACATGGCTTCTTAGACAAAAGTGGCCCAGACTAAAAAGTCCTCAGCATGGTGCAGTGGTTAAGAGCGGTGTTTTGGAGCAGTGGACTCTGATCTGGAGTTTGATTCTCCACTCCTCCACATGAGCGGCGGAGGCTAATCCAGAGAACCGGGTTGGTTTCCCCACTCCTACACATGAAGCCAGCTGGGTGACCTTGGGCTAGTCACACACTCTCAGCCCCACTTACCTCACAGGGTGTCTGTTGTGGGGAGGGGAGGGGAAGGTGATTGTAAGCCAGTTCGATTCTTCCTTAAGTGGTAGAAAAAGTTGGCATATAAAAACCAACTCTTCAGGCAGTTGCCTCATTGAAATGAATGGGCTTAGACTGGAGTAACTCTCCTTAGGAATGCACTGTAGCACAGCTGCCCTTCTGGAATTACTGGAGGCATTTTCTGCTGAAATAATCAGGGTTCCCCACAGCTTGTCTCTGGGAGAGAAACTTGTTTCATCTGGACACCAAAGCAGCTCAGCGGTGTTTTGACAATGGCTGAGCCATTCAACTGATGTACATTTGCATGCAGCTTTAATTAATTCTTGTTATGGAAATATTAAAATCCCAAACTGTTAAAATCAATAATTGTTTACAGCCCACAATGCTAGTGCAAATATAAAGAGAATTGCATATAGGAAATGGAACAGTTCTTATTGGCTTTTATCCTAGAACCCCCAAGAGAGCCAGGCAGTTAGAAGTTTTGTTTAAAATCCAATTAAGACAAAGTTAATGAACACTGCAAAAGTATGGTTTTGAATATGATTATAACGCAAGATGGGGACAGAGAGAGAGAGAGAGGGAGAGAGAGAGAGAGAGAGAGAGAGAGAGAGAGAGAATGTCTGCAGGGATGAGAATGAAAGAATTTATTCCTCGGTTTTTGCATTGCTATCAGAAGATACCATCTATTATATATGTGTGGGTGATACGTGAGACCGGAGATGGAGTTCCAACACAACCACTTTATTAACAACCAAGAACTGAACGAACTGGAACCGAGTTGAACTGGGCTAAACGGCACAACAACTTATATCTCAATCCCAACCACCCGGAGCCATGCCTCCAGTCCGTGATTGGCTGGGTATAGTCCATAGTCCAACGGGAAATGCCGGCTAAGGAGCCTGGGGAAAGCTTCAAGCTCAACATGAGCCTTGCATACATTACACCATCAATTTAAAAAGTATGCATGCCCCTATTTTTGGCTTCATGGAATATTTGATAATAATATTTGACAGTGGTCAAACAGTGACCTGCCAACTGGCTAGTCAACTGACTGGTGGCATCTCAACTTTAGGCAATCAGTAGAGGGCCTAGGATCTGTGGGAGACATAAATCCAGACAACTGGATCTTTAACCACAAGTCAGCAGTGTGCTGAACTCAGCAAAGTAAGCCAAGGCATGTGCTTCCGGTGATGTGAGAGACCATCTCTACCCAAAGGAACCGATTACACTCTGAGGCAGGAAGGGGATTCCGAAAATATCTATCACGATTCTTGAAATCAATATCTGAAATAAATCAAGAGCTCCCATTCTCGTAAACACAGAACGCAGCAGAAAACCAACTAACCCCTGGTATCAGGGCAAACATGGCAACCTGGTCTGCTTCAAAGGCAGATATGGCCCTGCGTTCTAATTAAAATTAGATATATAACCCAAGGGCTGTCAAGAAAGCCTCCAGCTGCCTACATTGCTATTTCAGTTTAAATTACAATCTAGAAATTCCTAGTTTAGATAAAGCAGCCGGCCTGTGCTGACACATGGTTTCTTTTATACTTGCTGACAGTTTCCAAAAAGAAAAATAAAAAGACAAAGAAAAAAGTCGAGCCCAGATTGTGGGTGTCTTTTCCTTTGAGTGCATGTGTGTTTTAATATTGCATATTTTAATTTCTAGTTCTTTGTGTAATCAAGATCACAAGTCAGGCTGTAAGCTTCTCTCCTGCCAATGAACAGCCCACGTATGTCTTTAGGAAGCTAAAAAGCACAACTAGCTATACTTCCCTATTTACCTACAGCAACTAGATCCTCGAAGGTTTATTGCCTCTGTGTATGGAGGGTGCATTTAGCTGTTGTGGATAAATAAAAACAGAGTATGTGAGATGCTTCTTTCATCGGGAGGGCTGAATATGTAACACACACACCCCCCCCGGTGCATTTCTGCAACAAGAAAGGCTGAATTCTGGAAGCTGTATATATTATGCAAATCAAGATAAACCACAAAATATGCTTATTTTGCACAATCACCACTGCAACATTCACAGCTTTTATTAATGGGTTTTCGGAAAGACCTAAGAGCCGTAGCTCAGTAGTAGAGCATCTGCTTGGCATGCAGAAGGTCCCAGGTTCAATCCTCAGCATCTCCAGTTAAAGGGAGTAGGCAAGGTGGTGATGTGAAAGACCCTCTGCCTGAGACCCTGGAGTGCCGCTGCCGGTCTGAGTAGACCATACTGACTTTGGTGGGACAAGGGTCTGATTCAGTATAAGACAGCTTCATGTGTTCACGTGACCTATGAAGCATACCAACTGCCACTGACCACTAGAGATGTCACTCAGTAACCCCTCGGGCTTCTGAGACGTCCAAAGATTTCAACCATACGTTGAAGGTACGGATTTATAACTACGAGGACTGGAAACCTACTGCTTATTTTTGTTCAAGCGCAAAGCCAAGATTCTCAGGAAGCTAAAATTCTATACCAAATACAGCATTGCTGAACAATTTACAGTCCTGCTCAGAGGTTTCAAATCTCCATGCTGCTCCCACAGGGGCGGAGCATACATGTTTCCTGGTGTGTGCAAATGTTGTTTAGTCTCTTAAATTTTGATACTATAGGGGGGAAACCCCATGCTACACCATTCACAAGTGTTTCTTTGGGTTGAAATGCTGACAAGAACAGATAGTGTCAGATTCCACCATTTTACAATCTCCTCACATTAAAGAGTCCTTCCCCAGAATGTCCCAGTGTCTCTTGTTGTTATCACTTTGCTAAGTGTATCAGCCTAGTATGTATCTGGATGGGAGACTGCTAATGCTGTTTTCCAGCAGCACCTTGTGCTCTTCCTAGCAGTAAGAAGGAGGAAGGATGAGGAAGGACATCAATAGTTGCTCTGACAGCTAGTGCAGAACAGGGGCAAAGAGAGTGAGCTGTGAGCTAGACAATCCTCCCATCCAAATCTCACTTCTGCCATGGAAGTGCAACCTCAGTTGCAATATGAGAGAATGAAGTGACCTACCTTAAAGGATTGGTGTTACTAAGGGCCAAATTACATGTTTGGGTTTGTAAGGTGTTGGGTATGGGTTCCAACAGGTTCCCTGCAGCTGCACAGCGGTTGCAGAGTACAGGTTTTTAAAAATAAAGGAGAGCCCAAAAGGTCTCGAACCCCACCGGGGGGGGGGGTGCTCCAGCCTTCCCCCAAGACATTTTCCCATGCAGAAAAAGCACTAGGGGGAAAGTTATTTCCCAGTTCTTGCTGCTTCATTTTATCCTCGCAACAACCACCCTTTGAGGTAAGCAAGGATGAGAGAGAGCTCAAGGTCACCCAGCAAGCTTCATGGCAGACTCAGCACTTGAATCTGGGTCTCCCGGATCCTAGTCCAAAGCTATAAGGTAAAGGTAGTCCCCTGTGCAAGCACCGGGTCATTACTGACCCATGGGTCACATCCCAACGTTTACCAGGCAGGCTATGTTTACGGGGTGGTTTGCCATTGCCTTCCCCAGTCATCTTCCCTTTACCCCCAGCAAGCTGGGTACTCATTTTACCGACCTCAGAAGAATGGAAGGCTGAGTCAACCTTGAGCCGGCTACCTGAAACTGACTTCCATCGGGATCGAACTCAGGTCGTGAGCAGAGCTTTTGACTGCAGTACTGCAGTTTACCACTCTGCGCCACGGGGCTCTCTCCAAAACTATAACCACTACAGTATTCTGGTTCTTTAGAATCCGGATGGGAGTTCAACGCCACGGTGTCCACATCCCGTTGATTACGGGAGTCCCAATTAATGCAAAAGGAACGCAAAGGAATTTGGCTGTTGCTCGCAATTCACAATACTTTTCCAAATGGGAAGGAGACGTGTCAAGGCTTTGTGTTTTTTATGATGGAATCTCAAGAGCAGGGAAAGCGGGTGGAAAAATCAATGACTAATGGTTTTGGAGTCAATAATGAAGTATCTGGGTTCCTAGCAGAGGACTTATTTCCCTGAACTCCGTGTCAGCTGCTGGGGTATGCAATTACCAAAATGTTTTAGCTAGCTATTTGCTGCTATCCTACAAAGCTCCTTTAATGGGACAGAAATTTGGCTCGTCTGCCTCCAATTAGTAGTGTTCCCATGCATTAAAAAAACACCCACCAACACAAAGCCCATCACACTTATATAAAAGCTCAGAAATGGAAAGGGGTTGGGGGGGAGTGTTCTGAGGCACCCCTAATCCACCAAAGAGAAACTTTGATGGGGTTTTCTTTGGCACTGACCTCAAAATCCAAATGAAACCCAGCAGTTATCAACACAGGCCAGCATGGTGTAATGGTTAACAGTGGCGGACTGCAATCTGGAAAACTGGGTTCGATTCCCCACTCCTCCCCACAAAGCCTGCTGGGTGACCTTGGGCCAGCCACAGTTCTCTCAGAACTCTCTCAGCCCCACCTACCTCACAAGTAGGGTTGCCTACCTCCAGGTAGTAGCTAAAGATCTCCTGCTATTACAACTGATCTCCAGCCAATAAGAGATCAGTTCACCTGGAGAAAATGGCCACTTTGGCAATTGGACTCTATGGCATTGAAGTCCCTCCCCTCCCCAAACCCTGCCCTCCTCAGGCCCTGCCCCTAAAACCACCCGCTGGTGGCGAAGAGGGACCTGGCAACCCTATCTGCCCAACATCTCATTATGTCCCTGGGATTCATTCTTGGTTTGCGCACCATGCCCTGTCATCTTGCTGGAGCTGAGGCTTTCTGCCAGACGTCTAATCTTCTAGGTCAGTGTTTTCTAAATTTTCCACCTTCAGGGAACCTTTTCAATATTGGTTTGGCTGCCAAGAGCTACCTGCTCATCTGCGACAGACCGTCTGTGTACTGAAGAGGTTTCCGCAATCTGTTTGCGGAAAAAAACCTCTCACCAGTTGCAAATAGAGATCTGGCAACCCTACTCACAAGGTGTCTGTTGTGGGTGGGGTGGGGGAGGTGATTGTAAGGCGCTTTGAACTCCTCAAAGGTAGATATAAAGCGGGATATAAAAACCAACTCTTCCTTCCTTCCTTCCTTCCTTCCTCTCTCAAGCCGGGCTCAGGGTTGCTCACAACACATTCCAACAACAATTTCCTCCACCTCCAATACTTTTCTAGAGACCACTGAAACATGTACTGTCTCTGGCAACAGTTTCCCACAGAGTAACAATACACGGCAGTGCAGAAGCACTGAATGAGTATGGTGGCAGAGGAAACTGCCTCCTAGTTCCAGCCAACTAATGGTGACCCCATAGGGTTTTTCAGGCAAGAGAAGAACAGAGGCGGTTTGCCATCCCCTTGCCTCTGCGTAGCAACCCTGTACTTCCTTGGTCTCTCATCCAAGTTCTAACCAGAGCTGACCCTGTTTAGCTTCCAAGATTGAGCTGGCGTGGACCACCCCGGTTGGGGCACTGCTAGGGTTGCCAGATCCCTCTTTGCCACCAGCCTGAGGCAGCCATGGTTTGGGGAGGGGAGGAACTTCGATGCCATGGAGTCCAATTGCCATAGCGGCCATTTTCTCCAGGTGAACTGATCTCTATCGGCTGGAGGTCAGTTGCAATAGCAGGAGATCTCCAGCTAGTACCTGGAGGTTGGCAACCCTAGGCACTGGATGAGTATACCATACTCCAATGTACTCAGGGAACACCTCTGGCCTATAGCTACAAACATTTTAACCGGGGGGGGGGGGGCATGAGCAAGCTTGCAACGATTGCTGCTCAACAACTGTTAAGAGGAGCGGTTTCTGCCTTCTAAATAGAGGTAGTGGTGTTCCCTCACACCTGTTCCCTCACTGAAGGGCAACATCATTCTGCCCAGTCTGTGAAGCTTACAGTGATGTTCAATCCAGATTACAAGATGGGGGGTCATGATAAAGATCAACAAGCCTCCAATGAGGAAACCGAATCACAATCTGCCAATCAGTACAACAGCATAACCTAGTATAAAATATGCCAGTTGACTGAGATGGCTCACTGAGAGCCAGCATGGTGTAGTGGTTAATAGTGGTGGTTTGGAGTGGTGGACTCTGATCTGGAGAACCAGGTTTGATTCCTCCACATGAGCGGCGGAGGCTAATTTGGTGAACCGGGTTGGTTTCCCCACTCCTACACATGAAGCCAGCTGGGTGATCTTGGGCTAGTCACAGCTCTCTCCGAACTTTCTCAGCCCCACCCACCTCACAGGGTGCGGTGTCTGTTGTGGGGAGGGGAAGGGAAGGTGATTGTAAGCTGGTTTGAGTCTCCCCTAAGTGGTAGAGAAAGTTGGCATATAAAAACCAACTCTTTTTCTTCTTCATATCTCTGAATAGCCTAGTATGCCACTTAAAGCACAAACACTTAAATGGGGGAGTTCCTTCCCAATCCAGTTTACCCATTATGCCAAATCAATTCTGTTTGACACACACAAAAAGAACTATTAGCAGAGTGTTTACCAATGGGTATCAGATTTATTGGTGGCAAGAAGAAGGAACAATGCCTCCACTCAAATACAGTACAGTTTTATTCATCTGAACTGTACTGGGGGACACCCAGATCACTTAAATAATGAGAAGTGATGTTTACACAAGATTGGTTCACACAGTCTGGTAGTTTTCCTGGTTACTCCAAAACTGATAACTTGTTCTTGAATGTGCAACTGAGCGCCTTCGAAAAATGTTGTGTCTGAGGAATGAACTTGATGCCCCCATGGGAGTTCCATGAGCCAATCTTCCCAGTCTGTGTTTTTTAAAGCTAAACTGCAGCAACACACAACTGTTATTCAGATAGGGGTTGCACGGGGGGTGGGGCTCTCAGCCCTGGAAGGAAAAAAGACCGGCATGAGAGCATGCCCATCTTTTTTCCTTCCTAGAGGAATATCAGCGTCACGGGGGTAGTTTCAATAGGTGAAAGATTAATGCCCCCACGGCCCCATGCTTGCACTGTACATTTTACTGACCACGTAACCACCAAATCAGCGCACAATTCAGATGCTGTACAGCTTTCAAAAAAATGCTGAGAGGATCCAATCATGCATCTTCCTCAATCTTGTCTACTTTAATCCTGAGATCATATGCAAACTCTACCCACCCCCCAAAAACAAACATACACTCTTTCTATCCTTGGTGTGAGCTCTGGAAAACCAAAGGATAGGACAAAGTTGTGTGTGTGTGTGTATTCAAAGTTAACTGGGACGGGCTCTCTACTTCCTAGCTCCTCTGATTCAGCAACACAACACTGCACCAATCCCAAGGCAGTTTTGAAACTGTTTTTAAAATGTTTTTGAACAAGGGAAGGATGGACAACACACATAAAAGCACACATAAAGAGCTGCTTTTTTCACAAAATGTTTCTGAAAAGGGCAGAACGCTTGCCTGAACTGTGGCAGTCAAGGCTGAGGACTGGCACACTTCCCTGGTACAAACACAACTGGGAGGGGCTGTGGCGCAGTGGCAGAGCATCTGCTTGGCATGCAGAAGGTCCCAGGTTCAATCCCCGGCATCTCCAGTTAAAGGGACTAGGTGAGGAGGTGATGGGAAAGACCTCTGCCTGAGACCCTGGAGAGCCATGGGGAGGGGCTGTGGCTCAGTGGTAGAGCATCTGCTTGGCATGCAGAAGGTCCCTCCAGTTAAAGGGACTAGGCAAGTACGTGATGTGAAAGACCTCTGCCTGAGACCCTGGAGAGCCGCTGCTGGTCTGAGTAGACAATACTGACTTTGATGGCCCGAGGGTCTGATTCAGTCTAAGGCAGCTTCATGTGACCATGTAACTCACTAAGCAGTGAAACTCAGTTAACTTTATAGCTGGTCCACCAAGAACAGCCCCCCCCCCCCCCGTGTCCACCCTTAGAAGACTACCTTGGCACCGAATTTCACAGAGCTGCATTTATAAATGCTTGAGTGTCAAACTAGGCTAGACATTTCCAATCTTTCCCCCCCTTCATCTGTTATCGTTAAGGTTGCTGCTGCTGCAACAAATTAAGTAATTCCTGGACTGAAGGATCTTTGCCAACTATTTTTTTAGAAAGATAAAGCTCAAAGCATTTAAGTAACCTAATTGGCGTGGAAGTACAAAATCAAATACAGATATGCCTTTGGACAAAAACAAAAAACACAAAGCCAAGCTGTAGCGAGTTTTCGTTGGGTTTTTCTTTTCAAACTGGGCTGTCACCTTTTCCGGCAACATTTCAATAACCACAAAAATACAGGGCAGCAAACTCACAAGACCAGAATTCTTTCTACTGAGATGTCTTTCAGTTGGGCTTAACGAAAACACAAACCTTCACTTGCAGGAGTAGAACAAGGTCTGGTTTTGTGTTAACTAAAATCGGGTAAGGCCAAACAACACTGTATAATGCAGCCACGTGTAACAATAAGCTGAAGGGCTGCAGAAGATCTTCATGAAGAGGAAACTGGCAACAGAGAAGGGACAAATTCTCCCTGAATGTCCTTCTCTCCCGGTCACATTGCTTCCTGAAGATCTGCAGTTGTGAGGTACGTGCAAGCCCAGAAGCACTTCATAGAATCATAGAGTTGAAAGGGGCCATACAGGCCATCTAGTCCAACCCCCACTTAATGCAGGATCAGCCTAGAGCATCCCTGACAAGTGCTTGGCCAGCTTCTGCTTAATGACTGCCAGTGAGGGGGAGCTCACCACCTTCCTAGGTGGCTCATTCCACTGTCAAACTCTTACTGTAAATCCCCCCCCCCCAATATCCAGCCAGTACCTTTTCGCCCACAATTTAAACCCATTATTGCAAGTCCTATCCTCTGCTGCCAACAGGAACAGCTCTCTGTTCCTTATAGGCTCCGCTTGCAATTCCATCAGTAGATGGCACAGTAGTGCATTGACACATCTTCTGAAAATTCCATTATGAGTTTCAACAACAGCAACAACAAAAAAACCTCAAGTCCGATGAAAACTCAGTTGCAATGTTTCATCGAGTAAGCCAAACTCTTTTGCCTAGCTTAAATTTGAATTATATGCCTCTGGAGAGCTGGTGTAGCACAGCAGCTAAGAATCAGGAAGTCCTTAGTTTGAATCTTGACTTAGGTAATCTCTAGGGTTGCCAGGTCCCTCTTTGCAACCGGCAGGAGGTTTTTGGGGAGGAGCTTGAGGAGGGTGGGGTTTGGGGAGGGGAGGGACTTCAATGCCATAGAGTCTGATTGCCATTTTCTCCAGGAGAACTGTTCTCTATCGGCCAGAGATCATTTGTAATAGCAGGAGATCTCCAGCTAGTACCTGGAGGTTGGCAACCCTAGTAATCTCAAGCCTGGTATAGGCACGCAGCAGAATAAAGTGGCAGAATTGTGAAGCGGCAGAAGGGGCTGTGTTTTTTCCGTTGGGGAAGAGTCGCATTTTTAATCTTCCTCCATGCAAAAACTTCCTGCAAGTAAGAAGTTAGCACATGGGAGCGGGAGGTTTTCCAGTTTGGGGGTTTATTAATGTATAGAAGCTTTGAAAAACAGAACCCCTCGCCTGCAGTGTGGAGTGGTACACAGTCCTCTTTACCACCGCAGCACCCTGCCACCTCATTACCACATTGTTCTGCTGCATGTCTGGACCAGGTCTCATGGTAGCTACTTCCCCTTTTGGCCACAGTGCCCACCCCTCAATTTGCAACAGGCTTCACAAGCCATGGATGCTTATGAAGTCAGCCACTGGATTCTCGAAGGCAAGAATCCCGCAACTGAATGCTGTGGAGAAAAGAAAAAGTGGCAGCAGCAAGAGGGGGCACACCCCTGATTTGGGTATCAGGTTAGGATCTGGGAGACCCAGGTTCTAGTCCCTACTCTAACACGGAAGCTCGCTGGGTGACCTTTGGCCAGTCAACTCACTTTCAGTGTAACCTACCTTACAAAGAGTGGTGGTTGTGAGGATAAAATAGAAGGGAGGCTCCACATTGGGGAGAAAAGCGGGCTGTAAATAAATAAAATTATCAGAAACTGCCAGTGAATGTGCAGATGTGGGGTGGGGGAGACAGACTGCAGCTGGGAAGATTGAGATTCTGTCGCTCTTGGGAACATGACTTTGCAGCAGGGTAGAGTTTGCTCTGAGACCCCTTGGGCTTGCTTTGTTACAAAAGCAAAACACTTAGCATTCTTAGACCTAGCAACAGGATTAAGTTTAGTTTCCAATACAGTTGCTTTTCTAATCATCAGGATTACTTTGGGGATAATCCTATCATGATTAATTACCGGATAGCAGGTGGATTAGGACAGTTTATTACACAGAAAGCTTTACATGTTATCCACATATCTGGCTGACAATGTCAGAAAAACATCAGCGAACAAAGCATTCATGTCTCCAGATATATATTTTTTTCTCCTCGTAAATCCATTATATATGTATGCATTAAATTGCTCTGGGATCTCTTTTTCAGGACCGCTATCAACAAATCCGATTGGCTTATTTTTTATTTATTTATTTATTTATATTTCCATTTATATCCCAATCCTCAATCCCCAGCTGAGGCCCAGCTCAGTGCGGCTAACATCAACAACAAATAAAGTTAAAACCTTAAATAAATAATAAACGTTAAAATTATTTAAACAGCACCCAATTCTAATTAATTAAATAATTAAAACAATAAAACAGTGGTGCTCTTCGTAAACGTATAAGACCGTGATGGCCTGAAGGAAGAAGAAGAGTTGGTTTTTATATGCCGACTTTCTCTACCACTTAAGGAACAATCAAACTGGCTTACAATCGCCTTCCCTTCCCCACAAAAGACACCCTGTGAGGTAGGTAGGGCTGAGAGAGCTCTAGGAGAGCTGTGACTAGCCCAAGGTCATCCAGGTGGCTTTGTGTGTAGGAGCGAGGAATCAAACCCGGTTCACCAGATTAGCCGCCACCGCTCATGTGGAGGAGTAGGGAATCAAACCTGGTTCTCCAGATCAGAGTCCACTGCTCCAAACCACCGCTCTTAACCACGACAACATGCTGGCACTGCTTTTAACCACTGGCTGAAGGAGCAGTCAGGGCCCCCAAATTTAGATTGATGGTAAACAGAGACAAAGGAGTGGGGTGGTGGTGGTAGGGAGGCCAGCTCTGATAATAAACCATTGCTGCCCTCAACTATAGGCCTGGCCTAACTACTCCATCTTACATGCCCTATGGAATTCTTTAAGATCCCGCAGGACCTTAATGGGAAAGGGAGTTCCACCAGGCCAGAGCTAGGGCAGAAAAGTCCCTGGCCCTATTTGAGGACAGACAGACACTCTTTGGGCCTAAATCTCTCTGGGGGGCGGTGTACCAGGAGAGACAGTCCCGCAGATATGATGGTCCCAGACCGTATAAGGCTTTCAAGGTTAAAACCAGCACCTTCAACCTGATCCGGTGCTCTTCCTGGAGCCGGTGCGGTTGACGAAGCACTGGCTGAATATGGGCCCTCAGCGGGGTGGCTCATATAGAAAAGCTCGGGGTGAAGGGGGCTGTTATGGGCTTAAGGAAGCTGAAAGTCACCTCTAACGTCCCCATCAAGTCTTGATCTGACAGAGAGTCCACAAAAGGCAGGTTCAAGATAGATTAAGAATTGTACGGCTCAGCATTTCTGTTAAGAGAGGTGCAGTAATTTCATACAGAACAGGTCTAGGATTTCAAAGTTAAGGGTTGAATTTGCACTTAAGTAGACACAGTACCCAACACTCTACTTCTGTGTCATGCCCCTCTCCCCAACAAACCTCAAGAACACATATGGAATATCACATGAAGCTGCCTTATACAAATCAGACCCTTTAGTCCATCAGTCAGTACTGTCTACTCAGACTGACAGCTCTTGAGGGTCTCAGGCACAGGTCTTTCACATCACCTCCTTGCCTAGTCCCTTTAGCTGGCGATGCCGGGGATTGAAACTGGGACCATCTGCATGCCCAGCAGATGCTCTACCACTGAGCCATGGCCCCTCCCCACATCTGCCAATTGCTCTGCAGCTTCCAACAATACTGCTCTAATTTGCCAGGAGCAGTTTCAAGGAGTACCTGCCACGACAACCAGCTAAGAGAGCTGTCAGACTGTCTCACTTTTAACAGCTGCTGTGGAGCACAAGAAAGTGGTGGATCGTGACCACTCAATGTCATTGGCTCTCAAGATACTAAGGCCAGAGCAGGGCCAGGGCCAGCCAAGCCAATGGACCATATGAGCACTTTCTCCAGCCCACGATCATGGAGATCAGTTGTTAGGGATGGAACCAAGCTTAAAATGCAGCAAGAAGAAGGAAAATGTGATGCAGTGGTTGAACTTGGGGTGGAAGGGCCCAAGCTGAAACACCTGCCTCAGGTCACGAAGGGTGACCTAGGGCCAGTTACACTCTCCCAGCCCAACCCTATAGCGTTGAGGAGGGAAGAACCATGAATATACCACCCCGTGCTTCTTGAAGAAAAAGAAAATGAGATAAAAATGTGTGTGAGAGAGAAACCCAGTGTGGTGTAGTGGTTAGAATGCTGGACTAGGATCTGGGAAACCCAAGGTCAAATTCCCAGTCGCACACCCTTGAACACATGAAGCTGCCTTATACTGAATCAGACCCTCGGTCCATTGACGTCAGTATTGTCTACTCAGACCAGCAGCGGCTCTCCAGGGTCTCAGGAGGGCTCTTTCACATCACCTACTTGCCTAGTCCCCTTTAGCTGGAGATGCCGGGGATTGATCTTGGGACCTTCTGCATGCCAAGAAGATGCTCTACCACTGAGCCACGTCCCCTCTTAGCCTAACCTACCTCACAAGGTTGCTGTGAGGATAAAATGGAGGAGAGGAGAATGAAGTAAGATGCTTTGGATCCCCACTGGGGAGAATGGAGGGGTGTAAACAAAGTAAATAAGAGGAGGGAACACTGTTCCATTGACAGAAGTCAAAAGGCCAAACTCCAAGGCCTGGCAAAACTAGAGACATCAACACTGCCAGACAATTTAAGGGGCAGACACTGCATGCTCCTATTCCATTATGTGCCACAGGAAGGCTTAAGAAAGGCCACAGTACAGGTCCCAGATAAGTCAGATCCTAGAGCTACCCTTTGTGACTTCCAGGTTGTACCCAGAAGTGACTAGGGTTGCCAGGTCCCTCTTTGCCACTGGCAGGAGGTTTTTTGGGATGAAGCCTGAGGAGGGCGGAGCTTGGGGAGGGGAGGGACTTCAATGCCATAGGGTCCAATATCGGCTGGAGATCAGTTGTAATAGCAAGACATCTCCAGCTAGTACCTGGAAGTTGGCATAGTGATTAGGCCATCCTCTCTCCCCACACACACACACAGACCACAAGTCTTCTGGTTCAAACCCCAGAATCCCTGCTAAAAACCTGCCAAATCTCCCAAAAGAAAGGAAGAAAGACTCCATGTCGAACCATCTTTTCTTGCTAGCATTCCACTGGGCCTTAACACAAGACCCAGATTAGTGTCACTCACACTAACTTATTTACTTTATTAACACTCTACCCTTTGGCAAAGCACCCAGGGTGACTAACAAGACTAAAATATTAAAGGCAAACAAGTCATAAAACATTCAGCAGCTCTGTAAAAGTTATAAAACTTCAACCCCCATAACTCAAAACTACCAAGGCCAGCCCTAAAACCTTTAAACATCAACACCCATAAAACTGCAAAAATGCAGCACCAAAAACAAAAAAAATCCCAGTAGTAGTAGTAGAAGAGTTGGTTATTATATGCTGACTTTCTCTATCACTTAAGGAAGAATCAAACCGGCTTACAATCACCTCCCTTCCCCCGCCCCACAACAGACACCTTGTGAGGTAGGTGGAGCTGAGTGAGCTCTAAGAGAGCTGTGACTAGCCTAAGGTCACCCAGCTGGCTTCATGTGTAGGAATGGGGAAACCAACCCGGTTCACCAGATGAGAGTTCGCCGCTCATGTGGAGAAGTGGGGAATCAAACCCAGTTCTCCAGATAACAGTCCACCATTCCAATCCACAGCTCTTAACCACTACCCCACGCTGGCAGTACCATAGTTACTGACTCAACCACCTACTCTGGCCCTCTGGGGGGAAAAGTCCTCACCTCCTCCATTGCAAAAAATAAAAACCAGAAACCACCCAAGTGTGTTGGCCTCGGGTTTCATGATTTCTAACCTCTTATTCGAAAGATTTCACACCCACAGTTCCAAGCTCTTGGGCATCAAGAGCAAAGAAAATACCATACTCTCCACCTGGACAGAAACCCGTTTTTTTTTTTTTTTTACAAATACAAAGCATCGAGATAAAGAAGTGGAGGAAGGTGTATTTCAGACCTGAAAGGCAGCTCTGCCAGTTTGAAGGATGGCACTACCCTGTGCTTTACTGACGCATTCCAGGTGCCATCTGGGCATGCTGAATTGTATCTACAGATGTGCGACAACAAGCTAAGGGGGCAGCATAAGAAAGCCAAAGGACCTGACAAGCTCAGATCCTGCTGCAAAGGCAACGTGAATTCTTCGTCCTCTGTGTAAAAGTTACTGTGAAGCTGTCTCTGAATGCAGCTGAAATAACTTGGCTGCACAATGCCCTAGAACAGGGGTGTCAAACATAAGGCCCACAGGCCGCATCTGGCCCTTGACAGTTCTTATCCAACCTGCGAGGCAGCCCCCGCCCACTCTCAATCTGGGCTGGTGAGGCATGGCCTGGCCCGGCCCGACCAAGTGACATTTATGTCATATCTGGCCCTCGTAACAATTGAGTTTGACACCCCTGCCCTAGAAAATACAGCCAAAACCGTACTGCCAAAGTCTCCAAACAGAAAGATGCCAGACTTCCAAGAAGAATGATGAAAAACAAATGCGTGTTGATGCTGAAAGTTGGAAACGCTCAAGGACAAAATGCCCTGTGGGCACAGGGGTTGCGGGGAAAAGGGGGAAATCAGGCAACAATAATCATTTGTGAAGAGCTTTAATCATTTGTGGAGAGCCCCGTGGTGCAGAGTGGTAAGCTGCAGTACTGCAGTCCAAGCTCTGCTCATGGCCTGAGTTCAATCACAATGGAAGTTGGTTTCAGGTAGCCGGCTCAAGGTCGACTCAGCCTTCCATCCTTCTGAGGTCGGTAAAATGAGTACCCAGCTTGCTGGGGGTAAAGGGAAGATGAGTGGGGAAGGCCCTGGCAAACCACCCCATAAACAAAGTCTGCCTAGAAAACGTCAGGATGTGACGTCACCCCATGAGTCAGGAATGACCTGGTGCTTGCACAGGGGACCTTTACCTTTACCTTTTTTAATCACCAATATTCTTCACCCAGCACAAAAGGGATGGGAGTAATTTTGCCCAATTTCAAGGCAACCCAACCACACTGCCTGCAATTTTGACCTTCCACATAGGGTTCTTGGTGTGATATCCACCCTGCAAAGTCCTTGCCCTGTCAGTTGATAAGATCCAACCAAATATATAAAAAGGAAAGGGTGTGGGAAAATAAAAACAAGTTTGAGGAAGGCATTCAAGGAAGGTACACATGTAAGACTATTAACTGGATGAGCACCAAGAGTATTATGCCTGTGATATGGGTCATGTGAACAGTTGTTTAATTCCCAGTGAAATGCGACCTAATGTGCTCATTCCCCCAGCAGGGAAAAATCCTTTTTTACTTGAGCGACTGTTGACTAATCTTTAATAATGCCAAGAAACTGATGGCTGAGGCAGCTTTATGTGAACTGTAAGCTCATTTTATTTTGTAATTTTCTGCAAGACTCGCAGCTGCTCTGGCAACAGACATTAATAAACATTTCTAAAACAAATCTGCAGCATTATACATGCCAACCAACACAAACTTTCACACTCACAGAAAGAGAAGCCGGTTTACCGCTGGGAAAAGAAACCCTGGGCAAATCTGAAGGTACGTGTCCTCGGCTGCGTATGCGCAAAAGACACGATTGTTTGGTTTACAGCTGGGAAAAGAAACCCTGGGGCAAATCTGAAGGTACGTGTCCTCGACTGCGTATGTGCAAAAGACACGACCCTCCGGTTTACAACTGGGGGGAAAAACCCTGGGCGAATCTGAAGGTACGCGTCCTCGACTGCATATGCGCGAAAGACATGATCCTCCAGTTTACCGCTGGGAAAAGAAACCCTGGGCAAATCTGAAGGTACGCATCCTTGACTGCGTATGTGCAAAAGACACGACCCTCCGGTTTACAGCTGGGGGGAAAAACCGTGGGCGAATCTGAAGGTACGCGTCCTCGACTGCGTATGTGCAAAAGAAACAACCCTCTGGTTTACAGCTGGGGGGGAAAACCGTGGGCGAATCTGAAGGTACGCGTCCTCGACTGCGTATGCACAAAATACATGATCCTCCATTTTACCGCTGGGAAAAGAAACCCTGGGCGAATCTGAAGGTACGTGTCCTCGACTGAGTATGTGCAAAAGACATGATCCTCCAGTTTACCGCTGGGAAAAGAAACCCTGGGCAAATGTGAAGGTACGCATCTTTGACTGCGTATGCGCAAAAGACATAATCCTGCAGAAGGCAACCATAGACAAAAACCCATCTCCAAGGACACAAGGCGAAGGCCACTGCAGCAACAGAGATGCCTCTGAAGGTTCAGTGCACTGCGGGTCATGTGACAAACTGGTTATGTGATGGACAGCTCTCAACCAGGCCACACATTCTGGCTATCTGGGGACTACAACCTGGTGGTCAGAAGTCTAAAGCAAATAGAAGGATTATTGGGGCTATGCTCCAAATACAGCAGCACCCCACCTCCTATGCTCAGCCCCACATATAGCCCTGTGAACAAGGCGGGGGGGGAGCTCATTATAGTACATGGTTCCAGAGACAGACTGGTATCCCCAGCAAAGATTGGCAGCAGCGCTTGCGGTTAGAAAAGCAGCCTGCACTCTCAAGAAGACGGAGGGACAGAGCTATGTGTTGCTGAGAAATGGGCTCACTACAGGTAACTTGGGCTGTTTGCCCTTGGTTTTGTCTTTGTTCGGTGCTTCATCTATTCTCTTTCAACGTTTTAACATCAGAACAAGCTTTACTGAGAGATGGGGAAGAAGAGGAAGAAGAAGGAGTTGGTTTTTATATGCTGACTTTCTCTACCACTGCAGGAAGAATCGAACTGGCTTACAATCACCTTCTCTTCCCCTCCCCACAACAAACATCTGTGAGGTAGGTGAGGCTGAGAGAGTGTGACTAGCCCAAGGTCACCCAGCTGGCTTCATGTGTAGGAGTGGGGAAACAAATCCAGTTCTTCAGATTAGTGTCTGCCGCTCATGTGGACTGGGGAATCAAACCCAGTTCTCCAGATTTGAGTCCTCCACTCCGAACCACTACACCACGCTGTCTGAGATAGATGGGGCTGAGAGAGTTTGGAGAGAACTGTGAATAGCCTAAGGTTACCCAGCAGGGTTCATGTGTAGGAGTGGGGAAACCAACACAGTTCACCAGATTAGTGTCTGCCGCTCATGTGGAGTGGGGAATTAAATCCGGTTCTCCAGATTAGAGTCCACAACTCTTAACCACTACACCACGCTGGCTAGTGTCCTAGAAGCCTCTGGAGGTGGGTTCTTGAATGCAGGGCAATTAACAAGCTATTTTCACCTTCATCTTGGACTTCACTTTGTTCCATGTGAACTGAGCGTGAAACAGGGAAAGCATCCAATATTCTCCTGTGGCTGAACACTGAGGGAGGAAGACGAGAAATGAGCACGAAGTGAACTTTGTCTGCTATGACTGATCTTCTCACCAAGGAGCCCCTGGGTTCCCAGGGACTCTATGAATAGAACTGTTTTATATGCTAAGGTGAGTTGGAATGAATTCATTTTAAATGTCACTTATTACTTTTTTACTTTCATTGCATCTCTAATAGGATGCTAGTTGCAGAGGTATGAAATATGCCAAAGGGAAAAAGAATCTCAGAAGTGTCTCCCAAAAAAGATATCAAAGATGAAGCAAGATGGCTGTCACAGGAAGGTCTCTGCAAACCAAAAACTCAGGCTGTTTGGGTTTTTTGTTGTTGGTGGTGGTGTTTTTGTAAGGTTACTGAGCTGGTTGGTCTAAGATGATAAGGGCCAAGGTAGATACTACGCCCAAGATCCAAGAATTAAATCAAAAGAGTTTCCGTCTAGACATTAGGAAGAATTTTCTAACAGTCAGAGCGGTTCCTCAGTGGAGCAGGCTTCCTCAGGAGGTGGTGGGCTCTCCTTCCCTGGAGGTTTTTAAGAAGAGGCTAGATGGCCATCTGTCAGCAATGCTGATTCTATGACCTTAGAGAGATCACGAGAGGGAGGGCACCTTGGCCATCTTCTGGGCATGGAGTAGGGGTCACTGGGGGTGTGGGGGGGAGGTAGTTGTGAATTTCCTGCGTTGTGCAGGGGGTTGGACTAGATGACCCTAGTGGTCCCTTCTAACTCTATGAGTCTATGACTGATGTTTGGTTTGTTTGTTTTTTATCTTTAATACAGACTTTGGGATAGGGGTTCTCAATATACCACAACCCGAGATTCATGGTGATGGGTACTGATGACATCCCAGGAAAGAAGGGCCTTGTGATGTCACAAGGAATAGTAGTACTGACAGTAGTGCTTCTACACACCACTAAGAACGGTACATACAGCTAAGCATATTGTAGTGGTTAGGAGCATAAGAACATAAAAAAGGCCATGCTGGATCAGATTAAAGTCCATCAAATCCAGCAGTCACTTCACACAGTGGCCAACCAGGTGTCTCTACAAAGCTCACAAACAAGATGACTGCAGCAGCATTATCCTGCCTGTGTTCCAAAGGACCTAATATAATAAGCATGCTCCTCTGATCCTGGAGAGATTAAAGTGACGGACTCTAATCTGGTAAATCAGGTTAGTTGTTTTTTATATGCCAAATTTCTCTACCACTTATGGAAGAATCAAACCGTCTTACAATCACCTTCCCTTCTCCTCCCCACAACAGACACCCTGTGAGGTAGGTGGGCCTGAGACTCTAAGA
Organism: Euleptes europaea; assembly: GCF_029931775.1. Classification (NCBI taxonomy): domain Eukaryota; kingdom Metazoa; phylum Chordata; class Lepidosauria; order Squamata; family Sphaerodactylidae; genus Euleptes; species Euleptes europaea. The sequence continues at coordinate 16,807,150 of NC_079315.1, forward strand.
AAGCTGTGACTAGCCCAAGGTCACCCAGCTGGCTTCATGTGTGGGAGTGGGGAAACCAATCCAGTTCACCAGATTAGCCTCTGCTGCTCATGTGGAAGAGTGGGGAATCAAACCCGGTTCTCCAGATTAGAGTCCACCGCTCCAAACCACTAACCACGCTGGCTTGAAAACACTCAGTTTCCATTTGAAAGCTGAGGCACTGACAAAGCAATTCTTTTTCTTCCACAATGCTTTAAGATGGTAAATGAGAGCTGTTCGTTAATACTAAACATGTCCCGTAATTACCAACACAGACCCAAATGTGACAACTGTAAACAGCACCATGTCCCAGTTATCTGAGAATCAGGAACCAAATGCTAAACCAACTAAGCCTGAAGTACCACGCTTCACTGAATCTTCAAATAAAGATAATTTTACAGCAGAGATACTGCCAGCACCACTTCTTAAAGATTCTCTCACTGTCCAGAATGAATGTGTGTGTGTGTGTGTGTGTGTGTGTGTAAAGTGCCGTCAAATTGCAGCCAACTTATGGCGACCCCCTTATGGGTTTTTCAAGGCAAGAGTCTAACAGAGGTGGTTTGTCAGTGTCTACCTCTGTGTAACAACCCTGGAATTCTTTGGTGGTCTCCCATCCAAATACTAACCAGGAAGAGCCAGCGTGGTATAGTGGTTAAGAGCGGTGGTTTGGAGCAGTGGACTCTGATCTGGAGAACCGGGTTTGATTCCCCACTCCTCCATGTGAGCGGCGGAGGATAATCTGGTGAACTGGATTTGTTTCCCCACTTCTACACATGAAGCCAGCTGGGTGGCCTTGGGCTAGTCACAGCTCTCTCTGCCCCACCTACCTCATAGGCTGTCTGTTGTGGGGAGGGGAAGGGAAGGCGGTTTGATTCTTTCTTAAGTGGTAGAGAAAGTCGGCATATAAAAACCAACTCCTCCTCTTCTTCTACATGGAATATTTCTATAGGAAGGCAAAACAGCTTTTGACAATTTCGAGAAGGATCACAGAAAATACAACCATGTCCAATAGCTAACAACAACAACAACAAATTCCCCCGGGGGGCCTTTGCAATATTCTAAACTAGCGATGTACTCACCAAAATGGTGGAAATATACATGGAAATATGACCCTAAAGACCAGCTCTTGTTTCTTTTGGTCCTTCTTTGTATGCCAGCTTTCTCTACCGCTTAAGGGAGAATCAAACCAGCTTACAATCACCTTCCCTTCCCCTCCCCACAACAGACACCCTGTGAGGTAGGCGAGGCTGAGAGAGCTGTGACTAGTTCAAGGTCACCCAACTGGCTTCATGTGGAGGAGCGGGGAAACCAACCCAGTTCACCAGATTAGCCGCCACCACTCATGTGGAGGAGTGGGGAATAAAACCCGGTTCTCCAGATCGGAGTTCACCGCTCCAAACCACCGCTCTTAACCACTACACCCCGCTGGCACAAAAACATAGTGGTGTGTGTGTGTGTGTATATAAAGTCCCAGCAAGTTGCAGCCGACCTATGGCGACCCCTTATGGGGTTTTCAAGGCAAGAGACTAACAGAGGGGGGTTGCCATTGCCTGCCTCTGCGTAGCAACCCTGGTATTCCTTGGTGGTCTCCCATCCAAGTACTAAACAGGAGTCTAGTAGAACCTTAAAGACTTTTTTTCATTTATTCCAGCGTAAGCTTTGGAGTGGAATAAATACGGTATGTAGCCTTTCGCTGCACACTGTGATCTGATAAGGTGCTTTTGGTCTGTGAAATCTACACTATCATAAATCCACTGGTTTTTAAGGCGCTAAAGGAATCCTCGTTATTTTTTCCCTTATATTTATATGACCTTCCATGGAGCCTTTTTGCCGAGAAACGGTAACATGCCTATTTGGCATGGAAAGCAGCAATTTAACAGAAGCATAATCTTTTAATCTGGCCTAGTTAATAACACAATAAAAAATGCTACAGGAAAAACACAGCATTTTTTAAACAATGCTGCTTGAGTCTTTTTACAAGCTCAGAGTTTGATTGGGTACATCCTGGACGAGATGCCTTCAGGGAACTTGGCAACACCAGAGATTACAGCATCCTAGGAAGAATTTAATTTGTCCCTGCACCTATCAGCCAAGCACCAGATTTCCTTCATGATTTTAAGATTGCTTCACGAAAGGTAAGGATCTGGGAATCATTGGAGGGGAGGAGGGTTCCTCAGAAGGCCATTTGAAACACAACTCAGTTTAATTATACTTTGTTTTCACAAGAAGTGTTTCAAAGGGTGGATATTTTCTGTCTTCCATATCCAGAGGATGGAGGGATGGATTTCAATCCGCATTAGTGACTGAGAACCCTCGACTGAACTAATCCAGATTTCTTTTTTTAAAGATACAGGTCAGGAAAGAAGTGGAAAACATCTGTGAAAGTGTTACTATAAATATGCTTCGGATGTCAGGCAAAATTGTACTCTTCCACAAGGTCTGATCGAGGATGGTTAAAGATATCGAGAAGAAATATACCTGCACTATGATAATGATCTTCAACGGATGAACACAAACACATGAAGCTGCCATACTGAATCAGACTCTTGGTCCATCAAAGTCAGTATTGTCTACTGAGGCTTGCAGCGGCTCTCCAGGGTCTCAGGCAGAGGTCTTTCCCATCACCTACTTGCCTAGTCCCTTTAACTGGAGATGCCGGGGATTGAACCTGGGACCTTCTGCATGCCAAGCAGACGCTCTTCCACTGAGCCACAGCCCCTCCCCCTGATGCACTGGACATGACAGAGAAATCTGCTTGTCACTCTCTCCGCTAGATAACTGAGGCACTGCCGCGGCGCCACAATCTCTTGTGGATGTTTGCATCCAAGTACAGCATCAGTGAGTCCTATGAAGAAGTGGCGGATGGGGTCCTATTCCTAAAATTGGAATCACACGCAGTCTGATGTGGTATAATCCAGTAATTTAAAAGCTCATTATGTCACCTCGACCTACATATCATGTGCAGATCAGTTCATAAATAAGAACATGCTTCCGGGATCGTATCTCTTTGAGGCATTAAAATGTCATCTAAAAATCTTCCTAGTCACTTGCTGAAGGGGGAAAAAATCCCAAGATTAACTCTCACTGGATACCTTCTAGATTTCTATGGCTGCAATTCTCATAATTATACTCCATAAGGGCCAGACCGTGCTGTCATAATAGCACCTACGCCCAGTGCATGAAGAGGCTTGAAACTGGCTAGTCTCAAAGTGCTCTGACTTGGATGGGCTAGACTAGCTTGACCTCATCAGATGTCAGAAGCTAAGCAGGGTCAGCCCTGGTTAGTATGTGGGTGGGAGACCACCAAGGCAAGAGTTGCTGTGCAGAAGCAAGCAACGGCAAACCTTTTCTCTTGAAAACTCCACAAGGTGTAGGAGGTGACTTGACACACTTCCCACCACCAGTCTCTCAGCAAAGTCTGGAGAAACCTCCCAACGAGACCGCCCCTCTCCCACTTCTGCAGCTAGACTGGTGAAAGCAACAAGCTGGTTCTCCAGATTCTAAAGGAAGAAGGAGGAGGAGGAGGAGGAGGAGGAGGAGGTTCCTCAGTGGAACAGGCTTCCTCGGGAGATGGTAAGTGCTCCTTCCCTGGAGGTTGTTAAGAAGAGGCCGCTAGATGGCCATCTGACAGCAATGCTGATGCTGTGAACTTAGGCAGTTCATGAGAGGGAGGGCAACTTGGCCATCTTCTGGGCATGGAGTAAGGGTCACTGGGGGTGGGGAGGTAGTTGTGAATTTCCTGCATTGTGCAGGGGGTTGGACTAGATGACCCTGCTGGTCATTTCCAACTCTATGATTCTAAGGAGGAGGAGGAGGAGTTGGTTTTTATATGCCCACTTTCTCTACCACTTAAGGAAGAATCAAACCTTCTTACAATCACCTTCCCTTCCCCTCCCCACAACAGACACTACTTTGAGGTAGGTGGAGCTGAGAGAGCTCTTAAGAGAACTGTGACTAACCCAAGGTCACCCAGCTGGCTTCATGTGTAGGAGTGGGGAAACCAACCCGTTTCACCAGATTAGCGTCTGCCGCTCATATGGAGTAGTGGGGAATCAAACCCGGTTCTCCAGATTAGAGTCCAACGCTCCAAACCACTACACCACACCAGCTTTCCTACATAGCAACTGAGCATGTGCCCTCTCCCATGTCGAAGCGTGCATCAGCCAACCTGAAAAGGGGGGGGGACGGTTGGGAAAGGCAGCACACCTACCTCTTCCCCATCTATTGTGTGAATATTCAATATTGCGTTTGAATGTGGATTAGCGTGCCAATCTCAGAAAGGCTAGAATATGGCGGGGTGTGTGTGTGCTACATGCTCTGAACTGATTGATTGGTGAAATCTCTGGCTAAGTATCGTCCCTTTTATGTAAAAATGTTGAAGGAAGGAAGAAAAGGGAGGAAGAAAAGGAAGGAAGAAAAGGAACCTCTTAAAATTAACTCAAGCTGTTCCTTAACATGAGACAGTACTGTTGATAAGAACGAAACTAAAGAAAAAAATAAAGTTAATGTGATCAAAGCTGCCAGGACTAAGAAATTCAATAGATGTTATCGCAGGTTCTGTCTCCCAAGAGATTTCAAGTGAAGACAGATGTAATATAAAAGGAAAGCTCGCAACATATTTCACAAGCGTGGGATGAGATCAGCTTTATCCTAAATTCACAACTGAAACGACAGGTGTGCGTGAATGAAATGCTGGCTCATTTTGTCTCTCCTGCCCAGCCCCACCAAATTTCAGGCAGGCTGAAGTATCACATGTACAGCCACTCAGTTTAGCCAATCACTCCTCACCCTATTGATTTTTTAAATAAGAATGAGATCTCTTAGGAAAGCGCATCCCTAGGTGGGGAAAGGACTGATACATCTCAGTAACATTTTATTATGGCATGATTCGATGGCTGAAACATGGCCTTATCCTTGGAACAAGAGAGGGAAATCAAAAACTTGTTGTAAACTCTTATATTTAAATAGCTTGCATAAAACCCCAGTAGGTTCCCGAGGTTAACAGGCAAGCCTGCTAAAAGGCCTTTTATGGTATTTTCCAAACTCCTTTCAAAACTTCAAGGAAGATTTTAAAGAGGCTGCTAACCTGTTGACATAGTTGGAAAAAATCTTTCTCTTTCTCTCTCGCTCTGTTTCATTTCTTCCTGAAGCTAAGCTCAGGCAGCATCAATGGATGCTTGGCTGACAAAATGTCTCTCGGCTGGATTTGTTGTTGCTCACTTCTGAGGAGATTGCTAAAGCTTGGCACGTCTTTGGCCAGATACATAGCTGCCAGGTGCAGAAAATCCCCTTAGACAGATTTCAGGCTTTACAACTCCCTGCAAAGAGAGAGCAGGAGTCTGCACTTCTGAGACATCTGATGCGGGAGATCTTTGGCTCTAGCTCCAGACTGCCTGTCAAACACAAGACTTACACAAGACACAGCCAGCTCATTACTTTAGTAGACACATGGGGGAAGGAAGTGTGGGGAGGAGAGCAGCAGGAAGAAAGATAAATCACAGCAAGTTGATAGTTAACTTTCACTGGCCATCTGCTTTGCTCATGTCTTGTCTCTTTCTAGTTGCAGAGACATGTTAAGGCAATAATCAAGAAACAGAAAGAGAGCTGGTTGGTATCATATGGAATACAGAATATCCTTTGTTTTAGGGGGAAAGTTGTCTGGCACCATCTTGGAAAGAGCAAGCATACTTTTAACACAAAGGCTGGTGGTGGGGTAAGGTAAGGCGGCTGGATACGAGGTGAGGACTGGAACGGGCTTGGGAAAAGGTGCCTCCAAATGGAAACAGAGCAGAAAGTCTGATCCAGCTGGGCAATTCTTACGTCCCTCTTTTCTATGCTTTGCATTCTTGATAGGCCATATCCTTTCCTTTTATTTCAGGCTCATCTGACCAAAGGTCTTGAGCACAACGTGCATAGGATAAATAATAAATAAAAATAATTTTAACATTACAGATTATTAAAATGTACAACAGCAGTAACTTTAAATTCTTAAAATACTTGAAACACTTTAAAATCAAAATCACAATTACCATGGAATGAGTTACTTTACAGGCATAACAGTAACTACAATAATAATATCACCAGTTAACAATAGTTTAACCTTGTTGTGCCTTTAAGGAAACTATTATTACCAGATATTTCGTGACACGGTTGGTTATTTCTGGGTCAGCATCACCCAACTGAAATGGGACCACCCAAGAGTCAACGGGAAGATGATATGTTGATAAAATGGGCGCAACCCAGGGTGTAGCCCTGATAGGCCATATACACACTTCCGCACATGCAGAATAATGCACTTTCAATCCGGTTTCAATGCACTTTGAAGCTGGATTTTACTGTACAGAACGGCAAAATCGACTTGAAAACTGTCGCTAAAGTGCACTGAAAGTGGATTGAAAGTGCATTATCCAGCATATGCAGAAGTGCCCTATAGTCACTGGCACCAAAACTTTACCCACTCCAATGGGGAACATCTCACCACAATGCTCGCAAGGAGAAGCACAGAATGACAACCATTTCACACTGCAGAGGGCAATCACAAAAGCTGTGGCTATACTGGCATTTCCCCAGAGCATGAGAAGTGGGTCAGGCAGACCTACATCTCTGAAGCCCTGCGTTCAGATCATGTGACCCACCAAGTACCAATCATGTACAGTGAAGGTTTGGTCCTGCCCCCCAGCCCTTTTCCCCCAGCAAAACGGACCAGCACCTGAAAAGTCATGCACATGCATTTAAATGGATCACACATAAACACACATGAAGCTGCCTTATACTGAATCAGACCCTTGGTCCATCAAAGTCAGTACTGCCTACTCAGACTGGCAGCGGCTCTCCAGGGTCTCAGGCAGAGATCTTTCACATCAGCTACTTGCCTAACCCCTTTAATTGGAGATGCCGAGGACTGAACCTGGGACCTTCTGCATGCCAAGCAGATGCTCTACCACTGAGCCACAGCCCCTCTCCACAAGTTGTGCAGGCCTATTGTAGACACACACGGTGACATACCATGGATACCTAATTGGCTCTATCCAGAGGTTACCAGCACATACTTGCTCAATCAAATACAACCTGAATTAGCAATTTCTACCCACTTCCCCTTCCTGCTGCAGACCCCCCCCCCTTATGTTGTTCTCAGGGTCCCCCAGCAACAGAATTCTCTAGAGATCAGTGTGCTGTAGAGGGAGGATTGAATCTGGATCCAGCCCATTGTGCATTTAGGTACATGCGTAAACACACCTTGCTTGATGCCTTTACTGCAGGAAACAGAGATGTAACAACAGCGAAATACAACTGCTACACAGGAGCAATTTTAGTGCGAACAAGCCCTCTGAGGCTTCTGCCTTCCACGCACAAAAAAGTTTTTATTAACCCAAGCCTCATGGAAAATAAGCAGCTTTAATGGCCAACACGGTCTGCTAGGGTTGCCAGGTCCCTCTTCTCCACCAGCAGGAGGTTTTGGGGGCGGAGCCTTAGGAGGGTGGGGTTTGGGGAGGGGAGGGACTTCAGTGCCATAGAGTCCAATTGCCAAGGTGGCCATTTTCTCCAGGGGAACTGAGCTCTGTCAGCTGGAGATCAGTTGTAATAGCAGGAGATCTCCAGCTAGTACCTGGTGATTCTACTCTAATTCACACAGAAACCTTATTATCTAATAAATTTCAATTATATTTCAATAATTAAATCTACAGCATAGTAGTAAGTACAACAAACATGGTCAAGTATCACAAGGAATCATACAACCAAAATAGCAACATAACAATATTCACATAGTGTGAATACAGGTAAGTATACAATTATCTACCTCTAGTATATACGTCTAATAATATTTCTTTTCTTTCCATTGAGTACACAGAAGTATCTATCTTTTGCCAGTACCTGGAGGTTAAGCACTACAAATCACCTGTACTGTACAGTATATTGTTTAGAAAAAAACAGTACTCAGCTCTATATGCAAAAATATCAAACAGTGTATTACAAAATAGTGGAGACAACAGTGAGGTGCAAACAGACACTTACAATCCTAAACACAGATTATATACACATATATGGGATATCTTCTATAGAGTCTAACAGGACTTCAACAAGGTCTTTAGTAACAATTGTTTTTAAAGACTAAACAATATCAAAATGCCGAAGTATCGAAAGCAAGGGAAACAGTCCCGTTTATCTTGGAAGAATGGTGTGATGAGTAAAGTTGGGAAACGTTTTCCCTTGCTTTCGATACTTCGGCATTTTGATATTATTTAGTCTTTAAAAACAATTGTTACTATAGACCTTGTTGAAGTCCTGTTAGACTCTATAGAAGATATCTCCATATATGTGTATATAATCTGTGTTTAGGATTGTAAGTAAGTTTCTGTTTGAACCTCACTGTTGTCTCCACTATTTTGCAATACACTGTTTGATATTTTCGCATATAGAGCTACTGTTTTTTTCTAAACAAAGTACCTGGAGGTTGGCAATTCTACAGTCTGCTTACATGTCAGAGTGGTTGCACCAAGAATTTCACGCCAATCATGGGCTCAACTGAAGACACAGGCTGCACCTAGGAAAGAATTTCCCCTACATTTGCTCAAATTAAGCATTGAGCTGGGAAGAGGAGATTCAAACGCTGTTCAAAAAGGAAGCGGGTTTTCTCATCCACAGCCTAAGATTTTGAGCCCTTTGGTTTTTTAGGGCTCGGCGCTTCTGCAAAAGCACGGTGTTAATAACCACATAAAACCAAACGTGGCTGTGAACACAGAATTCATCTTCTGCAGAACAGACTTAAGGAGCTTTAGGGCCTTCAGAAGCATCTCCAGCTGGTAACACCACAAACCTACTTTTCAAGAGGAGGAGGAGGGCATTCCCTTCAATTTTCTATTAATTATATCCTTCCTCCAGCTTTTCCTCTAACAAACCCACACGAAGCAGTTCGGTACATCAGAGAACTTACTGAACGCATTAGGAGGTGGCAGTGATTTCTATCTTTTATTTTCCTTCTCACACGCGTAAATGGCTTTGTTGCCGAAAGCTCTCATTATGACAATTCATTAGTGGCGTAAGATGAATCAAATATATAAAGTGTGCAAGGTCTTTTGATATCCTTAAGAATCTGAGAGGCAGTGAACAGCATACTCCTCTGCAACCCAAACACCTTTGGAGGACTTTGTCATTGAAAAGAAGATGAAGAGAAAAGAAGTAGCAAAAAGGACAAAGCTATACAGAATCAGGAGAATTAAAGCACGCCCAGGAAAAAAAAATTATTATGGGATGCACTCAGAAAACAGGTGAGTTTACCTGTCTAGTTATAATCTCTTCCTTTAATCTTAAATAAACCTTTTGCTTTCTAAAATCAAACTTTCTTTAAAATAACCTGTCTTAAAATGATATCTGAACGTAATACAAATACAAGGCAGTTTACAACCACAGATTCAGTTCAGATAATTATGTAAGACCATGGTTTAGTTAAAGATGGTTCGTCTGATTGTCTGAATGCAAGTCAAACTATGGTCAGCGAGGGTCAACCAAACCAAGATCTGAATTGGTTTACTAATCATGCTTAGTCTGAATCAGTGGTTAAGTAAAACCCTTTGTTAAACCTGCACACATTTACAGAAATACATTAATGGATACCAATACAAATACAAACACTTCAAACCCAACCAGGCATGTGTATATGTTGTAAATTCTACACCCACTTACTCAAATAATTTCTAGGGCTGCCAAGTCCCCAAATCCTATTTCCTGCCTCTGCTCCGAGTAGCGGGGGGGGGGGGGTGTCAAAGGGTAGCTCTAGGAATTACTAGAAATTCTGTTTTTACCATAGTTTCCAGTGATTGCTACAACTACCCTTTGTCACCCTGTATCAACTTCTGATAAGGATATAAGGCTGTGTGTTTTTTTTTAATTTGCCTGCAACACTGTGCCCCCACTCCCAGTCTCCCACTGGCAATCTCCCACTAGGCACTTTCAGGCAACCCTATGATGTCTGAATGCAGACATCCTGGTTTAACCTTGCCCTGTTCTCTGGGAACGCCTTTCCCAAGCAACAGGCAGAAGGAAACGAAGCTAGCATTTGTGGGGGCTAGTGCTGCAAGCCCTTGGTTGGCAAACAGCAGGAAACTTACTGAGCTGGGGAGGAGCAGGGGGCAGGCAGAAATGTTGTTGTGCAATGTCACTTCTGGCTGGAAAACTACAAGTGACAATGCTCTAGGAATCCAACAAATCTCTATTGTTTGACCATAGAGATTTTTTGGATTCCTAGAGTGTCACCACATCATTTCCAGTTTTTCAGTCAGAAGTGATATTGTGCATCTCACAATGCCCTTTTTTCCTCCCTGTTTTCTCCTACTGCTTATTCAAGTAGTGGTGGGGGACCGGGAAGGATCAGCAGGCGCCCTCTGGAAATGTCACCCCTAGCATGGACAAACTAGGATTTGAATGATGGTCTGTGAGCTGAATCCTTGTTTCATGAACTATATTTGATGTCACGTTATATCTTAACTGAGCCTCTTTGTTAAAGCTTACTTTTTCTGTTAAAGACAATTTTGGGAGAGGAATATGATGGAAATTTATCGTGCTCCCAAACACAATGAATGTCTACGACGTTATTCTGCCCACTAGCTACCACCGTGCGGCCTGGCAACTGGCAGCAGAAGGGTAGAGGCGGGTACTTTACTGGGGGGGGGGGAATCATCACTTCCATGCAATGACATCACTTTCAGCATGACCCAGAAGTGCCTAGAGTTCTTAGGTGGGTGCTACAGCATTGCCGGCACTTCCGAGTTGCACAGGAAGTGATGCCATTGCACGGGGACGATGATCATTGTCCCTCTAGTTTGGCCAGCCTGTTTGTGTCTACCAACCCAGTGTTGTTGGGCAGCAGCCAAAATTGCTGGAAGGTTGCCTGCCATAAGCAGGGCACCTGGCAAGCCTAGCTGGATTGTAGACGCAAGCTTCTAGTAAATGATCTTGCTTAGTACTCTTAACATGTGTAGAGAGCAACCAAACAGAAACCCTTCATTTCCCAATTGCTTCCCCATAGCAGATATACATTTCGTAGTTCAAAAGGCATGTGGGATAAACTAACAAAAGTTTCAGATTATGCTGCTGGGCCGCAGAGTCTCCTTTTCATTGCAAAGACATCAATTTTAATTACTATAGCAACCGATTAGTATTCATTTTTGTTTGGTAAATATATGAAACTTAGAAGCTTCACTTGTCTATGATTTACAAAATCAGCTTTTTCCAAAAATGAAAAAAAAGTAGAAGAAAAATCTACAACCGGCATCTGACATGTTTCCTGCCAAAAAAAACCTCTTTGCCAATGTTAATTTGGGAGTAACAGTGGCCAGAATGATATCTATCTGCATGTCTATTTTTAAAAGTCCTGTCAGCAGCCCCTTATGCAGGAGACTGTATCATCCACTGTGGTTGGTCTCCTTCCAAAATTTTTCTAAGAAGCTCTCAGTAGGCTCCGCAAGATGGGGAAAGGCAAAAACACACACACACAGTGGGATAAACAAGAGCCAGAACCACTTTTGCTAGAAATAGTCATCCAAAGGCCTGCTCCGGAGCATAAAATAAAACTTGAGACTAGTACATTGAACCACTGCATGAGGTCTGGCTCTGCGGCCCTTGAGAAAATAAAAACAGCGTGTAATCTACCGCAAAACACAAACACGAAATACCCACAGAACACAGGCATTAAAAAGAACCAAAGCATTAAGTGGATATCATAAACTGCAAATAAGAAATGCAATGGGCATTAAAAAATATAACAACACGACATCAGCACATGGAAAAACTGCCCCGTCATTATCACACTGCAGCTTCTCCCTATGCTTTTCACCCCGACCTACAAAGAAGCAAACTAGGGCTTAAAGCTACTTGTCTGTTTTCCAATTCCTTCAGTTCAGCACTCCCATTTTTACAGAGGCAGACAAATGGCTCTGATATACAGACTGCCGATTCAGACGCCGCCTCCAAACTATATTTAGTACAGTCCATGATCTGGAAATCCATTTCAAAGCAAGAATCCGAATGCTTTTATATAAATCCACGGCACATCCAGCCAAGCCAGCGTGGTTCGGTGATTGGAGGGACTGCTTGTGACCATGAAGGTCCCTTGTTCAAATATCTAATTGCTTGAGCAGATCGCTCCTTTTCAGCCCAACCTACCTACCTCACAATGGTGCTGTGAGGACAGAATGGGGCAGATGAACATATGCAGCTGCCTTATATCGAATCAGACCCTTGGTCCATCAAAGTCAGTACTATCCACTCTGACTGGCAGCGGCTCTCCAGGGTCTCAGGCTGAGGTCTTTCACATCACCTACCTACCTAGACAGTCATGCTAGGAAAAGTTGAGGGCAGCAGGAAAAGAGGAAGACCCAACAAGAGATGGATTGACTCAATAAAGGAAGCCACAGTCTTCAATTTGCAAGATCTGAGCAAGGCTGTCAAAGATAGGACATTTTGAAGGACTTTCCTTCATAGGGTCGCCATGAGTCGGAAGCGACTTGACGGCACTTAACACACACACAACACCAATAGATAGTAGCCATGACAACTACATGGATCCTCTACATCACTGGTTCCCAACCAGGGGTACGTGGACCCCCAGGGGTCCGCGAGAACTAAACAGACCTGTTTAACTAACAGTTATGATTAAAGTTTATTTTCAAATTCTCAGAATTTTTATTTTGAACCTTGGGGTCCCTGCACCGAACAAAAAAGTCCTAGTGGTCCCTGGTCAAAAAAAGGTTGGGAACCACTGCTCTACCTGGAGAGCCAGTGTGGTGTAGTGGTTAAGAGCGGTGGTTTGGAGTGGTGGACTCTGATCTGGAGAACCGGGTTTGATTCCCCACTCCTCCACAGGAGCAGTAGAGGCTAATCTGGTGAACTGGATTTGTTTCCCCACTCCTCCACATGAAGCCAGCTGAGCCACCTTGGGCTAGTCACACTCTCTCAGTCCCACCTACCTCACAGGGTGTCTGTTGTTGAGAGAGAGGGGAAGGTGATTGTAAGCCGGTCAGATTCTCCCTTAAGTGGTAGAGAAAGCCGGCATATAAAAACCAACTCCTCTTCTTCAGTGTTTGAGTAGGGGATGCTGGGGTTAAAAGACATTGGAAGGCTGATGCCCTCCCCGTGAATTTCTCCACTGCTGGCCACTGATGAATTAGATGAGAGCTTCCACTTGATCCAGCCAGCTTCTAATTACTAAGAATTCTCCTGTAGGTTCCCAGTGCTGGCAAAAAACAAGAACCACTTTCCAGAGGTTTACAGATTAGCCACGCTCTGTGATTAAAAGCTTTTAAGCATTGAGAGCTGCACTACAAAGCCCCCTCATATGAATTCAACACAACGTTGTCATAATGTGAATTTTAATTTTTAATTCTTGAAGTACCAATCTGCTTTTCATTATTGATTCGTTATCCCTCGTGGCTCAATGCTCGGCTTCTAGTCACCATTGGCAAAAAAACCCCCACAAAGTTTCCTGGCTGAAACCTGATTGATTCTGACAGCATTACTTAATAAAACGGCAATTTTTCATGAAAGACTTTTGATCAAAATGAACACACTGAGTCATCCATCATTTGAAGTGTCAGTATTGCGCAGTGGCCGGAGTGCCAGGCTTGGACTGGAGAGAACTGGGTTGAAATCCCCACGGCTTTCATTGAGTGTCTGCTGCAAGTAGAAACCCTGATTCCTCAGAGAAGGACTGGAATATAAATATGAAATAAAATCCCCCCCTTTGGAGAAAGTCTTAAAGGGAATATGCTTCTCCTTTGCATCTGGTCTCCGTTTGCTTTTTTTTTTTTTTCCTTTACAGCTGAAAATGGGAGCTTGTTACAGCAATGAAACCAAGTAGGTGAATATATCGGATTTCTCCCTTAAGCCTCAAGCAGTGAAGTTGCTTGTTAACTCATAGTCTGAGAAGCTGAAGGAGTCGCAGCTGCACTCCCACCCAAAAACATTCCAGGGCGAAGCAGCTGCTTTTTAGGAAACAGAAAATAAGGAATCTGGGTAAACTAGGAATACTCTGCGAGGGTTCAACCGGGTCCTTACAGACAGATAGGATAGGGCTAATCATCATTTTCAAAGCGCAGGGTTGGCCTGGTAGTCCATCAATCAGTCATATATTGTCAGCTGACCACCTATTATTGGATTATGATCAGATATTGTGAAATAGTCCACAGAGCTCCGAATGACGCTGTAAAAGTCACAGCCAATGTTTTTATTTCACTGTAACTATAGTTTGTGTGTTTTCCCAATATAGACCAGGGGTGTCAAACTCAATTTTTACGAGGGCCGGATATGACATAAATGTCACTTGGTCAGGCCGGGCCATGCCCCGCCAGCCCAGATCAAGAGGGGGGGGTGGCTGCCTCGCAGGCCGGATAAAAACTCTCAAGGGGCCGGATCCAGTTTGCAGGCCTTATGTTTGAAACCCCTGATATAGACAGTTTAGAGCTGTTAAAGAAGGGGAGAATGTTATAAGCTACTTCGGGTCCCCATCAGGGAGAAAAGTGGGGGATGGATGGATGGATGGATGGATGGATGGATGGATGGATGGGTGGGTAGATGGATGGATGGATGGATGGATAGATGGATGGATGGATGGATAGATGGATAGATGGATAGATGGATGGATGGATCCCCTGCTATCTGGCACTCCAGAGGAATGGGGGTTGCCAGTTAATCAAATGTGCTGGATACTCAAGTTTATTGCTCCCGACAGAAGTTGGTTTCAGGTAGCCGGCTCAAGGTTGACTCAGCCTTCCATCCTTCCGAGGTCAGTAAAATGAGGACCCAGCTTGCTGGGGGTAAATGGAAGATGACTGGGGAAGGCAATGGCAAACCACCCAGTAAACAGTCTGCCTAGTAAACGTCAGGATGGACATCACCCCATGGGTCGGTAATGACCCAGTGCTTGCATAGGGGACTACCTTTAACTTTACCTTTATCCAGAGGATGAGGGTTGTCAGTTAATCAAATGTGCTGGATAGTCAAGCTTATTGCTCCCTATCCAAAGGAATCCACAGTGAGTGATGAACCCCTGCCCTATTAGGAACTGTGGCAACATGCCCCATTTCTGGCAGGACGCTTCCCTCTACCCCAGTTGCCAAAGCAGCCATTTTATCCAGGTGAACTGATCTCTATTGGCTGGGGATCAGTTGTAATAGCAGGAGATCTCCAGCTAGTACCTGGAGGATGGCAACCCTACTGAGACCAGAGTGCCAATTGGGGGGAATGAAATAAGGTCAAAACCTGGAGACACACTTGCATAGGGAAAGCAAGCGTTGCTACGTGTTCCCTTCGATTCAGAACATCTTCTACGTGTTCATTAGTACATCCGATAAAGATACAGAAGCCAATGAGGGAAATTTTATTTGATGCTAAATGCCTATTGTGACTTGTCATTGTGATGTATGACAAATTCGCCCATTCAGTGTGAATGATAAGCATCACAATGATCAGCAATAGGCATAACATGGAGGGAGATAAGCCTGGCTCAGCTCTATTGTTGAGCAATAACTTCAGGCTGTGATAAGATAAAAAATCGCTCATCACCACAACCAACAAACAATCAGGCTATCAAATTATGTCCTTCAATTACCGATGTGACTCATGTTTCACATGAGAGAGTCCTGATTCACACATTCCTCCCACTGTGTCAACAGTAGGCTTTGCCCCCAGACTCAGGTTTGGGGGCTCATTCTCAAGAGGGGGCTCATTCTGAAATTGTAGGACAGGGGAGCTAGCCTGCCCACCTGATGGTCTTTCTCAACGCATGCACACTTTGTCTTGCACATGCATATCGGTGACAGGAAGCAATCCGGCCATAAGTAATTACACTTAAGTTTAGCACATAATTCATTTCCATGTTATCTTTACATTTTTACATGAGAGCCAGCATGCTATAGTGGTTAGAGTGTGAATCTAGGATCTGGGAGTACCAGGTTCGAATCCCCACACTGCCATGGAAATCTGCTGGGTGTCCTTGGGCCAGTCACGCACTGTCAGCCTAACCTACCTCATGGGGTTGTTGTGAAGATAACATGGACAAGGGGAGAATTATGTAAGCCATTGGAGTCCACATTGGGGAGAAAGAAGAAGAGGAAGAAGAGGTAGAGGAAGAAGAAGAAGAGGAAGAAGAAGAGCAGTTGGCTTCTATATGCCGACTTTCTCTACCACTTAAGGGACTCAAACCGGCTTACAATCACCTTCCCTTCCCCTCCCCACAACAGACACCCTGTGAGGATGTCTGTTGTGGGGAGGGGAAGGGAAGGTGATTGTAAGCTGGTTTGATTCTGCCTTAAGTGGTAGAGAAAGTCAGCATATAAAAACCAACTCTTCCTCCTCCTTCTTCTGTCTTACCAACTGATTATGATGCTGATTGGTAGGAGCCACACAAACACACTATCAAAATCCCAAGAAGACACAGGTGCACTCTTGGAGGTGGTGGAATGAATGTGCAAACCAGGACTGGGAGACAGCAGAAAAACTTTGCCCAAGAGCCAGCGTGGTATAGTGGTTAAGAGCAGTGGTTTGGAGCGGTGGACTCTATTCTGGAGAACCGGGTTTGATTCCCCACTCCTCTGCATGAGCAGCGGAGGCTAATCCGGTGAACTGGGTTGGTTTCCCCACTCCTCCACATGAAGCCAGCTGGGTGACCTTGGGCTAGTCACAGCTCTCTTAGAGCTCGCTCAGCCTCCCCTACCTCACAGGGTATTTGTTGTGGGGAGGGGTGAAGGGAAGGTGATTGTAGGCCGGTTTGATTCTTCCTTAAGTGGTAGAGAAA
This sequence comes from Euleptes europaea, assembly GCF_029931775.1. Classification (NCBI taxonomy): domain Eukaryota; kingdom Metazoa; phylum Chordata; class Lepidosauria; order Squamata; family Sphaerodactylidae; genus Euleptes; species Euleptes europaea. The sequence goes on from NC_079315.1 coordinate 16,823,954, forward strand.
GTCGGCATATAAAAACCAACCATTCTTCAAGCTCATAAGCCTTCTGTATTTCATAGGTCAAAGTTCAACCTGCCAGTAGCTCAGCACAGATGACAGTTCCATATGAGCAGTCATGCTAGTACGTGACAGCAAAATAAAACATGGGTCCCACAGCACCTGAAAAGGCTAACAAATTTTATTCCAGCATAAGCTTTCTCAAATCAGGGCTCACTTCCTCAGATGAGCTAAGAGTTGGTAGTGCCAGCTTTCAAGTCCTGTTTACATTTACCTGGCACCAATGCAACCTTCCCCCATCTGCATGCTCCTCAAAAAAACAGCTGATAAAAATGGGCAAGCACAACTGCGCATAGGGCTACAGTTCCCAATCCCTTGCCTTCTGAGGGCAAGCCGAGGTCTGAACCTTCACAAAGGTGAGAGCTGGTGAAGTATAGTGAATGAATGGTTTATTTGCATTTAGCCATAGGCCATTACAAACATGTCAAGTATACCACAGATACATAATAAAGGAAATATAAAGTTAATAAAATTCTGGATTGATAATAAATATAATAAAACTATGCTAAAATATACCGTATATACTCGGGTATAAGCCGACCCGAGTATAAGTCGAGGTGCCTAATTTCACCCCCAAAAGGGGAAAAATTAGGCACCCACATATAAGCCGAGGGGAAAATGCACCCCCTCCCCGCCGCAGGCTTACCTGACCGGGCTCCAGGCGCGCAGGCAGGTGGTGGCAGCAGCGGCGGCCCCCTCCCTGTGTGCAGGAGGCCCCACAAGCCGCTCCTGGCCCGCAGGGAAGGCGCGCGGGCAGGCGGCGGCAGCCCCCTCCCTGCGCGCAGGAGGCCACGCAGGGTCACTGGCAAGCGGGAGGACCGGCCTGGGTGAGGTGGGGGGGAAGAAACTGCCACGGCGCAGAAGGCAGGGGGGAAGAAACCGCCACCACGGCGCAGAAGGTGCGACTGCGCAAAAGGCGCTACGATCGCGCAAAAGGAGCTATCGCGATTTCGCAAAAGGCGCAACGATCGCGATTTTGCAAAAGGCGCGATCGAGATTGCGCAAAAGGCGCGATTGGGTGGGGTGGGGTGGGAAAAACCGCCGCCGCCGTGCAGAAGGCGCGATCGGGGGGGGGAAGCCGCCACCGCCGCCGCGCAGAAGGCGCAATCGGGTGGGGGGGAGAAGGCGGGACAGCCCACCCATCAGGGCGAGGTGAGTTTTTTAAGCCAAAAATCATGGCTAAAAAACTCAGCTTATACTCGAGTTTATACGGTACATAATAAAACTATGCTAAACTCGATGCATTCAGAGAAATAACAACTAAAAATTGTGGTGGTGTCCCAGTCGGCCAATGGGACCTCTGTGTGTGTGTGTGTGTGTGTGTGTGTGTGTGTGTGTGTGTGTGTGTGTGTGTGTGTTAACTACCGTCAAGTCGCTTCCGACTCATGGCGACCCTTTGAATGAAAGTCCTCCAAAATGTCCCATCTTTGACAGCCTTGCTCAGATCTTGCAAACTGAGGGCTGTGGCTTCCTTTATTGAGTCAATCCATCTCTTGTTGGGTCTTCCTCTTTTCCTGCTGCCCTCAAACTTTCCTAGCATGATTGTCTTCTCCAGTGACTCTTCTCTTCTCATGATGTGGCCAAAGGACGACAGCCTCAGTTTAGTCATTTTAGCTTCTGGGGTCAGTTCAGGCTTGATTTGATCTATAACCCACTGATTTGTTGTTGTTTTTTGACCGTCGACGGTATCCGTAACACTCTCCTCCAATGGTACCCAGCAACCATTAAAATCAACCCAAAGGTTCAGCTCTCTTAGCAGCCAGGTAAAGTATGGTGGTTAAGAGCATAAACTGGGAAGTCCTTGGCTCAAATATCACTTCAGCCATGAACTCACTAGATATCCTGAGACAAGGAACTATGCCCTGATCACCCATTTCTCATGCGGGTTTAGAAAACAACACCATTCTACCTGCAGGGCTTCCCCCAAGATTATCAAGATAATATAGGTGCAATCCTTCCAACACTTTAAATGCATTATTGATGCAAACTATTGTTCTTCAGCCGCACTGGCTTCTATGTTGCTTTCCGGTTCCCTCCCCTCCCCCCAGGATATGGTACATACCAATATAACTATTATAAAGAACTGAACTGTCCACACACATGGAATTATTAATTTTCAACTCTTTCTGACCTGTACAAAGCACAGCACAATTATTCTTTCGAGCAGGGCTGCTTGCCATCCATTGTTTTTAAAACAACGCTTTCTTTGGAATAAAAACCGATCATTTGATATCACTCCAAGTAAGTACTCGAGAAACTAAATTCTACTGATATCTGCGGTGGCATCTGTACCACAAAACTTATTTTCACTTCAGAGTATTCCCTAAGCTAGGATTTAAAACAGAAATCAATCTCACAAAGACATAACATATTCTTTTGTCCTGTTGTCTTGGGATTACGCTACCTTACAGACTTCTAGCGCAACTTCTAATAAAATGGCATCTTTATCACCAGACTTGCCCTCATTCCCACACCGCAGAAGAGGGAGAGCAAGAATAAATTACAACATCCTTGCAATGTAGTCAGATGCTGCCAGTGTGAAACTAGAGCCATTCCAGTTTTCATTTTTATTTCTTAAGGAAATGGCTTTGCAGTCAGTTCTGGTTCATTCTTCCTCAGGAGAAGAATTCAACATCGTAGTACACAGGAACCCTTAAGGAAGGGGGCCCAGATCCAGCCCCCGTGCCAGCCGAGGCAGCCACCCCCTCTCAATCTGAGCTGGCGAGGCATGGCCCAGCCCGACCACGAGACATTTATGTCACATCCGGCCCTCATAACAATTGAGTTCGACACGCCTGCCTTAAGGGATTAAGCAGATAAAGAAACGGGTTTTAGGCACATTTCACGGATGATGAAAGGCAGGGTGCTAGCAAAAGGAAGCCATGAACATCCTCAATGCCTCATTCACATCTGTGGGTTTCCTCTTTACGCTGCCCTTTCCCTCGTAAAACTAGTCACAGACTGAAGGTACCCAACGCAATTGCTAGATTGATCTGGCCCTGAACGGGTTTTAGGCACATTTCACGGATGATGAAAGGCAGGGTGCTAGCAAAAGGAAGCCATGAACATCCTCAATGCCTCATTCACATCTGTGGGTTTCCTCTTTACGCTGCCCTTTCCCTCGTAAAACTAGTCACAGACTGAAGGTACCCAACGCAATTGCTAGATTGATCTGGCCCTGAAGGGTCCATGAAAGATCAGCTAGAACCTACCTGTCAAATGCATTTTTATCCCACCCTTCCTCCCGGGAACTCTGAGCGGCGTGCGTGGTTCTCCCATCCCCAGTTAATCCTCACAGTAGCTGTGCAAAGTAGGCTAGGCACGAACTTCATGGCATTGAGGGGATTTGAACTCAGGCCTTCCCAGATCCTAGTCAAACGCCCCAACTGCTACAACCACACAGGCTCTCCATTTGGAAGCCCATACTAGGCTCTTCATAAGGTAAGTTTATTGGACCCGAAGAAGCTACATATTCTCTTCTCCATTTTATCCTCATGATAACCTTGTAAGGTAGGTTAGCCTGAGAATGTGTGACTGGCCCAAGGTCACCCAGTGAGATTCTGTGGTTGAATAGGGATTCAGACATGGGTCTCCCCGATCCTGGTCCAGCACTCTACCCACTAGGCCACACTGGAACGTAAGTGAAATAATACAGACTAAGGAGCCCCGTGGTGTAGAGTGGTAAATCGCAGTACTGCAGTCAAAGCTCTGCTCTGCTCCCCTATACTAGGAGAGAAGAAGAGGAGTTGGTGTTTATATGCCAACTTTCTCTACCACATAAGGGAGACTCAAACCGGCTTACAATCACCTTCCCCTCCCCACAACAGACACCCTGTGAGGTAGGTGGGGCTGAGAGAGCTCCAAGAGAGCTGTGACTAGCCCAAGGTCACCCAGCTGGCTTCGTGTGGAGGAGTGGGGAAATAAAACCCAGTTCACTAGATTAGCCTCCGCTGCTCACACGGAGGAGTGGGGAATCAAACCCGGGTCTCCAGATCAGAGTCCACCCCTCCAAACCACCACACCACAATGGCTCTCAAGATTAATGAGAAAAAGAGGAAGATTAATGTTTGTCCACACTCTTTATACTGAGGGACAGCAACCTGCAGCTCAGGAACCAGATGTACCTCAGTATGGAGCCAAATATGGTTCCTTTAAAAAAAGAAAAGGACATCTTTACATTATACTGGAGAGGCAGGTAGGATGCTAAGAGCCGCGTGGTGCAGAATGGTTAGCTGCAGTACTGCAGTCCAAGCTCTGCTCATGACCTGAGTTCGATCCCGGAGGAAGTCGGTTTCAGATAGCCAGCTCAAGGCTGACTCAGCCTTCCATCCTTCCGAGGTCGGTAAAATGAGTACCCAACTTGCTGAGGGTAAAATGTAGACCACTGGGGAAGGCAGAGGCAAACCACCCCGTAAACATACTCTGCCTGGTAAACGTTGTGTTGTGATGTCACCCCATGGGTCAGTAATGACCCGGTGCTTGCACAGGGGACTACCTTTACCTTTAGGGACGAGTCAGCGTATGCTTTCACCACACGCTGAAAAGCCTACAACATTATGGAGAACCGGCAGCCAACACTGAGCCGAGAGGCATTTGAGACAAGAGCTGAGGGAGGCAAGCATCTGTGCCATTCCCCGCAGTTCTGAAATAATTTTAAGACATTGGCCTTACGGGCAGCAGTCCCCTTTCAGATTTATTTAAGCAGGATCACTTAAACACACAGGCAATAAAGCCAACGATTGCAACCATCCGAGTAGCAAATGCCCATCCCCGCAGGGCTGGATAGCAATCCCAAATTACCACTTCCTTTTCAGAAGGGACTAGTGGATACGGCACTAAATCGGGCTGGCCAATGAAAGCCCGGAGCCCAAGTGCAGGGCAGATCAAGGAAAATATGCACAGGCCACAAATCTTAAAGGGCAGAGTGAAGACGGCTGGGGAGGGGGGGAAAACTACATTAGTCAAGCCGCTGCGACCAAATGCGGAGAATTCTGTCAAGCAACAGCTGCTGAGGACCGTTTTGAGAGCATCTTCCACCATGCTAGCTGTGCCCGGGCGCATTAGTGGGATTACTTTGACTAGAAGGCACTCCCCTCCTGTCCACTGCATTTCACATCCAGCTAATACCACAGGGAAAGACTAGAAAAAGATGCCTTTAATGAGATCTTCTTTAACTTAAAAAAAATGTCTGCTGACTTTGGGCAGGATGACATAGGGGGGGGGGCGCGAAGGGGAAACAACAGCCCATGGGTGAGTGGAGGAAGGGAGAGAGAGAAATGCTTTCCAATGGGTTTAACATTAAACACATTTCAGTCAAAGGCTTTCAGTTCTCCCCGCCTTCTGTGTACATAACAAAGTCCGACATGCCTTAAAATAAGCTCAGCACACCTGTGTTAGACCGATGGTCTATGCCAGGGGTGTCAAACTTACTTGTTACGAGAGCCAGATATGACATAAATGCCACTTGGTCAGGCCATGCCAGCCCAGATCGAGAATGGGGGGGGGATGGCTGCCTCGGCTGGCCGGATAAGAGCTTTCAAAGGGCCGGATCCGGCCCGCGGGCCTTATGTTTGACACCCCAGCATCCCGTTGGGCTAGTCACACTCTCTCAGCCCCACCTACCTCACTGGGTGTGTCTGTTGTGGGGAGGGGAAGGGAAGGAGATTGTAAGCCGGTTTGATTCTTCCTTAAGCGGTAGAGAAAGTCGGCATATAAAAACCAACTCTTCCTCTCCTTGTTGTTCACAGTGACCAAACAGATGCTCCCAGGTTGGCTATAAGCATGGCAAAGCCCCCCTCCCAGATTGCTGCTCCCACCCCAGACAAGAAAGCTATTGCTTCTGAATAAGAGGGCTCTGGAAACTTCAATGAGAATTTAAATCACAGCCAAGACTTTCAAAGTCATCATCCAGTCAGGCTCGGAAGAGGTATTTTAAGTGCGTCCAAGAGCTCAGGCATGTTTAGAGAAATCCAGGACTCTTGACCAGCCTGCACAGTGTCACAGCTGGCTTCTGAAAGACACTCAGTTGCTACGCACCATGAGGAGATGCTCTCTGAGAAATGCAAGTTTAAGCCGTGGCCCTGGTTGTTTGGAATTAGCTAACTGGATCCTGGCCAAAATTTGGCTCCTGCAACATGAAAGCTGATTTCTTTTTAAGACAGAATTAATTAGATGCCACCCACATACTGTTGAAGTCCATGGCAAAAATGTCACAGGATTGAATGGGTCTACTCTGCAACTCGGCTAAGCAGAAACAGAATGCAATTGTGTTTTCAAAAGGGCGCAAAAAATTTGCTTTGTGGACAGTTTATTTATTTAGTATAATAAATAAAGATAATAATAAAATATAATAAAGATTGCTATGGAACGCTGCAAATCAGTTAAATAGAGGGATGTATTAACTCATAACACTATCTTATGTAAGTGTCTTTTAACCATTTTGTAAGGTTATATCTCAAATATTTATATTTTATATGCTATCACATGTATAGTGATTTTAATCTAATAAAGAATGATCATGATGACGATATTTAGTATATTTTTACCTGGCCCTCGCTCCAAGAGCTCAGACCAGCGTACCAAGTTCTCTTCTCCTCCATTTTATCCTCCCAACTCCATGAGGTGGGTTGAGACACTGTCTGACCCAACGTCCCCCACAGAACGTCCAGGCCCAGCAAGGATTTGAACCTGGTTCTAATACAAACACTAACCAATATGTCACACTGACTCTCCCACATAGACCTTCTGTACACCATCACATAGCTTACACCGAATCCCCACCTGACTTTTCCCATTCTCCCCTAGCAAAATGCATTTTGGAAGGCAATGGATGATGTGTGGAAATATTAATTACAAATTGTACAATGTGTGCTTAACTCCAATGGAACCAGCTGGTCAATTTTTACATGGACAACTTCTTGGGCTTTTCCTGAAGAATAAGTGTATTTCCAGGTATGCCATCAAGAAACAGAGGACGCTGCCTTAAATTCACCTACAGGTTACAGGCAAGTATGGTAATCATTTGTGTGTGTGTGTGTGTGTGTGTGTGTGTGTGTGTGTGTGTGCGCGCGTACAGTCAATATTTAGCCAACTCGTCCTTGGCTGATGAGCCAACATATTGCCTAAGCTACGTTCCCCTACCAGATACGGCACATCAAACAAATCTTACTCTCAATTCAGATGCACAGATATTTACACCCTGTGATCAACTAGGGACTTCTCTTGTGACTAATGATGACACCACCATGTCTCAGCCTATGGGGTTACCTGAAGCCAACACTGAAGAACCAGGCCCTTCTAATGCAATGAACTGCAGTGAAATGCCAGAGACTGCACAGAACGCTGTGGGTCATCTGGTTAAGAGAAATATGAGCCCCACAGATCCTGACCATATGATCAGTTAGGGACACCTTATCAGTGTCTTCCTTTAGCTGTGGCACAGATGACTGTATCTTGGTATTACAATACCATTTGCCATTTTACTGTCAGATCCTTGTATGTTATCCACTGTGGCGGAGAAATTTTTTTTTTTTGTTTTGATGGGGGGAGAGTGTGACAGGGCAGGAGGAGGAGTTGGTCTTTATATGCCGACTTGCTCTGCCACTAAAGGGAGAATCAAACAGGCTTACAATCCCCTCCCCCCCTCCCCACAACAGACACCATGTGAGGTAGGTGGGGCTGAGAGAGTGTGACTAGCCCAAGGTCACCCAGCTGGCTTCGTGTTTAGGAGTGGGGAAATAAATCCAGTTCACCAGATTAGCCTCCGCCACTCATGTGGAGGAGCGGGGAATCAAACCCAGTTCTCCAGATCAGACTCTACCGCTCCAAACCATTGCTCTTAACCACTACACCACGCTGGGAGTAATAGCTGATATAATTTTTATGTTTATTGTAAATACGATAAATGTTTTTTGTTTTGATGGGGGGAGAGTGTGACAGGGAGTAATAGCCGATGTAAGTTTTATGTTTGGTTGTTTATATGCTACTGCCCCTTTTTAAGACTGAACCGTGCAACATTCTGGGTAATGGAGATGTCAGTTAGAGATGCCAATTAGCATACTTCAGTGCTGAAGTGATTTGGGTTCTGAAAGTGTTTTAGTTCATGTCTGGTGTGTTCTTAAGATATAAAAATGAACTTTTTCTACACATCCTGTCTTGTTCTCTGAGTGGGGTGCAACATAGCAGAAGAAGGTCCCACCTGGAGGCTGGAATCCCTAGGTGGGGAGGAGAGTTGTACTTGGCCAGAGGCATGGGGGAACAAGCACAGCCCCACCAGAGTCCACCGCTCCAAACCACTGCTCTGAACCACTACACCACGATGGCTCTCACCACAGAACAAGGATCTGCACTGTGTTAATGAAATTAAGCTGTGGCAATCATTTTGTGGCTGGCTCCGCCTCCTGTGGCAGCCCTTTTGTTGCTGCACCCACCAAGCTGGGTCAGAATTCCAAATGTGCCCACAGGCTCAAAATTGTTGGGGATCCCTGTTCTAGGCTGCCTTCCCTCACCCCCATGGTCTTTGGAGACTAAGGTAAATTTCTACAGCATCACTACCTGCCTGGAGGCCATTTTTCCTCCTCCTCAATACCTCGGGGGTGGGAAATTGCAGTGGTGGGACGCCTACTCACCCGGAACCCATGTTGTGGTTGCAATGTCTAGAAGGCGATGGTGGGCATAAGTCATGCCCACTGCCCCTTTCCACAAGTTCAGCCCAGGAAAGGGCTCACATTGGCTTCCTGGACTAAGAAATGGCCTCATGCGCTAAGCGAAATGGTCTGTTTGGCACACACACTGGAGGCTGCCTGCCCCTACTATAGATGGCCAGGCACCAGACCTCAATTCCTTGGTTCCCCCAATTCAGGATCCCGAAAATCAACAGCTGAGCATCACAAACAAGTTTCTGCTCTGCTGAAGGACAGGCTCCTAGTACATGTGCCCTGGGCAATCAAAAAACCTCACATAGCTTGCCAGTTCCAGGGTCTAGCATACCAATGCCCCACCTCTGCATGAAAAGGACCCTAAGATCCAAACACGTGCCCTCCTACCCTGCTGAGGAGCACAAAGGGTTTCCTGGTTTAAGTAATCCACAGAACTGAACTTTCTGGGAGTTTTACTACCATAGCACAACTCTAATGTGCTACTCTACAGAATTGGTCACAAAACATTTTTTACATTTCTGGGTGGTTGAAGCCACTAAGAAAAACTATTCATTTAGGTTCGGTCTGCGACTCCTGTATTTAAATTTCACTGGATGAGATTTCGGCGGAGTATCATGCAAGTATGCACATTTAGATTATTTGTGTGTGCGTGTGTGTGTTTGTTAGATGCCACAAATGTTTTGGCCTAGTTATTTGCCATACCTGCTTTTCTTGTACAGCTTAGTTTCCCAACAAGTTTGAGATTCTTCAGCAGTTTTAAAAGGGGCAGGTTATTCAAGGCCACTGAAGACGCCTGTGCAGGCAGAGTCTGCTCAACGGTGAAGGATCAGCTCGCTAAATTAAGTCAGGTATTCCTAAAGGAACAATCTTTCGCATGTCTCAGCATTTGAAGGTTTGCCTCTGGAGTCATGGGGTGGAAATCGGTACCTTAAACAGGACACTTTCAAACATTAGATGCAGCACAAGCATAGAGGGTGGCGACCCTGAAGTTAAGAATATAAGAAAAGCCATGCTGGATCAGACCAAGGCCCATCAAGTCCAGCAGTCTGTTCACACAGTGGCCAACCAGGTCCCTCTACGAAGACCACGAACAAGACAACTGCAGCAGCACCATCCTGTTCCACGGCACCTAATATATTCCGCATGCTCCTCTGACCATGGTATGCATCATGACTATTATCCATTTTGACTAATAGCCACGAATACCCCCCTCCTCTATGAACAAGTCCACTCCACTCTTAAAGCCTTCCAAGTTGGCAGCCATCACCACATCCTGGGGCAGGGAGTTCCACCATTTAACTATGTGTTGTGTCAAGAAATACTTCCCTTTATCAGTTTTGATTCTCTCACCCTCCAGCTCCAGCAGACGACCCCACGTTTCTAGTATTATGAGTGAGAAAAGCTTCTCCCTGTCCACTCTCTCCAAACTATGCACAATTTTATAGACCTCTATCATGTCTCCCCTTAAGTTCACTCCTGCCAGATCATACTCAAGACGACCTGGGTTCAAACCTCTGCCCAGCAATGAATCTCACTGGGTCCATTAACCCCTGTCACAAGATTGGGAAAGGAGAAGTTTGCACCAGACCTCAGCGGAGGCATTTCTTAGAAAATATCTGGACATCACCTGTTTTTTAGCTTTGCCTCCCTGCATTATTCTGGTCTCTGGGAAAGTTGAGAAGCTCTCTAGCGGGCACAAATGGGGAGGAAACAGATAAATGCTTCATAGGTCTCCTTTGTTCTCCAAGGGAGACAGCTAAGCTCAGAAGTTAACAGAAATATCATCAGAGACCACTACAAGGGAAAATGACGAAAGTTCCATTGTTGGAGCTGTGTCTTCAGTACTCAAGAGAAATTCTGCCACACACTTTAAGCAGAGAGAGCATTCAACTTTATATTAAGAAGTGATGTGCCGTCAAGTCGCTTTTGACTCATGGCGACCCAATGAATTAATGACCTCAAAAAACTCCTATCATTAACAGCCCTGCTCAGGTCTTGCAAGCTGAAGGCTGCGGCTTCCTTTACGGCAGGGGTGGGGAACCTCCGGCCTGCAGGTCATTTACGGCCCCTGACATCATTGGCTGTGGCCCGCGGACTCTCCTGTGGAAGCCGCTGCCATAGGCCCGCCCGTGTGTGTGTGTGTGTGTGGGAAGCCGAGAAGGCTTCACCACAATTACGCCTGGCCGCTCATGCGGCCGGGTGCTTGTGTGTGTGTGTGTGTGTGTGTGTGTGTGTGTGTGGAAGCCGGGGTCGCGGCCGGGTGCTTGCTTGCATGTGTGTATTTGTGGGGGGGGGAAGAGCTGGGAGCCTCTCTCTCTTTTTCTTTCTCTCCCTCCCTCTCTTGCTTGTGTGTGTGTATGGGGGGGGGAGAGAGAAGCCAGAGGCACGGCCGGGTGCTTGCTTGTGTGTGTGTGTGTGTGTGTGTGTGAATGGGGGGGAGAAGCCGGGAACCTCTTTCTTTCTTTCCCTCCCTCCCTCTCTTTCCTTCCTTCCTTCCTTTCCCTCCCTTCTCGGCTTAGCCTCTCCTAGGGTTGCCAACATCCAGGTGGTGGCTGGAGACCTGGCAACCCTAGCCTCTCCTCCCACCAGGAGAATTACGCCTGGTATGGCCCCCGAATGATGTTGTAAATATGCAAATGGCCCTTGGCAGGAAAAAGGTTCCCCACCCCTGCTTTACGGAGTTAATTCATCTCATGTTGAGACTTCTTCTCCTGCTGCCTTCAACTCTTCCCAACATTATTGTTTTATGTGACATACCCATAAAAGGGAACACTAAAGACAGTCTTCACACAACTTGTTCAAAGCCTTGATACGCAGATTTGCCATCCGCTATTACAGATCGGCTACAAGCCTTGCTTACGGAACATAAGTTCTGTGGAACAACAACCTACCATCACGGGATTGCCAGAATCGAAAAAGCTTATGCGAAATAGGACTCTCTACCGGAAACCTATCTTATCTTGGCATTCTTGGACTTCTTCCGACCATATGGTCGTTTTGCCACTTACCTTACCATTTGGGAGTGTGCACGTTTATTTTGTTGTGAATATTGTTCCCTTTCATGTTTATGCGCTCACATTATATTTTCAGTGTTAAGCATTGCAGTTTCTTGCTTCTTGCCATAAGTGTCCACTGTTTGTTTATCAACTACTTTAGGGCACTAGCTTCCTAATTTGATTTCCAAACATCCAGGTGGTGGCATGAGACCTGGCAACCCTAGCGTCCCCCACCCCCTGCCAGGAGAATTACGCCTGGTATGGCCCCCGAATGATGTTGTAAATATGCAAATGGCCCTTGGCAGGAAAAAGGTTCCCCACCCCTGCTTTATGGAGTTAATTCATCTCATGTTGAGACTTCTTCTTCTGCCTTCAACTTTTCCCAACATTATTGTTTTATGTGACATACCAATAAAATGGAACACAAAAGACAATCTTCACACAACTTGTTCAAAGCCTTGATATCTTTGCTTGTGATACACAAAGGGCGAGAGAAAAGCGATATCCTAAGCAGCACTTATTAGGAAATTAAGACAGATCAAGGGTTCTAGATCCAAATAAGTCACTCAGCCAGAGGTTGGGGACAAGGGCGCCCCCAAGACCATTGAACAGAACTCTCACTGAAGAAAAGGGAAATATCACCTCATGCTTTCAATTAAGTCTGTTCCGACAATCAAGCGCAAGATTTCAAGGTCTTCTTGTGCATACTTTGGTTTCTCTGCACTTAGAACATAAGAAAAGCCATGCTGGATCAGACCAAGGCCCATCAAGTCCAGCTGTCTGTTCACACAGTGGCCAGCCAGGTGCCTCCAGGAAGCCCACAAACAAGATGACTGCAGCAGCGTTGTCCTGCCTGTGTTCCACAGCGCCTAATGTAATAGGCACACTCCTCTGACACTGGAGAGAATAGGCATGCATCATAACTAGTAGCCATGGATAGCCCTCTCCTTCATAAACATGTTCACTCCCCTCTTAAAGCCTTCCAAGTTGGCAGCCATCACCACATCCTGGGGCAGGGAGTTCCACCACTTAACTATATGCTGTGTGAAGAAACACTTCCTTGTATCAGTTTTGAATCTCTTACCCTCCAGCTTCAGCAGATGACCACGCGTTCTGGTGTTATGAGAGAGGGAGAAAAGCTTCTCCCTGTCCACCCTCTCCAAACCATACATAATTTTATAGACTTCTATCATGTCTCCCCTTGTTGGCTGGCAGCCAATTGCATTCAACAGCATTGCATTTGAGGTGATGCAAGGAATAGGAAGTCCCATCTGTGTCATTATGTCAGAGATGGGACACACCTACAAGACGTTTTTGCAATCAGCCAGTGAGGAAGGTTCATGGGTGAACAAGGCTTAGAGTCCAAGTGGTCAAGGGCTGAACATATCAGTATGAAGGGGGCCCCACCCATCAGAAAACACAGGCCAAGCTTTTCATAATGGCCTGTTGCGCAATGTCTTTCTTCCGTGGAGTCTGCCCACACATTCAGCCGATTGTCAATCCATTACCAGTGCTTGATAAGAAATCAAATGATGTTCATGCATATGTGAACTGCTCTCTCAGTTGCTAAAGGAGGGCGTTTGAATTTCAATGCTTCATCTGCATTATTACTGCACCTGGAAGTTATGTCAAATGTACTTCTGCAAACGGCTGATACACTCTGCACAAGAATAATACTTGTAGAGTTTTTTTTTTTAAATGACTACAAGTAAAGCCCAGTGCAGACGACATTGAGAAGATCAGTTGGTTTTTGTACTCCGATTTTCTTTACTTTTTTTTTTTAAAAAGAAGATTCAAACTAGCTCACAATTGCCTTCCCTTCCTTTCCCCACAACAGGCACCTTGTGAGGTAGGTGGGGCTGAGAGAGTTCAGAGAGAAACGTGACTGGCCCAAGGTCACCCTGCAGGCTACATGTGTAGGAGTGGGGAATCAAACCCGGTTCTCCAGATTAGAGTCCACCACTCATATGGAGGAGTGGGGAATCAAACTCAGTTCTCCAGATTAAGAGTCCACCGCTCTTAATCACAACACCACGCTGGCTCTCTAACCATGGTTAGGAAATGAGGAATGAGTTAGATGCTCACATCATCCCTCATTATTCCCTTGTCCTGTGTGAATTTCACCCTCTTCTTCCATGGTTTGCTTTAACCACAGCATAAAACTACATCATACTAAGTAGGTTTCCTTCTATTCAAGATATATAAACCTACTTCAAACTCCAGTTGCGAAGAAAATCACGGTTAGCATTACCTGGGGTTAGTGTCAACATAATGTTACACCATGGTTAAAACAAACTACGGAAAGGAGGATAATGCATGCGGGGAAAGGAGAGAATGAGAGCGTACCTGCATCACACTTAACCACAGTTAGAAAGCTGGAACCATTATAAATCATAGGCCTGGTGCGTAAGTAGGATTACTGATCAAAACATTTTTTTAATTAAACTCTGTTAACTTCCATAGTTACTCAGAAGTTTTCCATACCAGCTTATAGTTTGGCAGCTTAAAGTGAAATTAAATCTGTGCAGCCTGGATCACACACACGCTTGCAACATGAATAAATATTTCCAAGGTAATCATTCACTTCCTTGAAATAATTGAGTGTTTCCAGTCAGTGACTCAAATGTGCATGACTGACAAAGCAATAAATATTTTATCAGATATTTAATCTTCTTTTATCCTGACATGATGATTTATCTGAAGTTGCATGTGGACAGGATATAATTTGTCAATTTAAGATTGTCTTCGAAATGTATCATCATCCCATCCCTGCGTACTGTACTCCCTGACATGCATGGGTTTACACAGTTTACCAGAGGCACAACCCAAGGGTAAGTCCCTCCTATGCAGGCACTGTTTTGGAATGAATGAGAGAGGCATAAGAAGCCAACAGTGTCTCAAGAGGCAGGAAGGACAACAGTGTACCCCTAACTGGCAATACTTCTCAACTAAGCCCCGTGGCACAGAGTGGCAAGCTGCAGTACTGCAGTCAAAAGCTCTGCTCACGACCTGAGTTCGATCCCGACAGAAGTCGGTTTCAGGTAGCCGGCTCAAGGTTGACTCAGCCTTCCATCCTTCTGAGGTCGGTAAAAAGAGGACCCAACTTGCTGCTGGGGGTAAAGTATAGATGATTGGGGAAGGCAATGGCAAACCACCCCGTAAACATAGTCTGCCTAATAAACGTCGGGATGTGACGTCACCCCATGGGTCAGTAATGACCCGGTGCTCGCACAGGGGACTACCTTTACCTTTAAGAAAAGAAGAACACTACCCATCAAGTTGCACCTATGTTGTGAAGACACTCTCTTTATAAATATGCCTTCTTTTCTGCCCACCCTGTTACTGTCCATTAGGTCTCACCTACTTTGGGCCAAATTGCGTTATCATGATGAATAGGTCACTGTTGCCGACCTGTGTCTCCTCTGTGTCTCCCCAGTAATCTTTAATCAACAGATAGATGATGGAACATGAGAATGTCCCTTCCCACGAAAGTGTGACAATATGGAGCAGAAAAGCTGGAAATGTCACAAAAGCGAAAGACACATTTCACACATCTCCGTAGAAGTGCAATATTAATCTGAACAATTACTAATAATAATAGTAAAATAATGACTTGCTCACTGAAGAATTTCTGATAGCAACTGAAGGACTTTGCAGACGTCTGAGAACACACGAGGAAGCCATCCGCTTTCAACTGTATCTATTTCACTAGACAGAAGTTGCCAATTATAAAATTGGCTGCCTCTTCCATTTTTCCACAAAGAAGAAATATTTGCTGTTTGATCCTGAGGCTGTATCATCCCACAGGCCTCAGAGTGGACGCCGTTTGCCACAGATGTAAAACTATTGCAACATTCAGTAAATAAAGTCTCCAGATATATTTCTCAACTAAGGGGATGGCTTGCTGCTAATGCCTCGGGTATTTGCTTGCTTTGATATTGTACCTTCCGCTGAAAAAGCTCAGACACATAAATATGTTGCAACTGATAACAGTTCTTTCAACTTTGATCTCTACATCGCCCTTGCAATTGAAGGTCTTCTCCTATTTACACACTTCCTATAACTTCTATCATTTGTCTTCTCATGCTTTATCTGTCTTAATCTCCATAACTGCTGTTAAGCAACTGTGTACCAGTTCTACACCTACTTGAACAATAAATGGTTACCTCCCCATCAACACAACAACAAAAAATCATCTGATTAATGGGAAATGCAGGGAATGGTCACAGCTTTTTGCATGCACTAAGTCCTAGGTTCTCCCTGACCTGCATGGACCATGCTAGCCCGATTTTGTCAGATCTGGGAAGCTAAGCAGGGTTAGCCCTGTTTAGTGCATGGGTGGGAGACCACCAAGGAAGTCCAGGATTGCTACCCAGAGGCAGGAAATGGCAAACTACCTCTTTGACCTTGCAAACCCAACGGGGTCACCATAATAGTTGGCTGCAACTTCATAGCACTGTCACCACCACCAAATCTACAATTAAAGGCTCTCAGGTAAACCAATGCAGGGAAAAGCTTAGCAGACCCTGGAGAGCCTCTAACCAGTCAAGAAGAAGGAGGAGGAGGAGAAGTTGGTTTTTATATGCCAACTTTCTCTACCACTTAAGGGAAACTCAAACCGGCTTACAATCAACTTCCCTTCCCACAACAGACACCCTGTGAGGTAGGTGAGGCTGAGAGAGCTCTAACAGTGACTCGCCCAAGGTCACCCAGCTGGCTTCATGTGGAGGGGACATAAACCCAGTTCACCAGATTAGCATCCACTGGTTCTCCAGATTAGAGTCCACCACTCCAAACCACCGCTCTTAACCACTACACCAGGCTGGCTAGGCGGGCCAATGATCTGGGATAGCGTAATGCAGCTTCCTGTCTCAGATCATAAAGGGGTTTGAAGAAGAGATTCACCTCTGAGCACTGCAACTGGAAGCCCAATAAAGAGAGATCAGTGTTTTCCCACAGCCCTTTCAACACTACAATGAACTTCTAACTGGTTTCTGCCACAACGTCACATCCCTTGGAGGTTCTAACAGGTGCTCTTTGAAAAGAATACTGATGAGAAGTGGCTACGATTCTGTTAAACCTTGCATACCTGCTGCTGATCTTCTTCTGCAGCCATACAGCATCATCTCAGCTCATGCAGGGTGACGCTCAACAGGCCTGGCTGGCCACCCTATGCAAACTGAGCACGGGCACTGGAACCTTCCCTAGGATCCTTTGCAACATGCTAAGTCCTATGGTAGATATGACTCAGCAGACAAGCCAACCTGGAAGACAGAAAGCCATTGACACAGCGGGTCTGTTTTTCAAGGAAAAAGAGCCCAGCTGTTGCCTAAAGCAGCTTTTTGGAAATCAGGTGAGAAAAGAATGGTAAAGAAACCATCCACGCTGAAAAACGTCCATAACTTCAGATAGTAACCATGTCAACTGTATGACGATCATCATTGGAAGAACCTTCAGGGCCGTTACTTCCCACTCCTGGGCACATAACAGAAAATTTCAGATTTGAAGCTCAAAAACAGTGCTGTAGCAACAGGCATCTCATTGCTAAGGTGACCCTACTTCTGAATGACAAAGCAGATGAGGTCAATTTTCCAGCATATTTTTGTCATTTGTAAACATATTGGTTGGGGAAGGGCCCTAATTCAGATATGTGAAGAGACCTGCTGGAACAGACCAGTGGTCCCTTTAAGTCCAGCACCCCTTTACATGCGGAGGGGCCATGGCTCAGTGGTAAAGCATCTGCTTGGCATGCAGAAGGTCCCAGGTTCAATCCCCAGCATCTCCAGTTAAAGGGACTAGGCAGGTAGGTGACTGGAAAGACCTGTGCCTGGGATCCTGGAGAGTTGCTGCCAGTCTGAGTAGACAATACTGACTTTGATAGACCAAGGGTCTGATTCAGAATTAGGCAGCTTCATGTGTACATACATTGCCCAGCCAGATGCCTCGAAGGGGCAACAGAGAACACACAGAGGATAAGCCCCCTCTCCAATTGCTGCCTCCTAGCACTGGCATTCAGAGGTAGACTGCCTCTGAACATGGAGCTTCCCTTTAGTAATCATGGTGACTAGCCGTTGATGGACCTATCTTCCATTCATCTGTCCAGTCCCATGCTAAACCGACTGATTTTTGCCCAACACTGCACTTACTGACAGCAAATTTCATGATTTTATTTTACTCATGGAATTAACAAGTATTTCTTTTTGTCCATCCTGAATTTATTGCGCATTCACTTCACTGGGTGCCTGAAACATAATGTTATAAACCGTTATCATATCCCCCTTCCTTAGTAATATATTTTTTTTCTAAACAGAAGAATCCCAGACTCTTTAGCCTTTCCTCACAGGAAAGGTGTTCTAACCACTTAATCACTTTGACTGCTCTCTCCTGTACTTTCCCCAGCTCTGCAGTATCTTTTTTAAAAATACAGTAAACAGAGTTGTACACAGTATTCCAAATGAGGCTGCACCACAGTAAGAGGGAGGGGTTCTTTAACTCTTTCCCCCTAAATTGTTTTCCTCACAAGTGATCACAGAAGACCCCCCAGGGAAAAACACACAAAGGATCCCACACAGGGAACCTGGATTCTTCTCCCAATAGGGCAAAACAGCAGTTCCAGGGGACTATCTAAAGCAGAAGAAAATGACAATAGGAGAGGAAATGTAA
Source organism: Euleptes europaea (assembly GCF_029931775.1). Classification (NCBI taxonomy): domain Eukaryota; kingdom Metazoa; phylum Chordata; class Lepidosauria; order Squamata; family Sphaerodactylidae; genus Euleptes; species Euleptes europaea. The sequence continues at coordinate 16,842,324 of NC_079315.1, forward strand.
AAAATAATCCTTCCCATATCACTGTCCCTGATCCAAATCAAAGCCTCCCGTAGCAGGCAGTTATGAAGAAAACAGGCTCTGGGAAGCCAATCACCAGATCTAAGATTTGTCTCACTTTGTGATATTTACATATGCTAGTTTAACACAATGACTAAATGACTAAACTAAGGCTGTCGTACTTTGGTCACATCATGAGAAGACAAGAGTCACTGGAAAAGACAGTCATGCTAGGAAAAGTTGAGGGCAGCAGGAAAAGAGGAAGACCCGACAAGAGATGGATGGACTCTATAAAGGAAGCCACAGCCCTCAGTTTGCAAGATCTGAGCAAGGACGTTTTGGAGGACATTGATTCATAGGGTCACCATGAGTCGGAAGAGACTTGATGGCACTTAACACACACACAGTTTAACACAAAACCCAAACTGGTTATGGAATGTTTCCCGCCCCTTATGTTTTCGTCAAGTTGCTGGTACAAAAAGTGCACTCAGTCATGGCACAACAGACCTACCCAAATGGCTGTGTGTTAACACCTTAACCCTAGCTCAGCACTAACTCAAGCAGTTAATAGCACTTTGCATATGATTCAGGTTTATTGCAGTATAAACAAACCCCTGTTTCCCCGGGGCTTTATCTAAAGGATTAAAAGGTCTTTTCTCTTTCCAAGACCTGAAAGCACAAGCGCTTTGCAGTTGCACACCCTGGACACAATTGCTGCAGATCAGCCACGCTTTCATTCGGGCAGCTATAAAGTTGAGTCACTGGGCGAAAAAGACCGGCTGGCAATCTTCCCCCTCTCTCCATCCCCAAATGAGACTGTCCTAAGCATCGCTCAGAGTTCAGGTCTGGCCAACCACAGCTACTGTGAATGAAGGCAAAAACTGGCAACACCTGTAATTTGTCCATCGTGAAACCAGAGGAGGTGTTAACAAAAGACCTGCCAATCCTGAAATATCTGGCTTTAGTTCCCATGCTCAGCTATACAGTATCTGCCCAAGGAAAATGCCACTCCGAATGTTACCGTGAGTCCCAGCAAAGAAAGAGAGGCAAATGTTAAAGTTCTCTGTATCTAAACGAGATGGCAGCCGGAGGGGTTCACTCACCCTTCTCCTTCATCAAATAACCCCACCTAGCACAGAAGACTGTTTAAGCAGGGTACTGAAGGTAGACATGTTTGTTTAAAACAGGCTTCTTCATCCCATATGTTAAGAAAACGTTCCTTTATCCCTGAAGGCTGCCTGTGCCGTAACAAAGACCACCGTCAGCCGCCTAATGGAAGAAAATTGTACAGGAATTATGTGTGCACATTTATCTTCATGCAGGAGTCGAGCAAAGAAAGGCAGAAGAAGGTTGGTTTTTATATGCCAAATTTCTTTACCACTTAAGGAAGAATCAAAACGGCTTACAATCACCTTCCCTTCCCCACAACAGACACCCGGGGAGGTAGGTGGGACTGAGAGAGCTCTAAGAGAACTGTGACTAGCCCAAGGTCACCCAGCTGGCTTCATGTGTAGGAGTGGGGAAATCAATCCAGTTCACCGGATGAGCATCCGCTGCTAGGAGTGGGGAATCAAACCCGGTTCTCCAGATTATAGTCCGCCGCTCCAAACCACTGCTCTTAACCACTACACCAAGCTGGCATCGTGCTGGGTTCAAATCCCAGCTCGCTTTGAAATCACACAGGATGGGCCTTGGGGAAACTTATGCTCATCCAAACATACCTGGCAAAGCTGTTGTGAGGATTTACATGGGATAATCTCAAGCTTGCTACCCACCGCATTGTAGAGCAGTGATCCTTGTAAGAGTGATTAATGAGGGCTGACATTTCCCCACCACCTCCGAGCTCTTTGCATAGGGCTTTGAGAAATCCCGTCTGCATAAGACCCACAGGACAGGAGATATTAGCCCCAACCAGTCTTCACCCAACTGCCTCTGGACTGTGTTACGCGTATATTCTATCAAGCAATGACTAAACCAGCAGTAGGAAGACATCTGAACAGGCCTTCTTCACCCAAAGAACACCAAGTGAAGATTTGCACATATGAACCACAGGGTTATATAAGGGAGGGGGCGTGGCTCAGTGGTAAGCATCTGCTTGGCATGCAGAAGGTCCTAGGTTCAATCCCCGGCATCTCCAGTTAAAGGGACTAGGCAAGTAGGTGATGTGAAAGACCTCTGCCTGAGACCCTGGAGAGCCATGGGGAGGGGCTGTGGCTCAGGGAATGTTTGGCATGCAGTAGGTCCCAAATTCAATCCCCGGCATCTCCAGTTAAAGGGACTAGGCAAGTAGGTGACATGAAAGACCTCTGCCTGAGACCCTGGAGAGCCCCGGCTGGTCCGAATAGACAATACTGACTTTGATGGACCAAAGATCTGATTCAGTATAGGGCAGCTTCAACGTTCATGGGTTTAGAGCCACAGACGGTCCTTCCACACCACCTCAAATGCAATGCTTATTAAAGATTCATGCCTGCCTTTGGCGACGAATCCCTGAATGCCAGTCAACTGTTGACAAGCAGGCATGCATGGATGGCTCCTCCTAAGCAACACCACTGACTGAACCTTCCTCTTTCACATATTTTCAGGCATCAGCCGACATGCTGGGCTGCCAGTCGAGGCGGGAATGCACGCGAACGCACGTGGGAATTCAGTTCAAGAGCATGTAGGGGAATCCAAGCGCTACCCATGCATGTGTGAACCCACCAACATGGGGGTGAACCAACCAAGAGCTTCATGTGCACGTGTGAAGAAGAAGAGTTGGTTTTTATATGCCGACTTGCTCTACCACTTAAGGGAGACTCAAACCGGCTTGCAATCACCTCCCCTTCCCCTCCCCACAACAGACACTCTGTGAGGTAGGTGGGGCTGAGAAAGTGTGGCTAGCCCAAGATCACCCAGCTGGCTTCAAGTGGAAGAGTGGGGAAACAAATCCAGTTCACCCGATTAGAGTCCACCGCTGATGTGGAGGAGTGGGGAATCGAACCGGTTCTCCAGATCAGACTCCCCAGCTCTTAACCACGACACCCCGCTGGCTCCAACCAAACACACGCGTGAACCAACCAAGAAGCTACAGGCGCAGGTGTGAACCAACCAAGAGCTACACGTGCAGGTGCGAACCAACCAAGAGCTACACGTGCACACCAACACACGTATGAACCCACCAAGAGCTACACGTGCACGCGTGAACCAACACGAAGGGAGGCCCTCTGGTGATGAAGTCCTCCAAAGCATACCCCACAAGGAAAGGGCAAGAGGTCCAGTAGCACCTTAAAGACGAACACAAATATTTTCTGGCAGGGTGTGAGCTTTCGTGAGCCACAGCTCACTTCTTCAGATACAGCTAGAATGTAAATCCATCTGTCGATGGATTCACATTCTAGCTGTATCTGAAGAAGCGAGCTGTGGCTCACGAAAGCTCACACCCTGCCAGAAAATATTTGTGAGCCACAGCTCGCTTCTTCAGATACAGCTAGAATGTGAATCCATCTGTCAATGGATTCACATTCTAGCTGTATCTGAAGAAGCGAGCTGTGGCTCACGAAAGCTCACACCCTGCCAGAAAATATTTGTGTGAGCCACAGCTCGCTTCTTCAGATACAGCCAGAATGTGAATCCATCGACAGATGGATTCACATTCTAGCTGTATCTGAAGAAGCGAGCTGTGGCTCACAAAAGCTCGCACCCTGCCAGAAAATATTTGTGTGAGCCACAGCTCGCTTCTTCAGATACAGCCAGAATGTGAATCCATCGACAGATGGATTCACATTCTAGCTGTATCTGAAGAAGCGAGCTGTGGCTCACGAAAGCTCACACCCTGCCAGAAAATATTTGTGAGCCACAGCTCGCTTCTTCAGATACAGCTAGAATGTGAATCCATCTGTCAATGGATTCACATTCTAGCTGTATCTGAAGAAGCGAGCTGTGGCTCACGAAAGCTCGCACCCTGCCAGAAAATATTTGTGTGAGCCACAGCTCGCTTCTTCAGATACAGCCAGAATGTGAATCCATCGATAGATGGATTCACATTCTAGCTGTATCTGAAGAAGCGAGCTGCGGCTCACGAAAGCTCGCACCCTGCCAGAAAATATTTGTGTGAGCCACAGCTCGCTTCTTCAGATACAGCCAGAATGTGAATCCATCGACAGATGGATTCACATTATAGCTGTATCTGAAGAAGCGAGCTGTGGCTCACGAAAGCTCACACCCTGCCAGAAAATATTTGTGTGAGCCACAGCTCGCTTCTTCAGATACAGCCAGAATGTGAATCCATCCACAGATGGATTCATATTCTAGCTGTGGCTCACGAAAGCTCACACCCTGCCAGAAAATATTTGTGTCCGTCTCTAAGGTGCTACTGGACCTCTTGCCCTTTTGTCCTACCGCGGACACGGCTACCCGCTGGGAATCACCCCCGAGGAAAGGCGGCTTACTTTCTCCTTCTTGGAGCCGGAGCCGCCGCCTTCCGGCTGCTCGGCGCACTTGTTGAGCTTCTTCTGGCCGCCGGCCGGGCTCCAGGTGACAGGGGGGACCCCCCCGCCGCCGCCGCCGCTCCCCTTGCCGGCTTCGCCGCCGCTGTCGATCTTGATCAGCCGGTGCTTGGGGGAGACGTACCTGACGGCCGCGCCGTCGGGCGGGGTGGCGGCCCGCCGCTCGCTGTGGCTGCGGAAGAGCTGGGGCGAAGCCGAGGCGGCGGAGACGGCGGCGGCGGCGGCGGCGGGGGTCCCGCTCCCTCCGCAGCAGGAGGCCGAGGAGAAGGGCTTGGGTCCGGCCGGCTCGGCCAGCAGCAGGTCGTCGGGGGCGCCGTACTCGGCGCGGCACAGGGCGCGCAGCTTGCGCAGCGACGAGCCGGGCCCGCTGTAGGGGTCCTCGAAGTCGCGCTCCTTCTGCGCGCGGTAGGCGCGGAGCAGGTCGCTGGTGTCGTGGCGCGGGAAGCAGGGCGACGTGCGGTGCGGGTGGCCGTGGCCGGGGTCCCTGCCCGCCGCCGCCGCCGTCCCGTTGCGCTTGTCCCGGTAGTCCGGCCGGGGCGGCTGCGGGGGGCTCTTGGTCTTGTTGTTGCCCAGGCTGAAGTACTTGTTCAGCCACTTGGCCATGGCGGGGAGCCGCCCGCCTAAGGAGCCCCGGCGGCGCCCGTGGAGAGCCCACGAACCGCCGCTCGGCGCTGCTGCCAACGCCGTTGCGCGCTCCGCCCCGCCGCCGGCTCGGGCTGCCGCCGCCGCCCCTCCATGGGAGCCGGAGCCCCGGCCCCGCCGCTCGCCCCCCTCCTGGCCCCCCGGCCCCCCCGGCCCGGCCACCAACTTTGCCTCAGGAGGCGCCTCCAAGGCGCCGCTTCCCCTCCTGCGCGCCCTCAACTTTGCCGAGTTGCCAGCAGGACCGGGCTGTGCGCGCAAGGGCGGGGGCCGTCGCTGCGCCTCCTCCTCCTCCTCCTCCTCCTCTTCCTCCTCCTCCTCCTCCTGCCGGCCTCGGCTCCTCCCTGGCGCCCTGCTCGTCCCTCCCCCACCCCCTCCCCGGCCGTGCCCGGGCTGCCCTCGCCAGCGCCGCAGCCCCTTCCCCGGCTGGCGCGCGGCGGGCTCCCTCCCTGCGTCTCGCGCAGGCGGCCGGCCGGCCTGGCGGTCAGCACGCAGCGGCGGGGGAGGCGCCTCGGTGCCAAGGGGGGGGGTGTCTCCTCTGTCCACCCCCCCCGCCACGCCCCTCGCCGCGGAGGCCGGGCCAATGAGCGGGCTGGGAAGGAGCCCCCGCTCCGGATAGGGTCGCCGGGTCCCTCTTCGCCCCCGAGGTTTTGGGGGCTGGGGGCTGAGGAGGGCGGGGTTTGGGGAGGGGAGGGGCTTCCATGCCGTCGATTAGGGTTGCCAGCCTCCGGGTACTAGCAGAGGGTCTCCTGCTGTTCAAGCGGATCTCCAGCCGGTAGAGATCAGCTCACCTGGGGGAAAGGGCTCTGTGGCGTTGAAGCCCCTCCCCTCCCCAGCTCCACCCCAAAAATCAACCGCCGATAGCAAAGAGGGACTTTGGCAACCCTAGCCGTAGAGTCCGGTTGCCAAAGCGGGACTTTGGCAACCCTAGCCGTAGAGTCCAGTTGCCAAAGCGGGACTTTGGCAACCCTAGCCGTAGAGTCCAGTTGCCAAAGCGGGACTTTGGCAACCCTAGCCGTAGAGTCCAGTTGCCAAAGCGGCCATTTCCTCCAGGGGAAAGGATCTCTATCGGCTGGAGATCAGCAAAGAGGGACCTGGCAACCCTAGCCGTAGAGTCCAGTTGCCAAAGCGGCCATTTCCTCCAGGGGAACGGGTCTCTATCGGCTGGAGATCAGCAAAGAGGGACCTGGCAACCCTAGCCGTAGAGTCCAGTTGCCAAAGCGGCCATTTCCTCCAGGGGAACGGGTCTCTATCGGCTGGAGATCAGCAAAGAGGGACCTGGCAACCCTAGCCGTAGAGTCCAGTTGCCAAAGCGGCCATTTCCTCCAGGGGAACGGGTCTCTATCGGCTGGAGATCAGCAAAGAGGGACCTGGCAACCCTAGCCGTAGAGTCCAGTTGCCAAAGCGGCCATTTCCTCCAGGGGAACGGGTCTCTATCGGCTGGAGATCAGCAAAGAGGGACCTGGCAACCCTAGCCGTAGAGTCCAGTTGCCAAAGCGGCCATTTCCTCCAGGGGAACGGGTCTCTATCGGCTGGAGATCAGCAAAGAGGGACCTGGCAACCCTAGCCGTAGAGTCCACTTGCCAAAGCGGCCATTTCCTCCAGGGGAACGGGTCTCCATCGGCTGGAGATCAGCAAAGAGGGACCTGGCAACCCTAGCCGTAGAGTCCACTTGCCAAAGCGGCCATTTCCTCCAGGGGAACGGGTCTCTATCGGCTGGAGATCAGGTGTCATAGCAGGAGATCCCCCAGCTACTACCTGGATGTTGAGAAAACAAATTAGACACCACTGTACCAGTATCAAGGGATTAGGAAATCAGTACAGGAGCGAAGCCAGTTTAAACAAAGTGCAAAATTCTTTATAAGCTACCGCATGTAGTTCAAGACAAAACGTGACAGATTATACATCAAAACCCACAAAAAAATCCATATATACATATGTACAGAAGTTGTCTAACATAATTGTCTCAATTGTGAGTACAAAATCTTCTTTGTTGACGACAAATATCAGGTGAAAAGCCAGAGATCATCAATTTGTGGATGTTGGCAACTCCAGATAAGATGTACTTATATGGTCAAAGATAGGACATTTTGGAAGACTTTCATTCATAGGGTCGCCATGAGTCGGAAGCGACTTGATGGCACTTAACACACACACACATGGTTTTCTGTGTGCTTTTGGGTTTTGCTTCTTATTGCACAGAAGTGTCTTATTTTTTTGTAACCAGGTAGTAGCTGGAGATCTGCTAATGCAACTGATCTTCAGCTGATAGAGATCAGTTCCCATGGAGAAAATGGCCGCTTTGGCAATTGGACTCTATGGCATTGAAGTCCCTTCCCTCCCCAAATCCTGCCCTCCTCAGGCTCTGCCTCAAAAACCTCTCACCGGTGGCTAAGAGGGACCTGGCAAACCTAGCTCCGAAGGGGCAGCACGCATACTGCTGAGCTCTGGGAACCGGCTCCTCATCAAGAGGAGACCCTCAAGAAGAAGCTCCTGCGTTTGGATGGAGAGCTTTAATACAGCGGGGCGCAAAAACCTGCCCCTTTCTCCGCCCCCACAACTTGGCATACACCAGTGAGAGACAGATGTGGACGATAGCCAAACATAAGAACATATAAAGGTCCAGTTGGATCAGACCAAGGTCCATCAAGTCCAGCAGTCTGTTCACACAGTGGCCAACCAGGTGCCTGAATGGGACCTGAGGATATGGTTGTCAACCTCCAGGTGAGGCCGAGAAATATAAAAAGCATATTTTGGGTAGCCTGTGAACCAAAGCTGTCTTCTGCAAGAAATGCCTCAATGGACACTCACTACTTTGCCTGTACTGGAGTTATACATGTGTGAATTGAGGGAAAGGGTTGTGGGTCAGTGGTAGAGCATCTCTTCTGAATGTAGAAAGTCCCAGGTTCAACTTCCCCACTTCTCCAGTGAAAAGGATCAGGCTTGAAAGACCTCCACCCCGTGGAGACCTACTGCCAGTAAGAAGAGGCAAAACTGGCCTTGATATACCCAAGGCGTGACTCAGTAGAAAGGAGCTTCATGTTCATATTACAGCTGGGAGGGGCAGTGACTCAGTGGTTGAGCACATGCCTTGCACACAGATAATGCCAGGTTCAATCGCTTGGCATCTCCAGGTAAAAATGATGAGAAGAAAGAGATCCCGGAGAGCCACTTCCAGTCTTAGAAGACAGTACTAATGAAATGGTCCTGTTCACATTTTAATGTCACCTTTTTGAATGGAAACGCCTGTGCATTTTTCAACCTGTTTAGCACTATTGGCCTTGGCCTTATTTTTATCTCCTAGCTTGGAAAACTGACATACGAATTAAGAAGAGGAGGTTGAGGGGGGGGACATGATCGCTCTCTTTAAGTATTTGAAGGGCTGCCACTTAGAGGAGGGCAGGGAGCTGTTCCTGTTGGCAGCAGAGGATAGGACTCACAATAATGGGTTTCAGTTGCGGGCGGGAAGGTACCGGCTGGATATTAGGGGAAACATTTTTACAGTAAGAGTTGTTTGACAGTGGAATCGGCTACCTAGGGAGGTACTAAGCTCCCCCTCACTAGCAGTCTTTAAGCAGAGGCTGGAAAAACACTTGTCAGGGATGCTCTAGGCTGATCCTGCATTAAGCAGGGGATCAGACGAGATGGCCTGTATGGCCCCTGATTCTATGCTTTGGTTGCTTATCTGGTGAGTCTCCCTTATTCGCCAGCACCCCTTTTCCATCACCAGAATCACCTGCAACAGGGCTAGTTGCAAGTATCGGAGGGCCCTGGGCACAGAGTACCCAGCACCCCCCCACCCATGCTCACTACTGGGGCCCCTTTCTTACCCACCCATGTTGCCACCTCCCTGTGTTACCACATGTGCCCCCTTTTGTGTGTATTGACACATGTGGACACTCTGAATTTGGGACACTCAACCAGAACCAGTTTGGGGGATATAAGCTCAGTGTCTTCCTGTTTCCATAGCCTGGCTAGCTTGGAAAGTTAAGAGAAATAATAGGGCTGCACTAGTAACAGGAGATAAAAATAAAACCAAGGCCAATGGTGCAAAGTATGTTAAAATTTTGTCGAAGGCTTTGTTAAAATTATTATTCAGAATATAATTGTTCAGAATAGAAAGGTTCTTTCATTAGCAACTTGCTAAAGAATTTATGTTCATTTGAAGGACTACTGTAATAACTACAGATTCCCCTGAAGAAGCCTCTTGAGTGAAACGCGTAGGGAAATTCTGTTCTGAGTAACAAAATGTTTTTAACCTATTTTGCACTATTGGCGTTGGCCTTATTTTTATTTCCTAGCTTGGAGTGGGGAAACAAATCCAGTTCACCAGATTAGCCTCCGCCGCTCATGTGGAAGAGTGGAGAATCAAACCCGGTTCTCCAGATCAGAGTCCACCACACCAAACCATCGCTCTTAACCACTACACCACGCTGGCAACTGTGGGTCTGATGCTGCCACAGAAGTGGAACCTAAGTGACACCAGGCTGCAGCTTGGATGGTGGTACAAAATGGGCATAAAATATATAACAATTTGCCAGCAATTAAAATAGCATTATTGTGTAATGCTTCCTTTTTATTATGCTTGCAAAATGATTTTCCAGGCCTGAGAGCCAGTCTGGCATGGTGGTAAGAGTGCTGGAGCAAGATGTGGAAGATCCAGGTTCGAATCCCTACTCCCCCCTGAAACTCACTGAGCCAGTCTCTCAGCCTGATCCACCTTGCAGAGTTGTTGTTGTTTTAAATATTTTTATTTCAATAAAAATAGAAGAAGAAGAGTTGGTTTTTATATGCCAACTTTCTCTACCACTTAAGGGAGACTCAAACTGGCTTACAGTCATCTTCCCTTCCCCTCCCCACAACAGACACCCTGTCAGGTAGGTGGGGCTGAGAGAGTGACTAGCCCAAGGTCACCCAGCTGGCTTCGTGTGTAGGAGTGGGGAAACAAATCCAGTTCACCAGATTAGCTTCCACCGCTCATGTGTAGGAGTGGGGAATCAAACCCGGTTCTCCAGATCAGAGTCCACCACTCCAAACCACCACTCTTAACCACTACACCACACTAGAAAAAGAAATAGTAATTAGAAAAATGGAGAACAATACAATACATAAAAAGGAAAAAGATTCTGGGTAAGCATACATTTGATTTGATAAAAATTACAATAATTTTTATCCTACTTGTAAACTATGTTATGCCAAGTTTCTAGCCTCATAATAATAAATCCTCTTAGTTTTTTACTTGCTCGTTCATTCTCTATATTGTTAATATTTTAACAGTAACACAATAATACTCGCCTTCTCTGCATATTCTACTAATTTTAACATTAGTGCTAACTTATTTTTAAATTAATATCTACTTCTTACTTCTCTGGAATAAAATTATATCCCACCATACTCAATTATACAGAATTTTATGAAACATATGAATGATAAAGCTTCCAATTATTTTGAAACTCTTCACTGGGTCTTTTATTCACTTGCAGATAGGGTTGCCTTTTCGCCACCGGCGGGAGATTTTTGGGGTGGAGCCTGAGGAGGGTGGGGTTAGGGGAGGGGAGGGACTTCAATGCCATAGAGTCCAGTTGCCAAAGCGGCCATTTTCTCCAGGTGAACTGATCTCGATCGGCTGGAGATCAGTTGTAATAGCAGGAGATCTCCAGCTAATACCTTGTTATATCACTAGCTCCGTCAGTTGTTTATTGCCAGCTTTTCCTGCAATACCTGGAGGTTGGCAACCCTACTTGCAGAGTTGTTGTGAAGAGCAAAGTATGGACGGAGCCGTATATCCTGCCCTAAGCTTCTCGGGGAGGGAGGTAGAATGTATAGATAAATGCTAAGAGTGAAATTTCTGTGTGGAGATATGTCTACAGTTTATTACTATGAACATCACTGCTAGTAGGAGAGAAAAAGAAAATCGGAAACATGTGCAATCAGACAATGGTCGCCAGTAAGTTTTTTTGCACAACAACTTCTAAGCAGCAGATGTCTGAACATAACCCCCTCTCAAAAACCACCCCAGCAACTTTGAGCTGGTCTGGCTGGATTCACTCATATTTTCCATGATAAACTGAAGGATCAAGTAGATGTCAGACAATGCAGTAGAACATGGTTAGGAGAAGTGCTGTATTATGTGCCTACAGTATGCCTGATGTCCTTAAAAAGGCTCATTTCCTCACCAGACTTCATGTTCACCAGGAGACATTGATATAAATCTGGCACATGGTGTGAATCAGCTCTTACAGCGATCCTCCTTAATGAACGACAGAAAATCAAATTCTCCTGAAAAGTGATGAGATACATTTACGGTGGCCATTAAAGATGGGAAAGAAACTGAAGGAGGGGCTGTGACTCAGTGATAGAGCATCTGCTTGGCATATAGAAGGTCCCAGGTTCAATCCCCGGCATGCCCAATTAAAAAGATCAGGCAGTAGGTGATGTGAAAGGCTTCAACCTGATACTTTGGAGAGCTGCTGCCATTCTGGGTAGTAGGGTTGCCAGGTCCCTCTTTGCCACTGGTGGGAGGTTTTTGGGGCAGAGCCAGAGGAGGGTGGGGTTTGGGGAGGAGAGGGACTTCAATGCCATAGAGTCCCATAGCCAAAGGGGCCATTTTCTTCAGGGGAACTGATCTCTATCAGCTGGAGATCAGTTGTAATAGCAGGAGATCTCCAGCTAGTACCAGGAGGTTGGTAACCCTACTGGGTAGACAGTACTGATCTTGAAGGACCAATGGTCTGATTCAGTAGAACGCAGCTTCATGTGTCATGTGAGTGGCAAATGGCATGAAACGGGGTTTCTGGAATGTCCTATGGCATGATGGAGGGAATTGGGAATGCTAGTAGGGTTCAATAGATCCAGGGAATAGCCAAACCAAGGAACAAGAAAACAGCACAGGTGCGCCACAGATAGAAATGAAACAAAGGAGGAAAGGAAGGTTAGTGTTTAGAACAGAACAGTCGTAGAAATACCGCTGCTGAGTCTCCATGTGCAGAGAAGAGTGACAGCTGAATGACATTCTAGTGCTCTGTGAACGAAAAGTTGTGTGTCTGTGAGTTCTGACTTATGAAAGCTTCTGCAGGAATAACGTTTGTCAGTCTTTAAGGTGCCCCCTGGACATAGGGTTGCCAGGTCCCTCTTCGCCACCGGTGGGAGGTTTTGGGGGCAGAGCCTGAGGAGGGCGGGGTTTGGGGAGGGGAGGGACTTCAATGCCATAGAGTCCAACGGCCAAACCGGCCATTTTCTCCATGGGAACTGATCTCTATCTCCTTGAGATCAGTTGTAACAGCGGGAGATCTCCAGCTAGTACCTGGAAGTTGGCAACCCTACCTGGACTCCTGTTTTATCTTTCTGCTACAAACTCTCACGGCTGCTCTTCTGGAATGACCATCTTCTATGCTGCTTTTCTGACTTGTTGCTCATTTTATATCCCGTTTGTTTATGCTTTTTAAAAACACCCCTTAGCTTGGTTGTGTCTGGACAGCTTTCTTCCAGCTCCCTTATTTATTTATTTAGTTAGTTAGTTTTGTATCCCATCCTGACTCCCCGGCCAAGGCCGGGCTCAGGGCGGCTTGCAACATCATAACCAATACAATAAAACAATAAATACAATAAAATCACCATGAAAATCACAAACTTCAGCCCTATATACTCAATATAACAGAATGGTGCTCATTTGCAATATAAAGGCCATTACAGGGGCTGCTGACAGCCAAACCCATTTTAGTTGGTAATAGATACAAAACAGTAAAAGTGGGGAAACGGTAGAGAGGCCAGCACTGATGGAAGACTGCAGCTGTCCTCACCCTAGGGTCGCCAATCTCCAGTTACTAGCTGGAGATCTCCTGTTATTACAACTGATCTCCAGCCGATATAAATCAGTTCACCTGGGGAAAATGACCACTTTGGCAATGGGGCTCTATGGCTTTGAAGTCCCTCCCCTCCCCAAACCCCACCTTCCTCAGGCTCCGCCCCATAAACCTCCCACTGGTGGCGAAGAAAGACCTGGCAAGTGGCAACCCTACCTCAGCCATCGGCTTGATGGAGTAACTCCGTCTGAGGAAAGTTTTAAGATCCTGCAGGGCCCTAGCCTCAGCAGAAAGGGCGTTCCACCAGGCCGGGGCCAGGGCTGAAAAAGCCCTAGCCCTGGCTGAGGATAGTCATCCTGCTCTTTCTCCTCCTCCTTCTGCAATGCTGCTTTGTCTTTTAAAGTTGCATTCAGCAGCAGTCCCATCTCTGCCTACTTCTAAAGGATGTTTGCTTCTTGGTTGCTGGGTTTTGCACGCGCTCTTTCAAACCCTTACTCTCGCACACAGTACTCTGCGGCTTTCAAACAATATTGTTCACCTTTTAGAGCTAATCCCCCCCCCCCCGTGTTCCACTATGCCTGGTAGATTCGCTAGCACTGAAGATGAAATTACCAGTATCTGCGCTTGACGGAAGAGGGATAATGCAGCTGAGAGTGGATTCTTTAATTGTGAGCTAAGGCGGCATCAGGCTTCATGAAAACGCAAATAACAATGTAAAAGGCCTGCATTTTTAAAAATCAAAATGAAAACCACGCAAGCGTGACAAAAAATATCAAGAGACAAGTCTGAATGCAAAGCACGAGGGTTTGGGGGGTGAAAGAGGTGATCTGTGCTCGGCTGTTGTAGGTCAGATAACATAAACATGCCAAACTCATTGTATGTCCAAGAACTTTCTGACAGTTTGAGCGGTCCCTCACAGTTTGAGCGGTCCCTCAGGAGATGATGGGCTCTCTTGCTTTGGAGGTTTTTAAGCAGAGGCTAGATGGCCATCTGGCAGCAGTGCTGATTCTGTGAACTTAGGCTACACATCATGAGAGGGAGGGCAGGAAGGGAACATGGAGAGAAGCCTCCCCTCCTGATTGTAAGATATGGGGAAGAAAGTCCTGGGAGAGCTGTTCCTTTGTGGAATTCAAGGGGATTTTTAATTTCAGGCTAATAATTATCAGCTCCGTAAATGGAGTCAGGAAGCAAATTGGAAGTCGACAGCTGGGGTGTAATATTCTCTGCAACCTTAGCTGGTTGGTGAAGGCAGCTGCAACATTTGCACTAGCAGAGGTGTCCAGATTGTCTTCTAAAGCATCCCCAGGTACTCACTGCGGCAGCTGACAGCACAGTCCTAAGAAAACTTTCCTGGGAGTAAGTACTGTTGAATAGACTTGAGTAGGATTCTAAATAGATCTGCGCTCGAGACCCAGCATGGTGTAGTGGTTAAGAGCGGTGGTTTGGCGCTATGGACTCTGATCTGGAGAACCGGGTTTGATTCCCCACTCCTCCACATGAGTGGTGGAGGCTAATCTGGTGAACTGGGTTGGTTTCCCCACTCCTACACATGAAGCCAGCTGGGTGACCTTGGGCTAGTCACAGTTCTCTTAGAGCCCTTTCAGCCCCACCTACGTCACAGGGTGTCTGTTGTTGGGAGGGGAAGGGAAGGCGATTGTAAGCCGGTTTGATTCTTCCTTAAGTGGTAGAGAAAGTCGGCATATAAAAACCTCCTCCTCCTCCTCCTCCTCTTCTTCTTCTTCTCCTCCTCCTCCTCCTTCTCCTTCATCTCCAAGTGACAACTTTAGAATGTGGTTAAAAAAATTGACTACAGGTAAAACTAAGCCATACACTGGACTACCAGGGAATGAGTGCCGATGTAAAGGCCTGAGGAAGATCATTGTAAAATGTCATTCCTTTGTGGTAGGCATGTTAGTCTGTTGCAGCAGAAGCAAAAGCTTAAAAACTTACAGATTTCTATGTGTTATTCTTTCAGGTGCCACAGAATTCTTCTTTTGTTTTTGTTCTGATTTTCTTATGCAGTTCTGATTATCCAGGTATCTTTATTATTATTATCCTTGTTTATGACTGGAGGGTGGGGTAATCAATTTCACTCTCTTACATGTTTGGGCAGACATTGCTCAACTAATTTTAGCTGGACTGGAGCCAGAATAGTCTAGTAACCTTCATTTATTTGTTTATTACTAGGCTACACGGCTAGCAGATTGATAAAACGTGTCTGCTGTTGATGCCAGAATTTTTTTTATTTGGCTCCAATTAATACTTTTGTTTCTAGATGCATTTTCATATACATTTGTAGAATGTAGGTCAACATCATCTACAGCTTTTGTGAGTTTAAATTTATGATAGCTTTTCTTCAGTTATTATAGGTGTGGTACAGTCTCTGTCATCCTTTCGTGCTCGGACGAATGTTTTGTACATAGCAAACGTATGATTTGCTCTGCAATCCTAAATCAGGTTACACCTTTCTTAGCCCATTGACTTCAACAGCCTTAGAAGGATGCATGTCTGCTTAGGATGGCCCTGTCAGTTACTTTTGAGAATTGCTATATTTGACATGCCGTCTCTCGGCATTACTCCTGAGGAGCAGCAGCATATAGCTCGAAATTCACTGATTTTGCCAAATACGTTTTTGTAACACACTCACCCCTATATTCAATGGCCAAAGTTATTCCTTAGCTATGAGGCACAGTATGTTACAGCCCATTCCTGAAAACTGGGCTGAAAGTCCATAGGAGGTGGCATGACTTCGCCTCCAGCGTAAGTGCGTGTAATCGCGTGATTAAACGCACTTATGCTGGCGGCGAGGCCAGGCCCACCAGCGGCAGAACGCCATGGGACCGCGCCTCCCCCTCCACCGGCGCGGCCTCTTCAGATACGGCCAGATACACTGGTGCTGGGAACAGTGGTGCTGCACTTGCTTTTGAGCAGGCGCAGCCTCGCTGTTTTCAATGGGGCTTTTAGCCCCAGCAAAACAAAAAAAGCCGTGAAACGGCTTTTTTGTTTTGTTTTACGGTGTGCGCGAATCGGCTTAGGAAGAGGCGCTGCTGTGCCTCTTCCCCACCGACTCCGCACGCCATTGTTTCAGGAATGGGCTGTAAGTATAACAGTAAGGTAGTTTAATAATTAAAGGCTCCTGCAAGCCTGACCAGATCTCTCTAAAAAGGAGGACTCCCACTGTGTCTCTTTATGATTTACTGTGATGACCTTCCAGTAAGTCTCCTTGGAGCTATGCAACTTTACTAAATCATTATGTTGAGTGTGATTGTATCAGTCTGGTGGAAAGGCACACCACCACCACCGGCCTTAGAAGAGGCTGCGTGTTGACTCTCTGGATGAGTCACTGTTCTGGGCTGGCTTCTTCCGAATCAGCGTACCAGGATAATGAAAAGGTGTGGGCTCCATGGACTTGGGTTCTTGCTCATGTAACCTAAGGCCTAGTTCTTATTAAGTTAGTAAATCTATGTCTGGGCTGTCAAGCTTCGGATTGCAGGTGGGGGCTCTCTTTTTCTTATTTTTATTTTATTTCCTAGCTATATAAAAGACATAACACCAAAACAAAAACAAAGGACACATACAATACCTCACATTACATACATCTAAATTAACATACACAAAGGTCTAAAACGCATGGTCCCTTAAAACACTTTCTTCCATGTTCCAGCCAGGATAAAATTAACCCAGGCTGGTGGGGGGGGGAACTGTACGCATTACCTTGAATGATCTGGGACGAAACTGTGTGCTGATCCATCCATGAAACCAGAAAATGCGAGAGATGTGTACTTCCTGTTAAGTTAGCATCACCCCCGCCCCTGGTGATTGGTCGGTTCAAATGAATATTCGAGAGGGGGGGGAAAGGTGGAGAGCCCGCGCAGGGAGGGGGAAGACTCAGCCCGTGTAATGTGTGCGCTCGTTCAGTTTATCTGAAACGAGCCAGGAATAACGGTTTGACCCGGGAATTGCAAAAACTGGGTTCGTTTGGCGTCAAGACAGGCGCCAACAGTAAATAAGGTACTGTCCGTTCGCAAAGATTTGATCCTGGGTGAAACAGGGAATAAACAGGGAAGAAAGTGGGTTAAGGGACCATGCATTTTAGACCAAAACAAGCTTTAACTGAGTGAACATGTCCCTTCACCATCTTCCCTTCAATACACTCTTATAACTTTCTGTCATAAATGTTACTGCTTTATGATAATGAGTTAACTGCTTTTCATTCAATCATTCTATCTTGGGTTGCCAGCTCCAGGTTGGGAAATACCTGGAGATTTTTGGGGTGGAGCCTGAGAGCAGGGTTCGGGGAGGGGAGGGACTTCAATGCCATAGAGTCCAATTTCCAAAGCGGCCATTTTCTCCAGGAGAACTGATCTTTATCAGCTAGAGATCAGTTGTAATGGTGGGAGATCTCCAGCTAGCACCTGGAGGTTGTAATCAAACAGCGGCTTACAAGTGCTAGTCAGGAGTGTGGAATTCAAAATATAACACAAGACAGTTATTTCCAAAATAAGGAAAACATACAATTGCAATTCTTGCTATTAAAGGTGTATCTTGGAAACAATTTCAAAAGTCACAATTCTTGAGCAAAGAAATGTATATCGCAATTGGTCTAATTTAGACCCCAATTCCTAGCATAAGGCTTAACAATACAAAATATAAAAGCTCAAATGCTCAATCCTTATTCAGTCCGTATAAATAAATCCATATAAGTGTGTCAGTAGGCAATGGAAACAAGACGTAATACAATGGAGATCCGGTATAATTCCATTTCGTGTAAACTTTTTCAAGCCTTCAGTCTTTCCGTGCACTATTCATTCAATGCATGAAGGAGTGTACCTTTCCTATGTTACCCTTCGTGGGAACTAATCTGTATCCAGCACTTTGAAATTTATTACTAAGATGTGCAATATTAGAGGAACATGCTTGAAGGAATGATGAAGAATTCAATTGCAAAGAATTTGAAACGGCCGTATCCTCCATGAAGTTATTCCTCCTTGAATATTTAATATCTGTTATAACTGCTCACTTACCTGCATGAGACGAATACAGAAGAATGATGTACATACTTTGAGAGACATTGAGAGACATTGCACTTTTGAATTGAACTGTTCCTGGTTACTACCATCCTTGAGATGATTTTGTATGTTTGTGCATGGTATATTTGTATGTGTGGTTCATTTGTGTATTTATGAGTGTGTATTATATTAGACACAGTAGCATATAAACATTCTTTGCACCTATATGTGTTTTTCGCTCCTGTACTGATTTCCTAATCTCCCGATACCAGTACAGTGGTGTCCATTTTCTCCCCCAGTACCTGGAGGTTGGCAACCCTAATAATCAGACAGGCTCAGAATATGGTAACTACACACACACACACTGTTTAAAGTTGGGTTTAATATACAACGGAGGAAAAACAAGTTAGCATACATCTGACATTTTAGCCCATGAGGGCTCAGTTGTGCCACAGTAAATCTGTTAGTGTTTTAAGGTACCATGAGATTCTTGGGGTGGGGATGGGTGGGTGGTGGGTGGGAAGGTTTCCCTTTTGAAAGTTAACAAGGTGAGAACTGATGATATGAAGCATCCCCAAGAATGAATCTCATCTCTTCCACTCTCTACTTCCAGCTGGGGTGTTAAACAGGAATTCAACACTTAATCTCAACATTTCTTGCAGAACTGAAGTGTGAACGCCAAACAATTGCTACCTCGCCAAGAAGGGAGCCAATCCCTTTTATTTTGTCCTGAAGAGAAACCCCACCCATAAGCCCTATTCAACTGGGGAGGCATTTTCAATTAAGATTTTAGGGACATCCCAGAATGGTGCTACTGGAGAACAATGCAAAGTTTGGCACCCGGTTGCTATTGCAATAGAAAGCAACAGTTGACAAGTTACAAAGGGAACAATCCAGCCAAAGAGAAGCACTTTTAAATCCTATTGGTTGCTTTGGGGAGGGCTTGAAGAATGGGCTTAACGCTCCCAACTGACATCAAATGGAACTCAAAAGCGGTTCGTTTTGCCTGGCTCACAACCAAAGAAACTAAGACTTAATCCGTTTTACACTTGAAAGAATCGACATAGGGATTCTACTTGATTACTGAAAAAAGCATTTGTATCCACCAACGATGAGCCAGTCTCCTTTCGGGCTTTCCTTGATTTGCCGTCTTGGTACTTCACTCTTAAGAATCTGTAGCACTGACCGAGTGCATTCCAATTGCTTCTTCATTTACATAACGTCAGATTTTTGCAACAAGGTTAGGTCAATCAATACTCATGAAAGCTCATATTGAAATAAATGTTGTTAAGTCTTGAAGGGGCCACTGGACTTTTCCTTTGTCATCCAATAAAGCCATCTCTATACAGCAAAGAGGGGGATGAAGCCAATGCTTCCACATGGCTAGGACTGCCAGCCTCCAGGTGGTGGCTGGAGATCTCCTGCTATTACAACTGATCTTCAGCCAATAGAGATCAGTTCCCCTGGAGAAAATGTCTGCTTTGGCAATTGGACTCTATGGCATTGAAGTCCCTCCCATCTCCAAACCTCACCCTCCTCAGACTCCACCCCCAAAATCTCCAGTTATTTCCCAACCTGGCGCTGGCAACCCTACATATTATGAGTGGAGGATGGCACTTAAACCAGGGCCTCCTCTGCATTGGCATCTCAACTCTCCCAATGTACTCCCCATACCCTGGCATTTAGCCTTTGGTGCTGCAGGTCCTAGATTTTTAAAAGTTCTTGTTCACCTAGGCTTGGGGTTGATTCTGTTTTCCCCTTCTTCTCACCTGTTGAGAGGTTATTTTTGGATGCTGGGTTGTTATTCTATGAATGTCTTAGTTCGATATGTGCTTCTCCCCACCCAACAAAACATACAAACATAAACATCAAATTATTACATTGTACTGGAACTTACTTTATAATTGCAATTCAGTTATCAACTTCTTTAAGTTATATTTGTATATCTGACAATGCATTTCTTAAATGCTTACAGTGTATTATTTTTATTGGTTAACAGCTATATAGTCAAGGCATACTTTCCATTTTTCATAGAACTCAGAGGTTGATCTGTTATGCACTAAAGGCGTTAATTTAGCCATGGTTGCATATTCTGCTACTTTGTCCATTCAATTGCACCTGCTTTCCACTTTCTTGAGTACTCCACTCTTGCCACTGTCACCATATACCAGCGTGGTGTAGTGGTTAAGAGCGGTGGTTTGGAGTGGTGGACTCTGATCTTGATTCCCCACTCCTCCACATGAGCGGTGGAGGCTAATCTGGTGAACTGGATTTGTTTCCCCACTCTTAGACACGAAGCCAGCTGGGTGACCTTGGGCAAGTTACAGTTCTATTAAGAGCTCTCTCAGCCCCACCTACCTCAGAGGGTGTCTGTTGTGGGGAGGGGAAGGGAAGGTGATTGTAAGCTGGTTTGAGTCTCCCTTAAATGGTAGAGGAAGCCAGCATATAAAAATCAACTCTCCTCCTCCTCCTCCACCTCCTCCTCCTTATCACCATCATCATCATCATCATACATTTTCAGGATATTACTGTTTTTGAGTGTGGCTAGGTATATTGTTATTTATACTTGTTTATAATTTTAAAAGTTACAATTTATTAGCTGCCTTGGAAACCTTCAGGCATGATATTAATCCCACACATCAAACCCATCAAGCAGATCTACACAATCGGCTGAAATTGCTTCACACAGCTTGACAGGCACAACAGAAGAGGCCTCATGACTTGGGACACACCAACACAAGCCCATTTGCCACGTACTCTGGCCTTACAGGTGCCTGACGGTGCCCCGCCCCACCCAGTTTCCCCACCATTTCAGAAATGCAGCAAAAACAAGAGGTTCCTCCTCGTGGGGAGGAGCTGTGGCTCAATGGTCGAGCATCTGATTGGCATGCAGAAGGTCCCAGGTTCATTCCCGGCATCTCCCGTTAAAGGGACTAGGTAAGTTGGTGATGTGAAAGACCTCTACCTGAGACCCTGGAGAGCCGCTGCCAGTCTGAGTAGACAGTACTGACTTTGATGGACCAAGGGTATGATTCAGTATAAGGCAGCTTCATGTGTTCATGTGTTTTGGGGAGGGGCTGCGGCTCAGTGGTAGAGCATCTGCTTGGCAAGCAGAAGGTCCCAGGTTCAATCTTCGGCATCTCCAGTTAAAGGGACTAGGCAAGTAGGTGATGTGAAATACCTCTTCCTGAGACCCTGGAGAGCCGCTGCCAGACTGAGTAGACAATACTGACTCTGATGGACTAAGGGTCTGATTCAGTATTAGGCCGCTTCATGTGTTCATGTGAGCCACCCTATATGACTGGCCAGCTACAATGGACTTGGTCAGACACAAAACCTGCAATATGCTGAAACTGTTGCTGTACAAAGAAAGATACTCCTTTAGAGTCTTCCATAAGTATAGTTTTGGAACAGTATTTAATGCATTTTAAAAAAGCTAATTACAGATGAGTGGGTTATTTTAAACTGGGCTCTTTTTTATGGCTAAATTAGGTCTCACCTCTAGCCAAACCTTCCCCTAAGGAGTGTGACGGGTATGAAAGGGTTCTTTGTTTCTCAATTATGTAGCTTGTACAAGCTGAGCATCATTTTGCTTACAAGAAGCACTGCTTGTCCTTTGTCCCAGAGGGCTCAGTTTTATCTTCTGCCAGCTACAGCTAGGGTTGGCAACCTCCAGATTCTGTGTGTTGTGTTAAGTGCCGTCAAGTCGCTTCCAACTCATGGTGACCCTAAGAATCAAAATCCTCCAAAACGTCCTATCTTTGACAGCCTTGCTCAGATCTTGCAAATTGAGGGCAGTGGCTTCCTTTATAGAGTCAGTCCATCTCTTGTTGGGTCTTCCTCTTTTCCTGCTACCTTCAACCTTTCCTAGCACAATTGTCTTTTCCAGTGACTCCTGTCTTCTCATAATGTGTCCAAAATACGATATCCTCAGTTTAGTCATTTTAGCTTCTAGGGTCAGTTCAAGCTTGATTTGATCTATAACCCACTGATATGTTTTTTTTGGCAGTCCATGGTATCCATAACACTCTTCTCCAACACCGCATTTCAAAGGAATCTACTTTCTTCCTAGCAGATACTAGCTGGAAATAAAAGTGGGGTTTAAATCACGTATTCAGCTGTACACTTGTTGAGTGTAACATGAGACTGACTCAATGCATGTATAAAGAAAAATCAAGTGTACACTGTGTGCAGATGGTACATGTGTTCACTGTAACATGTGAACTGGGCTATAGTCCCAAGTGCCCACATTCTGGGTAGGTGATGAAGAAAAGTATCAGAAAGCTGCAACTAGGGTTACCAGCTCCAGGTTGGGAAATACTTGGAGATTTTGTGGGTGGAGCTTGAGGAGGGCGGGGTTTGGGGAGGGGAGGGACTTCAATGCCATAGAGGCCAAACGCCAAAGCAGCCGTTTTCTCCAGGGGAACTGATTTCTATCGCCTGGAGATCAGTTGTAATAGCAGGAGATCTCCAGCCACCATGTGGAGGTTGGCAACCCTAAAGTGAGCTGTGTGGAGACCAGGAATGCTGGTGGTGAGAACCAGGTAGGCAGGCGGCAACTTGGACGGTCTCGCCACCCTAATCCCTGTGGCATAAAGGGACATTAAGAATGGCAGTAACCTTCCTTGGGTGTTTGGGGAGGCTGCAAGGGCCGTTCTGTGGGGCACCCAGTTCCCCCGCAAATAATAGATACCTTGGAAGGGAAATCAGTGGGTGAAGTAGGGTTGCCAGGGCCCTCTTCGCCACTGGTGAAAGGTTTTTGGGGCGGAGCCTGAGGAGGGCGGGGTTTGGGGAGGGGAGGGACTTCAATGCCATAGAGTCCAATTGCCAAAGCGGCCCTTTTCTCCAGGTGAACTGATCTCTATTGGCTGGAGATCAGTTGTAATAGCAGGAGATCTCCAGCTAGTACCTGGAGATTGGCAACCCTAGGGTGAAGTAGGATAACATCACTGATGAGGTTTCTGTCCCCTGAGGCCATAATGGGATGGAAAGAAGAGATTGCTCAGATGATAGAGGTTTATAAAATTGTGAATGGGGGGAGAGAAAGTGTTTGGAGAGAACTTTTTCTTTCGTACTACTAGAAGTCAGGCTCCTCAACGAAGTTGCAGCAATAGACTGAGGAAAGACAAGGGGAAATCCTTCTTCACCCAACAAGTAATTAAATTGTGGGATTCATGGCTGGTGGGTGCAGCGATCTCCACTACCATTGAGGGCTTTAAAAGGGGGTTAGACAAATTCATAGAGGAGACGTCCATCAATGTCTAGTAGCTAGGGTTGCCAGGCTCCTCCTTGCCACTGGTGGGAGGTTTTGGGGTGGAGCCTGAGGAGGGCAGGGTTTGGGGAGGGACTTCAATGCCATAGAGTCCAATTAACCAAAGCGGCCATTTTCCAAGCCACCTGGCAACCCTACCATAACCTTAAGTGGTAAAGTCTAGGCATGGTCTTATTTTACCATACTGCCGTTACTGCACTGAGATGTAAATCCCTTCCCCCCCTCCCCAACACATTATCTGCTCCTCGGAAAGAGTTAAGAGCTGTGGAAAACATGGGACCTGTGGATCTAATTTATTTAGGCTTTTGATAAAGTTCTTGCAGAAGGCCATTAAGGAAATGAAGCAACTCTGCCGTGGGTGTTGAAAAGTCCTCGGAGGGATTAGGGGCTGGCGAAGAGATTGGAAGTAAAAACTGGGAACAAATGACCGAGCCTCAGAGCGGGAAGAGACTTGTAATGAGCTAAGCTGCCGGTGGGATCAGACTGAGGACAGCCAGGGCTCCCTAACTGTAATAATCTGTTTGACAGAATGAATAGTGAGCCGACATATTTTTGCTGATGATGTGAAATTATCTCAATTGGGGGAGATTTAAGGGAAATCCCAGAAGAATCTGGCAAAACCCAGCACTGTGGCAACTTCATGGAAAGAAAGGAAAGGCACATTGGTTCCGTATAGCCTTCTGCAGATGTTACCATGGGGTGTTACCGTTTCGTTCATCTGTTGTGGGAGCTTATCCGTCGCATCCGTCAGAAGCACACAGGTCCCCGTGAGTCACCTGATGCAGGTGAACCCACAATGATTGAATCCAGCAAGGCATGGATTTTGCATGTGAATTGTTTCTGGTTTGTGTGACGGGAAGCTGTACCCACATGCAAAATCCATGTGTTGCTCAGTTCACAGGTTGAGGGATCACATGTAATGCGCTCCTGACCCATGCAGCTGGTGGAGGACGCTAGTGTAACTAGAGTTGCTGGCGATTCTTGCAGCTACCCTACATCATTTCTGGGCTTCCCTGCCTGGTAGAGACCTCCAGGTACTAGCAGGAGATCTCCTGCTATTACAACTGATCTCCAGCTGATAGAAATCCGTTTCCCTGGAGAAAATGGTTGCTTTGCCAATTGGACTCTATGGCATTGAAGTCCCTCCCCTCCCCACAAACTCCACCCTCCTCAGGCTCCACCCCCAAAACCTCTCGCCGGTAGTGAAGAGGGATCTGGCAACCCTACCCAGACCCATGCATGTCTTTTGGTTCTTGCAGCTGGGGAGTGCGGGCAGACTGGTTGTGGCCTTCCCCCTCTGCAGTGTTTTCACCTCCTTGTTGCTATTGGCTGTATCGCAAAACTTAATGTACAGCCACCTAAGTAATGCGATTTTACCAATGGAAATCTGAAGTATGCCTCCACGGCTGTGTATGCCTTCTCTCTTCCCTTTATTCCAGCATTCATTTGGCTCTTTGACTGTATCCTTCTTCACAGTTCTCCATCTCCCAAATTCTCCATCTCTGGGGGGAAGGAAGTCAGCATGATCTGGGAAATGTTCCAGGCACCTCTTCATAATGAAAGCCCCCTAAGTCACTTACATGGATGTTCGTCACAAATGGATGTCTTCTTTCCAACTCTTGGCAACTGCCTCTGCCGAGAACACTTCAGAGGCACCTCAGTGAAGAACTGAAGAAGAAGAAAAAGAAGAAGAAGAGTTGGTTTTTATATGCCGACTTTCTCCACCACTTAAGGGAGAATCAAACTGGCTTAAAATCACCTTCCCTTTCCTTCCCCACAACAGACACCCGGGGAGGTAGGTGGGGCCGAGAGAGTGTGACTAGCCCAAGGCCACCCAGCTGGCTTCATGTGTAGAAGTGGGGAAACAAATCCAGTTCACCAGATTATCCTCCGCCGCTCACGTGGAAGAGTGGGGAATCAAACCCGGTTCTCCAGATCAGAGTCCACCACTCCAAACCACCACTCTTAACCACTACACCACGCTGGCTGTAGCAACGTCTTTTCTGCAGCTAAGATGCTATTATCACCATTCTCTTGGCTGCGGCACTTTGACGCAAGGGAAAACGTTAAGTCTGTTATATTTCAGAACAAAAAAAAATGGCATCAGATATTTTCACTGCACACCACAGAGCTGTTTAAACAATTCAATTCCCACTCCAAAAGTGTGCAGGTTTTCCTAGGCAGGTTATTCCCCATCGTGGAGACAAGGGAGTGTTTGTGCGTGCGATTTCCAATAGCAGACACAGAGATACCATGCAAATTGAAAAGTATCCATTGAAAAGTATCCATGGAATCTTTTTTTTTTTTTTTTTTGGTGGCACAGAATTGTTCAGAAGGGCAATTTTTATAACAACCATAATAGGGCTGCATTATAACAAAATGGTCCAGGAAGGCACAAATATGAAAGGAATGGAACCATACCACTGTGTATGTCTTCATTCTTTGTTTCCGACTGCTATAATCCTGTCAAGTCACAGCTGATTTATGGTGACCCCGTGGAGTTTTCAAGGCAAGAAACGGTCAGAGGTGGTTTGCCATTGCCTGCCTCTGCTCAGCAACCCTGGATTTCCTAGGTTGTCTCCCATCCAAATACTAATCAGTGTGGTGTAGTGGTTAAGAGTGGTGGTTAGGAGTGGTGGACTCTAATCTGCTGGAGAACCGTGTTTGATTCCCCGCTCCTCCACATGAGCGGCGGACGCTAATCTGGTGAACCGGGCTGGTTTCCCCGCTCCTCCACACGAAGCCATCTGGGTGACCTTGGGCTACTCACAGTTCTCTTGGAGCTCTCTCAGCCCCACCTACCTCACAGGGTGTCTGTTGTTGGGAGGGGAAGGGAAGGCGATTGTAAGCTGGTTTGATTCTTCCTTAAGTGGTAGAGAAAGTCGGCATATAAAAACCAACTCTTCTTCTTCTTTTTCTTCCTCTTCCTCTTCTCAGTAGAAGGCAAGTTCATGCCAGAAAGTCTGAGATCAATGAAATCGAAAGTCAGCGAGACATATCGCACCCAGCAGTCTGTATGAGCCATGAGAACTTGGGGATATCAACAGCCATCTTCTGAAATCCCCACAACCATTTGTAAATCGCCCCAGTGCTGGTTCCTGCTGGGGAACACAACTGAGGGCATGTTTATGTGAGGACACCCTTCCAACCGTGACACAACCAGGGGAGAGGAGTGTGGTACAAACTGTGACATCTGGGAAAGACTGTTGTAGCTCTGTGTGATGCAAAGAGAAAGTGGCATTCCGAGGTGAGCAGCACAATAACACAATTTATCATCATTCTCCTGGCGTAAAATGCGCTTGGTGACAAGGCTTACTAATGGAAACAGATAGTTTTGTTGCTCTGCCGTTTGTATTCATTACCACACTTACTCAGCCTCTGCTTTTGGGGAGAGGTTTAGAAATGTATATAATTTAATTGTCACATTGGGCTAAGTTTTTGCATGTCGGGCGTCTGGTGTCATCAACATGCTGGGGTTCTGGGTCATAAAGAGTGACGCTGACACCCAAAGATAGCCGAGACCCAGTTAGAAACTTCACACAAACTTCTCCATAAGCAGGTTGAGAGCAACTGAACATGGCTGCAGGTATCTGAGCTGTGCTTTGGTCTGCTCTTCCTAACTTCAGGTATAAATTTTGGGTGTGGCCAGAGGTACAAGCAGGGTTGCCAACTCTGGACTGGGAAATACCTGGAGATTCTGGGGGCGGAGCTTGAAGAGGATGGGGTTTGGAGAGGGGAGGGACTTCAATGCCATAGAGTCCAATTGCCAAAGCAGCCATTTTCTCCAGGGGAACTGATCTCTATTGGCTGGAGATCAGTTGTAATAGCGGGAGATCTCCAGCTAGTACCTGAAGGTTACTATAAGTGGAAACACCTGTGCCACAGTCAATATAAATTGAAGAAAATGGCGGCACGCAGGCTCAAAGAAAGCAACAATGTTGAATAAAGCAATATAATGTAAAGGTATACAGGCATTAACCTCATGCCCTAATAAGAAATACAAACCAATATACAGCAAACAATATGCAATGTTTTTCAGTCCCCCACACTATAGAGAAACCAAAATACCCATAGGCAACTCCCACACGGGAGAAAGTAAAAGTACCTGAAGGTTGGCAACCCTAACAACATCGGCTCTCTATTTGCACTCTACATATGTAAAATCTATGCTTATGACCTGCTTTCCCGTCTTTTGCATGTTTCTGATGTGTCATCTTGCAGCCAGGATTTTGTGTTGAACTTCTGAACCTGGTTCTCCTTTACTGCTCTACAATTTGGACTTTGCTATGCACACCGGGGTTGCTTCCCAGGATTGCCTCTGGCCCAAAAGGCCAGTCCAGAACCTGACTGCTGGATTTTTATTACGGGGAAAAAACACCCCACCCTAGAATGTTAACTTGACATTCCTTTTCTAAGGCGAATGCTATTTCACAAAAGAAGATGGACATTTGGGAGAAAGAACGTGAAGTTCTGCAGCTACCGTAACTTCTTTAATTGCATCCGCATGGGAGGAAAATCTGCTCTAATGAGAAATAATTTGAGACGGCTAAGGAGAAGAAAAGGTGATTTCAAGAATTGCATTAGCAAGCAAGGTGAGCTTTAGCAAATGGAATCAGGATGAAAGGGAACTGCCAGAAAGTCTAATGAATGGGAGACGTGACTGACGGGATGAAATGCATTACCCCAAAGGACAAAAGGTTGAACGCTACCTTTTAAAACAGAAAATGCGCTGGGAAATTTTTTTAGACTCATTTAATACTCATTCCTTCTGAGAACTGTAAAGGAAGAAGGAAGCAGGAGATCTTCAACAGAGAATTCTCAGCCCCCTCACTAAACTACAGTTCCCAGGATTCTATGGGGGGGGGGGGCAGCTATGACAATTACTGGTAACAATCCACTGTAAGGCTATAGTGGAGCTCATGACAACTGGTGAAATAGAAGCGGCTTAAGTGACTCACAGTGCAATCCCGGGCAGAACAACTCCAGTCCAAGCCCACTGAAATCAATGGGATTAGACAGAGTAACTCTGTACAGGATTGCACTATGAGTTCTAGTCCCCCAGGATGTTCCCAGTTTGGTACAGATACAGAAGGAGAAGAAGAGCTGGTTTTTATATGCCGATTTCCTCTACCTTTTAAGGAGAACCAAACTGGCTTACAATCCCCTTCCGCTCCTCTCCCCACAACCGGCACCTTGTGAGGTTGTTGTTGAAGAAGAAGAGTTGGTTTTTATATGCCGACTTTCTCTACCACTTAAGGGAGACTCAAACCGGCTTACAATCACCTTCCCTTCCCCTCTGCATAACCGACACCCTGTGAGGTAGGTGGGGCTGAAAGAGCTCTTAATAGCACTGTAACTTACCCAAGGTCACAAAGCTGGCTTCGTGCTTATGAGTGGGGAAACAAATCTAGTTCACCAGATTAGCCTCCACCGCTCATATGGAGGAGTGGGGAATCAAACCTGGTTCTCCAGATCAGAGTCCACCGCTCCAAACCACCGCTCTTAACCACTACACCACACTGGCTCTCCATGTAGGTGGGGCTGAGAGTGTTCAGAGAGAACTGATTAGCCCAAGGTCACCTAGCTGGCTTCATGTTTAGGAGTGGGGAAACCAACTCAGTTCACCAGATTAGCCTCCCCCGCTCATGTGGAGGAGTGGGGAATCAAACCCGGTTCTCCAGAGTAGAGTCCACTGCTCAGTGTAGTGGTTAGACAGACTATGATCACAGGGACTTGGGTTAGAATTTCCACTCTGTTATGAATCTTGCTGGAAGACCTTGGGTCTCCACTTCAGGGAGACTCAAACCGGCTTACAATCACCTTCCCTTCCCCTCTCCACAACAGACACCCTGTGAGATAGGTGGGGCTGAGAGAGCTGTGACTAGCCCAAGGTCACCCAGCAGGCTTCGTGTGTAGGAGCGGGGAAACAAATCCAGTTCACCAGATTAGCCTCCACCACTCCTGTGGAGTGAACCCGGTTCTCCAGATCAGAGTCCACTGCTTCAAACCACCACTGTGCCTGGGCTCCTTAAAAGACTGCTCTGACAGGCATGAGGTAGGGATCTTTCATATCACCTATTACTTGATTTTAAAAAATTTAAAAACTGGCAACAACAGGGATGGAACCTGGGACCTTCTGCATTCAAAGCAGGCACCTTATCACTCAGTCACAACCCCACCTTTTAGCAAATACTGCACACAGTAGCAAATAACCATCTTCAAGTACTTGAAGGGCTGTCATGTAGAGGATGGTGCCAAGGTATTTTCAGTTGCCCCAGAGGGTCGGACCAGAACCAACGGGTTGAAATTAAATCAAATTAGTTTCCGTCTAGACATTAGGAAAAACTTTCTAACAGTTAGAGCAGTTCCTCAGTGGAACAGGCTTCCTCGGGAGGTGGTAAGCTCTCCTTCCCTGGAGGTTTTTAAGAACAGATTGGATGGCCATCTTTCAGCACTGCTGATTCTGTGACCTTGGGCAGATGATGAGAGGGAGGGCATCTTGGCCATCTTCTGGTCACTGGGTGTGTGTGTGTGGGGGGGGGAAGGTGGTTGTGAATTTCCTGCGTTGTGCAGGGGGTTGGACTAGATGACCCTGGTGGTCCCTTCCAACTCTGTGATTCTATGAAATACTGCACAAAGTATCTATGCACACACTGATGTTCCCTCCTCCAGCACCATCCTTACAGGAGAACTCTGGCTACTTCAAGGGAAGTCTTCATGGTGAGCCATTATGAGTTCCTGAATGGCCGATTCTGACCCAGAACGCCCCATTGTTCGCCATGCTTTCCAACTGGGATAAGGCAGGGGGGAAAGGGCTTCATCAGTTACATAAGCCCTCATTTGAAAAGAGAGACTAAATTAATTTCTGAACTGGGAGCTAACCCAGACTCCGCAGGAGCCGAGCTGGTGCTGCTGTCTGTCATCGCCTGGAAATTAGCCTGTCAAATATGATTAAGCATGCCAGGGGACGACTAAACTCACCCTCGAAAGCCGTTGGTTCAGCTATAAGGCAGAAATCAGTGTCTCTTCCTTATCCTCTTTCAAAGAATTATGTGTAGGCGATGCTTCGACTCTTTCCTTCCCTCTGCTGCCTGTCTTCTGGAGGATGCCGGAATAAGAATCAGCGCCTCTCTTACTCAACAGCAAGGTGTTGGTGGAGTATCTTCAGGGCAGATATGTGGATGTCAACATGGAAATTAAAGCTTTGCTGCTTTGCGTTCCTTTTGGGAATGGAAGCTGAAGTGGTTTGGCCTCTCTTTCTTTGGAACAAGAGTCCCGTGCGAAGATAACAGGCTTCTAACCTAAAGGGCGGTTTTGTCCTGCAAGAACTGTACTGACAACAAGACTTAGCCCAGTGGCTGTAAAACCCTATACTGTTTGGGACCAGTAGACCTTAAGGACCGCCTACTCCCACATGAACTTATCCAACCACTTCAACTCTATAGCATTGAAGTCCCTCCCCTCCCCAAACCCGCCCTCCTCAGGCTCCACCCCTAAACCTCCCGCCGGTGGCAAAGAGAGATCTTATTGCCAGGTCCTTCTTTGCCACTGGCGGGAGGTTTTTGGGGTGGAGCCTGAGGAGGGTGGGGTTTGGGGACTGGAGGGACTTCAATGCCATAGAGTCCAATGGCCAAAGTGGCCATTTTCTCCAGGGGAACTGATCTCTATCGGCTGGAGATCAGTTGTAACAGCAGGAGATCTCCAGCTAGTACCTGGAGGTTGGCAACCTTAGATTGCACTGTAAGTAGGGTTGCCGGCTCCCAGTTGGGAAATACCTGGATAGCAGGAAATCTCCAGCTAGTACCTGGAGGTTGGCAACCCTAGCTAGGCCTGATATCATTCTTAGCATGCTGGGCCTCTTGTGCTCTTTAGGAACCTAAACAAGTTCCTTTCTCCAAGTCAGGTGGCATTTTAA
Organism: Euleptes europaea; assembly: GCF_029931775.1. NCBI lineage: Eukaryota > Metazoa > Chordata > Lepidosauria > Squamata > Sphaerodactylidae > Euleptes > Euleptes europaea. Next base: position 16,873,445 of record NC_079315.1, read on the forward strand.
AGGAAATGGCATTGAAGAAGGTAAGAAGAAAAAGGCTTCTTTCCTCACATTAGCAGCGAAAAATAATTTGTGCCTTGCTGAAGGATTTCATTTCCCCACAAAATCCCGGGCAGATTAAGTGAAAGGGCATTGTTAAAATATTGAAGAGCCGTTATGTACCTACAGTAATTTCCCAGTAGAATGAGATGCATTTTGTCCGCTTAAGAGACCCAACGGAAGAAGAAAGTGGTTCAGAACCTCATGCAGGCTCAAAGGAGCTGTCAACCACATGTCGTTTTGGGGATTTTTTTGATGGAACCACTGAGGGATCAATTTGGGGGGGGGTTTGGGACCAGGAGACGCTATTAGGCACAGTGCAAAAGAAGGAGAAAGCCTTGATGTTTGCAGTCACCAGAAAGAATTCTCTGCCATTTCAGAACACAGTACTGCCAACCTTCAGGTAGTAGCTGGAGATCTCCTGCCAGACGACTGAGATCAGTTCACCAGGAGAAAATGGCCACTTTGGCAATTGGACTCTATGGCATTGAAGTCCCTCTCTTCCCCAAACCCCGCCCTCCTCAGGTTCCGCCCCCAAAACCTCCCACAGGTAGGGAAGAGGGAAAATAAAATAAAACCATTGTGGATTAAACAGTCTTGAAGGGTTGAAGGTTGCATTTTTAAACGTTTTAAGACTCGAATTGCGATGTCATTGGATTGAACTGCTGTTTTCCTTTCCCCCCCTGCAATACTGGCCAATGACCGTAATAAATTTATGATGATGAGCCTACTCGATCTGATGCTGGGTAAGTCGGGCGACTTTTAGGGTTGGCAATATGGGACTGCACACCTCTAGTCGACAATGCTGCACTTGATAGATCAGCGGTCTGACTCTGTAGGAGGCAACTTTATTTGCACAGGTCATATTTTATCCTGAGATTCTCAAGGACACCCCCTTCCCCATTTTGGGGCAGCTACGAAGGAACTAAATTCAGAGCACCAGTCGCTGCTATGTCAAGGAGTCGAACGCAGTGCATTTCTTCTTTGTATTATATCTGGTTGAGTGACCACAGCCCAAATGAAACCTATTTGTTTCAGTGAAGGTAGAGGATGCTCTGATCTGGCAGAAATTGGTCCTGGAGCAGAGACATAAGTGATTTTTGAGACAATGAATAATATACTTCCCTGATGTGCCACTATGGGAACAGATGCGCTTCGGATAAATTACAGTTAAGCATCGACGAAGGTGCTAGGAGACTGAGAAAGGTACCTGTCATGGTGGCATATGCTGTTATAAATCTACCACACTTGGGCTAATTGTGATGGAAGTGAGTTTTCCCTTTTTTTGCTGGGGGAGAAATTGGCTGCGCAAATTTGAACTGGACTGGAGTATCTTGTAGTATAGAATCATAGAGTTCGAAGGGGCCATCTAGTTCAACCCCCTGCTCAATGTAGCATCAGCCTGAAGCATCCCTGATGAGTGTTCCTCCAGCTGCTGCTTGAAGACTGCGCCAGTGAGGGGGAGCTCACCACCTCCCTCGGCAGTCGATTTGCTGAGATAGATCGCGACAAATCGTGATCTTGTGGATCATAAATTAGACACACGCACAAAGATTCAAGACACGTTGCTTTCCTTCACAAAACAGAGGTTTACTAATCAAAAAAGAGGGTAAACTTGGAATATATTTATTAGTAACTCATAACTTCAATTCGTTTCCTAAACTCTTGTCAGCACTTGGCTAACAGGCTCTAGGGCAGTGATGGCGAACCTTTTAGAGACCGAGTGCCCAAACTGCAACCCAAAACCCACTTATTTATCGCCGAGTGCCAATGCGGCAATTTAACCTGAATACTGAGGTTTTAGTTTAGAACAGGGGTGGGGAACCTTTTTTCTGCCAAGGGCCATTTGCATATTTATAACTTCGTTCGGGGGCCATACCGGGCGTAGATCTCCTGGTGTGTGTGTCTGGGGGGAAGCTAGGGTTGCCAGGTCCTCTTCACCTCTGGCGGGAGGTTTTGGGGGTGAAGCCTGAGGAGGGCGGGGTTTGGGGAGGAAGACTGCACAGCCATAGAGCCCAATGGCCAAAGTGGCCATTTTCTCCAGGGGAACTGATCTCTATTGGCTGGAGATCAGTTGTAATAGCAGGAGATATCCAGCCACCACCTGGAGGTTGGCAACCTTAGGGGAGGCTATGCAGAGAAGGCTTGGAGGGTGCCTCAGCTCCCCCTGGTCTTCCCCCTCCTCCCAGGTGGGAAGGCAGCCAGCGGTGGGCCCAGGCAACCAAGGTGCCAGGGGGGCGCAGCTTGCAGCCTGCGGTTGATCTGCAGGGAAGGAAAGAAGGAAGTAAGGAAAGAAAGAAGGAAGGAAGGAAGGAAGGAAGGAAAGAATGAAGGACAGAAAGAAGGAAGGAAGCAGGGAAAGAAGGAAGGAAAGAAGGAAAGGAAGGAAGGAAGGAAAGTAGCAAGGAAGGAAGGACAGAAAGAAGGAAAGAAAGGGAAGAAGGAAGGAAGGAAAGAAGCAAAGAAAGAAGGAAGGAAGGAAAGAATGAAGGACAGAAAGAAGGAAGGAATGAAGGACAGAAAGAAGGAAGGAAGGAATGAAGGACAGAAAGAAGGAAAGGAGGAAGGAAGGGAAGAAAGGACAGAAAGAAGGAAGGAAGGACAGAAAGAAGTAAGGAAAGAAGGAAGGAAGGAATGAAGGACAGAAAGAAGGAAGGAAGGAAAGAAGGACAGAAAGAAGGAAAGGAGGAAGGAAGGGAAGAAAGGAGGACAGAAAGAAGGAAGGAAGGAATGAAGGACAGAAAGAAGTAAGGAAAGAAGGAAGGAAATAATGAAGGACAGAAAGAAGGCAGAAAAGAAGCATGGAAAGGAGAGAGAGAGAGAGAGAGAGAGAGAGAGAGAGAGAGAGAGAGAGAGAGAGAGAGAAAGAAAGAAAGAAAGAAAGAAAGAAAGAAAGAAAGAAAGAAAAGGAGAGAGAAAAAGAGGGGGGAAAGAGACAGAAAAAGAGGAGAGAAAGAATAGGAGAGTGACAGAAAAAGGAAGAAAAGAGAGAAAAGCCTTCACACACACACACAGCCGGCTCCCCGCGACCGGGCTTCAGCCTTCCCACCTCTCCCCCCCCCCCAAGTCCACAAAAGTTCTCCACCTGATCGGCTCCCACGCGGATGCTCCGGCCCCGGGAGGGAGCGACTGGCTTTTTCCTCTTCTTCCCCCCTCCCTCCCTCCCTCCCTCCCTCCCTCCGCGGCGGCCGAGAGAGGTTTCAACCCCTGTGCCGCGCGGCGTGCAGGGACGCTTCGCCTTCCCGGCTTGGGGGAAGCGTCTTCCTCCCTCCCGCCTCCCGCCTCCTCTTGCCGATGGCGAGAGGGGGTTTAAAGGGGCCGCAGCGTTCCTGCACGCTGCGGCTTCAGAGAGGGCCGTGCTGTGCTGCGTTTCTCTGGCAGCTGCAGCGGAGCCCAGGCTGGGCCAGGAGCCTTCTTACTCCTCCTCCCAGAGGCTGCGGGGGCTGCTTGGGCGCAAGTCCCGCCGGCCGCCACCGCAGCACGCCCCCCCCCCCACCGCACGGGCCGCTCCCGCTCCCCGGCGCCGCTTCGCAGGCCGCTTGGCTGGGCTGCGCACTGGGCAGAACCGGGGCAGCAGCGGCGGCTCCTCTTGGCAGAGCAGGGGAGGCGCCGCAGGTGGCGGCCCGGCCTTCGGGGGCCTTTTTCAGCGGGCGGGCGGGCAGGCGGGCCCTGAGGGCGACCGCTGCTGGCTCGCCCGCTGTCCCCACTCCCGTTCTGAAGCGCCTCCCAGTCCAACCTTGGGCGTGAGGAGCCAATCCGGAGTCGCTGCGGACCGCCCGTGGCGCGGGGCCAGGCAAAGCCGCGCCTCGACCCCTCGCCTCCAGCCCGGGAAGGGAAGGGGAAGGAAGGCTGCTTCCCCGGGGGGTGAGTGGAGGTGGCCGGGCGCGTGCCGGCAGAGAGGGCTACGCGTGCCAGAGTCGGCACGCGTGCCATAGGTTCGCCAACACGGCTCTAGGGCTTAAAAAACACAGTAAAGAAACAGTAAGGGCACTTTCACACAGCCCAAATAATGCACTTTCAATCCACTTTCAATGCACTTTGAAGGTGGGTTTTACTGTGTGAACTTGCAAAACCCACTTGCAAATGATCGTTAAGGTGCATTGAAAGTGCATTATTTGGGCTGTGTGAAAGTGCCCTGAGTCTCATCTTAACCAAAACGGCAGTTCAACTGAAGCTTCTAGGATTGTGCTAGAACATCACATGACAAATAGCTCCTGATCTGACCAATCGACACTGGCCAAGTGGCTAGCACCATCCCCTTCAGTCAATGTAATCAGAAACACAAACATTTAACTCTTCCTGTCATCCTGGCAGAGACAAAACTCGCAGACTAATTCCCAACACGATTCCACTGCTGAACTACTCTTACTGTAAAAAAAATTCCCTAATATACAGCTGGTACCTTCCCGTGGCGCAGAGCGGTAAGCTGCAGTACTGCAGTCCAATCTCTGCTCACAACCTGAGTTCGATCCCAACCGAAGTTGGTTTCAGGTAGCCGGCTCAAGGTTGACTCAGCCTTTCATCCTTCCGAGGTCGGTAAAATGAGTACCCAGCTTGCTGGGGGTAAAGGGAAGATGACTGGGGAAGGCACTGGCAAACCACCCTGTAAACAAAGTCTGCCTAGTAAACGTCGGGATGTGACGTCACCCCATGGGTCAGGAATGACCCAGTGCTTGCACAGGGGACCTTTACCTTTACCTACCTTTCCGCCGGTGATTTAAACCCATTATTGCAAGTCCTCTCTTCTGCTGCCAACAGGAACAGTTCTCTGCCATCCTGTTGCAATGTTGTGAAAGACTAGTATAAACTGTTTTGGGTACAAAGCGAGCTTCATGCGAGTGAGCAGGCAATTCCTAAATTCTGTTAAACAACCCCTGTATCATATATTCTGTGCAAGCTAGTAGTCAGGCAACAAGAACAACTGGGGGAAAAAAGAATAATTTCCACTGTGAAGATCACTGATCCATTGTAGGCACCACCCACTGTATCCCAAAAGTGACTGAGGGCTGAGAGCATGAAGTTGTTATAAATCCCTGGTTAGAGGTTTATCAATATCCAGTCCCCAAAGTACAGAACATGATTACATGTTACAAATGGAGTCTGGTTTATAGAACAAGGTCTTTCCCAACAAGTCATATTAGATCAAGATTTTTTTTCTTTACAATGAATATTCATAAGGGGGTAGTTCAGGAGGACAAATAACATGGAGACTCGATATTTTAAAAACAGAGTACGTTTTTTCGCTTTAAATGGTGGAATAATATTCTGATAGCAGGGGAAATATAGAAGGTCCTGTATGAAATCTTGAAAATGGGAAGCTGCCAATCAAAGAACATCAATCACAGCAAAGCTGATGTGTTCATTTGGTAGTTGGCTATATTCTAGCTCTCTGGACTCAAAATAAGATACACACTGGTATTTAATATGCAGGTTTAGTTGCTAAGAGACTAATTTTATGGGCTTGGAAATTCAACTCTTCACCTAAAATTGATGATTGGATAACCAAACTCTTAGAATTGGCACCCGGGAAGCATCTAACATTTATACAAAGCAATACCTTATATACATTTAATGGCCCATGGGATGCCTCTTTGGAGTGCTTGCTTTAATAACAACTATATTGCCCACAGCTCCCATTGTAATCTAATACTTCTTGCCATTTTTCTAGTTGACACAACTATCCCTTTAATTCTTCCCATCCCTCCCCTTTTTCTTGCTTTTCCTTTCTCCTTTTCATATAACTGAACGAAGGTTGGACATTGAATTCACACAACAGCAAGGATATAATTTCATTTTAGGAGGTTCTATTCTTTAAACTATGTTTTGTACTGCCTAGCTAATCTGATTGCCTTTAGGAATTTCCAGAGTTTAACCATATATTCTTCTTACCTTTTTCTGTTATTTTTCATTGCAAAAAATCTTAGATGAGAAACTGTCGTTGTTGGGCTTCTCGCAGGATATGTTATTAGATCTTGGGAAAACTGAAGCTTTTACCAAAATTAAAAAGCGCATTAAAGAGCTCGATTATAACAGCACTACTTTTTGTGCTCGTCGCATCTGTTCATCCCAGTTCTTCGGAATACCCCCTCCACATGGTCTGCCTGCCTATACATATTATCTGACAACTCCTAGTCTTTGTAGAGCTTTTTGCTTGGCTAGATTGAAAGTTAACCCTTCTATGGTAATGCAGGGCAGAATTCTGAATATACCATACTCAGACAGGATCTGCCCTTGCTCTTCTGGCTCTATTGACTCATTAGCTCATGCCCTTTTGGAATGCCACTTTTACGAGGAACTTCGATTGCACTATATTTCCCCCCTTTTAATATACAAATCCAGTGCCTCTGTGACTGACATAATGCCTTGTTTACTAAGCAATAGGGACCCCAAGGCTACATTGTCAGTGGCAAGATATGTTTCAGTCCTTATATCCCTCCAACACTAGATATATGCTGCTCAAGATCAATTGATCAATGAGCTTCTAAGGGATAAAAGGAAAGGAAAGGTTATTTTTCATTAATGGAAAATGTCAACAAATTATTGAAAGCAGAAAATGTGTCAAGCAAATAACACAATAAGGTATCCAGATTCAGGCAGGTGACTGAGTCAAGAGACAACAAGCGTAGTCAACGCACAGTCCGGGGGTATTCAGTAGTCCAATTGTCAAAACCATAGGGCAAATCCAAAGAGCACAAGCCAGGTCATGGTCCAGGAGGTCACCCAAGCCGAGGTCCAGAACAAGGCATGGCCCAATGGCAGGCACACAAGGCTCTGGAGAAGCTCCCACGCTAGCTTTCCCTTTCCTGGCTGCTTTTATGAGGAAAACCCTGCTGAGTCATCCTTGGACAGGTGCAATTTATCCATGGCTGAGCAGCTGTCTGCCCTGATCCTGTGGTGACTCAAGCTCATAGGCAGAGGTTGACCAGTGCTGAGCTGCCAACTGTGTGCTACAGCTCCAGTTCTGCACCTCTCTCCAGGCCCACCTTCTCCGGCATTCTGAGGGCTCTGGTAACACTGGGGGTGAAGCTGGTACCTGCAGGACTTGCTGGGGTGAGGCTGGTGCCCACGGGACTGAGGGTGTGGTACACTGACTTCAGCCTGAGACCTTCCCTCTGCTCCTGATGAAGTCTCCTCCTTGTCTGAGTAGTCTAATCTGGAGGTGACCATTGCATGGATCACTGTGGGAAGGTCTGGGCAGGACAGGTAGGGTGCAAGTTGGCTTCTAGAACAGAAAGGCACTATTCCCATGAACACATGAAGCTGCCTTATACTGAACAAGACCCTTGGTCCATCAAAGTCAGTATTGTCTACGCAGACCGGCAGCGGCTCTCTAGAGTTTCAGGCAGAGGTCTCCTAGTAGGGTTGCCAACTTTCATGCAGAGGTCTCCTAGTAAGGTTGCCAACCTCCAGGCAGTAGCTGGAGATCTCCTGCTATTCCAACTGATCTCCAGCTGATAGAGATCAGTTCACCTGGAGAAAATGGCCGCTTTGGCAATTGGACTCTATGGCACTGAATCCCTCCCCAAACCCTGCCCTCCTCAGGTTTCGCCCCAAAAACCTCCCGCCAGTGGCAAAGAGGCACCTGGCAACCCTAAACCCTAGGCTTGGAATTCTGGTGGCAACTCTTTCTAAGATCACTGTGGAGGCCTGATTTGGCCTGGGACCATGGTTCAGCAGGGAGGAGGGGCTCCTGCCTTCCCCCCAACCCGAAACAGTGCACAGGGGGGCTTTATTTGCCTTGATGGAAGGGCCCCATATGTGCAGGTCAATTAACACCCCCATGCCATTTTGGCTCAGGAAAAAGGGCACTGGGAGGCAGGAGCCTCTTCTCTCCACACCAACTTGGGTCCCCGGTGCAATTTTAAAAAGTGGTTCCCCCTGGGAACTCTTAGCCCAAGATGTCTGCAAGCCAGGGTTGCCAATGCCAGATTGGGAAATATCTGGATATTTTGGGGTGGAGCTTGAAGATGGAGATTGGCAACTCTACAGCAAGCCCCCTATGGCAGACTCACAAAAGCCATAACATCTAGTTTGGCCCTGAGAGACAACTTTTCCAGTTGTTAAGCCTCTGGGCAAATGCTGCTACCAGGAGGAAGATGTTATGAAAGTAGGGTTGCCAGCTCCAGTTTGGGAGATACCTGGAAATTTTGGGGGTGGAGCCTGACGAGGGTGGGGTTTGGGGAGGGGAGGGACCAATGCCATAGAGTCCAATTGCCAAAGCGGACATTTTCTCCAAGCGAACTGATCTCCATCGACTGGAGATCAGTTGTAATAGTGGGAGATCTCCAGCTACTACCTGGAGGTTGGCAACCCTATATGTAAGCCTTGTGTTAAGTAAGCGTTCACTCTGCTGTGTTTTTTTGTCTGTGTGGGGGTGTACTCTTTGGTCTCTGATGCAAGTTAGCCTGAGACCTCATGAAGTAGAGCCAATATGCCACAGTACTCATTCAAAAATCACAATTACATGTTGACTCTCTCCCTTTTAAACCAATAGAGACAGACGCTGGAGAAAGTCGTGTTGCTAAGTCATGCCCCCCCAGGAGACCTGTGGGGCAGCACAAAAGGCCTTAAGCCACAGTTGCATATTAATAGAAAAAAACAGGCTATATTTAATAAAGTCAGCAGAGTGTGAGTCAAATGCGTGGGCAGAAGGTGTTGACGGTCCATTTTCCAGATGTACATTACAGTCACTAAATTAGACAGTTGGTAAAAAAAAAGAAAAGAAACAAGTGATAAATAAAACATGGAGATTCTCAATAATCTGTAGACAATCCTCATTATAGAACTATAGAACCATCCTCATTTTGGTCAAAAGGGTAGGCTACTACCCTCTTTAGCCTTTGTAAAGTTTAATACCTCAAGATGCGTGGTTTTGTTTTGTTGTTGTTTTTTGGGATAGCTGTCTTCGTCGGGATTCACTATTTGTACATGGACTGCACTCTCGCTAGCTCACATGCTAGGCTGGAACTCATACATTCTCCACTAGAAACAGGTGATTACCGGATCCCTGTCTTTTTGGGGGGGCCCTTGGGGCTCCCCAGAACTACGTTCCAGGGTTCAGAATTACGAGTTCCAGTTTCGGTGACGTCAGGAGAAGCGCACCATCGGCAAGTCCACAAGAGATGCAAGGACTGTATATATGGGATAACACGTACGGACATTGTTCTTTGGATCCCACTTGGATATTTGTGTTAAGAACTGCATTTACATACCTGTAACACCATATTTGAGTATATGATTGGATTCATAATTGTATTCTAAGTGTTCAGCATAGTTGTCAATTACATGTTATTACAAATTGAAGATTTGTCAATTACATGCTATTACAAATTGAAGATTCTCATTTATCGCACGAGTTGTGAGCCACCACTGCTGTTATTTGGTTGACCATCTGGAGGTTGGCAACCCTGCCATTGTGCCATGAAGCTCTCCGGATGCCCTTGGGCCAGCCTTTCTCTTTAAATTTAACCTGCCTCACAGGGTTGTTGTGAGGATAAAATGGAAGAGTGGAGAATGGTGTTGTAAACTGTTTTGGGTCCCAATTGGAGAAAGAAATGGGGAATATGCACTCCTTACTATGCCTAGGCATGCTGTTTGGTCTTGAAGAACTGATATTGGTCTTATTGAGAGCCAGAATGGTGCAGTGGTTAAGAACGGTGGTTTGGAGCGGTGGAGTCTGATTCTGGAGAACTGGGTTTGATTCCCCACTCCTCCACATAAGTGGCAGAGGCTAATCTGGTGAACTGGATTTGTTTCCCCACTCCTACACACGAAGCCAGCTGGGTGACTTTGGGCTAGTCACACTCTGTCAGCCTCACTTACCTCACAGGGTGTCTGTTGTGGGGAGGGGAAGGGAAGGTGATTGTAAGCCGGTTTGAGTCTCCCTTAAGCGGTAGAGAAAGTCGGCATATAAAAACCAACTCTTCTTCTTCTCCTCCTCCTTCTCCTCCTCCTCCAATGAGGGGCTTCCCTGTTCTCCATTACTTAACACGTGTATTTAGACAACACATGATCCTTGTAATCTTCCTGGGTGCTGCCCTCATAAGGAAGTAGGAGTGGTTAAAGTGTCAGACTAGGATCTGGGAGACTCAGGTTTGAAGACCAATGTTAGGAGTAGGGTTGCCAACCTCCAGGTAGTAGCTGGATATCTCCTGCTATAACTGATCTCCAGCCGACAGATATTAGTTCCCCTGAAGAAAATGGCCACTTTGGCCATTGGACTCTATGGCATTGAAGTCTCTCCCCAAACCCTGCCCTTCTCAGGCTCTGCCCCAAAAACCTCCTGCCGATGGCAAAGAGGGACCTGACAACCCTAAGCCAGGCACACTAACAGGAGCATTGTGAGGATAAAACATACCTCACAGGAGTGTTGTGAGGATAAAACGGAGAAGAGAACAATGTACGCTGCTTTGGGACTCCATTGGGGAATAAAGGTAGGGTATAAATAAAATAAAGGAAGTTGGCCCTGTAAATGCTTGCTCCCCAACCCAAATCTCATTCACTTCACATGAGAGAGGAACGTAAATAATTTTTAATTGCAAATTTTGATTTGTCACCAACCTTGATTCTGTTTTGCTAGGCCTCCTAAGGTTTATATTCAAAGGCTTGGTTGTCAAGGGGAGAAAAAGACTTGGGACCAATCCTGCTTCTGTTAATTTGGATATAGATCATTGTTATCTTTTTCTTGGAAAGCGGTAAAGATTCAGTGCTTTCATTTTCCTCCTCTATGAGATTGTTTAAGAGGAATGTTTCTGGGAGGCATTAATATATTTCACATCTGCAAAGAGAAGAGGCCCAATAAATTACGGGTGACGACTGGAGAGTGAAGCAACACACAGAACTCACAGGCTATCCATAAGGACTCTTGGCTATTATACACATGCCCCTTCTTTTGAGACAACAATTTGATTTTCTTCGTGGCTCGCCTTCCGATTTAGCCCTCGGAAACATAAAAGCTCATCTATGAATAGAAAGATAAAGCGTGGAGTTAGTCGTGCAGAAAGGAAAGGCACTGAATGAACTATTTTCAAATTAAGCTCCCTGGCTCCCAGAAAAGGAACAACTGGAAGCCCACAGCTCATCAATAAATGTGTTTGCGTACAATTTTAACTTGTTTTTACATCACATTCACACCAGAGGAGGAACATGGCAGGATGTTATTCTCTGCCTGAAAAAATATATGAATATTTGCAGGAATGATCAGCAAAGAAAAGCTAATTCCCTGGCTAGAACATGATGAATACAACTGCGGCCGAGTTTCTATCCTCACCTCTGCAGAATTACCTGACAACGCTTCTCCTGGAATGTCCCACATGAGGCAGCAAGCTGAGAATAGGGTTGCAAACAGCTTTGGCAAATCCTAGAGATGAGGGTGGTGTCTAGGGTTACCAACCTCCAGGTGGTGGCTGGAGATGTAACATAGGGAGGTGGCAGAGCCTTCACTACCAGCGAGGTGTAGTGGTTAAGAGTGGTGGTTTGGAGTAGCGGCCTCTGATCTGGAGAACCGGATTTGATTCCCCACTCCTCCATATGATCAGCGGATGCTAATCTGGTGAACCGGACTGGTTTCCCCACTCCTACACATGAAGCCAGCTGGGTGACCTTGGGCTAGTCACAGCTCTCTCAGCCCCACCTACCTCACACGGTGTCTGTTATGGGGAGGGGAAGGGAAGGGAAGGTGACTGTAAGCCATTTTGATACTTCCTTAAGTGGTAGAGAAAGTCAGCATAGTCCTTCTCCTTCTCCTTCTTCCTCCCACAATAGAATCCAAGTAGCCATTTTCCCTTTCTGTAGCCTCCATTCCAAGATGGTCCTCACATCTGATGTTATTCTGAACACCTTTCCCCCCTAGCGTGGCTCTTCCCTGGCTTGTTGTGTATCTTGAAGGTACCGTATATGTATGAAGTTAGCAATTTTCCTTTGGTCAGGATTGCTCACTGAAGATGCTGGAATAATATCACCAAGACACTACATCTGGAATATTCTTTCTCCTTCTCCTCCTCCACTGGCCATCTCAATCTCCTTTTCCTCTCTCCTCTATCTTCCTCTCAGTTGCCCCTGCTAGATCACTATGGTTGCCAGCTGCGGGTTAAGAAATACCTGGAGGTTCTGGTAGTGGAGTAGGGTTGCCAACCTCCAGGTATTAGAAAAAGATAGCACTTATGGCATATACTGACTCATAATCAATATTGCTTTAACATTTTATCAGATCATAACAGTTATGTAACATCTGAATAACATTCCTCCAATGCACTCACTGAATATATTCATTCAATACAAGTCATGGCAAAAACAAGGTACACTTCAACTGTATAAATTGCCGGATGGGCTCGAGTTTCTCCTGTTTCAAAAGTTCTCCATGTGTATGAAGAATCTTCAGCGGATGCCAAAAAATAGGTTTCCAAAAGGTAGTCATATCATTGTAACTTTGCATGTTTTTGCACTTTTTGAATAACATCACTATTTTGCATATATTGCAAGAGCTTGTTACTATTCCTTTGCACAACAACCCACCTGGAGGTTGGCAACCCTACAGATCACGCACTTCTCAGCTCTTTTTGCTACCTCCAGCTGACTCTTCTAATTCTCATACTGATCAGCCAGAGGCTGCCCTGGTATTCTCTCCCGCTAAACTCTTTAACCAATTACATTTAATGATGTCTCGGGCCCTCCTCTCCTTGGTTGTAAGAGAGAGGGCCATTACAATGGTTAAATCATTCGCTAAGTGGACGATCATAAAGCTGATGAAGCAGACGTGATGCATTTTGAATCCTTCTGTACCATATCAATCTGAGAAAGACTGACTGAGCCCCTCAGGGAGAAAACCACTTCATTTGACAGTTGCTAGGTATCAGCTGTACAGCTCAGCTGGCTACTCAGAGAACTACATATTCAGGCCTTTTACTTCCCTCACACGAGTCAAATTTACCCCGTAACTACAATTTCTTAACATTAAACATTACTTTTTTTTAATCCAAAACTACTCTTTATATATATTTGGAAACTCTCCACACAGTATTTTAGTTGTTTCTCCATATCCCCCTTTCAAATAAATCCTTGTACATAGAAAAATATATCATGGAAGAAGATGAGGTTGAACCCTTCTCTTTGACCTGCTAACTTTCTACATGGAGGGCGTTAGTTTGTGGGTGGGGAATTAAACATGGAACTCCCCCAAGTCTGAAATGGGGGGGATTGCTACTTGAGTCTATATAATGTATAAATTGACTTCCACATAGTTGTGTTATTTCACCTGTATAGACGGAGAACAAATCTCAGGGAATTATATTACAAAGACTGCAAATTCAGATGGGAACTCTGTGAAGGTTGGTAACCCTTATCATGTTTGTGTTGAGCTACAAATGGGCATTTTGGAGGTCATTCATTCATACCATCACCATAAGTTGGAAGCAACTTGACAGCATACAACACACACACCTATCTGGGCATCATTCAGAAGCCCAGCTCATGATTAGAGGAGGAGAAGACGAAGAAGAGTTGGTTTTTATACGCCGACTTTCTCAACCACTTAAGGGAGACTCAAACCGGCTTACAATCACCTTCCCTTCCCCTCCCCACAACAGACACCCGGTGAGGTAGGTGAGGCTGAGAGAGCTCTAAGACAGCTGTGACTAGCCCAAGGTCACCCAGCTGGCTTCCTGTGTAGGAGTGGGGAAACCAATCCAGTTCACCAGATTAGCCTCCGCCCCTCATGTGGAGGAGTGGGGAATCAAACCCGGTTCTCCAGATCAGACTCCACCATTCCAAACCACCGCTCTTAACCACTATACCACACTGGCTCCCAGAAGAGTCTGGAAAGAAGATTCGTCCCGCTGGGTAGCTTACAAAGGCTGGTCCCACGTGGGGATGGGGAAAAGCTGCCCCCATTGTGGAAGCAGCAGTGAACTGTGTGTGGGAACGGTGTGTGCATGCCCAGAATCCCTAATTGCTAACCCTGTTCCCATTCACCCCCTTATCCATCTCTCACATCAGTGTAGAAGTGCTTATAGTAACCCCTCTGTTATGAACAGCTGATCCACAGTTAGGGTTGCCAACTCCGAGTTGGGAAATACCTGGATATTTTGGGGGCGGAGCTTGAGGAGGGCGTAGTTTGGGGAGGGGAGGGACTCCAATGTCATGGCGTCCAATGGCCAAAGCAGCCATTTTCTCCAGGGGAACTGATCTCTGTTGGCTGGAGAGCAGTTGTAATAGCGGGAGATCTCCATGTAGGTTGGCAACCCTATCCGCAGTGCAGCGTTTCACTGAAAAAAAGCCTGTAAATGGCCGAAAGCAACTATTGTAAAGTTGGAACTGAGCTTCCCCCCCTGCCCGGATTGGCTGTGGCAGCTTCATATGGTTAGGGTTGCCAATCTTGTGGTACTAGCTGGAGATCTTCCGCTATTACAACTGAGCTCCAGGCAATAGAGATCAGTTCACCTGGAGAAAATGGCCGCTTTGGCAATTGGACTCTATGGCATTGAAGTCCCTCCCCTCCTCAAACCCTGCAGTCCTCAGGCTCCGCCCCAAATATCTCCCCGTATTTCCCAACCTGGAGCTGGCAGTCCTACAGATGAGACAAGAGATCAATGGATTTCCCAAGTCAAACTGGAAGCCACGGAGCATACTTTGCTCTAGTTTTTCTGTCTCTGTAGTTGTTACCACACACTGCCTCCCTGCCCCAAAAGACAAAGAAGGTAGCCAAGTCAGTAGGCGTGCACACCTCCTCTTCCCAAGGTACAAAGGCTGCAATCCTAAGACTGCAGAGAGGAAACCCTGTCAAATAAAATGGGGACACTTCTGAGAAGTAGGATTGCTAGGGTTACCAACTTCCAGGTACTAGCTGGAGATCTCCTGCTATTACAACTGATCTCCAACCGATAGAGATCAGTTCACCTGGAGAAAATGGCCGCTTTGGCAATTGGACTCTATGTCGTTGAAGTCCCTCCCCTCCCCAAATCCTGCCTTCTTCAGGCTCCGCCCCAAAAACCTCCCTCCGGTGGTGAAGAGGGACCTGACAACCCGACATATGGTTCAGTAATGCTTTTTGGTAGTTCTGATCCCCATGAAATTATCTTCTGCTGCTGCCTGCTTGCAGCAGACACTGGATAACCATCATGTCAAAAGCTACTTGTTGTCTCTTGGACTTCATTGTGACGTTTTTCTGTGGGTTGCTTAAATGCTGTTGTTTTCAGAAGTAACGTTATATTGTACTGATGTTATTGTTGCTATTTGGCTTACCTATATAAATGCCATCTAGTCATAAGTGCCTTAATGGCGACCCCAGCTTTCAAGGAAAGTGAGAAGCAGAGGTGGTTTGCCATTGCCTTCCTCTACAGAGCCTTCCTTGGTGGTCTCCCATCCAAGCAATGAGCGTGCTTAGTTTACAAGTTTTGATGAGATTGAGCTACACCATATCATTCTACATACATCAGAAGAAGAATTGCTTTTTATATGCCGACTTTCTCTACCTTTTAAAGAGAATCAAACCAGTTTACAATCTCCTTCTCTTCCTCTCCCCACAACAGACACCTTGTGAGGTAGGTGAGGCTGAGAGAGCTCGAAGAGAACTGTATCTAGCCCAAGGTCTCCCATCTGGCTTCATGTGTAGGAGTAGGGAAACCAACCCAGTCCGCCAGATTAGAGTCTGCTGCTCATGTGGAGGAGTAAGGAATCAAACTCGGTTCTCCAGATTGGAGTCCTCCGCTCCTAACCACTACACCATGCTGGTTTGGGTCCCAATAATGTGGGATAAAGGCGGTCTTATCATTGTTTTAAATAAATAACAGTTGCTATTGAAATCAAAAGCCAGATTTGCTAATTTCCTTATACTCAAACTTCAAAACATGAAGTTTTTGAAGTTACTACCCACATACATGTCACATACATGTTCTCAGTGCTAGATAGCCTCCTTGCATCTGCTGTGGATGGCTAGTGCCCACAGGTATTTGGAGGTTGGTCTCCAAACCTAGAACCTTCTGCCTCAGAAAGCCAAACCCAAGCATTTCCCCAAGGCAACAGACCCTCAGTAGGTGGCTGTAAAATTTGGCTTGTTTTTCAATGGCTGGATTATATCCAAAATGTAATCACTCTTAAATCTAGGTTGCCAGCTATGGATTGGGAAACACCTGGAGATTTTGGGGGTGGAGCCTGAGGAAGACGGGTTTCAGGAGGGGAAGGACTTCAATGGGGTATTAATGCCATACAGTCCACCTTCCAAAGTGGCCATTTTCTCCAGGTGAACTGATCTCTGTCACCTGGAGATCAGCTGAAATCCCAGGATATCTTAAACCACCATAGAGGTTGGCAGCCCAACTTAAATCCCACAGATTTCACTGGGAGAGTTAAGCATTTCTTCTCCTAAAGCACTGGACTTGCAAGTACCTAACTTTGCTGCACCATCCTCATATGTTTCAGCATATTTATTTTATCTCTTCTTAATCTGTTTAAAATTACTGTAAACCGTGCTGATCCTGAGACAGAGGGCAGTAAATGAATGTAAAATCCTATTAATTACTCTCATTGTGTAGCTATACCTTAATTTAGTACCTGGCTGATCATTTCTTGGCATATAATGAACCATCTGGCATAATTACATGCTGAATCTGTGAGGCTAAACCGGAGGAGACCTTGTATATCTCCGTTCACAAAAAAGCTTGCAGTTTCAAGGAGAAAAACAGAAACCAGAAATTGGGTAAGCTTTTGCTTGAGAAACACACGTATGACAGTTTATATTATGCATGCGAACATTACACACGAGGCCAGAGACAAGAGTTCCAACAACAACCGCTTTATTCATTTAACAAGGAAGAGAGAACTAACTTAACTGCCAAACACCCCAACTTATATACAGTTCCCAACCACCTGGAGCCACCCCTCCTAGCCCATGGTTGGTCGGCCAAAGCCCACCGTCCAACAGGAGAAACAGACGACGGAGCCTGGAGCAGAGCCTCAAGCTCAACACAGTTCAGGACAGCTGAGTTCAACAGTTCAGCATAGTCCTTGCACCAACTAAATACATTACAGTACATATAAAGCTAGAGGCCAGATTAATGATTATGTTGTTAGTACAACATATGCAGGACATGCATACAATAAGAACATAAGAAGCGCTCTGCTGGATCAGCGACCCATCTAGCCCAGCACCCCGTTTCACCAAATAGCCGTGCTGGAGGGTCGGTACACAGCAGGGAGGCCAAATCCTCCCTCTGGCGTAGCCTCTTAAACAGGGTTGCCAGCTAAGGTTTGGAAATACCTGGCATTCTCCAGATGAACTGATCTCTTTTAGCTGGAGATCAGTTGTAATAGCAGGAGATCTCCAGCTACTAACTGGAGGTTAAGAATTCAAAACAAACCTTCAATGCTAACTGGAAGTTGGCAACCCAACCAACACTGGTCTTCAGAGCTCCGCTGCCTCTGGATGTAGAGGTTCTCTTTACTAACCTTGTATAATCCACTCTTAAAAGCCATCTCTGCTCATAGACATCAGTTTATCCCCAGCAGTGAATTCTACAATTTAATTACTTGTTGAGTGAAGAAATATTTTCTCCTGTCTATCCTGAATCTGTTTTCTCTTTATTGGGTGCCCCCTGAGTTTAGGGTTGCCAGGTCCGGGTTGGGAAATCCCTGGAGATTTTTGGGGCGGAGCCTGAGGAGGGCGGGGTTTGGGAGGAGAGGGACTTAAATGCCATAGTCCAATGGCCAAAGCGGCCATAGCAGGAGATCTTCTGCTATTACCTGGAGGTTGTCAACAAATGTATCAGCACTCAGCTCATCATTCAGAACATATATTATGGAGAGACAATTAGACTAGCTTTACTAGGTTGATACCTGCACACATGGTATATGAGAGATATATACTAACCAGTATTACAGCTAGAACCTATTATACCAGATGTTTGAGTAATTGGGAATAGATTTTACAACATATACACATGCCTGGTTGGGTTTGAACTGTTTGTATTTATTAATGTATTTCTGTAAATATGTGCAGGGTTTTAATTAACCACTGATGAAGGCCCCATAGGCTAAAATGCGTTTGGCATGTGGTTACAGTTATCAGCCTCAGGAAATGCCATTGTGCTATTTTAATGCTTTTAAATAATTTTAACTTTTACATAGCGCTTCCAATAAATTATACTTTCAGTATTTATACATAGACTTATATATATATATATTTTCTTTTCACCCAACCTTGGGTACCCAGCTTCTGTTTTTAGGTTGGGTTTTATTCCCCTCCTTTTTTTCTTGCACACATGCAAAGGAGGACAGGCCTCCTACACTTTCAGTAGTTTTGCGAAAGAGGGAATTTTGACCAACACAGTTTCTCACACCTCTGTGATCTAGGGTTGTCAGGCTGTGCCTGGCAACTAGTGGGAGTCCAGGAGGGTGGCGACATGGAGAGGTGCTTCCAGCAACAGAGTAGGGTTGCCAACCTCCAGGTACTAGCTGGAGATCTTCTATTACAACTGATCCCCAGCCAATAGAGATCAGTTCGCCTGGAGAAAATGGCCGCTTTGGCAATTGGATTCTATGGCATTGAAGTCCCTTCCCTCCCTAAAACCGTGCCCTCCTTAAGCTCCACCCCCAAAATCTCCAGGTATTTCCCAACCTGGAGCTGGCAACCCTAAGGGTTGCTCCCTACATGTCCCATTTTGGGGGTCTTGAGCAAGAATGCAACAGAACGTTTTCTGGGGGGCTACCAACTTCAGCTGTCACCTGATGTTCATGAAACAGGACCATGGGCAACCCAAGGACCCTCTGGGTGGATTGGGACACTATGCCCAAACGTGGGAGAACAGAAGAGGGGCTGTAGCTCAGTGGTAGAGCATCTGTTTGGCATGCAGAAGGTCCTAGGTTCAATCCCAGTGAAAGGGACTAGGCGAGTAGGTGACGTGAAAGACCTCCGCCTGAGACCCTGGAGAGCTGCTGCTGGTCTGAGTAGACAATACTGACTTGGATGGTCCAAGGGTCTGATTCAGTAGAAGGCAGCTTCATGTGTTCATATGTCCATGTCTTCATGTGTTCATCCCTTTCCCAGCTTCCTTTCTTGCAGCCTTGGGTGACTTGCCCCAACGGGGTTGCAAAGTGTAGCTCAACTAGATCCCAGTTCTCATCTTAGAATCATAGAAGCATAGAGTTGGAAGGGACCACCAGGGTCATCTAGTCCAACCCCCTGCACAATGCAGGAAATTCACAATTACCTCCCACACACACCCCCAGTGACCCCCACTCCATGCCCAGAAGATGGCCAAGAAGCCCTCCCTCTCATGATCTGCCTAAGCTCACAGAATCAGCATTGCTGACAGGTGGCCATCTAGCCTCTTCTTAAAAACCTCCAGGGAAGGAGAGCCCACCACCTCCCGAGGAAGCCTGTTCCACTGAGGAAATGCTCTAACTGTTAGAAAATTCTTCCTGGACAAGGTGGAACGACTTTTCCCACCTCTCGACTCCGATGCAGCCCAAAACTCGACTGCGACATGTATGCCGGGCTGCCGGTTAGTGACGGAGTCCGTGCTTTGTTTCTTGCCCGTGGAGTCGTTGCCACATTCCGGCGCTCCAAGACCAGACACGCCGTGACCTTGGAACCCGAAAACTATAATTTGCAAAGCATTAAAATTAAAACTTCCAAGCCGCTGTTGACAATAAAGGAAGTGAGAAGAAACCGTCCCTTGTTCTCACTCTGTTTTCCTTGCCTTTTTTTTTTCTTTTTTAAGTTGAGCAAGGAGCTTAGAGAACGGGGTAACACCCCTCTTTTAATAAATATCACAGCAGGGAGTGGCATCTCAGAACCTCCCAGGTTTATGAGAGAACGTGAAACACATTTATAATTAACCGGTGGCAGGACCAGGGCTTTCAGGAAGTAGTTACCTTTTCTATTGTCTGGAGAAGGACATGATCCCTCCAGTCATCCCCTGACACAGTCAGTTGGATCAGGATCAAAGGCTGTTGCAAGAAGCTCTGTGACTTAGCGTTGCCAATGTTGCGTAGCTGTAGGTGTGCTTTGGAGACAAACATGAATACGCACAGAACTGCCTTCTACTGAATCAGCCCCTTGATCTATTGCAGGCACTATTGTGTATTCGGACTGTCAATAGCTCTCCAGGGTCTCAGGCGAAGGGCTTTCACGTCACCTACTACTTAATTATTATTATTTTTTGCAGAAGATTTTTATTGGTTTTTTAAATGTGGGGTACAAAAATTGAAAAAGGGATATTGGGAAGGGGAAAAAAACCCATAAACATAAGCAAGGTAAAACAACCACCTGAAGCATTATTATTAGAATCTCTGTTATATTTACTACTCGGATATAGTCTATCATTATTAAAAATTATTACTAATAGAAATTATGGATTTTACTGTATATTTATATTGTATATTGTTGTATTTTTAAAATGATGTTACCCGCCCTGAGCTAGCTTACTGGGGAGGGCGGGTTATAATTCAAATAAATAAATAAATAAATAAAAATTCCACTATTTTATACCCATTACTGTATTTGTTTGGACTTTAAATACAGTATCATGATATTTTTAAAAAACAGTTCTACCTTTCTGCATCTATATTTGTACCTAACTATAACAAAAAGCTTCTGTTGTATATATCTGACACGTTATTTCATTTCGGTTGCATATCTTTCCATAATTCATATATTTTCTTTATCTCTTAGCAAGTTCTCATTTTCTTATGATGGTATTCATGTTAGAGTGTTATATTTCCTTGTTTCACATATATTAGTAATGTCATAGCTACTACTTAATATTTTTAACTGGAGAAGCAAGGGATTGAACCTGGGACCTTTGGCATGCAAAACAGGTGCTCTTCCACTCAGTAGAGTCTCTACTGCAGCATGATGTGCAGGAACTGGCAAGAGGAAATGGTGACCGCCATGGAATAGAAAGCGTTGCTAACCCACTGTGCATCAAGCTTGCTATTAAAGGCTCAAGAATGGTCCAGGTTAGGGCTGTTGAATTTTAAAAAATTCGGTATAGTTCGGATTCGGCTGAATTCAGCCCGTTTAGATTCGGGATGTGCCGAAGTCCGAACTCCCCCACTTCGGATCCGTTCAATTCGGCGGGAATTCAAAGTTCGGAAAAAAAATTCGGCCGAATAAAGCCATTAAAAACACAATCGCGCCTTTCCGTGGCTCTGGGGGGGCATTTTTGGGGTTAGAGGTCCCAAACTTTCAGCAGAGCTTCAAAGGACGTTTATTGAAAGACTCCCCAAGTTTTGTAAAGATTGGGTCAGGGGGGGCTGAGACATGGGCCCTGAAAGGGGTCCCCCCACCCTTAATGTGCATCTCTCAGCAGAGCTTGCTGCCCACGCACAAAGCTCCCAGCCCCGACAACAGTTTGCAAAGCAACTCAGCCTTGTAAAACAACACCTTTGCAACAGGGAAAAACCAGAAGACACACAACTGAAACCTCCCCCCTCAAACCAGGGAGCAAGAGACTCGAGGGGGAACACACACCCCAGGCAGAACCGATGACAGCCCCCTTTGGCTTCCCCCCACCCACAGAAACTGCTCCCTCCCCACACACACACAGACTCTGCTTTCCCCCACACACACACACATACACAGGAGAAAAATTATAGATTAAAGCCCCCAAAGGGGTCTTACTGTGGCTGTCTTCTGTTCCATCAGGAGGGGCTGGGGAGGACTTGTAATCCAAGATGATTCCAATTAGGCACGGGACGTTTTGCTCTGGAGAAGATGCACACAGGATCGGCTCACTGATCCATTCATCCCAATAGGGAAAAGGGGAAAGGGGAAAGGGGAAAGTGGAAAGCCCATATCTCGGGACCCCCTGACCCAATGTTCACAAAACTTGGGTGGTCTCTTAAGAACACTGGTCTGAAACTCCGCTCAAAGTTTGGTATCTGCACCCAAAAAAATGCGCCCCCTGCAGCCACGGAAAGAGAAAAGGGGGGGAGGTGATATTTCTGCCCCCACTGAACCCATCTTTACAAAACTTGGGTGGTATCTTAAGAATAACTGTCTGAAGCTATGCTAAACGTTTGGGGGCTATATCCCCAAAAAAGCACCCCCTGCAGCCACATAAATGGAAAAGGGGGGAGGGAAAAGAAGGAGAGCCCATATCTCGAGACCCCCTGACCCAATGTTTACAAAACTTGGGGGGTATCTTAAGAAGCTTCATCTGAAGCTCCACTAAAAGTTTGGGGTCTGTACCCCCAAAAATGCACCCCCTGCAACCATGGAAAGAAAAAGGGGGGGAGCCCATATCTCGGGACCCCCTGACCCAATGTTTACAAAACTTGGGGGGTATCTTAAGAAGCTTCATCTGAAGCTCCACTGAAAGTTTTGTGTCTGTACCCCCAAAAATACGCCCCCTGCAGCCACAGAAAGGAGCAAATGTGCACAAGCACCCCCCCACACACACACACACGAGGATTTCGCTCTCTCTCTCTCTCTCCCTGGCCGGGCCGCACATCAGCTGATTCCTCCAGTACTCAATCCTGACTGATTGGCCAGAAGAAGACCCAGCTTGGCCACCGATTGGCCGGGGGAGGAGAATGCTGCTTACTGACGGTTATGCTGCTTACTGACGGCCGAATTTGCTGAATTTATTCGCGAACTCCTGAACTCGCTGAATTCGGCCCCCCCGGTTTCCCGCCAGTTTTGAGTTCGGTTCCTCCCGAACTAAAAACTACCGAATCAGGGGAAATTCGGCTGATTTTCAGTTCGGGCCGAACCGAATTGACAGCCCTAGTCCAGGTATTTCCCACCCACCCCCCGCAACAGTGGGCATACCTGTGCAACTCAAATTTTAAAAGGGACTTTTTGTGAAACCCACTTCAGTTAGGGGGCTTCATGGGTGTCAGTATCAGAGCTAACTTTCAACAAGGTTGAATTGGTCTGAAAAGGGGAGGCATGTGGATGATTCAGGCCGAGCTCTCAGAAGGCAAGTTAAAGGTCCTTTATGCAAGGGTACTTTCAGTCACATTCGCCCCAGAATGACTCGGTTCTTCCTTGGAGTTATGCATGAGTTTTCCCTACATTAGAGATGATCTCGCAGCCAGCTCTCACAAATTCTGAGTCTTCCCGTTCCTGTTGAAACCTGATTCCTCAATCTCCTCTGAGATCAGCCCCGGTGAAATCATCCTCATCTCCATGCATAAGCCAAAGCGCGGGACAGGGGAGCTGGGTGTGTGTACATGTGAGACATTTTTCTCACCGTAAGCACTACAACCAATTACAAAGCAGCATTTCAAGGGGTGGGGACACAAATGCTTCCTGATTTTTGACTCCCACTCTGAGTTCTTTCTGAGAAGACATTTGTCTCATGTACAAAAGGGTTTTAAAACGATGCTTGGGTTCACCCTTTCTTTTAAAGAGGTCCCTTTTTATAAAATGGCTTTTAAAATGGCTCTTGGGTTTCCAACAGGGGTAGAGGGGAACTGGACATCTTTCTAACAGTAAGCACTACAGCCAATTACAAAGCAGCGTTTTCAAGGGGCGGGGACTCAGACGCTTCCGGAATTGAGCTTGGTGACTTTGTTGGCGCATATCAATTTTTGGATTCGCGACAGAAAAGTGTAAAACTCTCGTGCCTAAACGACCAAAGAGTTTTGGAAAACATGGCCCTTCTCTCTCTCTCTCCCTCTCTCTCTCTTTCTCCCTCTCTCTCTCTGGATGTATGATTAATTAATTTATTCACCTTGGGGGCCATTACTAGGAGCTAGTCAAATATATTACTCTGGTCATACGGAGACTCCAAGTACACTGTGCATGTAAACAGTAACACCTTTCAAGGACAAGAGGCAATCGCCCTCTGGAATTTAGACGACACATGAGTAATCCTCAGAAACACTCACGAGTGAAGGGAGAAAGAAGATTACAGCAGGTTCTTCCTCCTAGTTTTGAAAATTGCATGGCAGAGACAGTCCCTTTTTAGATGTTCAGTTTTAGCACATCGTATAGGGTTCCCAACCTCCAGGTACCACCTGGAGGTCTCCTGATATTACAACTGATCTCCAGATGACGAAAATACCTGGAGCTAGGGTTGCCAGCTCTGGATTGGGAAATACCTGGAGATTTTGGGGATAGAGCCTGAAGAGGGCAGGGTTTGGAGAGGGGAGGGACTTCAATGCCATAGAATCCAATTGCCAACGTGGCCGTTTTCTCCAGGGGAACTGATCTCTGTCACTGGAGATCAGTTGTAATAGCGGGAGATCTCCAGTCACCACCTGGAGGTTGGCAACCGTGCTTAGAGCAAATGGCTGCTTTGGAGGGTAGACTCTATGGCATTATATCCTGTTGAGGTCCCTCCCCAGACTCCACCCACAAAATCTCCAGGTATTTCCCAACCCAGAGCTGACAACCCTACGCATAGGGTTGCCAGGTCCCTCTTTGCCACTGGTGGTAGGTTTTTGGGGTGGAGCCTGAGGAGGGCGGGGTTTGGGGAGGGGAGGGACTTCAATGCCAGAGTCCAGTTGCCAAAGCAGCCATTTTCTCCAGGTGAACGGATCTCTATCGGCTGGAGATCAGTTGTAACAGCAGGAGATCTCCAGCTAGTACGTGGAGGTTTGCCACCCTACCTACGCATCAATCATGCCTAACAGGAACACTCATGATCCTCCTGATGCACATTGTCGTCCTCTTGTGTGAAAAGGGCAACGCACACCGTTTCCAGCTAGGGTTGCCAAAAGCAAGGGTGGATTAACCATTGAGAAGGGATCCAGTGGGCTGATGGCCTGTAGGGGACCCCTGCTAAAGATTGGGTTGCCAACCTCAGTCTAGGTAATGGCTGGGGATCTCCGGGCGACAGAGATCAGTTCTCCTGGAGAAAATAGCTGCTTTGGAAGTGGACTCTATGGCATTATACTCCAGGTATTTCTTAACCTGGAGCTGGCAACCGTACCCACAATCCAGACCTGGCCCACAGTCTGGAGAGAAAAAATGCCCCGCCCTTTTAATAGAGGCTTAGTGTGCGGAAATGGTCAGTGGAAGATTTTTATGTCATGAAGGTAAATAACATTACTTGGTAAATAACATCCCATCAAGCCTCTGTTAAGGGGCAGAACATATTTTTCTCCTCCTGGTTGCTGGCAACCCTATTTCCAGCTTCCATGTACCGGTAGGTGAACTGAACAGGGGATTTTTGAGGATGCATATTTGCAAATAATTATGCTTATTATATCTTTATGTATTATAGTTATATTTATTACACGGTGAACACAGTAAGTTTGTTAAAAACACAGTGGGGTACTTTCCCCATCCATTGTTAGCCAAGTCTCCTCTATAGATGCCCCCAGTTGTTTTTAAAGAGTTCCCCTTCAGGAAAGCTCTGAGCTTGGGGGCAGCTTAAGGCGAGAGATTCAAAACTGATAAAGGGAAGTATTTCTTCACACAACACATAGTTAAATTGTGGAATTCCCTGTCCCAGGATGTGGTGATGGCTGGCAACTTGGAAGGCTTTAAGAAGGGAGTGGACATGTACATGGAGGAGAGGGCTAACCATGGCTACTAGTCAAAATGGATGCTAGTCATGATGCAAACCTATTCTCTCTAGTATCAGAGGAGCATGCCTATTATCTTGGGTGCTGTGGAACACAGGCAAGACGGTGCTGCTGCAGTTGTCTGGTTTGTGGGCTTCCTAGAGGCACCTGGTTGGCCACTGAGTGAACAGACTGCTGGACTTGATGGGCCTTGGTCTGATCCACCATGCTTTTCTTATGTTCTTATGTTCTAAGGGTACTTGCAGGGGAGTCTTGGTGGGTTTGGTCAGGGTTTAGCCTCTCTTGTTCTCTAGTCCAATCTTCTGGAAGTATCCCTATCACCCATACATTCCTGTTAGCTCAGCTGTTAAGGGGTTGGGCCCATCCATTTGCCAATATAATGCCTAGCTTGATCCTGGGTCAGGCTCACGAAGCTCCAAGCCTTTGTTAAATCTAGATAACAAAACCACAGATGGGAGCTCAGCCCGTACATCAGCATGATTAGACATCATATCTGGTTCCACTGTGTCTGGACCGAATGCAGGGCTTAAGTTACACAGTCAAAGCGATCACTGAACAGAAATGCCTTCGAGTCCAAACCACAGCCTACACAATGCTCCCAGCCCATGTTGAAAGAGTCTGATGTCCCTTTGTGTCCACAGACTGGACCGAGCGAGGCTCTGGGCGGGGTTGTTGAAGCAGGGGCAAGCCAAAGGTTTGGTCCGAGGCACTGGGCGCAGTGCAATTTGGATTACCAATTTGGATGACCAGCTAGCGGACCGGCTCTAATAGGCCCTGTGCTGATGAACGAAAAAGAACCACGCAGAAAAATTACACGGTTGGTTTGATGGTGGTTGCCAAATTCTTCGGGGCACGTTAAAGTGCTGCCCTGCTTTGCACAGAAGCCCAAGAGTGATCTCAAATTGTTCCAAGATGCATGCAGCTGGTAATAAATGTAAAGTCAAACAACAATAAAACAGGGAGTAATAAAAACCACAAATATAATTTCTAAGAAAAGGAAGAGCAATCTCATGAAAAGATCGTTAAAGTCTTAGTAAACTAAAGGATATCATCATCTAAGTAAGAGTGTGCTCAATCAGCCCCATGGTTAGGGTTGCCAGGTCCCTCTTTGCCACCGGCAGGAGGTTTTTGGGGCGGAGCCTGAGGAGGGGAGGGTTTGGGGAGGGAAGGGACTTCAATGCCACAGAGTCCAATTGCCAAAGTGGCCATTTTCTCCAGGTGAACTGATCCCTATCAGCTGGACATCAGTTGCAATAGCAGGAGATCTCCAGCTAGTACCTGGAGGTTGGCAACCCTACCAGTGGTCCTCCCAGCCCAGCATTCTGTTAGCCACAGCGGCTAGCCCAATGCCACAGCGAAGCCTCCAAGCAGGGCCCGAGAGCAATGGCTCTTCCCTAACTAGGGTTGCCAACCTCCAGGTGAGGGCTGAAGATCTCCTGAAATGACATCAGATTTCCAGCCTACATAATTCACTTATTTAATTATTACTAATTTATTCGAAACATTCATTTCACTTATCATGGAGAAAATGGCTGCTTTGGAAGGTAGACTGCATGGCGCTATACCCTACTGAGATCTTTCCCCTCCCTAAACCCCACTCTCCCAGGCTCTACCCTCAAATCTCCAGGTATTTCCAAACCTGTAGTTGGCATAGGATTGCCAGCTGTAGGCCGGGAAATACTTGGAGATTTTGGGGGCGGAGCCTGAGGAGGGCGGGGTTGGGGGAGGGGAGGGACTTCAGTGCCACAGAGTCCAATTGCCAAAGCGGACGTTATCTCCAGGGGAACTGATCTCCGTCGTAATAGTTGTAATAGCAGATCTCCAGCCATACCTGGAGGTTGGCAACACTATACCTAGCGTGAGACAAGCAGAGTCATTTCCCTCTGAATCCACAGGTAGGGTTGCCACCTGCGGTTGCCAACCTCCAAGTACTTGGAAAAGATAAAGGCTCAGCGCTGTATGGATAATGGGAAAGATCCAGACAGCACTCACAAATTGTAATACAAAAGTAAGCTTTATCAAAGTGTGAAATAGTGCAAAAGGTGCAAAATATATATACAAGGATGACGAAGATACACATACAAAATAAATAATGGAAGTCCAATATGATATCAAGTTCAAATGTCCAAAGACACAAAGTAGGTAAATATCCTGAAAACAGGTAAGTCAATATTTATAATCCAGTATGGACTTCTGTTGTACTTATAGACAGCTGAAGGAGCAGATGTCCCAGGCGAGAGCCACAAAGGGAAGGTGACCGGACGTGTTGTCTAGATTCAAATCACGTTTCGCACATGGCTTCATCAGCAACATGTATCAAAAGGATGCACAGCAAAATTTCATTAAAGTCTCTAACAGGACCAGAGCAAATGATAGGTCTCAAGCTAGACTGGTGTATCTTCGTCATCCTTGTATATATATTTTGCACCTTTTGCACTATTTCACACTTTGATAAAGCGTGTATTACAATTTGTGAGTGCTGTCTGGATCTTTCCCAACCTCCAAGTACTAGCTGTTACAACTGATCGCCAGCCGATATCGATCAGTGCACCTGGAGAAAATGGCCGCTTTGGCAACTGGACTCTATAGCATTGAAGTCCCTCCCCCCCAAACCCCACCCTCCTTAGGCTCTGTCCCCCAAAACTCCCGCCGATGGCGAAGAGGGACCTGGCAACCCTATGGCCACCTCTGGGTTAGGAATTTCCTAGTGATTTCATGGGGGAGCCTGGGAAGAGCAGAGGTTGGGGAGGGGAGGGACCTCAGCAGG
Source organism: Euleptes europaea (assembly GCF_029931775.1). Lineage (NCBI taxonomy): Eukaryota > Metazoa > Chordata > Lepidosauria > Squamata > Sphaerodactylidae > Euleptes > Euleptes europaea. Next base: position 16,901,724 of record NC_079315.1, read on the forward strand.
AATTTGATGCCATAGAGTCCAGCCTCAGAAGCCGCCATTCTCTCCAGGGGAACTGATCTCTGTAGCCCAGAGACTGGTTGTAATTTCAGAACATCTCCAGGCCTCACCTGGAGGTTGGCAACCACATCCTCAGGTCCCATTCATTTCTCATCTTTCTCGTACACTTTTCTCCCACCCTTCTTCTAAGGAAGTCACAGCATCTTACATGGCTCTCCCTTCTCCATTTTCACATCATAGCAACCCTGTGTAGCAGGTGAGACTGAGAGAGTATGGCTGGTCTAAGGATAGGGTTGCCAACCTCCAGGTACTAGCTGGAGATCTGCTATCATAACTGATCTCCAGTGGATAGAGATAGTTCAGCTGGAGAAAATAGCCACTTTGGCAATTGGACTATGGCATTAAAGTCCCTCCCCTCCCATTACCTCACTGAAGGATAGGAGAACCGTTGGTCTGGGAACCCTCTGGGTCATTGCTAAGACTTTGATGATAATCTTTACATGAAGATGTTATCCAACTGAAGAAGCATAAGCGAAACGAATACCAAGCCGGCGGATTCGTCTTTGGCTTTCTTTGAATTGACTTCCTTTGAAACTTGGCTTTCTTTGAAACATTGAGTAATAGATACTCTCATACCACATGCTTGAGGCTTATTTTTGTTGAACCTTTTTAGGGCACAGTCTTCCATTGTGCGCATCTTTTGTTTTGGTGTAGATTACTTACCTTGTACTTACCTTAGTTGTTTGTATTTATGCATGATGCAATGCTTGTCTTTTGAGTTATGAAATTTGCTTATATTTGCTGTTATTTGGGTTTAATACGAGTTTGAAACAATATATTCACGTCCAGTGTGAGCCTTCGTGCTGCTGTTGTCATAACCTCCAGGTACTAGCTGGAGATCTGCTATCATAACTGATCTCCAGTGGATAGAGATAGTTCAGCTGGAGAAAATGGCCACTTTGGCAATTGGACTATGGCATTAAAGTCCCTCCCCTCCCCAAACCCCGCCTATAAAAACCACCTCTTCTTCTAATCTAAGAGGCAAAGAGGGTCACGCAAGAGAACACTTCAGTTGTTTCTCAGAATCCCTTCACCATTTACGTAGAAAACACTGGAAAACATGAGACAGTTTTTTTAAAAAATGTCCGTGATGCCAGAGCTACATGTGATAAAGGATGATATGATAAAGCAGAATTCTGTTGGTGAAGGATATTGTTTTGAATGCTCCTAGGGTTGTCAGCTCCAAGGTGGGAAATACCTGAAGATTTTGGGGGCAGAGCCCGAGGAGGGTGTGGTTTGGGAACAGGTGGACTTCAATGGGGTATAATGCCATAGAGTCCACCTTCCAAAGCAGCCATTTTCTCCAGGTGAATTGATCTCAGTCGCCTGGAGATCAGTTGAAATCAGTTGGCAACCCTACATAACAAGCTCCATGAAATTAGAGACCTAGTAATCAATAGAGAAATGACCTAGCCCAGAGCTTTCCCTGCAGTGCTAACTGTCTACTTGCAGAGAGGTTTTTTTTTTAAAAAAAATATATAAGTGCTTTTAAAAATGTGAAGTGGAATGATTCATTTTACCACCCCAGCACCCTTCAACCTCATTCTCCTGCACGTGTCGATCCAGCCTGCATTTCTTTCCCAGTTACATAATCGTCCAAAAACGAACGATTTGTTCAGAGTGTGAACAACGACATTATCTATTTGTGCCTGGGGCAAATATCTGTGGATGTTTCTGCTGTTCCCATTTCCCCGTTTAATCCATGGTAGGTTTTCCCTCCCGGCACTCAGCAGGCCCTTAATACTTTGTGCCAGAACTCGGAGAGAAGGATGCAACTCTGTTTGACAAATCTATCAAAGCAGAGTTTGACCTTTGATGGTTATTCACGGGGCAGAACTTCTTTGAAAGTGACTCAGGTAGTTAACGCCTCATAAAAATCTTCCCGAGCGACTTGACAAGGGTCCTCTTGGTTGCCTCTGCCAATTATGGCATCCATCATTTAGGCCGACAGCATGAAAGAGCAATGTTTCATATGCAAAGCGTTCCCCCGTACCTTTTCCATTTTTCATGGGAAGTCTGGGCAGCCTTGTAAAATATCCATCTTCTGCACACAGAACTTTGCTTTTATCCTTCCCCATTAATAAATTTACCACCAGGGCTCTGATCGTCAGAGAGAAGTTCCGGCTCCTTTACCAAGCTAGACGTTGGTTTAAATTTATAGGAATCGCTTTACGGGGAACTGCTAAAAAGTGAAAACTGCTCTTGGTTTTCCACATCTCAAAAAAGGGTATCCTAGAACCGGAAAAGGCGTAGAATCACGCAAGCCGAATGACCACACAACAGGTTGGAGCTGCTTCCCTGAAATAAAGACTAAATTATTACAGGCTCATCAGTTCAGGGGAAGAAAAGTGTAGATGTTAAGAGAAGGGAAGTTTTGCTCGAGGTTTATAAAATTATGAATTGCGTGGGAGAGAGAAGATACAGGTTTTTTTTTTTTTAATCTCTCATAACTCTGGAACCAGAAGTCACTCAATGTGATTGAGCAGCAGCTGGATTGGGACTAGGGTTGAAACCTCCACGTACTAGCTGGAGATCTGCTATTACAACTGATCTCCAGGTGACAGAGATCAGTTCCCATGGAGAAAATGGCCGCTTTGGCAATTGGACTCTATGGCATTGAAGTCCCTCCCCCTCCCCAAACCCCGCACTCCTCAGGCTCCACCCCCAAAACCTCTGGCCGGTGGCAAAGAGGAACCTGGCAACCCTAATTGGGACAGACCTCTCCTTCTTCACTCAAAACATAATTAGCTTGTGGAATTCACTGACACAAGATCTAGTATGGGTTACTAGCTTAGATAACTTTTTAAAAGATTACATAGAGTCATATGTAATTGATCTGTCTGTAATTGATAGCTAAACAAAACCTCTATGTTCAGAGGCAGTATACTTCTGAGGCCAGCTGCTAGAGAGGTAGCTGCCCTGCATTTGGGCTTCCCAGAAGCCTTTTGCTTTTTATTTTGAAATCAATATATTAGATTTGAGTCGGTTTGCTCTGACCTAGAGGGGCTGTTGTTATTTCTTCCAGACTGGAAAAATTTCATCATATACTATGTGTCAAGGCCTAGATCCTCTTTCGGATGATACACTATTTACTATGCATAAATAGGGTTTCTGACTCCAGCTTGGGAAACTTCTGGAGATTTAGGGACAGTGCCTGGGCAGGGCAAAGTTTGGGGAGGGGAGGGAGCTTAGCAGAGATGTGAGATCACATCATGTGATGCCGCATCCGGTGATGCCAAAGGTCAAAGGTCAGCTCCTCCAACTCCTCCCCTTCCTGTGATATCATTTCCTCACATCAACATTTAAATTCTAAATGCAATTTTCCCACTTCATATCACTCCTTCTTAACAGTTTATCCCACCTTACATCGCTTCTCCCTTGAATGAGTGCAGGGGAATAGGTGGGGGTAGGAGTTTGCCCACCAAGACTAGGCAAAACATAAGGCTAATTATTATAATTACTAGGAGTCTGGCTTTCTGCCCTTACTTGGTCAATAGAACAGTACCTATACTATCCAAGGGTTGCCAGCACTGCCTTGACAAATGCTAGGTGATTTTTGAGGGTGGAGCTTGGGAAGGATGGAGTTTGGGGAAGATGTGATGCCACTTCAAGGTGGCATCCTCAGATCTGTAAGCTACATGCTCTTCAGCGTCTAAGATAGATTGCCATCTCTCGCTATATTTGACTTCCCCGATAGAGAAAGCCACGGCGAAATGGGTCTTACCGGTCTCCCATCTCGTGATTAAGTAATTTACACTACAACTGCGGCTCATATTGATGAGCATTGTTTCATTGTTTGCGCTGACACTTAGTCCGGTGTCTCGCGCTACGGAAATCCTCTCCGGGTTTTCCACTTACTTCTTGGAGCTCGCCTTCTCTCCGCTTCCACTGGAGCCGCTTCGCCAATTGGTGTAACATTGTAAATTCTGTTTACATTTTACAGACCTTTTGGGATTTTTTTGTACATTGTGACATTTCTGTATGGGATTGTACTCCTATTATTATATAAGTTGTGTGCCATCAGTGCTTGTTGTTATTGTTTAAACTTCAAGGTGACACTCTAGGAATGTTCCCAGTCTCTGTCATAAAGACCACAGAGATCTAGGGAAATAGCTTGAGCATCACTATGGAGGCCATTTTTTTCTTCCGCTCCTCAATTTCTTGAGGACAGTGGATTGGGGCCAGGACTGGGAGGTTACCTGCTGTGGCTGAGAAAATAGCAAGCCTCTCTCCAAGTCTGGATCTGGGTATGGTATGGCCACCAAAAGCCATTGCCTGTCCAAAAGAAATCAGAGGGGTGTGAATGGAGCGATGAAGTGCCTAAAGCTCCGCGTGTACTGGAGCGAAGGCTGCGGATCTCAAGTCCAGCCAGGAATACTGAAGTTAAATGAGCTTGTGTTGGAAAGAGAACTCCTCACATCTAAAGAATAAGAGAGGACAAAAGGCAGCAGGCAACCAGGGAACCCAGGAGCTGGGCCCAGAAACACAGGCTTTGTCCTCTTCCCGAGTGAACAAGTGGCCTTTTGTTTCCTCCCTGTATAAACCCAAGGAGTGCGCCTCCAGTCAGCGTAACCCAGCCCGGCTCTGTTGACTTCCTTGGAGTTCTGCCAGCAGCTGCCATCTGCAGAGTCCCTTTTTGCAATCCTTGGGCTGCCCTGGGTACAAGCGGTTTCCATCCATTCCTTTGCCTTTGGCAGTGGCACATATTCCATATCGATTTGGAAGGGAGATTTCTTGTTGCCTCGTGCCTCAGTGAGAGACGGTTGTGTCGAGCATGGAAAGGTACTGCGGTGGCTTGTGAATTCCTGGCAGGGGCTCCATTTCCCATTTGTGAGGTGCAGAACGTGTACCATGAGAATAGGGTTGCCAGCTCCGGGTTGGGAAATACCTGGAGATTTTTGGGGCGGAGCCTGAGGAGGGTGGGGTTTGGAGAGGGGAGGGACTTCAATGCCATAGAGTCCAATTGCCAGGGGAGCTGACCTCTGTCACTTGGAGATCAGTTGTAATAATGGGAGATCTCCAACCACCACCTGAAGGGATGCCAGGTCCCCTGTCTCCTCCGGCGGAAGGCTATGGGGCTGCGGTTGGGATTGCATGTTCCGGTTTACAACTGGAAGTGCTGCCTTGCGAGGGGCCTTTTCCTTTTAGTTTGAGAGGTAAAGCGGCCCTTTACCACTCAAACTAAGAGGAAAAGGCCCCTCGGAGGCGGCACCTCCGGTGCGCTCGGTGTGTGCGCATGCATGCACGTTTGCCCGCCGACCCTCAGTTTGGGGAGGGGTGGGACTTCAATGCCATAGAGTCCAATTGCCAAAGCAGCCATTTTCTCCAGGTGAGCTGATCTCTATCGGCTGGAGATCAGTTGTAATAGCAGGAGATCTCCAGCTACTACCTGGAGGTTGGAAACCCTAGAGATGGGGGAGATCAGCTCTTTCTTCCCCAGAATCCTAATTCTTCTCAGCCCCCCATCCTGGCTATGGAAGCTGTACTGGTAATTTTCCTTCCTTCTTTCAAGGGCAAATTGAGGCTATTGTTTGATGGAATGTTAGAGCAAAGTTTATGGTTTGTGTTCCAAGACAGATTACAGCAAAATCAAACACCAAGGAGTCTCCCCCCACCCCGGAAACAACCTGCTAGCACGTTGTAGTCGAAAAAATCAAGTGTACTTTTTGCTGGAAATATGGGAACAACTTATCAGTCATCCTCCAGTTCCACTGGCAACCGTGCGGATTTTTCAATTAAGTCCAAGTCAGCCATGCAAGGACGATGACAATCGTAATTAAAATGTGCTACTAGGAACTAACAGCTCCAAAGCTGTGTGGCTGTTCTTGTAAATCAAACACAAAAGCACAATCCAGAATTCTGCTCTCTGATTTGTTTCTTTAGCAATTAATTTTTAATTTCCTATCCACAAAAATACAAACATCCAATACATAACAACAAAACATAAACAACCTCGTTACAGACAAAAAAATCTATAGTATATCAAAATAAGCTTTGACTGAGTAAACTTAAATAATTTGTATGTGGTCGCTAATATCTTAGATTGAGCCCAGTAACAGGAGAAGAAGAAGTAGAAGAACAAGAACAAGAAAAGTTGGTTTTTATATGCCAATTTCTCTACCTTTTAAGGAGAATCAAACCGGTTTACAATCTCCTTCCCTTCCCTTCCCCACAACAGACACCTTGTTAGGTAGGTGGGGCTGAGAGAACTTGAAGAGAACTGTGACTAGCCCAAGGTCACCCAGCTGGCTTCATGTATAGGAGAGGGGAAACCAACCCAGTTCGCCAGATTAGAGTCTGCCGCTCATGTGGAGGAGTGGGGAATCAAATCCGGTTCTCCAGATTAGAGTCTGCCACTCTTAACCACTACACCACGCTGGCAAGATGGGAGTAACACGAACTCTCCATCTAGCTCCCAATTGTAGCCGAGCTGTGGCATTCTACACCCGCTGGAGTTTCTGAATTGATTTTGAGGGGAGACCAATGTACAGTGCATTGCAGTAGTCTAGACGCAATATTACTATGGCATGGATCCAGGTGGCCAGATCAGCCATATCATTATAAGGGGCCATCTTTCCAGCTAGGCTGAGTTAGAAGAAAGCCTGTTTTGCAGTTGCATTAACCTTGCTTCTCTGGTAATAACGTTGGGTCCAGTATAACCCCGAGGCTCTTAACGGAATCAGCAAGGGTCAGCTGAACTCCATCAAAAGTGGGGAGCACAATGTCTGCAAGATCTCCGCCTTCCCAATCGGCATTACCTCTGTCTTTTCAGGGTTCGGTTTCCATTTGTTCACGCTTCGCCAATATTTACCACAGCAGCCAAGCAGTTAAGAACATAAGAACGTAAGAAAGGCCCTGCTGGATCAGACCCAGGCCCATTACGTCCAGCAGTCTGTTCACACAGTGGCCAACCAGGTGCCTCTAGGAAGCCACTAACAGTTATTCAAGACCTCTACCGTATCACCAGGGGATCTGGATAAGGATATATAGAGCTGGGTATCATCCGCCTACAGGTGACATCCAACCCCCAAGCTATGGATGATTGGTCCTAAGGGGTTTTACATAGAGATTTAAAAGGATGGGGGACAGGATTGCACCCAGTGGAACTCCACAGGATAGGTCCCACACTGATGACAACTAGTATCCCACAACTAGTCTGATCTGTGAGGAATTAATCAGTAAAGGATGTGAGAGGTAATGCTCAATATCTTAAGCAAAACAAAACACAATTTTGGCAGCATTTAAATACTAGCAATGTTTCTTTCAACATGAGCCTTTTAATTTATTTCAATATAGGCTTTTATTCTACCGCAGTGGACAAACCCAGATGCTCCACGGCATTTAAGACAAACAGCCTTTGCTTGATAGGAAACACGACATGTGCCCCTTCCTTCATTTTCTTTTCTTATTACAGTTACACACCAGGAATAAAAAAATAAATAAATGTGCCCCTATCTGGGAACCCCCAACGCTTAAAATCAATCCAATCCAATCCAACAAAATCTAACAACTATTTTCTAGCAGCCTAATAAATTATTAGATCAGTTTTATCCTCATAGTACAGTTTCATCCTCTACAGATACCATGACCCCAGTGAAAGCCTGCCGGAGGTAAGAATGGAATCGACTCCTGCTTAGGGTTGCCAGTTCTGGGTTGGGAGATACCTGGAGATTCTGGGGGTGGAGCCTGAGGAGGGTGGGGCTTGGAGAGGGGAGGGGCTTCAATGCCATAGAGTCCAATGGCCAAAGCGGCCATTTTCTCCAGGTGAACGGATCTCTGGAGATCAGTTGTAATAGCAGGAGATCTCCAGCTAGTACCTGAAGGTTGTAGAGCAGGGGTGGGGAACGTCAGGCCCTGGGGCCGTATAAGGCCCGCAAAATCATTTGGTCTGGCCCTTCATGGGTCCTGGCAGATCTCTAGCTCAGAAGAATGCTGCCCTGCCTGAATCTCTTGGCCCCAGCTGGGGACAGCAGAGCTCAAAAGCGAGTCGCTCTATGTGGCAGACACTCGGAGCCGCCTCCAGTCGTGCCTCTTGACTAAAAGTCTGACCAAATACAGCAGGCTAATTTTAAGTTGATAATTTTGTGTGGCCCGCGAACGATGTTATAAATATCCAAATGGCCCTTGGCAGAAAAAAGGTTCCCCACCCCTGTTGTAGAGGAAAAAAGACACCACTGTACTGGTACTACACAGTTAGGAAATGAGCACAGGAGCGACACAACAATATTTCAGGGTGCAAAAATGTTCTATTAATAAGCTACCCAAGTGTGAACAGTATAAAAGCAAAAACAGTTTATACAACACAATCCTATATCTACATAGTCCAATAAACTCTGATATATGTTTCTTCAATGTTATAAAGTTGGTGTAAGGTTGCTTTGCAGATGATACGGGGATACGGCCGTTTCAAAATTCTTCAGTTCAGTTCTTCCTCACTGCTACATTTGTTGTATCCCAGCGAGGATACCTGGTGACTATCCTGTATATCTAACTGCAGTCAAGAAATTGTTTGAGCCATGCTTGTTTGACGTTTTAGCTTCAACAGGGAGCGACTAGGGCAGGTTTGCCAGGACCTGGGGTAGCCCCAAGGACAGACCCAGAAACTGTCTATTGTGTAGTTATGCCCTCATTGGCTGGTCTTTGGTAGCTCAGGGCTTTTCCAGATGGATTTTTTTTTTTTTTACGTCGGTTTATACTGCTTTAGTTTATTCCCCAATTTCTGCACACATTTTTGTGCCCTTCTTATTTTGTTTGTCCTCCCCCTCCTCCTTTCCTCCCGGGTTTTATGAGATCCCTTTTACCCTGATCTTTTTTGGGAAGCCGTTTTTGAGTTGGCTTTCCTCCGCTCATGGGTAATGTTTCTGTCAGTGTTATTTTGCCCCACACGCTGCCACTTCCCCTCCAGCCCACTTTTTCATGACTTTGATGACCACTCCCTCTTCTCCCTCTTCTCCCCTGCCACCCTGAAGACGAGTGGTTTCATTTTTGATATATTTTTTAACAAGGAACTGAAATATTGATATATCAATATAGAGTTGTAGTGATAGTTTAAGCAGGTTCTCTGAATTCCCAGCCTTTAAAAAAAAAAGTCCATAGCCCCCTCCCTTGCGATGGAGGCTATTTGAACACTCGACTTCATTGCAAACCTTTACATCTCCTTTGGATTCTGTTTTCTTATGTGGCCCCTCTTCTCTGGCTTTCTGGCCACAGACTTAGGACACAGTCACAATAGGTTGGGTGGGGTAGGGTGGACAACCTCCAGGTAGTAGCTGGAGATCTCCCGCTATTACAGCTGATCCCCAGCCGGTAGAGATCAGTTCACCTGGAGAAAATGGCCTCTTTGGCCATTGGACTCTATGGCATTGAAGTCCCTCCCCTCCCCAAACCCCTCCCTCCCCAGGCTCCACCTGAAAAATCTCCAGGTATTTCCCAACCTGGAGCTGGCAACCCTAGGGTGGGGCCATGGCTCACCGGTACAGAACTTACTTTGCACACAGAAGTCCCAGGTTCAATCCCTGACATATTTGGTTTATAAAGGATCCGATAGTAGATGACAGGAAAGACCTCCACCTGAGGCTCTGGAGAGGTGCTGCCAGTCAGAGTAGGTAATACCAACCTTGATAGATCAATGGTCTGACTCAGCTATAAACATGCTTTTTTTTTTTTTAACAAAAAGGTGCCTTTATTCATACATATGGTTGCACTGATTTCTACCAGTTCCCCCCTCAAGACCTGGGAGAGCTTTGAAAAAGGTGCTGATACTTAGTACTGCTGAGTACCATCACAAGAAAAAGCCCTGGTTGTAAATAGGGTTGCCAACCTCCAGGTACTAGCTGGAGATCTCCTGCTATTACAACTGAACTCCAGCCGCTAGAGATCAGTTCCCCTGGAGAAAATGGCTTCTTTGGCCATTGGACTCAATGGCATTGAAGCCCCTCCCTTCCCCAAAAATCCCTACGGCATTAAAGTCCCTCCCCTCCTCAAACCCCGCCCTCCTCAGGCTCCGCCCCCAAAAACCTCCCGCCAGTGGCGAAGAGGGACCTGGCAACCCTAGTGGTAAAGAAGCTTCATAGAAACTAGGTTGTGTTGAGAGTCATGTGCTTCTGCTATTCAAGAACAATTTAGTAGCTCCATGAGTCAATTTCCGCCAGTGTGTTCATAGGCCAAATTGTCTTATCTCATTAACAAATTGAGCCAGAGAGTGGAATGAAACAGTGATGACATTAAGCTATTGAAAACCATGACTTTTGCAGCTAGTTTGGGTTCAATTTTGGGGAGGGTATTTTAAAAAAAATATTATTTAAACCGTAATCAGATTAGGGACATGTGGCGGCTGTTTTGTGTTTGGCCTGGACGTGTGCCATAGAGATTTGCTTTATCTCTAGCGCTGAAATCTGTTCCCCGACCCCATGATTATTTAATCGGTAACTAAATTGCAAATATAACTTTATTCATGGGCTGTTAATCTCCAAATCTTTTTGTACTGCTCTTCGGGGAGTACATGATTTAGCTTTTGAACGTTAGCAGTTATCACTCCCAAGGTCACCGGCTGCGAGACAGCTGACGAGAGAGGGTTTTGTCCAACTTCCAGGTGTGCTGGGAGGGCAAAACGTCTCGCAGATATAAATTCAGTTTTCTATCCTGCTCCTTGGCTTAAGCATAAATCCTTAGAGGTCGCTTCCAACACAATGAAAACCACACTTACATGATCTATAAAGACAAAAAAAAAACATAACAAGTGAAGTAACTTTAAACTATAAAAATAGTAAAACATAATCAGCACCCAGATATGAGTACAGTGTTAGGGTTGCCAAGTCCCTCTTCGGCACAGGTGGGAGGCTTTTGGGGCGGAGCCTGAGGAGGGCGGGGTTTGGAGAGGGGAGGGACTTCGATGCCATAGAGTCCAATGGCCAAAGCTGTCATTTTCTCCAGAGGAACTGATCTCTATCGGCTGGAGATCAGTTGTAATAGCAGGAGATCGGCAGCTATTACCTGGAGGTTGGCAACCCTAGTTACAGAAGCAGCACAGTTGGGGTTGGCAGCTTGTGGGCGCTGAACCAAACCTATCCCTCTGATGCCAATTCTACAGTTGCCAACCTCCAGGTGGGGCCTGGTGATCTCCCGCCATTATAATTGAACTCCAGACAGGTTTCCCTGGAGAAAATAGCTGCTTTGGAGGGTGGACTCTATGGCATTAATGAATTACAATAGACTTAAAATAATGGAATAGAGTCTCAAAAAGAGGAAATTTCAAGCAATATTAAAGTGCAACAGGAATTTATTGCAACGCGGGACAATAACCTGCAAAGAAAAAGAAAAGAACATTCAACATTGTTATTACTTATGAGTTATGGGACAATTTATATACACCAACTGAAGAAATAGACTGTGAAACAGGATACTTACCGGGCTCTTGTCTTGGTTGTATATGGTCCTGATTTATTTTTGATTATGGTTCTAACTATTTGTTGTTGCCACAAAAGTGTATAGAACATACTGTTCTTGTGGAGTAACAAAACCAGAAAATATTTTAAAAAATCATTATACACTTGTGAAAAGAATTTTGTTGTTGGTCTCTTTATATGTATATATTTCTTTAAGCCATAGTGACTGCATATGCTTGATTAACCTCCAGGTGGGGCCTGGTGATCTCCCGCCATTATAATTGAACTCCAGACAATAGAGACCAGTTTCCCTGGAGAAAATAGCTGCTTTGGAGGGTGGACTCTATGGCATTGTAACCAGCAGAGGATCCTACCCTCCCCAAACCCCTCCCACCCCAGGTGTTTCCCCACCCAGAGCTGGCAACCCTAAATTTGTGTGTGCCCCCAAGTATCTGATCAGTAGATATGGTCTGGGAGTTCTGTGTTTGGAAAACTCCCAGGCATGCTCAAGCCCAATTTAGATTAGGGCCGTGGCACTCAGGGAAGCGGGGCGTCAGTTCATGCCATTTTCCTAACCTGAAACAGCCCATGGGAAAGGGTGGCCAGCTCTGGGTAGGGAAATACCTGGAGATTTTTGGGGCTAAGCCTGAGGAGAGTGGGGTTTGGGGAGGGGAGGGACTTCAATGCCATGGAGTCCAATTGCCAAAGTGGCCATTTTCTCCAGGGGAACTGATCTCTGTCACCTGGAGATCAGTTGTAATAGCAGGAGATCTCCAGCTAGTATCTGGAGGTTAGGAAATAAACAGCACACAAACTCAATATTATTCACAATGCTCCTACATTTATAGGTTCAACAACTTAACACACAGTATAAATACTCTCTATATTCTACTATCAATTAAATATACACACATACAAAAATATCTCTCAACTGTGGCAATGTCCGTGAGACCAAAGAGACCGCGAGTGTCAGTTCCAATGAAAGTTGGTATTTATAAGTTCAAAAAGGACGCTGAAGACAAATGCGAGCACGTCAATGAAGATCCCCGCAGCGTCCTGCAAGTGCCTCCCGGTCTCCCGACTCACCTCCCGCAGGAGGAGGAGTCGGGAGACCGGGAGGTCCCGGCACGGCAGATGTAAGCCGCGCTCCGAAACAAACACAGGGAACGTTCTATCCGGAAACGCTTTCGCCAATCGGCTTCATCAGCCCAGCTTTCTACCAAACGAAAAATGTTTTCATAATGCTATCCCACAAAATACAACAAAATACAATATCACAATAAATTGCATAGTATTATACATACCATCAATATTATTTTCTGCAGACCTATACCTAGGTTTCTATGGCAGGCTTCACAACGAATTCTCCAGCCATTAAGGTCAGAATAAGCATAGGCTATTTGAAAAGGCAGCAGAGCAATAAGCCTCAGGTGGAAGAGTTACCAGCCTCTACTCTTAAAGTGACATGAACACAATTACACAGCACTTAAATAATTCTTTAAACAATTCTTTAAATAAATGCATAAGTAACTGCTATCTTCTATCTGAAAAAGTGACACTGAATCTTAAAGTATACCAGAGACAAAATTCTTATGGCAAAATTCTTATAGCTGATCAACATGCCATTTACAAAAAACATGACAAATCAAAGTCTGTATTGAGACCGAAGGGGGCCAGTGTTTGGAACATGTAAATGAGTCTCATTTCTTGTCTAAGAAGAATTTGAGACATGTTATTCTCATTGTAGGGGTGCCCTTTGTATGTCCAGGGAACAAAAAACCTTATGCATCATGGTGGCATTTAACAAAATGGGAAACAAGGGGCGCTTCCAAGATTTTTGCGCGAATGTGTGATTTATGCTCGCTAATCCTGATTCTAATCGGTCTAATAGTGGAACCAAAATATAATTTTTGGCACGGGCACAAAATTCCATACACAACCCGTGCAGTGCCACAGTTGGAAAAATGTCTAATTTCAAAATTAAAGTTGGTATTTATTGTGCTCATGTTTTTTACAGGCAGGCTTAAATTGCACACTGAGCATGTACCACAAGCAAAATGGCCCCTAATAGAAATGGAAGAAACAGGAATTTTGACATCTGAATGTACCAATTCATCTTTGAGTGATCTAGTTTTTTGCAATCCAAAAATCGGCTTTTCGAAGCATCCTGGTATGGCTTGAATCAAATGCCAATGGCGGCGAATGATAGCTTTCACATGGGGAAAATGGCACGGGGGAAGGTTTTTCTCTGCATGCCCAATCTCAAGCTGAATTGGGGCCCTCATGTGCCTGGGCATTAAGTTCTGAGCATGGATCTCTCAGCTCATTTCTGATCTACAGGACCCATGCAGTGCCGGATTTACGTATAAGCTAAACAAGCTATAGCTTAGGGCCCCACTCTCTTGGGGGCTCCAAAAAAATTTAAAGGAAAAAAAAAACTGGATGTACATTTCCAAAATATAAGATAAAAAACAAATAAAATAAAACCTACATACAGCAATAGCGTTTTGTGTTGTGTAGGCTCCTATGATGTAAGTAATGGGCCCTGCCTGCTAGCCTGCTCCCTAAAATATCACTGGTTTGCTCATTTCGATATACAGGGTGCCTACATTCTGCATGGACTGGTTGCATGGCAACATGTAGCATGCAGCTGCAGATTGCAGTGCAGCACAGTTGAATGTAGGTCAATCTGTTGTACCTGTTATCTAATATTAAAGAGTGCTTTAGATACCTATTAGGTCCATAAATTACCATATAGAATATATTCAACACAAAAAACAGCGACAATCTTTTGTTGACAAAGGATAGCTGGACATATAAAGGGCCCCATTACCTTCAATAGCTTAGGACCTCATCAAACCTAAATCCGGCTCTAGACCCATGGCAGACACGTAGGGGTACAAGGGCTTTGTAATATTTTGAATTGACTTTAAGTGGTCCTATCTGGCCCTCTGGTTGCCAACCTCAGAGGCAAAAGTGAAGTGTGGATGATCACCAAATGTGGCAATGGAAATTGGCATCTGGCCCATGGTGAGTAAGGGGCATGGGACTTTGGTTGGGTGATTCATTTCTTTTGTTACGGGCACCCTCCAGCAAAACTGACCAGGAATGGATAGCATTTCCATGCTTCATGGCTTGGCTTTGGCCATTGCATGCAAGGCAAGGATTATGCAATTACACCTACCCACTCTCTTTGTTGGCAGAGTCTCCGGAGCCAATCGGGCATCTTTGTCTTTCTTAAAGAACTAACATACATGCCCCTTGGTCCTGCCCCTCCAAGTATCCATCCACTCTAGTGACTTCATATATGAGGCTAGTACTTTTTACCATTGTAACTTGTATTTGATTAATTCATTTAAAAATCATTTATACGGTTGTTATAATTGATCAAACTACTTTTTAGAGTTACCAGCTCTGAGTTGGGAAATTCCTGGATCTTTGGGAGGGTGGGGTCGAAGCCTGGGGAAGGTGGGGTTTGGGCAGGGCAGGGACATCACTGGGGTATATAATGCCATAAAGCCCGCCCATTTTCTCCAGGGGAACTGACCTCTGTTGTCTGGAGAGCAGTTGTAATTTTGGGAGATCTGCAGGCCCCACCTGGAGGTTGGCACCCTATTTATAATCCTTATTTTGTGTGTCCTTACACCTGCGTGGCATATCCTCATCCATAAGGTTGCCAACCTCCAGGTGGTTAGCTGGAGATCTCCCATTATTACAACAGATCTCCAGGCGACAGAGACCTGGAGAAAATGGCCACTTTCAAAGGTGGATACTATGGCATTATACCCCACTGAAGTCCTTCCCCTCCACAAACCCCACCCTCCTCAGGCTCCACCCCCAAAATCCCAAGGTGTTTCCCAACCTTCTGTTAATGTTCCTTGGAGAAGATGCCTGACTCTTGGCCCCATCTAGAACAGCTTTTAAAAAGGTAAAGGTCCCCTGCGCAAGCATCGGGTCATTCCTGACCCATGGGGTGACATCACATCCCGACGTTTACTAGGCAGACTTTGTTTGCGGGGTGGTTTGCCACTGCCTTCCCCAGTCGTCTTCCCTTTACCCCCAGCAAGCTGGGTGCTCATTTGACTGACCTCGGAAGGATGGAAGGCTGAGTCAACCTTGAGCCGGCTACCTGAAACCGACTTCCATCGGGATTGAACTCAGGTTGTGAGCAGAGCTTGGACTGCAGTACTGCAGCTGACCACTCTGCGCCTCGGGACTCTTAGAACAGCTTTTACTCTATAACAAAAACAAATTTAAATGAACTGGAATGGCATTAGACCAGATTTGTTTTGGGAACCAAGTCAGACCACTGGTCCAACCAGCTCAGCATTCTTTATTCTGACTGACAACATCTCTCCAGGGTCTCAATCAGCAGAGGGCCTTTCTAAGCATCTTCCAGCTGAGAGCTTGACCCGGTTGCCTTCCACGTGCAAATCATACCACCGCTTTTCTAGGGCTGTTTCCAATTGTGGCTACTCATAAAGCATGCCACTTTCTAATTGTAAGCTCTGGGTTTTAGAAGATAGAGACTAGAATTAAATTTGCTCACTGGGAGGCCATGGGATGCCATTTGAAAATTGGAGCTCCTTCCCTTTCTCTGCCTTTCTCCTCCAAGACAGCCGCCCCAAGGGAATATGTCCCACGAAGCTCTTTCATTCCCTGTGGAATGGTAATTATAATGGATAGCTTGCATTGCCTGTTATGTTCTTCCAGAAAAACAACATTTGTGAGCCAATTTTGTTTAGACACAATCTGCAATTCTCTTCACAAACGCTGCTCTGAGCTCTCGTCCCTCTAGTTCCTCTTCAGAATCTTACATTTCCCACGAAGCCTTTCACATAACTCCACATTTTGCAAATCCTCTTGAAATAGAGCCTCGCTACATTGCATTATATATTCCTTTACTTCATTTATACCCCAACTTCCCCCACCAATGGGGACCGAAAGTGGATGATAACATTCTCTGTTGGGTAGGTTAGGCTGAAGGTGTTTTTTTCAATTCTTGAAAATGGGACTGGGTGATGGTGGGGAGGGGAGACAGGATCAGATCCACGTGGATTTTTTAAAAGTGAAAAAAAAAACCAGGCTCTAAAGGGGTCCTGTGTCCCCATTAGGGATGCCAGCCTCCAGGTGGGGCCTGAGTAGGGTTGCCAACCTCCAGGTACTAGCTGGAGATCTCCTGCTATTACAACTGATCTCCAGCCAATAGAGAGCAGTTCACCTGGAGAAAATGGCCGCTTTGGCAATTGGACTCTATGGCATTGAAGTCCCTCCCCTCCCCAAACCCTCCCTCCTCAGTCTCTGCCCCAAAGACCTCCTGCCAATGGCAAAGAGGGACCTGGCAACCCTAGGCTTGAGGATTCCCGGAATTATAGCTCATCTCCAGATTACAGAGATCAGTTCCTCTGGAGAAAATGGATGATTTGCAGGGTGGATTCTATGGCATTGTACCCCAATGGTCTCTGTCCTCCCCAGGTCTCTGTCCTCCCCCGGCTCCATCCCCAAATCTCCAGGAGTTTCCCAACTTGGATCAGGCAACCCTAACCCCCATCTCCCCTTTCGGTGGCCAGGGGGTACCTGGCAACCCTAGTCCCCTTCATAGACTCATAGAATCATAGAGTTGGAACCACCAGGGTCATCTAGTCCAACCCCCTGCACAATGCAGGAAATTCACAACTACCCTCCTGCCCCCCACACCCCAGTGACCCCTTACTCCATGCCCAGAAGATGGCCAAGATGCCCTCCCTCTCATCATCTGCCTAAGGTCACAGAATCAGCTTAAAAACCTCCAGGGAAGGAGAGCCCACCACCTCCCGAGGAAGCCCATTCCACTGAGGAATCGCTCTAACTGTTAGAAAATTCTTCCTAAGGACTAGGCGGAAACTCTTTTGATTTAATTTCAACCGGTTGGTTCTGGTCCGACCTTCTGAAGCAACAGAGTCCTTCGTGGACTCGAGGATTCAGTCTCTTCTGCGTTGGGTTGCAGTCCAGTACGCTAACCACTACACCACACTTGCTCTCAAGCAAGCTTGAAAACTTTTGCCAAACAGCATGGGGGGGGGGACTTCTGTGTTCCAAGGGGGCTCATGTCATGCCTCTCCAAGCACTTTGTATTGCCAAAGCCTGACAAGACACGAGTCCTTTATCTGATTGCCAGCCGGCAGTTGAAAAGGCGAGAGCGAGAAAGCCCTGTTTCCTTCTCTCTCTCCACTTGGCAGCTCTACCACAGATATCACCACTCATCTGCTTTCAACTCATTCCACGTTTTTTTTTTAAAACTTTTTTTCTTTGTTCTGTACCAAAAGCTGGCCAAAAAATTGAAGAAGGCAGGAGATTATTTTTTTACGTCCCCATGGTTGGGTTGTTAATATTATAATTGCATTTGAAGTGGATGCATGTTTAAACTCGGAAGGTCGGCGTTCTTTTACGACTTTGTCTGGAGTGCGATTGGCAAAGGGCCACCCGTCGCTGGCCAGCGTGGCCGGGAGCCTAGTTTTCGACAAAGCGGCGATATCCAATATTTATTTAAAGCACATTTCGGCTCGACATAAAGACAGCTTCATCCGAGCAGATGCGAATCACAATGCAAAGCTCCTTCTGAACTCTGGCAAGTCAGGCAGCTGCGTTGGTTAACCAACAAGCCTCTCCAGATGAGGATGGATCATTGGCAGCCCCACAAAACGACGGCTCTTCCTACATGAACTCATTAGCCTACACTGTTCAGCCAAAGTAACAAAGAAGGCAGGATTCAAACAGCGGTGGGACTAGGCCAGAAACCTTGAGGACACAATCACAAAAAATATTGTGTGTGCAGGGTGTGTGGTTTCTTCCTGGTAATGGCTGCTGTACTTAGCCTGGCCTTTGTGGTATTAACTTCTACTCTCCTTAGGAGTCCCGTGGTAAGCTGCAGTACTGCAGTCCAAGCTCTGCTCACGGCCTGAGTTCGATCCCGACGGAAGCCGGTTTCAGGTAGCCGGCTCAAGGTTGACTCAGCCTTCCATCCTTCCGAGGTCGGTAAAATGAGGACCCTACCCAGTTTGCTGGGGGTAAAGGGAAGATGACTGGGGAAGGCACTGACAAACCACCCCCTAAACAAAGTCTGCCTAGGAAACGTTGGGATGTGACGTCAACCCATGGGTCAGGAATGACCCGGTGCTTGCACAGGGGACCTTTACCTGCCCTGAGCCCGGCCTCAGGAAGAAAGGAAGGAAGAAAGTGACAGAAAAAGAGGGAGAAATGAAAGAAAGTGATAGAGAGAAAGAAAGAGGGAGAGGGAGAAGAGAGGAGGAGAATGAAAGAGAGGGATAGAAAGACAAAGAGGGAGGGGGGAAGGATCTTGGCTGCGCTTGCAGGGCACTCTGGCCCCTGCACGCCCAGGGAGGGGGGGAAGCTTTAAGCAGGCGCGCGGGCCCCAGTCCGGCCTGGGAAGGGAGGGGGGAGGCTTCAGGATGACACGTGGGCAGTTGCCGGACCCAGGAAGCCCAGAAAGGGTCAGGGGAGGGGGGAAAGGGGGACAAGCTTCCCCGCCTCCAGGGGCCAGAGAAAAGCCCTCCGGGGGCCGGATCCAGCCCTCGGGCCGCCTGTTTGACACCCCTGGTCTAGTCTTTTCCACTGTAACTAGCTGCCGCTAGGCTCCTTCCTCTCAATCTGTCAGTGGCCATTTTCACCTCGTCATTTGTATAGCGACCATCACTGACCTCTGAACTGACATGTTTTCCGCTGCCCTCCATTGCTGTCAATTCCTTGTGCACCCTTGTCCATCAAACTGCAAGACACTCTGCCCGTTGGCTACTTTATTCAGCCAGTTTTAAGTGCTTCATTATGTATATGGTGTGTGTGTGTGGGGGGGGGGAGAAACTGGAGAGAAAACTCACATGGGTTCAATACTGTCTTCCAATACGCAATAAACATGTCTCTTGCTCTGCTCCTGTGTTTGGAACTCATCACTTTCCCCTTTTCACAGGCAGCCAGGAAGAAATTGGAGAGCGATGTCAGATCAGCCCTGAAGAGCTAATGAGCACTTGCATGTTTTGCCTGTGCCCGGGGCGAGTGTCACTGCGATGCCCACGGGGCACTGTACATCTGCAGGCAACCCACACTGTGTAACACATCTGGTCCTCGCATACGGTACGGTCTCCACATTCCAGCATCCGGTTGGCTTTTTAATTAGTGCTCGTTTGCGCGTGATTGCGCGTGTCCATCTGCAGCCGAGATGGTTCAAAGTTGCCTCTCCAACGTCCAAGGCAGCAGAAGTCACCCCCAATTACTGGATGCCATCTACAGGGGCCAGGAACGAGCCTTTCAGCAGGTCAGGTTGGCTGCCAGCTGTTTCCTTTTTGTCTTTCCCTGAAATATGTGGTAGGTCTTAGTACTGGAGATGTCTGGAGATCTTATTTACATGTTCTGTAAATAAGTCTGAGTAGGGATTATTCGTACAGATGTGGCTCTAGGTAGACTAGAGTGCAAATTTGGCAGGGCCAACCCTGTGGTTGAATAAACAATTCTTGAGGGTAGATATAGAAGATTACCATCTACAGCAGGGGTGGGGAATGTCAGGCCCGGGGGCCATTTAAGGCCTGCGAAATCATTTGGTCTGGCCCATTGTGGGTCCTGGCAGATCTCTAGCTCAGAAGGATCTAAGATTGGTGATCCGCCCCCTCCCGAGGACAGGAATAGCATCTATTCAAGGCAGATGTGAGTTTGTTTTGCTGAGAAAAGGAACCTTTTCCCCCCTTGCAGAAGAGTCTTTAGCTATGGAACTGCTAGGACTGCCCAAGAAACTGTTAACCCTTTCCCACCCGTGCCGTGGAGAAACGTATTCCCTCTGTACTACAAGAGGGCTGGGGGGAGAAGTGGCGACAATGGAGGGGTTAAAAGGGGCAGGGCCAGAATGCGCGTGGGGGGGCGAGTTTTTAGCCAGTGTGGCCTCATTTCATGGCTGCAGGCGGAGGTAGCAGGAGCCGGCTGTAGAATCCAGCCCTGACCATGCGGAGCATGAGCAACTCCAGCTTGTGGCTAGACGGCTACATCCGGCTGGTGCAACAGACCATCCTGGAAGCTTGAATTATTGTATTGACTCTATTTTTATTGGTCTTGGACTGTATTAAATAAATTTGTTTGTAAGACATGCTAAGATTCAGTGTTGGGCAGAGTACTGAACGTTGACTGGGAAGATCAGAGGCCTGATTCCTGACTTTAACTCATGTTCTCAGCCTCATCTGCAGAGTTTTATTATGAGAAAAAGAACAAATAACTCGTGCCTCCCACCACATTCTCTCAAAGCAGCCTTATATAACTGATCCATCTAGCCTGGTATCAACTGTTCTATTACAGCAGCTCTCCAGGTTGTAAGACATAGAAGGGCCTTTACTAGGCTTGCCAATTGCCAATCGACGGGGCTGCCCGCCACCCCTTAGCTGGTCGGCGAACAGAGGAGGGCCAGCTGAAGGGGGGAGGAACGATCGTCACTTCTGGGTAAACTCAGAAGAGACACGGACACTCTAGCACTATGGTTTCCATAGAATTTTTGGAAAAGATTGCTAGAGCGTCCACGTCACTTCTAGGTCACATTGCCCCAGCCCCAGAAAGCTCCCACCGGTTGCCAGGGGTGGCTGGAGATTCTCTATTACAACTGATCTCCAGCTGATAGAGGTCAGTTCCCCTGGAGAAAATGTCCGCTTTGGCAATTGGACTCTATGGCATTGAGGCCCCTCCACTCCCCCAAACCCTGCCCTCCTCAGGCTCTGCCCCCAAAATCTCCAGGTATTCCCCAACCCAGAGCGGGCAGCCCTACTGGCAATACTAGCCTTTACCTAAACCTGCCAGTCTTCAGTTGGTGACACCAGGGAAACTGCCGATTCCTAGAACTTCTTAGAACAAAAATTCTGGTAGAACAAAAAATTAGAACAAAATTTCTGGTAGCTTTCGGGAGCCACAGCTCACTTCTTCAGACTCACAAAAGCTCATACCCTGCCAGAAATCTTGTTAGCCTTTAAGGTGCAACTGGACTCTTGCTCTGTAGCAGTAGAACAGACAGACTAACATGGCTATCCATCGTGATCAGTATGAAGTTGTACTTGAAGAGACAGGACTGTGCCAATAGGAGTTTGATTTGTAGAGGGTTAGCTGACTTAGCCCCCACACTTAATGGGAGGCATTGAATGCATCCCTTTACAGCATGCACCCATCCCAGAGTAGAGTACGGCTGTTCTTGGGGACATCAGAATAGCATAGGCATAACTTGTATTCTATGACTGACACTGGGTAGCCCCCACCTCAAAGACGAAGACCTTACACAGAACGTAAGACACCGGGGCCATGATTTTGTCAAGCATTTCAGGTTTCCCACGCTTATTAAATGCTCATTTTTCATGAGCAGCGGAAACACTCAATCGATAGAAGCAGTCTGGGATGATGGAGAGCAATTAATTTAATTTTGCTATTTAAACTCTGATTTTCATTTTTTTTTTTTTACCCAGGCTGGGAATGCAAAATACGCATCAGCTCTCAAAGTGCTCTGAGGGGTGCAGGATATGATTAAAGGTTTCAGGCCTGATTAAACAAGGTAGTGGGTATAAAAATATATATACCCATGATCCACCTGGCAGGCATCACATTTCTACCATGTTAAATGTTGCCGTCCCATCTGTATGCAGCATTAGAAGTCCACTGATCCTTGGCACACAAATGCTACCTATGTAGGGGCCAGTGACCTGATTTTAAAGTATTGTTGCCCATACCCACACGACTAAGATGATTTTGTTTTTATTTTGTATGCCAAGCTGAGTGGTGATTTGAAATCAAACAACCCCCCATTATATGGCTTACAGGGAGGGTTGCCAACCTCCAGGTGGTAGATGGAGATCTCTCGCTATTACAGCTAATCTCCAGGTGACAGAGATCAGTTCACCTGGAGAAAATGGCTGCTTTGGAAGGTGGACTCTATGGTCTTATACCCTATTCAAGTTCCTCCTCCAAACCGCCCCTCCTCAGCTCCCCCCCACCAAATATCCAGGTATTTCCCAATTGGGAGCCGGCAACCCTACGTACATTGCAATCTAAGGTTGCCAACCTCCAGGTACTAGCTGGAGATCTCCTGCTGTTACAACTGATCTCCAGCCGATAGAGGTCAGTTCACCTGGAGAAAATGGCCGCTTTGGCAATTGGACTCTATAGCATTGAAGTCCCTCCCCAAACCCCACCCTCCTCAAGCTCCCCCTCAAAAACCTCCTGCCGGTGGCGAAGACGGACCTGGCAACCCTAGTGCAATCCTAAGAAAGTCTACTCAGAATCCTGAAGGTTACTCTGTGGGGATTACTCCCAGGGAAGTGTTTTTAGGATTGCACTGTTAATCTTTTAATTATTTAAGTGTGTTAGATTCTGCTTGGGTGCAGAAGAGAAGCATTAGATAGGGCGACTTCAAGGTATACTTCTTGGCCACTATGATGCAGGTCTAGGCATTAGACTTGAGAGCTGGGGTTACATGGTGGTGGTGGAAAGTCACATCTGGCTTATGGTGACCCCATAGGGCAGGGGTGTCAAACATAAGGCCCACGGGCCAGATCTGCCCCTTAAGAGCTCTTATCCAGCCCACGAGCCAGCTGAGGCATCCACCCCCCACTCTCGATCTGGCCTGGTGAGGCATGGCCCGGCCCGACCAAGTGGCATTTATGTCATACCAAGCCTTCCTAACAATTGAGTTCAACACCCCTGACATAGGTTTTCAAGGCAAGAGACGTTCAGAGGTGATTATCAATTGCCTGCCTCCATGTGGCCTGAGAGAGTTCTGAGAGAACTGTGACTGGCCCAAGGTCACCCAGCAGGCTTCATGTGGAGGAGCGGGGAATCAAACCCAGTTCTCCAGATTAGAGTCTGCCGCTCAGGAGGAGTGGGGAATCAAACCTGGTTCACCAGATTATAGCCCGCTGCTCTTAACCACTACACCACGCTGGCTTTCTTTGGTGTTGCGTAGTGGATAGACTGTCATATTGCGAGTACTGCATTTGAAACCCCTTTCTACTATGAAAGCTCACCGGGTGACCTTGGGCTAATCACGTTTGCTCAACTTATCCTAGAAGAAGAAGAGTTGGTGTTTATATGCCGACTTTCTCTACCACTTAAGGGAGACTTAAACCGGCTTACAATCACCTTCCCTTCCCCTCCGCACAACAGACACCCTGCGAGGTAGGTGGGGCTGAGAGAGCTCTAAGAAAACTGTGACTTGCCCAAGGTCACCCAGCTGGGCTTCATGTGGAGTGGGAAACAAATCCAGTTCACCAGATTAGCCTCCGCCGCTCAGGTGGAGGAGTGGGGAATCAAACCCGGTTCTCCAGATCAGAGTCCACCGCTCCAAACCACCGCTCTTAACCACTGCGCCATGCTGGCTCACCAACCTACCTCACAGGGTGGTTGTGTGAGAAAATGGAGAAGGGAAGAGCAATGTTCTAAGTTGCTTTGGGTCCCCATTGGGAAGAAAGTACAAATTCATGCAATGTGTACAGTATATAATGTAGCTAATATGTTGGGGAAGGCACTGGCAAACCACCCCGTAAACATGGTCTGCCTAGTAAACGTCAGGATGTGACATCACCCCATGGGTCAGGAATGACCCAATGCTTGCACAGGGAGCTACCTTTACCTTTAATATGTATGTAGGATATTTCCGTGTTGCCTCTTCAGAGTCGTGCTGGAGGCAGCTTACAATTAAAACAAAATGCCCATCTTTGGCATAGCAGCCCAGCCAAATTGAAGTTTACTCGTTTTCTCATCTCCTGGATTAGCAGTTTGCTGGTGCAGAAGCACCTCATCCAAATCATCTAGCAATTTCCCAGCCTTTCCTCTTCTCCTTCCCTAGCCTCTCCAGGCGGCTGCTTAAACCTACCTGTCAAGCATGCGAGACACTGTTGACTATCACCTTTCAAAATATGCAATTCAAACAAAGGCATCCCCCCCACCCGTCCCATGGCGGCCGGTCTCCGAATGTTCCACTCCATCCTTGGCTTTGTTACTGGAGGCAGCTCAGCCGCAGCCATCTGCTCTGCAGATTTGCATCACCCCGGAGCGGCTGTCTCTGTATGCAGATGAAGGAGCAGGTGATTTGACATTCAAATAAGGCGAGGAGGCCTGGTTTCCGCTCCAGGAAAACGCCATCACCTTGCAGGCTCAAACGCCTGTTCTGAAACCGCTGGCGCCAGGAAGCAGCAGGTGGAACATAACAGAGCTGTCCAATCCTTGCTCATTGGATGCCCTGATCCAATGAGCTTCAGGGGCCAGCAAAATTACAGCGCCATCCCTTCTAAGCCCGTTGACAGAGTTAGACGGATGTCGCTCGGCTTAGGCCTGCACTGGAAGATGCAACCTTACAATTATGTCAAGAATAGGGTTGCCAGCTACGGGTTGGGAAATACCTGGAGCTTTAGGGGGTGGAGCCTGAGGAAGGTGGGAGTTGGAGAGGGGAGGGACTTCAATGCCGTAGAGTCTAATGACCAAAACAGCCATCTTCTCCAGGGGAACTGATTCCTATCGCCTGGAGATCAGTTGTTATAGCGGGAGATCTCCAGCCACCACCTGGAGGTTGGCAACCCTAGTCATGAAAACTCCGGGGCATTGGCCCAGCTCAGCAACTTGGGGTCAACCTTGCCATGCCAAGCATCCTCATAAAAGGGAGGACAGGGGGCC
Source organism: Euleptes europaea (assembly GCF_029931775.1). Lineage (NCBI taxonomy): Eukaryota > Metazoa > Chordata > Lepidosauria > Squamata > Sphaerodactylidae > Euleptes > Euleptes europaea. The sequence goes on from NC_079315.1 coordinate 16,926,842, forward strand.
GCGTGCAAAACCGTTCTGCGATAGACTAGTGTGGGTGTGTTAAGTGGCATCAAGTCGCTTCCGACTCATGGCGACCCTTTGAATCAAAGTCCTCCAAAATGTCCTATCTTTGACAGCCTTGCTCAGATCTTGCAAATTGAGGGCTGTGGCTTCCTTTATTGAGTCAATCCATCTCTTGTTGGGACTTCCTCTTTTCCTGCGATAGACTTGAACCTGTGCTAATTATGCCTCTGTGCTAATTAGCCTGTGCTAATTATGCCATATTAATGATATGCCCTGACCTGGAGGGCCCAGGCTAGCCTTGCCTCGTCAGATAACTGGGAAGCTTAAGCAGGGTCAGTTCTGGTTAGTACTCGGATAGGAGACCACCAAGAAAAGTCCAGGGTTGCTATTGCAGAGGCAGGCAATGGCTAACCATATGTGTACGTCTGTTGCCTTGAAACCCCCATGAGGGGTTGCCACCATATTTTACCCTGACCTGGAAGGCCTAGGCTAGCCTGATCTCATTAGATCTCTGAACCTAAGTAGGGTTGGTTCTGGTTAGTATGTGGACCACCATGGAATTCCAGAGAGACCACCATGGAATTCCAAAGTTGCTATTCAGAGGCAGGCAGTGGCAAACCACATCTGAATGTCTCTTGCCTTGAAAAACCCGTGAAGGGTCGCTTTAAATTTACTGTGACGTGATGGCACTTTCCACACACACCCAATATTATTAGCATACAATATAAAATAGTCAGCATATTAAGAATATGCTAAATATTATTATTGTGGTTCTTCGTTGAGTCGTTACAAAAAACCATGTGCCATATGGAACGCAGACAGGCCTTTGCCAAACAGACTTATGATTTGACATAGACAATGTTTTTTTTAAAACTACCTGCAATAACCATGCTCCTCCGCTTTGAATGAATGCAGACTGCAATTTTTTACTTGCTGGGGAGACAGAAGAATAGGCCATTTATAGACTGGAGGTGTTGCCTTGGATTTGCCGCTCTTTAGATGCACCTTTTCCCCATCTGAATTCTCAAAACTCTGCATGGGGGCTTATTTTTGAGTTTTGAGAATTCGGATGGGGGAAATGTGCATCTAAAGAGCAGCAAATCCAAGGCAAAACCTCCCATGCATAAATGGCCATTGAGTTTTGAGAATTTGGATGGGGAAAATGTGCATCTAAAGAGCGGCAAATCCAAGGCAAAACCTCCCATGCATAAATGGCCAAAGGCCATTTGTCTCTACCCTGCTCCTTTCTTCCTTGAAGTGGTTGTCAAGCAAGGATCCTTATAATTCCAGCAGGTGCGCGGGAGGTTTCCTAAACACGGTATTTCCATTTACAGGATCTAGTTCCTCATCTGTGTCCTTGGAAGGCTCTTTAAATCTTCTGATTCAAACCATCGTCTTCTGCAGTCATATCAACTCCACCCCCCCCCCCCGTATGATCACCAATAGCTCTGCATCCACCCTCCCAGTTACTTTCTAACAGTTAGAGCGGTTCCTCAGTGGAACAGGCTTTCCTCGGGAGGTGATGAGCTCTCCTTCACTGGAGGTTTTTAAGCAGAGGCTAGATGGCCATCTGCCAGCAGTGCTGATTCTGTGACCTTAGGCAGATCATGAGAGGGAGAGCATCTTGGCCATCTTCTGGGCGTGGAGTAGGGGTCACTGGGTGTGTGTGTGCGGGGGGGAGGTAGTTGTGAATTTCTTGCATTGTTCAAGGGGTTGGGCTAGGTGACCCTGGTGGTCCCTTCCAACTCTATGATTCTATGATTCATCTTCCTCCTCAGAGAATAACTATGCTGCTTCTGTTTATAAATACCTAACCTGCTTGACCTGACTGGTGCAAATGTAAGAAGTAGAAAACCTCTTTTGAGAGACATGGAGGGTGGGGGTGGGGATCTTACTCTACAAAATCGGTCACTTGTTGTAAGTTGTACATATGCAACAGCTCAAGTCCCGAGTCTTTCGCCTTATCAGCCTCCTCCAGAATTTTATGATTAGTTATGAATTTAAAATATATGCAGTTATATCATATCTAATGGACAGAACAGCAAAAGGGGAAATCGACCCAAAAGAAAAAAAAAACACTCTTTGCCTACATTTGCCTCGTAATATGCTGCAACTAATAAGTGTAGCTGGATAATATGAACTAGGATTACATCAGGGGTGTTGCATGTTCCTAACAGAAATGGTAACAGCATCACCGGCAACATGAGTGATACCTGACCCATACGGCAAAAGACGAGTCCGCAACAAATAGATCGTAATTAAGATCAGTGCAGACTGTTAGAATCGACACGCTCCCGATTGTAATTTTTGTCGATGGAAATAGTTTCCTTACCCCATTGGTTCATAGATATATCATCGCAAGAGGCTGGACATTCCTGCAGGGTAAAACAGATCTGTTTTGCTGCCAGCTGTGCTGGTAATTAAAGTGCTCGTCGCCATGGTTACCTGGAGGAGATGTGCTGGGTTATGATGTCACTGATGACATCACAAACCTATGGCAGTGGGGACTGTAGGCTAGTTTTGATCACCGAGTGGTAAGTTGGAGCAGTGGAGTCTGATCTGGAGAAGCGGGTTTGATTCCCCACATGAGCGGCGGAGGCTAATCTGGCGAAACGGGTTACTTACTAGTTTCCCCACACCTCCACATGAAGCCAGCTGGGTGACCTTGGGCAAGTCACAGTTCTTTCAGTCCCACCCACCTCACAGGGTGTCTGTTGTGGGGAGGGGAAGGGAAGGTGATTGTAAGCCGGTTTGAGTCCCCTTAAGTGGTAGAGAAAGTCAGCATATAAAAACCAACTCTTCTTCTTCTTTTCAAGTTTAAATAGGAGCAAGGCCGGCATGGTATAGTGGTTAGAGAATCAGACTAGGATCTGGGAGACTTGGGTTTAATCATGATGGGTAGCCGTGTTAGTCTGTCTGTAGCAGTTGAAAAGAGCAGGAGTCCAGTTGCACCTTAAAGACTAACAAAATTTCTGGCAGGGTATGAGCTTTCGTGAGTCACAGCTCACTTCTTCAAATGGGTTTGAATCCTTATTCTTCCATGCAGGCTTACTGGGTGACCATGGGCCAGTCACTCTTTCTCAGCCTAGCCTACCTCAACAGGGTTGTTATGAGGACATACTGGAGGAGAAGATAATGTCATAAGCTGCTTTGGCTTCCCACTGGGGAGAAAGACAGGGTACCACTTTGGGGTCAGGAGGCAATTTTCCCCCAGGCCAGATTGGCCAGGGATCCTGGAGGGGTAGGCTTGCCAGGTCCTCTCCTCCTCCGGTGGGAGGTCTTTGGGGCGGAGGTGAGGTGAGATCGTGCGCGCACAACAGCACCAATGCCACCACGTCGCTTCTGATTTACACCCAGAAGTGCCGCATCGCACGGGGCGCCTTTACCACTCAAACTGGGAGTTGGAGTGGTAAAAGGCCCGTTGCGATGCGGCACTTCCGGGTGTAAAACACATCGCAAGGGACCGTTTACCACTCAATCTCCCAGTGTGCACGCATTGCCCGCTGACCCTCAGCTGGTCAGCGGGCAGCTAGGTGTATTGGCGTGGGTTTGCCCACCATCTGGCACTTGGCAACCCTATGGAGGGGTGGGTTTTTTTTTGCCATCTTCTGTGCATGGAGTAGGGGTCACTGGGGGTGAGGGAGGTAGTTGTGAATTTCCTGCCTTGTGCAGGGGGTTGGACTAGATGACCCTGGTGGTCCCTTCCAACTCTGTGATTCTATGATTAACGCAATAAATGAAATAAATAAGAAACAAAGTTAGGGAGAGCAGCCCCGATACTTGTACAGAGGTCACAGAGCTTCGCTGGACCTGTGCCAGGGCATGAGAACCGCGGCAGCCAATGCCCTCTTGGAAAAAGACCGGCTATGGAATGACAAAGCTTTAAAGGCTTGCCTGAATTTCTATACCTCTAATCCCTCTGTTTAAGCCTCCCTTTTATTTTGTTCCTTTATCTGCAGAATAGAGAGAGACCTTAGCCTGACCTGACACAGATATCTGGTACGTTTAAAATTATTCTGCCCTACCCCTTCATTAACCTCCAAAGGGGGATCATTTTTAGACCAAGGTTACTTCCTCCTGGACATTTTGTTTCACCTTTGCATCACCCCCCCCCCGCCCCCAGTGCATTTTGGATAGGGTTGCCAACTGCCAGGTAGTTAGCAGCAATAGACACTTCTGTGTATACAATAGTTACAACCAAGTTGACACAGAAACAAACTCTTATACAAATGTATCAAATTCTATATTATACCGCAGCAAATTTAATCATCATACAAGCTTACCATTATACAATTTACACACTGCAAAATACAAAATACAATTTTCCAAAATCCAATATGGTATACAACCAACACATGCAATGTTTTTATATCCACAAAGCTATGTATTTTTCCTTCTTCAAGTGCAACAGGTATGTATCATCTGTATATTACGTAAAATTCTTTTTTTAATATAATTTTTCTTTTCCTTCACAGGTGTCTGGTAGAAAAGGAATACGGTCGTTTCAGTTCTTTCCTCAGTTCCTTCTCAAACCCTTAGATAGAGTAGCAACTTAGGTATCCCAGGAAGCATACTAGCCACTTGCTGGCAGATAATATGAAACTAATGCTACCCATGGGAGCTGTGTGAAAATATTGGAGAGGATATACCAACTTGCAGTTTAAGCTCTGAGCTTCGCTGGGCACTTTGTGCCGCGCGTTCTTGCCTATTTCAAACGTTTGATATGTGGATTTGCAATTTGTGGTCCAATTGAGACTGTTCATTGTTTGAGGCTCACAAGCCCCTTGCCAGTGGACTTCTCCGTCCTCCCTTGTGGACTGCTGTTGTTTTGTGTTGTTGTTTTGTGTGGTTTTTGCTTATGTTGTTGAAAAAAACTTTTGTTTGCACATTCACATTACTGTTACAATGTTTGTATTGTCGTACAATTGTTGAAATACACAAATTGTTGTTCATTGAATTCTATTGTCTATACACTGGCTTAGTACTGGTTCTTCTTAGCAACTAACTTAGCAGTACTGGTGATATTTCATAAATTACCTGGAGGTTGGCAACCCTACACAGATACCACTTTCCATAACGACCATTTTCTCCAGGGGAACAGATCTCTGTCACCTGGAGACCAGTTGTAATCGCAGGAGAACTCCAGCCACCACCTGGAGGTTGGCAACCCTATTCTCAGAATTCTTCAGCAGCACAGCAACAAGTTGGGATTCTGCACACATTTCTTCAGAAACAGTTAAATGCAGCATCCAAACGTGGCCGGAGAGGGCAAGACCTTGCTGGCGACTGGCATTTGCGCAACGAGTTGCAGAGGTGCAGGACTGGAAACGAAGAGCGTTGGGTCTGATCATTTTTCGAGGCTGATTCGGTTGAAGTGGGCATTTATTAGCAGCATGCTGAGAGGAGGGGGATAATGAACATCGCTCCCCGGTGGCAATTAAGAGCCTCAGTCAAGCATGAGGATGAAGGAAAGAACAATCATTTCCACTGGGACACGGGCTTATAGGAAGAGTGCCGTTTAGAGAAATCATACTTTACCCAGTTCAGTTCAGTTCAGATACCTTTATTGGCATATCCAACATTCATCCAAATACAGTAAGGACATGACATAACTTATTAAAAGGAAGAGCGAATTGCCATCACACCAACAAAAAAATTAGCCACGATTTCTATGATTTGAGGGTCCTGGTTATTAAGAAGGGTGAGAACCTTTAAACAGTTAGAAAATCTCTCCAACTGAATCAGACTAGTATTTAAGAGTTTTAATCGCAATCTGTGATACAGAGGGCACCGAAGAAGAACATGTTGAATAGTTTCCGTCTCTTCCATAGAGCAAGGACACAGTCTACCGAGAAGGGGGGATACTTTACCCAACGAGGCCACATAAGCAAAATAATCATATACAGACTGCACTTGCCCTGAGTTTACTGCTAAGGTCTAGGCTAGTTAACCCTTCCTCTGCAGGTCTGTCTTTCCAACGTGCCTGTAATGAGCCCTTTGTATGCTGGAGCAAGCTAAATATTCCCCCTCCACACAACCCCCCTCCCCCCAAAAAAAACCCTGCAACCGAAGCGAGGTAAGAATAATTGAGGACCTGGGTTTAGGACTGAGAGCGGAAAGCAGCAAAAGGTGCAATGAAATCTCCTGCTGGCGAGATCAGGGCTGGCCCAAGGGTCTTCAGCTCACTAGGTCAGCTGCTAGTAGGGTTGCCAGCCTTCAGGTAGCAGCTGGAGATCTCCTGCTATTACAACTGATCTCCAGCCGATAGAGATCAGTTCCCCTGGAGAAAATGGCCGCTTTGGCCATTGGACTCTACGGCATTGAAGTCCCTCCCCAAACCCCGCCCTCCTCAGGCTCTGCCCCAAAGACCTCCTGCCAAAGGCGAAGAGGGACCTGGCAACCCTAGGCTTGAGGATTCCCCGGAATTATAGCTCATACACAGATTACAGAGATCAGTTCCTCTGGGTGAAGCTCTAATATCCACCTAAAAGACTATGGTTAAACCATAGAGTTTTGGGTGAATGATCGTCACCCCTGCCATGATGACATCACATCCAGGTTGTGCCAGAGTGATGTCGTTATGCTGGTGACTCCAGTGCCCGCCCCCCCAAGCAGTAAGTTCTCCCTTTTGGATTGGGCAAGCGCTTGAAACCCCTGCCCCCCAAAAAAGTGTCATTCTGGGGTCATGTCAGTGTCTGAACACCAAGTGAAACTCTAGCCCATCTCCTTGGAACAGGCGTCAAAAGTATGCATGAAGGATGCTTGCCAAGTCTTTGTTTTCTTTTGAAATTGTATTCTTTATCCATGCCTCCTCACTATGGCATTTTATGCAGGGAGGTATTTGGGGCAGAGCCTGAGGAGGGCGGGGTTTGGTTAGGGGAAGGACTTCAATGCCATAGAGTCCAATTGCCAAAGCAGCCATTTTCTCCAGGTGAACTGATCTCTATCAGCTGGAGATCAGTTGTAATAGCAGGAGATCTTCTGCTGTTACCTGGAGGTTGGCAACCCTATGCACTAAACACACTTTTAAAACTGGAAAGAATGCTCTAAGACTGTGTTGGCAAACCTATGGCACGCGTGCCAAGTCCGGCACGCCGAGCCCTCTCTGTGGGCACGCGCGGGGGCGGCGGGGGCTTTGAAGGGAGCGCGGAGCCGTTCAAAGCCCCCCCTTCCCTGGACTCCCCGCTGCTCCCCCCCCCCTTGCTGAGCTGCGAGGAAACCTCAGTATTCAGGTCAAATTGGCGTGTTGGCACTTGGCGATAAATAAGTGGGTTTTGGATTGCAGTTTGGACACTCGGTCTCTAAAAGGTTCGCCATCACTGCCTAAGACAAGCCATTGCTAGAGTTGCCAGGTCTGGGGTGGGAAATACCTGGAGATTTTTGGGGTTGAGCCTGAGGAGGGCGGGGTTTGGGGAGGAGAGGGACTTCAATGCCATAGAGTCTAATGGCCAAAGCAGCCATTTTCTCCAGGTGAACCCATCTCTATCGGCTGGAGAAGAGTTGTAATAGCAGGAGATCTCCAGCTACTAACTGGAGGTTAAGAATTCAAAACAAACCTTCAATACTACAGGTGTGCCGATTAAAGAAAGGAGTCGGGAAGCAGCACGCTCACTGTGATGAGAGGCAGGTGGGAATCCCCCCTCTGGGAAGACCACGTAGAATTCTTCTCTTCTCTGAGACAAGCTGGCATCTAGTCATATTTCTGAGGAAGGAAACAGGGAAGCCAGCGGAGGTGGCGGCAATGAATGTGGCCACCACAGTAAGGCTCCTGTGTGAGTACATGTCCATCTGTTACACCTCTTTTCGCATAAATGAGTTAAGATGAGCCAATATACTACTTCCTGCACTCCTGCTAGATCTTGATGCTGGCCACCTTTCGCTCGTCTTGTTGCATCTCTTAAAAGACACAATTATCCCAACGCTACTGACTTTGCAAAGCTTTGACCTTGGAGAAGCTGTTTTCTGAAAGAACCCTGCAAAGAGGCCTGGCTTTGTGTGTGTGTGTGTGTGTGTGTGTCTTTCTCTCTCTTTTTAAGCTGAATGGAAAACACGTTCCCCTTCCCATCGCCTCCATATCAAGGCACCAATACCCTGAACGCAGATAATTATCGAGCCGACACGTTTCTCTTGTCGATGAGCGGGACATTAAAAACACTTTGCCTTTTCGTCATGGAAACAAAAAGGATTTGAAACTTGAAATCTCATTAAGCGGGGATTGATGCACAACCTAGCCTTCGAATGATCTTCATCGCCCCAACGTATGAGCAAAGGACTTTTGCCATGGAGACAATAATAACCCAGCCAGGTATTTCACCAGTTGAGCGGCACTTGAAACATAGCCCTTCCCCGTACGAAGGAAACTTGAAACCATAATTGTCTTTTATCAAGCTCCTCTCTCTCAGAGACGGGTAATAGAAAAACCCACGGAAATGGTCCGTAGTGTATCAACCAAAGTCTCATATGAATGCCACTTGGTGGAGTTTTGGGGGGGGGGGGTTGGCCTGTGAATCCTATCAGATGTCCAGATGATGGACTTGCATTTCCAGGGGGAAAAGATTTCTTCTTCTTTCTGTGAATATACTGTCTCAGGGGATAGCAACCTTTTATCATTCAAGAGCCAAATGACGCCAAAATTCAGAGTGAGTGAACAAAGAGCCAATATAAGAAAGCACATTTACATAATGGGCATGTCAATTAATAGTCCATAAAGTTTCCACAGCCCAAACATTGCATGCGAGATCTCGAAACAAGGAGCTAACCCTGCATTGCTATAAATCTTCACATGGTTGACACTTGGATTCCTGGCTATTGCTCACCACTATCAGGTCCCTTTCTGGAAAGCATCTCTCAGAAGCCTTTGAAAGCTTATAATTTTATGACCATGATAAAGTTTACTAATATTCTTAAAGCACTCAATAAAACTTCCATTCCCATAATCCATTCCACAGTAGAAAATCGAGATCAGTTAATACAACTTTTTTTTAAGGGCCTAGAATCTTGTTTACCCATTCAAGGTCTGTACAAATGTATCCTTTTGAAAGTGAGAGATACGTTCTTCTTCAGCTCTAGCCTGACTTGAAGAAACATGGTATTACAGCTTTGAGGAAGAATAGAACACATGAACACATGAAGCTGCCTTATACTGAATCAGACCTTGGTCCACCAAACTCAGTATTGTCTACTCAGACCGGCAGCGACTCTACAAGGTCTCAGGCAGAGGTCTTTCACATCACCTACTTGCCTAGCCCCTTTAACTGGAGATGCCGGGGATTGAACCTGGGACCTTCTGCATGCCAAGCAGAGGCTCTACCACTGAGCCACAGCCCCTCCCCTAAGATGTCCTTAAAGATCTCCTCAAAGAAGGTGCATATTGGCAGATGCTGTGATGTCAGTAACCCACCTCTCTTCCAATGTGTGAGGGCCATGTGTCTCTGACTCCCCTTCCCCTTCTTCGCATCTTCTATCTCTGTCCCTTTGAACTCGTAAAAGCAGTTCACACCTCCCCATGCCTTCCTGGGCCCCGGCGCCTCATCTGCCTTTCCCAGGTGCCGCTCCTGCCCTCCCCTGCGGCGCTTCCTGCATGCACTCCCTCGGGCCGAATATGGCCTTGAGGGTCTGATAGTCCTAACAGTCTCTCTGGGACCCGTTTGATGTTTTGTATTACACCAATCTATCTTGTAACTTCCCACGACAGAAGTGTGAACCCCAGTGCCCTGTAGTCAATATATTCTGTAACCCCGATAAGCTAGCTCACTTGCAACTTCAAACCCGTGTCTGTCTTGTACTATCTGAAGCCTTCAATAAATCCTTTGTTTCTGTATCCAAGTCTGAGCAAGTGATTTTGCGAAGTTAGCACAGCTAGGTTGGGACTCTCACATTAAGTTGCAAGTCCTTGCCTTTTCGTTTTGCATCTGTACCTTAAGGGACAGTAATGCCAGGCGAGGAGGATACCTCTTCACCCCCGGGTTCACCGGACAAACCCGAGGCTCCGGAGAAACCTGACCCTAAGGAGGAGGGTGCCAAGCGGAAGGTACCCAGTGCCCCCCACCCGGGACCGGGCTTGGGTACGAAGCCCAAGAACACCTTTAACTCCTGGCTGGACTCTCCTAAGGGCTGGTCGCTCTCCCGGACCGAGGCGAAGCACCGCCGCATGGCTTTGTCTGGCACGAGACTCGAGGACGACCCCGCGCATAGGGAAGTCCTGATGGACGAGGAACGGAGGCAATGGCAGGAGGAACGCCAAGCTATGCTGGAGCGCATGGATGCCATGCAGACCGTGATGGGTGAGATGGCTGCCGCCATGGACGCGCTGAAGGTACAGCCTCCCCCCGGCAACCCCCCGGATGGGACACCGGCGGTTCCCCCCATTCCTCCCAGCGCCCCGGCCCGCCGTGACCTGAAGATCACGTATGATGGGTCGGGGGATCAGTTGACCTTCTTTTTGGTCCAAGTGGATATTTTTATGCGGGAACAGGACCGGACCTTTACCTCTGAAGAGTCCCAGGTCCAGTATGTGGCCTCCCTCCTACAAGGCGAAGCGGCCGCGTGGATGGTGTTACAATACGAGCTCCGCTCCCCTGTGCTGCGGAACCTGGATGAGTTTATGATTGCTCTCCGAAACCGGTTCGAGGACCCGAACCTGGGGGAGTGGGCCAAAGCTACTCTGATGCAACTACGCCAAAGGACTAAGTCGGTGGCGCAGTATGCGAGCGAATTCCAGTCTCTATCGAGCGGAATTCTGGATTGGAGCGAGGCTACCCGGGTGCAGTGCTTCAGAGAAGGACTAAACCCGGACCTGCAACATTGGGCCTTCATGCAAGGTAACCCCCCTGACGTCGAGGGCTGGGTGCGCCACGCCGCCGATATCGAAAATCGGAAGCAACTCTTGACCCTGTCCAAACAGCGCACCGGCCGCGACTTTAAGCCTAGAGGGGACAGACCAGGCGGTACCAGAGATTCCCGAACCCCGGGCGGCGGCGGCCCCTCAACAGCCGAACGCCGCAAGCGATTCGAAACCGGGGTGTGCTTGGTGTGTGGAGGTAAGGGTCATTTCGCCTCCCAATGCCCGTCCCGCTCCGGCCGTCCGGCTCCTCCTCGCCCAACCCCGACCGAACCGGAGAAGGCCCCGGCGGAGGGCCAACCTCGACGCCGAAGCGGCGCTCCTGGACGCGGAGCGCGCCCTCCGCGCTACATGCGAGCGCTCAAGACGGAGCCTCCACCTCTACTGGTCCATCGGGACCCCGGATTACAAATGCAGCTTTTGACTCGGCCGAGTCACGGATTACAACTACCACGTCTCCTTCATCCAGTGAGGAGGAAGAGTGGGAGATGCCGGCAAAAAATGCCGTCGGTCTGCTGTAAGAGGGGCTCCTCAGCAGACCGCTCCAATCGTTGTGCAAGGAGCTCCACCGATGGTAAGCGCCCAAGAGGATAATGTGTACATCCGGGTCCACCTATCCTTACCCAAAGGGGGTCCGGTGTTAGAATTCCCCGCGCTAGTTGACTCTGGGTGCGCCCGCACCTTGATTAGTGAGGAAGCCGCCAAGAGACTACGCGTCCGACGCAAACGGCTCCCGGGTCCCCTCCGTTTCTCTCAAATGGACGGTAGTGACTTTAAAAAGGGGCCCGTCACTCACCGTACCACTGAGGTGGTCATGGCTGTGGGAGAACATTGGGAACGACTGTACTTTACCATCGCCCCCATAGTTGCCCCCGTAGTTTTGGGGATGAATTGGTTACAGGGACACAACCCCTCCATTAACTGGGTCAAATGGACACTCACTTTCCCCGAAGACCCCTGCGGAATGCACGACAAGGACCGAGTACTTTGCACCCCGGCCGCCGCGTTGGTGGGTTCCCCCGGGTCCGTCCCCGCGACACCCCATCTACCCTCGGAATATTCCCAGTTCGCGGATGTGTTTGATGTGAGGGAATGTGATGAACTGCCCCCACACCGAGAAACTGATTGCGCAATTGAGATCGTGGGAGATGGCAAGTTGTCCAAGGGGAAGGTTTACCCCATGAGCCCTAATGAAAAGGCGGTGTTGCGGGACTATTTGGACACTAACCTAGCGAGGGGCTTCATACGTCCCTCCAAAGCTCCGTACTCCGCCCCCGCCTTTTTTGTCAAAAAGAAAACGGGGGACTTGAGACTATGTATTGACTTTCGTAGACTGAACGCTGTCACTCAGTCTAACGCTTACCCCCTCCCTCTCATTCCAGACCTTCTAGCGCAATTGAAGGAAGGCCGAATTTTCACCAAACTGGATTTGGTGGAAGCCTATCACCGCATCCGCATTAAGGAGGGGGACGAATCCAAGACGGCCTTTTCGAGTTGTTTTGGCATGTTTGAATATCTAGTGATGCCGTTCGGACTTTCAGGGGCTCCGAGTGTATTCATGCAATTAATTAATGAAGTTTTACATGATTTGTTGTTTCGGGGGGTGGTGGTATTTCTGGATGATATTCTCATTTATTCTGAAACCATGGAAGAGCATGTCCGACTGGTGCGCGAAGTCCTCCAGCGACTGAGGGACCACAAATTGTATGCTAAGGTGTCAAAATGTGAATTCCACCAGCCTTCCATCACCTTCCTGGGCTATGTAATTTCCCACCAGGGGTTGGAGATGGATCCCGAAAAGGTTCAGGCGGTATGGGATTGGGAGCCCCCCACCACCCGCAGGCAACTGCAACAGTTTTTGGGGTTTGCCAACTTCTACCGCAACTTCATTCCCAATTTCGCACAGGTGGCTCTCCCCCTCACTTCCCTTTTGCGCACCAAGGGGAAGGGAGCGAACGCCGCGCTACCCTCGGCCCGTTTGCAGTGGTCACCACCCTGCCAGCAGGCGTTCGATGAGCTTAAAGTGCTCTTTTCGTCCGAGCCAGTACTAGCCCACCCGGACTGCACTAAGCCATTCGTGGTCCAGGTGGACGCCTCGGACGTGGCCATGGGAGGGGCTCTCCTGCAGAGAGATGAAAGTGGGGGTTTGAGACCATGCGCCTACTTCTCCAAAAAGTTTTCTCAGTCGGAAATCAACTGGGCAATTTGGGAGAAGGAGGCGGCGGCGGTGAAACATGCCCTCACCATCTGGAGACATTTTTTGGAGGGAGCAGAATTTCCGTTTGAGGTGTGTACCTACCACAAGAATTTAGAGGCTCTCAAGGGGGCTAGAAAGCTCAACGCTAAACAGATTCGTTGGGCCCAGTTTTTCGCCAAGTTCCGGTTCACCCTCAAACACGTCCCCGGGAAGGAAAATGCCCTGGCTGATGCCCTGTCCCGACTCCCCCAATACCGCAATGACTTTGACCGTCCCGTGGACTCCCTATTCACCCCCGAGCAACGGGGGGAAGTCTCAGGTCTAGCCGTCACCACTCGGTCCCAAGCCCACCAACCGGGTCATCCCATGCTCAAAGGGGTCCCGGAAGCTTTTCAGCAAAGGCTCCGAGACGCATCTCTGCAGGAAGCGGAGCAGCAAATTCTCCCCGCCAGCATGGAACAACGGGACTCCTGCTGGGTGCGGGGTGGAAAGCTTTATGTCCCAACACCTCTCCGTAAGGAGGTCTTGGGACTAGTCCACGGGGCCAAACTTGCGGGTCATTTTGGCTTTGTAAAAACTCTGCACCTGGTAAGGCGGCAATTTTGGTGGCCCAGCATGAGAACTGATGTGGAACTGTACGTGCGCAGCTGCCCCATCTGCGCCACAGCTAAAAAGAGGATGGGTAAACCTCCGGGGCTCCTGAAACCCTTAGAAACACCCACCCGACCGTGGGAAGTGATCGCCATGGACTTTATCACCGATCTACCCCCCAGCCGGGGTAAGACGGTCCTATGGGTGATCACGGACCTTTTCTCCAAACAGGTCCACTTCGTTCCCTGTGCTGGACTCCCCTCGGCCCAGGGTTTGGCCAAACTGTTTATCACACATGTCCTAAGGTTTCACTCGATTCCCAGAAAGGTCCTCTCCGACAGGGGGGTCCAGTTCGTCGCCAAATTCTGGCGGGCCTTCCTCAAACTGATGGGGGTGGAAGAGCAAGGACTCTCCTCGGCTTACCACCCCCAAACCGATGGTCAAACTGAACGAGTTAATGCCGTGGTCAAGTGTTACCTCCGGTGTTATGTCAATTACCACCAGGATGATTGGGTGGACTTACTACCTTTTGCTGAGTATGCCTACAACAATGCCCCTCACTCCTCCACTGGTTTTAGCCCTTTCCAAGTGGTGTACGGGACGGAATTCGGCCCTTTTGGTTCCATCCCCGTCACTCCTGAGCTCGAAGCAATCCCAGAAGCCCAGGAGTGGGTGCAAGTGATTCGGTCTACTTGGCCCTGGTTGCAAAAGAACCTAGAACGGGCCAAGCGCAAATACAAGGAACAGGCCGACAAACATCGGTCCCCGGGCTGGGAGCTCAAGGTGGGGGAGCAAGTTTATCTCTCCACCAAAAACCTGCGCTCGCTCTGGCCCTGCAAAAAGCTAAACGATCGATACTTGGGGCCTTTCCCCATTTCCTGGGTAATCAATGAAGTCACAGTGGAATTGGAGCTGCCAAAAACCCTTAGGGGCGTTCACCCCGTCTTCCATATCAGTCTGCTCAAACCTTACGTATCCGCTCCCCAATTCCATTCCCCCCCCAAACCCGAGGTTCCTACGGTAGTGGGCGGGGACACACACTTGGAAGTGTCCAAGGTTTTAGACTCCAAATGGAAGAAAGGGAAACTGTTCTATTTTGTCCGATGGAAACATCTGGGGCCTGCACACGATGAATGGGTAGCAGCCCCCCACATGGCGGCCCCCCGCCTCGTTCACGAATTCCACTGCGCCTACCCTGATAAGCCTCGGCCTCCCGACCTTGCGGGGGGGGGGCCTTAAGGGGGGCAGAATGTGAGGGCCATGTGTCTCTGACTCCCCTTCCCCTTCTTCGCATCTTCTATCTCTGTCCCTTTGAACTCGTAAAAGCAGTTCACACCTCCCCATGCCTTCCTGGGCCCCGGCGCCTCATCTGCCTTTCCCAGGTGCCGCTCCTGCCCTCCCTTGCGGCGCTTCCTGCATGCACTCCCTCGGGCCAAATATGGCCTTGAGGGTCTGATAGTCCTAACAGTCTCTCTGGGACCCGTTTGATGTTTTGTATTACACCAATCTATCTTGTAACTTCCCACGACAGAAGTGTGAACCCCAGTGCCCTGTAGTCAATATATTCTGTAACCCCGATAAGCTAGCTCACTTGCAACTTCAAACCCGTGTCTGTCTTGTACTATCTGAAGCCTTCAATAAATCCTTTGTTTCTGTATCCAAGTCTGAGCAAGTGATTTTGCGAAGTTAGCACAGCTAGGTTGGGACTCTCACACAATGCCAGAGCAGTCGGAAAGTTTTTTTTAAAAAAAATAACTCAAGATAAAGGCTAAATGTAAATGAGGCACTTTAACAAATTTAAAAAGTGGGCCGGCCATTAGAAGAATGGGGAAGGAGCTATACTGACAGATGAACCAACATTTACTTGTTTTTGTTCATTGCTTGCAAAGCTAGGAAGAAGCTCAACTATGGCGGAATGTGATATCTATAGCAGATAATGTGATATCTATTTTTACACTACATCCTCAGTTTTACTCAAAAGAGAGAGCCAGCGTGGCGTAGTGGTTTAAGAGCGGTGGACTCTAATCTGGAGTACCGGGTTTAATTCCCCACTCCTACACACGAAGCCTGATGGGTGACCTTGGGCTAGTAACAGTGCTCTCTGAACTCTCTCAGCCCCACCAACCTCACAAGTTGTCTGTTGAGGGGAGAGGAAGGGAAAGTGATTGTAAGCCGCTTTGAGACTACTTAAAAGGTAGAGAAAAGCCGAGTATAAAAACCAACCTCCTCTCCAATGTCCAACTGGAAACTTACTTCTGAAGACATGACTGAAACCATGCCCCATTTGGGAATGTCAGAAAGGTCCCTTATTAAACCAAAGTTGGTTCCAATATTCCAGGCCTTTAAGAAGCAAACTTGAACAATTGAAAAATGTTCTTAAAAAAAAAAAATCAAAATCAAATGGCAACCGCTCTCTGTGTGTGCATTACCATGCCGCTCCCCCCCCCAATTCATCATCTTTGTTACATGCTGAATTGAGAATAAAATAAAAAATAGGTGTTTCAGTTCAGCTGGGAAGGGGGAGCGAGCTGTGCAGACTGGATAGCAAACAGACATTGCAAGGAAGGACAGTTTTGCAAATATCCAATCATCCTGGAAGATAGCCCTGCAAACTACTGAGCAAAGAGACAGGAAGAAAAGAAGACCGACTCTGCTATACAGATGGGTACGATTGAGCGATGCCATCTGAGGTTTGCTCGGGCCACAGAAGAGTGGTTGATTGGAGGGAAAGGACAAATCCATTCTTTACCAAGGCAGCAGCTTCAGACTATGCGGAAAGAAACGCTTTCCTCTTTGGCTGTTACCCTCTCTCCACCTCTTCTCCTGCTCTGTTAATGAAGCTGTCACTCAGTCCGAGACCTTTTTCTTCGCCAACCCAGGAGCCAAGGTCACTCCTTCACTTAACAGGCTCTGCAAATGATCAGGAGCTTGAAGCAAAGGTTGGACCCATTTGCTCTTCTCTGGTGTAATGAGAAACCTGTCCCCCCAGAAGCTGGCCTTTGTACTTCTGCAATGCAGGTGGAACTCGTTAATCGTGCAATGCATTCATGGCTCAGGGGTTAAGTTTGCAACAGTTCACACAATACTCTTCTCGGTCAGTGCTAGCACCGCAGGCAGAAATGCTGCTGGCAGTACACATGAAGAGGCATAAAATGTGAAGCAGGTACCGTACTTGTGAATGCAGTCCGCAGCAAGCGACTCCTGCGATCCCAGTGACCAGAGTGAGAGAATTCAAATTCAAATTTCAAATACCTTTATTGGCATAATACAATCTACAGTATATAAAAGGATGAAAGTTAAAATAAAATTAATATAAATCATTCCTTAATGTTGTGATTCTACTTTCGACTAGATTCCCATCGGTTGACTACTATCGTCAGAAATTTTGCCACGTTTTCTGTTTTCTCAGGATCCTTATCAGCTAATAGTTTGTAAAGTATTTTTGTATTATTTGAGGAGAAGTTCAAAACTATAGGTTTTATGAGGTTTCCTCTTGGGGAATCATAAAGATGGCAGTCCAAAAGAAAATGAGACAGGGAGTCAGGACATCCTGCGCACATCTGCAGACTCTTTCAGTGTAAGGTGTTTTCAGGAATCTGCCACGGAGGATCGCTGAAGGCAATGAATTAGTCCTAGCTTGCATAAAGACTTTCCTGAGCTTAGGATTGTCAAGACGGTCCAGGTAGTTTAAATGGAAATTAGGTGGAAGTCCAAAGTATTGAGGTGAGCAAATTGGCAGTGTTAAAGGAAATTTGCGCTGGAACTTGTGATCGGCTAGTCTTTGTTTTATTAGACTTAGGATATAACTCTCGCTGGACAGAAGCAGGGAGTCCAGGTTGATGCCTATCTGGCCAATTTTCTTTTTTATCTCAATTGTCCATTCAGACGGAGTGAGAGAATCGCCACAGGGTTACGGCCAAGATTTCCCTTTCACACATTACATTTCCCTGTTCGTTTATGTGCTCAAGAGTCCTTGGATCGGCTCAGCCAGCACTTAGCATTGCTTGGTGAAGCATATACAAATTCATTGATCCATGCGCAGAGGGAATCTGGGTAACTGGCTGTGCCTTTTTATAGTGACCTTGGACTTTCTTGGTGGTCTCCCATCTAAGTACTAACCAGGGTTGACCCTGCTTAGCTTCCAAGATCTGATGAGATTGGGCTAGCCTGGGCCATCCAGGTCAGGGCAGAGGTTATATAAGTCACAGGAAAAAGCTAGATCTTGAGGCAAGTTGGCTTGGAAGAAGAAGAAGAAGAAGAAGAGTTGGTTTTTATATGCTCCATTTCTCTACCAGTTAAGGAAGAATCAAACTAGCTTACAATCACCTTCTCTTCCCCTCCCCATTAACAGACACCCTGTGAGGTAGGTGAGGCCGAGAGAACTCTAAGTTGTGACTAGCCCACGGTCACCCAACTAGCTTCATGTGTAGGAGTGGGGAAACCAATCCAGTTCACCAGATTAGCCTCCACCGCTCATGTGGAGGAGTGGGGAATCAAACCCGGTTCTCCAGATCAGAGTCCACCGCTCCAAACAACCGCTCTTAACCTCCACACTACGCTGGCTCTCTTTTCTGCTGGGTTGTGTATTGCAAAGCCAACAGAAATTCAGCTCAGAATGAGGAGAGGAACTTCTGAGATGCTTCCTCAGAGGGACTAAAATGGAACTGAAGAGGAGGAGGAGAAAGCATTAGCCCAGCCCTTTTTAATGTGGGGTTGGGGTGAGACCTTTGCTCAGTTGTAAAATATCACTTGCAGAAGGTCCCAGGTTCAATCCCTGGCACAATCAGTTAAAAGGATCAGGTAGCAGGTGAGGTGAAAGACCTCTGCTTGAGACCTGAAGAACAGCTGCTAGTCAAGAATAGACAACAGTATCCTTGACAGACCAATGATCTGACTCAGGATAAGGCAGCTTCCAATGAGGATTTAATGGGCAGATAAAAGCACTGAAGGTTCCAAGCCAAAGGAAAGGCAGAATTAGCATCCCCAGGAGCTTTGCCAAGGAACAACTGACCTTTGTCAATAGCCTGAGCAAGAAAGCCACATGGCCCGTTGCCGCTGCAAAGATCAGAAGTTTGTGGATGAAGCCAAGAGGAAGGTCGCCTGGCACCGGAGTGCCTTTTCTATTATGCCCCAATGCGCTTTTGCAAAGGAGATGGATTTGACTTGACAACTCTGGAAACGGAGTGCTGTGATGCCAATAGGTTTACTGCTCAATCCTTCACCAAGGTGCAGAGCCTTATCTTCACTGGCACAGGGGCTAGTTGCTGGAAAGCTACACTGGCAGGAACTGATCAGCACACAAACGAAACAAGCAGCCAGGAAGAGGCCTTTGGAGAAGGGTGTCCACCCACAACATCTGGCTGATCTGGGGAAAAGGTTCCCAGTTTTATGTCGAAGGCAGCAGTCGCTGAGTGAACATAAGAACATAAGAAAAACCGTGCTGGATCAGACCAAAGTCCATCAAGTCCAGCAGTCTGTTCACACAGTGGCCAATCAGGTTCCTCTAGGAAGCCCACAAACAAGACAACTGCAGCAGCATCCTGCCGATGTTCCACAGGATCTAATATAATAGGCATGCTCCTCTGAGATTGGAGAGAATAGGTATGCATCAGGACTAGTATCCATTTTGACTAGTAGCCATGAATAGTCCTCTCCTCTATGAACATGTCCACTCCCCTCTTCAAGCCTTCCAAGTTGGCAGCCATCACATCCGGGGGCAGGGAGTTCCACAACTGATGCGGTGTGTGAAGATACAAATGCCAGCTGATGCAGCTGGCATTGAGAATGGGATCTTGCCCAGTGGGGCCCCCAAATGATCCAAACTGGCTGCTTAATGCCACCCTCTCTTTACATAAGAACATAAGAAAGGCCTTGCTGGCCCAGACCAAAGTCCATCAAGTCCAGCAGTCTGCTCCCACAGTAGCCAACCAGGCACCTCTAGGAAGCCCACAAACAAGACATAAGAAGGCCATGCTGGATCAGACCAAGGCCCATCAGGTCCAGCAGACTGTTCACACAGTGGCCAACCAGGTGCCTCTAGGAAGCCCACAAGCAAGACGTCTGCAACAGCACCATCCTTCCTGTGTTCCATGGCAGCTAATATAATAGGCATGCTCCTCTGGTACTGGAGAGAATAGGTATGCATCATGACTAGTATCATGCATAATGACTAGCAGGATCCCTGCTAGTTGCCCACTGGGGCCGGGGTGCCCCCCGGGACAGACCCTGATGCAGGGTTATGGTGACGGCCAGCCCCTTCTGGCACCCTACGGCTGTCTAGTGGATGGGTCACTCCTGCATATGCCCATGCCCCCACATACAGTACCACACTGGTGGAGAGTCTCCTCCTTCCAAAGCAACACTCCTCTTAAAAAAAAAAAATGGGGGGGGGAACTCCACACCAAAATTGCAAATGAATAAAGCTGGAATAATCCAATAAGCAAACACCCACAATGAAATGTAAAATGTAAACAGATATACTCCTAAAGACTCTGTCTGCAGTTGGCAGAGTATAAAGGATATGATAGTCCAGAAAGAAATCAATATGTGTCACTCTCTCTCTCTTTTTTTTTTTAAAGGGGGTGGGTGGGAGGACTTGGCAAAGCTTGAAACTGTTTAATTATTTTGATGAAAAAGAGGGGTTTTTTCTTTTTTTTTTGGCTGGTACCTGCCGCATCAGCAGAATTCTCTTTTAAAGTGTGGCAGGCACGGTCATGCTGGGCTTTCAGCGGGCAGAATATTTTACGCTTGCGGGAATTGGCGGGGAAACGCGTAGCTGGGGAGAGAACAGTGCTGTCCTCCTCCCTTAAAGGCAGAACTGGATCCGATCAACAGAATCTGCATTCCTGTCTCCCTAGCATGCTCTTAGGACCATTTCACGCAACACGTTTGCAACACGTTTCCACCGCCTGTCTATGATCGATGGGCAAGGTCGTGGCTTTCAATCTACCACCAGAGAATCTATGACACATCAATTAGTCTGCCAGGGAACCCCTGCACATGTGACACTGCAAAGGATTCTTGGGCCAGGGGCATGTTCTCAGTTTACGTGGAGGGCTGGCCAGTCCTGTTGGGAGAAGAAGAAGAAGAAGAAGAAGAAGAAGAAGAAGAAGAAGAAGAAGAAGAAGAAGAAGACCACCACCACCACACCACAACAAAGCTCCTGCCAGTGGTGAGGGGGGACCTGCCAACCCTATCACTCTCCCAAATACACACATACAGTATCACATATGTAACTATAAATATAACCAAAGGCGTCCTCTCTGTGCTCCCTCTTCCCCTCCTTTTTCTCTCCACCTCAGATGCACTATATCCTCCTTTGCCTTCATTCCCTCTCCAGTAGGGTTGCCAGCTCTGGGTTGGGAAATACCTGGAGATTTTGGGGGCGGAGCCTGAGGAAGGCAGGATTTGGGGAGGGGAGGGACTTCAGTGCCATAGAGTCCAGTGGCCAAACTGCCATTTCCTCCAGGGGAATTGATCTCGATGGGCTGGAGATCAGTTGTAATAGCAGGAGATCTCCAGCCACCACCTCAAGGTCGGCAACTCTACTCTCCTGCCTTCCTTCTTCTTCTTTTTCCAAGATGTCCTCTCTTTACCTCCTCCTCCAGTTTCCTACAAAGTGTCACTCTTTGCTTTAGCAGCTAAGAAAATCCAAGCCAAAGCTGTTTTTAATCAGGGAACTTAACATATTTAAATACTAGTTTCTCGTGGGCCAGACTATTTTAATGTTATTTTATGTTATTTTTATGTTATTTTGATGTTTTGTATGGTGGGTTGTGATGGTTTTCGGCCACAGACAATAAACTTTATCATATTATCATACCTCCTCCTCCTTGTGCCTTTTGGTCCTCCAAGGATCCACCTGTGTGTGTATGTGTGTGTGTGTGTGTGTTTTAGTCCTGGCTCACTGCTGGTCCCACATCACTTACAGTGCACCTGTATTTAATTTTGAGGGCTTCATTGGAGGCACACAGCAAACATCCAGAACTCAAAATGAGGAGAGCCAAAAACACTATCTGAGTCACGAAGTCGTGAAGTACCCCTGATCTGATTTGACTGTCACAGCTCTCAGATACAGAGATTGTTCCCATCCCCAATCCCTAAGTTCCTTTGTTGTCTGGAATTGCACCTAGGATCACGACATTGCAGCATGATGTGTGCCTACTCTCTGGTTGCCGGCTAGCAGAAGCTCAGAACACCGGCTAGGAGAAACACCGCTCCAACATCATTGCATGGCTTTCAACTGAGCCCTTGGTCTTCTCTGGTGGGAACTTGATGGTGGAAAGTGTTGTGACCCAATTATCATAGAAACCAATTATGACAATTGAGAGGAGGTTGGATGACTAACAGCTCTTTTATTGATCAAGAATAGAACCAGGTGTTCACCTCCGCACCCAGATGGCAGGCGGGAAATGACCCCCCCCCCCCAAGCAGTTAGCTTTATAACTTTTAGGCTATTACATTGTTCAATGAAAGATACTTTTTGAACATGTGAGAATCCATTCTTCATTATCTTAGTATTAGCGATACATATTTCAGCAGTCAGCAGTTCCCAAGCACTAGCGCGTCTAGCTTGTCAGTTTCACTAACCGGTTACAGAGTGTGCCTTTATTTCAGATAAGAGAGATAAGAGAACTCCAGCCCGGGAGAGGGGAGTCTGAACAGGAGATGCTTGCATGAGTGTGTGTGTGTGTGTGTGTGTGTGTTCAGACACTTTAGTGAAGGGGGGTGGTTTGGTGCTTGGTGCTTGCGGGTCTGCTTATACCCGTGTGCATGTGGATGCACCTAGGATCACGACATTGCACCATGATGTGTGCCTATTCTCTAGTTGCCAGCTAGCAGAAACTGAAAGGGGCAGAACACCGGCTAGAAGAAACACGCTCCAACATCATTGCATGGCTTTCAACTGAGCCCTCGGTCTTCTCTGGTGGGAACTTGGTGGTGGAAAGTTGTTGGGAATTAGTCTGCGAGTTTTGTCTCTGCCAGGATTACAGAAAGAGTTAAATTTTTGTGTTTCTGTTTACATTGACTAAAGGGGATGGTGCTAGTGAAGTGCACACAATAAAGGTATTTTACCTGTGGCACTATTAACTGTTTGTGTACATGAACAGGTGCAGGAATTCCCCTTTAGACATGACACCATGTAGATGAATGCGTGTCAAGAACTGCCCCCACCTTCTATCTTTCTTGCTTTTCAACTCATTCTTAGTTTGCACATTCTTAGTTTGCACATTCCAAAACGCAGCCGGATTCCTCTGAGTAGCAAGGTTATTATCTTGGTAATGGGAACTTCACGTCTCAGCTAAAGAACTGCTTTGCACTGGCTTTAGAATGACAATATGGGGTGATTCAAGAAAAGTATCATTATTGTTAGAAGTGTATATAACTGAGCAATTCAAAACAGCAATGTGATTCTTTCTGCAGTCTGACTGTGTTTGGGCTGGAGAGATTTGATCCCAGCTTTGTACTGTTTAAAACTTGGTACCATTAAATAGTAAGCTGTTGAAGTGCCCACATGAGAGGTATTTTACCTGTGGCACTCTGGAATGCTCCTGTGTAGATAAACAGGGCGCAGATACCCCAGAAAGCTTTGCTTTCCTCCATTTTCTTGCCTGCTTGTTATTCAAGCAATGTCAGCATAAGCACATACACACACTAACCACACACTAACCGCCTAAATGTTGCAAAGCAAGGGACATTCGCTCCTCTCAGCTGCAGAGCTGGCTTAATCCAGAATTGCTTGTCTATTGTTCGCTAAGATCACACCATGAGAACTTTCCTAATGTATCGAAATGAAGATGCTGTGAACAGAATTGTATAAAGCTTACTGCTTGTAGAACAGAAAGTTTGGTTTATTTTTGCTGTCTGACTCTGTGTTGGGCTGGAGAGATTTTGAATCCCAGCTTTGTAATTGTTTAAAGCTTGGTACCATTAAACAACATAGCTGTTTAACTAACATCTGATCTCCAGCGTTATCCTTGATTTGACCTGTCTAGGATAGCGTTTTTTCTGGGCACAACATAATGGTGACCCTGATGTGATAGGTAAGCCAGTTTTTACCTGTCCCAAAAAGTTTGGGGAGGAGAAATCCGCTTTTTAGGATTTCCCTTCGCTTTCAATAGCCTTCTTGGAGAAAACCTCCTGGAGGAATTCCTGATTCTCAGCGCAACCAGACCATTTTTAGTCAGAGAGAACTCAGAACTTCCTCGGGGACGGCAGATCCAGAAGGCTCTTCAAACGCCAGCGCCCTTCTATCTGGAGATCAGCACCACAGAGGGGAAACTGATTTTGTGAGTATATTGTGAAATAAGAAATACTGGGACACACACATTTTTCTATCCTTTGTGTGTTTGAAGGCGGCTGTGTGTTTCTGTACTCCTACTCCCATATAGGGGCGTCGACTGGGGGATTTGGCTGAGTTTCCTGGTATCCCGTGAGGGAGCGGCCTGCCTTCCCAAGCATTTGTTGTTCATCCCAGCTCTATTGTCTGACCAAAGGAGACTGCCCAAGCGATGGTCTGGGTCTTGTGTTTTTGGGGGTCATTCACCCTGTGTTCTTTTTGCTGCCCACATCTCCTGGTAATTTTCTGGGTGTTCCCTTTGACATGGGGGGCACTTAGTGGGGATGTATGGTCAGCTCAGCATCATTGAGTACTATGATTGTGCTTCATAATCTAATGGTCAAATGTATGGGGATTGCATACACACACACACACACACACACACACACACACACACACACACACATATATATATATATATATATATATATATATATACACACTTGATTGCATTATTAGATTTTAAGCTGTTTTAGAAATCATAACCAATCAAACTGCTATGCAAATGAGTGCTACAATATATCAAAATAGGTTAGCATTTGAACTACTTATTGGCAGATATTGGTGGTGTCCGTGAGAAATACAATTTCTCAAATTACTGTTTACAGATTGATGTTTCAGGAGATGCAGTTTGAATATGGTGTCGTTTATAAGAAGAGTTATGCATGTTTCCATTCAAAGTTAGCAAAGTGCTTCTGGTTTTTGTTTTTGGATGCTTTGTTTGACAAAGGGTACAGGGATGTTGTTGGTTACCTTATAAGAAAGTACAATTGCTGAATTGTTGTATCTGCAATGTATTATTATTACCATGTATTGTAAATGTTTATTAGCTCTTCCATTGATGTATCATGTTTAATTGCATTTCTGCTTCTTCAAACTATCCCTCCCGAGTTTATCTACCTCCTGGATTCTTAAATAAAGCTGTTTTAGGGGTCTCCCGGAATCTCCAGGAATCTCCAGAAATCTCCTGGAATCACTTGGAAATTGACAAGAATGACTTGAAAAGGGGGGTATGAAGTGCCCACCTGAGAGGTATTTTACCTATGGCACTCTGGAATGCTCCTGTGTAGATAAACAGGGTGCAGATACCCCAGAAAGCTTTTATTTCCTCCATTTTCTCTGCCTGCTTCTCCAGTGCGCTATCTTTGATCTGACCTATCTGGATAGCGTTTTCTAGGCACAACACTAACCACTTGGCAAGTGTCAATTGGTCAGAACAAGAGCTATTGGTCACTTGATGTTGTGGCGCGGTCTGAGAAGCCTCAGTTGAACTGCCATTTTGGTTAAGATGAGACTGATTGTTTCTTTACTGGGTTATTAAGCCTTAGTGCCTGTTAGCCACATGCTGATAAGAGTTTACAAAACGAGTTGTGGCTATGTGTTATTAATATATATTCCAAGTTTACCCTCTTTTGATTAGTAAACCTCTAGGTTTGGTGAAGGAAAGCAACGTGTCTTGAACTTGTGTCTCTGTGTGTTTAATTTATGATCCACAAGATCACGATTTACTGCAATCTATCTCAACAAAAGTGCCGTCAAGGTGCAGCCCACTTATGGCACCCCCACAGGGGTTTCGAGGCAAGAAACAAACAGCGGGGTGGGTTGTCATCGCCTGCCTCTGCCTAGCAGCCTTGGACTTCCTTGGTGGTCTCCCATCCAAGTACTAATCGGGGCAGACCCTGCTTAGCTTCCGAGTTCTAATGAGATCGAGCTAGCCTGGGCCATCCAGGTCAGGACACTGGGAATTTACATGGGAGTAAAATTGCTTTGATGCTTGAAACAGTGGCGGAGCTCCAGATTCTGGTTCCTGGCTTGAGGAGTCTAAGGGTAGCGTCAGGCCTCTTGGTCTTCTCCCCCAGGCGGCCTGCATTGAGTGCTTCGTTGGGCCAGCCGAGTCCCCCCTGAGGCACATTCCTGATGACCTGGATCTGCTTTGGATGTCTCTGATGGGCAGCTGTTGGACACCCAGAAATTATGCACATCTGTCAACTGCTACACGAACGTGGGATTTCGCAGCTGCTTCTTACCTTCTGACCTAGTCAAATGAGGTGGTAGAATGGGGGGGGGGTTTCGGTAGATTGTATCACTTTACATGGCTGGTGGGCAGGGCTATCTTAACGCATGGGCCCAATGGGCACTTGCCCAGGGTTCCCACGAGCATAGGGGCCTTATGCTAATCTGTGTATGTTAAGTGACTTGCCATAAATAAATACTACTACATCATAGTCTAGACTATACTAAACTTTTCATTCCTGTGAGTGGTTGTCGTAGGGGCCCCAGCACACTGGTTTGCCCAGGGGCCCATAATGCTGTTAAGATGGCCCTGCTGGTGGGGAAGTCGTGCTTGAAGGCTCTCCCCATCCTGGTAAGAAAAAAAATATAGCCTATCAGGGAGAAATGGGCAAGCCAGCATGGTATAGTGGTTAAGAGCGGTGGTTCGGAGCAGTGGACTCTGATCTGGAGAACCGGGTTTGATTCCCCACTCCTCCACAGGAGCGGCAAAGGCTAATCCGGTGAACTGAATTTGTTTCCCCACTCCTACAGATGAGCGGCAGATGCTAATCTGGTGAGCTGGGTTGATTTCCCCACTCCTACATATGAAGCCAGCTGGGGGACCTTGCACAAGTCACAGTTCTCTTAGAGCTCTCTCGGCCCCATCCACCTCACAGGGTGTCTGTTGTGGGGAGGAGAAGGGAAGGTGATTGTAAGCCGGTTTGATTCTCCCTTAAGTGGTAGAGAAAGTCGGCATATAAAAACCAACTCTTCTCCTTCTCCTCCTCCTGTCTGTGCTAATTTTTGCTCATGGGATATTTTTTCTGTAGAGGACATTAAAAAATGCTGAACTCACCTGTGATTCCCTGTCTGCTGTCAGAAATGGCAGTGTCTGCTTTACCACCCCAGAAATCGACCACCTCCTCCTGCTGCATGTGTAGACGGGAACCCCTTCTAACCTGGAAAGTAGCCAAATTCACTTGCAAAGAGCCGGACTTTCATCCTTCACCAGGGAGCTCCTGATAGAGCCAGTAATTGCTATCCATCTCTGGCCTCATATCCAGGGGATTTTCCTCCCTAGCAGGCTGTTCAGTAGAGGAATTTGTCCTGGCAAATTGGAGTGATTTCTCAGCGCATTTAGAATGCCAGAGGAGGCTGAGGGGCTTTAGAAAGCTGGCTGGGGGAGAGCTCATTCGACCAAGCGTCATTCTTTGTCTAAGAAAGGGCCGCAGATCTAATTAAAAGACTTCAGGTTGTTTTGAGTGGCTCATTTATCTGATCAGATTGGCCAGAGGCTTCTTTGGAGAAGATCCCCCGGCCCTTTAATTAAGGCCGGGAGACAAAATGACCCCGCTTCATTCCCCCCTTGAAGGAAGAAGCCCTCCCGTCTAACTGGGGTTTGCAGCAAAGGCGGGTTCCGAGGAGCAAAACACCAACTGCCTGGTTCCTATCTAGGGCTAAGCCTCCCTCCTGCATGGATTGTAACTCCGTGGTCAGGAACGGCAGCTCGCGTTTTGTAATAAGCGCCAGGTGATGGGACCTCTGGACCAGAACTAAGACTCTCTGTCTCTGGGGGGAGGTAGAGCTTTGTGAAGGGGTGGGAAAGCCAGGAGACCTAAGCTGAGCAACACTGAAAGGTGGAGTTGTCATGAATTGGTTTTCCCCGTCCCATACCTCCACATCCTCTCTTCTGTGGGGAATATCTTCTGGATGTGTGCAATGCATCCTCATAGTTCAGCATCAACAGCACTTGAGGCCCAAAGATGCTGCCGTTTCAGTAAAGCACAGACATTGCCTGGCGGCTGGCAAGAGACACCTGAACAGTATCTGATATGTAGCTGTTGCTATTTGGCCATTTCAAAAAAAGAATATATTTTGTGTATGAAATTCTGTGGTTGATAGCTGGCACACAACTCTGCCAGTATTGGACTCTTTCTGACATGCAGAAGAGCACAACGTTTTGCAGACAGCTCACACGCAGCAGCAATCCTGATCGGTAGGGTCCTCCCCAAACCCCTGATCCTCCCCAAACCCTGTCCTCCTCAGGCTCTGGTCCAAAAATCTCCAGGTATTTCCCAACCCGGAGGTGGCAACCCTAGTTGGACCTAGAGTTGTCAACTCTGGATTGGGAAGTTCCTGGAGATTGAGAGGTAGAGTGGTGGGTGGAGAGGTACGGCAGAAAGGTATAGAGTCCACCCTATACCAGTTTTGTCCAGGGGTACATCTCTGCAGTCTGGAGATCAGTTGTAATTCTAGGAGATCTCCAGGCCCACCTGGACGTTCCCAGCCCTAGTTGGCCCTTGTCCATTTCTCTGCCTGAACCGAGAGTCTCCTGGATCTCAGCAGGATCTACTTCTGAGTAAATATGATTAGCACCCCCCTGCATGTCCCAAAGTTTTGGCTGGCTCTGTCCCTGTGACCACTTTGGAGGACACATTTGCTATTCTAGAGTCGGCCCTGACCATTTGTGAAGGACAGATTTGTATTACCGACAAGATCTCACTTCAGGCAGGGCAAGCAGACTGCCTCTTCATAAATTAGCTTTTATCAAGGGTGTCAGGATTTAAGTGAATCACGGCACCCCTTTCAGCAGAATTACAAGACGTCCCTTCTTATCTCGAATTGTTCTTGATAATAGCATCAACTGGGCTGTTTTCTCTTTGTTCAAATTGATACGGGAGCCTCCATCTCAAAGCGCCCCAGACGTTCAATTAAATGCTGAGCAATAGGTTGCATTGTGGAAAGGTTAGACGGGTCCCTGTTTGCCAAAGAGAAGACATGAACCCTTCTCACCTTTGAATCGAGGAGGTCAATATGCCATTCATCCCCTGCTGAAAGCCGCTCTCCGCCCAGCGCCAGTCCCTGCTGTTTAAAGGCTTCTCGGAGACAAAAGAGTCACTGACCTTTGGCAGAAAGTTTCCACGAGCTCTTGGAAAAGTTACATTCGATTTGCATCGAACCGGCAATTGTCAGTGGGCTTAAACCTACAAAACTGACTCGAGACAGGAGGTCACTTGGCTGAGATTGGGTGGCACAAATTCTTCATCGTGAATCTGGTAGATCTACATGCTTCCTCCTGCCCAGATGGTTGGGCTTTTGCAGGTATCTGGGGAACGTGTTCCTGCTCCATTAGAAAGGATTTTGTGGCAGCCGTGGAGCCTCTGGTACCAGTTGGCTGAGCAGTGATGATGTCACAGTGGCTGAGCAGCCATGATGTCATACAGCAGCCCTCAGGAACACACACTTCTAGAACAGCATGGCCCTTTTTATTCTGAGCACTAGCTTGGGAGGCAAGGCATGGACCACACACATCTTTTGACCTGGGTCCAATGATGGAGCAATACTTTGAGCTCTCTGCTTGCCTTTTGGTTTTGCATCAGCCTCCAACAGTAGCCACCTTGGATTATTGTCATAAACTGGAAATGCATCTCTTTGGGCATTGACCAAGAACAGAAAATCCTTCCAAAATATTTCTCTCTTTTTATCAAACCCTTTTGGGCTTGCCTGTGTGGGAATTCCCAAATTCCCTTCAAATATCACTTCCACAATGAATTTATTTTTCAGCATTTGTCTCTTTAACATATGTGGAAGTGGGAAGCTGATACTTGGCCAGGTGCAGCTTTGATGGCTCTGAAAAGTACTCATGGCAAACAATACACGCATAGGCCTCCTTACACTTGACATGGGACATTTTGTTCTACCTGGGTGCAAAACATTGCAAGGTTGTTTAATGATAGTTTGACTGGGTTGTATACTTATGTTGACTCAGATCTTTGGTCTCTCAAGGTCAGTACTGTCTACTCTGACTGGCTGTGGTTCTCCAGGATCTAAGGTGCAGGATTTTCACATCACCTATGACCTGCTCCTTTTTGCTTAAAATGCCAAGGACTGAATCTGAGACCTTCTGGTGCTCTGTATAAGCTCTAGTCCCATGATAATCCCATAAACAGACATCAGCAGACAAGCAGTCCAAAGAGAAAAATCCATGGATTAACCGAAGCTAAGAGTCAAATGGACACTAATGAAAACTACAAGCACGGGACAGGGCATATATGGAAGAGCATAGGGCAAATCGGGGTAGATCTGGATGCCATAGCAACCCCCCTCCCAGGAGCTGACAGGGAGGTAGGATTCTACCGGCATTCCCACAGAGCTCAGTCTAAACACGTTGTTTGGAGGGTTAGAGCTGACCTTGGCCAGCATCTGGAGAAACCACAACATTCCTTTCTCAGGCCATGCCTGACACTCTGTCACCAAGCTAAGGGCCATCTATCATTGTATATGATAAAATACATGAAGCTTCCTTCTATTCGGTGATACCTTTGGCCTTTCAAGGTCAGTACTGTCTACTCTGATTGGCTGTGGTTCTCCAGGATCCAAGGTGCAGGACTTTCACATCACCTATGACCTGATCCCTTTTGCTGAAAATGTCAAGGACTGAATCTGAGACCTTCTGGTACTTTATCACTGAGCTAAGGGCCATCTATCATTGTATATGATAAAATTCATGAAGCTTCCTTCTATTATGTGATACCTTTGGCCTTTCAAGGTCAGTACTGTCTACTCTGATTGGCTGTGGTTCTCTAGGATCTAAGGTGGAGGACTTTCACATCGTCTATGACCTGATCCTTTCAGCTGGAAATGGCAATGACAATCTGGGACCTTCTGCCACTGAGCTAAGGATCATCCATAATTGTATATGTTTGAATACATGAAGCTGCCTTCTGTTTGGCAGCTAGACCTTTGGTCTAGCAGGGTCAGTATTGTCTGCTTTATTAACTAGAGATGCAAAGAATTGAACCTGGGACCTTCTGCATGCAAAGCAGATGCTCTGATTGGCAGTTGACTGCTCCTGGGTCTCAGGAAGAGGTCCTTTTTTCCTTTCCTTCTTCTTTTGACTTGTGCCAAGAGGGAAGTCTTTCACATTGCCCACAACCTGACCCTTTTAGCTGGAGACTGACCCAGCCCAAATCTCCTTAGCGGCGCGGGAGGGGCGGGAATAAGGTGGGGCTGAGGAGAAGCTTCCTGTCCTGGCCCTATTTAAGGCCAGTCTGGAGTGGAGGCCAGGAAGGAAGGCCACAGGTTAGGCTGGCTGCTGTAAAGCCTGAAACCCTGGCCACCTCTGAGGGAGAGATAGGGTTGCCAGCTCCTTCTTCACCACCGGTGGGAGGTTTTTGGGGTGGAGCCTGAGGAGGGCAGGGTTTGGGGAGGGGAGGGACTTCAATGCCATAGAGTCCAATTGCCAAAGTGGCTTTTTTCTCCAGGGGAACTGATCTCTGTCGGCTGAAGGTTCTATATACTTGGAGGAGTTACTAAGCTATTATGCTATTATTAAGAAAACAGATGAGAATCTTGGCTGATGAAGCTGTATGCGAAACGTGCTGAATAATATCTAGATTGCACGTTCCAGATCATTTTCTTGTACCCCGCAAGTGGAACTTCTATTTGCCTATGGCGTGAGACCTCGCCTTAGTTCGGCTGCCTGCCAGCGTCTTCTCTGCTCTGCCCAGGACTATTATATGCAGGCCAGCCTTTCTCGTCTCCGGACTTTGGGCTTACTGAACTTTTGGGGTGACAGACTGGATATTTACATAGAGATGCATATTGATTATGGTGTCTATCATGCTTGTCCTCTGTTGAGGTTTGTGATTATAATTGAATTTGTATGGTGAATCGTCATTTGGTGTACGTGGAATATAATAGCATTGTTGCATGAGCTTTGAGCTGTTAGTTGTGTTTGTTAGCTACATTGACACAGCACAGCACAGCACAGTCATTCATTTATTTATTGGTGGCACAGTACCTGGAGGTTGGCAACCCTAGGGAGAGACAAGCTACAACTCCCCCTCAGAGTGGTCTAAACGGTGAGGAGGCTCATTTGGCCAGGCCTTCCCCGGGAGCACAGGACGAAGTTGGAGCTCGCTGTGAGTTGGGGGCTCACAGAAATTTTAAAATGAAAAAGAGTGAATTCTTGACAACTGAGATCTTGCATGACCATGGGCGATGGGTAGGGAACAGATGTCTAAGAGAAAAAGGAAAAAGGGGAACATTTTTGTTCCATTGCAATATGTGAAGTTCACCTTTTGGTTTCTCTAGGAGCTCAGCTCCCTTGCCTCCCTCTAAAGGTCCTGATGGGTGACCCATCTTTGCTGGAGCAGAAGATTAATTTATTCCCCCCACTCCATCTGTCTTCCTGTTGATGAATTGTTCCCAAATGGAATCTGATGGTCTTGAATTTATTCCAGCCTCAAAAAACACATGCTGAAATCTTGTGAATAATTCTGGGCGCCTGGCATGGTGAAAAGTTTGCAGAGAGCTTTCAGATCCGATTGTTGGAGATATTTGATAGCACTCTTAACTCCTACAGGATATTACTGCCTCTTGGTTGGTTGGTTGTGCCTCGTGCATTTGGCAAACCGAGGGCCGAGGCTTATCATTTGGAAATGGGAGGCTTATTTTTGCCAGTCAAAGTGTGACACCTGTCGCCCTTAAAAAAAAAAAAAGAATATGTGAATTATTCATGTGGCAAAGGATTGGTTCGGTTTTCTCACTGTAAACAGCACTATACTTTATTCAGCAATTTGCTGTTGGTTCACTGGTGTTTCATGCAAACTGGAAAAAAATAGGTGCACATCTTTAAATTCCCATATGCATTTTTCCAGGAACAAACTGTATGGGGAAAAAAGGCTATCAATGGCTATGTAGTGAACTTATGCCTTGGAGTCGGCATAAAATCCACATGGCCAGCATAGAGTAGCCACCATAGTGATCAGAAAGTCAGGGAGCAAATCTAAGTAGGCCTACTCAGAAGTAAGTATGGAAGGTGACGTGGATGAGTCTTTGGTACCCAAAGTGTTCCTTAGCTTTAACACAAGGAAGATTGCCTTAGGGAGGTGCCATGGCTCAGTGGTAGAGAATCTGCTTCGCATGCAGAAGGTCCCAGGTCCTTGGCATCTCAGGAGGAAAACGCATGGTCGCTTTAGCCTCCTTTATTCCCTGTGTCAGCCAGGATTCAGCCAGGATCGAACACATGTTCAACGAAAACATATGCATTTGATCCTGGCTGAATCCTGACTGAAACAGGGAATAAAGGAGGCTAAAGCGACCATGTGTTTTGGCCCTCAGTTAAAAGGATCAGGAAGGAGGTGATGTGAAAGTTCTCTGCCCGAGACCCTGGAGAGCTGCTGCCAGTCTGAGTAGACAAAGGCCTTTTATGCATGGCAGTTTCCCTCGCCATCACCCCTCCGATGACTCTGGGTCTTTGTTCTGATTATGCATGCTGTTTCCTACCAGAAAAAAAAACATAGGCAGACCATCAACTTACATTATATTCTGTAATTATTCTTAATACACTACCACTATAACATTACACACAATCATGTGAGCATATCACAGGTAAGTACTGTTAGACAGCTAATATATTAACAAATCCTTGTGTAAAAGTCACTAAGAAACAGGTACTGCAAAGTCAAAGATTATTGGATCAAATCCTTATATGGAAAGCACATCCCAGCAGATGCTGCCAAGGCGAAAGACCGTCTTCTAGAAGCAATCCTCCGTTTCATCCACTGACTTCTTCAGTTCCGATTGCCCTCTAACATATACGTGCCAACTTTTCCCAAGTAGCTCCTGGCTTATACAAACGCAAAAACCTTTACAATGTTCCAAAACCGGATACTCTCATGCCTCGCTCTCCCTCTGCGTTTCCGTGCATTTTGCCCAGGTTTTCAGGGACCTGTTTTATCACGAATTTGAAAACCTGGGCGAAATGCGGGGAAAGGCAGGGGGAGAGCGAGGCAACCTCTGACGGTCATAAACGGCATGCATAATCCACACACAGACCCCAAGTCGTCAGAGGGGTGACCACAAGGGAAACAGCCATGCATTAAAAGGGTAAAACTGATCTTCATGGACCAATGGTCTGATTCAGTATAAGGCAGCTTCATAGATGTTCGTAGATGTCCCATGTTATTGAATGGGACAAATGCCCTGGGAAACATTCTTAAGATTGCAACCTCAGACCATGACTGGACAGATGGGAGTTCAGGTCTCTGATCAGCCCTGACCTTGTGCTAGCCACATAATTCATCCTAGCCTACTTCACAGGGTTGTTGTGAGCACAAGGAACATGTACGCTGCTTTGGAAGAAAAGAAGTTCAAGGTGTACTAGACAGATAATACAAAAAAGGATGGAAACAAGATTTTGTAGATGAGCCCAAACTGGGCTCAACTCTCAATTTTATTCCAAAGCAAGATCTGAGAAACAAGAGTTTCTCCCCCAAGAACATTTCGAATATGACATGTTTCTCCCAGTTTTTCATTGTACTCCTGCTGTTTCAACTAATTGTAGATCTCTGTGAGTTGTTTTCAGCATCATTGGCTGCAACGTGGACCCAAAGTGTGAAAATTGTAACCCCGAACTCTTAAATCAGTGGGGTGAAAAAAAATAAGTTTTTTAGCGTTTAAATGCATGCTGACAAAAAGTGTGGGGGGGGAACCCCCAAAACCAAAACATCCCTGCAGGAGATTTTGCAAAGAATATTTAGTTTACCGTCAGTGGGCGATTAGGTACCTAAACCTACTGACAGAAAGTAATCATACACACACACACACACACACATGTGCACTCACACTCACACACACACACACACACACACAATGGGACATTCTGAGCACATTTTGTCTGATGGCCTCCTGGAAGTAAAATGAATTACTGAAGTGGCCATGGCTATTTCCACAAATCCCCCCTCCTGGGCGTTCGTTGTACATTTTCTCGACCATTCTTGTGAAATCTGCATCTGTAGCCAAGTGCCCTGAACGATGCCAACCCTTTGCTGGGAGATTCGCAAATGCTCTTGCCCACGGTGCTGAATAAATAAACTGATGCAGTCCAGCGCTGTGACTCAGACTTTATCAAGAATCCAAGGAAATGAAGCCGATTCTGGGATATAATTAACTTGGTGCAGCAAAATACCTTTTTTTGCCCTTGCCTGTCACCTCCAGGCACAAAGGTTGTGTAACTGCATAAGGGCGAAACCAGGACTAGGAGCAATATTTCGCAGGGCAACCCACTGGCAACCTCCTGTGTTTATTCTTTCCTTGGTTTCCATGCAACACACTTTCCTGACTCATTGATAGATGCCCCCTGCCCTTTTTCTCCCCCCCTCCAGCCTCCAAATCACTGAAAAGAATACTGGCCAAATGAGGATGCCAGTCAGCGAATATTAGGGTTGCCAGGTCCCTCTTTAAAACCGGCGGGAGGTTTTTGGGATGGAGCCAGAGGAGGGCGGGGGTTGGGGAGGGGAGGGACTTCAATGCCATAAAGTCCAATTCTCAAAGCGGCCATTTTCTCCAGGGGAACTGATCTCTATCGGCTGGAGATCGGTTGTAATAGCAGGAGATCTCCAGCTAGTACCTGGAGGTTGGCAACCCTAGTGAATATGAAAAGTCCTGTCCCTTCAAAATCAGTTGGAACTTTCACTACTAAAAGGCAGCTGAGCTAAATATGTGTCAATATACTAATAAAAAAACCGCTTTCCAGGCAGGCAAATATTATCATGTTGATTGGGTTGAAGCGTAGTAATTCTGGGGTGGGGCTGTGACTCATGGGGGGAGCATCTGCTCTGAATGTAGAGAGTCCTGGATTTAATCCCCAGTGCCTCCAGTTAAAAGGTAGTTGGAGATAAGAACATAAGAAAAGCCGTGCTGGGTCAGACCAAGGCCCATCAAGTCCAGCAGTCTGTTCACATAGTGGCCGACCAGGTGCCCCTAGGAAGCCCACAAACAAGACAACTGCATCAGCATTGTCCTGCCTGTGTTTCACAGCACCTGATATAATAGGCATGCTCCTCTGATCCCGGAGAGAATAGGTATGCATCATGACTAGCATCCATTTTGACTAGTAGCCATGGATAGCCCTCTCCTCCATGAACATGTCCACTCCCCTCTTAAAGCCTTTCAAGTTGGCAGCCATCACCACATCCTGGGGCAGGGAGTTCCACAATTTAGCTATGTGTTGTGTGAAGAAATACTTCCCTTTATCAGTTTTGAATCTCTCGCCTTAAGCTGCTCCCAAGCTCAGAGCTTTCCTGAAGGGGAACGCTTTAAAAACAACTGGGGGCATCTATAGAGGAGACTTGGCTAACAATGGACAAACTTACTGTGTACACCATATAATAAATATTAGTATAATACATAAGGAGCCCTGTAGCGCAGAGTAGTAAGCTGCAGTACTGCAGTCCAAGCTCTGCTCATGACCTGAGTTCAATCTTTACGGGAGTCAGTTTCAGGTAGCCGGCTCAAGGTTGACTCAGCTGGGTATGTTTAGCCTGAAGAGGAGAAGACTGAGAGGGGATATGATCACCATCTTCAAGTACTTGAAGGGCTGTGATATAGAGGATGGTGTTGAGTTGTTTCTGTTGCCCCAGAAGGTCGGACCAGAAACAATGGGTTGAAATTAAATCAAAAGAGTTTCCATCTAGACATTAGGAAGAATTTTCTAACAATTAGAGAGGTTTCTCAGTGGAACAGGCTTCCTCGGGAGGTGGTAAGCCCTCCTTCCCTGGAAGTTTTTAAGTGGAGGTTAGATGGCCATCTACCAGCAATGCTTATTCTATAACCTTAGGCAGATGATGAGAGGGAAGGCATCTTGGCTATCTTCTGGGCATGTAGTAGGGGTCACTGGGGGTGTGGGGGGGAGGTAGTTGTGAATTTCCTGCATTGTGCAGGGGATTGGACTAGGTGACCCTGGTGGTCCCTTCCAACTCTTTGATTCTATGATTTGAGCTTGGAGACCGCTGGTGCATAGATTCCCAACAGGAAAGTGTGGGTCCAGCAAGCAATGAACCTCAGGTAAAAACTCCTATGCATAAATGACCTAAGATAGCAATGCCCAGTGAGAATATGTAAGCATTTCATGCACTGATTCCATGTGAAATGTAGAGACTCTCAGGTTACCGTTTGCATGTGTATACATGCTCAGGTATTTTTTTGATTCTTAACAAGAACCAACGATGTTTGCAAAAGGAGCTGTCCCAGTTGTAGAGTGGCTCATGCTGGCAATTACTGCCCATTTCCATATGATGTTGGGAGTGACTTCAGGATCATCTAAATTGGTTTTAACACCAGACTATCACTAGGGAAGTGTGAACCCTGCCCCAGAAAGGGCACCTCCCTTGGTAGTTTCCTTGTTAAATCTGAAGGAAGCGCTGATACACAGGTGCCTTCGTCTTCTAGCTGGGAAATCTGACAGCGCACATGAACCGAACGGTGCCGTTCTACATACCGAAAGCGGAGCGGCGGCTGCCTTTGCCTGAAAATTGCTCACGAAGAACTCATTTGCCCGGTCTAGCTGACCGCATTCATTGTCTCATCTGTCATTTACAAATGTGTGGGAGAAAAACAACCCTGGCTTCGGTGTCAATAAAAAAAAAACCTTGCAAAATGCCTATCAAATCATAGGCTTATTTGCAGAAATGTGTCCATAAAAATGAGCTCTAGCCGTGTGGGTGGAGGACATACTACATTAGACACAAAGTCCATCTAGTCCAGTATATTGTTTTCCAATAGATGCCTTCCTAAGGCCTCTGGGAATCTCACAGGCAGGGTGGGGAGTTGATGGCCTTCAGCTGCCACCAGTGTCTGGATTTCAGAGGTACGCTGTCTCTGAACATCGGGGCCCCATTAGCTTTCCTGGCAAACTCAGCCATCAATAGAGCTATCCTCGCTTAATTTGTCTAATCCTTTTTTTAAAAGGTCACTGGTAGGGATTGTCACATCTTGAATTCCAAAAGTTAGTGACCTGTGCAAAGTGCATCCTTTTGTCTGGAACTTACTGCCAATCGATTTCATTGGGATGACCTACAGAATTATGGTTCTGCAGGAATGAAAGAAATCAGAAGGAGATTGAAACTGGGAAGGGCAGCCATTAAGGAGCTAGAAAAGATTCTGAAGTGTAAGGATGTGTCACAGGCCACCAAGATTAGGTTAATTCATGCCATCGTATTCCCTATTACTATGTATGGGTGTGAAAGCTGGACAATGAAGAAAGTAGACTCCTTTGAAATGTGGTGTTGGAGGAGAGTGTTAAGATACCATGGACAGCCAAAAAAACACATCAGTGGGTTCTAGATCAAATCAAGCCTGAACTGACCCTAGAAGCTAAAAGGACTAAACTTGAGGCTATCATATTTTGGTCACAATATGAGAAGGCAAGAGTCACTAGAAAAGACAGTCATGCTAGGAAAAGTTGAGGGCAGCAGGAAAAGAGGAAGACCCAACAAGAGATGGATTGACTCAATAAAGGAAGCCAGAGCCCTCAATTTGCAAGACCTGAGCAAGGCTGTCAAAGATAGGACATTTTGGACATTGATTCATAGGGTCGCCATGAGTCTGAAACGACTTGACTGCACTTAACACACACACACACACACACACACACACACACACAGAGGAATGAATACAATTATCTCTTTTCCACAATGTTCATTATTTTATAAAGCTGTATCAAGGTCACTCTTTTTTTCTATGATCCCCCAGTTCTATTATTATACTGGTTACAGGACTATTTTCTCAGTTGGCATCATATTGGCTACCATTAGAGTTGCCAACCTTCAGGGAAGGGACGGGACCTCAGTTAGAATCAGACCCAGCGATTCCTAGAGCTACCCATTGTCACTTCCAGGTTGGACCCAGAAGTGATGTACAGGTGAAGAGGCCAGCTTCAGAGACGACCAATGGGAGGCAACCCTATCAGCCAGGTATAAGCCCATAGAGTTCACCCTCCAAAGCAGCCATTTCCTTGAGGGGAACTGATCTCTGTAGTCTGGAGATGAGGTGTAATATCAGGAGCTCTCCAGGTCATATTAAGGCAAGGGGCCATCTTACAGGCTAGGCTGAGTTCAGAGAAAGCCTTTTTTGCAGCCATATTAACTTGCTTCTCTAGCAATAACACTGGGTCCAGTATAACTCCAGTATAAATAAATTATCCTAGCTTTAACTTTCATGAGAGTTGCTGCCAGCAAGTAGGTCACCATCAGTTTGGGCAAACCCACCAAACTTGGCCAACTTTCTGGCCAGCTTAGTTTAGCCTAGCCTGTGCGCAAAAGGGTGCCAAGAAGTGGTAAGCCTCATCTTTAGAGTTGCCAACCTCTAGGTACTAGCTGGAGATCTCCTGCTATTACAACTGATCTCCAGCTGATAGAGATCAGTTCCCCTGGAGAAAAGGGCCACTTTGACAATTGGACTCTATGGTAGGGTTGCCAACCCCAGGTAGTAGCTGGAAATCTCCTGCTATTACAACTGATCTCCAGCCAATAGAGATCAGTTCACCTGGAGAAACTGGCCACTTTGGCAATTGGACTCTGTGGCATTGAAGTCCCTCCCCTTCCCAAACCCCGCCCTCCTCAGGCTGTGCCCCAAAAACCTCCCGCTGGTGGCGAAGAGGGACCTGGCAACCCTACTCATCTTCCACAGTGACAGTCTTGGCTCCCTTTAAGAGGGAGAACAATGCGTAGGCAGCCTGCAGACAGCCAGAACAGAGTCTCCTACAAGTTACTCAAACATTCTTGCCACAACTGTCTTCCCTCCTGTTTGGAGTCCATTTGTTGTTACACATTCCAGAAACACAAATCTGGAAAGAAGAGGATTCTGACAAATCTGGGGCAAACTTTCGCATGGCGAAATTTCAGAAAGTAGGCTGTTCCTGATCTGGACCACATCAGGCCTGGGAATGCATCACTCCAGAGATGAGTGTGGCCTCCTTCACCGGCTGGTCTCTGTTGGCAACGTCTGCTTTCTTATCCATGTTGTGCAGCTCCATTGACACCCACTCAATGTTCTCTTGTCAATGTTCTCTTGTCTCTTGCCCTCAGCCACAGTCGTTTTTCTTGAATAAACTTCTGCTCAAACATGCCCCAAACTGATTGATCTTTCTGATTTGCTTCCCTGTGAGGCTTTGGTTGGTGGAGGCTGCCAGAGGTTGGCTGGGAAATAATGGGGCGGCGGGGGGGAATCAGTGGAAGGGGAGTCCCAATTACATCTCCTCTACTTGTATCTGCTTTTGGGCAAGCTGACCCTTTAATTCCCCAACAGGTGGTAGAGAAGAGGGTAGGGTTGCCAGGTCCCTCTTCACCAGCGGTGGGAGGTTTTTGGGGTGGAGCCTGAGGAGGGCGGGGTTTGGGCAGCGGAGGGACTTCAATGCCATAGAGTCCAATTGCCAAAGCGGCCATTTTCTCCAGGTGAACTCATCTCTATCGGCTGGAGATCAGTTGTAATAGCAGGAGATCTCCAGCTAATACCTGGAGGTTGGCCACCCTAAAAGAGGGGCTGGGATCTCAGTACCCCCTCACTAGAGTTACCAGCTCTGGGTTGGGAAATTCCTGGAGATTTTGGGGGTGGAGCCTTAGGAGGGTGGGGTATGGGGAGGAGAGGGACCTCGGCGGCCTATAATGTCATAGAGTCCAAAGCAGCCATTTTCTCCAGGGGAATTAATCTCTGTAGCCTGGGGATCAGTGGTAATTCCAGGAGAACTCCAGCTACCACCCAGAGGTTGACAACCCTATCCCTCACCAACCATATGTTTGATTATTTTCCTGAAGGTCCAGACATTGTACAAATGACAGGAAAATCCAGCCCTTTTCTTTTCACATCTTGAAGACACGGATGAATTTCAGTTCATATTTGTAAGGTTATTTGTTCTGATGGATGCGTGCAAAACCAGTTGCCTCGCTGAGGCCATTTTGAATCGGTCCCTGTTAACATGGAAGGTTGCCAACTATCCAGCACTTACCAGTCAGAGCAGTAAAATGATCTTGGGGCGAAAACGCATGGTCGCTTTATCCTCCTTTAATCCCTGTTTCAGCCAGGATTCAGCCAGGATCGAACGCATGCGTTTCGCCTAATGGTTAGTTATTGGGCTTCCAGGTGTAAATAACCCTTAAAGGCAGGATTTGGCCAGGTTTCGTTCCTCAGATCTCCAGAAACGGTGCCTGTATGCAAATTTAGGCATAACTTAATTATAACTTTCATCATATTTTCAAAGCGGCTGTTAAGTAATAAACTATGGATAGAGTAACAGACTTATCATTACCAGACAGCAGATAGATTAAGTGGTAGTCATGAGAACATACAGGGAAGTGTGAAATCAATGGAGTAATCAAAGAAGATCTTATAGAAGAATATAAATCACAACTGAATAAAAAATGGATAGGTGTTTCTGTCTTTGTTTTTCCACACGGGCAGACTCTCTGTTCGACTGGGGTTTTAAAAAAATCGGCTGGTTAGTTCATCGAGGGATAAGGCATTATGTCTGGCCAAGAGGAAAAGTCTTCGAAAAGTTGGAAATTCAAGATAATCTGGGAGCACTGGGAAAGATGGGGTGCTCTGGCATCACCACAAATCAGCTCCCCATATCAAGCTGTTCTTGTGCAGTGGCTCATGGACTCAACGTTTCCTAGTATGCAACAACAACAAAAAGAGCTCACCTCCAAGAACCGCCATCACAAGGGCACATTTATCACAACCCTCGGGAAGCAGCGAGCCAGGGGCCTTCGCCTGGATTTGTAATGA
Organism: Euleptes europaea; assembly: GCF_029931775.1. NCBI lineage: Eukaryota > Metazoa > Chordata > Lepidosauria > Squamata > Sphaerodactylidae > Euleptes > Euleptes europaea. The sequence continues at coordinate 16,968,371 of NC_079315.1, forward strand.
CTTTCAGTGTTTTTACTTGGCTTTCTTATCTTGCTCGATTTGATTTCACCCACTCTGCTCTGTACGCACAATGGTGACAATAAAACTCAATACCTTCCCATGTGCTCCATTTGTTTGTGTGTACCAAAGACAGTCCATTTTCCCATACCTGTCTCTGATAAATCACTGACCTTATCTTGCCTTTGGGGAGGGTGCGCCTTAAAATACTGTAAAGAGCGCATGTGCGCATGGGCTTCCGTTCCATCCCTGCCCCCAGTTCAGATATTCATTAATACGCTCAGGTTACAGTGGTTGAAAAAATAACCACAAGCCAGACGTGTCGGATGAAACCATCTCAACTTGCGCAAACCAATAAATACATCTTAAAATAAGGTTGCGGTTTATTTTTTTTTTAAAGTTGTGGTTTATTGCTGTACAATTTTTTTCTGGTCTGATTGACTGTAGTAATAAATAGATCTAAAAATAAGTAAAATAAAAATAATTATTTTAATTTAAAAATGTTAAAAAAATTAAAAAGGAAGCTTATCAACTCACCAGCTTCAGAAAACGTGCAGGAGAGATGACTGCAAAGTGAATTAATAAAATATACCGCAGGCAGAGAGGAAGCTTCATGACTATGTGGCAGCTGTGATTTGATATTCCCGTTCAGATGAAAATTGGGAGGTGATTGTGGGGTTGCCAACTTCCAGGTCCGGCTTGGAGATCTCCTGGAATCTCAACAGCCTGGATCTCCAGGTTACAGAGATCTGTTCCCCCGGAGGGAAGACTGCTTTGGAGGATGGACTGTATGGCACTATACCCCACTGAGGTTCCTTCTCAAACCCCATCCTCCCCAGGCTCCACCCCCAAATCTCCAGGAATTTCCCAACCCAGAATTGGCCCATAGAGAAAGGTCCCTGATTTCGCCTATGGAGTGTGGAGCAGTATGTCCCACCCCCCGTTCCCTCCAGTTTAGAGCTTTGCTTCTAATACTGAAGTGTGGTTACATTTTCCAACTATTTTGAGTTCTTCTTAAAAAAAAACTTTATTTATATTGATTTTTTAAAAGAAACAATACTTTTTACAAAACTAATAAAAGGTAGGCAGACAGAAGCAATCCAAAAAAGAAAAGAAACACTATCAGTAAACAGCTCTCCCAATAAGCGTCTTTGTAAAAAAGCGAGTTCTATTTTTTAATGATCCAGACGCTTACGAGGATCAATGGCCCAAGACAATCCATCATCTCAAAAGATCAACAGTTTCACTCACAGAAAGTGTCTCTAAAATACTGTACTCAGCCAACCTTATAGGATTTCTTTGTTGCAGCAACCCATCCCTTCAAAACACCGAAAACAGTAGTGGCCTTAAAGTCTCAAGGGAACCGATAAAGAACCTTATATAATATGGATTAGTATTAAAACGTACGTGTTGCGTACTTCTGACTAGTCCTGTCATGTGCCAGAAGGTTCCCAGTGTCTGTTGGGAAAAGCCACCAAATCTGAAGAAAAATCTGTTTCTTTGGCTGAATTTGTGAGGGTTGGAGAAATTTATTTATCAGAGAACACCCCGTAGCTTTCAAACATGTCATTTCATTATTTATTCAAGGAAGTCTACCTAGCACAAAGGATTTTAAACAAAATAATATAACAATAATTGAATTACATGAGAAAAAAAACGAACATTCAGCACTTCGGGAAAAAGCAAATATTGAGTACATAATTTGAAATATCGAACTGAAATTAAAAGAGCCACAGAATCACCGCATATTTAACCAGTCACTGAATTAATGGCAGTAGCTCAAATTTTTAGTGCAGCCGAGATATTTTTGGCAAGTGCCAGAGAGATGTGATTTTCATTTCCAGACAAAAGATTAAGTAGTAGAACTCCGAGTGGTTGGGAAAAAATAGCTTATAAACAAAAGCTATGCGTAGGGTTGCCAGCCTCCAGGTGTTGGCTGGAGATCTCCCAGTATTACAACTGATCTCCAGGCAAGAGAGATCAGTTCCCCTGGAGAAAATGGCCGCTTTGGCAATTGGACTCTATGAAGTCCCTCCCCTCTCCAAACCCTGCCCTCCTCAGGCTCCACCCCCAAAATCTCCAGGTATTTCCCAACCTGGATTTGGCAACCCTAGCTATGTGACATCTTGAATTAAAAACCAACCACAATTATACAAAACTTAGGGTTGCCCACATTCGCTTGGGAAATTTCTGGAGATTTGGAGGTGGTGCTGTGGAGGCTGGGGATAAAAAGATGTTCCGCAGGGATGTGATACCATCAAATCCACCATCTGAAGCTGCCATTTTCTCCAGGAGAACTGATCTCTGTAGCCTGCAGATCAGCTGTAATTTCAGGAGAACTCCAGGCCCCACCTGGAGGTTGGTAACCATAGCAAAACAATGTGTGAGCATTTGAGTTCTCCAGAACGGTTCAACAAGCCAGATGTCAACAACAACAACAAAAAACCAAAGGGGGGGAAGATGTTCAGGCCCTGATCTTTAACACTATCCTGTAATGGAAGGGGGAATAGACAAAGTAGACTAGATTCATTAATGCATGGGTACTTGGACTCACGTTCACCCCCTGTCTGACTTGGTTGTTCCTTAGAGTTCTGCACTAGTTTTCCATCCATTTGAAATGACCTCGCTGCCAGCCCTCACCATGTCCAGGTCTTCCCATTCCTCTGTTAACCCAACTCTTCCCTCTCCCCTGAGCTCAGCCCGGTTGAAATCTCTGTGCAGAAGGCAAAGCAGGGAAAACCAAAGCTTGCTTTCACTCACAGCCAGTCACAAAGCAGCGTGGAAACAGGTGGGGATTCAAATGCCTCCTGCTTTCTCGGAGCTCTTTCTGACCAAAAGAAAGGCTTTTTAAAACCGAGGCTTGGATGATGAGAGGGAGGGCATCTTGGCCATCTTCTGGTCACTAGGTGTGGGGGGGGGGAGGTAGTTGTGAATTCCCTGCATTGTGCAGGGGGTTGGACTTGATGACCCTGGTGGTCCCTTCCAACTCCATGATTCTATGATTCTCCCCCCTTCCTTTCAGATTGCTCCGTTTTTTGTTTTTTGTTCTTAAAATGCTTTTTTATGTGGCAATTGGGTTGGGAGGGAATCTTCTCCCACAGTGAGCAATACAAGTAAGCCAATTACAAAGCATTATTTAAAGGGGGCGGGGACTTGATTTGAGCTTGGAGGCTGCTGGTGCAGAGATTCCCAACTGGAAAGTGTGGGTCCAGCCAGTAACGACCCTTAGGTAAAACTCCCATGCATAAATGACCTAGGAAGGATGGACAAAACAATTTTGGAAACAATTGCAATTTTGGTCTGCTAAGCTAAGCATCATCGATTTATTTTGGAGCTCCTGACTGCTCTCCAGCCCCTCCTTGGCCCTATGGGTCGTGGGTTTATGTTCTGCACCATTTGTATTAATTATCCAACTGAAGTAGAAGTAGGACTGGTTTTATTGCACATTGCATGTGATTTTATTGTATATGGTTTCATTGTATAATATCGATGTTGTTAGGAGCCCTGTGGCTCAGAGTGGTAAGCTGCAGTACTGCAGCCAAAAGCTCTGCTCATGACCTGAGTTTGATCCCAACGGACGTTGGTTTCAGGTAGCTGGCTCAAGGTTGACTCAGCCTTCCATCCTTCCGAGGTCGGTAAAATGAGTACCCAGCTTGCTGGGGGTAAAGGGAAGATGACTGGGGAAGGCACTGGCAAACCACCCCGCAAACAAAGTCTGCCTTGGAAACGTCGGGATGTGACATCACCCCATGGGTCAGGAATGACCCGGTGCTTGCACAGGGGACCTTTACCTTTACATTTAGCTGCCCTGAGCCTTGGCCAGGGATTGAGAGCGGGTCATAAATCAAATACATAATCATAATCATAATCATAATCATAATCATAATCATAATAAAGTGTCTGTGCCCTGTCGCCTTTCATCAAGTGCTAATCTAGCCATGTATGAATACAGGGCAATCTGATGGAGGCAGCTGTTTGTGAATGGATGCTCTCTGCAGACACAAAGGTGTCTTCCTGGATTATTCTGATACACCTCCTGCTCCAACAAGGCAGAGGAAAGCCAGAATTGGCTCTTTGGTTTGGGAAAGAAAGAAGTGGCGGCCATTCATCAAATCAGGGGGTACCCTGGTGCCCTGGGTACCACATTGAGGGTTACTGTGCCGTGCCATTTAGCCAGCCGCTTCAGGGAAACCACAGGCAACAAATGATTAAATAAAGATATTTGTAAATATTGGCCAGTTCGACATAAGCTACTTCGCCCTACTAAGGCAAATCACAATTTATCCAAGTTTGTAAAACTTTCTGTACTGCGTTAAGCAGAGATCCATGACTTTTATAGAGGAATTAAAAATGGCTTCGGGGGATGTGCACAAAACATAAGGGCTTCGAAGTGCATAGAGAGGCAAGCTCTACTTGCAAACCCCTCTGTATCTCAATCAGAGCAATGGCCTTCAATATTTTTGTGTCGGAATGATTTATTTTGAAGGTTAGAGACTGCACCATATTGATCAAGTTCAAACACAACTGCTGGTAATGATCGTCCAGGGTGACATAAATGGAGAACTATATCACCGGCATAAAGTCCAGTCTCATGATGCCCGTCTGGTTGTCTGCTCAAAGGCCCCAAAGGAAATGGTTCTACTCTTAAGAAGGCAAATAAGACTCGGTGACCCAGGACAATTCTGACAAGGAGTCCTGTGGAATGGAAACACATGAACACATAAACACATGAAGCTGCCTTATACTGAATCAGCCACCCTTGGTCCATCAAAGTCAGTATTGTCTACTCATACCGGCAGCGGCTCCCCAGGGACTCAGGCAGAGGTCTTTCACATCCTGGTTCTTTTAACTGGAGATGCTGGGGATTGAACCTGGGACCTTCTGCATGCCAAGCAGAGGCTCTACCACTGAGCCACAGATCTTTCCACAGACACTGAGCCACAGGCATTCGCAGCACCCTGTTGCAAATTCGTGAAGACTGGAATAGATCGTGTTGACCAGGGCCGGATTTAGGCTTGATGAGGCCCTAAGCTATTGAAGGTAATGGGGCCCTTTATATGTCCAGCTGTCCTTTGTCAACAACAAATTGTCGCTGTTTTTTGTGTTGAATATATGCTATATGGTAATTTATGGACCTAATAGGTATCTAAAGCCATTTGCACATAACAAAATAGGTATTTTATCAAAGTAATTGTTGAACTGAAATACAATTAAGAAGTATATTAATAGTGAAATAATTATTAAGCTCTAACTTAAAATGATTTTTTTATTCATAACAAACTTAATAATGCAAACACATTGGCATTTGGAAAAAACCAAAGTTCCTTTAGAAACACAATAGAATAGAATAGAACAGAAATTTTATTACAGTCAATGACCAGCACAAATAAAACAGGTAAGTTACCAATTTACAGTCGTCTAAAAAAACATCTGAATAAAACATGCTGGTTCATTCGTTAGTATAATGAATGAACCATTTGGTAAGAAAGGAGAGCACATATAATATAACTGTTTGCCTTCCTTTTCAAGACTGCTGGTTAGCACAGCCCCTCCTCTGTCGTATGTCAACTGCAGCGGCACAGAATCTAGCAACTGAATACGTTATATCTGAGTTGACATCTTGAGGCAGGGATGACATATGGAACTCAGAAACACAATGTACATCCAGTTTTTTTTTTCCTTTAAAATTTTTTGGGGGCCCCAAGAGAGTGGGGCCCTAAGCTATAGCTTGTTTAGCTTATACATAAATCCGGCACAGTCAATGACTGTTCAACCTCACTGAATGGCTTGTCAACACCTAAAGAAACTGGGCTTTAGGCAAAATTCACCGATGATTGTACTTGTAATGGAACATTACGGTTAGAAAAGTCTCTCAGGGATGGGATCCTGATCAACGCGCCTCGCCCCGTCCCTCTGGGCAATCTTTTTTCTCAGCAAGCGGAGCTCGGTGTCTTCATTTGGCTCGATCGTTGTAATAGAGAGCTGCCCAAAGGGATGGATCCAAAGCCAAGCGACTTGTTGTGCCAAAGCACTTTGTGGGAACGGAGGTGCCAAGTGCCAAAAATGGGGACCAGGGTTCTTGTACACCTGTACCCTCCCAACTAATGATCTCGCCAGATGAAAGAGCTTGGCAGATCAGCGGCTATTTGGTAATAGCTGGGATCATCTCCGAGTTTCTTAGATGGGAATGAGATTCTTCTCCTGCCAAGAGTTTTGATATTTTGGCGAGGATTGTCAAGAATTGTTTGGTCGATTAAACATTTGCACATTTAAATAGATTGGCACAACACCCAAGCGTCAGTGTTATTTATTTTAGGAGAGCCAGAGTGGTTTAGTGGTTAAGAGCAGTGGTTTGGAGCGGTGGACTCTGATCTGGAGACTTGGGTTTGATTCCCCACTCCTCCACGGGAGTGGTGGACTCTAATCTGGTGAACCGGGTTGGTTTCCTCACTCCTCCACATGAAACTAGCTGGGTGACCTTGGGCTAGTCACAGTTCTCCCAGAACTCTCTCAACCCCAGCCACCTCACCTCACAGGGTGTCTGTTGTGGGGAGGGGAAGGGAAGGAGATTGTAAGCTGGTTTGTTTCTTCCTTAAGTAGTAGAGAAAGTCTGCATGTAAAAACCAACTTCTTCTTCTTCTTCTTCTTCTTCTTCTTCTTCTTCTTCTTCTTCTTCTTCTTCTTCTTCTTTACATGTTTAGCCCCCCCCCCCCCGCCGCTTGTCCTCCAAGGAGCTCTGTTTGGTGTACGTGGTTCTCCCCTCTATCATTTTATCCTCACTATATTATAGTGTTGTGGTTCAAGTGTTGTGACCAGGATCTGGGAAACTCCAGGTTTGAATCTTCCACCCTGCCATGGGAGCTCGCTGGGTGTCCTTGGGCCTGTCACACCCTCTCAGCCTAACCAACCTCACAGGGCTGTTGTGAGGATAAAACAACAGAGGAGAGGAGAATGATGCAAACTGCTTTGGGTCCCCATTTTTCTTTGGGAAGAAAAACGGGCTAAAAATGAAGTAAATAAATAACAACCCTGTGAGGTAAATTATGCTGAGAGAGTGTGACTGGCCCAAGGTCACCAAGTGAGCTTCCATGGCAGAGCGGGGATTCGAACCTGGGTCTCCCAGATCCTAGTCTGACACTGACTGCGATACCACACTGTGCCATGTTGAAATAGTGAAGAAAGTGTAAAGAAATTTAGATTTTAATAAAGACGTCTGGCTCTGTGTGCTCCTAACTTCAGGGGGACACATTTACCAGTTTCAATTGACTACATTCTAGCTTACTTGGGCCTTTTACGCAGGGACGTTCCCCCCAAATCACTCCCACCGACTGCTTTGGGGCTTAAAGGATGGCGTCTGGAGGAAAAGAAATGCAGGCAGAAGGGTGGCAGAGTTCTGCTATGCTCCTAATAAAGGACGTGCTCTTAATAAAGCCAAGATTTGATAGAGGAATTATTTTGGCTCATTCTTTGTACATTCTTTGTACAACGGGCTATTGTTGGGCAGCTCTTCATTAAATGAAAGCAGCGACAGAGAATGCCAGACTTAATTAAATTTACAGTGCACAGGTTCTTCAGTAAAACATTACATAGTAGTGGGCTTTATGAAGACTTGTAAATACCATGTACATTCTGCAAGCAGATATAAAATGTCTTTTCCTGGCTGCCTTGGCAAAGCCTCCCTCCACCCGATGGAATCAAGTCTACAACAACAGAACTCACATGAAGTACACATGAAGCTGCCTTATACTGAACCAGACCCTTGGTCCATCGAAGTCAGCATTGTCTACTCAGACCGGCAGTGGCTCTCCAGGGTCTCAAGCAGAGGCCTTTCACATCACCTACTTGCCTAGTCACTTTAACTCGTGATGCCGGGGATTGAACCTGAGACCTTCTGCATGCCAAGCAGATGCTCTGCCACTGAGCCACGGCCCCTCTCCATGGCTCCCCAGGGACTCAGGCAGAGATCTTTCACATCACCTACTTGCCTGGTTCCTTTAACTGGAGATGTCGGGGACTGAACCTGGGACCTTCTGCATATCAAGCAGATGCTCTACCACTGAGCCACAGCCCCTCCCCTAATCAAAGTGAACCCACAATGTACACACACACACACAATCCAGCATTTATTACAAAGGCAGGCCCAGAAAAGCCTGCAAGCTCTTCTTAGCCAATTCACATTGGGCCGCTCCGGCCCCAAATAACCATTTTAATGACATTATAAGTAGATGCAGTGCTCTTTCAAGTCCGCGTTGTGGGACGACGCTTCAACGGGCTACACAATCAAACTCCCGTGCCCTTCCGTTCCATCTGAGGTGTGGTGCTAGCTTATTCTCTTTTGGAGTCCTGCCAACTGTTGTGAAGAGATGCTCTAGGATCCATCCTTAAAATATGGGTTTCCAGAAGATTAGGGCCTCAGGGGATAGATTGATCTGGGATTCTTGTCTTCATGTTTGTTGATGTTATACACATCCTGAAACGCTGGACACCGTACACAAGGTGTGAGCCGTGAGCCATGTTTTAAGGAACACGGATGAACTATTTTAACATAAAGCCACGCAGAATATAAGGCTTTTATATATATTTTTACCTTGCACAATGTATATGTCAGGATGCGCATTGTAAAATTGTGTATGTATGACCACTGAGGAATGCCTGCAGAAGGCCGAAACGCAGCTGGTCACTTTTTGGTCATTTTATGTACTAACATCAACTGTTATGTGTTGGTAATATTTGTTACTATGCTTGTGCTTTTTAGGAAGTCTGTATACGAAGCCCTGTGTTTTTAAATACAATTGTGCACAATATATGATAAATATATGTTTATTGGTTGCTATATTAGATATTGTTTAGCTCAACCCCTTTGGTTTCTATGGTTCTAGGCAAGCCCTTGAGAATAGAGATTAAAGGTAAAGGTAGTCCCCTGTGCAAGTACTGGATCGTTCCTGACCCATGGGGTGACGTCACATCCCGACGTTCACTAGGCAGACTATGTTTACAGAGTGGTTTGCCAATGCCTTCCCCAGTCATCTACACTTTAACCCCAGCAATCTGGGTACTCACTTTACCGACCTCGGAAGGATGGAAGGCTGAGTCAACCTTGAGCCGGCTACCTGAAACCAACTTCCGGCGGGATTGAACTCAGGTCCTGAGCAGAGCTTTTGACTGCAGTACTGCAGCCTACCACTCTGCGCCACGGGGATCTCTGAGGATAGAGGTTAAGGCAACCCAAACCACTGCAAGGGTATCCTGTATGGCAAGATGCTCAAATAATCCTCATTGGACTTAAGCTAACTCAGGGATTGAGAAGTGAAGGGAACTCTTCCACAGATGCTTTTAAAAGGGTTGCCTAAGAGAACAGCAAAACTAGATATAGGTTTTGGTAGAGCATGTTCCCTGCTTAGTGCTGGCTGTAGGGGAAAGGTGTTCTTGCATTGTTCTCTGCTTGCCAGCTCCCTTCTGAATTATCACTATCTTGTATTGATGTTTTGACCCCCACTGAGTGCATGACGATCCTGTCCTCCCACCCTCAAGGTGTTGTTTCTTGCTTTAGAAACTTAGCATCTTATTTTCCAGAGGGGGATAAAGAGATGTTAGTTTTGCCCTATCTTATTTTCTAGAGGTGGATAAAGAGATGTTAGTTTTGCCTTATCTCGCAGCAGGAAAGTAACCATTCCTTCAGAATCAGACCGCTTCCCTGTTTCTACCTTGCTCTAGGCTGTTGGGACCCATCTAGGGGATTACGAACAAACTCGCCCAACATCTGCCTGGGAGGTAACAGACAACGGCAGCTGCCTGAAGACCAGGCAGATGTCCCACATGAGGCCAGGGGCAGAAGGAAAGCCAGGAAGCAATGGACGCCGAGTCCAAATGAAAGTCTGCAGAACCAAGGACAGCTCCCGGTGCAGCCAACACTTGACTCTGAAGCCAGACTCAACCCTCATATCCCCTCCGCGCACCTGTCATAGGCCTTTTATGCAGGGACGTTTCCCTGGTGTCACCGCCACCGACTGCTTCGGGGCTTCCTTTTGATTTTGCATGGCTTTTCCTGTACTAATGAGGACTACTGGAGTCCCCACTTTGTGCAGTCCTCAAGACTCTGCTCTCTCTGCTGTGTGGTGTATTTATTTGTTTCACAATCGCCTGTTCTCTGCCAGTTTAAAAACCAAGATAGTGTCTGTCCTTTTGGTCAAAGACGTCGTCAGAAAACATAGTTTCCCTAAAATAGCTTTTTTTTAAAAAAAAAAAAACTTCAGCAGCTATAGCATGTGATATGAGGGGTAATATACATTGCGGTGCCTTAGTGCTCATGCGCAAGCACAGATGTACATGCAACGTGCAATGATGTTGCATTCACCACCGTCCCACTGATGTGTGCTTTTCCATCGGTTCTGGCCCCATATTGCTTTGGTTTCTCCCTTGATTTCTGCACATATTTTGTGCCTTTAGTTTTCGCTTCATTTCCTCCCGCCCCGTCTCCCAGTCCCCCCCACCCCGGCTCTTTTAACCCAATCTTTTCCTGGAAGTCAATTTTGAGTGCCTTTTCCCTTGTGTATGTTTCTGTCAGTTAGCTTTGTCTCGCCCGCTTGCACCCACCTCCCACCCACTTTTTGATGATTGGACTGTTGTCATCATCAAAGCACTCCTGCTCCTTCCCTCTTTCTTTTTTGATTTTTTTTAAAAGGCCCTAAAATATCAAAGTATTGATACACCTTTGTAATGACAAGCTAAGGCGATTCTCTGAATTCCCAGCTTTCATTACAAAAAACGTAAATCTCTAGCTTCTTTCCATGGGGGTATGCCTTTTTCCTTCTATCTCCAAGACGGAAAAAGATAGAGACTTACTTAAAATAAATAAATAAATAAAGCTGGGAATTCTGAGAATTTGCTTGAGCTATCATTGCAATGGTATATATATATATATATATATATATATATATATATATATATATATATATATATATATATATATATATATATAGTGATATTTTAGGGCCTTTTTGTAACAAAGGATGTGTGTGCTGTGATGCCACTGGTGACTTCATCTAATGATAGCACCCTCCCAGGAAAGTCCGGATTATTTACAGCATGTGCTGAAGAAAATAAACTGACTCCACAACTGAATTTTGCGCTGCTGCATCCAAAATTAGGCGCAAATTGCTGGGATGACATGGGGAGGGGCTGAGGCTCAGTGGTAGAGCATCTGCTTGGCATGCAGAAGGTCCCAGGTTCAATCCCCGGCATCTCCAGTTAAAAGGACTAGGCAGGTATGTGATGTGAAAGTCCTCTGCCCGAGACCCTGGAGAGCCGCTGCTGGACTGAACAATAGACAATACTGACTTTGATGGACCAAGGGTCTGATTCAGGATAAGGCAGCTTCATGTGTTCATGTGTCTTACCACCTATGTACATAGTAGCGCCCTCTTAGGATTTTATGTATTTTATACTTTTTATACTTGTATTTATGTGTTTTAGACTTTTATATTTGGAACTTCTGGTTTTAATATTGAGGGGGTTTTAGGCAACTGTTGACGATTCTATTCTGTATATGACTAGCTATGTGCGGTATTGATAAATGACTGACTGACTCCACAACTGTAAACGTGCAGAGGCAGGGCAGACGTGGAAGGGAAATCAGGAGTAAGTTGAGCATGTGGGGAAAAGGTAAAGTCCCCTGTGCAAGCACCGGGTCATTCCTGACCCATGGGGTGACGTCACATCCCGACGTTTACTAGACAGACTTTGTTTGCGGGGTGGTTTGCCAGTGCCTTCCCCAGTCGTCTTCCCTTTACCCCTAGCAAGCTGGGTACTCATTTGACCCACCTCGGAAGGATGGAAGGCTGAGTCAACCTTGAGCCAGCTACCTGAAACCGACTTCAGTCGGGGTCGAACTCAGGTGGTGAGCAGAGCTTGGACTGCAGTACCGCAGCTTACCACTCTGCGCCACGGGGCTCCTATGTGGGAAAGCCCTCAGTTATTTAACTCCCAGAAACTTGAGAAAGGTGTTGAACCTTAAAGAATGACACCAGCAACTCACACAATTATTTTTTTAAATCAAGACAGCCTTAAAATTCAAAACAATGATTTAGAAGAAGAGTTGGTTTTTATATGCTGACTTTCTCTACCATGTCAGGGAGACTCAAGCCAGTTTACAATCACCTTCCCTTCCCCTCCCCACAACAGACACCCTGTGAGGTAGGTGAGAATGATGACTAGCCCAAGGTCACCCAGCTGGCTTCGTGTGTAGGAGTGGGGGAGAAAACCCAGTAGCTCTGTTTAGGGTTGCACTGTTATTCTCTTTTGTATGAATTAATAATCTCAAACCTCAGTGGGTTTAGCAGGGTATAACTCTGCTTAGGACGGCACTCTTGGGCCATTTGTGCACAGGAGGTTTTGCCTTGGATTTGCCGCTCTCTAGATGCACATTTTCCCCCATCTGAATTCTCAGAACCCTGCATGGGGGCTTATTTTTGAGTTTTGAGAATTCGGATGGGGGGAAATGGGCAGCTAGAGAGCGGCAAAACCTCCCATGCACAAACGGCCTTGGTCTGTGTTGCTGCACTTTTCTGTTGTTACCTGCCTTGTGTCTTCAAGACAGGCCAGGCTATAAATATGAATGAATGAACGAACAAACAAACTAACGAACGAATGAATAGGAATTGCAAAAGAGGGCTATGAGCACCCAAAAGGTACATCAAAGAAAGACAGTCCTGACCTGTGGAGGACAATCCACCAGGAGGTTCTGCTGCTCAAGCCTTCTTGAAATGAATGGGCCCTTAGCAGTTTTGGAGAAGCTGCCCATTCATTTTTATTGCCTTCATTCATACCCTGGCTTTCTCTCCGACAGGGACCCAAAGAGGCTTCCATCATTCTCCCCTTCTCCCTTTTATCCTCACTACAGGCTTGTGAGGAAGGTGAGCCTGAGAGTGTGTGACTGGCTCAAAGTCACCCAGTAAGCTTCTGTGGCTGAGTGGGGATTTGAACCCGGTTCATAGAATCATAGAATCATAGAATCATAGAGTTGGAAGGGACCACCAGGGTCATCTAGTCCAACCCCCTGCACAATGCAGGAAATTCCAAACTACCTCCCCCCCCCCCACGCCCCCAGTGACCCCAGTGACTCCATGCCCAGATGATGGCCAAGATGCCCTCCCTCTCATCATCTGCCTAAGGTCATAGAATCAGCATTGCTGACAGATGGCTATCTAGCCTCTGCTTAAAAACCTCCAGGGAAGGAGCACTTACCACCTCCCGAGGAAGCCTGTTCCACCGAGGAACCACTCTGTTAGAAAATTCTTCCTGATGTCTAGACGGAAACTCTTTTGATTTATTTTCAACCCCTTTGGCTCTGGTCCGACCTTCTGGGGCAACAGAAAGCAACTCGGCACCCTCCTCTATATGACAGCCCTAGTCCAACATTCTAACCACCACACCCACGCTGGCTTTCATTTCACTGCATGGCACGGGTGGACTTCAGACATGACTGTGATCTATGACTAGGGTTGCCAGGTTGCTTGGATCAGCAGGCAGTTGCCTGCCAATCTATCGCCTGGCTCAGGATTGGGGACCGCGCTTGCACGCGACCACCCCAACGCAATCACATCACCCCAGGTTTGAATGGTAAAAGGCCCATTGTGATGCAACTCCTCCGGGTATAATATATATATATTTAATGAAAATATAATTTATTAGAAGCGCTATGTCAAGATTAAAATTATTTAAAAGCGTTAAAATAGCACAATGGCATTTCCTAAGGTTGATATCTCTAACCACATGCCAGATGCATTTCAGCCTATTTGGCCTTCATCAGTGGTCAATTGAAACCCATGTAAAGCCTGCACACATTTGCTGAAATATATACATATACAAACAGTTTAAATCAAACCAGGCATGTATATAGGTAGGTTGTCTGAAAAAACAGAATAATAATAGGTTGTGTGTGTGCTGTCAAGTCACTTCGGACTCATGGTGACCCTATGAATGAAAGTCCTTTGACAGCCTTGCTCAGATCTTGCAAACTGAGGGCTGTGGCTTCCTTTATTGAGTCCATCCATCTCTTGTCGGGTCTTGCTCTTTTCCTGCTGCCCTCAACTTTTCCTAGCATGACTGTCTTTTCCAGTGACTCTTGTCGTCTCATGACGTGACCAAAATACGATAGCCGTAATAGGTTAGTTTCTATCTATTAATAGGTTAGTTTCTATCTATTAAGAAGCATCTCTACTAGACCAGCCCCAATTTTTATAAACTGGAAGTGACGTGATCATGCTGGTGCGGCCGAGCGGTCCCAATCCCTGCTCTGGCTCTGCCCCTAAAACCTCTTGCCGGAGGAGGGGGGGACCTGGCAACTCTATCTATGACCCTCCCACTCTCTACCATCCTTTGCGGCAGCCAAAATTTGCCCCAGGGTGAACGCCTCGCTTTGTCTAATGGTTGGGCCGCTTTCACACTGAGAACCCAGTCTTTAAATGTTTCACTGCAAGCAGGGCCGGTGCTACCATTAGGCGAACTAGGCGGTTGCCTAGGGCGCAGACCTCAGAGGGGCGCAGAAGTGGCCCGAGGGGCATCGTTTTCAACGGATTAGTTTATTGAAAAAAATGCAACTGACAATTTATATATATATTTTATTTTAAGATAAGTACCACAACAGTGCTATGGAATTTCGTTTATGTAATGTCTTATAAAAAAGTTTTGTGCTTTTATTTGTTCTACGAGACATCTGTTTTTGAAAATTGGTTAGCAATTGGGGGGGGGCACAAGTAGTTAGCCTTGCCTAGGGTGCAAAAATGACTAGCACCGGCCCTGAGTGCGAGCTCACTGTAGGTAGCTGAAGCAAAATGGGGCGAATGTGATAATTGGGTAAAGCACAGTCGGCCCCCACCAGATGGGACAGGAGCTCCTTCTTGATTAAAAAGACAAAACCCTCTTACGGGCATCCCAACACCAACCAGGGAGAAATTGGATAATCCCACTGAAAACATCAAAAAGAATCCCCTCCAGCCCTTTGTATTCGGTCCACACCACAGCCTATTTAAAAACTTTGCAAGTAGGGAAGAAAGACGGAAACGGCACGCTTATCGCTACTGCCTTAGGGAAGGTTCCCTTTGAAGGCGCCGAGCGATGATTTATTTCAATTTACAGGCCGCCTCACCCCAAAGCCCCGGGGCAGAGATGGATAGGTCAAAAATAAATAAATATGTAATATCCAATTAAAATCAGATTAAAAAAGCTCTAACACAACAGATGCTTTTCCTTGCCTCCCCCGGTCCCCGCATTGCCAGCGATACCACCCTTCTTATTGGCTTAATCCTGGCCATCGGAAAGCCACGCAGTGAAAAACAGGATTTTGCAAGGCTTCCCAAAGGGGTTTTAGACATCAGTGAGTTAATGTAGATCCCTAGCAGGGTGCGAGTGTGTAAGTCTGAAGCAGGAACGAGAGATATAAAGGCCCAGGCAAAAAAAGTAAAACCATATAGAATAAGACACTCTAAAAGCAAGCAAACAAACAAGTGCGTCACCCATCAGAGAAGAGAAAAGCAGATTCCCAGTTATTACAGCAACTGCACCTAAGGCTCCTTGAAGCAAAACAGTTTGAAACATGTCCTGGGAAACCATTGGTGAGGGGAAGAGATAGAAGGCCATCGGGAGGGAGTTTCTCCATCCTGACACTGCTATGAAGAAGGCCGTACCTCTTGTGTACACCTTCATGATGGATGACTTGAAGAGGGACTTCTAGGGATGACCTGAGTGCTTCGGGGGCGGGGGGTCCATGCGGGAGAAAGTGATCTTTGTGATAGTCTGGTTCTGGACCATTTGGGGCTGAAATGTCAAAACCACCACGTGAACCCAATTCACAAAGAAACTGTTGATGGTACAGAATTGGACTTTCTTTTTTTCAGAGAGGCATTGCATCCCTCAATGGAAACACCTCTTTCTGTTGCCCACACACATACCTTGGATTAAGAAAATGTTTTGGAAAGAATGCAAAAACCTTGAGAGCCAGGGTGGTATAGTGGCTAAGAGCTAGGGTTGCCAGCTCTGGGTTGGGAAATACCTGAAGATAGTAAGAAGCCCTGTGGGTCCCTGGTCAGGATCTGAGGTCTCTTGGACCATAGATGAATTATCATGAATTGAATGTGTATACATGAAATTATAGATGGATGAATTTACAACTGAAGTAGCTATTGTGAAGCGCACACGAGATCCGGAAGTGTCGTTTTGTCTTCTATTCTGTTGAAACTCTTTGTTCGCAGCCTTCTCTTGGAACGGATCGTTCTCCATTTCGTTGAAGCTCCTTGTTTAAGTTCTTTTTGAAACCTGTACATTATTTTCTTGAAGCTTGCACATGAACTCTTAACAACGGTGGAGTACCGCCTGAGGATTTTTGGATTATCGGCTTATATATATTATTTTGGGACTATTTTGATTGCTTACCGCACATTATTGAACAGGACTACATGGGGAAGTAACCAATTGACTTACAATTACACTTAGGATTATATGGTGAAGCAACCTGTTTATTTGCTATTGTATTTTGTTTCTTAATGATTGGTGTTTTATAGTAGGCTGCTTGAATATATTTTGCCTATGCCTAATGAAATGTGTGGTTTCAATTGAATTCTCTTATTTGTATTCTATGAGCTGTGGTGCTGCCCAATTGCTTCAACCACCTGGTGGTTGGCAACCCTATTAAGAGCGGTGGACCCTACTCTGGAGAACTGGGTTTGATTCCCCATTTCTCCACATGAATGGCGGGCTCTAATCTGATGAACCAGGTTTGTTTCCCCTCTCCTACACATGAAGCCTGGTGGGTGACCTTGGGCCAGTGAGAATTCGCTCAGAACCCTCTCCACCCCGCCTACCTCACAAGGTGCCTGTTTGGGGAGGGGAAGAGAAGGAGATTGTAAGCTGGTTTGAGACTCCTTAAAGGTAGAGAAAATCAGGGTATAAAAACCAACTCTTCTTCTTCTTCTTGCCTGAACTGTTTTCCTGGAGACAAAAGTGGGATAAGCAGACACTCCATGAGCAGGGTAATCCCTCTTTCAAACCACTTTCAACTTTCAGGGGGAGGGAAAGCTCTGATCTGTCTCCAGCATTATCCTTTGTTGAGGATGGCGCCTGGAATGCTAAGCAGAGAGATTCAGAGCAAAGGGCTTCTTTTTCAAGTCGGAGGGATTTGAAAGGAGAGGGAGTGAGCAGCGCAGATAGGTTCGGGGAGGGAGTCCCAGGCACAAGGGCCGGCAAAGAGCCATTGACCGAGTTGTTCCAAAGCACAAGAAACCTGTAGGTAGTAGACTTGCAAGGGCCGAGGTCAAGAGCAGGGGCATGTTGGGAGACAAGGGCAGAAAGACAGCAGAGGCAAACCACAATAAAGAGCTTTGAAGGGAAGGGCATGAAAAGCCAAGGCACTGAGCCGAAACATCTAGCGGCCGTTCCATCACAGGGTCTGTGTCGGAGGAGACAGTCTAGCCGCTAACTACCCTTCCAGTTAGGTCGGTCCAGAGTTCATATCCCTGCTATTTTCTTGCTCCCAGATGCCTTGCAGGGTCGGAGCAGGACAGGGGCTCAAGAGGAAAAGCTGCGGTGAAAAAATATATCAAGCAGCTTTGCGATTCTAAACGTTTTCATGTTTTTGCTCCCGGGCGGAGAGCAGCCAGGCGCTTTGGGCTGAAACGCTATATTTCGCCAGCATTTTGGCACCACTTGATCTATGAGGCTCGGGTTCATTGACAACCGTCGGGGCTGATGTATCTCTTCTTCTTTGTTTTAAAAGGAACATGGGACTTAAAAAAAAAAAGCAGCTATCGCTGGGAAAAATAATAATAAAGGCTTTAAAACTGTAGTGTAGTTGGCATCCCTAGGCAGAAAATCTGCTGGTTTCCTGGCACATACAGTCCACCTTCCTTTATCCAAACCAACAGACATAAAAAACTTTGAGATGACAAGGGATTTCAATTAACAGGAATGTTGCAGTACATTCCTAAAGAGAGTTACTCCAGTCTAAGTCCATTCATTTCAATGGGCTTAGACTGGAGTAATTCTCCTTAGGAATGCACTGTTAGTTATGTAGGGCAGCCTGTCCAGTATAACCATAAAAGCCACTCATTTATTTATAGTCTATTTATATTATTTGATGATTTGTATGCTGCCAGGCATGACTCCATAAAAGCCACAGTGTAGCTAAATAATATAGTATTATGGAGATGATTGTGAAATCCCGTTGGATTGGATTTCACAATCAAATGTGGATCTCCTTCCCCCCAATGATTGTATTCAGTCCAACCGATGGGATTTTTGACTAATTCTCTTATGGGGAGTTGTTCTTTGAAGCCCCCTCCCCTTTGCCATGGTGTACACTTCTGCAATCATATGATTCATGATTAATTTTTTTTAGCCATCAAGTCACAGCTGACTTCTGGTGACCGCATAGTGTTTTCAAGGCAAGAGACGTTCAGAGGTGGTTTGCCATTGCCTGCCTCTGAATTGTAACCCTGGTAATTCTTGGTGGTCTTCCATCAAATTACTAATCAGGGCTAACCCTGCTTAGCTTCAAAGATCTGATGAGTGGGATACTCTGGGCTATTCAGGTCAGGAAACCTTGGGAAAGCGCATACAGGTCTTTGGTGAAGTCCCCCAGT
This sequence comes from Euleptes europaea, assembly GCF_029931775.1. Taxonomy (NCBI): domain Eukaryota; kingdom Metazoa; phylum Chordata; class Lepidosauria; order Squamata; family Sphaerodactylidae; genus Euleptes; species Euleptes europaea. The sequence continues at coordinate 16,987,000 of NC_079315.1, forward strand.
GTCTGCCTAACTTGGGAACAAGGGGAAAATACTTTTTTGGAAGGGGGGGTACATTTCCACAGTTCAGTAATCTTGAAAAGCATATCCAAGCATTCAGCAAGATTCTCTGCTATGACATTATGATTCTCTAATGTGATGTTTTACATGGTTATTTCCTAATAACAGTGTAAAACGTCACAAAAGCAAAAAATGAAGATCATAGATGCTCAGTGATAGAGCCTCTGCTTGGCATGCAGAAGGTCCCAGGTTCAATCCCTGACATCTCCAATTAAAAGGGACTAGGCAAGTAGGTGATGTGAAGGACCTATGCCTGAGACCCTGGAGAGCCGCTGCCCGTCTGAGTAGACAATACTGACTTTGATGGACCAAGGGTCTGACTCAGTATAAGGCAGCTTCATGTGTATGTGTACAAAAATGGTCATCCAGGGAATTAAAATATTATTTTGCTGTATTGTTGACCTTTCCCCCTCTTTTTTTCCTTTCATAGTAATAATATTAATAAAACAATAAAAATATTTTTAATCATTATTTTGCCATGTGACAGTGATGGGCAGACCTCTTCCTGCATCACAGGTCTGCAGAAGTGTGTGGCCATGACACTTAAATGTTTTATTCCTCCGTGTTCATAAATTTCAATGATACTAGAACAAAAATAACAGACGTTTGTTGAGGGGAGGACCATTTTTTCCCCTGTTCTATGTTTCTGCTCCTCAGTGTTGGCAAATTTTCACAGAAGATTGTCCGAGCGTATCTCCATCATAAGAAAGATGCAGTCCCAAATGGGACAGCAGCTGTAGGAATCCTGTTATCCCTAATAATATAAAACAACAACAAGAAGAAGAGTTGGTTTTTATATGCTGACTTTCTCTACCATTTAAGGAAGAATCAGCGTGGCTTAAAATCACCTTCCCTTCCCCTCCCCACAACAGACACCCTGTGAGGTAGGTGGGGCTGAGAGAGCTCTAAGAGCTGTGACTAGCCCAAGGCCACCCATTTGGCTTCATGTGTAGGAGCGGGGAAACCAACCCGGTTCACCAGATTAGCCTCCACCGCTCATGTGGAGGAGTGGGGAATCAAACCCGGTTCTCCAGATCAGAGTCCACCGCTCCAAACCACCGCTCTTAACCACTACAGCACGCTGGTTCTCAACAATAAAACAATAAAGCTGGCTCTCAACAATAAAAATATATATCAAATGATGTCAGTTTAAAGTGCAGACTTACGGGGTTACCGCACTTGTATTCCCAGCAATGTATTAAGAGTTTGAAAATGTTATAAAAAATACTGTTCGCACTTTCTATGTATTCCCACCGATGTATTAAGAGTTTCAAACCTTATAAAAAATACTGTTCGCACTTTGTTTGACTCCTTTAGCTGTGAAGATGTCTTCCAATCATTTATAAGCTGTGGTATCAAAAACCCTTTTAAAGCAATGTTTTTTATAACATTTTCAAACTCTTAATACATCGCTGGGAATACAAAGTGCGGTAACCCCCATAGACAACCTGGTCTTCCTTGGTGGTCTCCCATCCAAATACTGACCAAGGCCAACCCTACTTAGCTTCCAAAATCTGACGAGATTGGGCTAGCCTGGGCCATCCAGGCTAGCAGCAGCAAAAGGAGATAGAGAAATCTGTCCAGCAGTGTAATAAAACACAAAAACTGCTGCCAGTTCAAGTAGGCAACAAATGCATGCTCGCTCGCTCTCTCTCTCTCACACACACACACACACACAAACTATCATGCACACACTGTATAAGAAGAAACCTTTTTTAAAAAAACTAATCTCAAAATATAAACTGAGCCAGGTTGGGGAAGTTTATGTGTCAGTACATGTAAGTTTCCCCATAGGGGTCAGGAGAAAAGTAGAATATAATATTTAAAATAAACTAAAAAACAGGGCACAAAGCAGCTTCTTGGGAACATGACATGTGGGGGCGGGGAAAGATTAAGCCCCTTTCCCCACTGGCCATGATCCCAATCCAAATTGGGCTCATGCACACCTGGGAATTCAGCTCAGAGCACAGAACTCACAGACCACAGCCGTCCTCTCAAGCATCCCGCTTACTCGAGGCTCTCTCCAACCTGATGAGTATCAGCCTGGAGTTTCTAGGCTTCAGCCACTTATCAGCCCATTCTAGCCATGCCCCCCCCCATCTGAGGCTGGTTGACTACTGTAACTTTGTCCTCAGCTGTGGGTCTCCTTTTCACCCTAATTCGACCCCACCCCAATGCTTTCTTGTATCTATCTTGGAGTCTGGCTTTGCAATCAGAATTTCTCCCCCTTCTAAACAAGAAACGGGAGCCAAGTTATGGCAGAGGTGGGAATTATGCATCGGCTTACACATCATGCACTATGGCACGGACCCTTCCTGTTGGTTTCCTTGCTTAATTAGACATGAAATTGCAGTGCCTAAAGGGCCGTAAATGCAAAGAGCAATCTGCAAATTCAAAGGCACTGCGGCCCTTCTCCGAATCTATTTAAATAGACATTGCCAAGAGTACATACATCTCACCTGCCAAGTGACAAATAGCCTTTAGAGTGTCAAAAGAAAACAAATTGCAGCAGAATTTCTGTCCCTTCTGTTTCTCCTGTTTCCTCTTTCCATTCCCTTCTGTGTCAAGAAAAGTTCTTCCAGGATCCATTCACAGCACGTAAAGCCCAACCATCTTATTTCTCCCTACCCCAAAGTTGTACTTAAGGGGGACTTGTACACCCCGTACCCCACTCCTTTTTCAAGCCTGCCTTTTTCACTATTAATTAGGGTTGCCAGGTCCCTCTTCACCACCGGCGGGAGGTTTCTGGGGCGGAGCCTGAGGAGGGCGGGGTTTGGGGGAGTGGAGGGGCTTCAATGCCATAGAGTCCAATGGCCAAAGCGGCCATTTTCTCCAGGTGAACTGATCTCTATCGGCTGGAGATCAGTTGTAATAGCAGATCTCCAGTTAGTACCTGGAGATTGGCAACCCTACTATTAAGAGAAATGATCGCCAGAAATCACACACATCGCTGAAAATGAGATCACCCTGCCTTCTTTCAAAAAGGTTTGATTCAGTTCAGCCAGAGTGAGGGCCGGCGTGGTGCGGTGTATAGAGTGTCGGACTAAGAGCTGGAAGACCCAGGTTCTAATCCTCACGCTATCATAGTAGTTCGGTCGGTGACCGCCGGGCCAGATATTCTCTGCCTAAGCTACCTCACAAGGTTGTTGTGAGGATAAAATGGAGGAGGGGAGAATGGTGTTGTAAGCCAACACTGCAGAGAAAAGAACAAGAGCCCAGCAGCGCCTTAAAGGCTAACAAAATTTCTGGCAGGATATGAGCTGTCACAAGTCCCAGCTCGCTTCTTCAGATATCTGAAGGTCAGTGTATCTGAAGAAACCAGCTGTGACTCATGAAAGCTCATTCCCTGCCAGAAATTTTGTGAGTCTTTAAGATGCTACTGGACTCTTGCTCTTTTCTACTGCTACAGACAGACTAGCACGGATACCCAACTGCAGAGAAAGTGAAGTATAAATCTCTACATCGGTAAATGGCAGGCTAAGTTTCCCTTGGTTTATTTCTGTGTGTTGGAGTGCCATTAAAAGCACAGGAGCGCGATCAGCAAGAAAGGTGGCGACTCATCACAAACCCAGCATGGATTCAGAAGTCAAAATCTGCTGGACCGGCACAGAGCGACTCCGTGCAATGCAGCAGGTTGCTCAGTCCCAGCTGCTTGGGAGGTACAAAAACCGTCCTGGCTAGTTGTGCAATGTTGTCCGAAGGGAGAAATTCCTTTTGCCCAAACTGTAACCTCCTACCCTCCAGCGATTGAGGCTTCTTATCATTCCTGGTGCCTGCAAAAAGCTGCATTGACTTGCCTCTAGACTCTCCAGCCCTGCTTTCAAAGCTATCCAGAGAAATTAAAGTCAGTCGCTCACTCACATTAGGTTGCCAACCTCCAGGTGGGGTCTGGCGATCTCCCAGAATTACAACTGATCTCCGGACTACAGAGATCAGTTCCCCTGTGGGAAGTGGCTGCTTTTGAGGAGTGGCTCTATGTCATCACATCCCTGCTGAGGTCCCTCCCCACCCTCAAACCCGGCCTTCCCCAGCAACCAGCCCCAAATCTCCAGGGATTTCCCAACCCAGTAGGATTGTCAACCACCAGGTGGGTCTGCAGTTCTCCCAGTATTACAATTGATCTCCAGATGACAGAGGTCAGTTGCAATTCCAGGAGACACCCCGGGCCCCACCTGACAGTTGGCAACCTTAGATTCAGGGTGAGTAGTCTATTGGTAGGGTTGCCAGGTCCCTCTTTGCTACTGGCAGGAGGTTTTTGGGGTGGAGCCTGCGGATTTGAGGAGGGGAGGGACTTCAATGCCATAGAGTCCAATTGCCAAAGTGGCCATTTTGTCCAGGTGAACTGATCTCTTATCGGCGGGAGATCAGTTGTAACAGCAGGAGATCTCCAGCTACTACCTGGAGGTTGTAGTCAAAAACGGCTACAAGTGCTACTCAGGAGTTTAGGAATTCAAAATAAATGCACCAGCAAAATTACACCCACAATAAGGTAACTACAATGCAAAATTGCTTTTTAGAAAAATATATTGAGAATCAATTCTCACTAACACAACGTCAGTTGAGCAAACAGAAAAATTACAATTGGTCTAAAGTAGACCCAATATGACGACGCAGAAGCGTTACAAACAGGTAAATGTAGGCAAAAGTGCTCAATTCATTTCAAGTCCATACATATAAAATGCAACAGGCAACGGAGACAAGACGTTGTGCAATGGAAATCCGGTATAATTCCATTTCATATGAAACTTTTTCAAGCTCTCAGTCCTTCCGTGCACAATTCGTTCAACATATGAAGGAGTGTGCCTTCCTTGTATGCATGGACGGCAAAGTATGCATGGAGGGCAAAGTAAGGCAACCCTATCTACTGGTAGAGTCCTTTTTCTGAAAGAAAAGTTGCCCTGTGGGTGTTCAGCTGCAGCTGAGGAGTCAGGGGTATGAGAAACTGCAAGCGGCTCGCCTTCGACTGAGAAATTATGAAGCGTAAGTTGTTAAAACAAGACAGGGATTTCAGCTCAGATATGGACCCCGTCGGAACATAACAGGGTTTTGCAACGACGGATGATTCACTCTTTTCAGCCGAAATAAACCCGACCAGGCGCCAGTCAGTACAAGAAGAGGCCAGGCTTCCCAAGGACAGCTGGGTTTATTTACTCTCACATCCACTTGAGAAAGCCACCTGGACTCCAAGCAGCGTCCAGAGCGGGAAAAGACTCCGTTGCTTCCATCTAAGGAACCTTTCTGGATCCAAAGGTCTTCTGTTCCAAACAGGGGTCATCCAGACGCCACGGAGAAGGTCACAAGCGGGCCACGAAGGCCTCAGGCATAGGGTTGCCAGGTGCCTCTTCACTATCGGAGGGAGGTTTTAGGGCAGAGACTGAGGAGGGCGGGGTTTGGGGAGGGGAGGGACTTCAATGCTATAGAGTCCAATGGCCAAAGCGGCCATTTTCTCCAGGGGAACTGATCTCTCTTGGCTGGAGATCAGTTGTAATAGCAGGAGTAGGGTTGCCAACCTCCAGGTGGCGGCTGGAGATCTGCTATTACAACTGACCCCAACCTCCTCAGGCTCCACCCCAAAAACCTCCTGCCGGTGGCGAAGAGGGACCTGGCAACCCTAAGCAGGAGATCTCCAGCTACTACCTGGAGGTTGGCAACCCTACTCAGGCATCCCATGTTGTATGTCACCAGCATCTGGTGCTCTGAGGCTTTCTGCCTCTGAACAAGGGGTAGGAGTGCCAGATCCTTCCTGGCAACTGGCAGGAGCTTTTGGGGGGCGGGTACAGGGGGCGGCAATCCACTTCCCCGGGTGATGACATCACTTCGCGGCTTTGCACTGGGGAGATGCTCTAGCACTTGCCCCAAAACTCTGTGGTTTCCATAGAGTTGTGGGGAGACTGGTAGAGCATCCCCTGGTGTGATGCTGGCACTTCCACATTGTGCTGGAAGTGATGTCATCGTGCGGGGACGCAGATCACTCCCCCCCCCCCTTTCCGCCGGCCTGCTTCTGCCCACCAACTGGCTGAGTGTTGGCAGGCAGCAGCAGGAATTGGTGGGTGCCCACCATTAGCAGGCACCTGGGAACTCTAACAGGGGGGGGTCCATTTAAATCTACCCTCCACAGTTTGGTCTAGTCTTGTTTTTTTAAAGAAGCCACCACAACGTCTTGTCTCTGTGGTGGTGGGGAGTGCCGTCAAATCGCAGCCAATTCAGGGTGACCCCATAGGGTTTTCAAGGCAAGAGATGAATGGAGGTGCCTCTGCATAGTAACCCAGAACTAAGCCCTTGGTGGTCCCCCAGCCAAGAACACACCAAGGGCAACCCTGCTTAGCTTCCGAGATCGGGCCAGCCTGGACCGTAAGAACATAAGAACGGCCCTGCTGGATCAGACCCAGGCCCATCAAGTCCAGCAGTCTGTTCACACAGTGGCCAACCAGGGGCCTCTACGAAGCCCACAAGCAAGACGACTGCAGCAGCATTGTCCTGCCTGCGTTCCTTTACAGCACCTCATAATAGGCATGCTCCTCTGATACTAGAGAGAATAGGTATGCAGCATGACTAGTATCCATTCTAACTAACAGCCATGAATACCCCTCTCCTCCATGAATATGTCCACTCCCCTCTTAAAGCCCTCCAAGCCACCTGGGTCAGTGAATGCTAAAAGTCAATGTGTGAAGAAAGACTTCCTTTTGTCAGTTCTCCTGCCTCAGTTTGGGCTATCCCTAGTATGATGAAAGAGAGGCTGTCTCTCTGCCTATGTCTACATTCATAAATTTATAGATCGTGATTGCGTACCTCCTTAGTCATCTTTTCCTTTTCTAAACTGAAAAGTCCCAGGCCGATCAGCCTTTTTTTTTTCCTAGTTGGGAAAATGCCTCTCTCCCAGAGGCAGTTTGGGACATTAAAACAAACGTAGCCCACCCCCATTTTCATCATCACTGCAGCCTAGATCTGAGCTCAGCAGCCACTGCAGAGTTTCAGCCCAACAGGGGTCCCTTGTCTCTGGCCTTTTATTAGGGTTGATAGGTCCCTCTTCGCTTTTTGGGCAGAGCCTGAGGAGGGCGGGGTTTGGGGAGGGGAGGAACTTCAGTGCCATAGAGCCCAATTGCCAAAGCGGCCATTTTCTCCAGGTGATCTGATCTCTATCGGGCTTTAGATCAGTTGTAGTAGCAGGACATCTCCAGCTACTACCTGGAGGTTGGCAAGTTTTATGCAGGGATGTTTCCATGCAGTTACCCCCGCCGACTGCTTCCGGGCTTCCTTTTGGTTATGTATGCCTTTCCCACTCATCAGAGGTCACCTCACTCTCCCCGCACGTTTTGCCCGCATTTTCCAGATTCTGGCTAAAACAGCATCTGGAAACACAGGCAAAATTCATGGGGAGGCAACCTCTGTCAGAGGCAACCTCTGACAGGCGTAAAAGCATGCATAATCAAAAGGAAGCCCTAAAGCAGTTGGTGGGGGTGACCACAGGGAAACAACTCCTCCTCTTCCTCCTCCTTCTGTTTCTACCTGGCCACCTGTAGCCCTCTTGGGAAGCAGCTCACCTGGAACTTTCCCAGTAAGTTAGAGGATCGGTCCGCTCCTGTATACACCCTGTCATCACTTCAGTTGCCCTTTTCTGTATCACTTTCTTCTCTATCGTATCCCTTTGGAGAAGAGGCAACCAACTGCTATTTCAGCTATCCAAGAACTTTCAATCCCCAGCATCTCCAGTTAAAGGCGCCAGGCAGGTAGGTGATGTGAAAGACCGCTGCCTGAGACCCTGGAGAGCCGCTGCCGGTCTGAGTAGACAAATACTGACTTGGATGGACCAAGGGTCTGATTCGGTATAAGGCAGCCTCATGTGTTCATGTATGTACTTACTGGTTTCTTGAAAGTGCAGCTCTCAGCGGGTTGATACGATATATGGCAATCTGGGGAAGTCTTCTGAGAAGCAGATGGCAATAGGGACTCATGATTTACTAAATGATTTAGAACTGGCAGAGATCCTCACTGTCCTGTCTCAAGGGCTGAAAGCGAAGATTAGCGAAAACCGAGCGTATCCAGGAAACTATTCTTAAAAGTTTCCCCAAGACACTAAAAAATGGCAGCCATTGTCTGGAGGTCTTCCATCAGAAACAGCATCTGGCTCTCGAGCTTTTCATTTTTAAAAAAAACATTCCCACTGCCTAATTTCACATCCTACTGCTAGCAATTCCTTGCCTTCCATTTATGGCTCCAAAGTACATCTGCTTTTCTGGCCAAAATTTGCATAAGAAAAGGAAGCCTGAGCAGTTAAATCTCCAGGATTTGGGGGGTATTGCAGTCGGGTTTTCAAATGCAAATGGGCCTTGGGGGAAATTCCTGGAGAATTTCGCTCATTCTAAGACTATAATCTCTCCCAACCACCAGGATACCTTTGAGTCGTTTTTATTGAAGCTAGTAGCGCCACTCTCCCTAAAGTAGTTGGACAGGGACCAAGGCTCAGTGGTGTGACATACATCTGTTGCATTCAGAGGGCCCCAGTTAAAGGATCTCGGAAAGCAATGCTGGCAATGACCCTCGGAGATCACTGCCAGCCGAAGCAAGCAACATTGCATTGGATAGGATTGGCTTGTGATCTGATTCAGGGGCAGGCAGCGTCGTATGTTCCCAAATCTGACTTCACTTTAAGGCCTCACAGCCATGTGTGTGTGTATGTGTAAGTGCTGTCAAGTCACTTCCGACTCATGGCGACCCTATGAATCAATGTCCTCCAAAATGTCCTATCTTTGACAGCCTTGCTCAGATCTTGCAAATTGAGGGCCATGGCTTCCTATATGGAGTCAATCCATCTCTTGTTTGGTCTTCCTCTTTTCCTGCTGCCCTCAACTTTTCCTAGCATGACGGTCTTTTCCAGTGACTCTTTGTCTTCTCATAATTCAACCAAAATATGATAGCCTCAGTTTAGTCATTTTAGCTTCTAGGGTCAGTACTGGCTTGATTTGATCTATAACCCACTGATTTGGTTTTTTTTTGGGGGGGGGGGGAGTCCACGGTATCAGTAACACTCACCTCCAACACTACATTTCAAAGGAATCTGTCACAGTCTCTGACATATTACAGAACATAAATAGTATTTTGTTGTACATGTGCAGAATTATTCACTATAAAACTAAAAGCTACACATACAAACAGCTAAACAGTTATATAACTGAAGGTGTAAAAGGTAAGGTAAAGGTCCCCTGTGCTAGCACCGGGTCATTCTTGACCCATGGGGTGACGTGATATCCCAACGTTTACTAGGCAGGCTTTGCTTGCGGGGTGGTTTGCCAGTGCCTTCCCCAGTCATCTTCCCTTTACCCCCAGCAAGCTGGGTACTCATTTTACCAACCTCGGAAGGATGGAAGGCTGAGTCAACCTGGAGCCGGCTACCTGAAACCAACTTCCGTTGGGATCGAACTCAGGTCATGAGCAAAGCTTTGGACTGCAATACAGCAGTTTACCACTCTGCGCCACGGGGCTCCTAATTGAAGGTGTAGTTACTTTTAAAAAGAAGGAACTAAAGCCTCTGGTTTCATTGAGCTTATGTGTCTGAAATTACATTGACAGATGGCAGGAGAAATGTTCTTTACACTTTCAGTAAAGAGCTCCTTCACCCTTTCAAGGTAAACCTTGAGAAGAGCTCCACCAGCATTGAGAAGAGCTCCACCACCTTTTTTAATGAAGGAGCACAAAAGCCTCTTCATATCTTATTGGCTATGAACAGTCTTCTTGCCTGTTCAATGCCATACACTGTTTTTCTACCCTTTTTCAATGCCATTATATGTATTTTCACCCTACCAAGGACATTACATGTTCTCTACCCTCCAAACCACAAGGCTAGCAAATGCTAACTAATGCAATGTAAGCATATAATTGAGTTTTATGATTTAAATGTGTAGACATTATACTATGGATTCACAAATGAATGTAATGAATACGTCTTATGCTGGAGATGAGACTGATGTTAAAATTGAATATATATAGTGATTATGAAGCTCACAAACGATAGTTTATAGTTTAGTAAAATAGACACAGAGGATGTGGATGTCCAAATATGGTCTTATGAGGGGAGCAATTTAGCACACTAAGTGAAGCAATTTAGCACACTAAGTGGAGCAACTTAGCACATTCCTGCTTAGCACAGAACCCTCCTGATAACAGGAGTGCAGGATCTTTCTTCCTCCTTTTCAAGGAGTTTGAAAACAGTATCAATACAGGCACAGTAAGACTTGATTTTCAGACCTCAATCAGAGTGTCTCAAGAAGAGGCTGTCGGTATGTATGGTTTTGACTGATTATTCTATAATATGACTTAGCTACTTTATACTAAATCAGACTTATTTGACTGTTAATTTGAAGTTGGATTTTAAATTCGAATGGTATGTAAGACTTGTTTGCTTTATTGCATACCTTGTAAAATACATTGTCACTGCATACATTGTAACAAAGTGTATAGACTTAGTAACTTGCATTTACACATTTTTACTGTTAGTATTTCAATAAAAAGACTTGCTTTTTAAAAGTAGGTAAAGTCGTTGAGTCCTGCTTAGTGAGTGACTGGCTGAATAAGATAACATATCACTTCTCAGGAAGTGGTCCTTTCTAAGCGCCTATCACTTCAACAGCACGACCCGCTTCAAGCCTTATTTCTTGTGCATAGCCAAAGGTCGTTACCCTCAGTCATACAGCATGTAAAACATAAATCGTAAATTACATCAACAAAATAACCAGATCTGAAAGGGCTTATCATGTTAAAACATTCCACCCTTCAAATACAAATTTCACCTGGGTTTTCTTGGCTGCCAAGAAAAACATTGCCACTCTGTAACCATAGAAGAAAAATCAGAGTCTCTGCTTCCAAGAAAAACTTTAAGCCCTTCAAGAAATCTGGTTCTAGGCTCTATGTAAAGAGGCCAGGACAGAACATAGTGGGGCAAATCCTCCGGAACCTGAGCTCCACAAATACATAAGCATGAAGCAAATGGTTTTGGGGAGTAGCGACCAGTGATCATATGCCATAATACATTTAAAGTGCCAAATACCTTGCATCGGGTCGGTCATCACTATATGCTGCATTCATTGATTTCAAGGCAGCTTTTGGTACAATATCTAGACCCCTACTCTGGTCCAAGCTAGAATCCACAAAGATACAAGGCTCTTGTTGCTGACGCGTGCCCTTCATGAGCAGACGGTGCTAAGAATTAGGTGTACCAGAAATGGGCATCTCACTGATCCTATAAACACCTAAAGAGGAGTTAGACAGGGCGGTCTTCTTGCGCCTATGCTTTTCACCTTCTTAAACAACTTGGTTAGTTCTCTTAATGCACCGGAACTTCATCCACCTAAACTGGCGAATAGGCACATCTCTGTTTTGCTTTATGCGGATGATGCTGTGATCTTAAGTGGTGTCCTGTGAAAACGAACGATTAACTATCATTTAAAGTGCCATAAGATTCTTTGCTATTTTTAACAGTGTAGGATTACCATCTCTGGGGTTGGGAAACACCTGGAGATTTTTGGGGTGGAGCCTGGGGAAGGTGGGGTTTGAGGAGGGGAGGAATGTCAGCAGGGTATAATGCCATAGAGTCCAAAGCAGCCATTTCCCACAGGGGAACTGATCATGGTCATCTGGAGATCAATTGTAATAGTGGGAGATCTCCAGGTGCCACCTGGAGGTTGGCAACCCCATTCCAGTGGCATCTTCCACCACCTGAAGAAGTGGGTGGTAGTGAATGGAAGCTTCTGCTTGGATAGACTTTGTTAGTCTTTAAGTCACCACTCTATTCTTAGGGTTGCCAGGTCCCTCTTCACCACAGGCGGGAGGTTTTGGGGGCAGAGCCTGAGGAGGGTGGGGTTTGCGGAGGGGAGGGACTTCAATACCATAGAGTCCAATTACCAAAGCGGCCATTTTCTCCGGGGCAACTGATCTCTATTGGCTGGAGATCAGATGTAATAGCAGGAGATCTCCAGCTAGTACCTGGAGGCTGGCAACCCTAACCATATCCCATGCAGTTGTCAGGGAAGCTCTGTTCTTTCTCCTTCTCTATCTGTTAGCACCAGTTGTGGAACACAGAGGTCCTTTGGCTTGTGGCAAGGAGAGGAGCGGTGCCACTTTGCCAATAAATATAAATTGTATATAGTACATTGTATATAGTCTTTAACAGAAGGATGCTTGGATACATATGTCAAGTGGAATTATATTACCATCTACAGTAATGTTAAGAATTACTTCCAGGACGTTTCAGCTCACACCTCAAGCCTTCGTCAGCTGAGGTAAAATGAGTTGAAATGTTCTGGAAGTAATTGCAAGCAGCACTGAAGAGATAAGAGTATAACTTCACCTGACATGCCTAATCTCAACGGATGCCTCCATTTGCCAGCCTTTAATCTTTCCTCAGATGAAAGGAGAGGAGACATCCATGGTCCCAGGCAAGAGCGGAGCTGATAGAGAGGCTCCTCGCACTCCCATAACATCCTGAGGGGAAGTCTGGCCCAGATTTTGGATGTCTTTGTCAGTTTTGTCAAAAAAAATATATGAAATTTTAGCAGGCATTGTGTCTGAGAACTGTTTTGCTTTCGGAACGGTTCTGTCATGTTCCATGAACCTGTTGAGAGGTGTTATCACGAACCTGTTGAAAGTGCCAACCTCCAGGTACTAGTCTGAGATCTTCTGCTATTACAATGGATCTCCAGCCAATAGAGATCAGTTCACCCGGAGAAAATGGCCGCTTTGACAATTGGACTCTATTGCACAACCCTATCCACGAGCATAAAAACAGTATAAAGGAAATCCTTTATGCCGATGATACTACATTACTGGCAGAAAATAGTAAAGACTTGAAACAACTACTGCTGAAAGTTAAAAGAGAAAGTGCCAAAGCAGAACTACAGCTGAACATCAAGAAGACAAAAGTAATGACTACTGGAGAAGTACTCAACTTTAAGGTTGACAATGAGGAAATTGAAATTGTTGAAGACTTTCTATTCCTTGGCTCCATCATCAACCACAATGGAGACTGTAGCCAAGAAATCAGAAGGAGGTTGAGACTGGGAAGGGCAGCCATGAAGGAGCTAGAAAAGATTCTGAAGTGTAAGGATGTGTCACTGGCCACCAAGACTAGATTAATTCATGCCATCGTATTCCCTATTACTATGTATGGGTGTGAAAGCTGGACAATGAAGAAAGTAGACTCCTTTGAAATGTGGTGTTGGAGGAGAGTGTTACGGATACCGTGGACTGCCCCCCCCCCCGCAAATCAGTGGGTTCTAGATCAAATCAAGCCTGAACTGACCCTAGAAGCTAAAATGACTAAACTGAGGCTGTTGTATTTTGGTCACATTATGAGAAGATTGATTCATACGTTGATTCATAGGGCCGCCATGAGTCGGACGCGACTTGACGGCACTGAACACAAAGGAAATCCTGTTCACTCTAAAGGAATCAGCCATTGGAGATTTGTTAGGCTATGCACGTTTTTAAAAAATGCCGCTCTGCCAAAAATCTTCACTGTGCAAAAATCTTCACTGGGTGATTGAAGGTAAGCAGCGGCAGCCATTTTATTTCTTCATTCTTTTCCATCCGGTTCTGGGGGCACCATTAAATGGGACACAAGGACAAAGTTCCCTCTGTTTGCTTCTCTCTCCCCCCCCCACCTCTTAGGGTTGCCAATCTCTAAGACTTAGTAGCTGGAGATCATCAGCTATTACAACTGATCTCCAGCCAATAGAGATCAGTTCACCTGGAGAAAGTGGCCGCTATGGCAATTGGAGTCTATGGCGTTGAAGTCCCTCCCCTCCCCAAACCCCACCCTCCTCAGGCTCCGCCCCAGAAACCTCCCGCCGGTGGGGAAGAGGGACCTGGCAATCCTACCTGAGTCTTGCCTGTATCTTATATTGCCACAGGATGTTTGTTTCTTCGTGTCTGTTTTTTTTTTTTTCTGGGTAGGCATTTGAGAAGGGGATGGCTGGGAAAATAGCGTAGGTACCATCCCTCAGGATGACAGTTTTGGTCACTGGGCCTCCAGTCTCAGATGTATATGCCATTTTATGCTTTGCTAAAAGTTGTCTATTTTTCAAAGCTCTGTAACTTTTTAGTGCAACACAATGTTTTGAGGTAAATGTATAAAAGGACTACAGCTGCAACACAGTTTATTGATCAGAGTCCTTCGAAAAACTTTATACCATTTAGAAATGGCAGCATACCTATTCCAGGAGCATGTTTTAAGGAAAAAATTAATCAAAACCATTCTAAGTGGGCCACCATTACAGCAGGGACTAGGATTGCCAGTGGCTAGAAAAAGGTAAGATCGAAGAAGAAGAAGAAGAAGAAGAAGAAGAAGAAGAAGAAGAAGAAGAAGAAGAAGAAGAAGAAGAAGAGTTGGTTTTTATATGCCGACTTTCTCTACTACTTAAGGGCGACTCAAACCGGCTTACAATCACCTTCCCTTCCCCTCCCCACAACAGACACCCTGTGAGGTAGGTGGGGCTGAGAGAGCTCTAAGAGAGCTGTAACTTGCCCAAGTTCATCAGCTGGGCTTCATGTGTAGGAGTGGGGAAACCTATCCAGTGCACCAGATCAGTGTCCTCCGTTCATGTGGAGGAGTGGGGAATCAAACCTGGTTCTCCAGATCAGAGTCCACCAGACCACTGCTCTTAACCACTACACCACGCTGGTTCTCTTAACCACTACACCACGCTGGCTCTTAGAAGAGATCTCACAAACCAAAAAGAATGCCTCTTCTAAAATGGTGTCTGTTTAGGGCTCCCAACTGCCCGGTTGCGGCGGGCAATTGCCCGCCAATCAACCAAGCTGCCCACTGACCAGCTGATGGTCAGCGAGCAGAAGTAGAAAGGGGAGAGCGAGCCTCCCCCTCCCCAGCACCCTCCCGGGAATGTTCCTGCCTCCCTTTCCAAGCTGCATGCCAGATCGCTCCCAATCTGGCTTGCAGCTTGGAGAAGGAGGCGAGAACCTTCCTCCTAGCCCTGCTGTGCATGCTCTCTGATTCCACAGACCGTGCACACAGTGGAGCGAGGAAACCGGAAGTAGAATTGGGATCGCGCACGAATCCCTTCACCCAGCCCCGCCCAAAAGAAGCTCCCGCCAAAGTTAAGTGGGGCCCTGGCAACCCTGTATCTGTTGCCATGGTATGAAATGCCTCTGTACATGCCATGGTATGAAAATGCCTATGCACTTTTGAAAGGCGTAGGAGAAAGAGCGGTTAGCATTCTTTTGAAATCAGATTCGCATTTATTGTTGTACTTCTCTGTTTTGAATTTTTTTTTTCCTGAGCAAAGGCTGCTGCGTGAATGGTTTGAGATTCATTACCTTTTTTTTTTTTTTTGGTAAAAAATTATTGTTTTGTCAAACAATAAATCTTCATTCCTGTTCTGGAATGAAGATGCTATTGTACCCTTCTTCTGATCGGTGAAGGAACACCCAATACTGAAGCATTGATGAAGAAAATTTTCTCTTTGTTTTGGATGGAAATCCACTCTTCCGCAACAATAACAACAGGGACTCCCAGACAATTGAGCTTTGTGAGTAAGCTTTGTATTTCCTAACCCAGAGCTGGCAACCCTATTAATAAGATGGTAATAAACCCAAATATTGAACCTACATACAGCACGGGGTAGTGATTGGGGTATCTAACACTTACCTGGGAGATTCTTGGAGATTTGGAGGTGGTGCATGTGTAGGGTTGCCAACCTCCAGGTACTTAAACAATCACAATAGCACTACTGGCAAAAAACACACACAAAGCCTATGCCAAGTGAATATATTCCAATACTGGTAACAACAAAACCATTCCACTAGTTGTCACACATGTGCAAATTACAGATATATCGCAACCGTAAGTTGTCAATCAAATGCTAATTCCTATGTATCATTGATAGCAATAAAATGCAAAGTTCACTAATTCCAAATGCTAGGAATTAGCATTTGATTGACAACTTATGGTTGCGATATATCTGTAATTTGCACATGTGTGACAACTAGTGGAATGCTTTTGTTGTTATCAGTATTGGAATATATTCACTTGGCATAGGCTTTGTGTGTGTGTTTTGCCAGTAGTGCTATTGTGATTGTTTAACTATAAATTTAGCACTCGAGTATTTGTTTGATTGCTAAACCTCCAGGTACTAGCTGGAGATCTCCCGCTATTACAGCTGATCTCCAGATGATAGAGATCAGTTCGCCTGGAGAAAATGGCCACCTTGGCAATTGGACTCTATGGCATTGAAGACCCTCCCCAAACCCTGCCCTCCTCAGGCTCCACCCCAACAACCTCCTTCCAGTGGTGAAGAGGGACCCGACAAATCTATGCATGTGAAGGGTGGATTTGGGGAAGGATTTCACCTAGAACATATTGGTATACCATAGAGACTGCCCTATGTAGTTACCATTTTCTCCAGGGTAACTAATCTTTGTAGACTGGAGAAAAGTTATAATTTCAGGAGGTGGATAGCCCTAAATTTTAATTTAAAGCACAGTGTGAGTGTGTAGAACAGAGCTGTTAAACCCTTCCCCCATTCCTGCTTTTCACCTTTAAACATTCCTCCAGGGGAACTATGGTTGCCAGCCTCCAGGGGTGGGGGATGGAGATCACCCAGAATTATGACTGCTCTCCAGGTGACAGAGATCAGTTCCCCTGGAGAAAATGGCTGCTTTGGAGGGTGGACTCTATGGCATTATACCCTGTTGAGGTCACTTCCCAAACCTCGCCCTCCCAAGTAGGGCTGCCAACCTCCAGGCAGTAGCTGGAGATCTCCCACTATTACAATTGATCTCCATCTGATAGAGATTAGTTTACCTGGAGAAAATGGCCGCTTTGGCAATTGGACTCTATGGCATTGAAGTCCCCCCTCCCCAAATTCCGCCCTCCTCAGGCTTTGCCCCAGAAACCTCCCACCGGTGGCAGAGAGGGACCTGGCAACCTTACTCCCAAGGCTCCACCCCCAAATCTCCAGGAATTTCCCAACTTGGAGATGGCAACCCAAAGAGAGAACCAATCTCAGTAGTTGGAAGATCTGTTGTGATTAGGGATGCCACCTTCAGGTGGTGGCTGGAGGTCTCCCACTATTAAAGCTGATCTCCAGGTGACGGGGATCAGTCCACCTGGAGAAAATGGCTGCTTGGGAAGGTGGACTGTATGGGAATATATCCTGCTGAAGGCCCTCCCTTCACCAAACCCCACCCTGCTCAGGCTCCATCCCCCAAATCTCCAGGTATTTCCCAATCCGGAGGTGGCAACCCTAGCTGTGATTCCAGGAGATCGCCAGGCCCACCTGGAGGTTGGCAACCCTAGAAGGCACGAAGGAAACAGGAAAGAGGGAGAAGCTATGGAGGCTTTTATGAAAGGGAAAGAGGAAATATTGGGGAAGGGGAAATAAGATGCCTCCTGCAAGTCCTTGTGGGTTCCCACTTGTAATAGTAGTAATAATACCAATAACTATAATAATAATAATTTTGACTGCACTTCATAATAATGTGATGAACCAGAACCGCAACATCTGTAAATGTTACCTATGAAATAATCTTAAAACGGGTGCATGGAAGCAATCAAGGGGGAAACGGATTAAAAAGCCATGCTTACCATGCATTAAAAAATGCATTTAAGGGCCCCTATCCTGTGTTATTAAAATGCTAACTAGCTGATGTTTTCTGAAGGTGAGGGACAGGGCATCTTAGAATCCTGGCAATGCCCAATCTCTGTTAAGATTAAAGGCTGCATTAAAATGAAATATGAAAAGTGCACATCAGGTTAATGAAATTATCCGGCAGCTACTCTCCATAATGAAACACCCTACCTGGCTCTCATCAATCAAAGGCGCACCCTTGTGCACCTCCATGCCAGAGGAGCAGCTGCCACTCTCTATAACTACCAAAGATGACGGAGCGGGGCCAGGGACCACGGCAAAAAATATATACTGAGATGAAAGCCCAGGCCAGGCAAACAACAGCTGCCATCAGTCAAGAATGAGATGACAAATAAATAGTCAGGGACCTTCAGCGGGTAATCTTGGCGATTAAAAAAAAGAAGAGGACATCCCGTAATTATTCATACAGCCAACTGATAGTTTCTGGCGGGATGATTTGGCTCAGCCTGGATACGTACATTGAGCTCTTTCCTGAATTATAAACTAAGGTTCACCCCCGGTCTGAATCGGTTGTTCCTTGGAGTTATGCATGATTTTTCCATCCATTAAAGATGACCTCGCTGCCAGCCCTTGCAATGTCCGGGTCTTCCCCTTCCTCTGTTAACCCGACTCTTCCATCTTCCCTGAGCAAAGCCCAGGTGAAATCCCCATGCATAAGGCAAAGTGTGGGGCATGCAAACTTGGTTTCTCTCACAGCCAATTACAAGGCAGCATGTCCAGAGGCGGGGATTGAAATACTTCCTGCTTCCTCAGAGCTCTTTCTGAGCAGAAGAAAAGCTTTTTAAAACTAAGGCTTGGATTTCTCCTCCCACCCTTCCTTTCACATTGCTCCTGGGTATTGTTGTTTTGTTGTTAAAATGCTTTTTTATGAGGCAATTGGGTTTGGGGGAGGGATTTTCTCTCACAGTGAGCACTACAAAGTAAGCCAATTACAAAGCAGCATTTAAAGGGGTGGGGACTTGATTTGAGCTTGGAGACTGCTGGTGCAGAGATTCCCAACAGGAAAGTGTGGGTCCAGCGAGCAACGAACCTCAGGTAAAACTCCCATGCATAAACGACCAAAGACTTCTTGTCGTTCTATCCATCTGCTGAAAAGCATTTATATCAGACATCGGTTAGGCATAATGTGGGCCCTTTTCATGCATCCAGTGCGGCCCAAGTGAATCAGGATAGGGAAGCAAGATTGGGGCAGCAGGTCTTGCCCCACATTAGGGGTGCCAGGTCCCCACTTACCTTGGGCGGGAGCTACTTATGGCCAGGGCTGGGTGGAGGGATTCCTGCATGCGCTCAATTCCACTTCCGGTTTCTTAGCCCTGCTGTATGCACACTCTGTGGAGAGCATGCACAACAGGGCTAGGAGGATGGCTCCAGCTTCCTTTTCCACGCTGCAAGCCAGATCGGGACCGATCGGGCTTGCAGCGTGGAAAGGGAGGCTGGAGCCTTCAAAGCCCCACTGTGCGCATGCTCTGGCAGTGGATGGGGGTTGTAGGATTGCCAGATATAGGTTGAGAAACTCCTGGAGATTTGGGGGTAGAGCCTGGGGAGGTCAGGGACCTCATAGGGGACAATGTCATAGAGCCTACCTGCCAAAGTATCCATTTCCTCCTGGGGAACTGATCTCTGTAGTCTGGAGATGAGCTGTAATTCTGGGGGATCCCCAGGTCCCACCTGGAGGCTGGCATCCCTAATACCAAACCACAGCCAGCAAGCTTTCTCATGCCTTTGTGTCTCATGTTGTCTGTCCATTTTTAAAGGAGCATGATATATTTAATGATTCATACAAGGAGAGGTTGATGATGTCACAAGTACTAGCCAATAGTTGATGATGTCACAAGTACTACTAGCCAATGGTTGATGATGTCACAAGTACTAGCCAATAGTTGCTCTTAACAGCTGCTTTTCTCCAGTCTCACTAACCATGCTAGAAATTTGCAGACTTGTTGGTTGTTGTGTTTTTTCCTGGTGCTTTCCACATTAGAGAGAAAAATAGGTTCTGTTGAAGTGTTCCCACTCTTCTAAAAGAGTACATCTGTTTTCATAAGTAGTCCACATGTTCCTGTTCCCAGAAAATCTGATTGCATGGTGGTGGATTTGACGCGGCCAGTGGCGAGGAATGCTTCACACTTTGGAAACTATGACTTTGAATTCCCAAAGTCAAACAAGACGACAAGGCTAGGGTTTTCTTTAAACTTTTACTGTGCGCGTGTGACTGTCTGTCCACCATACATGACCATGTATAATACGATTACATGGCTGCCGGATTAGCCACGTAATTGTCCCTTTTGATTTCACCGCATTATAATTGTGTCCTTTAACCATCTAAGCTTAGGAAGAAGGGATTAATCCGTCTACTTCTGCAGCTGAGAAGGTAACCTTCAATGTCTGATCTAACAGTAAATGGATTCTAGGAAGGCTGTTTGAATTTGCAGATAAATTAATGCAAAAATCTCAAGTCCTCCATTTTCAAAAAAATTAGAGATGGAAAGGCTCTAATTTGTTTGAAAGTGAAACTCTTTGCCATGGAACCCCCTTACCAAGGCCTCTGAAAAGGTAAAGGTAAAGGTCCCCTGTGCAAGCACTGGGTCATTCCTGACCCATGGGGTAACATCACATCCCGACGTTTACTAGGCAGACTTTGTTTGCGGGGTGGTTTGCCAGTGCCTTCCCCAGTCATCTTCCCTTTACCCCCAGCAAGCTGGGTACTCATTTTTCCGACCTCGGAAGGATGGATGGCTGAGTCAATCTTGAGCCGGCTACCTGAAACCGACTTCCGACGGGATCGAACTCAGGTCGTGAGCAGAGCTTGGACTGCAGTACTGCAGCTTACCACTCTGGTCCCTTACCAACACTTAAAATCTATTGAACCACAGAAATCTGAAAAAATACCGGTGTGTGGGGTGAGAGTATGGTTGCTAACCTCCAGGCAGGGCCTGTAGTTCTCCCTGAATTACTTCTGATCTCCAGGCTACATCGATCATTTCTCCTGGAGGAATGGCAGCTTTGGAGGGTTAACTCTATAGAACAACGTCTCTGGTGAGCTCCCTCCCACCCCAAACTCCATCCCTTCTAGGCACCTTTTCCAAATCTCCAGGAATTTCCAAAGCCACAGTTGGCAACCCTAAGCAGGTACAGAGCTGGGGGAAGGAGCGTCCAGGGCAGGGGGGAGGGTGTGTGCCAGGGGCAGTCACCACAATGGCACCACTGCTCCCCTGCCCCCTGGCCTTATGCACAGCTGCTAGGGTTGCCAACCTCCAGGTACTGTGCACCTCTATGCTAGTACCTGAGGTTTGGAAATCAGCATAGGTGCGAAAAGATATAACCAAAGCACAAAAATTTATATAATGCTACACAATGACACAACACAAAACAACTTATAAATACAAATATGACATACACAACATAGATGGTCCATCGATCTACATCTGCATTTCGTGGAAACCTTCGCAGAATCATTGTTGACTATGTGTGTGTGTGTGTGTGTGTGTGTGTAAAGTGCCGTCAAGTCGCAGCCGACTTATGGCGACCCCTTTTTGGGGTTTTCATGGCAAGAGACTAACAGAGGTGGTTTGCCAGTGCCTTCCTCTGCACAGCAGCCCTGGTATTCCTTGGGGGTCTCCCATCCAAATACTATCCAGGGCTGACCCTGCTTAGCTTCTGAGATCTGACAAGATCAGGCTAGCCTGGGCCATCCAAGTCAGGGCTGTTGACTATGTACACTTACCTTTATAGGGATTACTGAACACTTACCTTTTGAAGGATTGTGTAACTTTTGGACCACATATGTTGGTCTTGGACTGCTTGTTGGTGATGCACACATCTATGTTGTGTATGTCATATTTGTATTTATAAGTTGTTTTGTGTTGTGTCACTGTGTAGCATTATATAAATTTTTGCACTTTGGTTATATCTTTTCGCATCTATGCTGATTTCCAAACCTCCAGGTACTAGCTGGAGATCTCCTGCTATTACAGCCGATAGAGATCAGTTCACCTGGAAAAAATGGCCGCTTTGGCAATTGGACTATGGCATTGAGATCCCTCCCCTCCCCAAACCCCGCCCTCCTCAGGCTCTGCCCCAAAAACCTCCCGGTGGTGAAGAGGGACCTGGCAACCCTACCTCCATATGAAGCCTGCTGGGTGACCTTGGGCTAGTCACAGTTCTCTCCAAACTCTCTCAGTCTCACCTACGTCACAAGGTGTCTGTTGTGGGGAGGGGAAAGGAAGGTGATGGTGAGCTGCTCTGAGATTCTTTAAAGGTAGAGGAAAAACAGGGTATAAAAACCAACTCCCTTCTTCTTTCGGTGTAGATTTTACTGCACTGAAGGGGTATTGGCACTAAACACAAACATCTGGCCATGATCAAACAATCCTGTTTGTAGTTGGATTGTCATTCTTGGAATCTCTAAGTACAGTCATTCAGTGGTTTGTGAAGCAATACTCGGGGAGGCTGGTGGTCTCTTTCATCCTGAACCGTCCGGCCATAGATACCTCGATGAAAGCCTTCACAAGAAAACAAGATTCCCAACCATTTGTGTATCTTGTTTGGCTGTCAAACTTTGATTTAGATGTGCATGCCACTGGTTGCCCACGGTTATCATGGTTCTATAGAATTACTGCTCCTAATCTAGATCGTGCTGCATCAACTGGATTTTTATGGGGCTATCTGTGACATAAAACCTTAATACTTACTTCTGTGACAAATCGTTCTTTTACAGTAATTTGCAGTTCTGCCTGTTACCTATCCCCAAACCATTCATTTTTATGTTCACGGCATTTCCTCCGAGATGCTGCTTTTGTGGGCTATCTACCTAGGTGTTAATTTCCCCGGGTAATTGACTTTTCCAGGAGCATCTTTTCTTTTTTTGATCGGGGCTGTAGTGTAGCTTCATTTCACTAGCCTGAGATTTCTTCTTGTTAGACTTAACCCTTTCACTAGAGAGATCTCCCACAAACATCAACTCATTGGCCATTTATGCTTGGTAATTAGCAGCACGTTCTAGGCTGAAGTGCCCCGCATATTTTTTTTGAGTTTTTCACGCTGAACCGTGATTTAGGAAGTGACTGTGAAGCCGGCGCATACCTGCTTCGCATTTCGTTAACGTGACCTTTTGTATTTGCTCCGCCCCAGCACCGAAGCATTTACTGAAAGAACCAGGAAAAAAATCACAAACGTGGCTTAGTTATGCAATCGACAATTGCCAATGGCTATGTAAGTGAAGGAGTGAAGGAGCAGGTGTGTGTGTGGGGGGGTGGAATTTCTCCTTTTGCATCGGGACAGTGAATAGGCATTTTAAAGGTTGCATTTAGAAAAAGCTTTGAGTGAGCATCAAAACTGACCCTGCATAAATGGCCATTGACTCTACACACTGGCTGTTGCCAGAAAACAGTGGGTATATTGCTGAATGACAGTGCTGCAAAACTGCTGAAAAGTTGCTTGAAGTCAATACAGAAGGTATTCTGCCACAAAGCATGTGTGTGTAAAGCGCCGTTAAGTCACAGCTGACTTATGGTGACCTCATTGAGAAGGTATTCTACAGGCAAAATAACATCAATGAAAAGCCCTGTCTCTGGTTGCCACTTGCCATTCACCTTACTGCTGCAAAGAACCAGGCTTGTGGAGGGGATCTTAACTAGCAGGCTGGACAGTACAGAAGGAAGCAATTCTTCAGGTAAGGACATAAGGACATAAAAAATAAGAAAGGCCCTGCTGGATCAGACCAAGGCCCATCAAGTCCAGCAGTCTGTTCCCACAGCGACCCTACCAGGTGCCTCTAGGAAGCCCACAAACAAGACGACTGCAGCAGCACCATCCTGCCTGTGTTACACAGCACCTAAGATAATAGGCCTGCTCCTCTGATCCTGGAGAGAATAGGCATGCATCATGACTAGGCTTGTGCATATTGATAAACCCAAACCAAAAATAAACCCCAAAAAAGCCATTTTGGTAAATTTCAGGTTCGGGTTTACCGAATGCCAAAACCTGGAGAGAAAGCCAAAGCCAAATTGGCCATTCCCACCATTGCTTTCAATGGTGGGAAAGTTTGTTGGGCTCCTCCATAGAGAAGCATAGCGAAGTTCGCAATAGAGAATCTGACCATGGCCACTTCACAATTTCTTCTACATGGAGGAGGATGGGGGCGACCCTTTCCAGACCCCATAAAACCAGACCCCACAGGCCCAATCTTCACCAAACTTGGGGGTTCAGGCAAGGAGAGTCCTTTGCAGCTGTGCTGCAAATTTGGGGGCTCTACCTCAAAAAATCCCCCCCAAGGAGTTTTGCAAAAAAATCCCCATAGGCATAAATGCCCGAATTTTTTGAGGTTTTCCCCCCAAAAAGCCGAATTCCCATATTTACCAGTATGGGAATTCGGCTTTTTGGGGTTTTCTGAAAAAAAAATCGGGCCCAATAAACTCAAACCTGAAATTTACCAATTTTTTGTGTGTGCCCAAGCCTAATCATGACTAGTATTTATTTTGACTAGTAGCCATGGATAGCCCTCTCCTCCATGAACATGCCCACTCCCCTCTTAAAGCCTTCCAAGTTGGCAGCCATCACCACATCCTGGGGCAGGGAGTTCCACAATTTAACTATGCCTTGTGTGAAGATACAAATGCCAGGTGATTCTCAAATGGATGCTGCAAGTTTCATAAAAAAACTACAATCTATGTTCAGCCTTACCATTACTGAACTGCTCAATGACATGACAGCCAAATTGTCCGTTTTGAACTAGATGCTGTGTCAATCAGCTTTGTGCTTGCACAGTTGCAGTTTGCTGCATTCCGCCTGGCGGCTGTCTTTACAGCTGTTTCTATAAATTCTCCTGAATAAGTTGCTTCATATGATACAGGGTCATTTCAATCAGCTCGGATTCTTCCTGACTCAGCACTTCTGACAACATGTCACTATTGTGGGGTTCGTTAATTTATTTTTTAAGAACAAACATTTATTTTTTTATTTTTTTTGTCAAAATACAATTTTAATATGAAACCCTTTAAAAATACCAGAGTGTAACAGAAGTTCCAAATATTATCAATACATTTTAAAAGGCACAAAAGAATATTCAATATTACTACAGTTTGTAGAGCATGAGGGTTGAAACATTAGCTAATATAGCTTACAATAAGGTTTTTTATTTACAGTAACTAGCTGAAGAATCTAAATAAGATCTTAGCCCTGGTGAATTTGGAGTCAAAAT
Organism: Euleptes europaea; assembly: GCF_029931775.1. Taxonomy (NCBI): domain Eukaryota; kingdom Metazoa; phylum Chordata; class Lepidosauria; order Squamata; family Sphaerodactylidae; genus Euleptes; species Euleptes europaea. The sequence continues at coordinate 17,011,909 of NC_079315.1, forward strand.
ACAATCTTGTTCTCAAATCGGTTAACATTGCTAACCATATCTAACATCAGTCTTTGCTTCTTTTAACCATAGTACAGACTCCTGTTTCCTAAACCCCACTAACTGAAACTACAAAGAAAGTAAATGATAATTTCGACACGTCTGTAATGTTTCAGCTAACTAGACAGCAGCATCTCTAGTTTACAGGGTTCCCTGATAAATATGGTAATGCTTATCTGCCTCTGTTGCACGTTCCTCCTACAAACATTTCTGAATGGGAAAATAATAACTTTTCATTGGGGAAAAAAGAAAGAACAGGATCTGTTTGCAGTTGGCTCAGCTAGTTTCAATTTCCTGCCCTCCCATTTGTATCTTTCTAACTCCATAAGAGAATATTTCTCAATTCAAACGATGATCACACCAGCGCTCTTATCTACGCCAGCTCTTGAAGCTTTCCAGAAGCGGCGCGCCAAGCTCTACGAAAAAGCCCTTGTCGTGTGGAACCAATTCTCATTCCCATACAAACAATTTCATTCCTGCTTCGAAAAAAAGTACGATTCATTACCGAGACTAAAAGGAGCCGCACATGTAGAAGATGTATAAGGTCACCTACAGTAATGGATGATTTTGGATGTTCAGAGAGCCATAGCCATCCGTCTTCTTGTGTAAACCCTTCGTCTAAGTGGCCGTATATCTTTTGTTATGTTGGGGAGGATGTATTGCTGCTGTAGGGGGAGGAGGCTGCTTGGGGAATAATGGCGTCTTGAGAAGATTGAAAGTTTAGAAGACATCACAATCTCGATTAGGACACTGGAGAGTGTTTCTCCTGATGACATCATGTCGGAAAAGCGATCAGTATGCAGTCAGAGGAGCGAGACGAGGCCTGGGATTTCATTTTCTTTATTGGATTTTATAAATGGCAGACGAATCCCGCGCATTAGCCCGCTGACGGGTGGATGAAAGGCTGCGCTGTGTCTGTATCTCCATGTAACTCCACTGTTGTCATGGCAGGAATCTAGAGCTGAGTGATCAGCGCAACAAGGACAGTTGTCACACAACCAGTCTTATTCCTCTTTTAAGGAGCTCGCAAAATAACCCTCAGAGTTTATCTGTTGGGTCATTTTTTCACGGAGGTTTGGCACGGTTTTGCCTTTGTTTTGGCCCGCTTCAAATTTTTGATTTTTCATGAACGCTACGCGTTTTAGCAGAAAAACCGCATCAACTCCATGTCTTCTCAAACCTGTGTTGGTTCGTTCTTTGTGGTTGCTACATGTTTTTTTCGCTCCATGAAAAACGTTCCTGGGTTCGAACCAATTGTCCCCGCCCATGTCAGCTAATTTCTCCTCCCCTGTGAACGGCGATTGGCTGGGAGAGTTTCAAGCCCAGGGGACAGCCTCCCTCCAAGGCAGGACAGATCTCCCTCCTGCAAATCCAAGCCAAAACTCCCGTCACCCTTCTGAAGAGGAGCAGCCAGTCTGCTCTGGGTCTCCCTCCTGCCGCTGCGATCCTGTGTGTGTGTATTGGGGGGGGGCATCCTGAGAGCGGCAAATCCAAGCCAAAACTCCCATCACCCTTCTGAAGGGGGGCAGCCAGTCTGCTCTGGGTCTCCCTTCTCTATCTGGATGGAAGTTCCTGGCAATGGATGGCCGGAGCTCTACGGGGGGGGGGGGCACAATGATGACCGTCTGTCAAAGTCTGGAAAAGGGTGGTGGTGGCCAAGTCCGGGTGGGGGACAGGGAGCATGGTAAATAGAAAAGTTATATAAGGAAACCGGAGGAACTGGTGCTTTTTTTGGCTGGGGCTGTGTCCACAGAGGTGAACTGCACTGGGTAATCTGCTGGGCGGAGTTGGGGCGGAGTTGGGAGCAGGCATAAACCATGAGCTTTTCAGAAGGGGATAGACCAAACCGTTGTAGAATACTGCTTGCTTTGTTCCCATGAAAAACCAAAACTACTTCTGGATTGACGGGGATATAAAAACATGAATTTAAATCGCGCCCATGAAAAATAAATTTAAATCGCTTTTTTTTTTTTGCTCCGCGGCATGAGCGCATTAAAATCTTCCGTGAAAAGTGGGCCTTGGTGTTGCTTAATGGAAAGTGGCGTTGGTAACGTCATTGGAATCCTGGGGACTGAATCCAGGCCTCAGAGTGGAACTAAGGTTGTTTATGCATGGGTAGTTTCACTCACTTTCGCCCCTGGTCTGTTTCGGTTGTTCCTTGGAGTTATGCATGAGTTTTCCATCCATTAGAGATGACCTCGCTGCCAGCCTTCACAGTGTCCAGGTCTCCCCATTCCTCTGTTAACCTGACTCTTCCATCTTCCCTGAGCAAAGCCTGGGTGAAATCTCCATGCATAAGGCAAATGCGGGGCATGCAAGCTTGGCTTTCACTCACAGCCAATTACAAAGCAGCATGTCCAGAGGCGAGGATTCAAATACTTCCTGCTTCCTGGGAGCTCGTTCTGAGCAGAAGAAAATCTTTTTTAAACCGAGGTTTGGATTTCTCCCCCCACCCTTCCTTTCAGATTGCTCCTTTTTTATATTGTTGTTCTTAAAATGCTTTTTTATGTGGCAATTGGGTTGGGGGGGATTTTCTCTTACAGTAAGAACTACAAGTAAGCCAATTACAAAGCAGCATTTAAAGGGGCAGAACTTGATTTGAGCTTGGAGACTGCTGGTGCAGAGATTCCCAAAAGGAAAGTGTGGGTCCAGCGAGCAACGAACCTCAGGTAAAACTGCCATGCATAAACGACCTAAAAGCACCTTACGCCCCGCAGAAGGGCTGACCTGATTCCAGTGGTGTTGTAGCACCACCATTGCTCTGAGTCATATGAGAGCTTTCAACCTAAAGGGGACCAGGTGACACAAGCAACCAATCACGTCCCAATAGGACTCTACAAAGCCCCTGAATTCTGGTCTGGTTCCTCAGTCTGAGGAAGTCATTTCTCAGCAGTAGATCAAGCTGCCGTACTTGCTTGAAAGGAAGATGACCCCAAATGTCAGACGACCCCTTAAAATGTCATACACACAAAAGTTATTATTATTGGACATAAATGTAACTGGTAAGCAAATGGAAGTCAACCTCCTGTCTTTTTTGATGGCATTTGTGAAAACAACTGACTCTTGCATTTGAGTAAATACTGTACATACCTGCCTGTGCGGCCACAAAGAATCCATCCATGCCTCTGGTCCTCCCAATCCAGACATCTGGAAGCAAACTGGAACATGGGTGTAGGGTGACTGCTTAAGTTGGTGGGATGCGCAGTTCCTATTGGAGGAAATGCTGGCATCTGTGGCTACTGGCTTGGCTACCCCTGAAGAGGGACGGCTTTGAGATTCAGGGAAGAATTTGGATACTGAATATGGGAATGAGTAAAGAAATCACAATACTAGAGTGACACATGTCCCTGGGTTTCCCATTTTGATTTGGGAAATCCATCTCAACTATTACCTGACTCACTCTGGCCTATTGGTCCAAGGAACCTTCTTAGCTGTTGTAGGGGGTGTCATTGCAGGATCCTGTGGATATGCACAGGCTGATCTGATCTGGCATACTGCAGATCATCTGTTCACACAATGAATGTGAATGACCATAGTCTGGAGGCAATATATTCCCTATTGTTAAACAGTAGATGAGTTTTCTGTTTCTGCTAATCACCTTTTGGAAACTTGAATAAAGTCATACAAAGACCTGAATGTTAATGCAAGTCACTTGAGGCAATGATACACATTTCCCCCCTCCCAATACCTCCAAGAAGAAGGAGGAGGAAGAAGAAAAGAAGAAGGAGAAGGAGGAGGAGGAGGAGAGTTGGTTTTTATATGCCGACTTTCTCTACCACTTAAGGGAGAATCAAACCGGCTTACAATCACCTTCCCCCCAACAGACACCCTGTGAGGTAGGTGGGGCTGAGAGAGCTCCAAGAGAGCTGTGACTAGCCCAAGGTCACCCAGCTGGCTTCATGTGTAGGCGTATTGAAACAACCTGGCCCTTTTCTCCAGGCGAATTGACCTCTATCAGCTGGATATGAGTTGTAACAGCAGGAGATCTCCAGCCACCACCTGGAGGTTGGCAACCCTATTTCAAGTGCAAGTGAAATTAGTTTTGCAGGGTGGTAGCCACCCAAGGTCCCCGACCCTGGTCTGTCACTGAGTGTCTAGTTCGGGCATGACACAATTTCAGTGGCGTTGAATTGCTTCTCTACTTGTTGCAAAGCTCTTTGAGCATGAAAGATAAAGCGAGGGTTTATCGTTGATACAGTTAAAAGGACTCAGAAATTAATTGCCTCTGCCGACAAGAAGCCAGCCAGCTGTGTCACGATGGAGGCCAAGCTAGTAAACAAAAAATTGGACCACGGAAATATCTTTTGAGGTTTACAGCTGAAATTAAAAGGTCATGGCCTATGGTAATAATGTGCCAACGCTTCTGGTTGCATTTGAAATACACTGTGCAGAGGTCTATTCCAGCAAAATTCCTACTGCTGTAGAAATTAAGCAGACTAGGTTAAAAAACAGCCTTAGTCTGATTTGTGGCCTGAGGTGGGAATGAGGGTCTCCAGCCTCCAGATGGGGCCTGGAGATCTCATGGAATTTCAATTCTTCTCCAGACTACAGAGTTCAATTCCCCTGGAGAAATGGCTGTTTTGATGGGTGAATTCAACACTTGGCCGAGCTCCCTCCCTCCACCCTAGGGTTGCCAACCTCCAGGTACTAGCTGGAGATCTCCTGCTATTACAACTGATCTCCAGCCGATAGAGATCAGTGTCAGGTCTTAGCAACACGTTGCGTTCCTGGTAATAAAGACTTCTCTCCAGACCGTGCAGCGAGTTAAAAGTTTTATTTCAGAAAGTCAGCGAGTTCAGCAGATCATAGGAACTTAAGGCTAGAATACAGGCATGGGGAAGCATCGGTACATATATAGGGTAAATACAATGGGGTTGATTAGGTTTCGAAGACAAAGAAACAATACAGAAGTTAACTACCGGTAAAGACTTAAGACAACGCATATAGGAAATAAACGCGTGCGTTAACTGGCTGATCTTCCCGGGCTTCCGGCATTGTTTTGCGGGACCCGGTATCAGATCAGCGATTACTCGGGCGGGTCTCCATTGAGGTGCAGATCTAGGGCAGGAGACCGGGTGCAAACGGGGAGGAACGGAGTGCACAAAAAACCTCAATTTTGTCCATGGGGGGAACCATCTTGTTTCATATCCGGGGCCGACAAAGAGCCTATCTGACAATCAGTTCCCCTGGAAAAAATGGCCGCTTTGGCAATTGGACACTATGGCATCAAAGTCCCTCCCCTCCCCAAACCCTGCCCTCCTCAGGCTCCGCCCCCAAAACCTCCCGTTACTGGCGAAGAGGGACCTGGCAACCCTACCTTTTCTGGCTCCATTCTCAAAATCTCCAGGTATTTTCCAACCTGGAGCTGGCAACACTATTCTGTATGCATGTGTTCTGACTGTCATACTTTTGATCATATTTGTGCTAGTATAACTGGCTGCTATCCAATCATGTTCCGCTCAACCTAAAAAAACCCTCTTAAAATCCTCTTCAGTTTTTTCTGAATGTTGAGGAGAAATATCCACACTGAAGACTCTAGGGAGGATGCCAGCCTACAGCAGTCCCATCTCTCTTTCAATCCACAACTGTCCTTTGGCCTTCAGCGTCAATCAGTTTTTTTCTAGTCTCTCTCTGTGTTAAGTGCCGTCAAGTCGCTTCTGACTCATGGCGACCCTATGAACCAACGTCCTCCAATATGTCCTATCTTTGACAGCCTTGCTCAGGTCTTGCACATTGAGGGCTGTGGCTTCCTTTATTGAGTCAATCCATCTCTTGTTGGGTCTTCCTCTTTTCCTGCTGCCCTCAACTTTTCCTAGCATGACTGTCTTTTTTAGTGACTCTTGTCTTCTCATAATGTGACCAAAATACGATAGCCTCAGTTTAGTCATTTTAGCTTCTAGGGAGAGTGCGCTCTCTATGGTATATTATATAGCCTCTATGGCAGTGATGGCGAACCTTTTAGAGACTGAGTGCCCAAACTGCAACCAAAAACCCACTTATTTATCGCCGAGTGCCAATGCGGCAATTTAACCTGAATACCACCCCCAGAGGGGGCCCAGAGGGAGAGGCTAGGGTTGCCAAGTTCCTCTTCGCCATGAGTGGGAGGTTTTTGGGGTGGCGCCTGAGGAGGGCAGGGTTTGGGGAAGGACTTCAGTGCCATAGAGTCCAATTGCCAAAGTGGCAATTTTTTCCAGGGGAACTGATCTCTATTGGTTGGAGATCACCTGTAATAGCAGATCTCCAGCTAGTACCTGGAGATTGGCAACTAGTTCCTTAGTGTTTTCTCTCTACATATCAAGACAAATGGAAAGGTGTTTGGAGGATAGCTTGTGGGCACTTCAAAGGTGGAATAGGACTGCACGCCCCTCCACCCGCACAGACCCAGAGGGTGCCGGAGAAGCCGCTGGAGGGAAAGAAGGAAGGAAGGAAGGAAAGAAGGGAAGGGAGGGGGAAAGGGAAGGAAGGGAGGGAGAGAAAGAAAGAAAAAGAGAGAGAAAGGGAGAAAGAAATGGAGCAAGGGAGAGAAAGAAAAGGACAGAGGGAGACAGAAAAAGAAAGAGGTCATTTATGCATGGGAGGTTTTGCCTTGGATTTGCCACTCGGTGGGGCGCGGCAGCAGGCTTGTGAGAGGCGAGCAGGGTGGGGCAGAGGGCGCCTCCTTCGCACCCACCGACCAGCCATGCCCCTCCGCCCGCACAGGCCCAGAGGGCGCCGGAGAAGCCGCCGGCCATGCCGAGTGTGAGCGCTCGGCTTCTGTTCCCCGCTCTCCCACCCGCCTGGCTGGCCGCGCACGCTCCAGCGGCGGCAATGGCAGCAGCTTCTGTGGAAGAGTCCGGGGGCCACCGCCAATCATGTCGGAGGTTCCCCACCCCTGGGCTACAGCCTCCCCCATCCGGGGTGGGGCAGAGCCGGAAAGACCAGTGGCTTGGAGGAACCGTGCGTGCCGGCAGAAAGGGCTACGTGTGCCGGAAGTGGCACCCGTGCCATAGGTTCGCCAACACGGCTCTATGGTATACCAGAGGAGAAGCAAAGTTCCTAGATTATCACCATCTGTAGCTACTCTAGGGTTTCTGTTTCTCCGAGATTCTCAAAATCTGCCAGGGGAACTGATCTTTGTCATCTGGAGATCAATTGTAATTCTGGGGGAAATCCAGGCACTGTTAGGCGGTTGATAACCTAAATGGCATGCAGTTTCCCACAACCTGACCCTGGACCTCATGTGCTTTTCTCCCAACCGATCTTTCCTTTCCCATCAACACCTTCTTTCCCCACTGTTGGTGAGGTCTTCCTGTGGGGTGATGTAGCTACAGCTATAATTTCTATGCTCTCTGGGCTGTCACCACAAATATCAAGACTTTATGCACAATACGAGCCTGATCTGTATGCACAGTTTGGCGTCCGTGTCAGGCATTTCTCCCAGTAGACGGAGGTGAAACCTTCAGCATGACCAGTGTGTGGGGGCGGGTGTGTTTTTATGAGTCTTTCCTAGCAAGAATATTGAAAGTGATGCTTTAATGGAACAATCAATCTGAAATAAATTAGTACTACAAACTAATAAAAGCTTTTATTGCTCTCCTTGCCAGAGATGTACTGAAAGCTCCACACTATTTAGATGCTGAGGTGGGAAAGACCAGTTGCATGCAAGGACCCAATTACTCATACATCCAAGTTTATATGTAGCCAGCGCCTCTGGAGTCCTTGAGATCAATCTGTGGAAGTAGGCTGCTATCTCTGATTGCTGGTCCCAAAACACACCAGTTAGCCCCTGATTTACAAGGCAGCCATTTGGGCTTCACAAGCAGAAGATAAACTGGGAAACTGTTTTCTGGGCTGCTTTGAACACTAGGGTGATTTTCTGTAGTAGATTTGTTGCAATTCTGTGTGAAATTACCCAACGGAGTAATTCTGGATAAAGGTAAAGGTCCCCTGTGCAAGCACCGGGTCATTCCTGACCCATCGGGTGACTTCACATCCCAACGTTTACTAGGCAGACTTTGTTTACGGGGTGGTTTGCCGGTGCCTTCCCCAGTCATCTTCCCTTTACCCCCAGCAAGCTGGGTGCTCATTTTACCAACCTCAGAAGGATGGAAGGCGGAGTCAACCTGGAGCCGGCTACCTGAAACCAATTTCCGTTGGGATCGAACTCAGGTCGTGAGCAGAGCTTGGACTGCAGTACTGCAGCTTACCACTCTGTGCCATGGGGCTCTTCCAGATAGCCCAGGGTAATCTGTTTTCTCTCCATTTCTTCTCTCTCCATTTCCCCATGGTTCATTGAAGCTTCCACTATGGTCTCAAGTTGTCAGGATTCACCACCCCACCCATTTTATTTTATTTTTTATTTTGAGAAGAATGGGTAGTGCAGTACTGCAGAGAAATAATAATATATTTAAAAAAAAAACTCCATTTGTTTGCAGACACTTCTGATGATCCCCTCCTCACACCCTAAAAGACAGGCTGAGCTGTGGGTGATTCTTTTTTTTTTAATGAGCACGAGTAATGCTGGATAAGAACAACGCAATACCTTTAACAACCTTCAAAACAATTCCTTGCATTTGCAGAGCTCTGACAACACCCTCTTCTGTTTGGTAATTGTTGCCAAGTACTGGCCCCTTGCAGTCATCAAGAAATGAAAAGAGTAATTCAATAGCCCTTGACTACATCTTCATGGAAGTGCACTGTTTCCCTTTCAGACACAACAGAAACTTTCAGACAAGCCCAAAGTGTCCTGCCCAGGAAATACCAAGCCCAAAGTGTCCTGCCCAAGGAAATACCAAGCAGATTTTTGTGAATAGAGTCCGCCATAGAGTCCCCCTTCCAAAGCAGCCATGTTCTCCAGGTGAACGGATCTCTTGTTGCCACCACCTGGAGGTTGGCAACCCTAATACAGAAGCCTACAAGTGATGTAAAGTGAGAGAATCTAATGATAAGTGATATAAGGTGATACAGATTTAAATGTAAGATTTGAATTTTGGTGGGAGGAAGTGACCTCACAGGAAGGGGAGAAGTTGGGGGAGCTGATCTTTGACATGTACACCAGATCCCCACTGTGCTCCTTCCCCTTCCCAAATTCTACCCTCCCCAGGATGCATCCCTAATTCTCTAGCAATTTCCCAGGCTGGAGCTGAGAACCCTAAGCAAGAAATTTACTGGGTTGTACGCTCTGTTGGAGAACAAAGGAAAAGTCCGAGAAGGTGCAATAGAGAGATTGTTTTGATTTTTAAAAAATCTGTTCAGAAACAAATCCCAAGCACCTTTTGAAAATCTGTTTGAGAGGAATTTGTAGATCAAACATGTATAGCAAAAGACTCCTGCCCCCAAATCATCAGGGATTTCTGTCTGAAAGACCGCTTTTATTAAAACTATTTTCCTATTGAACATTTTTAGCCTTTGCCTTGGTCTTATTGCCCACTGATTATGAACCAGCATTAGGGTTGCCAGGTCCCTCTTTGCCACCGGCAGGAGGTTTTGAGGGCGGAGCCTGAGGAGGGCGGGGTTTGGGGAGGGACTTCAATGCCATAGAGTCCAATGGCCAAAGCGGCCATTTTCTCCAGGTGAACTGATCTCTATCAGCTGGAGATCAGTCGTAATAGCAGGAGATCTCCAGCTAGTACCTGGAGGTTGGCAACCCTAACCAGCATGGCCTTTTGGGATGCCTTTTGTCATGGTATCCAGCAAGACCCAAGGAACTATGCACTACCTCCATCTTGACTGGGCCCCAAACCAAGTCTAGGTGTCTCCAAGAAGTCCCTGTGATAGAACAAGGGACTCCAGGGTATTGTGTTCTCTACCTGCTAGTTAAGAAGCCCTCTTCATCTAGGTCAACCAAAGCCCTCCCCCCCCCCAAAAAAGCTGAAGCTAGCCCTGTGAGACTAAAACTGGCAAACCATCAGCCTATGGTGCAAAGAACCTGGCAGGAATGGTTTGCTGCTACGAAGTTTGGGATCTGGCCAGTCAGTCCTACCTAGAAGAGCCTAGATTTGGTGTCCCAGTGGAAATGTCTTGGAAAATATTGTGGTTAGAGTGTTGACCTAGGATCTGGATGACGCATGTTCAAATACCACTCAGCAATGGTTGCTCACTGGATGATGCCAGGCCAGTAGGGTTGCCAGGTCCCCCCTCTCCTCCGGCGGGAGGTTTTTTGGGTGGAGGTGAGACAAAGATCACATGCGCGTGGCCGCGCTGACGCGATCACGTCACTTCCGGTTTACACTCGGACGTGCCGCATCGCAAGGGTCCTTTTACCACTCAAACTGGGAGTTTGAGTGGTAAAAGGCCTGTTGCAATGCAGCATTTCCGGGTATAAACCGGAAGTGATTTCCACAGGCGTGCATGCACGCTTGCCCACCAATCCTCAGCTGGTCGGCAGGCAGCCGGGTGGATTGGGTGGGGTTTTGCCCGCCACCACCGGGCACTTGGCAACCCTATAGGCCAGTCACTCTTTCTTAGCCTCGCCTACCTTAAAGGTAGGGTTGCCAGGTCCCTCTTCGCCACCGGCGGGAGGTTTTTGGGGCAGAGCCTGAGGAGGGTGGGGTTTGGGGACGGGACTTAAATGCCATAGAGTCCAGTTGCCAAAGCGGCCATTTTCTCCAGGTGAACTGATCTCTATCGGCTGGAGATCAGTTGTAATAGCAGGAGATCTCCAGCTACTACCTGGAAGTTGGCAACCCTACTTAAAGGGTTCTCTATAGAGGAAGTGGAACAACATTGTAAGCCACTTTGGGCCCTAATTGGAGAGAAAAGCAGAATATAAATATCTAAATAAGTAACTCAGCAAGAAGAGTTTTTAAAAAACCATTATTAAGAGTCCATTAAGGAAAGGGTAGCAATTAGAGCTGAAACAAATGTTTCCGCAGTTCGATATCTACCAGAATTACAAGTCTTTCCAATCAATACTTAAACTTGAAAATTTTACCTCCGATTTTTACAATGTGAGTGCTTTTGTTGGCAACATTGGATTTGTTTTGACTTTGGTAGTTGTCAAATAGGAAGCTGTCATTGCTCCATAGAACTGTATGCTTCCTGTCAAAACTGAAGAATGAAATCATATATAATTGAATGTGAGAGACAGATATAACACGTTCAGCACTCCATATACAATATTGGGAAAAAATATCTGGACACATCCAACATCCAACCTTTCTGAGGAGAATGTTTGACAGCAAATTCATTTCAATTCTAATTGAAAACGAAGCAGCGGAACTACTCTTTCTTTCCTTGTATTATCTGGAACCGTTTCTTCTGTGGGCACCTTTATGTGGTAGTTTTGTCTCTGCTTATGGCAAATTGTGGTCTCAAATGTGGCTGATGCAACCTCTGTTGGATCATTTCCGGTCTATCAACACCCTTTCTTTCTTTCTTTCTTTCTTTCTTTCTTTCTTTCTTTCTTTCTTTCTTTCTTTCTTTCTTTCTTTCTTTCTTTCTTTCTTTCTTTCTTTCTTTCTTTCTCCCTGCCTTTCTGCTCTCATAGATCACTGTGGGTGCCCGTATTGTTCTGCCACTAGCAGTAGAAAAGAGCAAGGGCGAAAATGCACGGGAGGTTTTGCCTTGGATTTGCCCCTCTAGGTGCACATTTTCCCCATCTGAATTCTCAAAACTCTCCGGGGGGGCTTATTGTTGAGTTTTGAGAATTTGGCTGGGGGAAATGTGCATTTAGAGAAGGGGAAATCCAAGGCAAAACCTCCCATGCATTCTCGCCCGAGAGTCCAGCAGCATCTTAAAGACTAACAAAATTTCTGGCAAGGCAGGAGCTTTCCCTGCCAGAAATTTTGTTAGTCTTTCAGGTGCAACTGGACTCTTGCTCTTTTCTACTTTCTGCTCTCATGAGTCCTTTTTTTAGTCTTAAAGGTGCCACTGGGACTCTTCTTTTGTTCGACTTCCATGCACAACCCCCCTCTTAGTGAATTAGGGTGCAGAATCGGCCTGGCCCTTAAAATTGATATTATCTTGGAACCCCTTAATAAATAAGTTGTTGTCTTACTCTCACAAATCTCTCCGATTCTTTTTCCTGCTTTACTGTAGAAACGTCAGGTAGAGATGATTCCACCCCCACTCCTGTTGTAGTTCCCATGTTTTGTGCCATCAGGTCTCATTTTGTATTCTGTTGCTTAAAAGATCAGAGAATAACGAGAGGCTCCTCCGCGCACGGTTGATGGTTGCGCTCCGCTAAGATAAAGGGAGATCCGGCAATGCAGAAGGTCAATTGCAACAGCTGTTTACCAAACAAAGGGCGCGAGATGCCACATGGACCGGAATGCGAAATGAATCCGCGAGGCTTGTATCTGTGCGCCAACACCTGGCTCTCGCTCCCGACGGAGGTGCCAGTGATTTCAGAGGGCAGATGTCTTTTTAGCATCCAAGTCGGAATGAGGCTCTCTGCTTGAAAAGAAGAGCAATCAGAAAGCCATTGAGGCCGTGGTCCGACGCCCCCTTCGCACGCGGGAATATATATTTTAGCAAATATTTTTTAACAAAGGACTCTTCACCCCTCGATGCGGCATCGCCAACGAGCTCGACGTTAATGAAATATTAATTGATTGTGGCAATTACGGCGGTTTAAGAACCGTGAGGCACGATCCCCCGGTGACTCCCAACTTACAAAAGCATTAGCCGGTCTAATTAATAATGGATGTGCTCGGGAAGGCCTAATTAAACAAAGGTGCAATTATCAATATCGAAGGAGAGAGGAGGAAAGCAAAGTGCACATTTAATACCGTTGCCATTTTTTTCCCTGTTCAGCCCCTTAAATCATGGATGATGGCCTTTTTAAAGCAGCAATTAATTAATATTTCATGCTATATGTTATAAAACGGAACCCGTGGAGCTGAGCAAACCACTGACAAGGGAAATTGTAGATTGTACTTCGGGATATTCCCCTCCCAAGGAACAAGATTTGCCCATGTTCTCGCTGTTTTCGCTCTTGTTAGAGTCAGGATTATGCTTGCCGCATACATATGCAATTACTCGGTCAGAAACTACCAGCATCGTTATGTTTGGGGTGTGTTGGTCATTTGGGGCTCAATTCAACAATGGCACCTGAGGAACAAGGGTGATATCTCCCACAGCCAGCCATTATGCCTCCAACTTCATGGACACCACCTTTGGAGGTTAGGTCAATAAGTGGCAACTAGCCATGGTGACTCAGGGTTGAACTACATATGACATTTAACATATGACACCACATATTTTTATTTAACGTGAGAGCCAGCGTGGGGTAGTGGTTAAGAGCGGTGTTTTAGAGCGGTGGACTCTGATCTGGAGAAACGGATTTGATTCCCCACTCCTCCACATGAGCGGTGGAGGCTAATCTGGTGAACTGCGTTTGTTTCCCCACTCCTACACATGAAGCCAGCTGGGTGAGCTTGGGCTAGTCACACTCTCTCAGCCCCACCTACCTCACAGGGTGTCTGTTGTGGGGAAGGGGAAGGTGACTGTAAGGTGGTTTGATTCTTCCTTAAGTGGTAGAGAAAGTCGGCATATAAAAACCAACTCTTCTTCTTCCTCTTCTTCTTCTTCTTCTTCGTCCTGCAGTCACACTGCAGCTGTGTGTTTCCTGTAACGACTCCATTCAAAAGCATTGCATGGGATCAATTCGGCACGGGGAGAGGGAAGGGGGTTCAGCCTTTCCCCCCACAGTATTTTTCAGACCCCAGATTAAGTCCGTCAGGTGGAAGACCTCCTACAGGAAGCCCCTGACCTCTGCCACCACTCAGTAGATTGGTGGGGGGGATGGTAGGAAAATCAGTGTTGCAGCAATGCTGGAACGTCATCTCTGGGGCAAACCCAGAACTGATGTCAGCACGTCTATGTGATGTTATAGGGTTCATCAGAAACTCTATGAAGAAGAACAACAACAAGAAGAAGAATATAGTTTTAGGAGAGCGAAGGCAGGCCAGGCTCAGAAACAATATTCGGTGGGGAAGAAAGGCCTCCGTGTCGATCCAATAGCAAACGGTCCGTTTATGCAAAAGAATTCTCTTAACCTTACAGGAAGAAGCAAAATAAAATAAAAATGATGATGATGATGATGATGATGATGATGATGATGATGATGATGATGATGATGATGATGATAATGATGATGATGGTGGTGGTGGTGGTGGTGATGATGATGGGGATGAAGAAGGAAGGAAGGAAGGATATATGCCGACTTTCTCTACCACTTAAGGAAGAATCAAAGCAGCTTACAATCACCTTCCCGTCCCCTCTCCACAACAGACACCCTGTGAGGTAGGTGGGCCTGAGAGAGCTGTGACTAGCCCAAGGTCACCCAGCTGGCTTCGTGTGTAGGAGCGGGGAAACAAATCCCGTTCACCAGATTAGCCTCTGCCGCTCCTGTGGAGGAGTGGGGAATCAAACCCGGTTCTCCAGATCAGAGTCCACCGCTCCACCACTGCTCTTAACCACTACACCATGCTATGGTAAAACTATAGCCTTTCTGATTAACTTTCTGATGACACAATATTGCTTACAGTTTTGCACCACAAGTGAAGTCCCAGCATTGCCACAACACTACCTCCCATGTCCCCTGGGCCCCCATTTCCTGACAGGTGCCAGCCGCCAGCTGGCAACCCTACCCCAAATAACTTCAAGGGAGCGCTTTTTGCCTGTTGAGGGCTTCATGCGTGAGTACTGTATATGAAGCCCTCCAGCAGGGCAAAAATCAGTCCTCAAGGCGGTCACGTGTTAAATGCTACATCTTCTTCGGTCCTTAAAGAAACATCTACATTCAGATGCAGTAAACCTCAGAATACCAATGGTAGGAGGCAACATCCGAGGAAGGCCTGTTTGTTGCCCCCCCCCCCAGGCGACTGGTTGGCCACTGTGTGATACAGCATGCTGGACTAGTAGAAGAGGGACCTGGCAACCCTAGAGGGGAGGGACTCAGAAGCTCCATATTCCGCTGGGGATGAATAATCGAGCGCAAGGTACTCCTGTAATATCTTCGGGGCAAAAAGCCCCCATGTATACAGTTTTGAGAATTCGGATCAGAAAACTGTGCGTCTGCAGAGTGGCAAACCCAGCGCAAACTTCCCCTGCATAAATGGCCTGTGTGAGGTAGATGTCATTTCTAAAGCTTTAGAATGAGCAGACCA
Source organism: Euleptes europaea (assembly GCF_029931775.1). Taxonomy (NCBI): domain Eukaryota; kingdom Metazoa; phylum Chordata; class Lepidosauria; order Squamata; family Sphaerodactylidae; genus Euleptes; species Euleptes europaea. Next base: position 17,027,040 of record NC_079315.1, read on the forward strand.
AAGGAACTGATCGGAATATTTATGATGCTGTAAATGAAGAGAGGCTGGGATCTGCCATGATTGTTGGAAAATTAATGTTGCACAGAATGTGTTGTCGAGCACAAGCCGTATAAATTAAATATGGACAGATAGGCACAGAAACGCACATACGCATGTTTGGAAAGTAAGCCCTAAATCACCATCAAATTCTTGAGTTTTATGTCACATTTTTATCGCTTTTCACAGAATGTAGAAAAATGAGTTCACGAAGAGAGTTGACTACGATCATAGATCGCCATACATACACTCTGGAAGAAGGTAAATTGGGATCGAATCGGATTGGGAAGAAGGCGTTTAACCCTCCAACCTCCATACAGTTTTGTTGATTGAAACCCTCTTATGCTAATCTCAGCATTTTAAAATGATGGGGTTTTTAAAGGATGCTTCTAATAACTGTGCAAGGATATCTGGTTTCAATTTGCAAATCCAGGTTAGGAGAGAAAGACTACCCCCCCCCATGTGGCCTCAATACAAATTGGGGTTGTGTGCATGCTATTCGTGTTTCTTTGTGTCCATGATCTTTCGCCCCAAATGCACTTTCTCTTGAGAATTTAAATACTGGCAGAGTCCCAATACATGTTCCAGTATGTGGCAGAGTTCTAGTGTATGTGAATTTGGATGATGGTTTCAGGGGTGTACTGAAAATGGTGGGAGAGACCCATGGCCAGGGGTGCTGATTCATCTCAAAATACAAGTAATCAAACATGCAAGTAATCAAAAATGGATACTAGTCACGAAGCATACCTATTCTCTTCAGGATCAGAGGAGCATGCCTATTATATTAGGTGCTGTGGAACACAGGCAGTATGCTGCTGCTGCAGTCGTCTCGTTTGTGGGCTTCCTAGAGGCACCTAGTTGGCCACTGTGTGAACAGACTGCTGGACTTGATGGGCCTTGGTCTGATCCAGCATGGCTTTCCTTATGTTCTTATGGAGGACGGGGCTATCAATGGCTAGTAGTCAAAATGGATACTAGTCATGATGCATACCTCTTCTCTCCAGGATCAGAGGAGCATGCCTATTATATGAGGTGCTGTGGAACACAGGCAGGCCAATGCTGCTGCAGTCATCTTGGTTGTGGGCTTCCTAGAGATACCTGGTCGACCACTGCTGGACTTGATGGGCCTTGGTCTGATCCAGCATGGCTCTTCTTATGTTCTTAACAGTTTTACCCATTTTTCCAGTGACTACATCTTGCTAAAGTTCTGAAGGAACACCTTTTTAAAAAGGAAAGGAAAGAAAGCAGCCTACATACCTAAATTTGCAAATTCAGCAAAAGTCCTGGTTCTCTCTTCCCCTCACCCCTTCATTTAATCTCCTAAAGATTTTCTACATCGCACTGTGCTATTACAGGAAGATATATATTTAAAATCCACTTCAAGGGCTATACTGTAAAATAAAAATCAAAACAGCCTCAAGGTCCCTGTGCAGGCTTGTTTCATCTTCATAGGAGCTGAAATGTTAAAAAAAAAAGGTACCAAGTTATGGAAGAGTGGCAGCCGCAAGAGCCCACAGTGCTTGGGCAAGCTCAAAGGCAGGAAAGGGCGAAATCGAGATCGTGCCTGGGAGTTCGGCGCCCCCCTGATGAGCTTGAGAATGAACGGCACTAAGGATAACCACCGACTGCTGAGAAAATTGGAGCCTCGTGTCAATAATTTATTAACAGCCATCACCGACCTCTGTTGCCACATCCGTCGCTTCTCTAGAACGTCTCAGTCTCTGAAATGTAGGATGGAGGTAGGGGAACACACCATCCTGCTGGTACAACTAGTATCCTGGGGCTTTAGCTGGGACGGGTTGGGGGTGAAGGTGACAGAAAATCACAGCAGGTACTGCTGGTTCTCCTCAATAATTCATAGGGTGTATAGATGACTGGATGACCTTTGGGAGATTAAAGGAATACACCGGAAAGGAAGTGTGCGTGTATACACAAGAGAAGAGCTGTGGATTTGAAGCATTATTAAAACAAAGAGTCAAGCTGAGAGAAGCAGAGGAAAAGGGGACACAAGGCTCAGGTACAGATCTTAACGTCGGTCGTCGGTGGATTTCGAGCAAAGCATTACTAAGTGATGTCGCACACGCAGAAACCTCCAGGGAAGAAGGTAGCCGGCAAAAACAACTTAAGTTCTATTAAGAGCTCTCTCAGCCCCACCTACCTGACAGGGTGTCTGTTGTGGGGAGGGGAAGGGAAGATGATTGTAAGCCGGGTTGAGTCTCCCTTAAGTGATAGAGAAAGTCGGCATATAAAAACCAACTCTTCTTCTTCTTCTTCTTCTTCTTCTTCTTCTTTCCCCCAGGTGGGACCTGGGTATCCCCCGCCCCGAATTACAGCTCATATCCAGACTACAGAGATCAGTTCCCATGATGGTTGCTCTGGTGGGCGGACTCTGTGGCATTGTACCCCACTGAGGTCCCTCTCCTCTCCTGGTTCCGCCCCCAAATCTTCAGGAGTTTCCCCACCTGGATATGGCACCTTTATCCCGCCCCCATCCCCCACCGGTGGCCAGAAGGGACTTGGCAACCCTAGGGGGAGGGAAGTGCCCAAGGATGACACCAGAGGCATCAAGCTGATTGGCTGCAAAGGCAGTCACAGGGTACAGGCATGCTCAAATATGCAGAGGTGTGGTGATTTCCAGGGAGGAACTTGCCCTCTGGGCAATGCCAGTTAACAGAGTGTTCCAGATTTTCAAGTGCAGGACAGCAAAGCTTTTACTGCATTTCTCTTTGAAAGAATCCTCTTTGAAAGAAGTTTAAACTCATACACAGAGATCCTTCCAAAAACAGTAGAAGGTTCCAAGGGGGAATCCTTTTCTAAAGGATTTCCAAGTGAGTGGCGGTGGTTTGCAGTGTCTTGTAAACTCTCTCCTTTTACAAATATATAAGCTAGCTGACCACTAGGAAGAAGAAGAGTTGGTGTTTATACCCCCTGTTTCTCTACTCTTAAGGAGTCTCAAAGCGTTTTACAATCGCCATTCAGTCCACCTTCCAAAGCAGCCATTTTCTCCAGGTGAACTGATCTCTGTCACCTAGAGATCAACTGTAATAGTGGGAGATCTCCAGCTACTACCTGGAAGCTAAAACAAAGTTACTCTCAGTTGTGTTGAATAGTTCAAAATAACATACAACGAAAGGCTCAATATAATTCAAACATCAAATATATTCAAGTGACAACACACTACATACCAAGATTGTGCAAAAAGACAACAGAACTGAACAAAAAGTGCATACTATGTACAATATATACAACAACTATCATGAGTAGTCACCACCAGAAGAACATATAAAGCCAAACAGCTTATAGGAAAGGATGTCCGTAAGCTCAAAGAAGTACACCCGGCTTCGTCTGTGTCTTGAAATTCCCTTAAAAGGGTAATGCCAATTGTCCAGTGGGCATTACCCTGTAAGCTGTTTGGCTTTATATGTTCTTCTGGTGGTGACTACTCATGATAATTGTTGTATATATTATACATAGTATGCACTTTTTGTTCAGTTCTGTTGTCTTTTTGCACAGTATTGAATATATTTGATGTTGTTTGAATTATATTGAGCCTTTCGTTGTATGTTATTTTGAACTACCTGGAAGCTGGCAACCCTACGCATGAGGCAATTCCCAGGAACAAACTTTCCAGGAGTTGGAAAGCAGTGTTCAGGAAAGGAAACATGGGAAAGTTCTCCCACAGCATGTTCCACTGAAAGACTGCTGGATCCAACCCTGTATTTCCCCAGACGTTTCATAGGCCGTTAACGCATGGACGATTTGTCTTGCGATTCCCCCCCTAATGTAGCGATTTCCCCGGGTCCACACGCATGCCGTCTCCAGCCTGCGCATCCAATTCACTTCCGGCGAATGTGAATTCACATTTGCGATAATTCCGGCTGTTTGGTCATGCGTGAGCTACCGGGTCGATATCCCATCAGGCCAGCAGGCCGGCACGCCCATCCCATCAGATTTTGTTGGCCCTTCCCTCTGTTGCTCCCAACTTTTGTTGCCGGAGATGAGTGGCTGCCATTGCCGCCTACCATTCACCACAATGCAGCCCTTTTCTCAATACCCATGTCATGTGTTTTTTGTTGTGATGTCGGTTGTGATGCCAGTATACCAGTTAATCGGTTCCATGACTAGCCGGCCAACTGTCGTATGCATCCCTTCCCATTTCCATGGTGCCCTCTTCTCCCCCCGTTACCATTCAATTAAAGTGTCTTTTGTTTAGACCAAGCGTTTGAGGTAGGACAGGGGTTTAGCGTCGCTCCTGTACAGTGTGGTAAAGTGGGGACAAGGGCAATGAAGGGCAATGATTTGGGGGGGCTGGATCTCCACATTTATTGGTCGCCATGTTGCTCGTTCTCTGGGAATTTGCCTGCCTGAAGGGCGCCATTTCCTTGCTTTCTTTAAAGGGGGCAGAGGCAGTCAGGGGGTGTGGAAAAGTCAGCCGTCCCCCACATGGGGGAAACCAGCAACAACAGAAAATATGGACCCTGTTGATTGGTTTGTTGGCATACCGGCATACCATACCAGCCACCCCCCCAAAAAAATTAGGAAGAGACTAACTACATACAGTCACATCGTGGTGATGTAAATTATGGGGCAACCCAGGACCACTCCCTCCATATCCCACGTTATCCCCACGTACCAAACGTATGGGAGCCCAGGTGGTGCACATAGTGTGGGATGGGAAAAGCCATGAGTTTAATTTCACGATGGGCGAAAACGCACGGTCACTTTAGCCTCCTTTATTCCCTGTTTCAGCCAGGATTCAGCCAGGATCGAACGCACGTTCGGCGAAACGCATGCGTTCAATCCTGGCTGAAACAGGGAATAAAGGAGGCTAAAGGAACCATGCATTTTCACCCGATCACAGAATAAAATGGTGTGAGATGGGAGAGAGACAAACCAGTGACCTCTTGCCCATGCCACAGTTGAGGCATCTGGAGTGGTTGCATCCTCAGTCACAAGCTGCACAGCGAAACACCATGCTTAGCGCACCGTGCAGTTTATGAAACATATGTCGGAATCTCTGAGTGCCGAGCGTTTGTTATATTGACGGACAGGGCTGGATCTTGGTCTGTCAGCACGTGTTCACGTGCCACTTTGCATCTGAGCGCTGAGTGATGGATGTTCTCCCGGGCCCCTTTCCCTCCGTTGGACCTCTCTCATCCTTAGAAAATGAAAGGTTACTGCCTGATCAAGCCGCTCTCGTGTCACCTGTCCTAAGCAGTCGTCCACAACCGCTCTTGAAAAATGTCACTCTGTCGCTTTGAACATGGGGGTTGATCCTTCAGTGCGCCAACAGGCCGAGCGCGGGCTCCTCACTCAACGCGACTCATTACGCCATGTCGTTTTTCTCATTACCAAATGCTTTGTTCTCCAGATTAGGCAGCCAAAGGCTGCATTCGATTGATAAACTCTCTTGACAAGCAGCCCGCAAAGATGGCATTGAACAAGGGAGAATAATAGCCATTGACAAACGCAGAAATTTTTGGAAAGGTCAGGATCCCTGCTGGGTTTTCCTGCGGGAGTTTAAAATAACAATAGCATGCTATGGAAGGAGAGAGACTGTAGTCTCGTGAGGGCCCCCCTAGGGTTGACAACCTCCAGGTACTAGCTGGAGATCTCCTGCTATTACAACTGATCTCTAGCCAACAGAGATCAGTTCACCTGAAGTTCACCAAACGGCTGCTTTGGGCCTTGGACTCTATGGCATTGAAGTGCCTCCCCTCTCCAAACCCCGCCCTCCTCAGGCTCTGCCCCAAAAACCACCTGCCGGTGGTGAAGAGGGACCTGGCAACCCTATCTTCAGCCGATAGAGATCAGTTCTCCTGGAGAAAATGGCCACTTTGGCAGTCCCTCCCCTCCCCAAACTCCGCCCTCCTCCAGCTCTGCCCCAAAAAGTCTCCAGATATTTCCCAACCTGGAACTGGCAACCCTAGGCCCTCCAGAAGCCATATAATCCAATCCTACCCATGTTTTCTCAAAAGGTAAACCTCCATGATTTCGGTGGGAGTTACTCCCAACTCAGTGTATATGTTGTCAAAAGCTTTTACTGGCTCCTTAAGGGTGACAGATTGGTTAAAGACAAACCACAAAGGGCTCAAGTGTAATGCCTCATAACCCCAAGGTAACACTAACACCACTATTAGGCTTGCCGGGTCCCTCTTCGCCACCAGCGGGAGATTTTTGAGATGGAGCCTGAGGAGGGCAGGGTTTGGGGAGGGAAGCGACTTCAATGCCATAGGGTCCAATTGCCAAAGCATTCATTTTCTCCAGGTGAACTGATTTCTATCAGCTGGAGATCAGTAACCAGGCAGGCAGAGACCAAGGGACTGAGGGTTTAGCCCTCCAGGGTCTAAGATCAAGAAGTCAGCCCTGCAAGGCTGGATACGTGCAAGCTGAGCTCCAGAAAACAGTTATTCTGGCAGCTGTGGCCTATAAGTACTGCATTCAGACTGGAAACACCGAAATCCAAGAACACCACAAAGTATAATTAATGAGAGTTATTAAAAGAATGTGCAGGAATATGCAATATATGAGCAGTGAGGATAAAATCATAAAGCTAAATATCGAACCTAAGCACATTTACACGCATTGGTTCTCTAGATCCAGATGTTACCTGACAAGACTGAGTCCAACAAAGTTTCAAAGTCCAAAACACGCTTCGGCCTGCATGGCCCACCCAGAATCAAGAGATGCCCCATAGATAATTGAGGCAAAGGGCAAAACTAGAATGAAAGATCTTTCCTTTATCCCCAACGACCCATGTTGGCATGATTCTAGTTGACCAAACAGGTGTTGGAGAGGGCAGCCAACTGTCTCTGTATGACAGCCTGTTCGGGTGGGGGGGGTTGTCCCATCAAGTCACAGCTGATTTATGGCGACCCTGTAAGGTTTTCAAGGTGAGAGACATTCAGAGGTAGTTTGCCATTGCCTGCCTCCGCATCACGACTCTGGTATTGCTTGGAGGTCGCCCATCCAAATACTAACCAGGGCCAACCCTGTTTAGTTTCTGAGATCTGACAAGATCAGGTCAATCCTTTTCATCACTGTAGAACAGTGGTTCCTAAAGTGGGCAGTACCCCCCCTGGCGGGCAGTGGGATTATCTAGGGGGGCACTGTGAGGCAAGGGGGCAGCAGGGGGGTGCTAGAGGTGGGCCCCTTCAACTGTGTTGTTGGATAGGGTAGGGGGCGCTGGGATTGAGTTTATGGGAACTAAGGGGGCAGTGGCCCAAAAAGTTTGGGAACCACTGATGTAGAATATGTGTAGCTGGCTTCATGTGTAGGAGTGGGGAAACCAACCTGTTCACCAGATTAGAGTCCACCACTCATGTGGAGGAGTGGGGAATCAAACCCGGTTCTCCAGGTTAGAGTCCACTGCTCTTAACCACTACACCACGCTGGCTCTCTATAAACTACGGGAGGTCCTAAATATGAATCTTCTGCATCATGTTTAATTTGACCACACTTTTTAAAAAAAGTTTCCAGCCTGAGAAAGAATTCTGTGTAATGCTTTAAGTTCACTCCCCAAGTTGTGAGCACTTGAAGAAAAGTTTTATTTGGTGACCTTGTAAATCCTTTGCAGAACCCATTTCTGGATTCAGCTCACTGTTGCTTTCTGAGGATTTTTTTTAAAAAAAAATTTTTTTAAACCAAACTGGTATTTAAAATGCTGGATGTAAGCTGTGAATCCCCTCAAGGAGACCTTCTATGATTAAAAATGCAAAATATTTTCTATAGGAAAACAAGCTCTTGATTCAGGATGGGGTTTTGCAGACAGCCATGGCAACCATGCAGAATACATGACAATTTACTCATGAATAAGCAAACAGAGTCTTTAAAAATGTTTTCCTTTCTAAAATTGTCTTCTCCATGTTTGTTATGCAAACATAAGATGTTCACAAAGGATATTGGTGGGCTGATGTTTTAGCTTGTCGTACGACCAAACCCCCCGCCCCCAATCCCTGGCTTTTTAACATGTCAGATAGTTCTATAAAAAAAGGAAGCCCCAAAAAGAAAATGCAAAGAAAGAAGTTTTAATTTTCATTTCAAAAAATGTTTTTTCCCCCAAAGGTCTGGGAAAGGAATGAAGATTAAAGAGGTTTGAAATAAATGATAAAAATATGTACAAATGGTGGAGGAAAAGTAGACCTGAAGGATGATTTGGAGGTGATAATTTTGCCAGTTGGTTCAACATATGCTCATACCTAGCCTGTCAAAAATCAAAATACCTGCAGTTAAACCAATTAAATCCAAACGCCTGTGTTGAAACTGGATTTTAAAAGTGCTTATCGTATTAAAAACTAGATATCATCAGGTTGTGATTAATGTTGATGAGGCAAGATGGGGGTTGTATCATGATCAAGGATTGGGATTGAGTAGGGTTGCCAACCTCCAGGTAGTAGCAGGAGAGCTCCTGCTATTACAACTGATCTCCAGCCGATGGAGATCCGTTTGCCTGGAGAAAATGGCCGCTTTGGCGATTGGACTCTATGGCATTGAAGTCCCTCCCCTCCCCAAACCCCGCCCTCCTCAGGCTCCACCCCAAAAACCTCCCGGCGATGTCAAAGAGGGACCTGGCAACCCTAGGATTGAAAGATGGGAAGGGATCTCTTGTTGAAAGTCCTGCACTGAGCTTTCCTTCAAGCAGATTTCTTTTAAGGCTCTATGAAAAAGAAAACATCCAGATTCTCCCAGCTGTCTTCGCCGCCAGCTTTGTTTACATCTCTGGGCATTGCTGGAAGGAAGCAGTTTTGGGGGAGGAAGCCATAATTTACAGGCAATTGACAAATACATCTGATTAACGTGTGTCACGTTACTGCAATTGCATGCAGCGCCGCCACACACCCCGAAAAAGATTCCCTCTATGCCGATCCACATCCTTTTGAAGGAGACACAACTTGATTCATACCTAGGGTTGCCAGCTCAGGGTTGGGAAATGCCTGGAGATTTTGGGGGCGGAGCCTGAGGAGGGCGGGGTTTGGAGAGGGGAGGGACTTCAATGTCATAGAGCCCAATGGCCAAAGCGACCATTTTCTCCAGGTGAACTAATCTCTATCGGCTGGAGAATACTTGTAATAGCAGGAGATCTCCAGCTAGTACCTGGAGGTTGGCAACCCTAACCAGCATGGCCTTTTGGGATGCCTTTTGTCATGGTATCCAGCAAGACCCAAGGAACTATGCACTACCTCCATCTTGACTCGGCCCCAAACCAAGTCTAGGTGTCTCCAAGAAGTCCCTGTGATAGAACACAGCGTGCCATAAGAAGATAATATGAGAGGGACTGCTTAAGGAATTTTCTCAGACGGCAACATTGTGAAAGAGCTATTAGATATCAGCTTTATAGGAATTTGTGAAGCTTTTCTCCCTAGCCATTGTTCCTCATGTGTTACCTGGCAAGAAGAGGCTCGCATGTGAATCTGAGTGGGACTGCTGATGCCAAGGAGAGCTGCAGGAAGGACTGAAGAAGAATTGTTAAATAGCCAAGAATTTGAAACGGCCGTATCCTCCATTATTATTGGCGGGCTTGCCAGCGTGGTGTAGTGGTTAAGAATGGTGGACTCTAATCTGGATTTGATTCTCCACTCCTCCACATGAGCGGCGGACTCTAATCTGGTGAACCGGGTTGGTTTCCCCACTCCTCCACATGAAGCCAGCTGGGTGACCTTGGGCTAGTCACTGCTCTCTTCAAGCTCTCTCAGTCTCACCTACCTCACAAGATGTCTGTTGTGGGCAGAGGAAGGGAAGGAGATTGTAAGCCAGTTTGATTCTCCTTAAAAGGTAGAGAAAATCAGCATATAAAAAGCCAACTCTTCTTCTTCTACTACTCCCCTCACTCCCGATCTGGGCTGGCGAGGCCTGGCCTAGCCCGACCAGGTGACATTTATATCATATCTGGCCCTCATAACAAATGAGTTCGATACCCCTGCCTTAGAGGCTTCCGAGTTGGCATTTAGAGCCAGCTCAGTGGGGGTCCTGACCTTGCCCCTGAGTAGGGTTGACAGGTGCATGCCTGAAATAGTCTCCAAGAGACTTGGGGAGGGCATAGGGGAAAAGATGTTGGCAATGTGTCACCATCACCATGTTTGGCGTGGGAAACCATTTTGGTCTGCAGTAGAAGAGCTAGATTCGAGTCCAGTAGCACCTTAGAGCCCAACAAGATCTTCGGGATATAAACTTTTGAGAGTCAACATTCCCTTTGTCACATAGGGAGCTTTGAATCTCAAAAGTTTATATCCTGAAGATCTTGTTGGTCTCTGAGGTGCTACTGGACTCGAATCTAACTCTATCGCTTCCTGTTGAAACCCAGGAGTGAGATCATCAATCCTGTAGGATCTTGCCTCATCTCTATGGTAAAAGCAAGCGAGATTGGGAAGATTCCTAGAGTGTTGTCAACATTACTTCTAGGTTCCAGCTGTCACTGATGTCTTCTCCCCCCATGTCTCCCTGGCAGGGAGAGGGGACCATAAGTGGGACAGCAGGCCAATGGCAAGCCTGGCCCTGGGACCAGTTGACAAATGTGCACTGGTAGTTCCTCCATGCTCGGAACTCAGTTCCCAGTCACACAGGGGCCCAACCAAAGTGGGAACATGGCACATTAAAAGAGGGGGCTTAACCCTCCCTCCATCATTTCTCCAACTTGAAACAGCCCTGGGGAGATACTATTTGCTCCAGTGGGAAATTAGTTGTCCAGATGGCAACATGTATACTGCAGGCAAGTTTCCTCAGTGGAGCAAACAGTGGCTCCCTGGGGCCATTTCAGAGCAGGTAAATATTGCAGAGAAAAGGATTATTATGCCCCGTTTCCTCACACATGATTGTCGCAGTCTGGATTGGACCCCATGAGCCTGGAAATTGAGTTCCAAACACAGAACGCCCACATCTGTCAACTAGACCCAGCAGGAGTCTAACACATCCTTAGGCCCTGAGATATGTGCTGTAGAACAAGGCATCAAGACTCCTGAGGTGGTAACATGGACTGTACTACTTCAGGCTGCCGGTGAGGGTTCAATGTTTTTAACGTTTCCCTACATTTAAAAAAATCCCCACAACATAAGACCTTATCAGCTTGCCTCCATTGGCGAAACAGGTGGCTGAAGAAGACACTGTGGAAACAGAGATTAATTACCGGATACCTGTATCGCCTATATTTCGCCTATATTCTTTGCCTATGATTTTCTCATATTGATGACTTTATAGCACCACAGAGGAGTGCAAGAGTTGGACTCTCCAACTTTACTGTGGGATTGGTACATTTGTTGTATTTTGGTGTTGTATTGACCTTGTATGGTTTATAATAGTTATGTTCCTGTACATGATGTTAATATACTACTAAAGGTAAAGGTAAAGGTCCCCTGTGCAAGCATCGGGTCATTCCTGACCCATGGGGTGACGTCACATCCCGACGTTTACTAGGCAGACTTTGTTTTTGGGGTGGTTTGCCAGTGTAATATACTACTACATGCAATGAATACACAATAATAGACACACAGCCTTCGAGCCTGTTGATATGACGTTTATTACTCTTGCTATATTAATACAATTGTGTAAGATATTTTGGCCATGGTGGCTGCGATTTTTGTATAACCACCTGACGGTTGGCAATCCTAGCTAGGAGGTTTCTCCATTCTGTCCTAGTTTATTATTATTATTCATCATTATTATTTGCAGGGAGTTTTTATCAGGAGGAACATTTAAAAAAAGACACCTCCCATTCTGCAATGGTACAATCTGTTCACCATCTCGGGATTCTCATTCTGTAACGTGTAGAGACTGGGGCCTAGTGCTGTGTCTCTGCCAGCTAGGGAGCTTGGCCGTGGCTCTAAATAACCACCTCCCTTTCAGGTTCGCTCCAGCTTCTAGCCTTTTCAACCTCCCTTTCTTGTGAATGTGACCAGATAGTAAAAGTGTGTTAAGGGGTAAGGAACTTGTGTTAAAAGAAGTTTAAACATACATCTCATGGAAGTGTACCAACCTGATTGCTCAAGGGGAGAGGGATCAAATATGTATAGTACAGAGGAATCAATCCCCTTCAGTTAGCAGTAGAAAAGGGCAAGAGTCCAGTAGCACCTTAAAGACTAACAAAATTTCTGGCGGGTATGAGCTTTTGTGAGTCATCGCTTACTTCTTCAGATACAGATACGATGAGAGCAATAGTTCTAGCAGTTTCTTTTTTCTGGTGATAAGCGATTACCTATTTCCCCTCCTTTTTAAAGAGTGCCTATAGCAGACACATAACAGCTACGAAAGCACATCTTTCATGAGCCGGCTATTATAGAGCTACAACCCTGCAAGAGTGCTGAATTCTTTGACATCCGATCCAGGCAGTTGGGAAATTGCTGGTACCTCAGGCAAAGAGTATAAATGACTATTACTTCCCGGTGAGAAGGCATCAGACCTTGTTGGAAGTCTGTTATTCAGGCCCAAGCAACACACGACGCACAGGTGTACATAATGTTCCCTTGTGTGTGTGTGTGTGTGTGTGTGTGTGTGTGTTTTAATAGCCACAATGAGCTTGCAATTTTATCCCTGTTCACGAGCTCCAGTGAACACACGTACGTTCCGCTTGATCTAATATATGTTCGCTTTGCAGTTGAAACCAGGGACCAGTATAGGGTTGCCAGGTCCCTCTTCGCCACCGGCGTGAGGTTTTGGGGGCAGAGCCTGAGGAGGGCAGGGTTTGGGAGGGGAGGGACTTCAATGCCGTAGAGATCAATTGCAAAAGTGGGCATTTTCTCCAGGTGAACTGATCAGTCGTAATAGCAGGAGATTTTCAGCTAGTACCTAGTACCTGGAGTTGGCAACCCTAGCTAGCCCTCTGCCTTTCAATCAAATGATCCTTTCCTCTGAGCACTCAATTAAACATAATGCAAAAAAGCCATTCTTGGCCATGCCTGGGCTTTTGGCTTCTCCTCATACCCACAGTCTCTGAGCAAGTGGGAGCTGAGCAGAGAGTTCCTTCTAGCAGCAAGGGGAGAAGCAGATCTCCTGTGATTTGTCATTCTCTGGCTAGTAGCTTGACCCAAACTGACCTTACAGAGTTTTCTGAAAGCACATGATCCCGTTACCCAAGAGTGTCCACCCAGAGTACCTCACCTCAGAATATCACCTGTATCTTCCTGTCAGTGGTAAGGAAAGCTACACCACACATAGGGTTGCCAGGTCCCTCTTCGCCGCCGGTGGTAGGTTTCTGGGCGAAGCCTAAAGAGGACGGGGTTTGGGGACGGGGGGGCTTCAATGCCATAGAGTCCAACTGCCAAAGCGGCCATTTTCTCCAGGTGAACTGATCTCTGTCGGCTGGAGATCAGTTGTAATAGCAGGAGATCTCCTAGCACCTGGAGTAGGGTTTCCAGGTCCCTTTTTGCCACTGGCAGGAGGTTTTTTGGGCAGAGCCTGAGGAGGGCAGGGTTTGGGAGGGGAGGGACTTCAATGCCATAGAGTCCAATGGCCAAGGTTTTTTGGGCAGAGCCTGAGGAGGGCAGGGTTTGGGAGGGGAGGGACTTCGATGCCATAGAGTCCAATGGGCAAGGCGGCCATTTTCACCAGGTGAACTGATCTCTATCGGCTGGAGATCAGCTGTAATAGCAGGAGATCTCCAGCTACTACCTGGAGGTTGGCAACCCTAACCTGGAGGCTGGCAACCCTAGCCACACGTGAGGCATGGCAAGGTGGTAGCTAAATGAGATACCACTGTGGCAGCTGGGCTGAATCCCCTTGTGGCTGGCTACTGCCCTATCTTTGCACTAGAACTATCACTCGTGTGGGTTTTCCTGCGTGGGCAAGACAACCCAGTCACAAATGATTGTTTTAGCATGACAACAGCCCGGTATCCAACCATGTAGAAAGCTCGCTTTCTTTGAGGCTTGGTCAGAGAGTTAGAGGCAAGTTGGCAGAGGCAAGACCATTCCTTGGATTGTTAGCAACCCCCAAGGCACTCCAGCCAATGTTTATTCAGAGAATACCCAGCAAGGGCCTAGTCGGTGTAGTGTGGCACAGCACACCACAGAAACAGCTTTCTACGGTTGGTCACCACAGCCTTCGTCTATTTATTTCAAGGCATTCATTATGCTAAAATTGCAAAACCAACTTCACTTGGCTTGTGGTTACATTTGTTTGTTTTTGGGAGTCCAAGATAACCCAGCCAGCAGACCCAACTAAGGCATAGGTCAGTGGGTAAGTTCAGTAAACAGATGGGGTAGGGTTGCCAGATCCCTCTTTGCCACCGGTGGGAGGTTTTTGGGGCAGACCCTGAGGAGGGTGGGGCTTGGGGAGGGGAGAGGCTTCAATGCCATAGAGTCCAATTGCCCAAGCGGCCGTTTTCTCCAGGTGAACTGATCTCTGTCGGCTGGAGATCAGTTGTAATAGCTGATGATCTCCAGCTACTACCTGGAGGTTGACAAGCCTAAGATGGGGGGGAGAAGCAAACAGAGGGGACTTTGTCCTTGTGTCCCATTTAATGGTGCCCACAGAACCGGAAGGAAAAGAATGCAGAAAGTGGCTTTTGTCCCATCACTAAGAAGTTTGCATCTGCCCCTCTCTCCCATATAGGGTTGCCAACTGCCAGGTAGTAGCAGGAGATCTCCTGCTAATTCAGCAGGTCTCCAGCCAATAGAGATTCACCTGGAGAAAAATGGCCGCTTTGGCACTTGAACTCTATGGCATTGAAGTCCCTCCCCTCCCCAAACCCTGCCCTCTTCAGGCCCCGCCCCCCAAAATCTCCCGCTGGTTGAGAAGAGGGACCTGGCAACCCTACTTCCACATAATCCTATGTGGAGTATCGTGTGTAAGTCCAGAGTAGGGTTGCCAGCTCCGGGTTGAGAAATACCTGGAGATTTGGAAAGTGGAGCCTGAGGAGGGGAGGGTTTGGAGAGGGGAGGGACTTCAATGCGATAGAGTGCAATTGCCAAAGCGGTTATTTTCTCCAGGGGAACTGATTTCTACCACCTGGAGATCAGTTGTAATAGCAGGAGATTTCCAGCCACTACCTGGAGGTTGGCAACCCTAGTCAAGAGAGAGAGCGAGAGAAGGAGGGCATGGGTCCAGTCCAGTCATTCCACTGAACAACAGAAGTGGTAGCCGACATTTCCTTATCCTTTACCATAGAGTTTCTGGCAATTCCCAGAGCAACCTATGCCATTTCCAGTTATTTTTTAACCAAAAGTGACATGGTGCTGCAGCCAGTGTCATGCCCCCTCCTATTCCCACCCACAGCTCTCTCACCAGTTGCCAGACATTGCCTACCAATGGCCAGTCCCAGTTTGTGACTGGTGAACCAGAATGTCCGTGTTCAGAAGCAATACACCTCTGTCCAACCAGATGCTGAAGATAAACAGCCCCCGACCGACATTTATTTATTTATTTATTTATTTAAACGTTTATATCCTGCCTCTCCTTGTGGTTCTAGGTGGCTTACAATAATAAAAAAACATTTTCAGTTAAAAGCAAAAACTAAAATAGCCAACCCCGCACCTTTCCCCCCTCCCCCTTCAAAGATGCCTGCTATACAAACCCCCCTTCAAAAGCCCTGGCAAACAGGCAGGCCTAGCAGTCCCTCCTGAAGCTCTCCGAGAGCCCATTCCACAGAGCTGGAGCCATGATGGAAAAGACCTAGGCTCTGCTCGATGCCAGATGAGCTACCCTAAGTATGGGGAAGGAGTTGGGTTGCCAGGTCCCTCTTTGCTACCAGCAGGAGGTTTTTGGGGCGGAGGGCGGGGCTTGGGGAGGGGAGGGACTTCAATGCCATAGAGTCCTATTGCCAAAGTGGCCATTTTCTCCAGGGGAACTGATCTCTATTGGCTGGAGATCAGTTATAATAGCAGGAGATCTCTAACTAGTACCTGGAGGTAGGCAACCCTAGGGGGGAAGGATAGCCAAAGGATGCTGTCTGATAACCACCATTGGTACACAGGGACATATGGAAGGAGATGGTCCTTCAAATAGGGTCCAAAGGCAGTCCACCACTTGCACGTAGGGTTGCCAGTTCCCTCTTTGCAACTGGTGGGAGGTTTTGGGGCAGAGCCTGAGGAAGGTGGGGTTTGGGGAGTGGAGGGACTTCAATGCAACAGAAAACAACTCGGCACCCTCCTCTATATGACAGCCCTTCAAGTACTTGAACATGGTTATCCTATCCCCTCTCAGTCTTCTCCTCTTCAGGCTAAACATACCCAGCTCCTTCAACCTTTCCTCATAGGACTTGGTCTCCAGATCCCTCACCATCTTCGTTGCCCTTCTCTGGACACGTTCCAGCTTGTCTACATCTTTCTTAAATTGTGGTGGTCAAAAAAAAAAGGCAGGAGAGGATTTAAACATGGGCAATGGACTGAACTCTAAAGAGTAAGCCGTAGAAATTAAATCCCCTCCTTGCTCCATTCACCAACCACTGCCTTAGGAGCATGTAAACAGCTGTTGTTGATCGGACCAGAAAATCCTTTTACTTTTTTCCTGTTGGAAATGCAACACGCTGGGTCCCTGTAGGACGCCATCACTGTCAGATGGCAGCGGGGGCTTGGTGTGGTCAGGAGTGACAGAATTGTGCTAAATCCGAAGCAAGGCTGGAAGAGAGAGAAATAAATAGTGGGGGGGGGGATTCCCTGGTGGGAACTGAAGCAGAAAAAGGTCACTTTTGGCCTTTAGGAGAAACGGCAACGGTTTGTTTCTTCACCCGGCACTAACAAATGATATGTTGCGCAGTGAGTTTCCCCTTTGTTAACAAAACCCCCTCGTCCCAAACAAGGGGGAACTGTGATGTGCAAACAGGTTTGCGCATGCTACACAGAGTATGCAGTGGAGAAACCCCTTACGACGAACAAGAAGGTATGTTGCCGTGCCCGTCGCAATTGGCATGTCATGAAATGTGAAGCTGATGAAAAAATTAAAGGATAAACATAAAAAGAAGGATGCAGTGATGCTTCATAAATCTTATCTACTGTTCAATTATATCAACAAAAGTATGCACGTCTACCCTGGGTGTGGGTATCACTTGTATCCCAATACATTCTAAAGTATACTATATTTGTTATCTGTTTCTATATTTCTATTAAACTTAAACAAAAATACATTTTAATAACACAGTTTTTGATAGCCTCCATATCAAACTCCTCATAACTTACATTGTTCTCACATAAGCATAACAGAGACTCCAGTTTGAGATAAATTCTTCTCTAGGTCTTTTATTTACTAGATTGGTTAGTTTTGCCATCACAGCATATTCTGCCAATTTGTCCTTCCATTCTTCTATATCGGGGTTTCCATTCCGTTTCCATTTTGCCGCAATGGTGGTGAAGATCTTGTGGTGGGATGGCCAGGCAGCCACTTGATGGTACCTTCATCGTAGCTGCGATTGTCTTTTTTTTTTAAAAAAAGAGAGAGAGAGAGAGAGAGACAGATCCTGTTAAGTCCGCGTGGGAAGGATTCACGAGATCAGAGACGGAGTTCAACAACACAGCTTTATTTGATTTCAGCACAGAACTAACTTACACACTGAACGTGCCCTGCTTATATGCCCCCCTGGCCACCTGCGGCCACTCCCCCCCCCTGATCTGTGATAGGGGGAATACCCTCTCAGTGACCAATGGTACATGCTGGCTTAGGGCCAATAGGATCCGTTTGTTTGACCAATAGGGTGAGCAGGGTTTAGGATCCTTCAGGCAGAACTCAAGCTCCTGAGTCCCCCTTGATTACTCCCCAACTATATACATACACAACAGATCCCCAAACCTTTGACAGCTTCAAGACAGGCCTCACGACACCATCCTGCAGGTGGAAAACCCAGCCTCTGTGAGGATACCTAGCTGAATTTATTTCCATGTCATTTGCCCCAGTGACTTGATATGCGCCGCTGCATCTACGGACCCATGTAAGTGTGAGAAAGCATACCAGAAAATGGGAGGGGGGGTTTCCATTGTGAAGCGTCAAAGGTAGTGCGAGACACATGGCACTTACCAAAATCCTCTCTTTTATACATTTCTGTAATAACTGAAGCGGCAACAGGCGTACGTGCACAAGTCATGCATGCCAAGGCCCAAATGGCTTCATAAGAATGAGCATGGAGAAGGTGAAGAGTGATCTGCATTGGCGATATTAGACACATGCAGGTGTCCTGCCAACGTGACGACTCACCGGGTGGGGAGGGAGAGTGGTAGGGTTGCCAGGCCCCTCTTTGCCACCGAGGTAGGTTTCTGGGGCGGAGCCAGAGGAGGGCGGGGTTTGGGGAGGGGAGAGGCTTCAATGCCGTGGAGTCCAATTGCCAAAGCAGCCATTTTCTCCAGGTGAACTGATCTCTATTGGCTGGAGATCTGTTGTAATAGCAGGAGATCTCCAGCTATTGCCTAGAGGTTGGCAACCCTAGAGAACGGGCATGAGCAAGCTGACCCCATCCCCTTCCTCCTTGAGATGACAAAGTGGTCTGCACAGGGCGCTTGCACTGAGAAAGAGCCTGTTTGCACACCCTCTGCCTGTGATCAACAGTGTGCCCAAAACTGTGCAGCTGATCATGCAGAGTGTGTGTTTGAGTGGGAATTATACCCCACTGAGGTCCCTCCCCGCCCCAAACCCTGCCCTCCCCAGGCTCCACCCCAAAAATCTCCAGGAATTTCCTAAGCCAGAGCTGGCAACCCTGCCTCCTTAGAATCTAGGGTTACCAACTTCCAAGTATTAGCAGGAGATCTCCTGCTATTACAACTGATCTCCAACCGATAGAGATCGGTTCATCTGGAGAAAATGGCCGCTTTGGCCATTGGACTCTATGGCATTGAAGTCCCTCCCCTCCCCAAACCCTGCTCTCCTCAGGCTCCGCCCCAAAAACCTCCCGCCGGTGGCAAAGAGGGCCTGGCAACCCGATTAGAATCTGCTTGCCCCGGTCAGCAGCTGCAGGCATCGTGAGTCGCAAGATCAATTTGGCTGCGTCTACTGCAGAGCGTTCAGCTCCTGTCTCATGTTGTACAAGCACTTCCAAACTGTGCAAATATTTGCTTACTTGAAGGTTAAAACACTAGGCAGCACGCGTGCCATCCTGCGCATTGCTCCAAGCGTGGCCTTCGTCGGCAGGTGCAAAGGAACGGCACCTCAAGAGTGTCTGGGCTCGATTGGCGAGCGGCCGCGGGACACATTGTCTTTTGTGCCTTTTGTGTGTCAGGCTGACAAGCTCCCATGGATTCCCGCGCACAAGAAGAGCAGCGCAAAGAAAAGGAGGGGAAACAGTACGGCTGAGTGGCTGTTGCTCCAGGCAGCCGGCCAATGTAGCTTTCTGCTGCAGCGGAGGCTGACTTGGCTCCTTGTCCTGAGCAGGAGACTACACAACCTGTCTCTTTATTTCCACTGATACGTCCATCTTCCCTCCTGCTAGCATTGTGCAGCATGGAGGCTGAGTTGCAAAAGGAAGCAGAGAGTTGTGGCAAACATTGTGCAGTTGCGTGCTACAGGAATATTATTGTCTGCAACACAAAAAAATCCCTGCCCCCAAGGAGCTTCCACTCTAAATGTTGTCCCTGGTAGGAGTTATCGGGAGAGGCTAAGGGTATGAAACAACAGAGACAAGAGATGTTAGGTACAAGGATAAGGTGGCAATAGGGCTGTGCAAAAAAAAAATCAGTAAATTTTGAGTTTGGGTTTATTGGGCCTGAATGTTTTAGGTAAACCCGAAATAAGCTGAATACCCCTACTGGTAAATGGGTATTCAGCTTTTTTTTCTGGGTTTCCAGAAAAAAATCAGATCCATTATAGTCTATGGAATTTATTTTCAAAGCTCCGGGGGGGGGGTGTTTTTCAAGGTAGAGTCACCAAATTTGCAGCGTAGATGGACACCGAAGTTTGGTGAAGTTTGGGACAGGGGTCCAATGTTATGGGCCCACAAAGGGGGCCACCTCCATTGTCCAGGCATTTGTGAGAGCCTAGCTGTCAATCGGTTTTCAGGTTCAGAAGGTCAGTGTTGCCGAGGACTGGCAGAAAGAGCCAATCGGCAGGCTGGTGCCTCAGAGTCTAGGGGCTCTGTTCGTATCTGGTTCGCTTTGCACAATGTCCATGCAAATTAGCTTCCAAACTGAGGGAAACGGCTTAAATGCAAGAAAAATAAGGCACAGAAAACATTTCTTTTGGTGGCAAATGACACCCTGTGAACAGTCCTTTAATATAATCAAAAATCTGATTTCAAGAGATGATCACGGTGCGGGTAAACAATTCACTATTCAGGGCGACCTCCAGTTTGAGATCAGGTTTTCATGGGGGGTGATATTGGGGCCAGCTGAAGTCTCAACCGAGGTGGCTCGTCTGAAGGAAATTACTCATCCGCACAGGTGAGGCAGTCTTCTTCAGAAGCATGATCAGCAGCTGTTAAACTGGTGCTTTTAGTTGGAGGGTATATCCCTCCGAACGGGACTGGGTGAGCTCTGTCTTTTAAATGACTCTTCTGCTATGCAGAGTAGTCTTCTGCTGGGTGATGTACCTGGAAAGTTGGTCAGACCAAGTTGGCTCCGATTACACAACCCCTACCTCAAAAGAGCCCCGACTACAGGGTCCTAACAAATCCAGTCAAAGATAGAAAAATGAGAGAAGGCACAGAGCCATGTATCTGAGCAAAAGCAAATAGCCGAAATGCAAAAAAAAGTCGAATATCTATTCAACTTTTCGGGAATCAAATATTCAGCTTCAGGCAGATTCCCAGGTTTTGGTATTCGGCCGAAAATAAACCTGAATATTGCTGAAGCGGCTAATTTTGGGTTTATTTTTGGTTCGGATTTACCAATATGTGCATCTCTAGGTGATAAAGGAAAAATATGAGCTAACAGATGCAGTTACACATACACAAACTATAACTTTAGTCATGCAAAGAATCACACGATGACCAGTGTAAGAAGCTCCAGTTTGGTCCGGACTGGTGCAGAAGTACCCTTAGAGATGCAAAAAAAATGAGAAAAGATGGGAAGGCAGATGGGCAGATAAGGGGTACAGCTTCATTAATAATAAGAACTATTTCCCAGCTAATTACTAAAGCAATAAAGTCTCTCTCTGTATGTGTTTTTTTAATAGAATCTTCTTTGGAGCCAAAACAAAATAATCTGCTATTCAGGGCCCAGAAAGACAGGATTCTCCCATCTGTTCCCCAAAGCCAAAGAGCACCAATTAATGCGTTTGTACAGAATGTACTTTGTCCGCTCCATTCAGACAAAGAAAGGCGTGCGAGCCACACAAATCAACCTGTGAATGGGCTCCATAGAGGGACATGGATTTAATTGTGTCTTGCTAATGAATTTAGATTGCATCTGGCAATACCGAGTAATAGGTACAAGTCTGAGCGGCTGAAATACTTTTTTGTTCGCTCCAAAGTGGTTAGCAAAGACATGTTTTGAGGAGCGGGACGGGGGAGGGGGTTAAGACTGAATGCACGAAAAGCAACAGGCCATTCAGAAGGGTTCAGTAAAGCAGTTGTCACCCTTACAGGGTCAGGGGCCTCAGACCAGGGCTTTGTTTGGACTTCAGGCTCCCCCCTTTTTGGCTCTTCCTTGGACTTTATTCACCGTGCTTTTCTTTTTCTTTTCTTTTTTTGTCTTTTCCTTTTCAGATGCTGTGCAATTCTTGTGGGCCCTCCACCGCCTGCCTCCTCCACGTGCTCCCTCCTTCAGCATTGCTCTCTCCCTTTCCTGTACAGAGGCGCTCCATGCTCCTTCCCAGCATGCTCGACCTCCTCCCATGTTGGTTCCTCTTCCTCTTTTGAATCGTCAGGCTGAGAGCCTGCCCCCAGGCTAGGGTTGCCAGACTGCTTGGATTGTCCACCAATCCATTGGCTGGCTCAGGAGTGGGAATTGCTCCTGGATCGCCAGGGCCTCAGCAGCTAACTCATCTTGCGGTATGCTGACGCCAGCCCTGGTCTGCCTTGCTGGCATCTGTCCCCTGCTAAACTTAACTTTTATTTATTTATTATTTTATTTCATTCTTTTCTACCCTGCCTTTTTCACCAGTGATGATCCAAAGCGGCTTATGTCATTTTCCCCTTTGCCATTTTATCCTGACAATAACCCTGTGAGATAGGTAGGGTTGCCAACCACCAGGTACTAGCCGGAGATCTCTTGCTATTGCAACTGGTCTCCATCAGTTCTCCAGTTGAACTGATCTCTGTCAGCTGGCAATCAGTTGTAACAGCAGGAGATCTCCAGCTACTACCTGGAGGTTGGCAACCCAAGGTATTACCCAACCCAGAGCTGGGAACCCTAAATGCCACAGAGCCCATCCTCCAAAGCAGCCATTTCCTCCAGGGGAACTGATCTCTGTAGCCTGGAGATCAGTCGCAATTCTGAGAGCTCTCCAGCCACCACCTGGAGATAGGCAACCTTAGACAGAAGACAAGTGTGTGAGGGATTACATCCAAAGCGGGAAGTGATTCCTAGAGTACCTGGATGTGATACCACTTCCAGGCTCAGAGGCAATTCCTCCCCCACCATGATGATCAGCCAGCCCGGCAACTCTAGGTTCTATGCTTCTTGGAGGATCCCAGTCGAAGACCACTGAGAGAGGGTGGCAAGCTACTACAAAGGAAAGAATTTGTATCAAGGGCACCTTGTCCTGCAGGTTTGAGAAAGAGCTGCATCTATTATAGGTGCCCTTGGGAATGTCACCCTTCTTTGTTGCCCTAGGCCCAGATATTTGGTAACGTCTTCTATGCAAAACACAGAGAGAGGGTTAGTCCTTTGAAAGCTCTCCTTTCCCTTACAACAATATGTGAAGCTCAGCCGTGCCTTCAGCTAAGGGGCTTGAAGATGAGAGAAAAATGAAGATGAATCACACAAATGAGGGTTAAAGTCTGGAGAGCGGCAGCCCGAGGTCACTTGACAATCTGACTAGAAAGAAGAACACACCATTGATGTTCTCAATCAAGAATTTTTTAGAGCCTCAGTTTTCCTCTGCAGCACAACAGCCCCCCATTTTATCCCTTCATTTTCAGACGTATTTCCATCTTTCTTAATAGACATCATCTCAGGGTTTACCAGCAACTTTTCACACCATTTGCTGTTGATAAGTATGGAAGGAAAGATGAGCTGTTTGTACCAGTCTCTTGTCGGAGTGCCACCTCTGGGTTGTGAAATTCCTTGAGATTTAGGGGTGGGGGGAAGCTGGTGTCTGGGGAGGGACCTCAGTGGGGTATGACACCTAGGGCTGCCAGCTCCAACAACGTCTCACCCACAGCAATGCCCTTCCTAACATGGACACAGACTCCGGGACCAGGGCCTGCAACAAACCAAGATGCCAACTCTGGCCCCATATCCACTCAGGCAACACTATAACTGGACCTAACAACACCAGCCAATACCATCTCAGTTTCATTCATTTGTTCATTTTTCAGCATTATATATGGGATCAAATGTCAGCAATGCTCTTCCACTCAGTCATATTCAATGATGAACGGAGGTAGTGCATTGTCCTACTTCTGTGGACTTTGAATGGCCAACTCTTCCTATTGAACTGGTGTCTCTATGGCCTACTCTGCCTGTTGGCTGGGTCTAGCGTTTTCCTGCATGCATTGGATTCATATAGAGCTCACTTGTGGAAATTCTGTTTGTTTCTGTTTTGTTTATTATAGTTATAAGATTATTTAGGTAGCTAGACAGTCTAGGAGTTATATTATGTGTATATATTGGTGTGAACATTAATATATGATTATTTCTTGGAGCCAGCATGCTGTTATTTTGTATAGCAACCTCCAGGTTGTGGTTGGAGATCACCCACTATTACAACTAATCTCCAGCCGACAGCGATCAGTTCCTCTGGAGAAAATGGCCGCTTTGGCAATTGGACTCTATGGCATTGAAATCCCTCCCCTCTCCAAACCCCGCCCTCTTCAGGCTCCGCCGCCAAAGTCTCCAGGTATTTCCCAACCCAGAGCTGGCAACCCTAGCCATCACGTTGCAGCAAAGAATCGATGGACATAAATCCAATATTAAAAACTACAACACTCAAAACACCAGCGGGAGAACATTTTAATCTTTCAAGTCATTCTGTTGCTGATCTAAGAGCAGCAGTCCTCAAACAAAGAAACTTCAAGGGGAGATTACAATGCAAGATTGCTGAACTTGAGTTCACTCACAAGTCCAGAACAATGGATGCCCCCCGCCCCCAGGGCTGAGTAGGGACACAGGATTCTTATCTGACTAATTTTCTTCCCCCAAGTATTTCCCCTCTGCTGGAATCAAGGTGATTACAATATGCATGGTACTTTGGCATCCTGAGTTCCTTCTTTACAACACCCCTCCCACCTTCTGACTGGGATATAAAGGGATCTCCGAGATCTCCATTCTTACTTATATCTGACAAAGGGAGCTTTGCCTTATACCCCGAAAATCTTGCTGGTCTCTAAGGTTCCTCAGTGGAACAGACTTCCTCAGGAGGTGGTAAGTGCTCCTTCCCTGGAGGTTTTTAAGCAGAGGCTAGATGGCCATCTGTCAGCAGGGCTGATTCTACTACCGTAGGCAGATCATGAGAGGGAGGGCATCTTGGCCATCTTCCGGGCATGGAGTAGGGGTCACTGGGGGTGCGTGGGGGAGGTAGTTGTGAATTTCCTGCATTGGGCAGGGGGCTGGACTAGATGACCCTGGTGGTCCCTTCCAACTCTATGACTCTACGGTTCTAAAGTTCTACTGGACCCAAATCTAGGGTTACCAGGTCCCTCTTTGCCACCGGAGGGAGGTTTTGGGGGCAGACCCTGAGGAAAGCGGGGTTTGGGGAGGAGAGGGACTTTAATGCCATAGAGTCCAGTTGCAAAGGCAGCTATTTCCTCCAGGGGAACTGACCTCTGTCAGCTGGAGATCAGCTGTAACAGCGGAAGATCTCCAGCTAGTACCTGGAGATTGACAATCATACCCGAATCTAACCACAGAATCGCATATTGCTTTTCCTTTCCCTGGATGGGGGGGATAATTGAGCGTAGCCAGCTTCCAATCACTTTTTCACACATTATGATTGATAATTGGGCAGCTCTTTCCAGAGCAGGTGTGTCTTAGCATATTAATTGCTTTCATTCACACTCTCAGGAAGGTGTTAATTACGGCAGAGGAAGCCGGGGGGGGGGGGTCCCGTCACTCTGCCCCTGTCATTGGGCAGCTGAGAAGATGGCAGTGGGACAGCCGGGGGCCTGAGGTCCTTCCCCTCAGGGGCAGTCGGAAGAGACAGATGGAGAAATAGCTTTGGAGGGGGGGTTGCGAACGGTCACTGCAGAGAGAGCGAGAGCGCGCAGCCCGTCTTCGCACTCTGTGCGCCGAGCACACATCAACTTGACACTGAGGCCCAGGCATGTTCAAGCGCATGACACCCTCGTGCCCGTGGGACGCGAGAGGCGAACATCTTGTCTGCATGTGGCCGCTGCCGTATTTATATATCATATATAATATCATCGCCAAAGCCAAAGCTCCGGGGCGTTCACTCACCCACAAGGAGAAGGCGATGGAGATCCTTCTTGAAATCTTTCGCACCTTTTGTGGCTCATGCCATATGTTTGAGAGGGCCGTTTACGTCACTCCCGATCTCCGCCTGTGATCACGACACAGAATTGGAGAAACGAGGTTGCGTCGTTCAGTGGCTCAATGGTAGAGCATCTGCTTGGCATGCAGTGGTAGAGCATCTGCTTGGCATGCAGAAGGTCCCAGGTTCAATCCCCGGCATCTGCAGTTAGAGGGACTAGGCAAGTAAGAGATGCGAAAGACCTCAGCCTGAGACCCTGGAGAGCCGCTGCCGGTCTGAGTAGACAATACTGACTTTGATGGACCAAGGGTCTGATTCAGTATAAGGCAGCTTCATGTGTTCATGTGTTTATGTGACCCCGTTAGGATCTTGCTTGTACCTACCTACCAAGAATGTTGAAAGGGAAGTGCCAGTGTGGGGTAGTAATCAGAGTGTCAGACCAAAATCTGGGAGACTTTGGTTCACATCCCTACTCGGCCATGGACACTGGCTGGGTGATGGGGTTGCCAACTTCCTGGTAATAGCTGGAGATTTCCCACTATTACAACTGATCTCCAGCCGACAGAGATCACCTGGAGAAATATAGAGGAATATGCTTGTAAGTATTTTTCATACATATTTTTTATATATTTATTGTATAAATTATCTTTGTAAATTAATATAAACGAATTTTGGTATTTTTAAAATAATTTATTATTGCATAGGAAAGACTGATGAAGAATTCAAAGAATTTGAAACGGCCGTATCTTCCATGAAGCAAATCCTCCTTGAACATTCAATATTTACAAGAACTGTTTACTTACCTGTATGAAACCTATACAGAAGACTGATGTACATACAGTGAGAGACATTGCACTTCTGCATTGATATTCTTCTTGTCCACTACCATCCATGAGATGGGATGTATAGTTGGTGTATAAGATTTTTGTTTGTTGAGTCCAATTGTGTAATTGTTTATGCGTATTTGTCAAGACACAGTAGCTTATAAATATATTCTGCACCTTAAAGTATTTTCCGCCCCTGTACTAATTTCCTTATCTCCTGATACCAGTACAGTGGTGTCTATTTTCTCCCCACCCCAACTTCCTGGTAATAGCTGGAGATTTCCCACTATTACAACTGATCTCCAGCCGACAGAGATCACCTGGAGAAAATGGCCGCTTTGGCCATTGGACTCTATGGCATTGAAGTCCCTCCCCTCTCCAAACCCTGCCCTCCTCAGGCTCCACCCCAAAAACCTCCCTCCGGTAGCGAAGAGGGACCCGGCAACCCTAACAATGGTGGCACTACTGGTGGGCACAGCTGTGGCATTCCCATCTGCATGCACCTCCCAGCACCATTGGCAAAAGGGCAAATAGTCAGTGGGGAAGCAGGGAAAGGAAGGACATGCAGGCAGGTGGGGATGTGTGTGGGCTGGAAGAATGGTAGAAACAGGGGCCTGGTGATGGTCAGAGGATAGGGTTGCCAGGTCCCTCTTCACCACCAGTGGGAGGTTTTTGGGGTGCAGCCTGAGGAGGGCGGGGTTTGGGGAGGGGAGGGACTTGTCCTGTGTGTATCTCTTTTAAATGTTATTTAAAAGTAGAGTTGCCAACCTCCAGGTTCCGAGGGAGAAATTTGACACCACTGTACCAGTATCAACAGCTAAGGAAATTAGTACAGGAGCGAAAAGATACTTGAAGTGCAAAATATATTTATGAGCGACTGTGTCTAAACAAATACGCACAAACAATTATACACAAATCTTGACAAAAATATCATACATCAACAGTACATGCCATCTCAAGGACGGTAGTAAACAAGGAAAGTATATCTCTACAAGAGTGCAATGTCTCTCACTGTATGTACATCATTTTCTGTATAAGTATCATCCAGGTAAGTAACCAGTTTTGTAAATGTTATTGTACAGTTCAAGGAGGATTTACTTCAAGGAAGATTGCTTCAAGGAAGATACGGCCGTTTCAAATTCTTTAGATTCTTCTTCAGTCTTTCCTCTTCCTTCTCTTCCTTCTCTTTCCACTTTCTTCTCTTCTCACCAGATGACACACTGTTAACTGGCACAATGTCCAGGGGAAGTCGGCCAGGTCCGAATATAGAATTGTGAGTTCTTGCAGTCTGTTTATAGTTTAAACAGAAGGTATCCGTTACTTCTCCACCTTAATTTTGCTTCTTCTTTTTCCTATAAGATGTGGCTTTCCATATGCTGAAGCCCCACAATGCTTCCAGGGGCTTCTCCTGCTATTACAACTGCTCCCCAGCCGATAGAGATCAGTTCCCCTGGAGAAAATGGCCGCTTTGGCAATTGGACTCTATGGCACTGAAGCCCCTCCCCTCATCCCACCCTCCTCAGGCTCCGCCCCAAAAATCTCCAGGTATTTCCCAACCCGGAGCTGGCAACCCTATTTTAAAGGGGGGGGGGCTTTTGCAGGCGCTCAGCTGGCTCTTGGTAACCCTGCATCTTTGGGTTGCCAATTTTTGCTCCTGCTATCGCCTGTCTGTGCCTTCAAATCCCAATCAAGAAATAAAGGCAGTGTAGGGTCAGAATAAGTGGTGAGGAAAATTCCACTTAACAAACATTTATTTGTCAGGCTTTTGATAATAACATGGAAGTCAGCTACTCACTAAGTTCTCTCCTTCTCTCCCCCCACCCTGCCCACACATCACGTAGGATTGCCAGGTCTGGTTTGGGAAATACCTGGAGATTTGGGGTGTGGAGCCTGAGGAGGGCAGGGTTTGGAAGGGGAGGGGCTTCAATGGGGTCGTGGCTCAGTGAAGGGCTGTGGCTCAGTGGCAGAGCATCCGCTTGGTATGCAGAAGGTCCCAGGTTCAATCCCCAGCATCTCCAGTTAAAGGGACTAGGCGAGGAGGTGATATGAAAGACCCCTGCCTGAGACCCTGGAGAGCTGCTGCTGGTCTGAGTAGACAATACTGACTTTGATGGACCAAGGGTCTGATGATTCAGTAGAAGGCAGCTTTATGTGTTCATTTGGGTATAATGCCATAGAGTCCACCTTCCAAAGTGGCCATTTTCTCCAGGGGACCTGATCTCTATTGCCTGGAGATCAGCTGTGATAGCAGGAGATCTCCAGCCACCACCTGGAGATTGGCAATCCTAACATCATGAGAGCTAGAAACTTCCTCTTCTAAAATAAAATTTGAGCTCTCTAGGATTCCGTGGATGCTCTAAATATTGTGCTATGCCAACCCTCGCAATTTGTGCAACAAACACGGCAAAATACTAAACCCAGATTTCCTGCGCCACTGTTTTCATAAACTATGCCTGATGTAAACTTATTTATCATCCTGTTGCTGGGAGAAAGATTCCTTACAAAATCAG
The DNA here is from genome assembly GCF_029931775.1 of Euleptes europaea. NCBI lineage: Eukaryota > Metazoa > Chordata > Lepidosauria > Squamata > Sphaerodactylidae > Euleptes > Euleptes europaea. Next base: position 17,055,841 of record NC_079315.1, read on the forward strand.
TCTTGTCTCATCATCTTTCTTAGTAATGATGTTAGGCGCTCGACGCGGACATTTAATACAGCTCTTACTGGCAACATAAAAATGATTCACAAGTTTTGACAACGCAGTGCAAGAGGTTATAGCCAGACCGTTTCATATTGTTGCGGTAGGTCTGATTTTTTTGGTGATTCCTTTGGCATTTACAGAGAGATACAAAAGGAATTCTACGATGTGATAAGGTGGGGAGTAGGGTTGCCAACTGACCCTGGTTCAGTTTACTCCTGGCCCCCAGTGGCCCTCCACAGCAGTGGCCCAGCAGGAATGTTTCCAGTCAGTTAAAGGGCCAGCCCTCCCCAAAAAGAGGGTGAAATTTGGTGGAGGACTGGGGGTAGGGTTGCCAACCTCCAGGTATTAGCCGGAGATCTCCTGCTATTACAACTGATCTCCAGCCGATAGAGATCAGTTTCCCGGGAGAAAATGGCCACTTTGGCAACTGGACTCTAAGGCATTGAAGTCCCTCCCCTCCCCAAACCACTTGCTAGTTATGGCCTGGCAGCTCTGCTATCTATAGGGTTGCCAGGTTCCTCTTCACAACTGGTGGGAGGTTTTTGGGGTGGAACCTAGGGATGCCAACCTCCAGGAACTGGGGGAGAAACAGGTACCTCTATACTAATACCAAAGGTTAGGAAAATAGTATAGGAGCGAAGAACATTTACAAACAAGGTGCAATTTATATAAGCTACTGATATACCTATATACATACACTGTACAAACACAAGTAACCACATTATAACCAACACACAGTATGTACAAAATATACAGTCAAAGGGCAAAAAGTCTTTCAAAGGTCTCAGCAGAGTACCAAGTAAGTAATGAGTTCAAGTTCAATATTCAAGATGAATGAGAAGCCACAATCTTCAATAGGATCTATTGAAGATTGTGGCTTCTTATTCGTCTTGAATATTGAACTCATTACTTACTTGGTACTCTGCTGAGACCTTTGAAAGACTTTTTGCCCTTTGATTGTATATTTTGTACATACTGTGTGTTGGTTATAGTGTGGTTACTTGTGTTTGTACATTGTATGTATATAGGTATCTCAATAGCTTATATAAATTGCACCTTGTTTGTAAATGTTCTTCGCTCCTATACTATTAACCTCCAGGAACTAGCTGGAGATCTCCGGCTATTACAACTGATCTCCAACCGATAGAGATCAGTTCCCCTGGAGAAAATGGCCGCTTTGGCAAGTGGACTCTATGGCATTGGAGTCCCTCCCCAAACCCCGCCCTCCTCAGGCTCCGCCCCCAAACCCTCCCGCCAGTGGCGAAGAGGGACATGGCAACCCTAACCGGTGGATCCGTTTTATGCAGCCAAGCAGCCAAAGAGGTTTTTCCGTGAAAAGTCATGGGATAATAGCCGCTGTAAATCACAACTGTATAGACACTAAATATTTGAGCTGTCTGTACTGTGTGCAGTGGAGGAGTGAGATTGGACAGGGCGGGGGAAGAAATCTGTAAGAGCACTCTCTATTGAGCACAACGCACATACATATGTGTCCGCTCCCGGAGCAGAACTAAAGGAAGCAATAAAAACCAATATACCCAAATAGATTTGCAAGGTCAGATGGACTTCGAGCCAACAACCTCTGCAAAACAATGAATGGCATATCCCAAACTCGTTCACCCAGGCCATTTGCCAAGTGGATATGAAACCCATTCTGATAAATTACCTCAATTCTTTTTTAATTAAACGATAAAGCAGGGAACCGTACTGAAACATTGCTGACCGGCGCTTTTGCCTATAATTCTCACAATCGTGTCATTATTTAAAGTTGAAATGGAAACGAAAATGCAAACTGTCAAATGGGGTGGCATTCTGTGGGCCAATTTCCATAAATACTCTAGTGTGGTGGTTGATTCATTCACAATTTGGGCTCCAATGAAGCAGCTGCATAAGAGATGCCCGTAGGGTTTGCCAATAGAAGAAGAGGAAGAAGAAGAAGAGTTGGTTTTTATATGGCGACTATCTGTACCACTTAAGGGAGAATCAAACTGGTTTACAATCACCTTCCCTTCCCCACAACAGACACCCTGTGTGGTAGGTGGGGCTGAGAGAGCTCTAACAGAGCTGTGACTAGCCCAAGGTCACCCGGCTGGCTTCATGCGTAAGAGTGGGGAAACAAATTCAGTTCACTAGATTAGCCTCCGCCGCTCATGTGGAGGAGCGGGGAATCAAACCGGATTCTCCAGATCAGACTCTACTGCTCCAAACCACTGCTCTTATCCACTGCTCTTAACCACTTAACCGCAAACCACCACTCTTAACCACTACACCAAGCCAGCTCTCAATAGGGTTGCCAACTTCCAGGTACTAGCTGGAGATCTCCTGGGATTACAATTGATCTCCAACCAATCGAGATCAGTTCACCTGGAGAAAATGGCCGCTTTGGAACATGGATTCTATGGCATTGAAGTCCCTCCGCTCCCCCAAACCCCGCCCTCCTCAGGCTCTGCCCCCAAAATCTTCAGGTATTTCCCAACCTGGAGCTGGCGGCAACCCTAGTTGCCAATCTCCAACTGGGGCCTGCAGATCTCCTGGGATTACAACTGATCTCCATAAAATGAACCCTCATGAATGGAAGGAATTGAGCAAGGATTTGGGATCGGAAGGCCTATAGGATTTGTGTGGCTTGCTTCGCTGTTCTTAAAGATGATTGTGAGAGGAGGTGGGGAAGAAAAATTAGGTGGACGGCAAGGTGAGGTGGCAAAGAGGGCCAAGGAACACGTAGGCTCAAGTGTCAAATGTCTTGATCCAGTACTTCTGGTATTTTAGACTCTCCTGTACAACCATCAGAGGTGAAAGGAGAGGAAAAATATATTAATCTGAGTTCATCAGGAAGCCTTTTTTTTTTTTTTAAGATCCAAAACCCCATGCCATTTTCCCATTCTTTCTGGGATCCCCTCCAAGCCAAGAATCTCAAATTGATGCCGAATACAAAATTAGCTTAGAGTCAATTTACTTTACGGGAAAATCTCTGAAGAAACATAGTTACATATTGACATTGCCTTCCATTTGCAGCTTATAATGTAGTAATTTAGATGGGAATTAAATTACAGGCCCATCTCGAGAAGGCTGCCAACTCGAGTAGAGTGCTCATTGCAAAAATGAAGTTTGAAAGACCCCACCGGGCACTGCGGGCACGCACTCCCACCCATGTAAACAATTTCTGTCGAGCAAGGAAAAGGCAGGAATGCATTCTCTCCTCTCCAAATAATAAAGCCAGTATTGAGGCTACAGGCTGGCCTTTTCTAACCAGTTTAGCTTTAGAACCTTCAGCCTAGATAGCTAGGGATGCCAACCTCCAGGTACTAGCTGGAGATCTCCTGCTCTTACAACTGATCTCCAGGCGATAGAGATCAGTTCACCTGGAGAAAATGGGTGCTTTGGCAACTGGACTCTATGGCATTGAAGTTCCTCCCCAAACCCTGCCCTCCTGAGGCTCCGGTGGGTTGCCAGGTCCCTCTTCGCTACCGGTAGGGCAGAGCCTGAGGAGGACAGGGTTTGGGGAGGGAAGGGACTTCAATGACACAGAGTCCAATTGCTAAAGTGGCCATTTTCTCCAGGTGAACTGATCTCTATTGGCTGGAGACCACTTGTAATAGCAGATCTCCAGCTAGCTCCTGGAGGTTGGCAACCCTAGGTTCCACCCCGAAAACCTCCCGCCGGTTGTGAAGAGGAACCTGGCAACCCTAGAGATAGCAGAGCTGCCAGGCCATAACTAGCAAGTAGTGGGAGCTTTGGGGGCAGGGACAGGGGAATGTGATGGGGAAAACCCAGAAGTGATGATAGGTAGCTCTACAAATTGCCAGAAACTCCATGGTAAACACTAGAGTAAACTTTCTGGTGATTCCTAGAGCTCAAGGTTGGGAAATACCTGAAGATTTTGAAGGTGGAGCCTGGGGATGGGGGTTTTTGGGGAAGGGTAACCTCAGCAGTGTCTAATGCCCTAGACGCCACCCTTCAAAGCAGCCATTTTCTCCAGGAGAACTGATCTCCGTCACTTGGAGAACAGTTGTAATAGAAGGAGATCTCCAGCTGCCGACTGGAGGTTGGCAACACTAACTCAGAGGCCCCCACTATGGTGGGAGGTCGGCAGCCCTGCTAAATAGGGTTGCCAGCTTCCAGGTGGAGCCTAGAATTCTCCCAAAATTACAACCAATCTCCACCCTACTGAGTTCCCCTGGAGCAAATATCTTTGGTGGTAGGGTTGCCAACCTCCAGGTACTAGCTGGAGATCTCCAGCTATTACAGCTATCTCCTGCTATTGCAACTGATCTCCAGCTGATAGAGATCAGTTCACCCGGAGAAAATGGCCGCTTTGCCAATTGGACTCTATGGCATTGAAGTCCCTCCCCAAACCCCGTCCTCCTCAGGCTCCACCCAAAAAAAAATTTCACCAGTGGCGAAGAGGGAGCTGGCAACCCTATTCAGAGGGGAGACTCAATGGCATTACATCAATGCTGAACTCCCTCCCCAATCTCTATCCTTTCTTGGAAACATCTTCAAATCTCCAGGAACTCAAGTTTCTCATTTCTGTTGTTTCAGCCCCCAAATCTCCATTTTGGTTTCTCCTTTAAGCTAATCCAAATCATATTTATTAAGGCACCATTTTCCATTTCCTCACATTGTGTCTTTTTTCCTGTAAATGTTACATGAAGCTAATGTGCTTAAATTACAGGAGTGTAGCTAAAATGAGCTCAACAGTGGAACCAGTTATCAGGGAAGGGGCTTTTCTTTGCTTGAGGTCTTCAAGCAGTCTGACTCTAGGACTTTTTAGGTTTTTCAGCTTTATTTGTGCATCAATAAATCAGCATGATACATTATACATATATACATGTGGACAAAGGTTGCCTAAAAATACCATAAATAAATAAATAGCATATGAATAGCATACCCAAAAAAATGCACAATGTGCATACATAATAGTATTCAATCCATAAAACCAATGGTTGCAAGCAAAATAATGGAAGCCGTTGGCAAATATATAAAGAAGTATAAGCAGAAACAGAACAGAGAATGTTAATCTCCTTCAATGTCATGAACTTCACTGGCCATGCTACCTTTCTGTTCATTCATACTTATTGATGTTCATCTGACTGACAGTGCGGTATAGTGGTTAAAGTGTCAGACTAGGATCTGGGAAATCCAAGTTCAAATCCCCACTCGTGTCGTGGAAGCTTGCTGTGTGACCTTGGGCCAGTCACATTCTCTCAGGCCATTTATGCAGGGTCAATTTTGATGCTCGCTCAAAGCTCTTTTTAAAAATGTGAACTTTTTAAATGCCAATACATGGTCTCGACGCAAAAGGGGAAATTCCACCCCCGCACACACACTCGCCTGCTCCTTCGTTCCTTCCATTAGCCACTGCCATTTGTATAGCTAACACGTGGCTGTGATTTTGCATGCTTCCTTGAGGGGATTCTTCAAGATGGGGAGGAGCAAACACAAAAGGTCGTGTTAAAGAGGCTCTTAAGAAATGTGAAGCAGGTATGCGCCGGCTTCGAGTCACTTCCTGAATGATGGTTCAGCGTGAAAAACTCAAAAAAACATGCCGGGCACTTCAGCCTGGAATGCGCTGCTAATTACCAAGCATAAATGGCCTCAGTTTAAACTACCTCATATAGGGTTGTCAACTCCTGCTTGGAAAATACCTCGAGATTTAGGGGAGGAACCTGAGGAAGTACAGTTGCCAGGTTCCCTCTTGCCGCCGGTGGGAGTTTCAGCGGGGAGGGGCGATTCGCAAGCTCGCAGTGAGCAATAATGTCCCTTCCGGGATAAACCCAGAAGTGACGGAGATGCTCTAGTACACTGGTTCCCAACCGGGGTCCATGGACCCCCAGGGGTCCACGAGAACTAAATTAAGGTCTGCGAAACAAAGTTATAAACCCATAATAAATTAATATTTTCAATTAAAAGTTCTCTATTATAAAAATATATTCAAATATTATTCTAAGTTTAATGTTTAACAGTTATGATTAAAGTTTATTTTCAAATTCTCGGAATTTTTATTTTGAACCTTGGGGTCCCTGCACCGAACAAAAAAGTCCTAGTGGTCCCTGGACAAAAAAAGGTTGGGAACCACTGCTCTAGTATGTCCCTCCCAAAAAACTCTATGGCAACCATAGAGTTTTTTGAGGGGCATGCTAGAGCGTCCTTGTCGCTTCCTGGTTTATCCCGAAAGGGACATTATTGTGCTGTGCTCCATTACATGTGCATGCTGATCATCCCCCACCCCCCTTTAGCTGGCCTGCTTCCCCCGCCAGCCAGCTGAGGGGCGGCAGGCAGGCCTGTTAATTATGGGAAACTGTGAAAGGCAGGATATAAATATATAAAGTTTCTTAAAGTTTTAAAAGGTTTTAAAAAAAGATATAGCCTGATTGGCTACCAAAACTATATAGCAGGCCTGTCCGACAGGGCTTGGGCTCCCAGACTGTATCTGTTCACCAGCTTTCCTTTTTGCCCTGATTCCTAGACAGCCACATGGTGTTTGCTTGACCCAGCTGACCTCTCTGCCTGGTTTTCTGGGACCCCCTGGTTCTTCTCATCTGTTCCTTTGTCCATATGCTCAAGCTGACCCTATTTTTAACCCATTAGAATCATAAGAGTTGGAAGAGGCCATACAGGCCTTCTATTCCAGCCCCCTGCACAATGCAGGATCAGCCTAAAGCTTCCCTGACAAGTGTTCCTCCAGCTGCTGCTTGAAGACTGCCAGAGAGGGGGAGCTCGCCACCTCCGTAGGCAGCCAATTCCACTGCTGAACTACTCTCACCGTAAAAAAAAATCCTAATGTCTAGTCACCTTCCCACCTGTAATTTGTACCCATGATTGCAAGTCATATCCTCTGCTCCCAACAGGAACACCTCCTTGCCCTCCTCTGAGTGACAGCCCTTCAAATACTTAAAGAGAGCTATCATGTCCCCCCTCAGCTTCCTCTTCTCCAGACTGAACATTTCCAATTCCCTCACCCTTTCCTCATAGGGCTTGGTCTCCAGGCCCCTGACCATCCACTGTACCCACTCCATTCTGTCCACATGTTCAATCGGCTTGGATAGGAGGAAGGCGGATTAGCATCTACCACTCATGTGGAGGAGTGGTAGGGTTGCCAGGTCCCTCTTTGCCCTCTTTGTTTGGGGGGTGGAGCCTGATGAGGGCGGGGTTTGGGAAGGGGACTTCAATGCCATAGAGTCCAGTGGCCAAAGCAGCCATTTTCTCCAGGTGAACTGTTCTCTATCGGCCAAAGACCAGTTGTAATAGCAGGAGATCTCCAGGTACCACCTGGAGGTTGGCAACCCTAAGGAGTGGGGAATCAAACCCGGTTCTCCAGATCAGACTCCACCTCTCCATACCACCACTCTTAACCACTACACCATGCTAGAACTTCCTTGGACCTTTAGTTGTGGAGTGCATCTCAAGCAGAATCCAGCTCTATCAAACTTTGGAATGGAACTGAATTTGTTCTCCCCAAGACTGACCATTGATGATGGCTATTCGACAACTTTTCTCAGTCTCAGTGGATGTTTAGTATTCACCATCAGCATTTAACGTCCTGTTACTTTATAACAGCACTCAGTATTTGACAATATCTGACAGGTTACAGTCAGCGCATGATATTAAAGGACAGCCAAAATATAGCTGCAAGTGTCTGACAGTTGACTGCTGGCAGAATTAAGTAGGACATTTCCCCCTGAAGAAGTCAACAACTGGATAATTTACCATTTTAATGTCAAATTTCGCTTCTCTAATTCTGTGGGACGTTGGCGTCCATTTCCTATATTAGAACTTGCATCAAGGAGTTTGAAAATCTGTCATGTTAGTATAATTTCATTTCATTTCTAGAAAAAAATATTACTCAGGGATGGACAGGCCAAAATCAAGTAATATGTGTATGAAGGGAGCTCAGATTAAGAATGGCTCCATTAACTGATGGTTTGGATAAATAAATGGGAGCCTTGTTATCTCTCTAACACAAGCCTTTGGTGGCCGGCCTTTCCTTGCTTATAAATAGCCCCTGACCTAAATGACCCACCAAAGGTGTTCCCTGGCCACATTTGAAGGTGGAGCTGGGGAGGACAAGGAATTCAGCGGGGTGCAATGCCTAAGAAGAAGAGGAGGAGGAGGAGGAGTTGGTTTTTATATGCTGACTTTCTCTACCTTTTTTTTTTATGCTGACTTTTTTTTATATGCTGACTTTCTCTACCTTTTGATACCCTTAAGCGTTTGTTCACCTCTGAACCAGTTTTAAAACATCCTGATCCTGATCGTATGTTTATAGTACAAGTAGATGCTTCGGATGTAGCCATGGGAGGTGCCCTTCTGCAGCAGGGCAATGATGGTCTGCTTTACCCCTGCGCTTATTTTTCTAAAATGTTTGCGCACTCCCAACTCAACTGGCCCATTTGGGAAAAAGAAGCAGCCGCCGTCTACCATGCTCTGACTACATGGCGACAATTCCTTAAGGGTTCCCGGGTCCCCTTTGAAGTCTGGACAGATCACAAAAATCTGGAGGCACTAACTGGGACCCATAAACTGTCCGCGAAGCAACTTCGTTGGGCTGACTTCTTTTCCCAATTCCGTTTTGTATTCAAACATATCCAGGGCAAGCAAAACGTACTGGCGGACGCTCTCTCCAGGCTCCCCCAGTATCCTACCAAAGTTGACCGTCCCACGGTCTCCTTATTCACCCCAGCGCAAAGAAGTCTCTTGCCCACCCTCGCCGTCCAGACCAGATCACAGACCCTACGACAGCCCTGCACTGGGGGGGGGGATGTCCAGAACTCAAACCTGACTCCCTCGCCCTCCACAGCCACCACCGCCGGTGCCCGTACGTGCGGACGTGCCACCTCCAATTGCTCCTCTGATTCCACAACCAGCCTCATCCACCTCACCAAGTAAGATGGACCTGTCTGATTCCTTCCTGGACTCACTCCGTGCCCTTTGCCAGGCTGAACTCTCCGCTCACACCCTCCCTCCCTCCCTTCTGGAATGTGGCGGTTGCTGGTACAAAGACTCTAAACTATACGTGCCCAAGGACTTGCGGAAGGAAGTGTTAAAATTAGCCCATGGAGCTAAAACAGCAGGGCACTTTGGATTCTTGAAAACTCTTCACTTGTTGCGTAGGCAATTCTGGTGGGCGGGCATGCGCACGGACGAGGACTCCTTCGTTCGCGGCTGCCCAACTTGTGCCACTGTCAAACGTTCTCAAGGGAAACCCCCCGGACTCTTGCAACCCTTAGAAATCCCCTCCAGACCCTGGGAAGTCATTGCAATGGATTTTATGACTGACCTCCCTCTTAGTGAGGGTAAAACTGTTCTATGGGTTGTTATGGACCTTTTCTCCAAACAGGTGCACCTCATCCCGTGCGCAGGTATTCCCTCTGCCCCAAAGCTGGTCCGCCTCTTTGTGTCACATGTCTTCCATCTACATTCCTTCCCGCGGAAGATAGTGAGCGACAGGGGGGGGGCACCTATGTGGCCAAATTTTGGAAAGCTTTCCTTAAATTGGTGGGAGTGGAGCAGGATCTCTCTAGTGCATTCCATCCCCAGACTGATGGGCAAACTGAACGTGTCAATGCTGTGTTAGAATGTTACCTTCATTGTTATGTCAATTATCACCAAGATAATTGGGTTGAACTGTTGCCTTTTGCTGAATATGCCTACAACAATGCTGTTCACCAATCCACAGGGTTTAGTCCATTTCAAGCTGTATATGGTCAAGACTTTGGTCCTATCGAACAGCTAAATATTTCCAGGGGGGAGGGCAATGGAGATGTAGCTACATGGGTAGAGGCAATTCATACCACCTGGCCCTGGCTGATAAAGAATTTGGAACGAGCCAAATGTAAATACAAGGCTCAAGCTGACAAACATCGATCTCCTAGCCAGGACTATAAAGTGGGGGACTTGGCCTACCTGTCTACCAAGAACCTTCGTTCCACCCGTCCTTGTGACAAACTAAGTGCCAAATATGTGGGACCTTATCCCGTGTCTCGTATCATCAACCCCGTGACAGTGGAACTCACTCTGCCAAAGGCACTCAAACGTATCCATCCAGTTTTCCATGTAAGCCTTTTGAAACCGCACACTCCCTCCCCGGAGTGGCATCCCGACCCGCTTCCTGAGCAACCGGTGATGGTGGGGGGGGGGGGAAGGAGCATTTCGAGGTTGCTAAAATCCTGGACTCTCGCATTCGCCACGGCTCCCTCCAGTATCTTGTTCGGTGGAAGCACTTCCCTCCTGGGTACGCGCCTGCGACGTCGCCGCCCCTCGGCTAGTGCGAACCTTCCACTCCACCTACCCCCAGAAGCCAGCCCCCTTTCGGGAGGGGGCCCTAAGGGGAGAAGGATGTCAGGAGCGGGCCTGTTCGGCTCCTCGGCTCCTCGGAGGTGTTATGACTTTCTCGCGGCTTCTCGCAGCTGCCTCGCTTTGTTGTTCTAACGGACACTTTATCTCGTGCATTCCTCTCCTGTGGGAAACTGAGTTACTATGCCAACCTGCCATATCAGCTATGCTAATATATATTACTGATTCGCGCCAGCCAGCCATTCTTGGCTAAGTTAGTTTGCAAGCACTGTTAACCCGTTTGATTTTCCAATAAAGTCAACTTGCCTTAGGACTACCTGTCTGGGTTGTTGCTTTTGGGGATTCTTCGGGCCAAGGGCTTAGACAGGCTTCCTCGGGAGGTGGTAAGCGCTCCTTCCCTGGAGGTTTTTAAGGTTAGATGGCCATTTGTCAGCAATGCTGATTCTATTACCTTAGGCAGATGATGAGAGGGAAGGCATCTTGGCCATCTTCTGGTCACTGGAGGTGTTGGGGGGAGGTAGTTGTGAATGTCCTGCATTGTGCAGAGGGTTGGACTAGATGACCCTGGTGGTCCCTTCCAACTCTATGATTCTGTGAATGGCAAAAAGCAGAAATGCTCTGTTTGGAGGAACATCATCACAGTATTCAGACTGGATAATGTTCCTGTTGATCACATATCTTATTCATCACCTTCTCCTCTTGCTGCCCTTCCCATTCTTCAGGAAACTAAAAGCAGACAGCAAGCTGCCAGAATAGCAAACCCATCCAGATATTGCCTATAGTTAACAAACGTCATTTTTGTTTGCTTGTTTTGAAACTGTATATCCCATTCCTGGGCTCATCTGGTTAACTGGATTTGTTTCCCCACTCCTACACATGATGCCAGCTGGTTGACCCTGGGCAAGTTATAGCTCTCTTAGCCCCACCTACCTCACCAGGAATCTATTGTGGGGAGGGGAAGGGAAGGTGATTGTAAGCCAGTTTGAGTCTCCCTTAAGTGGTAGAGAAAGTCGGCATATAAAAACCAACTCTTCTTCTTCTCCTTCTACCCATTGTCACTCCCAGATTGTACCTGGAATCGACATACTGGCTCAAAGGACGCCGATGGGTTTTTAAAATATTTTTCTCCCACTACTGATCAGAGCGGAGGCAGGCCCCAGAGGTGAACAGCAGGACAACCCTGTACTGCTACCACCGACTGACAGCTGGCTAGCATACTACCATGCTACTCCTGAGGCGTGTGTGGATTAATCCTGATTGGCAAAAGACGCCATTGCAGGAATCTTGCAGACATCCAGCTCAGATACATCATGCCTTCATAGATTTCATGGAAAGGATTGCCTCAAAAAATGGACTTTTTGCAAACTGAGTTGGGCGGGGGACCTGGACACAAAGCAGTGAGTGTTAGGATAAAGATTAGGATAAGGATAGATGGCACTGTTTAGAATGTTGCGCGGAATATACATGTCACAAGATGGGTCCAGTATTTCTGCATGATGCACTTTCGATTTTGCATTTGAAGATCAGAGTTTGATTTTGTTACCAGGAAAGAGTTTACATGGGGAGAGAGAAACAATTTGAAGCAACGTCTGTTTTATCTCAGCAGGACTGGTTTATCATAATGTTTGCAATTTGCTGAGTAACGTCTCTTTCATATGCTCTGGGGCTATTTGCAGCTGATCAAAATGTCTCAGAGAAGATTTGCAAAACCGGCACCGCTGTGCAGACGCAAAAGAAATATTGTTTATATGGAACTAGATTTTAATGAAACTCTAAAATGTTATCATAATCCCCAGCAGACGAATCTTGACATAAATTTGGCATTTGAAAGATCATGCTTCTTAGATACAAAAAAAGGGGCATTTAAAATAGAACAAATGATTCTAATATACTAGAGATGTATGGTGAAGGATTCAAAGAATACTGCGGTGACTTTGTCATTCCCTTTTTCTGATCGCAGCCCTCCCACCCCCTAAAGGTAAAGGTCCATGTGCAAGCACCGGGTCATTCCTGACCCATGGGGTGATGTCACATCCCGACATTTCCTAGGCAGACCTTGTTTATGGGGTGGTTTGCCAGTGCCTTCCCCAGTCGTCTTCCCTTTACCCCCAGTACGCTGGGTACTCATTTTACCGACCTCGGAAGGATGGAAGGCTGAGTCAACCTTGAGCCAGCTACCTGAAACCAACTTCAGTCGGGATCGAACTCAGGTCGTGAGTTACCACTCTGCCCCCAACCAAGTGAAAATCTACTGAGTGTCGGGGGGGTCCTCCAAAGCAGCACACCATGAAACATAAGAGCATTCTACTGAAAGGAGGTATTGGCTGCCTTACTACATCATCCCCACCTATTCACATAAGTGAGATTCACATTAAAAATTAGCCTGTCTCAATCCCAGGTTGCTTCCTTATGTAGGCTTGCCAACCTCCAGGTACTAGCTGGAGATCTCCTGCTATTACAACTAATCTCCTGCTAATAGAGATCAGTTCACCTAGAGAAGATGGCCATTTGGCAACTGGACTCTATGGCACTGAAATCCCTCCCCTCCCCAAACCCTGCCCTCCTCAGGCTCTGCCTCAAAAACCTCCCACCAGTGGTGAAGGGGGACCTGGCAACCCTATCCATGGTTGCAATTTCAGCCTGCATTTGGAGCAGACCAGCAATCAAATTCCTGTCTGGTGTAGGGGCTAGAGTATCAGGCTAGGACCAGGGAGACGGGGTGTGTGTGTTGGATCATACCTATTGCTGCACTCTCACAGTCACTCGCAACTAGATTTTCCTTTGGGGATAAGGCAATCCAGGAAGTGAATTAGCTCAATGATAGCACAATGGCCAGCATGGCATGGATGCAGCCCCAGCTTCATCCTCTGGCATGGAAGCTCCCTGGGTGACCTGGGACCGGTCACTCTCTCTCAGCCTAAACTACCTCACAGGGTTGTTGAGAGGACAACATGGAAATGTGAGAACAATCCTTTCCCCCTTAGCTCTTTGGAATAACAGTGGGGAGAAATAGATTGACATCTAGCCCCCTTGCGAAAGATTGACCAGAAGGCGTTTACTCATCTAGTCTTTTCCGATCATTTGTCCCCGTCCCCGCCCCCGTTATATCCCACCATTCCTTCAACAAGCGAATTTCTCCAACAAACATGCAAAAATCAGTTGGACCAGAAAGGAGACTAACACATCCCTTAAGAGTTGTGGCTCATACAGGAATCCCACCTCACCCTCTTAAATATAGGGGATTAGGGGGGAAACAATCCAGTTTTCCCCCATTCAAGTGTTCAATACTGATTTGAGAAATACTGTAACTGTCATTCGGTGGACAAGAAAGGGTGCTTTTTCTAAATGTTCTCAGTCGCTTCTGCTCACTTTCCCAAGCAATGTCCTTTGACTCCATACCCTCTGGAATCTCAGCACTTCTGCTGACCTTAAACCAATTAAATTTTGTTTTGCCCCCTTGAGCAATTCTGTAGTCACAGCAGGAACAATTATTGAGCAGCAAGGGGGACAGAACATATTTTTCTTTGCTTGTTGGCTAAAATTCCACTTAATAACAAAAATAAAGCAACCTCATTGAAGAGGACAACCTCCTTGCCTTCTGCGTCTCCTGACAGCGGCTTGCCAGGACTTCAAAGGGGATCAGTAATGTCTGTTGAAGTATTACGAAAAAGAGTTGTGACAATTACAGCCTGCTATTCTGTGATATTCAGGTGAGTTTTCCATTTTCTTCCCCTAAAAAAAATATATTGGCTCAAGCTTTCATTGTTCCTGAAAAAGGTGACTTAGTGGAGCAATCCTAAGCAGAGGGTACTTTTAAGTCCACTGAAGTGGGCTTAGAATGATGTAACTCTGCTTAGGATAGAACAGCAAGATCTGAGTCTGATAGAACTTAAAGACCAACTAAATATTTCAGGATATAAGATTTTGAGAGTCAACGGTCCCAACCTAGTGGCTAATAGGCAACAAAGGTTAATAGGCAATGGAGCCAGGGTGGTGTAGTGGTTAGGAGTGGTGGTTTGGAGTGGTGGAGTCTGATCTGGAGAAATGTGTTTTGATTCCCCACTCCTCCACATGAGCGGCAGAGGCTAATCTGGTGAACTGGATTTGGTTCCCCACTACGCACGAAGCCAGCTGGATGACCTTGGGCTAGTCACACACTCTCTGCCCCACCTACCTCACAGGATGTCTGTTGTGGGGAGGGGAAGGGAAGGTGGTTGTAAGCCAGTTTGATTCTCCCTTAAATGGTAGAGAAAGTCACCATATAAAAACCAACTCTTCTTCTTCTTCTTCTTCTTCTTCTTCTTCTTCTTCTTCTTCTGTTACAAGTAGGAATGGAGATCCCTGAGCCCTTATATCCCAGTCAGCAGGTGGGAGGGGTGTTGCAAAGAAAGAACTCAGGATGCAAAGGTACCATGCAAACGTGTCCAGTCTTTTGCATTTGGTAAGAAAGATAATATCAGTTTGTACCTGTGCACGTTTTTTCGTGAGGTTGGTGGATTTCCACTCCATGCGGCTGAAAGTGGGGTTTTCAATGAAACCGCCTGAAACGATCTGCTTAGGACAGCACCACATGGCAATGATGAATCCTGCTGTGTTTGATCTGAGTTTGAAAATTAATGAGGTAGCAATTAAAGACTGTAACATTGTTTTCACTTTTGTATTGTATTGTTCAAAGGGATGTTATGTGCCTCCACTGGAAAATGTAGCACACTTCTAGAACACCGTCACTCGTGTGAATTTGTGTATACGATCTGCATTCACACACACATCTCAGAGTTCTTTGCCATTTAGGTGTTCTTGTGAATTCATCACCATTCATCAGCTCACGCCAGTGTTGGAGCAACATCTGAGTGGCTTAGGAGCTCTCCTAGGTCCTGAAGAACTCAATCTGTCTTTGCTATCTGAATCGCACTCTCTGTGTAAACTGACATATGTTGTTTGACTCCAGTAACCCATGTTGGATGGTTCCTCATCTATCGTTGTTCTGCACACCGTAGGCTCTCAGCCTAACTAGTACAGGACACAGGGGAGCAGGCATTTTGTAAGAAATTTAAACCTTCATAAAATAAAAGTGCCAAGCACTTGTCAATCATCCCTATGCTGTTGCGCTCATTAGCTGGAAGCTGGAAGCTAGGAGATGGTTTACTTCTTACTGAACGACGAGTTAGAATGATGTTTGCATATTTACCATATAGCCTCATAAGTAAAAAGGCAAAAAAACCTACTTGACATGGTAATAAAAATAAAAACAAAAGCTAAAAATTCAAGGCAGAAATAACCCTGAGGAATCCAAACCTCCATCTTCCTCCAGTTGCCCTATGGCTATGGCTGTAACACTGCCTTGTATAGCCTCTGGTCAACCCCCTCCCCCCCCCCATACACACACACAGATAGGCTATTTTGGAATATCTTGTTGCATTTTTTAAAAGATTCTAACTTTGGTGAGAGCAATCTATAATGAAGGACATTGTCCGTGGCTATTAGTTAACATTCAGAAAGTTACAAATGGTTTGCAATGTATAGGATGCTGGAGAGGACACTGACTCCTCTGGAGCTGTGAAATATTGGATCTCTAGAAAGCTAATTTGCAGGACTCCCATTAATTTCAAGGATTTCTCTGAAGTTAATGAGGAAGCCAATAGCTACCGAGAGCAGCCCCAGGTACTGGCCATTAGGTGGAAGGAATACAGAGCATGATTGCTGAATTTCAGCACAGGAGAAGCATTCCTGTTCATTTTGAGAGCACCTGGAATGAAGGCGAGAAATCAATTGCATCGCAGAGGAGAAATCTTAGGATTAATTTATGCATCATTTCCTTTTTTCCTGGAAGTGATGGAGAGGGCTACAATGAAATGGATGTTTGGGGAGTGATTGTCTGAGTAATCCAAAAATACATATAATATATAAAGTTATGGGACCTCATAATCTGTTCTGAAGTATGCACAGATTTTGTTTTTCTGTTTGCAGCTTTTCTGTTTTCCGTTTGATTATTGTGCGGGGATTGCGAGTTCTGCGCCTCTTCCTTCTGAAGTTAGATTGATGGTTGAACATGGACAAAAGTGGTTTCTATAGAATCTGCTTTGTGAGGGTAGAACTATTTGTAGGATTGCCAACTCCAAGCTGGGAAATACCTGAAAAGGGCAGGGTTTGTGGAGGGGAGGGGCATCAATGAGGTATAATGCCATAGAGTCCACCTTCCAAAGCGGCGGTTTTCTCCAAGTGAACTGATCTCTGTGGCCTGGAGATCAGTTGTAATCCCAGGAGATCTCCAGCTATCACCTAGAGGTTGCCAACCCAAACTATATGTTACAGGAGATGCTTCTGAAAAAACCACACACCCCTTGTTTTATCTCCTTTCCTACCACTGTTTATGAGTCTCAGGGTTGTAGTCCTAGAATATGAGATTCTCCAAGTCCTTTCAGTCCATCCAGTCCAACCCTTTGGTCAATGCAGGAAATCCAAAGCTAGTTCATCCCTTACAGATGGTCGTCCAGCAACCAGTGAGGGAGAGCTAGCCACTCCCTAGACAACTGGTTCAATTATTGAACTTCTGTCATCTTTAGGAAGTCAACCGATATTGAACACTTCAGCATTAGCAATAGATCATAAACCCATTAAATCTTGCCCCCCTGGTGTAGCAAGAGAATCACAGTCTCCTCTGTGGTAACCTCTGAAGAGTGAAACCATGTCTCTCTCTTCAGGCTAACCGTATCCACTTCTCTGAACCTTTTCTTATACATCTTTTTTTTCTAACCTTCCCCCTCCCCTAGCTATTTTTGTTGCTGTCCTCTAAACCAGGTTCAATTTCTTTAACTCTTGCTTGGAGTGTGCTGCGTGGAACTGAACATGGTACTATTCGTTCTCAAGAGAGTGCTTCTTCCATTTTGTGATGTCATGTAAGCTCTAGTCCTGCGGCCCCCTTAAACAGACTTCAGCAGACAACCAATCCACAAAAGCAGTTTTATTGGGTAGAATCGACAGGTTTCAGAAGCCATATTCAAAAGGACACTAGTAAGGGTCAAAGGCAAGGTACACAGCATATATGGAAGAGCAAAAGGAGATAACCGGTTACCCATGCAACCACCCCCCCTCCAAGAGGCAGGAAGGAGTACTTGGCGATTCCCACAGTACGGGAACCTATGAAGACTAAACACGGGGCATTGACTGGCCTTGGACAGAATAGCACAACAGCACCTGGAAGCAGCACAATCACGCTCCCGCATACCATCCTCATGGCCTGCTCCTGACATGTCATCATAGTGTGCATTTCTTCGCCTCCAGCAGCTGCTGCCAATGATGCAGAGTGTGGGGGGCGGGATAGGAAAACACAGAACATGGTGATGTCATGGCATCAATAAATATTTCTAAATGTTGCTGAGAAGAGGAGGAAGACTTTGCACTTGCTTTCATGTCTTCCTGCTTTTATGGAAACCCACCATACTCATAAGAACATAGTAATAGGAGGAGGAGGAGGAGGAGGAGGAGAAGGAGGAGGAGGAGGAGGAGAAGAAGAAGAAGAAGAAGAAGAAGAAGAAGAGCTGGTTTTTATATGCCAACTTTATCACTTAAGGGAGAATCAAATCAGCTTACAATCACCTTCCCTTCCCCTCCCCACAACAGACACCCTGTGAGGTAGGTGGGACTGAGAGAGCTCTAAGAGAGCCGTGACTAGCCCAAGGTCACCCAGCAGGCTTCATGTGTAGGAATGGGGAAACTAACCCGGTTCACCAGATTAGCCTCCACTGCTCATGTGGAGGAGTGGGGCATCAAACCCGTTTCTCCAGATCAGAGTTCACTGCTCCAAACCACTGCTCTTAACCACGACACCACACTGGTTCTCACATAAGAAAGGCCATGCTGGATCAGACCAAGTCCTTGGGAACTTCCCCCTCCCAACCAGCCAAGTTGTTTCTGTTCTGTCAGACTTATGAAGTCTGACAGATAATAAATGCATGGCCGCAGGAGGATTCATATGAGGAATGGCTGGAAAATAGAATGAGGGAGAGAGAAGGCACAGCAGGTGAGGACTATCTGACAGCTAGCTTGCCCAGCCCAGCCTGTGGATTGGCTTAAGCAGCAGGAGGAGAAGCAATTCTAATTATCTGAGGTGTCCTCTGGTGCCTTATTTACTGCTTCTTACTCAGACCTTGCATCCCCTGAATGCAGAATGATTAATTTGTTTGTAGTCTCTCTATCAGGGCTCATCACTGAGCGATCTGAGTACTCGACAAAGGTTGATGGATTTATCTCTTCAGATCCTCCTGGAAGCTTTATTATCCTGCTTCAAAGTGTTGTGATTAAGGTCAAAAGACTCTAGTAGGGTGTGTGGACTGACGGCCTTTCCTCGCAGTTGGGTAAAGTAGGCGCCTGGCGTTTTCCTGGGAGTCACTTCCACAAATTCCAGTCCAGCCAGAGGAGTGAAATATGGAGATCTAAGGTGGTGAGATGCAGTGGTATTTGATCACGGGCTAGGATCCTCTGATGGGTCATGGTATAGGCTAGGGTTGCAACTGGTGGGAGGTTTTGGGGCGGAGCCTGAGGAGGGCAGGGTTTGGGGAGGGGAGGGATTTCAATGCCAAAGAGTCCAATTGCCCAAGTGGCCATTTTTCTCCAGGGGAACTGATCTCTATCGGCTGGAGATCAGTTGAAATAGCAGGAGATCTCCAGCTACTACCTGGTGGTTGGCAACCCTAGTATAGGCTGCCAACCCCCAGGGTGAAGGCTGGTGGTCTCTGGGAATTAAAAATGTCCTCCAGACTACAGAGATCAGTTCCCTTGTAGAAAATGGAAGCTTGAGGGAGTGGGCTCTATGGCATCAGATCCCCGCTGATGCCCCCCTCCCTTTCCAAACTCTGCCCTTCCCAGTCTCCACCCGCAAATCTCCAGGAATTTCCCAACCGTAGCCATGGAGCCCTTCTTGCTGGGTAGAGAGCCCCTACAGAACTTTTGTTTCGTTTTGGTTTTGCTGCCTTTTGGAAGGACCTGGTGCACAAGGGAGCCATGCCTCCAGCATCTCTTTGTGTGCATAGGGAAACCAAGAGGAGTCCAACAGGGAGAGTTCGCTCAGCAACAGACAAGGTTCCGCCACAGGTCTACCCCTTGACTTGTTTCTCGGTAGTACACTTTCTGATTGTTGGCATGTGTTTCCTGTTCCCAGGTCTTTCGGTCTGCTGCCATTCGTCAGAGATGGCATAACGCCAGACTTCTTCCTGTCACCTGCTTCTAATATCAAGCGGTTTCTTCTCATATGCTTACAGATCAGTGACTACTGGTGTGGTGGGAAGCAGAACCAGAAGAAGAGTTGGTTTGCCAACTTTCTCTACCACTTAAGGGAGACTCAACCCATCTTACAATCACCTCCCCTTCCCCTCCCCACAACAGACACCCTGTGAGGTGGGTGGGGCTGAGAGAGTATGACTAGCCCAAGGTCACTTAGCTGGCTTCATGTGGAGGAGTGGGGAAACCAACCCAGTTCACCAGATTAGCCTCCGCAGCTCACGTGGAGGAGTGGGGAATCAAACCTGGTTCTCCAGATCAGAGTCCACCGCTCCAAACCACTGCTCTTAACCACTGCACCACGCTGGACAACTGGCTTTCTGTTCACGACCAGCAAGCAGCTGGCATTTCAAACTGGCAGTTGTTCAAACATCCCCAACAACCCCTGGTGGACCCTTCCAACTTGACCCTGGTGGTCCCTTCCAATTCTATAATTCGATGATTCTATTAAGTCACATCTCAGGCCACTGAATATGATGATTCCCGTCTGGCTGGGTTGGGCTTTTATAGTACAGTGTTAGGCAGTACCAGGTTAGGCCAGGACTGGATCTAACTAATGGGGCAGGAGGCCATAACAGCAGAGACAAGAGGCAAGCAGCATGGTCATAGAGCAGATATAAGAGTCCAAGACAACAACAATAATTCCCAAGGGTCAGAGGCAGGGGTGTAGTCATAGGCAAGCCGGAGGTCGAATCCGATACAGCAGGCAAGAACGAGTTCAGCCATTGCAGGGCTGCCCCAAGAATGACAACATCAGTGAGGCGGTGGATCAACAGGTCGTGGTCGACCGCATCAAACACTGCTGTCAGGTTGAGCAGGACTGGCAGCGCTGACCTGCCCCGATCCAGCTGTCTCTGGAGATTGTCTGTGAGGGCCCAATGCCGTCTCCATCCTATGGCCAGGCTGGAAGCCAGACTGGAATGGGTCCAAAGCCAGTGTGTCCTCCAAGAAAGCCTGCAGCTGATCGGCTGCCGCTCTCTCAACTACTTTGCCCAAGAATGACAAATTTGAGACATGGTGGTAGCTGGAAAAACAGAAGCTCATTGACCGAGCTCCTGCCATGGCACCATTTTGTATTAAACATCTGGAAGATTGTTTTAGGTAAAATTCAGCAGCCCCTACTTCAAGGAGGAAGGAGTCAAGGAAGGCTCTCATGGCTCTTTCTTACATGCCCAGGGTAAAGCCGATTGCCACTGTGGGGTCAGGAAGGAATTTTCTTCCAGGCCAGATTGGCCAGGGATCTTGGAGGGTTTTTTGCCTTCCTCTGGGCATAGAGCAGAGGTCACTGGGAGAGGAGAGGAGGAAAGGTAGTTGTGGATTTCCTGCATTGTGCAGGGGGTTGGACTAGATGACCCTTGAGGTCCCTTCCAGCTCTATGTTTCTGGGGGTGGGATGGAGGACATTCACTGGACCTCTTACTCTCCCCCCCCCATCCTTGTTATTTTTCCTCTTTCCTTTGCATGACTTTGCTCCTGCTATGAGACGCTGAGCCACCTGGGTAATACCTGCTCCATTAATCAGCTTGGCACATTTGCCCGGGTGGGTAGAGGAGGCGATCAAGAGACAGAAAACATCCACGTCTGTTTTCGCCCACCGATTTGCCGCCTGAGCCTATCTCTCCCTGCAGTTGGAGATCATGAGGCCGATAAGCCTGCTTACAAGACTTTTGTGGAACAGAAAGTTCCCTTGCCACTTGATTATATGCGATAACGGTGAGCACCCTATCGTAAGCTGTCAGGGCAAGCCAAGCCGTGGTGGAGATCTGTGGGAGTTTGACTAGGAGGAGGAGATGAGCTGTGTAATCAAATGGCTTCTTTTGTCAACTGTCACTGAGGTCTGGGGAGACGGGGAGAAAAGTGTCCTGTGCACATTGGCTGGAGAAAGGAAGAATTCCCACTGGCAGGAGGAAAAAGGTCAACAGAATTACAGATTTCTCTGAGCCCATCTCCCGTATAATCACCACTCCCTTTGATTACTCTTCCTATCCTCTCTCCCACTAGTAATACCCTGATTCTGGGCAGACCTGGAGAAACACAGTGGGGTTTTTTAACAGATGGCCCAGGATATAAGATCCTCTCATAGTCGTTGGGGTCCTTGAGCTTGCAAAACATCCCTGCGGAGCTCAGATCTGTCTCCGTTACACAAAGGAGCCAACTCTTTGGCAGGGGCGGGGGAGAGAGGGGATGGAAAGAAATGGTCGTTTTCAATGGCAGGGCCGGGGGGAAAGGAGCCAAGATGAGTTCTGAGGATATCACCTGGGCTGGCATTCTTCTGAAGGTACCAGCTAATAATAATAGCACGCTGATATCGCACATTTCAAGTGTTCAAAGCACTTTGCATGGGTTTAGATGGTCAGTTCTTCCAACAAACGGCAGCTGATGAGTCTCTTTCAAGAGGCTGGTATCATTGTTGCCTTATTGTGAACGGGAACACGAAGAGTGAAAGAACAGGGCAACAAAATGGCTTGAGCCAGACAGTTTAGCGGCCTTTGTCAATGAGAGTAGAATCTGGATTAGTGCAGAGACTATCACCATTGTCAGGCTCCAACTCCCTAAGGCCAGAGTTTGGGCCTGCTGGGCCCTCCAGCATCCTTTTGAGGCAGGCCACATGTCAAAGACGGGGGTTTGCCACATCTTTGCAAGGATGACTGGATCCCCCTGTCCCCAAACCTGGGACCCCAGAACGAGTCTCCTTCAGCAGGGTATCATTCCATAGAGTCCACCCTCTACAGCAGCCACTTTCTCCAGGGGAACTGGTCTCTGTAGTCTGGACATCAGTTATAATTCTGGGAGATCTCCAGGCCGCACCTGGAGGTTGGCAAGTGTATCCAGTTCTTCAAGAATCGATCACAGTGTAATTTGAGCCCATATGACCAGTACTGAGTGACTGGCCCAAAGTCATCCAGCGAGTATCCATGACAAAGTGCACATTCAAACCCGGGTCTCCCAGATCATAGGCTGGCGGTCTAACCACTACACTGGCTTTCTCACATTGTGTAGTACCCTTGGTTAGAAAAGTATTGGCAGTAGCTCTAAGATATCCAGAAATAATTGAATGGCATAAATGGCATATTGAAAAGGCAAAACGAAGGCAAGGAAACAAATGATGCAGATGGAAACACATTCTTTTAATAATTTTTATAACCCGTGTGCATTTTGCATGCAGCTTTGTCAGAGAGAATCTTTCAGATTCTATTTCGTAATGTCCCCATGCATGCATTAAGATATATTGAAAAGGCAAACACATTTCTTTGATGGTTCTGGTGAACCGGGTTGGTTTCCCCACTGCTACACATGAAGCCAGCTGGGTGACCTTGGGCCAGTCACAGTTCTCTCTGAACTCTCGCAGCCCAACCTACCTCACAGGGTGCCTGTTGTGGGGAGAGGAAGGGAAGGAGATTGGGAGACGGTTTGATTCTCCTTAAAAAAGGAAGAGAAAATCGGCATATAAAAACCAATTTCTTCTTTTTCTTCTTCATTGTTTGTTTCCTGCAGATTTCAGTACAGCGCGGAAATACTGGACGGCAAATGGACAACAATATCCATTTGCTACTGTTGATCACTCTCATTTCTCACTAATGTGTGCCTCTCCTCCTGTTGTGAAGCCTGGGCAAACCCCCACCGCTGGGGTCACTTGCTCCTGACCTTCTCATTCACGGAAATTAATGGCTTCTCCTGTGTTATTCCACAATTGGCAAAGATCCTTTTAGCTATCGGCGTCGGTGAACTCAGTTGGGATACAGTACAGGAAGCGGTTCGTCAATCACAGTTCTGAATCTTTGAGATGTGATATGCATCCCATAGGAAACATTTATCCCATCTCCGCTGCATTAATATGTTAATTTTTATTTATGATGCTAATAGGAAATCACAGCCAAGCTAAAGGCCCCCCTAGGGCCCAGAGAGCCAGCATTTCACCTGGGGTGATCTTATTAAAAGCTTGTGGCCAGAAGAACGGCGAGCGACTTCCAAATTAACGAGCATCCGCGTGGACTCCCCGGAGGCGTTCGGCTACAGGACTTGTTGCTGACCGGCCAAAATAATCTCTTCCCAGCAGCAACCCTGCATAAGAAATCCCTTTTCGACCATAACCCAAGACCCCCACCCCCACCCATTCCCAGAAAGAAACCTCAAATTTAAATTTGCCTCTTTCATATTACATTGTTGTGTCCCCCAGGGGATATTGCTTGCATGAGACTAGCATAATCTGCTGACTCTGCACAAGGGCAACGAAAGCGCTTGCATGGAAATGGAAATATTTCACAAGGACCTTGGTGCACCTTCCCTCTGTTGGCTGAGTATGTAAGTTCGCAGAGAAGGGTCAGGCTCACTGATTAAAGATAAAGTTGCCTTTATTGAAGGGACTACATTTTAGGATAGGAAAGCTGAGAGACAGAGCCTCTAGCTGCCTATCTATCTAAGGAGGGAGGGAGGGAGTAGGACTTCCGAGAAGAAGGAGGAAATTGTCCCCTGAGAATATCAGTCTAAGGACAGATGAGAGGTGTGAAAAAAGGGTGGAAAGGTCTCTAACCTTACAGCCCTAACTAGCTGACCACATGCCCGCCCCCCCTGCTGGGTCTTCTTCTCAGTTCCTTTGCCCACTAGACATTGCTACTCTTCCAACACCCTCTCTATTGAGAGACCTTGTTTTCCTTCAACACATAGGCATGAGCTTCATTTCAGTCCCCTATTTATGACCTGTAAGTCAAGTCAAGTCAGCACAGAAGGAAGAGGTAGGCAAAGGGGGCATAAAGTGCTTGAGTGGAAAAAACAAGAATGGGTTTGTGAATCAGGACTATGGCAGGAAAGCCAGCCATCAGAAAGAAGCTCTGAGCTAGGAATTAGGGATGCTCAGACACCCACCGGTTTGACTCACATTCTGCACACCAGTTATGAGCAAGGAGCCGATTTTTTGCCAAGCAGTTTGGGCTTGTTCATTGGGTTTCAAACAGTACAGTGTGTTCTCACACAAACTGATGGGGAGGGTTTCCCTAGTTCTCCCCAGTGAAGAAGAGGAGGAGGAGAAGGAGTTGTTTTTTATATGCCGATTTTTTAAAAGGAGAATCAAACCACCTTACAATCTCCTTCTCTTCCTCTCCCCACAACAGACACCTTGTGAGGTAGGTGAGGCTGAGAGAGCTGTAAGAGAACTGTGAAGCCCAAGGTCACCCAGTTGGCTTCATGTGTAGGAGTGGGGAAACCAATAGATCTCCTGCTATTACAATTGATCTCCAGCCGATAGAGATCAGTTCACCTGGAAAAAATGGCCACTTTGGTAATTGGACTCTATGGCATTGAAGTCCCTCCCCTCCCCAAACCCCACCCTCCTCAGGCTCTGCCCCAAAAACCTCCCGCTGGTAGCGAAGAGGGACCTGGCAACCCTAGACTAGGCAAGTAGGTGATGTGAAAAACCTCTGCCTGAGACCCTGGAGAGCTGCTGCCTGTCTGAGTAGACAATACTGACTTTGATGGACCGAGGGTCTGATTCAGTAGAAGGCAGCTTCACGTGTTCATAACAGACATCTCACTAGAAGGCAAAAAAAAAAAAATCCACATCGAAGCCCAAGGCCTGCTGATTTAAATGAAAAATATAGTCCCTGTGTTGTTACATTAAGTGTCTTTATTGCCATGACGGTCTTTCAAGGCAAGTAGCGGAAACATGCGCTGCAGCTATGTGAAGTTTTCATTCACTGCTGTTTGTTCACACTCCTTTGGAAGGAGAGATGTGTGATCTCTGAGCCAAAGATGCTCTAATGAATGGACACCAGTCTGTCAAAGTAAGCATAAACATATCTCCTGGCTGATCGGGTGTCATTTGAGAGAGGATGTGACCCCTTGATTGGCACCACGGGATGTCTCTCATTCCTGTGTTAGCTAGCAGGGAAGAGCATCAGTTTAGCACTGAGCATTCAAATGGCATGTAGACAGCCCTTCCCGTCTTTTGCCAGATGAAGCACCACTGATGTAAGCCAAGATGATTCAACTGATACATAAATAGACTTTTCATAATGGATGAGAAGAGGGCTCTGCTTAAAGGAAAACCAGTTTTGAAGGAGGTGTGATGTGCGATCACACTTGTGCGATCACACTTTTTCTCAGGGTTGCCAACCTCCAGGCCGCTCAGTGTAAGGGTCGCTCAGTCTCCACAACAGACACCCTGTGAGGTAGGTGTGGCTGAGAGAGTTCTAAGAGAGCTGTAACTTGCCCAAGGTCACCCAGCAGGCTTCATGTGGAGGAGCGGGGAATCAAACCCAGTTCTCCAGATCAGACTCCACCGCTCCAAACCACTGCTCTTAACCACGACACCACGCTGAAAATAAAAATGGTGGAGCAGCCAACTGGGGGCTATGCAAACATGATGAACCGCTGCAAATGAGGTGCACGTTTCGGCTGTGTGGTGAAACCTTTTGCCCCCCCCCCCCCGAAATCCTCCTCTCTTTTTTTCTGGCACTGTATGGCCACTAGAGCCCTGACCTGGATGGCCCAGGCTAGCCTGATCTCGTCAGATCTCAGAAGCTAAGCAGGGTCAGCCCTGGTTAGTATTTGGATGGGAGACCACCGAGGAATACCAGGGTTGCTGTGCAGAGGAAGGCACTGGCAAACCACCTCTGTTAAGACTCTTGCCATGAAAAACCCAAAAGGGGTCGCCATAAGTCGGCTGCGACTTGACGGCACTTTACACACACACATGGCCACTAGAAGCTAAAATGACTAAATTGAGGCTGTCGTACTTTGGTCATATTATGAGAAGGCAAGAGTCACTGGAAAAGACAATTATGTTAGGAAAAGTGGAGGGCAGCAGGAAAAGAGGAAGACCCAACAAGAGATGGACTCCATAAAGGAAGCCACAGCCCTCAATTTGCAAGATCTGAGCAAGGCTGTTAAGGATAGGACACTTTGGAGGACATTGATTCATAGGGTCGCCAGGAGTCGGAAACGACCTGACGGCACTTAACACACACACACACATGGCCACAACTATTCAATCTTATACTACCTGGCAATTCTTTCAACTCATTGTGTCATATCAGTGTCAACAGGGAGTAATCCTAAACACTGGGCTCCATTTGGAAGACATATTCACATCGCACTTCTAAACTACACAGTTTTCAGCCCCTGTCCTGCAGCCATTCCCTCATTTTACCAGTTCGACAAAGAGAAATCTGCCAGCATAGGCCTTCCTCACCTCTTACGAAAAAAATAAAAACTATTATTCTCACCCCCCACAGATCCTTGTCTAGATGAGAGCATCATAAAGAAATCAATCTCCTGAAAGTACATTTTATAGCATCCATTATGGGGATACGTGACCACTTAACAGCAAAGCGAAGACACCCTTGTTATTTCTTTAGGAAAAACTCTAGAGATTTTTATTACCATTTGAAATACAAGCCCTTGTTCCAAAACTTTAAAATCCCATCTTTCAACTGCGCTTTCCCCTACGGGTTCTCAGCCGTTAGTGGCCATGAGACGCACACCGAGAGCACGGCCACCCATCTGGCACTGATGGAGGAACAGCCAAGGAGACAGTGTGGTGCAGTGGTTAAGAGCGGCGGACTCAGATCTGGAGAACTGGGTTTCATTCCCCGCTCCTCCACACGAGTGGCAGACTCTAATCTGGTGAACCGGGTTGGTTTCCCCACTCCTCCACATGAAGCCAGCTGGGTGACCTTGGGCTAGTCACAGCTCTCTCCGAACTCTCTCAGCCCCACCTACCTCCCAGGTTTTCTGTTGTGGAGAGAGAAAGGGAAGGAGATTGTAAGCCTAGGGTTGCCAACCTCCAGGTACTAGCTGGAGATCTCCCACTATTACGACTGATCTCCAGCCGATAGAGATCAGTTAAAGGTAAAGGCGAAGGTCCCCTGTGCAAGCACCGGGTCATTCCTGACCCATGGGGTGACGTCACATCCCAACGTTTACTAGGCAGACTTTGTTTACGGGGTGGTTTGCCAGTACCTTCCCCAGTCATCTTCCCTTTATCCCCAGCAAGCTGGGTACTCGCTTTACCAACCTCGGATGGATGGAAGGCGGAGTCAACCTTGAGCCGGCTACCTGAAACCAACGTCCGTCGGGATTGAACTCAGGTCGTGAGCAGAGCTTGGACTGCAGTACTGCAGCTTACCACTCTGCAGTCCCTCCCCTCCCCAAACCCTGTCCTCCTCAGGCTCTGCCCCCAAAACCTCCCACCGGTGGAGAAGGGGGACCTGGCAACCCTATGTAAGCCGGTTTGATTCTCCTTTAAAAGGTAGAAAAAGTCGACATATAAAAACCAACTCTTCTTCTTCTGATGCAAACTGAGAAACCAGATTTCTCAGCACCTGCTGTAGCCAAAGAGGAAGGAGCGTATCCAACTTCAAAGCCCCCTTTCTCAGACAGTAATTAATATTCAGTTTTGCTGCGGCAAGGATTTCACACACACACCCCTGCAATTTCCTATGGCTTTATCGTTTGAAAATAGCCTACCCAGTAGGGGTCAGTCTTATAGCTCCCCTGTGTCCTGAACAGCATGCCTCACAGCCAGGATAGCACATTTAAACCTTTTATAACGAATAAAAAATTTAACTAATTTTTTTTTTAAAAAAATACTCAGCATTTCTGCGAGGCGTTTCAGCCGTTCAAGGTTTTCTGCACATTCTCTCCGAGAATGTTACAAAAGCTCTTTAAGGTAAGGCAACATTACTGTCCCTTCCTGTGAAGTTCCCTAGGCAAGGGTTTCACCCGCACTGAGAACACAAGCACATAAGAAGAGCCCTGCTGAATCAGACCAATGGCCCATCTAGAGATCCTAGACTAGCATCACGCTGCAGCCAACCAGTTTCCCTGGAAAGCCAACAAACAGGCCACAGAGGTTCAAGCCTTCTCCTGGTGCGTCCTCCCAGCACTGGTATTCAGAGGTGTGCTGCCTCTGAATGTGGAGGTTCTCTTTAGTCACCATGGCTGGTAGCTGCTGATGGACCCGTCTTCCACGAATCTGCCTAACCCCCTTTTAAAGCCACCTATGCCCGTAGCCATTGCTGCGTAAATAGGTAACTAGTAGCATTGCCAACCTCCAGGTGGCGGCTGGAGGTCTCCTGCTATTGCGACTGATCTCCAGACGACAGAGATTATTTTCACCTGAAGAAAATGGCTGCTTTGGAAGGTGGATTCTGTTTAATGTTTAACAGTTATGATTAAAGTTTATTTTCAAATTCTCAGAATTTTTATTTTGAACCTTGGGGTCCCTGCACCGAATAAAACAGTCCTAGTGGTCCCTGGACAAAAAAAGGTTGGGAACCACTGTTCCAGAAGGATAGACCAGAGTGTTCGCTGTATGGTATTCCAGTAAGTAATGTCATTCTTGGAACCAGAAAAAGCAGGAATTCTCTAGTAGGTATAAGGGGGTTTGTTCTGATGTGAACAAAAGAAAAGATCATTTGTTCGTGAACAGCTCTCTCCCCCCGCCCACTCCTTCTCATAGCTTGGCAGATGGTAAAAGGGTTTAATTAACAGTAGGCCTAAACCCCAAAAATCATTATATATGCTTGTTGGTGGCAGCACTTATTTTGGGGGTGATAGTATAGGGTTAGAGAAGAAAATCCCTCAGTTAAGGCTGGTAACTTGGGACCTTACAGTGCAATCCTATGCAGAGTTACTCCACCTAAGCCCACTGAAATGAATTGGCATTACATGTACATATATGAACATATGAAGCTGCCTTATACTGAATCAGACCCTTGGTCCATCACAGTCAGTATTGCCTACTCAGACCGGTAGTGGCTCTCCCAGGTCTCAGGCAGAGGTCTTTCCCGTCACCTACTTGCCTAGTCCCTTTAACTCAGTGGTTCCCAACCTTTTTTTGACCAGGGACCACTAGGACTTTTTTGTTCGGTGCAGGGACCCCAAGGTTCAAAATAAAAATTCTGAGAATTTGAAAATAAACTTTAATCATAACTGTTAGTTAAACATTAAACTTAGAATAATATTTGAATATATATTTTATAATAGAGAACTTTTAATTGAAAATATTAATTTATTATGGGTTTATAACTTTGTTTCGCAGACCTTAATTTAGTTCTCGCGGACCCCTGGGGGTCCATGGACCCCTGGTTGGGAACCAGTGCTTTAACTGGAGATGCCGGAGATTGAACCTGGGACCTTCTGCATGCCAAGCAGATGCTCGGCCACTGAGCCACAGCCCCTCCCTGAGGGGAAGTGATATCATTGCATCAGCATGACACTCTAGATTTCATCAGTATGGTAAAACCATAATGTTTCTGCTAAATCCTAGACGTGATGACCTCACTTATGAGCTTGTCTTGGAGATGACATCACAGTGTTGCCGTAACACTCCCCATGTCTCCACCACCACCCACTATCCCACCCAATGCAACCCTACCACTGGCTGAGGATGTCTTCTGCCGTCCATTCACCCCGGCTCCTTATGGCGATACTCCACAGCAACTGCTGGTGCCACACAAACGTGGCTCTTTTCCAAACCCGAAATGGCGAACCAATTAGATGCACCACAGGGGCTAAGACCTTGCAGCATCTAAAGCCGGCAACCGACAAGGTATGATCTGAAACTAATGAGGCACACGAGGAAGCCGGGATTTTCACACAAGCTGGTCTTTAAAAATAATAATAATGCAGTCAGAACCAGTTAGCGCCTAATCCACCTGCATATTGCAGAATGCCCTGGGAAGCACAGAAGCGTGGTGTAGAATTGAAAAACGTGTCCTAATCTAGTCTTTGATGGGAGCCGGGATTCTGATCACAATCGGCACCTGCCTTCCAGCCTCACCCCCCACCCACCCCCGATCGGCCTTGTGTAAGTCACCGCCAATCTTGAAAAATGCCACGTTCCATATGCCAACCTAACATTTTGAAATATAATTGAGGGCACGGCAGAGGGTCAAACGACACCTTAATGTTTTCTTTCGCGTTCATTTAAAAAGGCTCCCTTTCTCTTTTTGCACATGCAGCTGATGGAGCCGCCTTTTCCGAGAGGGTGTGGGGAGAGAGAGAAGCTCTTTAACCTCTCCCTCCCCAGATCTGCCCTTACTGAAAAGTCACTCCGAGCTACTCATATGCCGTTTATGCATGGGAGGTTTCGCCTTGGATTTGCCACTCTTTAGACGCACCTTTCCCCCATCCATATTCTCAAAACTCAAAAATAAGCCCCCATGCAGAGTTTTGAGGCTTCGGATGGGGGAAATGGGCATCTATAGAGTGGCAAATCCAATGCAAAACCTTCCATGAATAAGTGGCTATACCCTTTGCGATGGAAAAAGAACCGGAACCCAACATAAAGACTCCGCAGCAGGCATAAATGTAGCTCAGCCATGGCTTTTTCTCCGTGAGTAGACCGTAGGAGAGGAAAAGGTTTAAAAGCAGCTCTTTCCCCATGCTATTCTTCCCCTTACAAAAAAAGCAGCCCCATCAGTTGCATTTGCAAAAGGAATTAAATTATTTGAAAATGCAAAGAAAACACAATCCTAAATCTCTACTGAGTAGAAGAGGACATTATGGTCTGTGATGCATGACTGTTTCACTTGCAGTCACCCCTCTGATGACTTCGGGTCTTTTGTGTTGATTATGCATGCCATTTCCGACCATCAGAGGTTGCCTTTCTCTCCCCCTGCCTTTCCCCGTGTTTTCAGAGACCTGTTTTAACTTGAATTTGAAAACGTGGGGAAACGCGGGGAAATGCAGAGGGAGAGGGAGGCGACCTCTGACGGTCGGAAACAGTATACATAATCAACACAAAGACCCAAAGTTGTCGGATGGGTGACGGCGAATGAAACCACCATGCATAAAAGCTCTATGTTGTGCTGTCTTGACCGCAGGAGCAGGGGCATCTGAAGTGACCTCGACTGCTTAACATGTAGCCAATCCCAGGTTCAAGGAGGGGTTTCTCTCTGCACAGACACAGGGGAAGGTTTCCAGGCCAAGAAACAAAAGGCAGCTTGTGTCTATGACCTTGCCAAGGCCTAGACTTACCCCTCCTGCCATTGGCTTCTGGTCTCCCACTGCTGCTCAATGGAACAGAAGAAACAAGGGTGGGCAGTAAAATACACCTGCCAGCCACAAGCCCCTCCGGCAATGGCCATGCCCACTTTCCTGAAATATGGAGGCAGTTGCCACATTGCGGAGCAGTGCTCAGAAGAGCCTAGGGTTGCCATCCTCTAGGTGGTGGCTGGAGATCTCCCGTTATTACAACTGATCTCCAGGTGAAAGTGATCAGTTCCTAGGGTTGCCAACTTCCAGGTACTAACTGGAGATCTCCTGCTATTACAACTGATCTCCAGCTGATAGAGATCAGTTCCTCTGGAGAAAATGGCTGCTTTGGCCATTGGACTCTATGGCATTGAAGTACCTCCCTTCCCCAAACCCCTCCCTCCTCAGGCTCCATCCCCAAAATCTCCAGGTATTTCCCAACCCGGAGGTGGCAACCCTAGAAGAGCCACAATGTCAATGACCCATCGTTGTTTCCTGACCCTCTGTGTGAATCTCACTGGCTGACTGGGAGTGAACCAAAGTCTTCCTGGCTTTTTTCTCTGTTCCACTGAAGACCTGTTGGATTTTCTTCCCAACACTCATGAAACAAGCAAGCAGTCTACAGAAAACAGATCAGCAGGTCCCACGGCGCTGCTGGGCCCACGGTGAGATTTGCTGCTGTATGGTGCCTTCGCTTAAGGGGGCAAAATTGTTCCGATCAAGAGTAAGTGCTGTTGTGCAAATTGTGTTGGTATAGTCAACAATCAGGTTTACACTTGGTGCATATTGTGTTGGTAGCTTCCCTGTGGGGAGCATTACACTCCTGCACCATCATGTTTAGAAGCCCCAATCACACAGATAGCATCCATTATGTTGAAATGAACATAAGGAACTGCTATGTTCATTAGGAACATAATGAACATAACAGCTGCCCAGAAGACGGAGCCAGGGCCAGCAACTTGCACTATGATGAATCTGATTCCCCCACAGGAAGACCTCTATACAGCTTCAGCGTTAGGGTTGCCTGTTCCGGGTTGGGAAATACCTGGAGATTTTTGGGGCAGGGCCTGAGGAGGGCGGAGTTTGGAGAGGGGAGGGACTTCAATGCCATAGAGCCCAATGGCCAAAGCAGCCATTTTCTCCAGGTGAACTGATCTCAGTCGGCTGGAGATCAGTTGTCATAGTGGGAGATCTCCAGCCACCACCTGGCAGTTAGCAACCCTATTCAGAGTTGGAGGCACAAACTGCGTGGGTCTTTGCCATGACATTGGCACCCATGTGGGATAGCATGACTGAAAAGGGATTTCCATATGGCTGGGTGCTGACTTCATGACTGAAAAGGGATTCCCATAAGGCTGGGTGTTGATTTCATGGGGGGCGGAAGAAGAAGAAGAAGAAGAGGAGGAGGAGGAGGAGGAGTTGGTTTTGATATGCTGACTTTCTCTACCACTTAAGGAAGGATCAAACTGGCTTATGATCACTTTTCCTTTCCCTCTCCACAACACACACCCTGTGAGGTAAGTGGGGCTGAGAGAGCTCTAAGAGAAGTGTGACTAGCCCAAGGTCACCCACCTGGCTTCACGTGTAGGAGTGGGGAAACAAATCCAGTTCGCCAGATTAGCCTCCGCCGCTCATGTGGAGGAGTGGGGAATCAAACCCGGTTCTCCAGATCAGAGTCCACCGCTCCAAACCACCGCTCTTAACCACTACATCACGCTGGCTCTCAGTAGGGAAAGGCCTACTCAGTCCATCTTGCCTGAATGGAGCCGCATGAGATCACATCATGCAAAAAGATCCCATGCACAAGCAACTGCATGTGAATGGCACTTGAGTTATACTCATTTGGGCAGTTATCGACTTGTTGGAGATGATAAATGCAGCATCGCCTTGTGGGGCTTTAAATCATGCGCACACCTTTATTTTTTTTAGCACAGAACAACAAACCCAGACTTTTTAAAAATAAAAATGCTAATAAAACAGCCCGACCAAAAGAATACTTAGCTCATTCATCCCAAGTATAAATAATTATAATCATTTTTCTCCCCAGTGGCACCTGGGAACGCAAGTCGCAGAGGGATTTAATTAAACCCTCATCCGAGAGTGACAGATGAATGGCGCAATCGGCGCTTCATGAATGGCTCGCCAGAAGGCCAGGAGCCAACCTTCATGAATAGAGCTTTTCACTTTGTGACCTATAGCGCACCCGGTATTGTGATGAACGCGGGGTACCATTGGGAGGAGGTTGGGAGGCGGCGCGACTGAGGTGCTTGGGCCGAGCAGATGTAAGGCACTGCCCTGATAACGGAAGGATTACTTAATTCGGCAACGATGTACCCACCCAGAGACCCATGTGCTCTTCATTGTCCTGCGGAGGTTTATCCTTACTCCACGGAAGCCAGACAGGAAAGCCTTGCCAGATAAGGGATCCACCTGCCCTGTGTCTTCTGCCAAAGATGTCCGGGGTGTAAGGTTAATTTGCTGTTGAAACAGCCCAAAGGATAGAAGTGATAGATTTTTATGTGGCCACATACACAATACTTCAGACCCAACGCTCGGCTCTATATCTTGAAAACAAATGGACATGCCGCCGAGGGACATTGAGAGCTCACATCTTCACAAGAGGGCATCAGAGTTATGTATTTGGGTCATGCCACGGAGGCCCCCTCCAGAGCAATCTCTCTTGCATGTCTATTCGCCTCCTTCTCTAGCCCTGTTCACGTTATAGCGAAAGCACTTACATTGGGCCTGTACATACATACACCTGTTTGTAAGAAAGAGCTTATATGCATTCACTTTACAAATGACAACTTGGACCAATACCTGGATAAACGTGCGGTTTCAATCACACGTTCAGTTGTACATGTGTTGAATGTAGCATAAGAATCACTTGACACGCAAAGAAAAACCAAATGACCACTGTACTGAAACTGGCTTACAATCACCTTCCCTTCCCCTCCCAACAGACACCCTGTGAGGTGGGTGGGGCTGAGAGTGTGTGACTGTCCCAAGGTCACCCAGCTGGCTTCATGTATAGGACCGGGGAAACAAATCCAGTTCACCAGATTAGCCTCCGCCGCTCATGTGGAAGAGTGGGGAATCAAACCCGGTTCTCCAGTTCAGAGTCCACCGCTCCAAACAACCGCTCTTAACCACTACACCGCGTGGCTCTTGGACAAGGGGTGTGTACAGAAAGATGTACCAAATTGCACACCGCAACGTGTTGAGTGAGGCTGAATTATTCCTCCTGTACAGACCAGTGAATGATTCGCACATTGCAGAGAACACAGGCTGGGTCCAAGATCCTCACCCGGTGTCCTGGGTAACAGTCAGGGAAATTGTTGCAGCAGACAAACGTATCGAAGCATTTACACTTGATTACTGGCCTTTAATTTGCCCATTTCCTAGTCTGAGCCTGGCCAATACGTTAGCTCACCATAGCGTTGCTTCTGACAGCATTGATCCACAAAGGTTAAATATGTTTAGCATGATCAAGTGAGCTGATCAGTTCACGGTAGTTCAGGTAATACATTTCCATAGAATTTGATGAACAGACTGTTGGCTATATATGTGTGCAACTTCAGGTTATAAACAAGGTTGCCAGTTAATCTTTATTTTCCTAAAAATAAAATAGCCCTCCTTCGAGAACGTTGCACCCCATACAATATAAAGGAATGATGTTATTTCAGAAACACAAGGGCCATTCATGCAGGGTCGATTTGGATGCTCGCTCAAAGCTGCTTTTTTAAGTCTGCCCTTTACAATGACTATTTACAGTCCTGATGCAAGAGGAGAAAGTCAAATAAATTCCACACACCCCACACGCCTGCTCCTTCGTTTGCATTGCCATTAGCAATGGTTGTTTGCATAGCTAAGCCGCCGCTGTGATTCTTCATGGTTCCTTCAGTGAATGCTTCGATGCGGGGGCGGAGCAAATACAAAAGGTCGCATTAAAGGGGCTCTTAAGAAATGCGAAGCAGGTATGTGCCGACTTCGCAGTGATGGCTGGAATGATGGTCCAGCGTGAAGAAATAAAAATATATCCGGGGCACTTTAGCCTGGAGCGTGCCGCTAATTACCAAGCATAAATGGCCAAGGTCTTTTCTATGACGGTGCATAATAAATGGAACTCAGAAATTTGGGTTTTGGGGTTTGTACTGCACCAGGGTTTACAGATGGCCCCATCCTGGTTCTCATGCTGGGTGACTGACCTCGGTTCAGTCTCATATTCTTTCATACACCTCACAGAGTTGTCATGAAGGGGGGGGATAATTTACATACCAACCTCTGGATTCATCTGGAGGAAAGGTGAGATCCAGCTATAATAACGTAGGCCCAAAACTGCCTTGTTCTATTTAGTTATCTCATTCAGCTAATCTTCTCTGACCCTCAGCTGCCAGGGAAGATCAGCTGAGTAAGATAACTGGAAATAAAGACCTCTCTGTCACATTTTATCCTGCCCTTCTTTCAAGGAGTTCAGGACAGTGCCTACAACCCTCTTTTCCTCCATTTTAACTTCACAACAATCTTGCTAGGTAAGTCAAGCTGAGAAAGAGTAAGCATGGGAAGAAGGCAAACACAGAATGCTGAAGCAGTACAGGAATGTATATGCACAAGGTAAGTTGTAAAGCTGCAAACACACATGAAGATGCCTTCAACTGAGTTGGGGCTATCAAGGTCAGTATTGCCTACTCTGGCAGCAGCTGTCCATGGTTTCAGGTGGAGGTCTTGCACATCACCTAAGACATGATCCTTTTAACAGGAGATGTTGGGGGTTGAAGCGGAGACCTCCTGCATGAAAAGAAGATGCTCCAAAGGGTGAAGAAGCAGCTAAAACTGGCATTTATATTTTACCTCTAAAATTAATTATATTTCATCCTAAAATTAATCCCTGGACCCTGGATGTGGTTACCTTATATAGCTAGGCAATGTGATTTGTATGCATGTATTTATTGATACCGTCTGTTTGACCAACCAAAAGTTAATACATAAAATTATCTGAACTTGATAGAAGTCTAATGATATTAAAATGTAAAATATTAATACATATCACAAGAATTAACTTAACATCTTAATATTTCTAAAAGTATAGCAAGGTTTAATAATTTTTCCCCATCCTATTTTTGCGGGTTTTAATTGCAATGGCGCAAAATTTGGCAGCTGGGAGCAAAAAGTGTGGAGTTTCACCCATCAGGAGCCTCTTAATCAGGAACTCTACTGGCTTATTGGTTTTGCCATTGCTTGCCTCCGCAATCCAACCCTGGTATCCCTTGGAGGACTCCCATCCAAATCCTAGCCAGGGCCAACCCTACTTAGCTTCTGAGATCTGATGAGATCAAGCTAGCCTGGGGCTTTCCAGGTCAGGGCTAGGCAATATGATAGCAGGAGGAGGAAGAGGAAGAAGAGGAGGAGGAGGAGTTGGTTTTTATATGCTGACTTTCTCTGCCACTTAAGGCAGAATCAAACCGGCTTACCATCTCCTTCCCCTTCCCCTCCTCACAACAAACACCCTGTGAGGTAGGTGGGGCTGAGAGAGCTCTACGAGAGCTGTGACTAGCCCAAGGTCACCCAGCGGGCTTCATGTGTAGGAGTGGGGAAACCAACCCAGTTCACCAGATTAGCCTCCGCCGCTCATGTGGAAGAGTGGGGGAATCAAACCTGGTTCTTCAGATCAGAGTCCACCGCTCCAAACCATGGAGTGGATCACGGAGATGTGCTATAGTGGTTAGATTAGGACCAGGTTCAAATCCCCACTTTGTCATGATGTTACCACTGGGTGACCTTGCCCCAGTCACTATCTTTCAGACTAACCTTCCTCCCAGGCTCGTTGGGAGGAGGATAAAATGGAGGAAGAACCATGTGCGCTAGAAGGATGAGATAAAAATGCGATCAATAGTTCTGCATTTGGATACCCAAAACTGGTAATCCGCTGACTCATAAATCACTTTCATTGCCGCTGCGCAGCATGCTAATGAAAGAAGGGGGGAAAGAATTAAATCATAACGACAAGGAAGAACACAAAATATCTTTGCTTCAGAGCCCGGCTAATCAGTCTCCATAGATGATCCCCTTTTCAACGGAAAGAGATGCTTTCAAGATCAATGAAGGCCGAAATATAAACCTGTTTCATCTGGCTTCTCCGCGCAAACTCTAATTATTTACTTCCAGTTTTTGAAACCAAATAAATTACGGCTTCAAGAAGATGCTTATCTCTGCACACACAATCAGTGGCAGAAGCCCAGACCTGGATAAGAACGCGATGGAAGCAAAATGTTTAATTAAGGAAAGCAAATTTCAGCTCCGTGCTTAGGATGGTGATGGCGAATGGGATTCTAAATACTGTTTTATCTACACATTTTGATGTTGTTTTTTCTCCACAGTGCTGAGGATGGTAATGGATGGTCCTCTTTGCCCTTTCCTTCATTGGGGGCAGCTTCCCCGTGGTGTGGGATGGAGAAGGACAGGTGGCAGCTTCCCTGTGGTTAGGGTTGCCCACCTCCAGGTAGTACAGAAATAGTGAAATGCAAAATCTGTTCAAAGACAGTCAAACATACAAAGTGTAGGTACAAAAATCATCCAACCCTAATTCCATATATACAAAATATTCTCATAGGTCTTGTGTGAATTTTTAAATTTCTGTCTTCACCATGGTCCATATACAGGTACCACCGGGAAGAGTCCCACACTGAAAGTAGAAGGGGATACGGCCGTTTCGAAGTCTTCTTCAGTCCCACTTCAAATCATTTTTCAATATACATTTTCCATCTTACAAATTTCCAGTGTAATGATAACAACAATCTTCTTACATCAGGATGACTTGCTAGATCCTCATCAGGATACCCAAAGTAAATCGTATAGTATAGCATTTCACTATTTATGCCTATTTCTGTACTGATTTCCAAACCCTCCAGGTAGCAGTACAAAGGTGCCCTTTTCTTCTTTGTTGTAACCTCCAGGTAGTAGCAGGAGATCGCTTGCTATTTCAACTGATCTCCAGCCGATAGAGATCAGTTCCCCTGGAGAAAATGGCCGCTTTGGCCATTGGACTCTATGGCGTTGGAGTCCCTCCCCTCCCCAAACCTCACCCTCCTCAGGCTCCGCCCCAAAAACCTCCCGCCAGTGGCGAAGAGGGACCTGGCAGCCCTACCTGTGGTGCAGGGGGTGTTGTGAAGTCATTTGCCTGTGTGTGTGTGTATACATGCTATCAAGTCACAACTGACTTATGGCGACTCCAGCAAGGGCTTTCAAGGCAAGTGAGAAGCAGAGGTGGTTTGCCATTGCCTTCCTCTGCAGAGTTTTCCTTGGTGGTCTTCCTTCCAAGTACTGACCCTGCTTAGCTTCTGAGATCTGACAAGATCCAGCTATACCATACCATTCCACACACCCAGAGTGCCAGCGTGGTGTAGTGGCTAAGAGCGGCAGCCTCTAATCTGGAGACCCAGGTTAAATTCCCCACTGCTCCACGTGAAGCCTGCTGGGTGACCTTGGGCTAGTCACAGTTTTCTCTGAACTCTCTCAGCCCACGCAGAGGCAGGCAGTAGCAAACCACCTCTGAATGCCTTTTTGCCTGGAAAACCCTGCTGGGTCACCATAAGTCAGCTGAGACTTGATGGCACATGCACCACAAAAATCCTTGAGCCAGCCCTGATTGGAAGCTGCAGTAGAAACCACATGGGAGGAATCTATGGCACATTCCCACACTGCTGCTACTCCAGCTTTCTGAAGGCATGATGCTGCTCTGGGAATAGGGTTGCCAACCTCCAGGTACTAGCTGCAAATCTCCCGCTATTACAACTGATCTCCAGCCGACAGAGATCAGTTCCCCTGTGTCAGGATCAGGCGTTTACCCCTAGCGTCCCTGAAAGCAAACTCATCCAGGCAGGTAATCCTGAAGCAGTAATACTTTATTAGAAGCAAAAAGGTAAATTAAAGAACTAACTGTCTACAAAACGAAGAAGGCTATTGATGGCGATACAGAGGCAGGGTACCTGTTTAAAAGCATTCTAGCCTGTGAAGGCAAAACTAGGCAGAGCAAACCGGAGATAAGGGTTCCCAGGAAGGGCGAAAACGCATGGTCACTTTATCCTCCTTTAATCCCTGTTTTAGCCAGGATCGAATGCACATTAGGCGAAACGCATGCGTTCGATCCTGGTTGAATCCTGGCTGAAACAGGGATTAAACGAGGATAAAGTGACCATGCGTTTTTGCCTGAAATGTAGACTAAACAATATCACAGCTGCAGCAAACAGGACAAACGAAACTGTACCCAGATCTTAGAGGCATGTGAACCAAGGACTTGACACAAAGCCAGAGACTGGCCTACTCCTGCTAAGGGCCTTTACCAGCAAAGGCCTGACACCCTGGAGAAAATGGCCGCTTTGGCCATTGGACTCTATGGCATTGAAGTCTCTCCCCTTCCCCAAACCCCACCCTCCTCCGGCTCCACCCCAAAAACCTCCCACAGGTGGCGAAGAGGGACCTGGCAACCCTATCTGGGAAGCAGCCATATTTTCAGCTTTTCCCACCTGCCCTGGGACTTCAGAAGTTACATGAGCGGCAGGGGCAGGAGACACACTCTGTAAACTCTCATACCACTGTGGTAATGGTGGAAAGGAAAGGTAGACCCTGAGTCCATGCACTTTGCAAAAGTTTCGGCATCTGGCACAATGTAGTTCCCAGCCAACAACACTGGTTTGCTGCTTTACGGTTAGGGTTGCCAACCACCATGTGGTAGCTGGAGATCTCCTGCTATTACAACTGATCTCCAGCCGATAGAGATCGGCTCACCTGGAGAAAATGGCCGCTTTGGCAATTGGACTCTATGGCACTGAAGTCCCTCCCCAAACCCCGCCCTCCTCAGGCTCCGCCCCAAAAACCTCCCGCCGGTTGGGCAAAGAGGGACCTGGCAACCCTATTTATGGCAGAGCCAATTTTCAATGAGGTACAATTGGGCTGGGGAACAATTGGCTGCCTCGTGCAGAGTAGCCAATCAGAGAATGGCTGGTGAAACTATTTAAGTACAGTCCTGGTTTTGGCAACTGGCTTGCATGTGTATAAAGTGAGATTAGTTTGTCACCTTTTAGGAGTAAGGCAGGAAACCTACTTCAAACTGGCATGGAAGGGGGGCCTTGTTTTGCCTGCTCCATATTGTTCAAGAGTAGATATGTGTGTAAAGTGCCATCAAGTCACAGCTGATGTATGGCAGCCCCAGAAAGAAGGGGCTGTCAAGGCAAGTGAGACCCAGTGGTGGTTTGCCATTGCCTTCCTCTGCAGCGTTTTTCTTGATGGTCCCCCTTCCCTGCTTAGCTTCCGAGATCTGATAAGCTCTGGCTATACCATGCTGCCTTCCCTCCTCAAGGTTGAATTATAATTAGGCCTAGGTCTTGGACTGGTCAGGTCTGTTCTGCCAAGGCAGAGGTTCTTTTGGATTGGGAGGCAATAAATACACAGGTAGGCGAAGGAAAAGCAATGCTTTACTTATAACACACAGCATTCAGCTTATAACACGAAGTAACACAAAGCATTCAGCTGGCACACAATATAGCATTTATACTTTACAAGAGCTTATCGCCACTTCGGCTGCTGGGAGCTCCATGTACAGCAGCTAGAGAGACCCCGGGTCGTCAGTCAGGTTACACAGCATCCAGATCCTGATCTGTGTTGAAGCTCTCTGCTGGTCTTCACTCTTGGGTTTTTATCACTCAGGCCAGATACCTTAATAGGTTGATTCAGTGCGCCTGGCTCACAACCCTTCATTCCTGATCGTGCATACCAGCTGATGCATGAGTCAGCATAGAATACCTAATCAATCTGAGATTACACCTGGTACACAATGCTCCCATCTTGTAAGGAAAGAAATGATACATGGGAACCTAATACGTGAAATGATACATGGGATACGTGAAATGATACATGGGATACGTGGGAAATGATACATGTCAACCTAAACTCCTTGCCATACAATATTCTTCCGCATTATTTCCAATACAAGGCCATAACTAGGTATGGCAGGAATAGTGTGGGTTGCTAGGGCATAAGGTAAAGTGGGCCCTCAGGTCACAACTGACCCCAAGACCATGGCCATGTTTTCAAGGCAAGAGATGAGCAGAGCTGGTTTGCCCGTGCCTGCCTCTGCATAGCAGTCCTTGGTGGTCTCCCATCCAAGTACCAGCCATGGCCAATCCTGCTTAGCTTCCAAACCCTGGTGAGATCAGGCTCGGCTGGGCTACCTAGGCCGCTTGCTAGAGCACTTTTTTGTGCCATCGTGTCCCAGCTGACTTGTTTCCTTGAAAGGAGGGCCAATTGCCACAGCTGACCCTGTAAGGTTTTCAAAGCAAGAGACGTTCAGAGGTGGTTTGCCATTGCCTGCCTCCACGTCATGTAGGGTTGCCAGGTCCCTCTTCGCCACCGGCGAGAGATTTTTGGGGCAAAGCCTCAGGGCGGGGTTTGGTGAGGGGAGGGACTTCAATGCCATAGAGTTCAATTGCCAAAGCGGCCGTTTTTCTCCAGGTGATCTGATCTCTATCTGCTGGAGATCAGTTGAATTAGCAGGAGATCTCCTGCTACTACCTGGCAGTTGGCAACCCTAACGTCATGACCCTGGTATTCCTTGGAGGTTGCCCGTCCAAATACTAACTAGGGGCGACACTGCTTAGTTTCCAAGATCTGATGAGATCAGGCTAGCCTGGGGCTATCCAGGTGAGGGCCAGGTAGGGCTAATTGGCATCTAAGGATGAAGGACCCTTCTCCTGCTAGCTAGACCATCATCAACCTGAGTGGCAAGCTGAGCTGAGGAGAGGGGAACACCCTTGGTGCAGAACAGCGTCGATGAAGCTCCTAGTTGCTCAAGTGGGATGCGATAGTGAGGAAGATGAGACTTAGCAGCTTTCTGTGCTGTTTTATGTGCAAATGAGGATACAGAAAGCCACGGGGAATGCTTGCTAAGTTTAAAGCCAGGGTGAGTGTGCCCCCAAATGCCAGTAGCCATGGTAAGGCTGCTGGTTACCAGCGGCTCTTGCTAATTTAGGACTTTGTAAATTGATGCAGACGAACCAGCAATAAATTAGTTTTTACCCTGTACCACAAATGGATAAAGTATTTTATTAATTGTGTTTATTCTAAAACTGTAAAATTATTTCTCTGTTTCTCTATGCTATGAATGCTTAAGACTTAATCAATGAGCAATAAAGGTTACTAATAATATATATATTATTAGTAATCTAGTTAATTGCCTGATAGTGTCTCTTACCAATATTTGAAGGTTGCGGTACAAAGGAAAAGCAAAATCCAAGTCACATTTGAGGTGCCGGCTTCACAAGGACAGTTCAGGATGGCTAAGAATTTATTCATATGAAATGCTGTCGATGGAAAAAATACATCGGGAAGCTCAGATCTCATTTCCCCGTGAGCCCCGGAGATTAATGTAAATAATTACACACTGAGAGAGTACAGTGGTATATGCAAAAAAAGAAGGGAAAAAAGTAATTTATAATGGGTACAGGAAGGCGAATTTAGCCAAGAGGAAGCTGTATTTATGGCGGGCTGGAGGAAAAAAAATAGACGGCATGAATGGCGGTAATTTATAGATCTGTGATTCATTTCAGTTTGCAGCCGGCACAGGCTAAATGGCACTGGATGTTATGGCTTAAGAGAGAGAAGCAAAACTATTAAGGAGGAGAAGACTCGTAGTACTCAAGAAGAGGGTACATTTCTCAGAGGACAAAGGCAGCAAAAATCCTTTGAGCCCATGATGGCTCTGAGGAATGGCTGTTAATGGTGGTGGCATTACCCCTGGGAGGGGGTAGTCTATTATCTGGGAGGGCATTATCAGGGAGATCTGGCTCCTTACCACATTGGAGTGAAACCCATACAGCCTCATAACCTGATTGTTGAAGGGAAAATTGGCCATTGATGCTTGGTGAGTGGCAGGCTATTAGCTTGAAAGATGGGGCCCTGCGATCATATTACTCCTGGATTGGTCACCCTTCAGGTGAAGAGTTTTGTGGCAGCGTAATGGGGAGGTGTGAATGAGGAGTCGTAACCTCTTTTTACTGCCTCGGAGCAACCGCCTGTCCCTAATTGGACCCAATATCTTGAGCTTCCATTGCTGCAAAATGTGACATCCTGTATGTGGAGAATGGAAGTCATTCTGTTCTTTAAAGTCTCACCAACCACAGGCCATCCAGGCCTTCACCAAAAACCAGCCATTTCAAGGAACTACCTCCCCATGGAAATCAATGGAGTTCATCAAGGTATTTCACAACCCTTTCCTTTTTCTCTTTCCACTTTGTCTAGAACAGGGGTCGGCAAACTCATTAGTCAAAAGAGCCAAATATCAACAGTAGAACGATTGAGATTTCTTTTGAGAGCCAAATTTCTTAAACTTAAACTATATAGGTAGGTACACTGTTTATTAACTTAATAAACTTTAATTAAAGTTTTAAGTCTTAATTAAACTATAGGTACACTGAATAAAACTTGATATCATACTTAATAGTGATCTTATTTATTGATAACAATTAAATTGTAAGTCCCTGCCATTTCCCCCTCCCCGTCCGGAGTCCTCGTCTGGAGGCCTGGTCTACCGCCATAAAAGCCTATTGGTAGACCTGGCCTCCGGCTGCGTCCCATTGGGAGGCCAGGTCTATCCATTGGCTTTCTTGACAGTAGACTTGGCCTCTGGAGGCCCATAGAAGCCAATTGGTAGACCTGGCCTCTGAAGGGGGACTTTTCCCCCTCCTCGGAGTCCAGGTCTACCGCCAAGAAAGCCAGTGGGTAGACATGGCCTCCCAATAGGACTCAGCCGGAGGCCAGGTCTACCAAAGGAAGCCCGCACCGCCCAACAGTTGAGCGGGCGCAAGAGCAGGGGCTCCGAGCCGCACTCAACGGGCCAAAGAGCCGCATGCGGCTCTGGAGCCGCAGTTTTGAGACCCCTGGTCTAGAAGAAGAAGAAGAGTTGGTTTTTATATGATGATTTTTTTTACCACTTAAGGGAGAATCAAACCTGCTGACAATCACCTTCCCCTCCCCACAACAGACACCTTGTGAGGTAGGTGGGGCGGAGAGAGCTCTAAGAGGGCTGTGACTAGCCCAAGGCTTCATGTGTAGGAGTGGGGAAATAAACAGTTCACCAGATTAGCATCCACCCCTCATGCAGAGGAGTGGGGAATCAAACCCAGTTCTCCAGATCAGAGTCCTCCGCTCCAAACCACCACTTTTAACCACTACACCATGCTGGCTTGGGGATTTTTCAGATGATGGTGTTTGTTTATAGCTACAGCCGCTGATTTAGATATCGGCAAAGGAAACACATCAGTTCTGAGAACCATCCTGACTTGCAGCCACATCTGGCGCATGTTTGCTTGAAAGGA
Source organism: Euleptes europaea (assembly GCF_029931775.1). Lineage (NCBI taxonomy): Eukaryota > Metazoa > Chordata > Lepidosauria > Squamata > Sphaerodactylidae > Euleptes > Euleptes europaea. Next base: position 17,100,800 of record NC_079315.1, read on the forward strand.
GGTCCAATTAAACAGCGAAATAAGCATGCGTAGCACTGCTGCCTAAATATAAAAGTTGGTCTAGAAAATGGAACAACAGGTTATCTGTTTTAAACAGAGAAGAAAAACAGATAAGCAAAGTAGCACAGAGGGCTTTGCTGATAGGGCATGCTGCAGAAGTAGGGTAGCCAGCTCCAGGTTGGGAAATACCTGGAGGTTTTTGAGGAGGGCGGGTTTGGAGAGGGGAGGGACTTCAACACCATAGAGTCCAATTGCCAAAGCAGCCATTTTCTCCAGGGGAACTGATCTCTGTTGGCTGGAGATCAGTTGGAATAGCAGGAGATTTCCAGCTAGTACCTGGAGGTTGGCAACCCTATATAGAAGCTATGGCAGCAAGTTCCACAGGTTAACTATATGCGGTGTGAAGAAATACTTCCTTTTGTCCTGGATCTCCCACCCTTCAGTTTCAGTGGATGACCCCAGGTTCTAGTATTATGGGAGAAGGGGAAACTTCCCTGTCCATGCTTTCAGTGCCATGCATAATTTTGAAAACCTCTATCATGTTTCCCCTTACTCCTCTTTTTCTAGGATAAACATCCCTAAGCATTTTAACTGATCCTCATATGGGAGCTGCACTAGTCCCCTGATCATTTTGGTTGCTCTTTTCTGCACTTTTTCTAGCTCAACCAGAGGGGTGTCAAACATTCGGCCCGCGTGCCAGATCCAGCCCTTTGAGAGCCCTTACCTGGCCAGCAAGCCAGCCGAGGCAGCCACCCCCTCCCCCCACTATCGATCTGGGCTGGTGAGGCATGGCCCAGCCCGACCAAGTGACATTTATGTCATATCCAGCCCTCGTAACAAATGAGTTTGACACCCCTGCTCTACAAAATGCTTTTTTCAAGTGCATTGACCAGAACTGTACACAAAATTCTGAGTATGGTCTAACCATAGATTTGTATACAGGCAGTATGATAACAGCATATTCCTGGTCGAGAGCCAGCGTGATGTAGTGGTTAAGAGCGGCGGACTCTAAACTGGAGAACTGGGTTGGTTTCCCCACTCCTGCACATGAAGCCAGCTGGGTGACCTTGGGCTAGTCCCAGTTCTCTCTGAACTCTCTCAGCTCCACCTACCTCATGTCCCCCAGGATGCCAGCGCAGGGAGATACACTGGGGAAACACTGGTAGGAGGCTGCACCAGCGTCCGAGAGCCATGCTGCCACCACGGTCCAGGAGGGCTGGCTTAAGTTGCCCTACGCCGGCATCCATGCCAGTTTGTACAGCACGGACATCAGCATAGGGGTCACGCAGGCTCCTTTGGGCATTCGTGCCCCCCCTTTAGGAATGGGCCGCCTGCCATGGAAAGGAGAAGAGGCACAGAAAGAATGCAGGATATTAATAAACCCTTTTGAAAACGGATTGATCATGCAATCATCCACATTATGGAAATGGAGTAATACAATAGAGTCTCTATTTCAGTCAATAACTTACCTCCTCATTTGCACTTCTATTTTCCTTAGCGATTATCCATTGAAGGGAAAAAAAGATGCTAGTCTCTCAACCATTTGGGGAAAAAAATCAGTATGAATCTAATTACATATTTTAGTATTCTTGGTTTTGCTGCATGAGGGAAAAAGCCAATTGCTCCTTGAAGACGCAGATTTTTAAAGTGTGAAGGGGAAGTTCTGCTATTCCTTCTGCCGTTTTGAATTCGGTTAGCACTTTTTAAAAACCATATCATTAACTGGAACATTGTTATCAAGAGCTCTTCAAAGCTTGAATTTAAAAGGAAGGAAAAGACAGGGTCTGTGAGCAAAGCAGCTACGATCCAACCCAACCCCAGCCCAAGACTGATTTCCACCTTCTAAATGATTGGGGGGGAAGGTGGCATGGTACGGCCCCATCTCATCAGATCTTGGAAGCTAACCAGAGTTGGTACTTGGCAGGGGGACCACCAAGGAAGGCTCTGTAGAAGAAGGCAATGGCAAAACTACCAGCCTATTCCGGGGGGCGGGGGGCGAACCACGGCAGCCAGGACGGCACAGCTGAGAAGCCTCTTCAGAGGCTTCCCAGGCACCACGGAGGGGGAGAAAGCCTTTTTTCCAAAATAAAAACAGGAAAGGGGGCTTTTTTCCCCACAGGGAAAAGCAGGACTGCGTCACTGACCACCTGCGTCCCGGGAGGCGTTCCTTGAGTGAAAGGGGTTTGGAAGCTGCCTAAAGGCAGGTCCACCCCATCCCGGGATGCCAACATGGGGATTTGTGCCAGGAGAAAGCCGTCACGGCAGAAGGCCCCACCAGCACTAGGGTTGCCAACCTCCAAGTAATATTCAAACAAGTACTTTCCACTGTGTAGATAATGGTAGTAATCAAGATTACAGTTGTAGGCTGATTTTTAAAAGGTTATTTTAGGGTATAAAATAAATCAATAAATCAGTATATTTTTTTCAATTGAATATTTAGTATGAGATGTATGTTGTAATCACATTATTAATTTCATAATGTTCACATAAATGCATCATGGTTATATTCTTCACCATGTACATAATACACCATCAGTTAATGAAGCTGTATACAACTGCAAAGAGGCACAAAATAATGATCTGATATTCTTCTTAAGTTCTTTCTTCCTTTTGAAGAAGTTAGGCTGTTGTCCGTTTTGGTAGTGGTACAGGATGCCTGTTTCGGTCCTTCTTCAGCCACCCCAATTAATCGCGGAAGCCTTCAGCATCTGGGTATTTACCTTAGAGCTATAGCTATTAAATTTAATGCCAATATTACAGTTAGCTTAACATCCATTGTAAACAAACGGCACAAAGTCACATATTTTAAATACATTTTTAACAAATCTCATACTCACTTAATCTTGTTATACAACTTGGCACAGTAACTTGTTATACAACTTGGCACAGTAACCATGATGCATTTATGTTAACATTATGAAATGAATAACGTGACTGCAACATACATCTCATACTAAATATTCAATTGAAAAAATATACTGATTTATTGATTTATTTTATACCCTATAAGTGAAGTGCCTATAAGTTGTTTGTAACCTTTTAAAAATAAGCCTACAACTGTAATCTTGTTTGCAACCTCCAAGTAGAAGCTGGAGGTTTCCCACTATTGCCACTGATCTCCAGCTGATAGAGATCAGTTCATTTGGAGAAAACGGCAGCTTTGGCCGTTGGACACTATGGCATTGAAGTCCCTCCCCTCCCCAAACCCCGCCCTCCTCAGGCTCCACCTCCAAAACCTCCCGCCGGTGGCAAAGAGGGACCTGGCAACCCTAGCCGGCACCTGAGACCGCCCCTCGGCTCCAGGAATGCACAGTACCTCTGCTTATCACTTGCCTTGAAAGCCCCTTGCTGGGGTTCAGTCGACATACCTCAGTATGTCAACAGGATTTGCATGGGATCGTGCCTCTCTCGTATGCTCCCTTCCCCTAAACAGGCATCAGAAATCTTGCTACAGGACTTCCCCTCACTTTTCAGCGCTGAGATCGGCACTTCCTTATATAGTACCCAAACCATACAGACAAATTCTGCGTTCCAGCATTTTTTCATTTTAATCGCAGCCCCTGGGGGAAGAATGTGTTATTTTGTTTGTCTTTTTTTAAAAAAACCTCAAACCAGGTCAAGGAAATATCTGCATCAGCCCATAATGCTACACAAAACCTTCAGAGCCTCCCCCAAGAAGCGACTTAAAACACTGCAGAGCAAACATTTTAAAACATTGCTTCCAGAGGTACGCTTTACTCACACAAGGAGTGCTAGACTAGTGGAAGAACTATGGCGTTTATCTGCTGCATAGTACAATCTGCAGAGCTGGAGGGGCATTGGGCAGCAAGGGACAGGCTTCCGAGAGCAGAAGGATTTCCGTTCATAAATTAAGTGGATCGTTGTTGTCCCTGTTACCAGAACTGTGTATATGCTATGATTCAACGGGATTGTAGGCAGGAGGGACTGGGAATATGCACCCAGATATTAACAAATCAAAACCCAATCTGAAAATAACCCATTTGTTAATATATTTATTGTAACAAATCCAAACAGAAAAATTAATGACAGATGAAGACATTTGGAAATCGTCACAGCTGGACACTATTCTGGTGACCGGCTGCATGGCTTAGAATTCAAGAAAACCAAAAAGAAGGGAAGACAGTAGTTCCGCTGAAATGTAACTGATAGGGACATGTTCCAACCCAGCAGAGTTACAGACAGAGCTTGCCACTGAATTCCACTGCATTTTTTGTTGTAGTTTTATTTTTAAACACAAACATATAAACATAAATGATCAAATTCTTGCATTATATACGGAGCTTACTTTTTGAGAATACATTTCAATTATTAATTTCTTTGAATTACATTACTTTATGTCCTCGATATATTTTCATATCTTATTATATATTTATTCTTAAACGTATATTACCGAAATGTTTCTCATTCTAATTTAATTCTATTCTTAATATTTAGCTATGTAGTTTTTTTAATTCCATTTTTCCTGAAATTCTGAAATTGATCTGTTGTAAGATATGTTAGTTTTGCCATTGTTGCATATTCTGTGAATTTATTCATCCATTGATTTACTCAAATTTGGGTATTTCTCTGCTTTCCACTTCGCTGTATTTATCACTCTTGCTGCTGTCACTATATACTTAAATAATTCACTGTGTAGATTTGGAATATTGCTTGGCAAGATATTTAAGAACATATTTTTCAGATCCAATGCAAACTACTTAAATTTTAGTATCTTTTGCATTTCATCCCATATCATTATCCAATATTTTCATGGTTTCGTGCATGTCCACCACATATAATAAAATGTTGCATCTGTGTTCTGACAATTCCAGCATTTTCCATTAAAGTCTTCGTTAGCGTTTGCTATGACTTTAGGTGTGATGTACCATCTAAAAAACATTTTGTGCCAATTCTCTCTTAATAATAGACATTCTGTAAACTTACAGCCCAATCCTAAATGTGTGTGTGTTACGTGCCGTCAAGTCGCTTCCAACACATGGTGACCCTATGAATCAAAGTCCTCCAAAATGTCCTATCTTTGACAGCCTTGTTCAGATCTTGCAAATTGAGAGCTGTGGCTTCCTTTATTGAGTCAATCCATCTCTTGTTGGGTCTTCCTCTTTTCCTGCTGCCCTCAACTTTTCCTAGCATGATGGTCTTTTCCGGTGACTCTTGTCTTCTCATAATGTGACCAAAATACAATAGCCTCAGTTTAGTCCTTTTAGCTTCTAGGGTCAGTTGAGGCTTGATTTGATCTGTAACCCACTGATTTGTTTTTTTCGCAGTCCAGAGTATCCGTAACACTCTCCTCCAACACCACATTTCAAAGGAATCTACTTTCTTCCTATCAGCTTTCTCAATGCCCAGCTTTCATACCCATACATAGTAAAGGGGAATATGATGGCATGAATTAACTTGATCTTGGTGGCCAGTGACCCATCCTTACACATCCAATCCTAAGGGGGGGTAGTTAGTTGATGGCTGGGGACAGCGCAGCCGTGCCACCTCTTGAAGTCTTCCCACCCGAAAATAAAAAACAAAAAAGGACTTTTGACAAAACCCCATGAAACCTCCCTATTGAGTTTCATGGGGCTATGCCAGTTATTTTGCAGGCATAACGCAAAGCCTGCAAAATGGCATGTTCCCGGGACAAAAGGGCTTTGGAAGTTGCCTAAAGGCAACTCCGCTCCTGGGAACGTCCCCCCGGATGCCGGTGTGAGCAATCATGCCAGGAAAACGCTGCCAGGGAGCCAGCGCCAGGCTCGTGTTGCCACGTCACTCCTTGGAGCCAGCGTTAAGTTGCCCTGTGCTGGCATCTCTGCCCCTTGCGCAAGGGGCAAGGACACCGGCACTGGGGTCACGTTGGCTTCTAAGTGGCTCTGCTCCCCCCCTTCAGGATTGCACAGTTAATTTCTTTAGTCCAAAGATTCTTCCACTGGCTCATATTTATGCTTCCTCCAAAGTTTTGCATCCATTTTATCACACAATCTTTTACTTGCTCCGTTTCAGTATCATAATGTAATAGCAGTTTATAAAATTGTCCTAATAAATGTCTTAAGACTCCAGTAATTAGTTGTTCTAAAGTCATCTTAAGTATTCACCTTATTTTGTTGTTTGTTCTCCCAATTTTGAAGCCATTTGATGATATTCTTTCCTTCATTCTTTTCCTTCAGAGCAGTGGACTGGACTCTGATCTGGAGAACCGGGTTTGATTCCCCGCTCCTCCACATGAGCTGCAGAGGCTAACCTGGTGAACTGGATTCGTTTCCCCACTCTTACTCATGAAGCCAGCTGGGTGACCTTGGGCAAGTCACAGCTCTCTTAGAGCTCTCTCAGCCCCACCTACCTCACAGGGTGTTTGTTGTGGGGAGGGGGAGGAAAGGAGATTGTAAGCCTGTTTGAGTCTCCCTTAAGTGGTAGAGAAAGTCGGCATATAAAAACCAGCTCTTCACCTTCATCATCTTTAGCTGTTTGCCAAGATTTTATTTTCCCTTGTTTATCCATCATATTCTCATAAGTTACGTAGCCCCTTTTCATCCATGTGCTGTTATCACACAACATGATTGCACCGATAAGCCTGTTTTTCCAAAATGTTGTTTACATCAATCGCATAGCTGTCTCACTAGACGGGGGACAGCACTGATTTGATTCTGTACAAGCAGGGTCTCCTATCTGATTGCTATGCTGCTATCTCTGGGCCTGCGCCTGCTATGCACAGGAGCAAATGTTTTGCTTGCACACACTGACATAAGGCAGCCCTGCAGACTGGAGGTAAAAAAAAAAAAAAAAGGCGCATGCTACACTTGTCCTTGTTTGGTGATTGATGAGACTTCCTCTGGGGTAAAGAGAGGCAAATGTTTCACTTCCACTCCTGTGACCAGCACTGCAGGCAGAGCTGGGATGAAAATGAATGCTCAAGTTTCTATGCCATTAAAGGTTTATGGAATGGAATGGAATGAATGCTCAAGTTCCCCCCCCCCCAGACACCAGGCTTATAGGTACAAATGATGAGGGTCTGGCCATTTATGCATGGCTGTTTCCTCGCCGTCACCCCGCCGACTGCTTTGATTATGTTTGCATTTTCTGACCATTTTCTGACCAAAGATTACTCCCTTTACCCACAGCTGCACAGCAGCTGCAGGGAACTAACAGTGCAATCCTAAGGACTTTCAATGGGCTTAGACTGGAGTAACTCTGCATAAGATTGCATTGCATGGCACTCATGTGCTCTCAGCCTAACTTACCTCTCATAGGGTTGTTGTGAGGGCAAAATGGAGAAGAGAGGAACAATCTAAGATGCTTTGAGCCTCCATTGGGGAGAAAGACGGAGTATAAATGAAGTAAAATAAATAAATGCCTGTGTTTCCTTTGCTTTCCTATTATTTAAATGATTTTGTAATCTGGAACTTTTGTCAGATGTGTTGGGTCCCTCTTAAAAAATTAAATAAATATAAAGAAACCTCCATCCCACCTCTTGCTTTCTTTATATGTTAAGGGTATATCCATGTGTTATTATATTTATGTCCATTGTCAATAGGGTTACCAGCCTCCAGGTAGGGGAGGGGCTGTGGCGCAGTGGTAGAGCCACTGCTTGGCATGCAGAAGGTCCCAGGTTCAATCCCTGGCATCTCCAGTTAAAGGGACTCGGCAAGGAGGTGATGTGAAAGACCTCTGCCTGAGACCCTGGAGAGCCGCTGCCAGTCAGAGTAGACAGTACTGACTTTGATGGACCAAGGGTCTGATTCAGTATAAGGCAGCTTCATGTGTACATATAGGTACTAGTTGAAGATCTCCTGCTATTACAACTGATTTCCAGCCGATAGAGGTTAGTTCCCCTGGAGAAAATGGCAGCTTTGGCCATTGGACTCTATGGCATTGAATTCCCTTCCCTCCCCAAACCCTCCTCAGGCTCCGCCCCGAAAACCTCCCACCAGTGGCGAAGGGGGGCCTGGCAACCCTAATTGCCAACTTTCTTGGGTTGCCACAAGCTTCCCTGTGCCTTCCTTGCAAGAATTCAAAATTGCCTATAGAAAAGCGGTATTTTCTTCTGTCTTTCTAGGATTTGGTGAAATTACCTCAGGCGAGAGGAAGAAGTTACAAGTGGAAAATATGTTTCTTGGAAACTGGCGGAAACGAAACACAGTCTGAACACCTAAAATAAACAACTTAATGAAACCCAATTGAGATATTTTTTAAGAAGGAACCCCAAACTAAACTTTAGAAGTATCCATAGCTAGCCATGTGTTGCATGCAGTCGTGCGAGGAAAACTCATTTTACAGCCCATCAGAAAGGTGGGCTAGAGGCCTGTGAAACTGCTTCACACTGAGTCAGATCATTGGTCCAGCTAACCTAGCGCTCTGTAGTCTGATAGGCAGCAATCCTCCAAGGAGATCTCCCCTGCCCAGCCAGGCTACCTGAGATAAGAAGAGGAGGAGGAGGAGGAGGAGGAGGAGGAGTTGGAGTTGGTTTTTATATGCTGACTTCCTCTACCTTTAAGGAGTCTCAAAGCAGCTTACAATCACCTTCCCTTGCCCTCCCCACAACAGACACCTTGCCCATTTATGCTTGGCAATTAGCAGCGGGTTCCAGGCTGAAGTGCCCGGCAGCGTTTTTTGAGTTTTTCATGCGGAACCATCATTCAGGAAGTGACTGCGCATCCCTGCTTGCCATTTCTTAAGAGCCCCTTTAATGTGACCTTTTTGTGTTTGCTCCACCCCCTCCTTGAAGAATCCCCTCAAGGAAGCATGCAAAATCACAGCTGTGTGTAAGCTATGCAAACAGCGGTTGATAATGGACGGAACAAAGGAGCAGGTGAGTGGGGGTGGAATTTCTCCTTTTGTGTCTGGACTGTGAATAGGCATTTTAAAGGTCGCCATTTTAAAAATTGAGCGAGCATCAAAATTGACCCTGCATAAATGGCCCTTGTGAGGTAGGTAGGGGATGAGAGAGTCCTGAGAGAACTGTGACTGGCCCAAGGTCACCCAGCAGGCTTCATGTGTAGGAGTGGGGAAACCAACCCGGTTCACCAGATTAGAGTCCACCACTCTTCACCACTACGCCACGCCTGGAGACTGGACTTGGGCCCTTCTTCAGATAAAACATGTACTTTGCTGCTGAATTATGACTCCTCTCTAAGTACTAGGGACATGGTAAAATTTCCCTCAGGGCATAGCTGGAATCGATAGGCCAGTTCCCTGTGTGACTGCATGCCTTTGGCAGGACATGCAGTCAGTAAGCCATGGGTCTCCAAACTTGTTGAGCTTGTGGGCACTTCTGAAAGTTTGAGACTAGGTACCGGGCACCGCAACAAAATGGCTACGGCAGAAGGTGGGTCTCGGGATGCCAGCCCAACGCTGACACCCAGTGGGAGCTTTGGGGGCAAAGATATATTAATTGGCGTTGCTCCGACACTAGAGTTGCCAACCTCCAGGTGGTTGCTGGAGATCGCCCGCTATTACAATTGATCTCCAGGCAACAGAGATCCGTTCCCCTGGAGAAAATGGCCGCTTTGGAGCCGCTGCCGGTCTGAGTAAACAATACTGACTTGGATGGACCGAGGGTCTGATTCAGTAGAAGGCAGCTTCATGTGTTCATGTATAAATGCAGCTTTCTCAGCTGTAGCTCGGTTTAGTTTTGATTCTGGCTCTGGTACGCTCTCCCTTTCTGTGACTTGATAGTTTCCTTTCTTCCACCTTCCTTCCTTCCACATGTCCTTTTGGAGCTCACTTGGGGACTCCATAGCAGAGGGCAGCCAAAAGTTAATTAACAGAGGGTGCCGGAAACCCCTCAAAATTGAAAAAAACGCTTTGGTTTAAACAAAAATTGCTGAGCCGTTTTGGCTCAGCCTTAATTAATATTGGAATTGGGAAGCTTCCCACAGTATCGCCCTTTGGGGCCCGTATCTTTTCCTCTTTCAAACTGCGGGATAGTTTCCTTGGGCACTGCTTGGACACCCCCTGAAGGCTGAACCCCTTCCCCACCACCACCTCATACATACAAAATAACCTTGGGGGGAAATGAAGGGTTTTTTCATCATGCAAATTGCCTATTGTTTCAACAAATGGAAAACCCATGAAAATTCAGCTCATTCTCATTTCCTCTCGGAACGGAGATGGGATTTTTAACCTTCGCTCCGTCTTAAGATCCATGCCAAACCGCCTTTATTTGTGCCAGCTCTCCTCAGACGCAGCCGTTCTCTTGAGGGGGATTTTGTCTCCCTGCCATCAAGGGCGAAAACGCACGGTCGCTTTAGCCTCCTTTATTCCCCGTTTCAGCCAGGATTCAGCCAGGATCGAACGCACGTTCGGCGAAAACGCATGCGTTCGATCCTGGCTGAATCCTGGCTGAAACGGGGAATAAAGGAGGCTAAAGCGACCGTGCGTTTTTGCCCTAAGACTGCTTTTCCTATGGGAGGGGGCTGAAGTCTTCATTCAGTGGGTTCCCCTCTGAGTCAAGCATCCTGCCTGAGAGTAAACACAATAACAACAACAAAAACAACAAAAGCAATAACAACAACAAAAACAACAACAATAATACTAATAACAACAACAACAACAACAACAACAACAACAACCATTGTGGCAAAGAGTATTAAAAATTCTCCCAAAATCCAAAATGATGAGGAGGCTTTTTGGAACCCAGGGGGTTTATTAAAGATTAACGTTCTCTGATTTCTCGCTGCCTCCTGATCCCATTAGCCGAGAGAGCATTTCGGTAATTACATAACCTTCGGAGGCTACCCTGCCAGCATCAGCTCCTCTGATTCATGCTCTCTCCCGACAGCAAGCTGGCCATTAGCTTCTCTCAAGTTAAAGAATGCCTCGGAATTAGTTTACCATTTTGACAGACGATATAAACCACAGCTTCCCCAGTTCTCTGAAGAATTGGGGGCAGCAGCCAGTGTCTCCAGGACTGTCTGAGCAGGATCAATTTCCAGCAGGATGATTCATACCAATAAGAGGCTAGCAAATTCATCCGGCTGGCCTCATGCTGTTGAATAGCTTGCCTGACGAAATATAATCTATAGGCTTGCCAACTTCCAGGTAGTAGCTGGAGATCTCCTGCTATTACAACTGATCTCCAGTCGATAGAGATCAGTTCGCCTGGAGAAAATGGCTGCTTTGCCCATTGGACTCTGTGGCATTGAAGTCCCTCCCCTCTAGGGTTGCCAACCTCCAGGTACTTCTCGCGTCGTTGCTGAATTGCAGTTCTTTTCCCTTGTATGTTTCATGTTGTTAGGTTGTCTTAGGTAGTTAGGGGATTTTTGCTATTGTGTTTAATTGTGTTTAGGCAACAGCATGAAGTAATGCTGGAATTGCCTAGCAATAAAAGATTTAAAGTGTATATTTTCCTATTGTGGACTGTTGATTTATGAGCCTTCGTGCTGTCTCTTCTATAAAGTATCCTTAATACTGGCACAGGTTGTATATTTAAAATTGTTTAAACCTCCAGGTACTAGCTGGAGATCTCCTGCTATTACAACTGATCTCCAGCCAATAGAGATCAGTTCACCTGGAGAAAATGGCCGCTTTGGCCATTGGACTCCATGGCAAATGTAAATCTGTTGAATTTGAATTTGAGCCTTCGTGCTGTTGTTGTTTAAAAGTACCTGGAGGTTGGCAACCCTAACCGTAGAGGGGAGGGACTTCAATGCCATAGAGTCCAATTGCCAAAGCTGCCAGTTTCTCCAGGCAAACTGATCTCTGGAGATCAGATGCAATAGCAGATCTCCAGCTAGTACCTGGAGGTTGGAAACCCTAGTTGGACCAGCAGTCTGATCTAGCAGAGCTCTTCTTATGAAGCCTGCTTTTTGCCAGATTGCTGTATTCAGGGCTTACAGATCCAAGCCTTTTTTCTTTTTTTTTGGTGGTTGTCATGCCACGGAGAAAAATGACACAACTTTTAGAAGAGGAGAACGACTATACCAAAATGAAATCCTCACATGTTAGCAGCCTGCGCCTTAGTCTATTCTCACTGCATTATTCATGAACTTCTGCAGTAGTCCCGCCAGTGTTTATATGAGCAACTGTTTTGTCCATCTGTAGTCGCATATGCTTATTTTTCCCCTTAAAAAAACCCCGCAATGACAAGTTACTAGCAATTTAAATATATATATAGATATATTGAACATAGCTGCTTAAGAAAGAGAGGAGTCTTAAGAGAAGCCAGGTCTGTGCAGTAAGGGATTCTGTAATGGTGTGACAGAGCTAAGGCAGAGATGCTGAAGTTAGGGTTGCCAACCTCCAGGTAGTAGCTGGAGATCTCCTGCTATTACGACTGATCTCCAGCCGATAGAGACCAGTCCACCTGGAGAAAATGGCCGTTTTGGCCATTGGACTCCATGGCATCGAGTCCCTCCCCTCCCCAAACTCCGCCCTCCTCAGGCTCCACCCCCAAAACGTCCTGCCGGTGGCAAACAGGGACCTGGCAACCCTAGCTGGAGTCCAGGGGGCCCAGGGCCATTGGGTGGGCAGCTCACAGTGCAATCCAATGCAGGGTTGTGCCACTGAAAGCATGGTGCTGTCAAGTAGGGTTGCCAACCTCCAGGTGGGGCCTGGAGATCTCCCACAATTACAGCTGATCTCCAGACGACAGAGATTAGTTCCCTTGGAGAAAATAGCTGCTTTGGAGTTATGACTGTATCGCATTATACCTTGCTAAGGTCCGTCCCCTTCCCAAACCCTGCCCTCTTTAAGCTATACTCCCAAATATCCAGGAGTTTCCCAACCTGGAGCTGCCAACCCTTGCTGGCAGTTGCTTAAGAGGGCCAGAAGTAGGTTTCTCCTCCTTTCTTGGGCGTTCAGTAGGGAGAATCCAATCACTGGATTCCTAAACTGTGCTAGTCTTTTGGTGCCCCCAGACTGCTGTTTTTTTTTCCTGCTATGGACTAACATAGCTACCCTTCTTGGAGTACCCAACAGGGGGAATGGGTAGGGATGCCAGCCTCCAGGTGGGACCTGGGAATCCCCTGGAATTACAGGTCATCTCCAAACTACAAAGATCAGTTCCCCTGGAGAAAATGGCTGCTTTGGAGGGCAGACTCTGCCTTTGTACTCAACGGATGTCCCTGTCCTCCCCAGGCTCCATCCCCAAATCTCCAGGAATTTCCCAACATGGATCTGGCAACTCTACACACCCAGCCTCTGCCAATGGCCGGGCGGGGGGGGGGAACACACCTGTTAACCCTAGGCTGACTGCTTTCTGCTGCATTATGGTCCAGAAACAAAACAAGTGAGACACGCAGTTCCTTAAGAGCGCCAGTAGGGTTGCCAACCTCCAGGCACTAGCTGGAGATCTCCTGCTATTACAACTGACCTCCAGCCGATAGAGATCAGTTCCCCTGAAGAAAATGGCCGCTTTGGCAATTGGACTCTATGGTATTGAAGTCCCTTCCCTCCCCTAACTCTGCCCTCCTCAGGATCCACCCCAAAAACCTCCCGCCAGTAGTGAAGAGGGACCTGGCAACCATAACTATTAGTTATGTATAACCTCACTCCCTGACATTTTGCGTTTGGCTCTACCTTTTGCAGCAGTCATTTTGTGGGTGGTTGGCTCCGCCTCCTGTGGCAACCATTTATTCGTTGCGCACACCACCCTCTGTCAGAATTCCAAAAGTGCCCGCAGGCTCAAAAAGTTTGGGACCCCTTTACAAGAGCAACACAATCCCCTTGGTTTCCTGTTTGATTTGGGAAATCCATCAATCTTTGCCTGATCACCTGCAATGAGATCACAATGGGGAATCGTCACCATGGGAAAACATACATTTTTATCCCTACCCTTAAGGCAGCTAAGAGCAGTATACATAGTTTCCCCCCCTCCCAATTTATGCCCACTAGCCAAAATACTGAAAACTGAGAGGAGCCGTACTGTGTACAGAACAATGAGATAATTGCCTGAACTTTTTTCCCTTGATATTTTGCAAGTAAGTGAGCTTGGAATTCAACATTTCTTAAGAACTGAAAATTCACCTTTTCTATGCCATTCATATCTTGGTGTGTTGACTGTTCTCCTTGCAGCACATTCCCTGGGGCTACTACTAGGAAAAGCTGAAGGCAGCAGGAAAAGAAGAAGACCCAACAAGAGATGGATTGACTCTTTAAAGGAAACCACAGCCCTCAATTTGGATGACCTGAGCAAGGCTGTTAAAGATAGGACGTTTTGGAGGACGTTGATTCATAGGGTCGCCATGAGTCGGAAGCGACTTGACGGCACTCAACACACACACTTCAGTTTGTGGGGGAGAGGGTCAAGCTCCGCTCCATGTGTATCGTGGTCCTGATCCAGATCATGAAAATACAGGTAAAATTGCTGTAGAGGCTGGCTGGGGCTCCTGTGGTCTGCTTTAAATTAACATGCACGTTGCACTCCCAGGACGCAGAAAGAAGAAACGTCGCTCAAAGTTCTACAGAAGACAACCAAAATAAAACAAAATCCAATACTGTATGTTTAGATCTTGTCTCAGAAGGCTGCCAAACAATTGTCAGTGGTTGGTCGTTCTTTGTCAAATACGGACATGTTCTGTTAATTGAAATATATCCCAAATAGTCAGTCGCTCCAACTGATGTGGAATCTTTTTGCTACTATTTTTTCACATTGCAGTAAACAGAAAAATGCTCTCTGCCTTTAAACAAAAAAGTATACCGAAAACAGTGCCAGATTTAAGGTCCCTCTTTTCCCTTCTTTCTGAAACGCAATCCTCTCTCTAATTGCTAGGAAAGACAATCCTTCCATCCTTTCATAAATATTTAGTGAGAAGTGGGATTTACAGTGTTCCAGAATCGTTTTAAGAACTCCCGTACAATCATGTCTTCTACTCCCATTTTAATTTCGGTATGCTTGGAAAGCATTCCAAGACACGTTAATAGTGCAATCCTAAGAGGGGAGCGAAAGGGCTTAGAAGACGGTGTGACCCTGGTGCCAGCATAAATGCCACTTGCGCCAGCATAAGGGGTATTTACATCAGCACCGAGCTACTTACACCAACGCTGGGGAGCAGCACGGCAGCGCAACACATAGTGGCGCAGCTGCGGGAGCCGCGCACCTCCAGTGTAGAAGCTTGCGGCGGGGAGGGACTTCAATGCCATAGAGTTCAATTGCCAAAGCGGCCATTTTTCTCCCGGCGAACTGATCTCTATCGGCTGGAGATCAGTTGAATTAGCAGGAGATCTCCTGCTACTTCCTGGCAGTTGGCAACACTAGAGATCAGTTTGCCGGGAGAAAATGGCCGCTTTTGCCATTGAATTTGCCATTGAAATGGCTGCTTTTGCCATTGAACTTTGGCATTGAAGTCCCTCCCCTCCCCAAACCCCGCCTTCACCCCAAAAACGTCCCGCCAGTGGCGAAGAGGACCTGGCAACCCTAAACTACCCCCCCCCTTAGGTTTGAGCTGCCCGAAAACTAACTGGAAAAGGATCCTGGAAACTACTGGTACCTATAAAACTAGAATTCACTCCTGCTGGAAACTGGGGCAGAACCTTTCCCATCCCATAAAAATGAGCTGTGCTCAGGTTGGCCATCCGCCAAGCATTTTGATTGGCTGAAATCTCAGTAGCATTTTAACACAACTGTGTGTTTGTGTGTGTGTGTTTTAAACAATCTACAGTGCAATTACTATGGCTTTCTTCTGCATTTAGGAATATCCCAAGGGAAGCATATTTCAAAAAAAAATGCTAGAGACGATATCGATTTCACTGAGCTTCTTGCATTTTCTAAACGGTCAGCCTCCGCTGTGATCAATCCATGAGAAATGACAGAGATGAACATTTGTGTACCCTTTCCATAAACGCATCAGCCCCTCAGTAAAACAAATCCAATAAGAAACACCTCTGAAAGAGATCAAATATGAGGGCTGCCTGGTAGCTCATGCCGCGAGCCTCCAGTTTATCTTAATACAATCCCATTGATTTACCTGCACTAATGCGCTTTATAGGAAACATTAAAAGACTTGAGGGGAAGGGCAAGGAAAGCTGAGCTTCTCCTTCCACTCGGTTTAGTCATTTTATTTAATTGGATTTTGCTGTATCATAGATTGGGAAGGGCTGGAAATTGCCTTCTGAGTTGTGCAGTTGGACCTTTTAAATTAAAGAATGTATTTGTTTCATTCATTTGTACCCCACCTTTCTCCCTAGTGGGGACCCAAAGTAGCTTACATCGTCCTGGGATTTGTGAGGGCTGGCAGCGAGGTCGTCTCTAATGGATGGAAAACTCATGCATAACTCCAAGGAACAACCGAGACAGACCGGGGGTGAATGTGAATGAAAGTACCCAGGCATAAACAACCTGCGATAGTTTGGAAAAGGCCCCACCCAGCTAAACAGAGGAGCAGGTGTGTTCCATTCTGGAAAAAGAAACAGGTTTTAGTTCTTGGAAGAGACAGAGGCAAAGAGAGAAAGAGTTGGTTCACATGGGCCCATAAAGGCCCCCGTCCCTTGCAAAAAACAGTTCATGTGTCAGCCTACGGGACAACACAAATATCTTCCAAAGCGGATTGTTAGTAGAGCTCCTTTTGGATCAGTATTGCTAATAGATGTTGCAGACTCTGCATTTGTGTATGACTCTGTCCCATACATTTGGCCTCTGTTCACTGTGACACAGTCTGGCACGTATGAGAAAAGAGATGATAGCGCTTGGTAATGGTTCACTGTTAGAGATTGTGTGTCTTAATGGCTCGCTCTGCCCAAGCAGGCTCCAGGGCTGGAGAAGATGGCTTCCCCACTCCTGGCTGAAGGGAGAGTGGCACTTATGTATGAGTCTGGCCGAAGAAGGCTCAGAGTTTGGATCGGAAAAAGCAAGAGAGATCAAAGCCCTGATCAGTTGTTACGATTCTGGTTATCCAGCCACACGAGAAAACATGTTAAGTGCAATCCTCTGGACATGCACAGTCACCATTTTGTGTGACTAGGGCAACACATGTATTTTACAGCTCTGGCATGCGATCACAAACCCTGATTTTTGAGCATGCATTCATACATACCAAAATTGGAAAACGTGTGTTGGCCTATTTACTCAAAATGGCAATTGAACATATTGGGGGGATCTCAGGTAGTGCTTCCCATTCTGTCCACCCTGCCAACTAAGATCCTCCTCCCATGCTCAGCTCTCTGTGCCCTTGCCCTCACAAGTGAGATGGGTAGCAACCAGAGACAGGGCTGTTTTAGTGGTAGCCCCTTGCCTATGGAATGCTCTTCCCCCTTGAGGCTCAACTGGCACCTACAGTGCTGCCCTGTATGAGTGCCTCTTTGCCTCCTATTTGCAAATTTTTTAAAAGCTAAAAAACCACCATACTTCTTCAGTACTTTCTTTTTCTAAGGGACCCAACTCAATTAAGCATCAACCCATAGAACTTTTTGCTATTCATAGAGGTGAAACCATAACAGTATATAACTTGAGAACCAGCTTGGTGCAGTGGTTAAGAGCCGTGGTTTGGAGTGGTGGAGCCTGACCTGGAGAACCGGGTTCGATTCCCCACTCCTCCACATGAGTGGCGGAGGCTAATTGGTGAACTGGATTTGTTTCCCCATTCCTGCACATGAAGCCAGCTGGGTGACCTTGGGCTTGTCACATTCTCTCAGCCCTACCTACCTCACCAGGTGTCTGTTGGGAGGGGAAGGGAAGGTGATTGTAAGCCGGTTTGAGTCTTCCTTAAGTGGTGGAGAAAGTTGGCATATAAAAACCAACTCTGCTTCTTCTGCTGCTGCTGCTTCTGCTTCTTGCCTGTCCCAACAGTCATGGCTCAGACTCTTTTCTTGCTGCAGCCATCTTTCAAAGGGGAGTGCAAAAAGAGAGTTGAACTATCTGCATCCACTAAAGCTCCCTTGGCACCTCCCATAAGCCTTGGCACATGGACCAAAGTAAGCAATAAGAGTATCTCGCTTTCCTCCAAGTCGTCTGCTAACATCAGCAGGCTTCGATAGCACGGCCTCATCTGGGCTTTCAAATGTTTTGCTGAGTTGCTCCATAACTGCAGTTGGTTGCCTGTTGCGGCTGCAGAACCTGCATTAATCTAAACGAAGGGAGGGAATACAGCACTGTGGGGATGCTCCATGATTAAACGCACCCTCTCGCATGCACCCTATTACAATCTAGCCTCCACTGCTCATGCTGGCAATTTCTCTCTTGGCTGCTTCTTTGGATTTGCATTCGTGGAGTGGCTGGATGCCTTCAGGAACTCGAGGCTCCGAAGCCAGAGACAACCATTTCCAGGCTGATTATCATTTTGATGCATAAATTGCTTTGAAGTACAACAATAATTACGAAAATAATGATAACATTAGGCACTGGAGCTGTGCCAATAGCGGCTGATCTGCATAACATTCTCAGGTGAGGGGAATTGAGAGAGGCTCTCACCCAATTTCTCAGGCAAGGAGTTCTTTTTTTTTTAAAACCATCGAACTGAAGATTTGTCACACTCGCCGAACAAGCAAAAGGCACACAATTAAAAATATATTTCAATTCACACGTATCACAGACTGAACTGGTTGTCCTTTTAAAGCTTAAGAAGTAGGTTTTTAAAAATGAAAAGGGGAAAGGATAATATACACTAATCAACGTTATAAAAATGCCTCGTTTTCAAGGAATTTGGGCTGTATTTGTGCCAAATTTCAACTTTCTATGTCATCTGTATCTTCACCATTTAGAGGTTAACTTCTTTCTAAAAAGAGACTGATAAATGGCTCTCTTTTATACTTCTCTAAAAATTGTTGTTGAATCTTTATGTGTTGTATTACAGCTTTCAGGGTAAACCTATCTATCTAGCTCCTGCAGGGCTCTATCTGGAACATTTTTATTCTGCCCTTCCTTTAAACGGCTCAGTGCGGCATACACGATTCTCCCCGCCCTCCACTTTATCCTCTCAGCAAACCTGTGGGGTAAAGTAGACGGAGAGAGAGTGGCTGCCCCATGCTCATCTAGTGAGCTTTGTAATGTATTTAAATGGCCGCCGCCACCACTTCAACAGGTACATGTCTGCACATGTTTTTTTTAGTTCTCAGATTTTTCTGCAAACTTGGGGGGTACCCCACGTTTGTAGAAACATCTGTGTGGGGTATGCCCCTATCTCTGGACTGAAGTATCTACAGGCTTAGGGGGCACATGTGGGACCTAGATATATAGATAAGGGGCATATATCTATAAGATATCTATAAGATATATAGATATGGGGCAATAGATCGCTACAGTACTATATAGCACTATAGTGCTATAATGCTATAATTATCTGTTGACGCTTAGCTATTTCCAATGCTATTAGAATAATTGCAAATTTATTGTAATAGGTTGTTATAAAGCTACAGTGCTGTAGCAGTTAGCATTTAAAAAAACAAAAAGTAGGGTTGCCAGATGCCCGCCAATTAACAGGCCTGTTCCCTGCCCCTCAGCTGGCCGGTGGATGAAACAGACCAGCTAAAGGGGGGAACGATCACCACTCGCGTGCGGCGTGGCGTGGCAAAACAATGTCCCTTCCGAGGTAAACCCAGAAGTGATCGGGACGTTCCAGCATGTCCTTAAAAAAACTCTACGGAAACCATAGAGTTTTTGGAAGAATATGCTAGAGCATCCCCGTCACGTCTGGGTTTGACGGGCGCAGTCTAGTACATTCCTCCCAAAAACGCTATGGTTTCCATAGAGGTTGTTTGTTGTCGTTGTTTTGAAGGATGTGCTAGAGTGTCCCCATCACTTCCGGGTTTACCCTGGAAGGGACATTATTGCATGTGCATGCTCCACGTGGAAGCAGGCTGCCCTAACAGTGGTAGCTAATGATGTGGAAAAGGAGCAGGGAAAGACACAACAGGTGGATATTTCATATGAGGAAGTGGGAGAACTGAACACAGGGATACCATTTTCAGCAGTAGCTCCATGGTGAACGTAGCATGAACGTAGCATGATATGGATGCCCTGTGCAGCAACAATGTGGATCTGCATTCAGATCTCATTCAGGGATTTACTGCAGATACCAATGTGCAAATTGTTTGGACTTTGCACCCACATTTGCAGCTACGTATCCCAGATGTATGATGCCTTGATACAGAAATGCATAAATAAAATAAACAGTCAGGTTTCCTACTTTCTTCGTTTTTCATATAATGGCGGACAAACAGGAGAAGTCACACTCAGGGGATGTCTTTAGAGCAGTGGTTCCCAACCTTTTTTTGACCAGGGACCACTAGGACTTTTTTGTGCGGTGCAGGGACCCCAAGGTTCAAAATAAAAATTCCGAGAATTTGAAAATAAACTTTAATCATAACTGTTAGTTAAACATTAAACTTAGAATAATATTTGAATATATATTTTTATAATAGAGAACTTTTAATTGAAAATATTAGTTTATTATGGGTTTATAACTTTGTTTCGTGGACCTTAATTTAGTTCTTGTGGACCCCTGGGGGTCCGTGGACCCCCCGTTGGGAACCAGTGCTTTAGAGGAATGTACATTTTAAATTAAAAAATCAAAATCCAATTCTTATCAGTCAGACTCGCCCTACGCACTATACGGAAATGGGAAACTAGACAACCAATGAACTATTGGAACTGGAAATGTATGAACTAGCATCTTCCGCGCACAAGCTGCCCGATGGCTACCAATTTAGGGAAATTAATATAGAGGGGCGGAATTAAGCATTTGCATGCAGACAAGGCAGCATGATGGATTATTAAGGTTGCCAACTCCGGGCTGGGAAATACCTGGAGATTTTTGGGGCGGTGCCTGAGGAGGGTGGGGTTTGGGGATGGGAAGGACTTCAATGCCATAGACCGAAGTCACCGAAGAGGCCATTTTCTCCATGTGAACTGATCTCTGTCTGCTGGAGATCAGTTGTAATAGCAGGAGATCTCCAGCTAGTGCCTGGAGGCAGCCCTATGGATTATCGACTGGCGAAAGGTGTACCCAAGTGGCCCCACCGAGAAGCTGTCTTTAAAAGAAGTACTCAGTAATGAGAGAGGCCCCCCGGTACACCATCATCACTTACACAGTGATGATGGTGTACCGGGGGGACATGTCCATCACTAGAAACACCATAATGAGAGTGTATTTCATCACCTCGGACGGGAGTTGTCACTGCGAGTAATATAGAGAGAATCTCTCAGCAGGCAGGCAAGAGGCTCCCATAGCCTGAGACCATAAAGAGAGTCACTTTCATTAACATTGTTTCCCCATGACAATTGACAAGAATGCTTGCAGGGTTGTTGTTTCTTCTTCTTTGTTTGGATTGGGGTTTTTTGGTGTTGCTTTTTGCTCCTTCTGCATTAGGTACAGACTGCTGTGCGGAAAATGAAGGGGGATGCAGTTGCCCTGGTGAGGGTGTGCGTCGGAGGCCTTTCAAACCCCTAGGTAAGGCCGAGTACCCGGCGAGGATAGAGTGGCGTCGCTGTTCATATCGTTTTGCGGGGATACGCTCATCGCTGAACGATAGTGGAAACCCGCTGCAAAAGACAACATCCGGTATTCGTTTGAGATGATAACCTTTCGTGGGAGAGGAAGTCTTGAGTCTCTGACAGCTGCCACGTTGTGTTTCTGCCGCCCACTCTTCAGGCACGCGGTTGGCAATAGTGGCAGAAAATGCTAAATGGTTACATTTTTATTTTAATTTTGGTTCTGTCACAGATTTTTCATTTACTCTAAGTTTGATGTCATGTGTTACTGTTTAGAGGAGAGTCAAGAAGTGGCATTATAAACGAGGGCTTTGGCAGCAAAGTCTCTAGGGGGGAGACCTGCACGACACATGGGGATGCCTTCTACTGTTAGACCTCTCATCTAGTAAGGTCGGCGTTGTCTACTTTCCTTTCTTTTATCCCTTAGAAGCTCCTTGATCCATTGATCTGGAGCAGCGTAGTTTTAAATCTAATGTTTGAGGGATATAAGGACTGAGATAATTCTTGCCACTGCCAATGTAGCCTTGGGATCCCTGACACTTAATTAAAAAAGGCGTTATATCAGACACGGAGGCATTGGATTTATGTATTAAAAGAGGAGAAATATAAAGTTTCTATGAGGATCTAAGGAGCCCCGTGGCGCAGAGTGTTAAGCTGCAGTACTGCAGTCCAAGCTCTGCTCATGACCTGGGTTCGATCCCAACAGAAGTCGGTTTCAGGTAGCCGGCTCAAGGTCGACTCCGCCTTCCATCCTTCCGAGGTCGGTCAAATGAGGACCCAGCTTGCTGGGGGTAAAGGGAAGATGACTGGGGAAGGCATTGGCAAACCACCCCGCAAAACAAAGTCTGCCTAGAAAACGTCGAGATGTGACGTCTCCCCATGGGTCAGGAATGACCCAGTGCTTGCACAGGGGACCTTTACCTTTACCTTTATGAGGATCTAAGACTCTCATAGAAATGACAGTATTGCCTACTGGTAGCAGCTCTCCAGGCTCTCAGGCAAAGGTCTTTCTAATCACAGCCCCTCTCCTCAAATGCTGCCGTTTCTGTGTTCATAGCCACATGGACCCATGCCACAGTGACATTGGCGCTAGACTACTGTAAAGCTCTGTACATTGGTCTCCCCTCAAAATCAATTTGGAAACTCCAGTTGGTGCTGGAATGCCGCGGCTCAGCTTTTCATGGCGACGTCACCTGGTAAATAGCCTCCCATTAAGCCTCTGCTAAAGGGACATTTTTTTCTCAAGACAGTTGGCAACCCTAGATTCAACCCGTCACGTTGCCATGTGGATGACTAGGTGACCTTGAGCCAGTCACACTTTCTGTGCCTAATCTACCTCACTGGGTTGTTGTGAGGGTAAAACATCAGGGGATAATTAGTAGGCTTTCCAGGTCCCTCTTCCCTACCGGTGGGAGGTTTTTGGGGTGGAGCCTGAGGAGGGCAAGGTTTGGGGAGGGGAGGGACTTCAATGCCATAGAGTCCAATTGCCAAAGCGGCCCTTTTCTCCAGGGGAACTGATCTCTATCGGCTGGAGATCAGTTGTAATAGCAGGAGTTCTCCAACTAGTACCTGGAGGTTGGTAACCCTAATAATTAGGTATACCGTCCTGAGCTCCTTGAAGGGTGGATAAAAATGTACTAAATCAATAATAATAAATAAATTGAGTGATTCCAGTAACCGTGTAGAAACACCCTGGTGCCAAATATCAAACTGCACTCCAGGTGAGCCAGGCAGTTCTTATGAGAGCATCTTCTGTGGATGTTTGAAAGAGCCTGAAAATCTTGAAATTGAGAGTACTGCACAAATGTTAATGGTCTCAGAACGAGGGTTGCCAACTCCTGGTTGAGCAATTCCTGGAGATTTGGGGGCGGAGTCTGGGAGGGAGGGGTTTGGGGAGGGGAGGGACCTCAGCAGGCATGTCTGCGTGTCTGCGTTCATTACCATACCGGTAGGAGTGTAAGTTAATATGCAATAGCTAGGGTTGCCAACCTCCAGGTACTAGCTGGAGATCTCCTGCTATTACAATTGATCTCCAGCCGATGGAGATCAGTTCACCTGGAGAAAATGGCTGCTTTGGCAATTGGCCTCTATGGCATTGAAGTCCCTCCCCTCCTCAAACCCAGCCCTCCTCAGCCTCCGACTCAAAAACCACCCGCCAGCGGCAGAGAAGGACCTGGCAACCCTATCCAGGTCTCACCTGGAGGTTGACAGCCTTAGAAGAGGCTGTCAAAGAGCTCCAACCATCCTCCACCAGTTGGGCTGCTTTGGTTTGGTCAAAAGTTTCCCAAAAAGACAAAACCTTGAACTCCAGGCTTTTGCCCCAAGTCCAAGGAGTAGCTGCCACCAACCCTGGATCAAAAGAGTGAGCCTCCAGGCAAGGAGTCCAGGGTAACTCCAGGCAAGCTCCAAATTCAGTGTGACACTTTTCCTGCCAGGCTGAGACCTAGCCAGGACTGTTCACACTTCCCAAAACTGTGTTAGATTTTTGGTAGGTGGTTTCATATTCACACACAAGGCACTTTAGATTTAGGCTTGGAATCCCAGAGTCAAAAGACACAGCCAATTCAAAAGGCTAACAATTTATTTATAAGATTTATGCCAGTTTACAGGAAAGAAAAAGTCATGAAGTTTTAAGCAACAAAATAACAAAATGATTTAGCATAGCTAACTAATACATTCAAAAGCCTCTTTGATTCAAAAGGACTGGCAAAGATTTCTTGCGTCAGGTTTATAGTTACCAACTTCCAAAGATGCTTCCAGCATTCAAGAGTTTCACAAATTGTCCAAAGTTTCTCCAAGCAGGTCAGCTTGACCAGAGCTTCCCCCTCAAGGGCCAAAATCAAATGGGTTGTGATGCCGCCTGCACAGCCTTCTTGCTGTGCCTCCAACGCGCATGATTTGCTCAGGACTGGTCTGTCCTTATATTCGTTTTCTCAATGGCGTGAGCTCATAAAAGGCCAATCAGAAAGCGAAAGTGATTTGCGGTTATTGCTTGGTCAGAATGTTGCCTCGCTAATTAATGCATTCAGGTGGTGAAGCCTGCGGAACCCCCTGCACCTGAATGTCATTACAAACATTAAGATAATGGCTGACTGATTAGTTACCATAATAACGGACAGCCTTGCATCCCAGAAAGGGGAGAGGATGCTTTAACGAGTAACAGCTGGATGCCTATCTGGCTCTCTCCCCAAAAGCAGCTTGCAAAGGGTAACCATTTTGCTGCTCCAAGGTCCCAACAGCACAAAACTCATAGGCCTCCAGGCCTGAACCAAGGAAATCATGAACCCCAAGAAACTGAGGGTCCTCAGCTTCTTGACAGAGGCTTCGGCTCAGCCCGAGACATCCAAACTACCGCACCGTTAACTACCTGCTGCTCAAAAAAAAAAAAAAATTCTAACCGTCATCCTCATTGATTAATTTATACTTTAAAGCAGCCCTCTGTGGTTTAAAAATGAAATTTTAAATCCTTACTTTAATTGCTGAAACATACAGCAATTTGGCCTTCGTGGCTGCTCCGCAGGAATGCAAGGCCTTAGAGCCAGGTAGATATTAAATGTCAATATTTTCAGCTCTTTTACCAGTTACTTCCAAGCCATAAACTGGTTGCGTTGTCTCTTTAACCAACATAGAATTGGGGGGGGGGGAGAAGTAGCATAAAATAAACTTCAAGAATTGAGAGATTGAAAACTACCTCCGGGATGGAGGCTCCCAGCGCCCATTAAAATGAATGACAGTAGGGTGTCAAAAAAAATCCCTGAGTGGATTTCAGAATGTCAGGCGTCAAGTCTAGCAGTTGGGGGAGGGGGGCATTTTCTTTCTTAAAATGTTATTTTTTTTCCCCCTTCAGCTGTCATTTGTGAAAGAGTAAGTGGGAAAAAAAATATATTGATATGGGTCGGCACGCTCCATGTCAGCAAAAAGAAGTGGATTGACCAAACAATCTTCTGCCCTCAAGACAGTTAGGGACAGTGTAGAACTACACACATACACACACATCTCTCTCTCTTTTTATTTAATATAGCATTGTGAGGGTATAGAGCCCTTTGGCCATTTAAATAGATGGATATCAGGATGAAATGCTTCAATTTGACTGGTACTCCTAGTGTAGGGTTGTCAACCTCCCGGTAAAAGAGGAAGATCTCCTGCTATTACAATTGATCTCCAGCCGATAGGGATCAGTTCACCTGGAGAAAATGGCCGCTTTGGCAATTGGACTCTATGGCATTGAAGCCCCTCCCCTACCCAAACCCCTCCCTCTTCAGGCTCCGCCCCCAAAATATCCCTCCAGTGGCGAAGAGGGACCTGGCAACCCTATCCTAGTGTAATGGAATTATTTGAGAATCCCTCTGTTTAAATACTCTTCTAGAGCAGGGGTGCTTAACATTCCCCATTAGCTTGGCACATGGATGCCATTCCCTTATCAAAGGCCTGCCCTTAGGGTTGCCAACCTCCAGGTACTAGCTGGAGTTGTCCTGCTATTACAACTGATCTCTAGCCAATAGAGATCAGTTCACCTGGAGAAAAGGGCCGCTTTGGCAATTGGACTCTATGGCATTGAAGCCCCTCCCTTGCCCAAACCCTGCCCTCCTCAGGCTCCACCCCAAAAACCTCCCACCGGTGTCAAAGAGGGACCTGGCAACCTTACCTGCCCTGGTTGTGACCCTCTGAACAGAGTCCATCGGCTATGTCTGGCCCAATGTGTAAGGGTCTCTCCCCTCTTTAAAATGAACAGATGAAGTGTGGAAAGGAACCTGGCGGAGGGATCTTCTCAAAGGGTTGCTCTTAAAGAAGAGCAATTGAAGATGCTATATATGTGGCTTCTGTCTACACACACACACACACACACACAAATCAGTAATTTTTATAGGCCAGTACATTCACTACATTATGAAAAAAAGATGTAAAATTAAACGGGGAATATAAGCCTTCATCATGGCGATGTTCAAAAATCCATTCATTTTGGATTGAACTTTTGCATAACATCAAAGAGATAATTGGTTTGAATCTGCCTAGAAGGCCTTTATTAGTTATATGATTGAGTTAATTGGATGGGGTGTCGAAAACATTTTTAAAGAGGTCGTTTCAAATGGATTAATTGCAATGTGAGTTGCTGTTGTGCAGCCTTGGAGGTATAATGAAATATCACCAAGTCAGGAATGCATGATTAAAAGAGGGGAGGCTATCAGAATGCTGTGGTTAACTAAACATTTGCAGAAGAGCAAGTAAAAGAAGGGATACACACAGAGAGCTTTTTGGGGTGAGGAATCATGCAAATTGGACTTCTGTACAACTAGGCATTCAAGTACACTAGCTATCTGAGCTTTGACTCTCGAAAGCTTATACTCCAAAAGTCTTGTTGGTATCTAGACTTGAGTCTATAGGGTTGCCAACCTCCAGGTACTGGGTAAGAAAGACTCACAAAAACTGTAAGGTTGGCTAGAAATAAGGAACAGTAGTAGGCTCAGCACTCATGGGTAATAAGCAAAACTCAATAAGAATAAATCCTTATATAAATACAATATATTCAAACAATGCTCCAAAGGAGCCAAGTTCACTAAGCAAGGACAGTGCAATACAAGGATGCAATGTAAACATTACAATAAACAAGCATAAAAAACAGCTGACAGCCAACAATAGCTCAAAACAATGTTAAGGAGCGGAGAATCTCACTCCAAAGACAAACGGCTTGGCTTGTAGCAGATCACTTTGTTGCATCAGGCTTAGATGGTCAAAGGAAACGCTTTTCCAGATATTTACAGCGCTTTCACCACCCAAAGGTGGCTTCTTCAGCCTGATCATAAATACATCAAAAATAAAATACAATCTATCTCACAGTGGACTACAAGCATAGAAAATACAGTAGACTGGACAATCAAGTTAAATCATTATTGTAATTCTTACCAGACAAGCTTTAAACTTCAATGCATAATCAAAGAATCATTCATATGCTCCCCAAACGGGCTGCTTCTCTCATGGAGTCTTTCAGTGTGAAAACCTCCCGCCGGTGGCAAAGAGGGACCTGGCAACCCTATGAATCTAGCAGTTCTACTGCAGACCAACATGTCTACCCTCTGAAATTATCTGATACTGGCTAAGGCAAGCTCATATAGTATAGTGATTGACTGTCACCTTAAGAAAGGGAAGAGCCAGGTTCGAATCCCTCCTCAGCCTTGAAGCTTACTGGTTCCCCTTGGGCAAATCACTCACTTTCCATGATATTGTGCTGCTTTCCCCCTCATTTTATCCCTGCCGCTCCACCAAGGAGGAATCCAGAGCCTGGGGTGGGAGGCCTCCCACTGCAGCAGGAGACCTAGCTGCCCTATGGTGCTCGCTTTCCTTCCAGCACCCCATAACCTTTTATCAAGATAGTAAGCGTTGCCGAATATGCTTGAGTTGCTGCTATTCTATAATAAATACAAGATATCATCCCACAGTGCTAGTGCAGAGTTCTTCTAAACTAGGATCGACTCAGCCAATCACCTTCCCACCTTCATCTTGCTACTCTATGAGGTCACAATTGGGGTTGCTCAACAATGCTGCTAGTTAGATGATGTCATCTCTGTTGCCACTTGAATTAGCGCATTTCTGAGCTGCTGGTCCTGTTGGACGGTGTGGTGAGCTGAGGAGATGGTGGTTGTGAAATGTTTATTCCTTTAATCAGGCTACATTGTAAGTGCAAAGCTTATATTTACAGACATTACAAACATGTTTTAAATTTATATTTAACTTCTATTCATAATGGTGTTTAGTGGTCCAGGAGCTAGATTAAGTAGGTAGGTTGGTTTACGACTCGACGGGATTGGACATTATATGGGAAAAGCCTTTTACCAGGTAGATATGGGGTGGTCTTAGTGATTCTGGAGACCTGGGGGAAAGTCCAGGATGGGGCCCCAGAATCACAGCCACCACCCACCACCCCTGCAGAATCACAGCCACCACCTCGACTCCCCATGAAGCCTGCTGAGTGTCTTTGGACCAGACACGGTTCTTTCAGAACTCTCTCAGCCCCATCTACCTCACAAGGTGCCTGTTGTGGGGAGAGGAAGGGATTGTCATTGTAAGCCACTTTGAGACTCCTTACAGTAGTGAAAAGCAGGGTATAAAAACCAACTCTTCTTCTTTTTCAAGGCAAGATATGAACAGAGGTGATTTGCTATTGCCTGCCTCTGCATAGCAATCCTGGACTTTCTTGGGATTCTCCCATCCAAGTACTAAGTGGGATTGACCCTGCTTAGCTTCTGAGATCAGATGAGATCGGGCCAGCCTGGGCCATCCAGGCCAGGGTATTCAAGCACATTAGAGCTGCATAAAAATAATCCAGGTACTGTCTTCTAAAACGATTAGGGTATATGTACATTCAGCCAAATAAATATCAAAGTCTACCAGATGATGATGATGATGATGATGATGATGATGATGAAGAAAAAGAGTTGGTTTTTATATGCCAACTTTCTCTACCACTTAAGGGAGACTCAAACCGGCTCACAATCACCTTCCCTTCCCCTCCCCACAATAGACACCCTGTGAGCTGGGTGGGGCTGAGAGAGCTCTAAGAGACCTGTGACTAGCTCTATTGCATTATAATTCTCATCACCCTCTTTTTTTAAAGAACAACTTACCTTATGGACAGTTTTTAAGGTTAAAAAGGAACGCTACCGAAGCTGAGGATTATGTGAAAATGGCAATAGATCTAAGTGGGACTTTGATTCAAAGAGGTTATCCGCAACATGTTGTCAATGCAGCTCGCAAATGGGCGGATACAGTGGACAGATCTACTCTCTTCATACCCAAAGAACGTTCAAAATATAAATTAACAGCTTATTTAAGTTATACACCGCTTGCCAATAAGATAAAATGAATAATTTTCAAATATTGGCATTTAGTCAAAGGTATTGCGGGATGCTCAGAGCCACCCTTAATAGGATTGAAACGAACGGTCTCTTTAAGAGACTCATTAATACATACTGACTTTCAAACGGCTCCACCCACAACAGGGGCGGTCGGCCATCACAGTTGTGGTTCATGCACATTTTGCCGATTCTCTCTTCCTGTAAAAAGCTTTACTCGAGAGGATACCAGCTTTAAATTTGAACTGTGGCACTTCGCTAATTGCAACTCTTCAAAAGTAATTTACCTTATTATTTGCCCGTGCAAATTAATTTACGTCGGCAAAACGAATCACGTGATGGACGCACCCATGGTAGAACATTGGATAAAGCATAGACATACTGAAGATGGTTTAAAATTCTTTGCGGTCTGGCAAATAACCCCTAAAAATATCAAAGGATGAATATTGATAGGGTTTTATGTCAGCAGGAGGCACGTTTTGTGCAACTCTTTGTGTTACACCTAAAGGGTTAAATATGTCAAATGACCTCACCTCTTTTCTGTAGACTTGCTCATTGCACCTGAGATTGTTTCTCTCATGCATTTAAGTGAGATGCTTACTTCGTATTAGTTGACTGAGACCAAGAAAGAATCCTTGTCAGGTCCATACCTCACAAGTTACTGTGCTTGAATGTTTATACAACTATGTAAGTATAATGCTTAATTTCTTTAATCAAATTGTAGAATTAAAAAATTGTTGGTAATTGTTAATATTACTGTTTATGTCAACAGTTGAAAGAGTTCTGAGAGCATATAAAAATATCCAGACGCAGAATCAGGCTCTATGTCCCTTTGGGGTGTCTGAAGAAAATTTGAAACAGGCTAGTTACCGGTATCCTGTTCTACCCTACAATTTACAAGGACATAACCAAGTTTCATGAAGAACAAAGGAAATATAACAAACAAAGGAACCACAAAAAAAAATTCTGTTGACTTTATTTTCAGAGACTTTATTTGGACATTGACCTTATTATACTTGTGCCTTGTTGCATTATGATATAAATAGTGTAACATAACAGTGTATAACAATTGGGTTATTATGTACGATATGTTACAATACAGAAATTGACTGTGTTAATATTGGCCTACAACTGTATTTTTTTTACTATAACCTCCAGGTAATAGCAGAAGATCTCCTGCTATTACAACTGATCTCCAGCTGATAGAAATCAGTTCCCCTGGAGAAAATGGCCGCTTTAGCAATTGGACTCTATGGCATTGAAGCCCCTCCCCTCCCCAAACCCCTCCCTATTCAGGCTCCACCCCCAAAATATCCCGCCAATGGCGAAGAGGGACCTGGCAACCCTATCCTAGTGTAATGGAATTATTTGAGAATCCCTCTGTTTAAATACTCTTCTAGAGCAGGGGTGCTTAACATTCCCCATTAGCTTGGCACATGGAAGCCATTCCCTTATCAAAGGCCTGCACTTAGGGTTGCCAACCTATGGGATCTCTCCCGCTCCTGGTCTTTTTAACCACTACACCAAACAGGCTCTATTTTTCTTCCAAAAGTATTAGAGATCCATAGAGCATAAAAGAACCACACTAGAATATGCCTGACGGCTAAAGTTTTGACATGGCTACCCTAGATGAAGCCAAATATGTATGCTTGTGTCAGGCCGTCAGGATTCAAAGAGGAGGTAAATTGAAGGTAAGGATTTTATAAACAGAAACGTGGATTTAATTTTGCTTTGCTTTTTTGCAAACATATTTTATTTATGTACTTATCTATGTATGTATTTACACCATTTATACCCCCACCTTTCTTCCCAGTGGGGATCCAAAGCAGTTTATATTATTCTCCTTTTCCTCATTTTATCTCCTCAGTAATCCTATGAGGAAAGGTAGAAGGAGCTGGGTACGTTTAGCCTGAAGAGGAGAAGACTGAGAGGTGATACTTGAAGGGCTGTCATATAGAGGATGGTTAAGAATGGTTTTCTGTTGCCCCAGAAGGTTGGACCAGAACCAGTGGGTTGAAATTAAATCAAAAGAGTTTCCATCTAGACATTAGGAAGAATTTTCTAACAGTTAGAGTGGTTCCTCAGTGGAACAGGCTTCCTTGGGAGTTGGTAAGTGCTCCTGCCCTGGAGGTTTTTCAGCAGAGGCTAGATGGCCATCTGTCAGCAATGCTGATTCTATGACCTTAGGCAGATCATGAGAGGGAGGGCATCTTGGCCATCTTCTGAGCATGGAGTAGGGGTCACTGGGGGTGTGGGGGGGAGGCGAATTTCCAGCATTGTGCAGGGGTTGGACTAGATGACCCTGGTGGTACCTTCCAACTCTATGAATCTATGATTTAGGCTAAGAGTGTGTTAGTGGCCCAAAGTAACCCAACAAGTTTCCATGGTAGAGTCAGGATATGAATCTGAGTCTCCCAGATCCTAGTCCAACCTCTATACCATATTGGTTCTGGACCCCAGCCCAAAACACATACCCTTTTCTGTGAGAAGGGAAAGAGGGCAGATATTTGGGTTCAGAAGTGAAACAACTCTTCAAGAGGCTTAATAAATGGGTGTATAACCACTGAGGCCCTGACCATCAGATCTGAGAAGATAAGCAGAGTTGGCTCTGGTTAATACTTGGATGGGAGACCACCAAGGAAGTCTGAAGTTACTTCGCAGAGGCAGGCAATGGCAAACCACCTCTTTTTGTCTGGTGCCTTGAAAACCCCACTGGATCACCATATGTTGGCTGCGACTTGAAGGCACTTTACACACACACACACATAACTGCTGGAGGTGGTGAATTCCAAAACAGAAGAGGCAGAAAACAGGATTCTCTGGTTTTCATAATGTCGATGCGAACACTACTCCTGACCTGGCTTTGCCCATACTATATCAGCATTACCCATAAAAACCACTTCCCTCCTATTCACATTAAAAACATAATATTCCTATTCAGAATATTGGGGGGGGGAGTTACTTCAGCAATAGGTTTGTTCAATAACAAAACATACAAATATATAAATGCTCTGTTATTGAAAGAATCGTATGAAGGATCAGCATACATGAAGCTTTGGAAGGAATTTCCCATGCAACGTTGACAAACAAATCCTGTAATTGAGATGTGATGAGAGAGACATTACATTTCACAAAATGAACATTGAACAGCTCGAGGGATATTTGCGGGGGCTGTACGGTCCAAAGCTGTTAATCTTTTTTAGGGATAAATTGATTTAGAATGGATTTGTTTTCTTATACAAATCAAGGAGATGGTTCAGAACCTGCAAGTTCTGCTCTGGAAAAGAAAAAGTCCAAGGAGCAGGTTGTCTGAATTTCTGCAAGATCTTTTCCCTCTACACCAGAATACATAACACTCCCCACCCCAAACCCCGCCCTCCTCAGGCTCTACCCAAAAAATCTCCAGGTATTTCCCAACCCAGACCTGGTAACCCTACACTTATGCATGATTCTCCTGTGCTAAATGGTCCGGCAGCATCACTGAATGAGTGGAAATGGCTGATACCTAAGCATGGCCATTAACATTTCTGAAATCGTCTGGACCTACAGCATAACCTTCTAGGGCAGGGCAGGGGTGTCGAACTCATTTGTTGTGAGGGCTGGATATGGCATAAATGTCACTTGGTCAGGCCAGGCCGGGCCTCGCCAGCCCAGATCGGGACTGGAAGGGGTGGCTACCTCGCCTGGCTCACAGGACAGGTAAGATCTCTCAAGGGCCCACAGTAGGGTTGCCAGCCTCCAGGTAGTGGGGAGAAAAACGGCACCTCTGTACTAGTACCAAAAGGTTTAGAAAAACAGTACAGGAAACTGTATATACACAAAGTGCAAATATTTATAAGCTACTGAGGTGAAACATAGACCATATACGTGACATATATACAACACAATTATATACAATATGTACAGTTCACACAAAAAATGTAGAGAAATTTCCAAAGGTCTCAACTGAGTACCACAAATATATAGAGGAAGTTCCAAAGGTCTCAACTGAGTACCAAATGAATGCTAATATTGTAATCCTTGTGTAAAGTTCATATAGAGCCACAATCATCGATGGATACGGCCGTTTCAGATCCACAGCAGTGGAAATCTTTCTTCAGTCCTTAATACAAAAGTGCTGTTACATATTCATCATTCCTTCCCACACAGGGTAAGTATGAGCAATCAGACGTCAGTAAAGTACATCACATAGTGCAGCTATATATTGTATATAATTGTATATATTGTATATAATTGTGTTGTAAATATGTCACGTATATGGTCTAAGCCTCCAGGTAGTGGCAGAAGATCTCCTGCTATTACAACTGATCTCCAGCCGATAGAGATCAGTTCACCTGGAGAAAATGGCCGCTTTGGCAATTGGACTCTATGGCATTAAAGTCCCTTCCCTCCCCAAACCCCGCCCTCCTCAGGCTCCGCCTCAAAAACATCCGCCTGTTGCAAAGAGGAACCTGGCAACCCTAGCCCACAGTCCTATCCTGCTGAAGCCCAAAATACTTCCTGAATCCCTGCTCTGGGGTACATCACCCCCAGGGGGTGGGTTGGATGTCTACAGTGGGAGGGGGAATCAGCAAAAAATCACCCCTTCTTCCATCTGTACCAGTCCTCCAGTGGAATCAAGGCAGTGTGATATGTTTCGTCTAGGGTTGCCAAGTGCCAGGTGATGGCGGGCAAAACCCCGCCAATCCACCTGGCTGCCCGCCGACCAACTGAGGGTCAGCGGGCAATGCGTGCGCTCGTGCCTGCCCGAGGCGCCATGACATTTCCGGTTGTAAACTGGAAGCGCCACATTGCAAGGGGCTGTTTTCCAGTGGTAAAGGGCCGTTGCGATGCAGCACTTCCAGGTGTAAACCGGGTGGGAGCCAGCATGGTGTAGTGGTTAAGAACGGTGGTTTGGAGCAGTGGATTCTGATCTGGAGAACCGGGTTTGATTCCCCACTCCTCCACGTGAGAGGCGGACACTAATCTAGTGAACTGGATTTGTTTCCCCACTCCTACACAGGAAGCCAGCTGGGTGACCTTGGGCTAGTCACATTCAGCCTCATCTACCTCACAGGGTGTCTGTTGTGGGGAGGGGAAGGGAAGGTGATCGGAAGCTGGTCTGAGTCTCCCTTAAGTGGCAGAGAAAGTTGGCATATAAAAACCAACTTCTTCTTCTTCTAAACGGAAACTGCCGTGATCATGTTGGCGCAGCCGAGTGCACTATCTTGCAACCACCAGGAAAACCTCCCGCCAGAGCAGAGGAGGGACCTGGTAAGCCTAGTTTCGTCGCATATTATGTAGGAAGAAGGGAGCACTTAAGATAGGGCTTCCATTTTTAGCAGCAGCCTATTATTTGATATAACGTGTAGCTACACCCACATGGTTGTGCTGTGGGTGGAGCCATGTATGCCTCACTAAATCCCATAATTCAGTGGCATCAATATTACGAATCTGCAGCACACAGGCATGGGTGCATATCTGCTTATGCTAATTTGAAACTTTATCAACACGACATTACATTGACCTCGGGGCTCCGATTGATGACTCCCCTGAATGAATATAATGCACAAAATTGCAGATTTATGTAGAGCTAACGTTTAAATGTCACTGACTAATATCTATTACTTCAGCCCCTTTGCATGTGTCTCTCCAGTAAGTCGATCACCTAAGATATCCTTTCAGACTGGCTTCGTGTCGAGTTGAAGAGTTTACAGTCAAAATCTAAGGCAACTGCCGTGCATTTAATAATCTACTTAATGTTTGCTACAGTTGTAGGTTAGAAGGTTAGACTGATTGCCTTAGGAGATGGAGCTACACATTCACTCCTCAATCCTAGAATCGTAGAATCCTAGAGCTGGAAAGGACCACCAGGGTTATCTAGTCCAACCCCCTGCACAATGCAGGAAACTCACAACTACCTCCCCCACACACACCCAGTGACCCCTACTCCATGCCTAGAAGATGGCCAAGATGCCCTCCCTCCCATGAACTGCCCAAGGTCATAGAATCAGCATTGCTGACAGATGGCCTCTGCTTAAAAAAACTCCACAGAAGGAGCACTTACCACCTCTCGAGGAAGTCTGTTCCACCGAGGAACCGCTCTAACTGTTAGAAAATTCTTCCTAATGTCAAGACGGAAACTCTTTTGATTTAATTTCAACCCGTTGGTTCTGACCATGTACGCAAGGGTTTCCCCATTCAGTTCAACGGAGGGGACAAATTTATCCTGTTGTGCACATAGCCGGTCCCTCTGCTGAAATGAATGGGCAAGACCTTTCAGATATTAAATGCACTTTGGGGTATACTTTTTTCTTTGGCGTTACTGAGAATGCATACTTGCTCCATCCTCTTGTTTTAGGAGGACACCTAGAAGGAGGATTGGATTAACGAAAAGAGAAAACGGAGTCATACAAAAGAGACGTTCAGGACAGAGATGTTTCTGATTCATGGTCCAACGTAGTCTATTCTTACCAGCAGATTCTGGGCCCATTTCAGAAATTCTCCAGATGCCTTTGACAAGGCCTTATCAGTAAGGCTTTTGATAAAGTTCTCCATAATATTCTTGTTGACAAACTGGGAAAAATGTGATTTAGATCCTGTTACTGTTAGGTCGATCTGTAATTGGTTGACAGATTGCACTCAAAGAGTGCTAGTTAATGGTTCCTTATCTACTTGGAGAGGAGTGACTAGTGGAGTGCCTCTGTCCTGGGCCCTGTGTTGTTCAATATCTTTATAAATGATTGGATGAAGGAATAGAAGGGATGCTTATTACATTTGCAGATGATACTAAATTGGGAGGGGTAGCAAATACGGGGGTCACTGGGTGTGGGGGGGGGGAGGTAGTTGTGAATTTCCTGCATTGGGAAGGGGGTTGGACTAGATGACCCTTGTGGTCCCTTCCAACTCTATGATTCTATGATTCTAAGGTGAAGGAAGGTGTCTTTCTTGATTGGCTCTCCTGGAGACCTCAGACATGGAAGTTTGGGAAGTCATGCAACCTGAAAATGTCACTGAGCCACCACTTGGCACATCTCAAAACTTCTAATACAGTAAGTAGGCAAATGAAAACATCAACTCTGGACCACTTCTGAGGCTCGTACCCTGCTTGCTATCACCCACCTCACTATGTTCAAGCATGATGCCCATACTAAGCCTCTTTACACATGCCCAATAGGGTTACCATGACTCAAACATGGTTTAAGGCTCATCCCCAGGAAGAGTGGCCAGATGCTAGAGGGCAGCAAGCGATAGGGTTGGCTGGGCTTGACCTTCAGCTCCATACTATGACCACCATGTTTCATCCGTGGGCCACCTGGCCAGGCTCTTCCCCCAATCACCTGGTGATGGCCTGGCCCCTGCCATGTGGTAATAGGCTTCACCCAGGCTCCAGTCCTAATTACAAGGCTCTGCCCTCTAAGCATCAACTTCAGAACAGTTGGCAACCCAAATGCCTGAAATAGATCATGAAACAGGGGTGAGGACATTTTTATTTGTTATTGGTTTTAATTCTCCACTTTTCTTTGTTGGCTTCTTTTGCGCTGTAATACACATGAAGCGTAACACTGATTTATTAATGCACAGATAACACTCCAAAATGTATACTTCATAGTCATGGGGTAAGAGACAAGTTCCTTTATGGATTGAGAGCTGGCTGAAAAATAGGAAGCGGAGAGCAGGAATAAATGGTCAGTTCTCACAGTGGAGGGATGTGAGGAGTGGGGTCTCTCAGGGATTTGTGTAGGGACCGGTGCTTTTCAATGTGTTCATCTATGACCTGGAATTGGGGGTGAACACCAAGGTGCCGAGTTTGCAGATGACACCAAATTATTTAGGGTGGTTGAAACAAAATCAGACTGTAAAGAGCTCCAAAAGGATCTCTTCAAACTGCTGCTATCAAACTGCCCTTGTACAAAGCTATGATGAGACCACACTTGAAAAACTGTGTACAGTTCTGGTCACCACACCTCAAAAAGGATATTGCAGAGCTTGAGAAGGTGCAGAAAAGAGCGGCCAAAATGATCAGGGGGCTAGAGCAACTGCCCTATGAGGAGCGGTTAAAACGCTTAGGGCTGTTTAGCTTGGAAAGAAGGCGGTTGAGGGGAGACATGATAGAGGTCTATAAAATTATGCATGGTATGGAGACCTTCTACTTTCCTGGGCTCCATGTAAAAGAGAGAGGCCATTTATTCATGGAAGGTTTTGCATTGGATTTGTCACTCTATAGATGCACATTTTCCCCATCTGAATTCTCAAAACTCTGCATGGCGGCTTATTGTTGAGTTTTGAGAATATGGATGGGGAAAAAGTGCATCTAAAGAGTGGCAAATCCAATGCAAAACCTTCCATGAATAAATGGCCAGAGTGTGGAAACCTCAGGCACCTGGGCAGAGAAGGAGTTATGCGCTGAAAAGGCAGACAGGATTGTTTCTCTTGGCAGTTTTTCCAAAGCACATAGCAGTGATGATATTATCAGAGCAGCCGGATGAATGCAGAAGGAGCGGTGGGTACCACTGTCAGCTTGGATCTCTGCTTCGAAACAGAATAGCTCTCTTGCACCGGCATCTGCCTACGACCACAACCATCTCATCTGAGCCAGTTTGCCACAGAGGGTTCAGCTGCCAGAGGCAAAGCGGATTCCAGAGCCGGCGACCAGTTCACCTGTTTTTGTGGAACCGCCGCTTAGTTTTACGGACTCTCTTTCCCCACTCTCCCAGAAACGATGCACTTAGGACTTTTTAATTTTAAACAGGTTTCGTTTTAAAAGCAATTTGGCTTCAGGAGCTGCCGCAGCAAAACCTACAGAGAACGCCCCCTCCCCAACACCATGCATAAAACATTTCACATATATATTTGGCTTCTTAGGATTATAGCCCTATGCTACAGCTACCCAGTAGGGTTGCCAGCCTCCAGGTGGTGGCTGGAGATCTCCCACTGTTACAACTGATCTCCAGGCAACGGAGGTCAGTTCACCCGGAGAAAATGGCCACCTGGGAAGGTGGACTGTATGGCATTGTGGGAAATGATGGAGTGATTTATGGCAGATATGCAATTAAGGGCAAAGCTAAGCAATCTGTGCAGTAGACAAACAAAAAAAGCAGAACTAGACTGGGACAGGCTAACCACAACTCAGAGGAATGTATATAACAAGAAACTAAAAGTTGATTCAGCTTCGGCAACCGCAAATAGCTGACCAAGCAAGAGATGCCAAGAGGTGAATGAGAAGTGCATGGGTTTAATAGGCGATTGCTAGGGTTGCCAGGTCCCTCTTCGCAACTGGTGGGAGATTTTGGGGGTGGGGCTTGAAGAGGGCGGGGTTTGGGGAGGGGAGGGACTTCAATGCCATAGAGTTCAATTGCCAAAGCAGCCATTTTTCTCCAGGGGATCTGATCTCTATTGGCTGGAGATCAGTTGAATTAGCAGGAGATTTCCTGCTACTACCTGGCAGTTGGCAACCCTAGCTATTGCATATTAACTTACACTCCTACCGGTATGGTAATGAACGCAGACGTGAATAGACAATCTATGTAAAGGGTGGGAGGACATACCAAGGGGAATATGTAATAGGCATATCGGAAAGACTGTACCTCCCGAGTAGGCCAGCCAATGGACAAAAAGGGGAAGGGACCTGGGCAGCGTGATAGGGGATAAAAGCCACCTGCGTGTGCCAAGATTTTGGAGCTTGTCTTAAGGAGCAAGGTTGAAGTGGCAGCTTGTGTTCCTGACTTGCTCCCTTTATTGCGCAATAAAAGAAAGTTTCAACACCTTGATTTTCCGAGCGGACATTCATCTTATTGGTCAGATTAGCCTATGCCACTCATGTGGAGGAGTGGAGAATCAAACCCAGTTCTCCAGATCAGACTCCACCGCTCCAAACCACCGTTCTTAACCACTACACCACGCTGATGACTGACAATGCTGGATTTCTCTCCCATTGAATGTACTGGTGAAACAAACGACAGCACGAAGCCAATCGGAGTGAGTACACGGGTTTATAGCAGGAGTGACAATCCGTCAGATATACGAGCCCCAAGTTGTGAAGAACTTTAAAGGTAAAAAACAATACTATGAATTGAACCCGAAAACAAATAGGCAGCTGGGGCAAATGTGTTGGAATAGGAGTAATATGGAAAATCCATCAAGATCAAACATTCCTGGCTGGGTACAATTGCTGGACAATTCATGCGGTGATAAGCAATAACAGAAGGATCGCTTCCCTGGCCTACCTCAAAACCTTTATGGGGAGGACATTGGCTCTAGACTGGTCACCAACGAGGGAGACATGATATTTTCAATTGGAACTCCAGCTAATACCTGGAGGTTGGCAACCCTAGTCAAAACAGATGAAGCACTTAGAGATTCATGATCAGATTCTTCCAAGCATCTTCTAAAGCTGAACTACAGCAGTGCATGTATTGGGGCCATGAAAGGAGAAGGATTTAACCTTGCCATTTCATCACACGCACCCCTCCCGCACACACACTATAATAACCCTTTAAAGAGTTAATGTCTGCATATAAAGGGTAAAAGGGTCTCCGCACCTGGCATAGCTACCCATGTAGCTGAAATTCTGCTTTAAAAAAGGATGAAGCTTGGAAATACTCCTCGGTCTCCTCATCTGCAGTAAGGGAGAACAATATTGGCCTCCCTTTCAGATAGGGTTGCCAGCTCTGGGTTGAGAAATACCTGGAGATTTTGGAGGCAGAGCCTGAGGAGGGTGGAGTTTGGGGAGGGGAGGGACTTCAATGCCATAGAGTCCAATGGC
This sequence comes from Euleptes europaea, assembly GCF_029931775.1. Lineage (NCBI taxonomy): Eukaryota > Metazoa > Chordata > Lepidosauria > Squamata > Sphaerodactylidae > Euleptes > Euleptes europaea. The sequence goes on from NC_079315.1 coordinate 17,140,755, forward strand.
CAAGGCGGCCATTTTCTCCAGGGGAACTGATATCTATCGGCTGGAGATCAGTTGTAATAGCGGGAGATCTCCAGCTACTACCTGGAGGTTGGCAACCCTACTTCCAGAGTTGTGAGTTGACACAAGGATGACATCGCAGGGCTTGGAAATGGGTTGTATATGTTTGGAAGAGTGTTTAAGAAAGGGTTTAAACAGAAGGGAACACAAAAAGGTTGAAGAGGAGCTTGGGGAAAAGGCTTGTTTTCTATTTAATACCAATAAAAAAAAAGAGCTCGGCATATTGATTAGACAAAATGTAGCACCTCGGCCAGGATGGGGTGAGATAGAAAAAGGGTGCTTTTTCTGTCAGGTGGTAAATGACAGTTGATAAATGGCAATTGGAACGACCTGGAGAGCACATGAGCACCTGAAACTTCCCTGAAAACAGATGAAGCCAAATCTATCACTTACAAAAGTCAGGAATAATCAGAGAGAATGAAAGAGCAATCAGTGTCCCCCTTAAAAGTAGGGAAGGATGTGTTTCTCTTCTGTTTAACTGTATAACATTGTCTTTGATTGCCTGATATTTTTGGTATAAGAATAACATAAGAACATGAGAGTTAAGAACATAAGAAAAGCCCTGCTGGATCAGACCAAGGTCCATCAAGTCCAGCAGTCTGTTCACACAGTGGCAAACCGGGTGCCTCTAGGAAGCCCCCAAGCAAGACGACTGCAGCAGCACCATCCTGTCTGTGTTTCACAGCACCTAATAAAATAGGCATGCTCATCTGATCCTGGAGAGAATAGGTATGCATCATGACTAGTATTCATTTTGACTGGTAGCCATGGATAGCTACTGTCCTCCATGAACATGTCCACTCCCCTCTTAAAGCCTTCCAAGTTGGCAGCCATCACCACATCCTGGGGCAGGGAGTTCCACAATTTAACTATGCGTCCAGTGGCAGCTTTCACCATAAGAAAGTAAGAAAGGCCCTGCTGGATCAGACCAAGGTCCATCAAGTCCAGCAGTCTGTTCACACAGTGGCCAACTGGGTGCTTCTAGGAAGCCCACAAACAAGACAACTGCGGCAGCACCATTCCACAGCACCTAATATAATCGGCATGCTCCTCTGATCATGAATAGAATAGGAATAGTTGCCCTGCTGGATTGGATCAGTGGTCCATTTAGTCCAGCATCCCCTTTCAAATAGTGGCCAGCCAGCTGCCCTGGAGGACAATTAAACAGGGCATAGAGGCCTTCCCCTGATATTATATCCTAGCACTTGGATTCAAAGATTTACTGCCTCTGGGCATGGAGGTTCACTGTAGTCACCATGGCTCATAGCCACCAGTGCCCCATTCTTCCATGAAACCAGCCATCACTACATCCATTGACAGTAGGCTTTTCGGGGCAGAGCCTGAGGAGGGTGGGGAGGGACTTCAATGGGATATAATACCCAGGGCCAGATTTAGGTTTGATGAGGCCCTAAGCTATTGAAGGTAATGGGGCCTTTTATATGTCTATCTGTCCTTTGTCAACAACAAATTGTCGCTGTTTTTTGTGTTGAATATATGTTTTATGGTAATTTATGGACCTAATAGGTATCTAAAGCCATTTGCACATAACAAAATATGTATTTTATCAAAGTAATTGTTGAACTGAAATACAATTAAGAAGAAGTATATTAATAGTAAAATAATTATTATTTCCTTTAAAAAAATTGGGGGGGGGGCAAGAGAGTGGGGCCCTAAGCTATAGCTTGTTTCGCTTATACGTAAATCCGGCACTGATAATGCCATAGAGTCCACCTTCCAAAGTGGCCATTTCCTCCAGGGGAGCTGATCTCTGTCGCTTGGAGATCAGTTGTAATCCCAGGAGATCTCCAGCCACCCCCTAGAGGTCGGCCACCCTATCTGTGTGCCATTCCTTTCCCCTTTAGCCCATTAAAGGGCTTATTTCCGTTTCCCTGTCTAGCCACACTGTAGTGCTACAGCACAGCTCAGTAGGAAAAGAAGTGAAGCGTAAAGGGAGCGTGCAGGGCAGGCCACAGGGGCATCTGGAACCACTTGTAGCACTTCTGTGCTTTTGTGCAGGCACCGTGCGGGAGAAAGGGTAGCAAGGTATAGATGTGGTGGCAGCGGAGAGGCCAGTGTGAATGAAGAGCATGGACATCATTCCCACCCGCTCCCCCCAGCGGTGGTTTGGAGCAGTGGACTCTAATCCGGAGAGCCGGGTTTGATTCCCCACTCCTCCGCACGAGCAGCGGAGGCTAATCTGGTGAACTGGGTTGGTTTCCCCACTCCTCCACATGAAGCCAGCTGGGTGACCAAGTTGGGCTAGTCACACTCTCTCAGCCCCACCTACTTCACAGGGTGTCTGTTGTGCGGGGGGGAAGGGAAGGCGATTGTAAGCTGGTTTGAGTCTTCCTTAAGTGGTAGCGAAAGTCGGCATATAAAAACCAACTCTGCTTCTAGCCTGGAAGCATCCCAGCGTGATCATATTGAAGATGTCTTTATTTATTAAAATCAGTTGCAGGTTTCATCCTTAAGTGATAGAGAAAGTCAGCATATAGAAACCAACTCTTCTTCCCTTTTATCGCTTTCATCAAGCCTTACCCTTTCCAAAGCTCAGCCGTTGACAAAAAGAAGCATGCCACCCTTTGTGCTTGTGCTTCATGCACAAATGTAAAACACAGCGGACTCTGAGGAGGTGTATTTAGACAGGCCCATCTGATTGTGTTCGACCTTGGCCCTTTTTCATCATGACTGCTTCGGAGCCCAGGATGGATTCGCAAGCAACTGAGCAGAAAATCTGACGTGTGCGGGAGCATTAATTTTCTTCGCATACCAGATGAACCTTGCTTCTCAACAACAAGCCCTCCCCCCCACAACCTCGATCCAATTTAGAAAAGCGCCGCCTTCTCCTGGAAGAAAAGACAGGTACCCCCGTATCAGATGGAAACTCAAACTGAAAGCCATAAATTAGAAATAGGCGAATACGCCCGCTGTCGTGGGAAGATTATTCAGACTTTTAATTTTCAATCCCCTCTCATTCAATAGGTAGATGAAGAGCAATTTATCTTTAGGCGGCTCAGATTTTTAAAATTCAGGGCAAACTGGAGATTGCCGGGCACTCAAATGAGGACCAAAATTGGCTGCAGGATACCACAGACTTCACTAGAGAGTGGTTGGAAGAAATACTCAGGGACGGGAGGGAGGACGGTTGGCACATGAAGGGCTTCTATTTAACTACTGCCGTGAAACTCAGATTTGACGGCGGCCAATACTTTTCTGAAATGTTTGATTCTTTCAAAAAAGAACCCAGCGAAGCCAGGACTTATTTGTAGGGATGCTTGAACGCCCACCAGTTTAGCTATCCCATTCGCCAGTCACAAACAGGGAGCTGAGTTTTCAACAGACTCTTTGTCGACCCGTTGGTGGTTGTTCAGCAGGTTGCTTCACCGTATTCTTTCCTAACAGCTCAATACAGGGTGATATGTGCATATGTGTGTGCATATGTGTTCTGTCAATGGTGCATATGTGTTCTGTCAATGCCTGAGGAGTTGATTTGTGGTTTGTGGAGGATTTGTGGAGGAGCCAGTGGGGTGTAGTGGTTAAGAATGGTGGACTTTGATCTGGAGAACTGGGTTTTTGGGGCGGAGCCTGAGGAGGGCAGGGTTTGGGGAGGGGAGAGACTTCAATGCCATAGAGTCCAATTGCCAAAGCGGCCATTTTCTCCAGGTGAACTGATCTCTATCGGCTAGAGATCAGTTGTAATGGCAGGACAACTCCAGCTAGTACCTGGAGGTTGGCAAACCTAGAGCTTCAGATAAAAACTCTGTGGTATACCATAGATTCTAGGTGAAATCCCTCCCCAGATTTCCCCCCTTCACAGGCTCCATCCAAAATCTCTAGGAATTTCTCAGGCCAGAGTTGGAGACTAGACCTACCAGTTTCCTTAAACGAATACACAGATTGCCCTTTAAATATATGACTATGAATACATTCTGGAAACAACTTGTTGTTATGTAGGATGCAGGAAATGCAGCAATACAACCTGTCAAGCTATTTCTATTGACTGGGATTTCGTATGTAGGTTTTTTCTTTTTTTTTTCTTTTTTTTTTTTGGCAAAGGACGCTTTCTTCCTTAGTCAAACTTGGCACTATTGCACCATGAGATTTCCTGAGCAAGTTGCTCTCCCTATGATTTCCTGGAATAAAGAACTCAAGGTGACAGCTCTCGGGGTAGGCATTGGGGCCGACATTAATCTTCATTAACCAAGCACAGTCATTTGTCTGAAGTCAGACCTCCCCCTGCAAAATGAGGAGATTTAATTCCAGGAAGCAATTAACTCTTTGCTCCCTCGGCCAGAGCAGTAATCTCAGGATAAGAGCATCCCCACAAAGAGAAACCTTCTTCCTGTAGACCACTAGCGGAACCTCGCCGCTGAAATGCTCGGCTGAATTCTCCAAGGCATTAAACCTTTGTCTGCTGGGCTGCTTCTCTTCCAACTGCAAGTGTGGTCTCGAGTGATTAAATGTTCCCATATGTGGAAAGTAACCCTGCATGCAGAAAACTAACATGTCCAGGAGAACGTGAGGCTAGAACCCCATCCTGGCATGCTAGTTTTTGAAGTAAGTTTTTTTTTTTAATGGCCATTTATGCAGGGCTGCTTCCCCATGGTCACCCCTGCCAACTGCTCCCGTGCTTTGTTTTGATTATGTATGCCTTTCCTGACCGTCAGAGGTCACCTCGCTCTCCCCCGTGTTTCCGCGCATTTTGCCCTTGCTTTCGGGATTCTCACTAAAACAGCATCTGAAAAACACAGGAAAAATGTGCAGAAATCATGCCGGGCGACCTCTGAAGGCCAGGAAAGTCATGCATAATCAAAATGAAGCACCGGCAGAGCGGTCAGCAGGGTGACCATGTGGGGGGGGAGAAGAAGGAGGAGGAGGAGGAGGAGGAGGAGGGGAATTGATGTGATATATAATACACAAAAAGCTAAAATATTGGTGTGTGTGTGTTAAGTGCCGTCAAGTCGCTTCCGACTCATGGCGACCCTATGAATGAAAGTCCTCCAAAATGTCCTATCTTTGACAGCCTTGCTCAGATCTTGCAAATTGAAGGCTGTGGCTTCCTTTATTGAGTCAATCCATCTCTTGTTGGGTCTTCCTCTTTTCCTGCTGCCCTCAACTTTTCCTATCATGACGGTCTTTTCCAGTGACTCTTGTCGTCTCATGACGTGACCAAAATACGACAGCCTCAGTTTAGTCATTTTAGCTTCTAGGGTCAGTTCAGGCTTGATTTGATCTATAACCCACTGATTTGTTTTTTTGGCAGTCCATGGAATCCGTAACACTCTCCTCCAACACCACATTTCAAAGGAATAAAATATTGGTAAATGAATCAATATCAGAAAATTGTGAAATACAAAAAGGAACTAGACAAGGATGTCCGTTATCTCCTTTGCTTTTTATTTTAACCTTGGAAACCTTATGTTGTAAGATCCGGGAAACAGAAGCAATTCAGGGCTTGAAGGTCAACAAACAAGAATTCAAACTGAGAGCCTTGGCAGATGATCTACTGCTCATTTTGTCTGATCCGAATCAATCTGTTAATTACCTATTAGAACTATTGAAGCAATATGGTGAAGTCTCTGGTTTTAAGATAAATCAAGATAAGACTCAAACTTTATTTAAAAATCTCCCTAAAGGAGAACAAAAAGACTTTTTGGACATTACAGGTTGGGAGAGAACTAATAAGGTCAAATATTTAGGCACCTGGATTACAGATAAAAATAAAGATTTATTGAAGAACAACTATGTGAAACTTTGGGAATCTGTTAAAAGAGATATGATAGTATGGTCCAATAAAAACATTTCATTACTGGGCCGTATTTCAGTAACTCAAATGAATATCCTACCAAGATTACTTTTTTAATTTCAGAATTTACCTATTGTGGAACATTCTAGATATTTTGATGTTTGGAGAAAGGACTTGCTTAATTTTATATGGCAAGGGAAAAAGTCTAGAATTGCCTATAAATACTTGGTTGACTCTAAAGTAAGAGGAGGACTTGCTTTATCAAACTTTAGACTATATGCGGAAGCATCAGCTTTAGTATGGCTAAAAGATTGGATACAATTAAAAAATAATCGATTGTTGGATTTGGAAGGTATGGGTGGCATGGTTATTTATGGTATGACAAACTTAAAATCCATAAGACTTTTCAGCACCACATTGTTAAATCTTCGCTAATTAAAATTTGGCTAAAATATAAACATCTTTTGGAACCTAGAACACCACTAGGGATCTCCACGCAAGAGATGTTGACATTGAGACCATTGAGACCAGTACAATTTTTTACCTACCAAGACTTATTGGTATGGAAGGACAATAAATGTGCCCTAAAAGAATATGAAGAACTGAAGGAATACATCACTTGGTTTCAATATCATCAAATACAGTCTGTCTTTATGCAAGATATGAAGTTAGGTTTTAATAAAGATAAATCATCTTTTCAACTAATGTTGTTAGATAATAATGAACACTTAATATCAAAAATGTATAAGATGTTATTGATTTTGTATATGGAGCAAGACCAAGTTAAACCAACGATGATAACATGGGCACAGACTTTAGGACATGATATTCATATGTATAAATGGGAAAGACTCTGGTCAAAAGATATGAAACATATGTGCTCACAATCACTGAGAGAGAATATATATAAAATGATTTATCAATGGTATTTAACACCAAAACAATTAGCCAAAATGTATGGAAATATGTCACCAAATTGCTAGAAATGTCAAGAAGAAGTGGGTTCCTTTCATCATATTTGGTGGCTATGTGAGAAGGCAAAGAACTTTTGGGATATGATTTATAATGAACTAAGGTTGATATTACAACAAAATATCCCTAAAACACCAGAGATGATGCTGTTAAGTATAATACCGGATACCATAGTGACTCAGAGATCATTTTTTATGTATGCCACTACAGCCGCCAGATTGGTTTATGCTAAGAAATTGAAAATGACCAAGATACCAAATAAGACTGAGTGGATAGATAAAATGATGGAACTAACTGAAATGGCAAAATTTACAGCATTAATAAATCAAAAAGAAGACATTGAGTTTGTGGCAGAATGGGAGGCATGGACAAAATATTGTATGAATGAATTTAATTGTGATGTTAAGGGGTATATTTTGATCGAATTCAAATGTGCTGAAATAATCAAGAAAATATATGAATTAATTATATTTATAAGTAAATGATATAGGTTTTATTATAAAGAATTAGATAATAGACACAAAGAGAGTAACAATGATAACAAAGAGATAGAGGAAGGGAGAGGGGAAGTCAATATATGTTAGTATGATAAGAAAAAGTTTGTTATATTATATAATTTGTTAATGGATATTTGTAATTGAATATGAACTAATTTGGAAAAAAAATAAAATAAATAATTAAACAAAGAAGAAGTTGGTTTTTATATGCCAACTTTCTCTACCACTTAAGGAAGACTCAAACAGGCTTATAATCACCTTCCCTTCCCCTCCCCACAACAGACACCCTGTGAGGTAGGTGGGGCTGAGAGAGCTCTAACAGAGCTGTAACTTGCCCAAGGTCACCCAGCTGGCTTTATGTGGAGGAGTGGGGAAACAAATCCAGTTCACCAGGTTAGCGTCTGCCGCTCATGTAGAGGAGTGGGGAGTCAAACCCGGTTCTCCAGAAAGGAAGGGAAAGACTGATGGTATAATAAATCATTTCGCTTACTGGTATGTGTATATTGCAAGAGAAGTTTGGAAGCCAAGATTTATTTACTTTCTGACTTATTTCATTTATACCCTGCCTTCCCCCCCACCATGGTAACCCAAAGCAACTTAAGCGTATTCTCCTTGCCTCCTTTTTATCCGCACAACAGCCCTGTGAGGTAAGCTAGGCTGAGAATATGTGATTGGCCCAAGGTCATGGTGTAGGTGGACACCTCGTTGTTCAAACAGTAATCTGGCTTCACCCTAACCGTTTTTCATAGAATCATGGAGTTGGAAGGGACCACCAGGGTCATCTAGTCCAACCCCTTGCACAGTGCAGGGAATTCACAACTACCTCCCACACACACACACACAGTGACCCCTACACCATGCCCAGAAGATGGCCAAGGTGCCCCCCCCCTCTCATCATCTGCTTAAGGTCACAGAATCAGCATTGCTGACAGATGGCCATCTAGCCTCTGCTGAAAAACCTCCAGGGAAGGAGCGCTCACCACCTCCCGAGGAAGCCTGTTCCACTGAGGAACCGGTTGAACTGTTAGAAAGTTCTTTCTAATGTCTAGACAGAAACTCTTTTGATTTATTGGTTCTTGTAGGTTATCCGGGCTGTGTAACCGTGGTCTTGGCATTTTCTTTCCTGACGTTTCGCCAGCAGCTGTGGCAGGCATCTTCAGAAGAGTAACACTGAAGTACACTGAGTGTCTCTCAGTGTCAAGTGTGTAGGAAGAGTAATATATAGTCAGAAGGGGGTTGGGTTTGAGTTATTCCAAGACACTGAAATACTGGACAATTCTACCAACTATTTTGTCAGATTGCACAGAGAAGCCACTGAAATTCATAAACATCAGCACAACTTTAACAGAAAAGAAGAGAGTTTAAGAATGAATAAGGCTTGGCTTCCTGTCCTGAAAACCTCCAGACTAACAAAGACTACAGTCCACAATAGCCATGTGGATTAGCCTTGGATTCCACATGTTAACAGATCACTTCAGGATACAATGGTTCCACATTAACATACCACACCCTCATTAGCACATTATCTTGATTCTTACAGGACAATGATTGGCACATTACCTTTAATACTTTGCAGGACAATGACTCAGCTCAAACCCAACCCCTTTCTGACTATATATTACTCTTCCTACACACTTGACACTGAGAGACACTGTCCTTCAGTGTGACTCCTCTGAAGATGCCTGCCACAGCTGCTGGCGAAACGTCAGGAAAGAAAATACCAAGACCACGGTTACACAGCCTGGATAACCTACAAGAACCAATGAACTCTGACCGTGAAAGCCTTCGACAATCTTTTGATTTAATTTCAACCCGTTGATTCTGGTCCGACCTTCTGGGGCAACAGAAAACAACTCGGCACCCTCCTCTATGTGACAGCCCTTCAAGTACTTGAAGATGGCTATCATATCCCCTCTCAGTCTTCTCCTCTCCAGGTTAAACATACCCAGCTCCTTCAGGCTAAACATACCCAGCTCATTTTGAAATGGGAGAGTAAAAGCCAAGCTATCAAACCAGGGAAATCATGTGGCATCTGGACTGTGGATTGCAGATGGGTGACTGCAAGACTAAATTTCTCAACATACGTAAGAATGGTGTAGTGAAATGGTTAGGATCCGGGAGAGCCAGGTTCGAATCCCCATTCTGCCATGGAAGCTTGCTGGATGACCGTGCGCCAGATACTCTCTCTCTCTCAGCTTAAACTACTTCACCGGGTTGTTGTTGTGTGGATAAAATGGAGGAGGGGAAACCACTGCTGTGATCTTCTTTGGGTCCAGAGGCAGGATTCTGGAAAGGCAGCGCAAAATATCTCCTAAATCAATGAATTCAGGGTTATGCCCTTTCTCCCCAATGCACTATTATTTGACGTATAGAGAGATTTTTTGCACGTGGGAACATTTAAACGTGATCCTGAATCTGCAGTCCGGCTCTGGATTATGTGTAAGTCAATCCTTGAATATTTTTTACTACAGCCCTGAATGTTTCCACAGACACATCTAAGGTCTTTTATGCATGGGAGGTTTCCCTGGAGTTCGAGGCTACCTTGACCCACACTTTTCTGTTCCGAATCCTAAAAATGCTACGCATGTTTGCCCTGGAGAAAGTCCTAGGGTTTCCGGAGTACTGCAGAATCACCACCAGAAATCTGGAAGCATCTGAGTCCCCACCCCTTGAAAATGCTGCTTTGTAACTGGCTGTAGTGCTTACTGTGAGAAAAATGTTACACCTCCCCCCCCATCTCCCCTCTCCTATACGCATGGAAATGGGGATGATTTGACCTGGGCTGATAGGGGAGATAGAAGAATCGCATTACAAAAGGATCAGGAAGACCCAGACATTGTGCGGGCTGGATGTGAGGTCATCACTAAGGGACAGAAAACCCATGCATAACCCCAACGAAAAACCGAGTCGGACCAGTGGAGAAAGTACACCAAAGTGCCCATGCATAAAAGACCTAAGTGCTTGGCCGGCCCCAAAATAATTTATGAATTTGTCCTTTGAACATGAATATTCCCATATACACACTCCCCACACCTCCCTGTCAATTTCCCGTAAGCCTCTCCGGTCTTCTGATGTGGTCATGCCAGTTGTGCGGTTCTCTACACTGCAGTCCTTGTTTGTAAGTCGCAGCGTTTCAAAATCCATTGCTGTGTGAAAGGTTTCTGGAATGCACCGAGCGGAAGCCGTAGGTCATAGAAACTGCTTAGAAAAACCGACTTTGCCACAAGGTTTAAAGTATATTTCTTGGGCATTCCAGCCATTCCCTCCTCCTTTTTTTTATCTGTAGCTCTGCATCAGTCTTAAGTACGTGCCTGCTGTCACCCAAACAGAAGGCCATCCGTCACTGTCCGATTAGTTATCCCTCAAGGCTGTTTCTACAGGGCACCATTTTTCGGAGGCAATTGTTTACTGACTTCCTAACTCCGGGGTGTCAAACATATGGCCCGTGGGCCCACTCCGGTTCCTTGAAAGCTCTTATCCGGCCCGTGAGCCAGCCGAGGTAACCACTCCCCCCAGTCCACATCTGGACTGGCGAGCCCACTGCAGGGACTTCAGTGCCATAGAGTCCAATTGCCAAAGTGGCCATTTTCTCCAAGGGGACTGATCTCTATCGGTTGGAGATCAGTTGTAATAGCAGGAGATCTCCAGCTAGTACCTGGAGGTTGTTATTCAAAAAAACACAGCTGTACGGCTTATATTTTCTTTCTCAAACTTACTACTATTAAAGAGCTTCTTGTTATGTTACCCAAAATAAGGTGTTGGCTATAATAAATTTTCTTATGCCAAAGTCTTTTTTATATAATGTTGTAAATCAAACAAATTTATACAACCGTTATAATAACTCAAATTGCTGCCAAACAGTCTTTCTTAGCACTTTGTGCTTTAAACAATTCAACCAAACTGTCTTTCTTAGCACTTTGTGCTTTAAACAATTCAAATCTTCACCATAAACCAAAAGAAATGACAAAAACAGTCCATGTAGTTCATATGAGGTGGGACAGCTTCCAGGTGACTAGCGCTGTTTCCAAAGAAATTTCTTCAGCCACCTCTGGCCGTTTTTGTATCACTTCAAAATTATGTTGTTTGAATACATTTCTTCCAAAAGGACAGTCATTTGTATGGTTTTTAGGATCATCTAGCAGTCACTGGCTGGCTGCTTCTATAGTCCCGCCATGCTATAGTCCCATTATTGTGGGTTAGTACCTGGAGGTTGGCCACCCTAACCACTAGGGATCTTCCCGGTGGGCCAGACGGCCAAGCCACTCCACCTCTGACTCAGTGCAGGATTTGAACAATCGGCTGTGATTAAAACAGATGTGCCTTCCTGCCAAATCGACATCATTTAAGCAGGGAAGACAATGCCGGGCTTGGGAGGAAAGCCATCTTCTTCTGCTGTGCATTATGAATTCTAAACGTAGGCTAGAAGAGCACTGAGGACTCTATTCCACAACGCTCAGAAGACAAAGCTGGGCCTTTGAAGTTCAAAAAAAGACAAGAAGAAGTTTACGCAGGGAACGAAAGCAGAGAGGAGTTGTCTGTACGGCGCTACATATCAAAGCAACCTGGTGACATTGCATGCAACGCCTTCTTGCAAAGACAGTACTGCTTCCGTCAGTTTGCCTTTGATAGCATCTGCAGCCCTAACAGAACGCAGGCGGAGGAGGGTTAGCAAGGAAATAGATTCATCCCCACTGAGTAAACACAATTAGAAAATGCAGCATGATTTTGCAAATAGAGAACACCGAGTAAAGGTAGCTATTTTATACAGTGCCAGGGGTAGAGTTGCCTACTCTGAGTTGGGAAATACATGGAGATTTGGGGGGGGCTGAGAAGGGCAGGTTTGGGGGGAGGGTTGTCAGCTCCGGTTTGGGGAATACCTGGAGGTTTTTGGGACGGTTTGGGGAATACCTGGAGGTTTTTGGGACTTCAATGCCATAGAGTCCAATTGCCAAAGCGGCCATTTCCTCCAGGGTTTTCATTCTTCTCTGACTGTTGGCCAATACAAAAGGTGAAATGCAAGAAACAGCCTTGAAGGAGGTGGGGGTATTTGAGACAGAGCCTGGCACTCCCAAATGGTGTGTGTGGGGGGGGGAAACCCTTATTTTCCATTTCAGCCTTGAACACAATTTTGCAGTCCAAGTATAAAATGTTTTTTAAAGAAAAATTATACCCCATTTTTCTCCCAACCCCATGAAGGGCAGGTTAGGGCAGGCTAACAGAGACGTGGCTGAGTGGAGATTCGCATCTGGGTCTCCCAGATCCTAGTATGACACTATAACCATCACACTATGTATAAATAAAGTGACAATAGAGAAGCAACACAGGAAGCTCTTTAAAGACCAACAACATTTTCCAGGGGATAAGCTTTTGTGAGTCAGGCCTCCCTTCGTCAGATCAGAGCTCTGACTCATAAAAGCTTATACCTAGGGAAATTTTGTTGGTGCTACTGGAATGAGAGCCAGCGTAGTGTAGTGGTTAAGAGCAGCAGACTCTAATCTGGAGAACCGAGTTTGATTCCCCACTCTTCCACATGGGCAGCGGACTCTACTCTGGTGAACCGGATTGGTTTCCCCCACTCCTACATATGAAGCCTGCTGGGTAACCTTGGGCTAGTCACAGTTCTCTCAGAACTCTCAGCCTCAGCTACCTCAGAGGGTGCCTGTTGGGGGGGGAAGGTGATTGTAAGCCGCTTTGAGACTCCTTTCGGTAGAGAACAGTGGGGTATAAAAGCCAGCTTTCTTCTTCTTCTTCTTCTACTACTACTACTGGTAGAACCAGCGTGGTGTAGTGGTTAAGAACAATGGTTTGGAGCGGTGGAGTCTGATCTGGAGAACAGGGTTTGATTCCCCACTCCTCCACATGAGCGGCGGAGGCTAAAATGGTGAACTGGATTTGTTTCCCCACTCCTACACACGAAGCCAGCTGGGTTATCTTGGGCTAGTCACACTCTCTCAGCCTCACCTACCTCGCAGGGTGTCTATTGTGGGGAGGGGAAGGGAAGGTGATTGTAAGCCGGTTTGATTCTGCGTTAAGTGGCAGAGGAAGTCGGCATATGAAAACCAACTCTTCTTCTTCTACTACTACTACTACTACTGACTAATACAGCTACTCAACGGCAACAAAGGAAGCCATATCAGAGCCCTGCCAAGGCTTCTGTTAATAGTCAAATCAAATCAAATTTATTAATACGGTCAACTGACCAATCACATGCCAACACATCAAAATTTCCAGACCATTTCTGCACCGCAGAATCACAGACTGCCCGTACCAATCAAGGTATAAGATCAATAAAAGCAAACCCTGGTTAAAATTATCACCTTAAAATTGATAAAATTGTAAAATATTCTAACGATCATTCTCTAATAAAGTTCTGCACATTTTAATAGCAACAGCGCAGAACTTGGCAGTTTGGAGCGTAAGCAGAGGATCTCCTAATGGTCAAATCGCAGTTGAATCAAATCTGGTTGTTCCTTCAAGAGCTCTGGTTTGAAGTATTTCGTTAAGGATTCTGTGTTGAAATTCTAATGGATGGCTGGTCTCGGACTGATTCAGGACTCTCGGTAACTTATATCTCAGAGCCATCACTTTTCCCCCAGAAAAGCTTGCCCAGGAATCTTCAACTGAGTTGATTCTTGCACAAATGAGGTGTGAATGGGGATTTATCTTCTCCCTAATGGCCAGTTCGGCTGCCTTTGACACTTCCACTAATTTCACTTAATGCAGCCTGTAATTAGGAGGGAGACAGAAAACAAGATGTATCATTTTCAATCAATACCACGTTAGGCGTCCTGTAATTGGACTCAAGCTTCCTCCTGAATCTCGGAATCCTCCTTCGGCCAAAGGGTTTTTTGTTTGTTTGGGGGGGGGGGTTGTGGCCAACTGTCCTGATGTCGTGACAAAGACAGAACGGGGGGGGGTTGTAATCGTGGCTATAACTGGCCGAGGCTCTTATTGATAGATTACACGCAGGATAAATAAAAGTGCGACGTGGTTGCGTTCTTTTCTGCAGAGCGAGTTGTTGAATTTTCATTGCGTGAGAATTAAGCGAGCAATTTGGACTAATTGCGGAGAGATCTGCATTAATTAGATCCTCTCTGTTTTATGGAAATGCTGTTGAGAATGTGTGTTTTTTAATCTGCTCGAGGCTGTTTTCCCCGAAAGGGAATTAATGGGTTTTTCACTACCTGTCTTTTTTTTAAAAAAAAGCTATTTATGAGTTGAAACGCTGAATTCTGAATCTATTTGCTCCTCCTCCATTCTAAAATGAGCTTCCAGCTGAAGACTTGCAAGCACTGAATTTGACACAATTAGGGATGCCAGCCTCCTGGTGGGACCTGGAGAACCCCTGGAATTACAGCTTATCTCCAGACTACAAAGATCAGTTTCCCCAGAAGGAAATGGAGGCATTGGAGGATGGACTTCAGGGCATTTGCACCCCCCTGATGTCTCTGTCCTACCCAGGCTCCATCCCCAAATCTGGCAACCCTACAAGATCCTATTCTGCTGTCTTCAGTTGTGGGGCAGTGGGCCAGCAGACTCTCAAGCCTTTTATGCAGGGACATTTCCCCGGGGTCACCCCCGCCAACTGTTTCGGGGCTTCCTTTTGATTATGCATGCCTTTTCCGTCCATCAGACGTTGCCTTACTCTCCCAGCACGTTTTGCCGGCATTTTCCAGATTCTGACTAAAACGGCATCTGGAAAACACGGGCAAAACACGCGGGGAGGGGACCTCTAATGGGCGGAAAAGGCATGCATAATCAAAAGGAAGCCCCGAAGCAGTCGGCAGGGGTGACCACAGGGAAACGTCCCTGCATAAAAGGCTACTGCCTGTTTTGTGCTAGATTCGAGTCCAGTAGCACCTTAGAGGCCAACAAGATTTCCAGGCGAGGATCCCTGTGCTGATAAAGGGAGCATTGACTCTCAAAAGCTTACACCCCGGAAATCTTGTCGGTCTTTAAGGTGGTACTGGACTCAAATCTAGCTCTTCTACTGGGAGGGACTGTGGCTCAGGGGTAGAGCATCTGCTTGGCATTCAGAAGGTCCCAAGTTCAATCCCCGGCATCTCCAGTTAAAGGGACCAGGCAAGTAGGTGATGTGAAAGACCTTTGCCTGAGACCCTGGAGAACTGCTGCCAGTCAGAGTAGACAATACTGACTTTGATGGACCAAGGGTCTGATTCAGTGTAAGGCAGCTTCATGTGTTCATGTGTACTGCAGACCAACATAAAGAAGAAGAAGAAGAATTAGTTTTTATATGTCGACTTCCTCTACCACTTAAGGGAGACTCAAACCGACTTACAATCACCTTTCCTTCCCCTCCCCACAACAAACACCCTGTGAGGTAGGTGGGGCTGAGAGAGCTGTAACTTGCCCAAGGTCACCCAAGTGGCTTCATGTTTAGGAGTGGGGAGCCAAACCAGTTCACCAGATTAGCCCCTGCCGCACATGTGGCGGAGTGGGGAATCAAACCCGGTTCTCCAGATCACAGTCCACCACTCCAAACCACCGCTCTTAACCACTACACCACGCTGGCTCTACACGCTGGCTCTACACATGGCTACCCTTCTGAAACTGTAGGCCGTGGATCCAGGCAGGGTACTTCAGTGACTCAACACGGCCATCCCGCCAAGCCTTTCTTTAAACTGCAC
Source organism: Euleptes europaea (assembly GCF_029931775.1). Classification (NCBI taxonomy): domain Eukaryota; kingdom Metazoa; phylum Chordata; class Lepidosauria; order Squamata; family Sphaerodactylidae; genus Euleptes; species Euleptes europaea. Next base: position 17,156,675 of record NC_079315.1, read on the forward strand.
CTCTGGACATGCCAGTTTGACATCGCTACTCTGCAATCCATTCAGCGGTCTTAAGAGTACTTAATTCTGTATCATACTGTAGCTCCGGACAATTTTGCTTCATTTGAATAATGTATACAGGTCACCAAATTCTGCTTCTCCGGGCACAGAGGTTTGTTTATCTCAATCACAGCACGTCAATATTTAGTTTATAAAGCACGGAGTTATGCATGGCATTATCGGCACAAATAACCCGGTGAACTTTGCGTCTTCACAACTCCTCGGTGGTTTGGGAAGGCGTTTGTGTATTTATAAAGGGCTTATCGCCTTTCTTCTGACATCAGGAGTACAGGCAGGTAAAAACCAAATTAAAAAAGACAATCAATATCAAACATTTGAAAACCAAAACAGGAACACTATGCTAACAGCAAGAAAATATCCCCTATTTTGCCCAGAATCAAACTTCCCTTTAAACTCAAGTAACCCCATTTTAGAGCTTCAGGTAGATAGTTGTATGGGTCTGCCGTAGAAGAGTAAGATTCAAGTTCAGTAGCACCTTAGAGCCAGCTTGGTGTAGTAGTTAAGAGTGGTGGTTTGGAGTGGTGGACTGTGATCTGGAGAACCAGGTTTGATTCCCCACTCCTCCACATGAGCGGCAGACGCTAATCTGGTGCAGCGGGTTGGTTTCCCCACTCCTACACATGAAGCCAGCTGGGTGACCTTGGGCTAGTCACAGCTTTCTTATTGCTCTCCCAGTCTCACCTACCTCAACACAGGTAAAAGGAAGTTTTTCTTCACGCAACGCATCGTTAAACTGTGGAACTCCGTGCCCCAGGATGTGGTGATGGCTGCCAACTTGGAAGGCTTTAAGAGGGGAGTGGCCATGTTCATGGAGAATAGGGCTATCCAAGGCTATTAGTCAAAATGAATACTAGTCATGACGCATACCCAGGGCCGGTGCCAGGCATTTTTGCGCCCTAGGCAAGGTTAACTTCTTGTGCCCCCTCCCCCCATTGCAAAACAATTTTCAAAAACAGATGTCTTGTAAAAAAAAATAAAAGCACAAAACTTTTTAGAAGACATTATAATTAATTATATTCCGTAGCACTGTTGTGGTACTCATCTTAAAGTAAAAAATATAAATTTTCAGTTGCATTTTTATCAAGATACTAATCTGTTTAGGACTGTGCCCCTCAGGCCAGTTCTCAGCTGCCTGTGGAGCCTGAGTCGGCCGAGGCACAGATCATCATTACGCACCGGGGTGCCTTCCGGGTGACGCGCCTGCAGTTCGGGGTCAGCACGGCCCCAGGCATCTTCCAGAATCTCATGGAGGACCTCCTGAAGGGCTTGCCGGGCGTCGTCCCTTACTTCGACGATGTCTTGATCGCTGCCAGCTCTGATCACGAGCTCCTGGAGCGCATCGCCAGGTGCTCCGCTGTTTCCGGGATGCTGGGCTGACGGTCAAGCGGGAGAAGTGCCAGCTGGGCCTGCCGCAGGTGGAGTTCCTGGGCTACTTGATCAACACGGAAGGCATTCATCCCACACCCGACAAGATCAAGGCCATCCACAACGCCCCGCTGCCCCAGTGCAAGCAGGAGCTCCAGTCGTTCCTCGGCCTGCTGAATTTCTACCACACCTTTCTCCCTAACAAGGTGTTGGTTGCCGAGCCGCTCCACCGTTCAAGATGCAACCGGCCCGGTATCCTACCGGGTTGCCACCCCCGAGGGTCGCGTCCTCCGGCGACACATCGATCAGCTGCACCGCCGACCAGCTGACGCGCCCAACATCGCCGCTGCCGCGGAAGCTCCTGAGTTCCCCAGAGTTCCGGAGCAAGTCGCGCCAGCGGAGAGCGAGCAAAGCGAGGAGCGCCTGTCTGCCAGCACTCAAGAAGAACTGTCAGACGCTGCTCCCCCTACAACAAGCGAACCCGAACCAACCGCTGCCACAGACGCGGCTACGCCAGTTCCGGCACTGCGTAGGTTGCAGTGGATACGAACACGACCCAGCCACCTGAAAGACTTTGTGTGCTCGTGAGTGTTCGGACTTAGTGGGGAGGGGTGTAATGTATGTGAGTAGCTAAGATCATAGCAGGGGAAAACCTAGGAGCTTGAGTCCTGGGCTAAGGCTCCTTAAACCCTGCTTGCGCTATTGGCCAAGCCAATGTATCCCATTGGCCCTAAGCCAGGTCATGCCATTGGTGACCCGGGGGTTGTTTTCCCCCTATCACGGATCGGGGGGGAGCGGCCACCAGGGACCAGGGGAGCATTTAAGCAGGGCCTGGTTGTACAGTTCTCAGGTCTGTACTTCACTACAATAAAGCGTTGTTGTTGGAACTCCGTCTCGTCCTCGTGTGTCCTCCCCACGCGGACTTAACACCTATTCTCTCCAGGATCAGATGAGCATGCCGAATATATTAGGTGCTGTGGAACACAGGCAGGATAATGCTGCAGAGGTCGTCTTGTTTGTGGGCTTCCTGGAGGCACCTGGTTGGCCACGGTGTGAACAGACTGCTGGACTTGATGGGCCTGGGTCTGATCCAGCAGGGCTTTTCTTATGTTCTTATGTGTGGTCAAGGGCCAATCTTGTTCATTGCAAAGTTCACCGCACCCCCGTCCCTAGTGCTGAGTCCACTTGCCCTTGCCACCAAGTTACTATCTAGTGCCAATCTAGTCCTGGCATGCAACTGGGGTGCAGACATTCATCAGCGATCACTGATTTGGACCCAGAGATGAGGATCCCACGTCTCCTTGCCGTGGGCAGAAATGTGTGCTCCTGCTACAGTTGTTAATGTCCCTTACCCGCAAGTGAGTGTAGAACATTGGCCAAGCAACGGTTAAACTGCTCAGTCAGGACTTTTTTCTTGTTAAGGTCAAAATAATAAGATTCATATGTACTCGCTGTCATCGGAGATTTTCAAAGCACTTTATAAATATTCATGGGGAAGGGGGGGGAAACCTGTGGTTGTACGCAAACAACCATCACTCACAATAAATGCTGGGCTTCGAGTTATTAATCCTCTCTCTTCTTTCCTCCCTTCCCCCCACCGTCGTCCCGCTAAGTTGATCTGGAAGCAAACCCGGCTTCTAATATATGTGCAGTCTCCCAAAAAAGCATTGTCTCAGATCTATGTATGCATATACATATTTGAGAGTTAATTTATATACATGCCGCCGAGTACATAACACAGGGCAGGCCCCAATTTCTTTGATTTGTGCTAGCTAAATTCAGTGGATGTAAACACAGCAGGGAGGGGGGGAGCAGCTTGCATGAATTCCGGCCGCAACAACGTACTTTCAGATTAACTATATAGCCACCCAACGTGTCCTTGGACGTGCGCTGGCTTCAGTTTTATGTCACAAGATCCTGTGGCTGGGGTTTGAAATTACTGGGCACCAGCTGGACAGAGAAAAGAGGCAACTTCCACAAGATGAGCTTCATAAGTCCTTCATTGCATCATTTCATGAAGGAGTATACCTTCTTACGTCTTACTTTGCCGTCCATGCTTACAAGGAAGGTATACTCCTTCATGAAATGATGCAATGAAGGACTTATGAAGCTTGAGAAAGTATTGCATGAAATGGAATTATACCGGATTTCCATCGCACTATTTCCATCGTCTTTGCTGCCTAAATTATTGCATTTGCACTTTATGGACTCATAGGAATTGAGCAATTGTGCCTGATATTTATTTATTTGTAACGCCTTGCGTCGTCACATTGGGTCTTTTTAAGACCATTTTGTACACAATTATTGTGGTGTTCTGCTCAATTTGGATTGTGCTTATTAGAACTATTTTGAATATATGTTATCTAATAGCAATAACCTTGTTGTTATTATCTTTTCTGCACAAAATTTACTGGTGCTTTTGCTTTGAATTGCTATAACCTCCAGGTGGTGGCAGGAGATCTCCAGCTATTACAACTGATCTCCAGCTGATAGACATCAGTTCACCTGGAGAAAATGGCCACTTCGGCAACTGGACTCTATGGCATTGAAGTCCCTCCCCTCCCCAAACCCCACCCTCCTCAAGCTCCGCCCCAAAAATCTCCCACCAGTAGCGAAGAGGGACCTGGCAACCCTATACTCCATTCTGGTTTGCTGGACCCTAATCCAGGGGTCTCAAAACTGCGGCTCCAGAGCCGCATGCGGCTCTTTGGCCCGTTGAGTGCGGCTCTCCGAACTTGGTTCGGAGCCCCTGCTCTTGCGCCCGCTCGCGCCGGCAGCTGGGCTGCGGAGCCGGCGCACCTGAGAAGGAAAGAGAGAGAGAGAGAGAGCGGGCGCGCTGTCTCTCTCCCCCCCCCCCCCCCGCTGTGGAGAATGGCCGGGTCCCCCTTTCCCTTGCCGTCAATGGTTGGGAGGCTAAAGCCTCCCCTCCCCTCTAGCCATGCGATTGCTGGGCGGGCGGCTGGCCCCCCACCTATCAGCTGTTGGGCGGGCTTCCTGGCAAACCTAGTAACGTGTGTCCTCGGGGTCCTCTATGCCACATGGAGTGTACAGACGTTATTTTAAAAAAACTTTTAGCAGACTGTTGGTGGTCTATTGTCACCAATTGACTGTCAGATCTCTGGGTCACAGCCATCCTACTATCAATTTTATACGGGATCCATTTCAACAGGCTCAAATTAATGTTTTAAGAAGGGAGGGAGTACCAAGAGCCTTTCTCCATTATATCAGCCTGCATTTCATATCCCTGATTTTTTGGTTTATTTAATCTGCTGGGAAAGGCTTGAGTGAGTCATAGTCAATCATGGTTCCTAATCCATTTATAGACATCCGTCTCTTTTAATACTGTTTCATTCAATTGAATGAAAGGGATCTCCTTCCAAGAGGTCCATTTTAAGGAGTGGTTTTAGCCTACGATTTATTGGCCTTCACTAGCCATCGGTTACCACATTGAAAACTCCAGTTGGTGCATGAAGGCAATCCACCACTTTGTGGGGGAAGCAATTTTGAAAAGGACTATTTTAATAAAGGGAAAGCGTCTTCAATGCTATCTCTGCTCTGTGTAGTAAACCAGATTAAACCTTTATTCTTGCTGTATCTCAGTCGATAGCTTATCGGTGGGGGGGTGCTAATCCCTCTGGATGCTACTTTGACTTTATTGCTTCCATATATTTTTTTTGTTCCTCTTGTAAATACGCCCCCCATATTTGTATTGTGGGATGCAATCTTTGCATTTTTCACAAGCCATCTGGATTCTTCATAGAATCATAGAGTTGGAAGGGACAACCAGGGTCATCTAGTCCAACCCCCTGCACAGTGCAGGAAATTCACAGCTACCTCCCCCCCCACACACCCAGTGCCTAGAAGATGGCCAAGATGCCCTCCCTCTCATGAACTGCCTAAGTTCATAGAATCAGCATTGCTGACAGATGGCCATCTAGCCTCTGCTGAAAAACCTCCAGGGCAGGAGCACTTACCACCTCCCGAGGAAACCTGTTCCACTGAGGAACCGCTCTCACTGTTAGAAAATTCTTCCTAATGTCTAGACAGAAACTCTTTTGATTATTTAATTTCAACCCGTTGGTTCTGGTCCAACCTTCTGGGGCAACAGAAAACAACTCGGCACCATCTTCTATATGACAGCCCTTCATGTACTTGAAGATGGTTATCACATCACCTCTCAGTCTTCTCCTCTTCAGGCTAAACATACCCAGCTCCTTCAGCCTTTCCTCATAGGAGTTGGTCTCCAGGTCTCCATAGGACTTGGCCTCGCCATCTTCCTTGCCCTCCTCTGGACATGTTCCAGCTTGTCTACGTCCTTTTAAAATCTTGGTGAGGGGCCAACTGTATCCCCAAGGCTCAGTACCCGCTGCCTCATCCATATTGCCCACCACTATACTGGTGGCCAATCAGAGCACAGCTAAAACAGAACATACATGAAGTTGCCTTCTGCTGAGTCAGATCATCAGTCTACCAAGCTCGGTGTCATCTCTTCTGACAAGGCACTGCTCTCCAAGGTCTTACCCATCATGTTACTTTTGGAGTTTGCGTTTGCTCATCTCAGTTTTTCGGAATAACACCACTATGTGCCTTGCCTGCCTCTACTTATTACTTGACGGTCCCTCGTCTCTCAGGAGCCTTCTTTCTAGCCAGGTCAAACGCTGCTAACCTTTCTATGGTAATGCAAGGCACAATTAGGTCATTTTGACCTAATACACTGCTTGATATATCCACATCCTTAAGAGTCGGCATACAACAGAAGGTGAGACAGTGAAGCCAGGGTTTAACATATAAGAAGTAAATAAATTTACAGGGAGCCTCACTGTACTAGAAGGGCTTTTAGATATTTCTTACTGCCCATTATGATATGATTGTATTATTAGAATGTGTGATAAGTTATAATTTTATTCTGACCACTGAGGAAGGCCTTTCCAGGCCGAAACGTGTCTGGTCCTTTTTGGATCTCATATTGGTCAATGAAAGATTGTACATTGCAGTTGTATATGTTTGTAGATACTGAATGTGTTATTTTTTGTCTTTGCTAGGAGTTTTATGCTTTTAATCTATACATGCACCTTATTAAAATTTATATATTTGTAATTTTAGCATTTTTCAGCTCAACCTCTTTGATTTGTAATCAGCATTTTGGTTGAGTTCCATCAGGATTCCCCCCCCCTTTTTTTTTTTGGTGTTTTTACAATTTTGAATGCACCATATTCAGAAAGGACTTGTCCCTGTGCTTCTGGCTCTATCTACTCATTCGCTCATGTGCTCTTGGCATGTCGTTTCTATGAGGATCTCAGATCACGATATATTTCTCCTCTTTTAATACATACATCCAATGCCTCTGTGTCTGATACAATGCCTTTTTTAATTAAGTGATAGGGATCCCAAGGCTGCATTGGCAGTGGCAAGATTTATCTCAATCCTTATATCCCTCACACATTAGATTTAAAACTACGCTGCTCAAGATCAATGGATCAAGGAGCTTCTAAGGGATAAAGGAAAGGAAATGAAAGGTTACTGTCGGAGTGAGATTGGGTACCCTTGTATCTTACCCAGGAGGCGGGTCCAGGAGAATAAGGACCTGTATACAAGACGGGACTGTAGAGGAGGCCCTCTGGGCTGGGCAGCTGAGCAGCTGTTTCAGTCTTTACTGCCACTTTCCGTCCTCCTGTTTGCGTGGGGTCTCCTGAGGGCGTGTTCCCACTACCCAGCTGATCAGCAGAGGCCAAGAGTAGCTGGGTGGACCAGCTGCAGTCACCTCCTTCTTTGGCCCTTACTTGCTCCTTTCCCTCCCCTCATCTTCTATACCAGGGGTGTCGAACTCAATTGTTACGAGTGCTGGATATGACATAAATGTCACTGGGTCGGACTGGGCCATGCCTCGCCAGCCCAGATCAAGAATGGTCTTGGGGTGGCTGGCTTGTGGGCCGGATAAGAGTTCCCGAGGGGGCGGATCCAACCCATGGGGCTTATGTTTGACACCCCTATTCTGTACCTTCCTGCCAACCCTATCAGCATGCTGTGCACTGTAGGGCAAGTGCCTCAAACCCCTTTGTTTGCCCTGCCCTTCTGTGAAATCAGAGTAATTCAGCCAATGGCTGCCTGAGGTTTTTGTGGTCATTATTGGACCCCTAATTTACAAGGGTACCCAATCCTGTTGAGCCTCTGGACGCTTTTGGAATTGTGAGAACAGGTGGTGGGTGCCCCCCCCCCACAAAATGGCTGTAGTGGGGGCATGGCCAACCACAAAACAATGGGAGATTCCAAACCAAGTCTCCTCCTGTGATGGAGGCAGCTGTTTTCCAAACGGGTGGTCTCTGCAGCCTCAAAGATGAGGCCTCCTGAGCTAGTTTGCAAAGCCAGAATTGGCTCTTTGCTTTGGAGAAAGATGCTTTGGGGAAGAAGGGAGCGGGAACCTTGGAAGAAGGGACCACGTTGGTAACCACAGAGACAAAGAATCCAGGCCACCTACCTCCAGCAAGGGCAGATCTGGGACACTAGCAAATAGGGTTGCAAGGTCCCTCTTCACCACCGGTGGGAGGTTTTTGGGGCAGAGCATGAGGAGGGTGGGGTTTGGGGAGGGGAGGGACTTCAATGCCATAGAGTCCAATGGCCAAAGCGGCCATTTTCTCCAGGGGAACTGATCTCTATTGGCTGGAGATCAGTTGTAATAGCAGGAGATCTCCAGCTAGTACCTGGAGGTTGGCAACCCTACTAGCAAATTACATCTGTATGCTACCACCACTTCCATATTGATATCTTTTGCAGCCACTGCACCAGTTCCTCCAAGCAGTTGTTGTATTCAGAGGGAATAATCAGATTTCCAGTGGCATAAAATTAATTTATTTGCAACCAGCGGGGCTCTTAAAAATTCCAAAATGTGAATGCTTCACAGCCGATGCTACATTTAGCAATGGAGCATTCATATTTAGTTCTGGTAACTCATCTGTCTCAGAACACCTCTTCCCAGAAAGAAGCAACAGCTCAACACAGAAAATCAGGGGCTCCAATTAGCAATAGCCGAGCGGATATTTTGAAGGATCCTGCGGGGCTATTAGTCTGTGCTCTCCACGGTACAACAGTCTATGTTGTCATGATGCCACATTATCCTACTCTAATGATCACCAATTGACTCTTTTCCCGCCCGCCCCAGAATTAAACTTGTAATTAACAGTGGGGCTGCTGAGGTTTTGTGAGCTTCTTTAATTGACTGCCAAAAAGTGGATATATTTGAAGTTATGATTGATGGTGAGACTTCCAGGCATTGACAGGCGATATTCAATGTGCTGTCGTTTTCAACTGACCCGTTCCAAAAACAATGAATCTCTAGGTTACGTCAATGAAGATCTGGACTTGGAGTCAAGGGATTAGTCCATCTTAGATGGGTTCGTATGGATAACACACACCCTGCCACAAGACTATGGCCACTTTAACGATCACTTGGAAGAAGGAGAAGGAGAAGCAGAAGCAGAAGAAGAGTTGGTTTTTATATGCCGACTTTCTCTGTCACTTAAGGAAGAATCAAACCGGCTTACAATCCCCTTCCCTTCCCCTCCCCACAACAGACACCCTGTGAGGTAGGTGGGACCGAGAGAGCGTGACTAGCCCAAAGTCACCCAGCAGTCTTCGTGTGGAGGAGTGGGGAAACAAATTCAGTTCACCAGATTAGTGTCCACCGCTCCTGTGGAGGAGTGGGGAATCAAACCCGGTTCTCCAGATCAGAGTCCAGTGCTCCAAACCACCGCTCTTAACCACTACACCACGCTGGCTCTCAAGTGGGTTTTTCCCGTTTCACACAGGCCTTTTATGCATGGGTTGTTTCCGTTGTGATCACACACACCGATTACTTCGAGGCTTCGTTTTCATTATGCATGTCTTTTCTGACCTCCGCTCATTCCCCAGATTCCCCCGCGTTTTCTAGATGCTGTTTTATGCTGAGGTTATCGTAGGCGTCGAGCCCAAATCAATTGCAACTCCAGTGCATAGGTTTACTTTGGATTTGTCTCCCCATGCCCATATTCTCGCTTCTCCCTCCCACTTTAGGGTGGTACTAGAAGCCGTCAGTCACACTGCCATACCCAGATTTAGGCCTTTGCGATACGTTCTTCAGCTCAGGACCCTGGTATTTGTGTATTTACAGATTTATACCCCACTTTTTCTTCCCAATGGGGACCCAAAGTGATTTATACCTTTCTTCCATCCTCCATTTTATCCTCACAAGAACAACCCTGTGAGGTAGGTTAGGCAGAGAGGGATGGACTGGCCTGAGGTTACCCAGTAAGTTTCATGGCTGAGTAGGGCCCACCGTACAACGCTGCTTCAAGGATTACTAGGAGATAGGGTTGCCAGGTCCTTCTTTGCCACCAATGGGAGGTTTTGAGGGGCGGAGTCTTAGGAGGGCGGGGTTTGGGGAGGGGAGGGACTTCAATGCCATAGAGTCCAACTGCCAAAGTGGCCATTTTCTCCAGGTGATCTGATCTCTATTGGCTGGGGAGCTCACCACTTCCCTAGGTAGCTGGTTTTTATTTATTTTTATTTTATTTCTTCAAACTAGTATTTTATTTCTTCAGACTATTTTATTATTTTATTTCTTCAAAGTAGTATTTTATTTCTTCAGACTATTTTATTATTTTATTTCTTCAAACTATTTATATTCCCCCGGAACTCCTTAGATTCAAGGCGACTAAGAAAACAACAGGTTGCATCGAGATAAAAGGGAACAGACAGTCCATCCACAAGATTAAAAAAACAACACACAAGATGAACATAACGCTGAAGAAGAAACACACACATAAAATAAAAACACAGCCAAATCTGTTAAAACAGTCCACCCTCTACTGGCTGCACTCAGAAATACAAACCATTGGTCATGCTTTCCTGAAGGCAGAAAGTCAAGGTGCTTTCTGCATCTGCCATAAAAAAAAAAATGTTTGCCATCATGTTGCAGCAGACTTATGACAACCCTGTAGGTTTTTCAAGGCAAGACACATTCAGAGGTGGTTTGCCATTGCCTGCCTCTGCATGGGTCCCTGGTATTTCTTAGCGGTCTGCCACCCAACTACTGACCAGTGCCAACACAGCTTAGCTTCCAAGATCTGACAAGACTGGGCTAGCCTGAGTAGCCAGGTCAGGGTTGCCTGCTAGGAGGAGGAGGAGGAGGAGAAGGGGTAGTAGTAGTAGTAGTAGTAGTTGTCATCATGCAGGGTTACAACAGCCAATCTCTTCCTCTGCTACAAGAATATTCATTTTCTCATGGCACACTAGCCATCCTCTTGTAGTTCAGTAGGGAATTACCACACCAAAGGATAATAGGATGTTGGAGAGTGGAACCCGATAGATAGATAGATAGATAGATAGATAGATAGATAGATAGATAGATAGATAGATAGATAGATAGATAGATAGATAGATAGATAGATTCATTTTAATATAATCAATATTCCTTCTTGATGAGCTTGGGCAAAAACCAAATTCATTCTTTTAGGATTATTATATTTTGCTTCCTTGAAAAATCGGCACCAGGGCCTCCAAATGAGGAAATCAATAGCTGAATATCGCTGATGACATTTTAGGTGGGTGATGGATCACGAAGTCAGGCCTGTGATGAAGCAGTAAAGCCAAGCAAAACAGGAAATATTTCATGAGGTGACATATAAATTTGGGCTTTTATGATGCTGTGAGATAGAGATTTGGAAGCCCAGCCCCTCTCAATCCCCCCTCCCGGTGCGGGAAGTTCCTCCACTTCCAAACGAGACGGCGTTTATGAAGTAGCACATCTAGCAGCTAACGCGGCTCAAAGCGAGGAGATGAAAATCTTGCAAGGGAGCTGGGATCGATCAAAATAGGCGGCATCGCATCTCCAGTGGGAATCTGCAAAGGGAAACCTGTCATGCAGCTGTTATTACTACAGAGGGAGAGAAGCGACTCCGAAGGAGTCAAATGGCTTCCCCGGGGACCGCCAGGCTCAGGAGCTGACTGGCTGCCTAATGCAAAATGGGGGCCATCAAGTCGCAAATATAACTAGCCAGTGGGAGAAAAATAAGAGGTATGCTTAAATCTCCTCCATGAAAACAAAAAGCAACTTGAGGGTAGCTTTTACCAAAAAGAAAATGCAGGGGAGGAAGGAACATAAGAAAGGCCATGCTGGATCAGACCAAGGCCCATCAGGTCCAGTAGTCTGTTCCCACAGTGTCCAACCAGGTGCCTCTGGGGCATTCTTCACGGTAGATTTTGCTTCTGTTTTGCCACGGACTAAAGAAAAACACGATTTAAATGTTTTTTTCACGGCCGCGATTTATCCCCATCAATGATCTGTAGTTTTGGTTTTTCATGGGAACAAAGCACGCTGTATTTGACAACGGTTTGGTCTGTCCCTTTTGCAGGAGGCCTCCCCTTCCAACAGGCTCATTGTTTATGCCTGCCCCCAGCTCCGCCCCAACTCCGCCCAGCAGAATACCTCCTGCGGTTCACCAGCCCCAGCGCAAAAAACAAGCACCAGTCCCTCTGGTCTCCTCCATTTTTCTTCCACCCTCGCTCTGTTCTGCTTTTGGAACAGTCAGATTCCAAATTGGGGGGGGGGGGAAGGCAGCACTTTCCTCAAAGCTTCCCTCTATTTTCTATAGGTGTGGAACCCATTGCCCTTTAATGATAGACAGGGTTGGGGGGGGCAGGGAATCCATGTGCCCAGAGAAGTGTTTAGCTGAAAGTGGGAATGGGGGTGGGGGGAGAGGAAAGAAGGCCCCTGGATTGCGCGCTGGCCATGATCCAGCCACATTGCATCGTGAAAGACAGGAGGGCTCCTAGCTTGCATGCCAGCCCCGATCCAGCCAGTGTGCATGGTGAGGGGGGGAGAAGAAAGGCCCCTGGATTGCGCGCTGGCCATGATCCAGCCACATTGCATCGTGAAAGACAGGAGGGCTCCTAGCTTGCATGCCAGCCCCGATCCAGCCAGTGTGCATGGTGAGGGGGGGAGAGGAAAGGCCCCTGGATTGCGCGCTGGCCATGATCCAGCCACATTGCATCGTGAAAGACAGGAGGGCTCCTAGCTTGCATGCCAGCCCCGATCCAGCCAGTGTGCATGGTGAGGGGGGGAGAAGAAAGGCCCCTGGATTGCGCGCTGGCCATGATCCAGCCACATTGCATCGTGAAAGACAGGAGGGCTCCTAGCTTGCATGCCAGCCCCGATCCAGCCAGTGTGCATGGTGAGGGGGGGAGAGGAAAGGCCCCTGGATTGCGCGCTGGCCATGATCCAGCCACATTGCATCGTGAAAGACAGGAGGGCTCCTAGCTTGCATGCCAGCCCCGATCCAGCCAGTGTGCATGGTGAGGGGGGGAGAAGAAAGGCCCCTGGATTGCGCGCTGGCCATGATCCAGCCACATTGCATCGTGAAAGACAGGAGGGCTCCTAGCTTGCATGCCAGCCCCGATCCAGCCAGTGTGCATGGTGAGGGGGGGGGAAGAAAGGCCCCTGGATTGCGCGCTGGCCATGATCCAGCCACATTGCATCGTGAAAAACAGGAGGGCTCCTAGCTTGCATGCCAGCCCCGATCCAGCCAGTGTGCATGGTGAGGGGGGGAGAGGAAACGCCCCTGGATTGCGCGCTGGCCATGAACAGCTACATTGCATCATGAAAGACAGGAGGGCTCCTAGCTTGCATGCCAGCCCCGATCCAGCCAGTGTGCATGGTGAGGGGGGGGGAGAAGAAAGGCCCCTGGATTGCGCGCTGGCCATGATCCAGCCACATTGCATCGTGAAAGACAGGAGGGCTCCTAGCTTGCATGCCAGCCCCGATCCAGCCAGTGTGCATGGTGAGGGGGGGAGAAGAAAGGCCCCTGGATTGCGCGCTGGCCATGATCCAGCCACATTGCATCGTGAAAGAGGAGGGCTCCTAGCTTGCATGCCAGCCCCGATCCAGCCAGTGTGCATGGTGAGGGGGGGAGAGGAAAGGCCCCTGGATTGCGCGCTGGCCATGATCCAGCTACATTGCATCATGAAAGACAGGAGGGCTCCTAGCTTGCATGCCAGCCCCGATCCAGCCAGTGTGCATGGTGAGGGGGGGGAGAAGAAAGGCCCCTGGATTGCGCGCTGGCCATGATCCAGCCACATTGCATCGTGAAAGACAGGAGGGCTCCTAGCTTGCATGCCAGCCCCGATCTAGCCAGTGTGCATGGTGAGGGGGGGGAGAGGAAAGGCCCCTGGATTGCGCGCTGGCCATGATCCGGCCACAGTGCATCGAGAGAGAGGAGGGAGATAAGAGGAGGCTTGGAGGTGTGGGCCCAGCTCCAAGCCCCATCCCGGGCGAGGGGTGGGGAAGGCGTGCGGGGACGGAGGGAGAGAAGTGCCAGGATTCTAGGCAGGCAGGCAGGCAGCCAAAGGGGCAGTATTCTTGTCCGAGCGCAGAACTCCCCTAGCCAATCACCGTTCTTGGGGGAGGAGAAAGGTGACGTCCCGGGGAGCGAAGCAAACATTTCTTCATGGGCATCCGCGCAAGAAAACACGTGTCCACAGGAAAGATCGTTTCAAAAGTGGTTTGGATTGCCTCTCTTTTAAACCGGCTTATTTTGCTAAGGGGAGGAAACCACGAATCTGCAGTGAATAACCAAAATTTGACTCCGATGCAAATCAGCATCGAAACAGCAGCAAATCTCCATGAAGAATACCCCTCTAGGAAGCCCCCAAACAAGACATAAGAACATAAAAAAGCCCTGCTGGATCAGACCAAGGCCCATCAAGTCCTGCAGTCTGTTCACACAGTGGCCAACCAGGTGCCTCTAGGAAGCCCACAAGCAAGGCGACTGCAGCAGCACCATCCTGCCTGTGTTCCACCGCACCTTAGATAATAGGCCTGCTCCTCTGATCCTGGAGAGAATAGGTACGCATCATGACTAGCATCCATTTTGACTCGTAGCCGTGGATAGCCCTCTCCTCCATGACCATGTCCACTCCCCTCTTAAAGCCTTCCAAGTTGGCAGCCATCGCCACATCCTGGGGCAGGGAGTTCCACAGTTTAACTATGCGTTGTGTGAAGAAATCCTTCCTTTTGAAGGGCCCTCCCCCTCACTTCCCCCCCCATCATTCTCCTCCTTTGAAAAACAGTCTCAGAGGCGGCATTTCCAAAAGAAAAACACACACAATAATTTACCCAGAAAAAACCATAAATGTATAGTTGAGGCAAAACACACAATCCATACAATATTGTTATGTCCATTGCTGGACTGTATCACCGCCAAGCACATGCCCTTGTTGATTTTTTTTGTAAATACAACTTAGGGTTGCCAAATGTAGGTTGGGAAATTCCTGGAGATTTTGGGGCGGGGCTTGGGGAGGGACCTCTGAAGGGTTTAATGCCCTAGAGTCCACCCTTCAAAGCAGCCATTTTTTCCAGGGGAACTGATCTCCCTCACCTGGAGATTACCAGGCCCCACCTAGAGGTTATACAATTCAAAAATCGTCCCTCGTGCTATAATAACAGAGTTGAAGGAAAATAACAAGCACTGATGGCTACTGGAAACATCAATAAGACTTTTTATAATTCAGTCATAAAAATCAAACCTTATACAGTGAAGCAGAAGCAAACAAAGTCCCGTGGTGAAAATAATTTTCGCCAGGTGAGGTCTCCCGGTTGCCAAGTTCCAGGTGAAGGCTGGAGATCCGTTCACTGGGGCGGCACTAGCGGCATGCCAAGCCGCAAATGAAACAGGTACCGCAGGCAAAGGTAGTTGCAGATCGATATTGGCTGTATGTAGCCGAAGAATTTTGAGCCAAAACTTGATTTTAAAGTAAATTGTAACAAAAATTGGGGCTAAATTGCCCTTTACTTTGAGGAGAATTTCCTTAGAATATTTTAAGCCCGAAATAGGATTCCGGTATTTTCCTATTTCGCTGATGCTTTGTCCATCGGGCTTAAGGTGGCTTGAGCTAGTATATTTGACTCTATATAAGAAAAATAATACAAAAATGCGAGACTTGAATATGCTATACAATCTTAAGAATACTAATATTGCTAATATAATTATACAGAGGAGTCTTAACACATACATACCAAATGCCAGTGAATAATATCACATCTGTCATGAGGAAGGCTTGTAGCATTCTTAACAATGAGTACTCATAGCAATGCTTAAATGTGCTATATTGCCAACAGGTGCAACTAGCATTAAAGAAACAGTACATTTTAGAAACAAGAGAAGGCCTTGTGCCAATTACATGTTCAAAGCTACCAGGTCATTTTACAAAAAACAGGAATAATCATAGGCTGTATTCAATCCATAAGGAGACATTGTGTTAAACATAAAAATAAAGCGATTTTCTTGTTGAGACAGAAGTCTGTCTATATTTTGTTTTGTGTGAGGTTTGGGTGCATATTGCCAGATCACAAAGAACTGAATGTCAGTGTCAGCATGTCTCATTTCATTGTAATGTGAAACTAAAGGGGCCTCTACCACGTTATTGCGAATACGTGACCTGTGTTCACCCACACGTAATTTAATGGGTCTAGTTGTCTTTCCTACATAAAATAGACCACATGGACATCTCAATAAATAAATAACATTTTTGCTATTACAGTTTGAGAAATGTTTTAATTTAAAACAAAAATTAGTAACAGGGTTGGTAAATTCTTTTACTGGCAAAGAAAATGGGCACATGTTACATTGTCCACATCTATAATGACCCAATGGGATAGTAGAAGATTTTTTAAGTAAGGCATCTGTATGAATTAATTGATCCCTTAAAGAGGAAGTCTTTCTATAGCCAAATCTGGGCTTTATAGTACAGCCAGGAATTTCCTGTACTAGATGCCAATGCTTATATATGATATTTTGAATATCCCTGGTATGGGTAGAAAATTGTAAAGATGAGGTAATCCCTTGAAACACACTTTGCCTTCTTTGGTCACTAATTAATGTAGAACGATCCATGTTATCCACTTTAGCTCTAGCTTGAGAAATCACTTCATGTGGATAACCTCTAGAAAGAAGTACTTTGGTCAAATCATCAGCTGCTTGATTGTAAATAGCTTGTTCTGTAGCATTCCTACGAAGCCTGAGGAATTGACCATAGGGTAGGTTTTGCTTTAAATGTTTTGGGTGAAAAGAGTTGTAATGAAGGAGTGCTCCTTTGTCTGTGATTTTTTTAAATGGTTGCACTGATAAAGTTAAATCCGAGGTAACAGCCACAGTTAAGTCCAAAAAATTAATTTTGTTTTTGTGCATCTGTCCTGTCCACTGAATATGTGGATTTTTTGAATTAAGCCAGACTATTAATTCATCATAGTGTTGCTTATTATTTAGGACCATGAAAGCATCATCCAAAAAACGAAAATAAACCAAAATATTAGAAATAAAAGGACAATTACTGTACAAAAAGGATTTTTCATAATCTGCCATATATATATTGGCCAGAGAAGGTGCACACGAGCACCCCATTGCTACTCCCTTGACTTGTAAAAAAATATCATCCTGGAAACGAAAAAAATTATTCTCCAGTACTAAGTCAAGGAGATCCAACAAAAAATGAGAAGGAGGAATTTTTTCCATACGTGCCTCCAGCAAATCAGAGACAATAGCCCTAATATGATCTAAAGGAATATTTGTATAAAGGGCTATAACATCCAAAGTAACCAAAATTGAGTCCTTAGGGATGGAAATGCCTTCAATTTTATTTATAAAATCCTTACTGTCCTGTATGTAAGATGGGGTATTTTTTGAAAAATCCATTAAATAAAACTGCAAAAATTGAGCTAAAGGTTCAGTGATACTTTGATTCCCAGAAACTATAGGTCGGCCTGGTGGCTTGGAAAGATTTTTATGTATTTTAGGCAAGGAATAAAAAATAGCCATACGAGGATGTTGATTTAAAAGAAATTCAGCTTCCTTGCGTGTAATATAATCCATGGCTAAGCCTTCCTGAATTACTGTTCTGATAGATAACATTACTCTTGAGGTGGGATCATGATTTAATTGTTGATAATAATTAAGATTGCTGAGCTGGCTGCGATTTTCCTGAATATAATCCCGAGAGTTGAGTAGGACGATGGCCCCGCCCTTGTCAGCTTCCTTAATGGTTAAATCGGGATTATTGGCCAATTTAATTAAAGCCTCACGTTCATCTTTGGAAAAATTATTTCCTTGGAACCTGCGTCTTTTTTCCAGTTTAATAAGGTCTTTAAGAACCTGATGGTGGAATGTCGTTATTAAATGACTGCAAGAGGAGGGAGTGTAAGTAGAACGTGGTCGAAATGTCCGAATTGGGGCGGCAGATTCGCCAAAATGTTCCCTTAATTTAATTAGTCGGACCAACTTAAATATGTCAATGCGGGTTTGAAAAGCTGAGTAGGTGGGTTTGGGAACGTACCCCAAACCCAAATTTAAAACCTGTTGTTCTGTAGGAGATAATACATAATCAGATATATTGACTAAGAGATTGCTCTGCGCCGGCCGTGCCTGGGAAAATAATTATATCCCCGGCCTCTCCTGGGTCTTAAAGAGTATTCCCTGAATGAGGAGCGGCTGGAAAGGCTAGAGGAATCACTCTCAGTTTGATTTTGACGGGTATATCTTCTGCCTGTATTTTGAGGTTCTGTCCCTCCTTCCTGAATATTAAACCAAGGATAAACAGCATTTTTTGAATAATCCATTGTGTCCCTTTCAAATTTTTTAATTTTATAGGACCTTATGTTGTCAGTATAGGATTTCAAATCAGACTCCAATTTCTTAATTAAGCTAGCCAGTTCAGAAGTATCCAATTCATCTTTTAATTTGTCTTTCATCTCTTCAGTTTCTTTTTTAATTTTTATATTCTCAGCATTTGCCTGTTGTACAATAAGCAACAGTAAATCATAAGAACATTTATTGAGGATTGCCATCCAACGTTTTTTGAAATCCTCATCCTGTCGGAATAAAGTTGGTGCCTTGCTTATTCTTAAACCTCTAGGTATCATTTTATTTTTTAAATAGTCAGCTAACGAAGAGGCATGCATATCGTTACGTACTCCTCGTTTAGATAGATTCAATAATTGCTCATAAGAATCTTTTCTAATAGAAACCTTTTCCTGTAATGGTGGAACAACACTGAGAACCCGTTCATGTTCTTCAGTGGTATAAGCAAAAGAGTCTGACCAATATGCCATGACTGGTTATACAATTCAAAAATCGTCCCTCGTGCTATAATAACAGAGTTGAAGGAAAATAACAAGCACTGATGGCTACTGGAAACATCAATAAGACTTTTTATAATTCAGTCATAAAAATCAAACCTTATACAGTGAAGCAGAAGCAAACAAAGTCCCGTGGTGAAAATAATTTTCGCCAGGTGAGGTCTCCCGGTTGCCAAGTTCCAGGTGAAGGCTGGAGATCCGTTCACTGGGGCGGCACTAGCGGCATGCCAAGCCGCAAATGAAACAGGTACCGCAGGCAAAGGTAGTTGCAGATCGATATTGGCTGTATGTAGCCGAAGAATTTTGAGCCAAAACTTGATTTTAAAGTAAATTGTAACAAAAATTGGGCTAAATTGCCCTTTACTTTGAGGAGAATTTCCTTAGAATATTTTAAGCCCGAAATAGGATTCCGGTATTTTCCTATTTCGCTGATGCTTTGTCCATCGGGCTTAAGGTGGCTTGAGCTAGTATATTTGACTCTATATAAGAAAAATAATACAAAAATGCGAGACTTGAATATGCTATACAATCTTAAGAATACTAATATTGCTAATATAATTATACAGAGGAGTCTTAACACATACATACCAAATGCCAGTGAATAATATCACATCTGTCATGAGGAAGGCTTGTAGCATTCTTAACAATGAGTACTCATAGCAATGCTTAAATGTGCTATATTGCCAACAGGTGCAACTAGCATTAAAGAAACAGTACATTTTAGAAACAAGAGAAGGCCTTGTGCCAATTACATGTTCAAAGCTACCAGGTCATTTTACAAAAAACAGGAATAATCATAGGCTGTATTCAATCCATAAGGAGACATTGTGTTAAACATAAAAATAAAGCGATTTTCTTGTTGAGACAGAAGTCTGTCTATATTTTGTTTTGTGTGAGGTTTGGGTGCATATTGCCAGATCACAAAGAACTGAATGTCAGTGTCAGCATGTCTCATTTCATTGTAATGTGAAACTAAAGGGGCCTCTACCACGTTATTGCGAATACGTGACCTGTGTTCACCCACACGTAATTTAATGGGTCTAGTTGTCTTTCCTACATAAAATAGACCACATGGACATCTCAATAAATAAATAACATTTTTGCTATTACAGTTTGAGAAATGTTTTAATTTAAAACAAAAATTAGTAACAGGGTTGGTAAATTCTTTTACTGGCAAAGAAAATGGGCACATGTTACATTGTCCACATCTATAATGACCCAATGGGATAGTAGAAGATTTTTTAAGTAAGGCATCTGTATGAATTAATTGATCCCTTAAAGAGGAAGTCTTTCTATAGCCAAATCTGGGCTTTATAGTACAGCCAGGAATTTCCTGTACTAGATGCCAATGCTTATATATGATATTTTGAATATCCCTGGTATGGGTAGAAAATTGTAAAGATGAGGTAATCCCTTGAAACACACTTTGCCTTCTTTGGTCACTAATTAATGTAGAACGATCCATGTTATCCACTTTAGCTCTAGCTTGAGAAATCACTTCATGTGGATAACCTCTAGAAAGAAGTACTTTGGTCAAATCATCAGCTGCTTGATTGTAAATAGCTTGTTCTGTAGCATTCCTACGAAGCCTGAGGAATTGACCATAGGGTAGGTTTTGCTTTAAATGTTTTGGGTGAAAAGAGTTGTAATGAAGGAGTGCTCCTTTGTCTGTGATTTTTTTAAATGGTTGCACTGATAAAGTTAAATCCGAGGTAACAGCCACAGTTAAGTCCAAAAAATTAATTTTGTTTTTGTGCATCTGTCCTGTCCACTGAATATGTGGATTTTTTGAATTAAGCCAGACTATTAATTCATCATAGTGTTGCTTATTATTTAGGACCATGAAAGCATCATCCAAAAAACGAAAATAAACCAAAATATTAGAAATAAAAGGACAATTACTGTACAAAAAGGATTTTTCATAATCTGCCATATATATATTGGCCAGAGAAGGTGCACACGAGCACCCCATTGTGTTCGATCCTGGCTGAATCCTGGCTGAAACAGGGAATAAAGGTGGCTAAAGCGACCGTGCGTTTTCGCCCATAGTGTATGAAGAAGAAAGACTCTATCGTGCAGGCACATGCCAAAAATTTTGGCCTAATCGAGCTGCGCATGTGTTCAGTGACTAGAACGGTACATTTGTAGGTCTTTCTGAAAATCAGCACTTGCTCTGACTAGGGCTTTCTCCGCACCAGTTGGAAACGTTTTGCCATCGTTTAATCTCTGTGCTATCTTATCTGATGATGCTTTCCCTTTCTCCAATTCGAAGGCGACGTCCCCTGAGGTGCAGACAATTTGGAGACGCTATTCATTTCTCCACCCCTCTGTTGTCCCCACCCATGTTGTTGCCCATATCCCTCCCATTCCCCCTTCCCTTCCCCCTCCTCCTCACACCCATTTCCCTGCTTCTTAACTTTTTCCATTTGATTTAAATTTGATTCTTGACTTTTAAAATTTGATTTATTTGGACTAGAGCAGGAGCATTGGAGCGTTTGACTACCCCTCCCTGTTGATTTGAGCAGGATCCTGGTTTTCTTTTTCCTGACATATTATTTCTGATTGCTACTTTTGTTTGAATAATTGTGCAGTATAATGTACGGTATAATGGAGCCAGCATGGTGTAGTGGTTAAGAGCGGCAGGACTCTAATCTGGAGAACCGGGCTTGGTTCCCCACTCCTCCACAAGAAGCCAGCTGGGTGACCTTAGGCAAGTCACACTTCTCTCAGGACTCTCTCAGCCCATGCATACAGGGTTGCCAACCTCCATGTACTAGCTGGAGATCTCCTGCTATTACAACTGATAGAGGTCAGTTCTCCTGGAGAAAATGGCCGCATTGGCAATTGGACTCTATGGCATTGAAGTCCCTCCCCTCCCCAAACCCCACCCTCCTCAGTGGCAAAGAGGCACCTGGCAACCCTACATGCAGAGGCAGGAAATGGCAAACCACCTCTGAATGTCTTTTGCCTTGAAAACCCTACGGGGTTGCCATAAATCAGCTATGACTTGACGGCACACCCACGTAGTATAATGAGCAACAATGTTTAAAAAGCTTGAGCTCCATACTTCCAAATCCCTTGCTGATATTGGATGCTAAGTGTACAAACTACGCCCCCATATTAGTATTGTGACATTGTAGCCCCTCAGGTTAGTATAGGGTTGCCAGGTCCCTCTTCGCCACCAGCAGGAGGTTTTGGGGGCAGAGCCTGAGGAGGGCGGGGTTTGGGGAGAAGAGGGACTTCAATGCCATAGAGTCCAGTTGCCAAAGCGGCCATTTTTCTCCAGGTGAACTGATCTCTATCAGCTCAAGATCAGTTGTAATAGCAGGAGATCTCCAGCTAGTACCTGGAGGTTGGCAACCCTAGGTTACTACCTGGAGAATATAGGGGACTTCAAGAATACAGAAGTTGGCCACCACTGTTCTGCCTGCCCCCTTTTCCATCGCTCTTTCATGTTGCAGTTCACCACATCATTTGTGATATATAACAGTCTCCCCTGGTACAGATCAAATTGATGTATGCTTCACTTTATGGTGAATGGCAAGAATCAAGAGATACGACAGCCAGGAATAAAGGAGATGAAAATGTGCGTTCAGAGATTAGAGGAAACTCAAAAGCAATCATTCAGTGCACACAAAATCTTCTGGTTTTGCGCCAGCTGTTGAACGCTTGACTTAAGCCAAAGTCTACTGTTGAAAAATCAGAACATACCTTCGCAGAGAAGTGTGTCTCTCACCTTGGGTCATTTCAAGCCCAGGCCAGATCCAGGATGATGTCAAGGAATGCGATGAATTGACATTTGGGGGGGGGAGAGAGAGAGAGAGAGAGAAGAAGAGTTTGTTTTTATATGCTGACTTTCTCTCCCTTTTTTTTAAAGGAGAATCAAACTGGCTTACAATCTCCTTCCCTTCCTTTCCCCACAACCGACACCTTGTGAGGTCGGTGGGGCCGAGAGAGCTCAAAGAGAGCTGTGACTAGCCCAAAATGATTATTCCATCTGAATGTGCCTTGGAGATGCACAGGAAACCACATTGTTCCATTTCAAGAACAGCACATAGAGTCATCATTGTTATTTTTAGTGATGTTTCCACTGGGGCAAAGGACTTGTTTGGACATCAAATTGAACACCACACTCGATACCACTTTCTCTTTCAGGCACCTCATCTGATCATATTGATGATTGGATCACAATTCAGAGCAAACACTGTTTCAAATTGCTCTGCCCCCGCACAGCTGGCAGCATTCATGGTGGCAGCTGCCTGGCTAGGTACCATTTTTTGCATGGCCACCCTGTACTTGCTCGCTTGGATTTGATATGCCCCAGGTCGATCAATCAGTCTTTATTTGTGACAATCATAGACCAGACAAGATTGACACCCAGACAGAGTCATCAGCACATCTGCATACAATAAAATTTCAGAGCCGTACAACAGGCTAATTTCAATAGGTCATTTATCGGCAGATCACGCGTCGTTTAAAATCAGCTATGTTTTCACATGAAGCAGCCTTCTTCTGACGCCTTTTGTGCCTGGCTGTTTCCTTTGCTGTGACCCCTCCGGTGGAAGTCTTACCAGGGTGACTGGACCATAGGTCTGAACCAGCAAGGACAACAGATGCAGAAGAAGGTGGTGCATATTGGGAAGGAGCAGAGGAACAGAGAAGGTTATCACCTCCGGACCCGCCCAGCCCAGTTAGCCGGCAAAGATCAAAGGTTCGGTTCAGTTTGCAGGAGAGGCGTCGCAGCGCAAGATTGCAGGCTATTGGTCGTAGGTGTTTGCAGGAGCCTACACCAGCGAGTGATGCAGAACAGCTGGCCCGGGAAGGGAGTGAGGAGGAACAGCCATAAATCTTGGGCTGGCCAGTCAGTCAGTGTGGGAACAACTTTGCGAATTACTACAAGCTCTGTTGTTTGTGCTGAGATCTCTGCACACAGTATTGGCTTGCTTAGGTGCCAGCTACCAGCTCCTGCCCTTCCGGCATCCCTGCAGAACCTGGGAGGACTGAGCCTAGACCTTGACGCAAAGGAACTCGTACTGGTGAGTGAACCTGTTCCTTGTTTAGAGGGCTGCCTTGGTTATGCACTCAGTCCACCCACACTACCGGGAAGAGTAAACTGTGACAGGCTCTGCTCCCCCCAGTACCCTCCTGGGAGTGGAGTCAGAGGCCAAGCACCTCAGCCTGGTCCCTGCCTGTACGCAACAGGTGGCCATCTAGCCTCTGCTTAAAAGCCTCCAGGGAAGGAGAGCTTACAACCTTCCTAGGAAGTCTGTTTCACTGAGGAACCGCTCTGTTAGAAAATTCTTCCTAATGTGTAGACGGAAACTCTTTTGATTTAATTTCAGCCCATTGGTTTTGGTCCGACCTTCTGGGGCAACAGAAAACAACTCAGCACCCTCCTCTATATGACAGCCCTTCAAGTACTTGAAGATGGTTATCATATCCCTTCTCAGTCTTCTCAGTGACAGCTAAGGATTGTGCTGTGAATTTCTACAGTCCATTCAGGGCAACAAGGAAGACCAAAACAACAAGGAAAGGATGAACTACTGCAGCTGCCTATAGTGAAGCTCTGTTCGTTTCAGCTGTGGATGAGAACAAAGGGGTTAAGCCAAAGGAGCAACCTAAAAGGCAGGTTTTGAGGGAGGGTGAGCAGGAAAGAGAGAGGTGGTATTTCACTGGGCTGGATGGCCAACCAGGGTTTTCAGACAATTGCACTCTTCATGGAATTGTGAAGAAGAAACCCAGAAAGGCCACAGTATTCCCAGCGTAGTGTAGTGATCAAGAGCGGTGGTTTGGAGTGGTGGAGTCTGATCTGGAGCTGGGTTTGATTCCCCACTCCTCCACATTAAGCAAGCTGGGTGACTTTGGGAAGGTTACAGCTCTGTTAGAGCTCTCTCAGCCCCACCTACCTCACAGGGTGTCTGTTGTGGGGAGGGGGAGGGAAGGTGCTTGTAAGCCGGTTTGAGTCTCCCTTAAGTGGCAGAGAAAGTCAGCATATAAAAACCAACTCTTCTTCTTCTAAACTGATGTGCATTGAAAGTCAAGAGCCTTTCCAAAAGATGAAGCCCGTTGGTTGCTTATTTGCTGCAAGACACCCCCATATCTGTCCTCCAAGTAGGATGTCTCTTGCCAGAGTAACGCACATGTCAGCACATAGCAGCAATATTGCAACTGAGCAATAATATTTTGCTGTTAGGAAAATGAGATTTTTCTTGTTCCTTCCCTGCTCTCAAAAGCAACAGGAAGCTGCCTACAGGCGGCGGCAGCGCTGGGAACACCCCCTTGTATGCCAGAGCAGGGAGATATGCTGGGGAAACACCGGTGGGGGGCCACGCCGGCATCTGAGCGCTGCGGTGCCACCAGGATCTGGGGGGGCAGCATAAGTCGCACTACGCCGGTATCCGTGCCTGTTTGCACAGTGCAAGTGGTGCGGACGCCAGCTTAGGGGTCACACCGGCTCATATGGGCATTCAAGGAGACCCCCTTCAGGAATGGGCTACTTGTCATTTAGAATGGGCGATCCAGGAAGATTACCTCCACCCCACAGCAAAACCTGGCGATTCTGTACATCTTTGACTTTATTTCTGTCTGTAGCTGCTTTGGGGGGGGGGCTGTGACTCAGTGGCAGAGCATCCGCTTTGCTTGCAGAAGGTCCAGTCCCAGTATCTTAAATGGGGCAGGAGGAAAGGAGGCTTCTCTGCCTACTATGGCCATTTAGGCATGGGTACTTGGATGAACTTCCAGCATAGTCCTCAGAGAAAAGCATTTCCTCCAGCAGTCCCATTTCTATTCCATGGTGCTGGGGATAGGGCTGAATCAGTACCACGCTAATTGGAAAGCGCAGTGTTTTAAATCCTTTTTGAAGACCGTACATTTGCCCAAGAAATGCCCCTGCATGGATGCCTCTTGGCATCGTTTTGTTATTGGGGTGGGAGGTGGTGCATTGGCTGAAACATGGGCCTGTGCTGCCCTCTAGTGGCTCTTAAATGAAAACTAGGTTACTTGGACTTCAACCAGTCTTGAGTAAACTACTAAGGATGCCCGTGTGTTCTTCTAACTAGAGGTGAGCACATTTCCTTGCCTTACGGTTGCCAACCTCCAGGCACTAGCTGGAAATCTCCTGCTATTATAACTGATCTCCAGCTGAAATGGAGCTAAAAAGAGTCAGCCCTGGTTAGTATTTGAATGGGAGACCACCGGGGAAGTCCAGGGTTGCTACGCAGAGGCAGTGAACGGCAAACCAGCTTCAAACATCTCCTGCCTTGAAACCCCTACGGCGTCGCCATAAGTTCTCTGCAACTTGACAGCACTTTCCACCACCAGCAGATCTGCGTAGGGTTGGAGCTGACACTGTAGAACCGTTAGTGCTTTTGGTATGTGAGTTCACAGATGTTGTTCTGCCTACCCTGCTAAGGTTTCTACTCAGATTAGTTCAGCTGGTTTTAGAGCACTTCACTCAATTGGAAGGCTTTAAGAGGGGAGTGTTCATGGAGGAAAGGGCTATCCATGGCTACTAGTAAAAATGAATACTAGTCATGATGCATACCTATTCTTTCCAGGATCAGGGAAAGAGGGAAGTAAAGGAAAGCATTCCAACAGCAATATGGGTTAGCACGCAACTTATATGTAGTGGATGAGTGGTTTCTATATTATGCAGATTGCAGGTCTGTTTAACAGAATGAGTAGGGTTGCCAGGTCCCTCTTCGCCACTGGCGGGATGTTTTGGGGAAATATTTCTTCACACAACACATTGTTCAATTGTGGAACTCCCTGCCCCAGGACGTGGTGATGGTTGCCAACTTGAAAGGCTTTAAGAGGGGAGTGAACATGGAGGAGAGGGGTATCCATGGCTACTAGTCAAAATGGATACTAAGCATGATGCATACCTATTCTCTCTAGTATCAGAGGAGCATGCCTATAATATTAGGTGCTGTGAAATGCAGGAAGGATGCTGCTGCAGTCGTCCTGTTTGTGGGCTTCCGAGAGGCACCTAGTTGGCCACTGTGTAAACAGACTGATGGCCTTGATGGGCCTTGGTCTGATCCAGCATGGCCTTTCTTATGTTCCTGGAAGAACCTAGAATGAGTTCCAAGCTGTGCAACCAGATTAGTTGCTATATGTCTCTGTGTGTTTGTATTTTAAAGTATTTCACTAAAGGAAGCAATATATACATAAACATTTCAGCACTTAGTCAATCTATCAGACTAGGGAAACCTCTAAATTCATGCTTAGCATGTTTATTATAATAAATTGTGGTCACCTCTTTGCAAAAAGAACAACAGTAGAGCTGAGCCTGACTTTCCCACCCAGCTGCTATATCAAAGCAGGATGGATGCTGCAGATGTGCGTATGCCTTTTGTGGGTACCTATTGTACAGTGTCTGTGACATCGCTGATGACAAGTAACACACACACGCATGCACACAGATTCATCCAGGGTCTAGTGCAGCTTTTAAAGCTTTTAGTCAAAGGAAATTAAGTATAGGGAAGGATGGGTGCATAAGCTGGTCACCGAAACAGCATTTTGTCCCCCACCCCAAAAAGCTGATATCCTTGTATGCTTATCTACAAATATTTTGGGTATGGTCCATCCTAGTCTGCAGTGATCAGCATGTACTTGGGTGCAAGGAACGATGGGGTCATAGACAGAATAAGGAATCACCCAGAGATCTCCAGGTCTCAGCAATGGCCTGGATGCTATAAGAGAGAAGGGGGACAGCTGTGCCCCACAGAGCCCCCTGGTGATCCTTCCACACCTCAGTGCTATGCATAACCTCTTTTTGTAGCGGTACTTTGGACTAGGATCTGAGAGAGCCAGGTTCAAATCCCCACTCTGCCATGGAAGCTCACTGGTGGACCTTGGGCCAGCAACACATGCTCAGTCTAACCTGACCTCACAGGGTTGCTGTGAGGATAAATTGGAGGAACAGAGAATGATGTAAGCCACTTGGGAGGTTTCCACTGGGGAGAAAGGCAAAGTATAAATGAAGTAAGTAAATAATATTAGTTTTTTTCAGAGGGTAGCCATGTTGGTCTGCAGTGGAACAGCTACATTCGAGTCCAGTAGCACCTTAGAAACCAACAAGATATTCAGGGCATGAGCTTTAAAGAGTCAAAGCTCCCTTCATCAGATACAAAGGGATTATTAGTTTGTAACTATTTATTATACTTCAAATTTATATCTTGCTTTTTGGCTCAAAGGCCTCTCCTGCAAGGCAGCTGACAACAAAGAGTATCCACAGAAGAAATACAAGCTTACAGCAATGAAACAATTTCTTAAGATCTTTTTTTCTTCCAAAACCGATGCAAACACCTATGACAGGGATGCCATGAAGGCATTATACATGTTGACCACTAGATGGCAGCCCGTCTCTAGGGAAGGAAAAGTAAATTGGCTTAATCTCTACAGTCTCAGACAGCTGTGTCCTTAATTACCCTGGGGGTCATTTGAGGGCAAAGCATCTTTCTGAACTGCACAGGGCTCCCAGATCCCCATCAAAGGCACTCAACCTAGAAAGCATAGCATAAGCAGATCTCTGTGCTCTATGGCAACTGCACCAATTAAACCCGAGTGGCGGAATCAGGGTTGCCAACTGCCTGAAGAGAAGTGGCCTGCCCCTTTAATAGAGGTTTAACTACATGTTCTTCACCAGGTAATGGCATCTGCCTCCTTGCCATGAAAAGCTTTACCAGCCCATTTCTACACATTAAGCCTCTATTAAAGGGACAGGACATTGTAAGCATTAAGACAAAAGTAATGACTACAGGAGAATTACACAACTTTAAGGTTGACAATGAGGACATTGAAATTGTTCAAGACTTTCTATTCCTCAGCTCCATCATCAACCAAAAGGGAGACTTCAACTAAGAAATCAGGAGATATAGGTCTAAAACGCATGGTCAGTTAGCCCAGTTACAGCCCCGTTCCAGCCCAGTTCCCTCCCAGTTTCACCCAGGATCAAATCTTCGCAAACGGACGGTACCTTATTTACTCTTCTTTCAGCCCTGTATCGAAGTGAAATGAACCCGCCTTTTCCCATTCCTCTTCTGGGAGAAACAAACAGAAATAGGGGAAACACAGATGATTGGCATCACTCACAGCCAATCACGAGGCAGTTTGTGAAGAGGCAGGAATTCAAATGCTTCCTGCCTGCTGCTACTTGGGAGCTTTTTCTGAGAAAAAGAAAGTATTTTTTAAAACGAGGCTTGGATTCCCCCCCCTTCTTTCAGGTAGCTCCGTTTTTTGTTTTTTTAGTTCTTAAAATGCTTTTAAAATTACAAGCGGGGGTGGGGGAAGCCTCCATTAGTCAATTAGAAAGGACCAATCACCAGGAGCTGCGGTAGGGGGGGAGGGCTTACTCAGCAGGAACCCGCATTTTCTGTTTACATGGATCCATTTGCACATAGTTTAGTCCCTGCTCATTGCAGGTCATGTAGGTTCATTTGATCCTGGGTGGAACGGGGATGGAACTGGGCTGGAACTGTGCTAAGTGACCATGCGTTTTAGACCATAGAGACTGGGAAGGGCAGCCATGAAGGAGCTAGAAAAGATTCTTTAAGTGTAAGGATGTGTCGCTGGCAACCAAGATCAAGTTAATTCGTGCCATCGGATTCCCTATTACTATGTATGGGTGTGAAAGCTGGACAATGAAGAAAGCTGATAGGAAGAAAGTAGATTCCTTTGAAATGTGGTGTTGGAGGAGAGTGTTACGGATACCGCGGACTGCCAAAAAAAAAAATTAGTGGGTTCTAGATCAAATCAAGTATCAACTGAGCCTAGAAGCTAAAATGACTAAACTGAGGCTGTCATACTTTGGTCACATTACAAGCAGACAAGAGTCACTGGAAAAGACAATCATGCTAGGAAAAGTGGAAGGCAGCAGGAAAAGAGGAAGATCAACAAGAGATGGATTGACTCAATCAAGGAAGCCACAGCCCTCAATTTGCAAGATCTGAGCAAGGCTGTCAAAGATAGGATGTTTTGGAGGACATTGATTCATAGGGTTGCCATGAGTCAGAAGCGACTTGATGGCACTTAACACACACACAAGACTTAGTAAGTCACATTACACTTCTATTAAAGGGGCATGGAGTAGTAGTGAACACCACAAATGATAAAGAATCCAATGAGATCTAAAGACACTGGAAAACTGGATGGATGAGAACAAGATGCAATTCAACAAGGATAAGTGCAGAGTTCTACATCTGGGGAACAAAAATGAGAAGCAGACCTTCTGGATGGCAGATACGCTTCTGGGTAGCAATGTGTGTGAACAAGACCTCAGAGTACAGGTGGACTGTGAGCTAACAATGAGAAGTCCTTGCGATGCAGCAGCAAAAAAAGGCTAATACGATCTTGGGTGTATCAACAGAGGCGTAACATCCTAATCACAAGATGTCATAGGCTGTTACCGCACTAGGTATTCCCAGCGATGTATCAAGAGTTTGAAAATGTTATAAAAAATACTGTTCGCACTTTCTATGTATTCCCACCAATGTATTAAGAGTTTGAAAACGTTATAAAAAATACTGTTCGCACTTTGTTTGGCCCCTTTAGCTGTGAAGACGTCTTCCAACCATTTATAAGCCATAGTATCCAAAAACCCTTTTAAAGCAATGCTTTTATAACATTTTCAAACTCTTAATACATCGCTGGGAATACAAAGTGCGGTAACCCCCTTTGTTTGGCCCCTTTAGCTGTGAAGGCGTCTTCCAACCATTTTTTAGCCATTGTTTAGCCGTAGTATCCAAAAACCCTTTTAAAGCGATGTTTTTTATAACATTTTCAAACTCTTAATACATTGGTAGGAATACATAATGCGGTAACCCCCATAAAAAACATCGCTTTAAAAGGGGTTTTGGATGCCACGGCTAAAAAATGGTTGGAAGATGTCTTCACAGCTAAAGGGGCCAAACAAAGTGCGAACAGTATTTTTTATAACAGTTTCAAACTCTTAATACATCGGTGGGAATACCTAGTGCAGTAACAGCCATAGTTCCGCTGTACATTGCATTGGTCTGGCCACACCTGGAGTATTATGTACAGTTCTGGAGGCCTCACTTCGAAAAGGGTGTGGACAAATTGGAGAGCGACGAGGATGATCCGGGGCCTGGAGACTAAGCCCTACGAGGAAAGGCTGAGGGATTTGGGAATGTTTAGTCTGGAGAAGAGGAAGTTGAGGGGGACATGATTGCTCACTTTAAGTATCGGAAGGGCTGTCACTTAAGAGGAGGGCAGGGAGCTGTTCCTGTTGGCAGCAGAGCATAGGACTCGCAATAATGGGTTTAAATTACAAGTGGAAAGGTACTAGTTGTGTTGGAAGGAACTGACTGTGCAATGTCGCTTAATGCTAGCACAGGCCTTGGATCTACTAGGGAGGGCAGTAGAGAGTTAGTTAATATAGGGGTAGATAGGACCTTTTTTTTCCTTTTAACCACTCCCACTGCTGTCCCTTTGTTACCCAGAATGCTACTCTTAGGGGTTTCCTCTTCCTTCCAGTTCCTTCCTTCCCTTTTGTCCACCATGAGGCCTGGACATGTGCTCTACAATCTCTCTCCATCTTACCTTAGTTAGAAGCCTTTACTCTGTCTTTCCTGTCCAGTATGGAGTTCACCTACAATAAAGAACTTCTATTTCTTTTCTAAAGTTATAAGCCTGAGCGTGAACTTATTCCTCAAGCAGCCAAACGATAGACTTCTGCTGTGCACAGACTCAGCTCTGCTTTCAGGTTGGATATGAGGGGGGAAATGTATACAGTAAGAGTAGTTCAGCAGTGGAATCGGCTGCCTAGAGAGGTCGAGAGCTCCCTTTCACTGGCAATCTATAAGCAATGGCTGGATAAACACTTGTCAGGAGTGCTTTAGGCTGATCCTGCATTGAGCAGGGGGTTGGACTATATGGCCTGTATGGCCCCTTCCAACTCTATCATTCTCCAGGACTTTTGGCAACGTTACACCCACACACACACACAGACCAGAGTTGCAAAAAGGGGAAAAAATCATTCATTCATTCATTCTACCCTGCTTTCCTCCCCAGTGGGGACCCAAAGCAGCTGATATCGCTCTCCTTTCCTCCATTTTATCCTCACAACAAACCTGTGAGGTGGGTTAGGCTGAGAATGTGTGACGGCGCCAAGGTCACCCACTCAGCTTCCATGGCAGAGTGGAAATTCCAACCTGGGTCTTCCAAGTCTTAGTCAAACACTCTTACCAACTACACCACATACTGCATCAGGCTGGCTCCCTGCTTTGGGAGGAATGCAAGTTTTCTTCGACAGCAGCAGTGCTCTCTTTGACCCTCCCATTCTGGTTAGTTGGCAGAGCAGGCCCTGCTGATGTCACAAAGGCCCCGCTGATGTCACAAACATCTTTAGACAGCAGCAGCAATTCCACCAATCCCCATCAATAACTCAGACCTCTTCTCACACCTAGCAACTAGCACAGGCCCCAGGAAACAGGTTTGAGCTCAGGGAGGGGATTGGTGCCATGGATGATGATGTCACAAAGGCACCTTTCCCTAATACATCTGGCGGGGATATGGGAGGGGCTGTAGCTGCAGGGAAGAAGAAGCAACAGCAGCACAGGTAGACAGATGAGTAGGGCTCCCAGGTCCCTCTTTGCCACCGGCGGGAAGTTTTAGGGGTGGAGCCTGAGGAGGGCGGGGTTTGGGGAGGGGAGGGACTTCAATGCCATAGAGTCCAATTGGCAAAGTGGCTATTTCCCCCAGGGGAACTGATCTCTATCGGCTGGAGATCAGTTGTAATAGCAGGAGATCTCCAGTTAATATCTGGAGGTTGGCAACCCTACAGATGAGGCAGTGGCTATAGAAGTGGGTCCCAACGGATAAAGTGAAGGAAGAAGTGGTGGGTTGGATCCAGTGTAGGGTTGCCAGGTCCCTCTTTGCCACTGGTGGGAGGTTTTTGGGGTGGAGCCTGAGGAGGGCAGGGTTTGGGGTGGGGAGGGACTTCAATGCCATAGAGTCCAATTGCCAAAGCAGCCATTTTCTCTAGGTGAACGGATCTCTATCGGCTGGAGATCAGCTGTAATTAGATTCTGTCTGTGTACAGGGCAATGTGGATTGCACTGTACCTGTATAGTTTCATAAAAACAGTCTCCTATATAGTAAGATGTGGGCAGCCATGATATGTGGGTCTGTTTTCTTTTCCTCCACGCTGACTGCTTACGTTTAACCATGCATACTTCTTAAAGTGAGATTAATTACTCCTTTCTTTGGGATCTCTTATTCCTGCCCTACTGAGTACATCTCTACGACGGTAACAGTTTTCCTTTGTGAAATAACTTCTCATGAACAAATCTTGCAACGGTTAACCTTTTCCCGGATGACTCTGCTCCTAAGTCGTTAGAAGCAGCTTGCTGGGCAAATTTTAGAAACGTAAGCTCTTCCAGTCATGGAAATAAAAGAGATAGGGATGCTTATTAAATTTGCAGATGATACTAAATTGGGAGGGGTAGCAAAAATAGAAGTCAGAGCCAGGATACAGGATGATCTTGACAGGCTGGAAAACTGGGCTAAAACAAATTGAATTTCAACTGAGATGAATGTAAAGTTCTGCATTTAGGAAGAAAAAATCAAATGCATAATTATAGGATGGGGAAGACTTGTCTTGGCAGTACTACATGCAAAAAGGACCTAGGAAAAGCACGGTACACTGTGAGTCAGCAGTGTGATGCAGTAGTGCAAAAGGCAAATGCGATTTTCAGCTGTAACAACAGAAGTATAGTGTCCAGATCATGCAAAGTGATGGTATCGCTTTGCTCTGCTCTGGTTAGACCTCACCTGGAGTATTGTGTTCAGTTTTGGGCACCTCAGTTTAAGAAGGATGTAGACAAGCTGGAACGTGTCCAGAGGAGGGCAACGAAGATGGTGAGGGGTCTGGAGACCAAGTCCTCTGAGGAAAAGTTGAAGGAAATTGATGTTTAACTTGGAGAGGAGATGACCGAGAGGTGATAGGATGGGGCAGAGTTGTTTTCTGTTGCCCCAGAAGATCAGACCAGAACCAACAGGTTGAAATTAAATCAAAAGAGTTTCCAGCGCAACATTGGGAAGAACCTCCTGATAGAGCGATTCCTCAGTGGAACAGGCTTCCTTGGGAGGTGGTGGGCTCTCCTTTGGAGGTTTTTAAGTGGCATCTAGATGGCCATCTGACAGCAATGTTGATTGTGAGCTTAGGCAGATCATGAGAGGGAGGGCAGGAAGGTTTGCGTCAGTGTTTGGCTCTTGTGGCCCTTTCTTACATACCTAGGATAATGGCGATCGCCACTTTGGGGTCAGGAAGCAATTTTCCTCTAGGCCAGAATGGCCAGGGATCCTGGAGGGGTTTTTTGCCATTTTCTGGGCATGGAGTCAATGAGGGGGTGGGGGGGAGGTAGTTGTGATTTTACTGCACTGTGAAGGGGGTTGGACTAGATGACCCTGGTGGTCCCTTTCCATTCTATGGGGAAAACTGGTTTAATATGTAGAGGCTGCTGTTAAAGGAAGCCAGGCCAGAAGAATAGCAGTAACCTTATTCTGCATTAAGGTTGCCAAACTGGACAGCACTCTACTGGACCAACCAGTAAAATAACGTTAATACATGTTATCTGGATCTAAGGTACAAAAAGTCAGAAAGAATCTCCATCCACACTCCTCCAGATTCTGATACAAAACTGCTAAATTCTTCTCTGGATCTGCCTTGCAGCCAATTTCTATGCGATCAAAGTGGCTGAATCTGAGCAGCCGGCGGGGTGTAGGAGAGCCAGCGTGGTGTAGTGGTTAAGAGTGGTGGTTTGGAGCAGTGGAGTCTGATCTGGAGAACCAGGTTTGATTCCGCTCTCCTCCACATGAGTGGCGGAGGCTAATCTGGTGAACTGGATTTGTTTCCCCACTCCTACACACAAAGCCAGCTGGGTGACCTTGGGCAAGTTACAGCTCTGTTAGAGCTCTCTCAGCCCCACCTGCCTCACAGGGTGTCTGCTGTGGGGAGGGGATTGTAAGCCAGTTTGAGTGTCTCTTAAGTGGTAGAGAAAGTCGGCATGTAAAAACCAACTCTTCTTCTTCTTCATTATCTTATTAACCCCCCAATAATGGTACTGGCCCTCCTTCTAGTTCTTTGTGTTTACGAGTTTTTAAATTTAATTTTATTATTTTAACTGTATTTTTAATTGTTTAAATGTTTTGCTGTTCCTCGCCTTGTGGACCCTCATTGGGTCCTGAGGGAAAGGAAGCATTTAAAAATGTTTTAAATAAATAAATAAAAATAATAGAAGCCTTTGACTATGCACCGCTTTGCCCTTAGACAATTCTGGCTGGCCAGCGTGGACTTCAATGGATTTAGAAGGGTGTCACTCCACTTAGGATGACCCTGCGGGAGTCTCAACAGAGTTCAACATTCCCATCACTTTAAAAGCGCACAGCTGAAAATGCTAATCCCAACCCGGCAATAACGGGTGTGGGAATCTGCCAGCTATTATGTCCAGCACAAAGCCACTCTGGAGGCTGCTTCTCCTGACAATCCCTCAACTCTGAGCAGGGATTAAGCAAATAAAAAAACCAACACTCTCAGCAAATGAGCAGAACGGCACAGATGAGCCATGCCCTCACCTTTCGAGAGCAGGACAAGGACTGTCGCAGAACACCACGGAAACGTCCAAGAAAAACAACACTGCTTGCTATAGCTCTTCGTAAAGCAGGACTACAGTAAGACTCGGTGAGTCACATTAAGCCAGCCAGGGGTGGGTTAAAGGTAAAGGTGGTCCCCTGTGCAAGGACCGGGTCAGAATCATAGAGTGGGAAGGGACCACCAGGGTCATCTAGTCCAACCCCCTGCACAATGCAGGAAATTCACAACTACCTTTCCCCCACACACCCCCAGTGACCATGCCCAGAAGATGCCCTCCCTCTCATCATTTGCCTAAGGTCATAGGATCAGCATTGCTGACAGATAGCCATTTAACCTTAAAAACCTCCAGGGAAGGAGAGCTTACAACCTCCCGAGGAAGCCTGTTCCACTGAGGAACCGCTCTGTTAGAAAATTCTTCCTGATGTCTAGATGGAAACTCTTTTGATTTATTTTCAACCCCTTTGGCTCTGGTCCAACCTTCTGGGGCAACAGAAAACAACTCGGCACCCTCCTCTATGTGACTGCCCTTCAAGTACTTGAAGATGGTTATCATGTCCCCTCTCAGTCTTCTCCTCTTCAGGCTAAACATACCATAGAATCATAGAGTTGTAAGGGACCACCAGGGTCATCAAGTCCAACCCCCTGCACAATGCAGGAAATTTACACCTACTTCCCAGCTCCTTCAGCCTTTCCTGACCCATCGGGTGACGCCACATCCTGATGTTTACTAGGCAGACTATATTGAAGGCTTGCCATTGCCTTCCCCAGTCATCTTCCCTTTACCCCCAGCAAGCCGGGTATTCATTTTTACCGACCTCGGAATGATGGGAGGCTGAGTCAACCTTGAGCCGCCGGCTACCTGAAACCGACTTCTGTCGGGATCGAACTCAGGTCGTGAGCAGAGCTTTTGACTGCAGTGCTGCAGTTTACCACTCTGCGCCAAGGGGCTCTCTATGGGTGGGTTGGCAAGTTAAAATGACCCGGGAACAAGCCAGGTGATACAAGTCACTACCGACTAGTGGCAACGCAGGAAGAGGCAGCAGGTGAAGCGACACCCCTCATTGGCGTCTATGGCCAGGACTGAGCTAGGTGGCTCCTGCAGTGTTGGCAGAACCACTATGGCTTGACTTGGCTTGTTCTTGGCTACTAGCATAGGCTGATGGCCACAGCCAAACAGGAACTTTCCTTTCTTCTTCTTTCTTCTTCTTCTTTTCTTCTTTCTTTCTTTCTTTCTTTCTTTCTTTCTTTCTTTCTTTCTTCTGTTTTTTAATGATTTACACTTGTTTTTAGTGATAGGTGCGTTTTAAGGAATCTTTCTTGTGCCTACAGGCTAGTTTTTTTATGTTGTTACCCACCTTGAGCCTGGGGAGGGCGGAATAGAAATCGAAAATAATGAATAATAAATAAATACATAAATAAATTGAATGGCCAGCCCTCCCCGAAGATAAACTTTAAAAAAACAAAAAACAAAAAAACTTCTGTCCAAATTGCGTTATAGTCCTTTCAGGTGTTGAGTGCATAAATTTCAACAGAGGCAGAGAAGGGTGATGGTTGTTCGGAACGCGCATCACTCGCCGCTCCATTCCTGACAGATACGGTTGCCAACCTCCAGGTAATAATCCAAAGAAGAGGCACCTCCGTGCCAGTACCACTTAGGGTTAGAAAAACAGCACTGGAGAACAAGTATACAAAAGTAGCAAATTCTTATTAGATGCTTACACATTAATGACATACAACGGTGGGAAACATATACAAAAATATATACAATATATACAACTTGTGTCTAATGCAGTCTTTGTGCAATAATAGATGAAATCTTCCCGGTGTATATTCCTTGATAATAATACAATGTAGTCCAATGAATGGTAAACAGTCAAACAATTCCCAAAAATGAAATCTTCTCCCATCAATTTCATTTTTGGGAATTGTTTGACTGTTTACCATTCATTGGACTACATTGTATTATTATCAAGGAATATACACCA
This sequence comes from Euleptes europaea, assembly GCF_029931775.1. NCBI lineage: Eukaryota > Metazoa > Chordata > Lepidosauria > Squamata > Sphaerodactylidae > Euleptes > Euleptes europaea. The sequence goes on from NC_079315.1 coordinate 17,193,858, forward strand.
GGAAGATTTCATCTATTTTTGCACAGACTGCATTAGACACAAGTTGTATATATTGTATATATTCTTGTATATGTTTCCCACCGTTGTATGTCATTAATGTGTAAGCACCTAATAAGAATTTGCTACTTTTGTAAACTTGTTCTCCATCGCTGTTTTTCTAACCTCCTGGTAATAGCAGATCTCCTGATATTACAACTGATCTCCAGCTGATAAGAGATCCGTTCACATGTAGAAAAGGGCCGCTTTGGCAATTGGACTCCATGGCACTGAGGTCCCTCCCCTTCCCAAACCCCGCCCTCCTCAGGCTCCGCCCCAAAACCTCCCGCCGAGAATGAAGAGGGACCTGTAATGCCCAGATAAAAGGGCTGGTTTAGAACACCATGTATTCATACGCACACACATGGAAGCTTTGGGAAGTTGGCATCCGGGAGCCATGAACCAACAAATCATGCTCTCTGTGCCTGGTACGGCCTCTCACCAGTAGAGAGCTCTGAATTATGTTCAGGTATGTGGTTTCTGGTTACCGAGCTCACAAGATCAGGCACTCACTAAGTGACGCCTTCGGCCAATATCTATAGGTTATGCTAATTATAGTGAAGTAGACACTTAATGTCCATTGGTGCTTTTGTGTATCAATCTGCTTGTCAGCAGCCATGGGCCTGCCCCATGTGAATGCATAAATGATACTTTTTTTTTAAGGTTTATTTTTATAATTAAGGGGATACAGAAGGGGGAAAAAGGGAAGGGTAAAAACCGTTTGATATACAAAAACAATATAGCAGATTCAATAGAAAAATAAACTTAGTCGAATACAATACCATATAAACATGAATATTAATCAAGTAAAATAAAATATATCTAAATATGTAATTGTAAAAATATAAAAATCAGATTATCTACCTATTACATAATAAAAGTGTATTATACCGTTTGAAAACCCAGGAGTTACATAACGAATGATTGGAACATAATAGCTAAAACATTACCTATTACTCATTCTAGTACTGTTCGGTATATATCAATCATTTGATTAACTGGAAGTCATGTAAATGTAAAATGATTCCCACTTTTCGTCAAAATGTTTGTAGATTCGTTATGATTGGGGTTCAACATAAAAGTCATTTTGGCCATACTGGCGTAGGCTAGCAGTTTTTCTTTCCAATCTTCTATTTCTGTTAATGTGCATTGGTGCTTTTGTGTATCAATCTGCTTGTCAGCAGCCACGGGCCTGCCCCACGCGAATACATAAATGATACTGACTTTCCTTTGTTTCTCGGGTGAGTAACTCTGCACATCTTATTTGTGGGTTATTTCACCCCCAGGTCTGTGTTTAGCTAAATAAAGAACTGTTGCTCTCTTTAACCTCCTAGTTGTCTTCATTGGACTCTATAAGACAGTGATGGCAAACCTTTTAGAGAACGAGTGCCCAAACTGCAACCCAAAACCCACTTATTTATCGCAAAGGGCCAACAGCTGGGCGGCAGGCAATCCAGGGAAGGGGGGGGCTTTGAAGATGGGTGGCCTCCGTGGGGGTGGGGGGAGTCCCCATTGGGAAGCTTCCCCATCACGGAGGCCAGGTCTACCCATTGGTTTCTATAGAAACCAATGGGTAGACTTGGCCTCCATGGGTCGTCTCAGTCGGGAGGCCTGGTCTACTGTCATGCAAACCAATGGGTAGACCTGGCCTCTGGATGGAGATGCTTCCCCCCCACCCCACGGAGGCCAGGTCTGCCCATTGGTTTGCATGGCAGTAGACCTGGCCTCCTCACTGAGACCCCCCCCCCAGGAGGCCAGGTCTACCCATTGGTTTGCATGGCAGTAGACCTGGCCTCCTGACTGAGACGCCCCCCCCCCAAGGAGGCCAGGTCTAACCATTGGTTTGCATGGCAGTAGACCTGGCCTGCTGACTGAGACCCCGCCCCCCCCAAGGAGGCCAGGTCTACCCATTGGTTTGCATGGCAGTAGACTTGGCCTCCTGACTGAGACCCCGCCCCCCCAAGGAGGCCAGGTCTAACCATTGGTTTGCATGGCAGTAGACGGCCTCCTGAGTTGAGACCCCCCCAGAAGGAGGCTAGGTCTACCCATTGGTTTGCATGGCAGTAGACCTGGCCTCCTGACTGAGACCCCCACCCCACCCCAAGGAGGCCAGGTCTACCCATTGGTTTGCATGGCACTAGACCTGGCCTCCTGACTGAGACCCCACCCCACCCCAAGGAGGCCAGGTCCACGCATTGGTTTCTAAGCGCACAGAAACCAATGAGTAGACCTGGCCTGCATATGGGGGGGGGGAGAAGAAAGCGGCAGCCTGACTGTGCCCGGGAGAGGAGGGGGGGCGGCGGGGAAAGCGAGCCTGGCCCTCCCCGGGGCCAGGATCGCTCGGGAGAGGGGGGGCGGTGGGGGGGACCGGCAGCGCGGCGCAGTCCAAAGCCCCCACCGCCCAGCTGGGCAGTCCCTTGGGCTTTGAACCGCGGCAGCGCTGCCTGCAAGCAGTATATTATAGTATAGTATAGTATAGTATAGTATAGTATAGTATAGTATAGTATAGTATAGTATAGTATAGTATAGTATACAAAAAGGGCAAGAGTCCAGTAGCACCTTAAAGACTAACAAAAATATTTTCTGGTAGGGTAGGAGCTTTCGTGAGCCACAGCTCACTTCTTCAGATACAGCTAGAATGTGAATCCATTGGTCTTTAAGTAGAGGAACAGTATGTAAATGTGAATAGCAGGCTTGATGGGATTAGGTGTGGTCTGCAGAAGAGTCTGTGATGTCCAGGGGAGAGATGGGTGTGGAGAAACCAGCATTGGCAATGGGCCATGAATGCAAGGTCTTTATTCAGCCCAGGTAAATGCACTGACTTAGTTTAAATATCAACTGTAATTCAGCAGTTTCTCTTTCCAATCTCCCTTTAAAATTCCTTATAGTATAATATAGTATAGTATAGTATAGTATAGTATAGTATAGTATAGTATAGTATAGTATAGTATAGTATAGTATATTCACAGTGGGTAGCCGTGTTAGTCTGTTTGCAGTAGTCAAAAAGGGCAAGAGTCCAGTAGCACCTTAAAGACTAACAAAAATATTTTCTGGTAGGGTATGAGCTTTCGTGAGCTGCAGCTCACTTCTTCAGATATCTGAAGAAATGAGCTGTGGCTCACGAAAGCTCATACCCTACCAGAAAATATTTTTGTTAGTCTTTAAGGTGCTACTGGACTCTTGCCCTTTTTGACTATAGTATGGTATGGTATGGTATGGTATGGTACGGTATGGTATGGTACGGTATAGTATGGTACGGTATGGTACGGTATGGTATGGTATGGTACGGTATGGTATGGTATGGTATGGTATGGTATAGTACAGTACGGTACGGTACGGTACGGTACGGTATGGTACAGTATAGTACGGTACGGTATGGTACGGTACGGTACGGTATGGTATGGTATAGTATAGTATGGTACGGTACGGTATGGTACAGTATAGTATGGTACGGTATGGTATGGTACGGTACGGTACAGTACGGTATGGTATGGTATGGTATGGTATGGCATAAGACAACAGATAGTATAAGTCAACCTGGCCCTTCAGACCCGGCAACCCTACGGACGGAGCCCACCGAAAACGCGCCCGGCGAAGCCCGCGACGGCTTCCTTGGGTGCGCGCGGGGGGGCGTCCGGCAGGGGCCGACGGGGCGTGTGAGGAAGGGGCGCTCGGGAGGCGTGGCCTCGCGAGGGGGCGGGCCCCCTCCCCGCCTCTGCCGCCGCCGGCTCGGCTCGGCTCGCGCCCCCCAGACGGCGGCGGCCGGGGCGCTGGGGAGGATGGCGCGCGCGTGGCTGCCGCTGGCGGCGCTGTGCCTGCAGCTGGCGGCGTCGAGGGTGGCGGCGGGCTGCGGCGCGTGCCGTCCGGAGCGCTGCGCGGCGGTGCGCTGCGCGGCGGCCGAGCTGGCGGCGCGGGACGAGTGCGGCTGCTGCCCGCGCTGCCTGGGCGCCGAGGGGGAGCGGTGCGGCGGGGCGCGGGGCGCGCGCTGCGGGCCGGGGCTGGTGTGCGTCAGCCGGCGGGCCGGGGGAGGCGCGGCGGAGGAGGAGGCGGCGGAGGAGGAAGGCACGGGGCGCTGCGTGTGCGAGGAGGACGGCGCCGTCTGCGGCTCCGACGGCCGCTCCTACGGCAGCGTGTGCGCGCTCCGCCTGCGCGCCTGGCTCGCCCCGCACGGCGGCCGGGGGGAGCGCGTCCGCAAGGCGCACGACGGCGAGTGCAAGCTGGGTAAGCCCGGGGCGGCGGGCGAGGGGAGACCCCCCCCCCAACTAGGGAGGCATGGGCAACAGAGTGTGTAAATCAGTGGTTCCCACCCTTTTTTTGACCGGGGACCACTAGGACTTTTTTGTTCGGTGCAGGGAGCCCCAGGTTCAAAATAAAAACTCCGAGGATTTGAAAATTAATCATAACAGTTAAACATTAAACTTAGAATAATATTTGAATATATATATTTTTATAATAGAGAACTTTTAATTGAAAATATTAATTTATTATGGGTTTATGACTTGGTTTCGCGGATCTAATTTAGTTCTCGCAGACCCCTGGGGGTCCATGGACCCCTGGTTGGGAACCAGGGGTGTAAATGGACTAAACTTGGGAAGTATTAAGGGATCGGTTTTGATCTGATTCAAATTGTCGTTCAGATGCCAAAGTTAAAGATTCGATTTTAAGATCATGGTAAATGTGGGTTATTATAATGCATTAGACTTTAATTGCAAAGAGGGAAATAAATGGATAGAGGAGGGGAGAGGGGAAGTTAATGATATACTTGTTTTTTAGTGATCAGATAGAAATTGGTTCTCGTGGGTTATCCGGGCTGCGTGACCGTGGTCTTGGAGTTTTCTTTCCCGACGTTTCGCCAGCAGCTGGGGCAGGCATCTTCAGAGGAGTAACACTGAAGGACACAGTAGTGTTACTCCTCTGAAGATGCCTGCCACAGCTGCTGGCGAAACGTCAGGAAAGAAAATTCCAAGACCACGGTTACGCAGCCCGGATAACCTACAAGGACCAATGAACTCTGACCGTGAAAGCCTTCGACAAATAGAAATTGTTCATATTATATACTACGATTGGAATGATATAATTGAATGTGAATAAGTTTGGAAAATTAAAAAAAATTAAAAAAGAAGAAACCCACCCCACTTGCGGAGGGGCTGGAGGGCGGCCGAGGCCTCGAGGAAGAAGACGGGTTGATTTTGATCTGCCAGCTTTCTCTGCCACTCAAGGGAGATGCGAACCAGTTCCAGTCACCTTCCCTTCCCTGCAGCGCACACCCTGGGAGGTGGGTGGGGCTCAGAGAGCTGTGACTAGCCCCAGGTCACCCAGCTGGCTTCGGGTGTCGGAGTGGGGAAACAAGTCCAGTTCACCAGATTAGCCTCCGCCGCTCGTGTGGAGGAGTGGGGGATCCAACCCGGTGCTCCGGATCAGACTCCGAACCGCCGCTCTTAACCACTACGCCACGCTGGGCAAGTCACTCCGTCAGCCTCACCTACCTCACAGGGTGTCTGTTGTGGGGAGGGGGAGGGGATTGTAAACTGGGTGGGGTCTCCCTTAAGTGGTAGAAAAAGTTGGCATATAAAAACCGGCTCTTCTTCTTGAACAAATGAAGCTGCCTTATACTGAATCAGACCCTTGGTCCATCAAAGCCAGTATTGTCTGCTCGGACCGGCAGCTGCTCTCCACGGTCTCAGGCAGGGGTCTTCCACATCACCTACTTGCCCTAAACCCTTTAACTGGAGATGCCGGGGATTAAACCTGGGACCTTGTGCAGGCCAAGTAGAGGCTCTCCCACTGAGCCACGGCCCCATTCCATGGCTCTCCAGGGTCTCAGGCAGGGGTCTTTCACATCACCTACTTGCCTAGTCCCTTTAACTGGAGATGCTGGGGATTGAACCTGGGACCTTCTGGCTCTACCCCTTAGCCACAGCCCCTCCCCATATGAAGCTGCCTTACACTGAATCAGACCCTTGGTCCATCAGAGTCAGTATTGTCTACTCAAACCGGCAGTGGCTCTCCAGGGTCTCAGGCAGAGAGGTCTTTCACATCACCTACCTGCCTAGTCCCTTTAACTGGAGATGCCGGGGTTTGAACCTGGGACCTTCTGCATGCCAAGCAGAGGCTCGACCCAGAAATTAGACAATCTGTTCAAAATGTTAATGACCTTTTAGTAGCTTGAAAATATAATAGAAGTTCCAATACTATTACTGTATGCATCTAAAATTTTAATTGTACCTTTTCCCCTCTTATGTGTTTTTTGAACATTTTTATTTATTTCATATAAAAATTAAATGATAGCCTTATAGTTGTGGGTGGGCCCCCTTTATCTCCTGGCAACCAATATTTTTACACCCAGTCCGCCGCTGGCCCTACCACTGAGCCTTTTCCCTGAAGGAAGACGGAAGGGTTAACTACTTGTTTGAACAGTCCCAGTTATCCCCTGCCCACCCCTGTTTCGATGTTGTTTGATTTAAGACAGGGTTTTAGCTCCTGAACCTTGTATAAAGTATGTGGGGGGGGGGGGAAGCAAAGAAGACTATGGTGTGTGTGACCGGGTACAGAGATCCCTTGCTTCTCAGTAACCAGAACTGGCATTTTCTCAGTTCTGCTTCAGCGCTGATAAATAGGACAATGTCTAAGAGGCAGAGCATGTTCTTTGCGCACAGAAACACCCAGTTTCATCCCTGGTATCTCCTGGTAGCTGGTGTTGGGTCAGTCGAGGGTCTTTTTGTTTCTTACAGATGTTAAGGGAGAGCCAGCGTGGTGTAGTGGTTAAGAGCTGTGGTTTGGAGCAGTGGACTCTGATCTGGAGAACCCGGTTTGATCCCCCACTCCTCCACATGAGCGGCGGACGCTAATCTGGTGAACTGGATTTGTTTCCCCTCTCCTACACAGGAAGCCAGCTGGGTGACCTTGGGCTAGTCACAGCTCTCTTAGAGCTCTCTCAGGCACACCTACCTCAGAGTTCTGGGGAGGGAAGGTGATTGTAAGCCGGTTTGGTTCTCCCTTAAGTGGTAGAGAAAGTCGGCATATAAAAACCAACTTCTTCTTCAGTAACCAGAGCTGGCATTTTCTCAATTCAGCTTCAGCACTGACAGCAGATCTTTGTCTGCGACCTCTTGCCTGGACGCAAGGGACTCTGAATTGTTCGAGATACTAGGTTGAGGATTGAAGTGTGGGTTGTGGAAAGTACTTTCAAGGTGCAGCCGACTGATTCAGACACCGTCGGGTTTTCAAGGCAAGAGAACGAAAAACACAGGTAGTTTGCCATTGCCTGCCTCTGCATAGAGACCCTGGGCTTCTTGGCAGCATCCCATCCAAATACTGACCACGGCTGACCCTGCCAGAAGTTTGGTGCAGAGAATGTCCAAAGTAGGTAGCGCCTCTGGTTTGACTGGCTGATAAATAGGACAGTATCTGAGAGGCAGAGCATGTCCCTTGTGCACAGAAAACACCCAGGGCGCTTTCACACATGCCGAATAATGCACTTTAAATCCACTTTCAGGGCACTTTGCAGCTGGGTTTTACTGTGTGAACTGCAACATCCACTTGCAAATGATTATTAAAGTGGATTGAAAGTGCATTATTTGGCATGTATAAAAGCCCTGCCGGTTTCATCCCTGGTATCTCCTGGTAGCTGGTGTGGGGTCAGTCAAGGGTCTTTTTAGTTTCTTACAGATGTTAAGTAGTTCTGTTTATCATGTCTTTATTTATTTGTCTCATTTTCACCCCAGTGGGGACCCGTGGTGGTTTACGACATTCTCCATTTTGCCCTCACAACAGTCCTGTGAGGTAGGTTACGTTAAGCGTGTGTGGCTGACCCAAGATAGTTCGGCAAGCTTCCATGGCAAGAGTGGGGACGCAAACTTGCGCCCAGATCCTGGTCTAACTAACCACTACACCATGCTGACTCTCACTGCACCTTCCTTGATTAAGTCTGATTCTGTATTTATCCTACTGGGCCTATCTACATCAGAGTCATCCTTGCCTACTCAGAATGGGCTGAATTCCCTGTGACTGGTTATTATTTCTAACTGACCTCCCCTTGTAACATCGCCTCAGTCCCATGTTTCTGTTGCTTGTAAGCCGAAGTATAAATATATCCCATGGGTGTACATGCCATGTGTCTGATGAAGTCCATTCAAGGCATGCAGTCATAAAGGGAAGGGAATGAAGCAACAAATATTCAAGATTTGAAAGTGATGGTACGGGGTTGTGTTCTTTCTCGCCTCCCTCCCCAAGATAAAAGGCCATAGGCATGATAACCATCTTCAAGTACTTGAAGGGCTGTCATATAGAGGTGGGTGCCGAGTTGTTTTCTGTTGCCCCAGAAGATCAGACCAGAACCAACGGGTTGAAATTAAATCAAAAGAGTGTCTGTCTAGACATTAGGAAGAAATCAGAAGGAGAATAAGACTGGGAAGAGCAGCCATGAAGGAGCTAGAAAAGATTCTGAAGTGTAAGGATGTGTCACTGGCCACCAAGGTCAAGTTAATTCATGCCATCATATTCCCTGTTACGATGTATGGGTGTGAAAGCTGAACATTGAAGAAAGTAGATTCCTTTGAAATATGGTGTTGATGGAGAGTATTACGGATACTGTGGACTGCCAAAACAAATCAGCGGATTGTAGATCAAATCAAGCCTGAACTGACCCTAGAAGCTAAAATGACTAAACTGAGGTTATCGTATTTTGGTCACATTATGAGACGACAAGAGTCACTGGAAAAGACAGTCATGCTAGGAAACGTTGAGGGCAGCAGGAAAAGAGGTAGACCCGACAAGAGATGGATTGACTCAATAAAGGAAGCCACAGCCCTCAATTTGCAAGACCTGAGCAAGGGCTGTCAAAGATAGGACATTTTAGAGGACATTGATTCATAGGGTCGCCATAGAGTCAGAAGTGACTTGACAGCACTTAACACACACACACAGCTGTTTCACACCAGAGTCTCCTTTTTGAGGTTTTGTGGCTGCTGCTGTTGTTGAATAACGGCGTGTCCTTGGATACAATATTCTCTTGCTGATTTCTCAATGTTGCCCTTTTTTAGGTCCATTCCATTAAGTACAGAGGGAGCAAACAAGTCAACATAGACGGCATTGTTGGCAGGGAAGTGTAAACCTTCACCCGCTCATCCTCTAGTGTGAATGGCCTCTGTTGATATAACTGAGGAGGAGGGATCCTGAAGCTTTGAAAGTGCCACAGTATGCTCTGGGGGCTTGTAGAGAATACACTTGGCTGTATTTGTGATGTTGGAGAGCGGAGGGATGGAGTGTGGTGTGTGTGTTAAGTGCCGTCAAGTCACTTCCGACTCATGGCGACCCTATGAATCAAAGTCCTCTAGAATGTCCTATCTTTGACAGCCTTGCTCAGGTCTTGCAAGTTGAGGGCCGTGGCTTCCTTTATAGAGACAATCCATCTCTTGTTGGGTCTTCCTCTTTTCCTGCTGCCCTCAACTTTTCCCAGCATGACTGTCTTTTCCAGTGATTCTCGCCTTCTCATAATGTGACCAAACTATGATAGCCTCCGTTTAGTCATTTTAGCTTCTAGGGTCAGTTCAGGCTTGATTTGATCTAGAACCCACTGATTGGTTTTTTTGGCAGTCCACGATATCCGTAACACTCTCCTCCAATACCACAGTTCAAAGGAATCTACTTTCTTCCTATCAGCTTCCTTCATCTTCCAGCTTTCACACCCCGTAGCAATAGGAATTAACTTGATCTTGGTGGCCAGTGACACAGACTTACACTTAAGAACCTTTTCTAGCTCCTTCATGGCTGCCCTTCCCAGTCTCAGTCTCCTTCTGATTTCTTGGCTGCCGTCTCCCTTTTGGTTGTTGATGGAGCCAAGGAATAGAAAGTCTTCAACAATTGTGTGGTGGATGCATCTAAAATGGGGGAAGGTGCTCTGGATGGGTAAGGGGGGCAGCATGATCCTTTTGCCTATTTACTTGAATTTAGGCCGTTTATGCTTGGCAATTAGCAGCGCGTTCCCGGCTGAAGTGCCCCGCATATTATTTTTTTATTTCTTCACGCTGAACCGTCATTTCAGACGTCACTGCGAAGCCTGCGCATACCTGCTTCACATTTCTTAAGAGCCCCTTTAACGCGACCTTTTGTATTTGCTCGCCCCCCCATCAAAACATTCACTAAATGAACCGTGAATAATCACAGCCACGATGATCGCTAATGGCTGTGCAAACGAAGGAGCAGGCAAATGGGGGGGTGGAATTTGTTTTACTTTCTCCTCTTGCATCGGGACTGGGACCGTGAATAGTCATTTTAAAGGTCGCATTTAAAAAAAGGGAGCTTTGAGCGAGCATCAAAATTGACCCTGCATAAATAGTGAATTTGCTTGCAAAGAGAGGTGTCTAGGGCGGCTGCCTGAGATATGTTGCTCTCATTTCAAAACTGTTCTTCCAGATTTGGCACTTTTAGTGGTAGGGTGGCTGTATTCCATCTGCTATTGCCACCCCCAGACTCAAAAGCTAGCTCAATGTGTTGTATTTCGGTCAGTCTTCATAAAAGGCATTACCTGGAATTCAGGTTAGGGATCATTCTTCTTGGTTGGAGCTTTGCAGCAGAAAAATTACAGCCCTCTGGCTCTGGTTTCAATACCTGGCCGTGCTCAAACCACCTCTGTTAGTCTCTTGTCATGAAAACCCCCAAAAAGGGGTCGCCATGAGTCGGCTGCGACTTGATGGCACTTCACACACACAGGTTAGAAGGTTCATATCCATTCTAGCTATTTACAAACTAACTTGTCCAAGTCTGGTATTGATAGGTAGAATTGTTGTGTGGTGTAGACTGCGTGTTTTTTTGTTGTATGCTTTATATTGTGTTGAAAAAAAACCTTTAAAAAAACCCATTTCCTCCTTCAAAAAAAAAAAAAAGAACCTGGCCGTGCTGTTTCAGAATTAATGATCCTCGCAGTCCAAGCACGCATTGTGCTCCAGCCCAGCCGGGTATCCTGCTGGCACGCACACCTGCAGGCTCCTGTGGCGGAACAGCACAGTGAGCTTCCGCATTGAGCACCGGGACCTCCTGCCGGGAGGAGACCTGCTGTTGTGTTGGATGCTTCTTGTGCTTGCGAGCTACAGCACCCAATCCGGCGGATGGGAAACTGACCTCCCAGCTAGCCCTGATTGGAGACAGCCGCTAGGTTTAGAAAAGAGCAAGAGTCCAGTAGCACCTTAAAGACTAAAAAAAAAAAATTCTGGCAGATTATGAAATTTCGTGAGCCACAGCTAGCTTCTTCAGATACAGCTAGAATGTGATCCCATCTATCCATAAGTAGAGACGAGTGAATTAGACACACAACGGCAATGTAAATGTCAAAAGCAAGGATATGACATTGGCAGGCGTGATTGGATTAGGCGTAATATGCAGAGGGGTAGTAGGCATGGAGAAATCAGCATTGGTAATGAGACAGGAACCCCAGATCTCTATTCAATCCAGGAGAATGTCTAGATGTCGAGACACGTTTCTACACAAAATAGCGGAGGTTGAACCCAATTATTTGAGACCGAAGCTACTGTGGGGCGCTCTCAGACTGCTGACTATGTGCTTCAAAATGGCTCTGTTGGAAATCCTGCACCTTCTGGCCTAGGCAAGACTGCCCCAAGCTCTCCGATATCAACAAAATTTGAACCATGAGCTTTTCTAGCTGAAACAGCAAGACTCTTAATGGCTTTATTGGTCTCAAGGTTGCACCCTGCATTTGAGGGGAAAGCAAACAAACTGAGAAGCCATTCTATAAAGGCAACCTGAATCCTACCGGCCTTTGTGTTTGTCAAATGAATGCAAATAAACCATCAATACGCTTTTGTCTTATTGGAGCTCAGCATTTCATTATTTTGTGCCAATTTTAATGATAATGAAAACCTAGCCAAAGAGGAGGCATTTATGTGTCAGTAAGAACCTCATTATATCTTAACCCAGGGGCACTAATTTATTCATGTATAATCAGTGAGGTGATATTTAACAGTCTCCTTTGGGAGCCGGGTTGTTTAGAGCAGCTGCCTCTCTTACCATTTGTAAGCAGATCATTCCTTTTAGGGTTTTTTCTTTCATAGATTTTTAATGAGCTTTGCGGGAATCCAAGGGAGATTCCAAAGTGATTTCTTTCTTTAATTTCTGGTTTTCATACACATTGTCTAGCACGGCTACTACTTCAGAAGTAATAAAAGGATCTGTTTCAGAATCGATATGCAGGCTAAAAATGTCCACCACCATCTGGATCTGTCCTGATTTTTTTTTTCTGTGGCATGCTGGTCAAGTCTAGGATTGAAGTTCTGTGCGTGTTCACGGGTCGTGCCTATTCCACCGCTTTCCCCCACTTTTTACTTTAATCGGACCCATTCATCAGCGGCTTTGTAGACTCTCTAGACAAAGCCAGCCTCTCTACCCCCGTCAATCTTGCAGGAGACAAAACTTGGAGAAATGGGGCGATCCTCCGAGATGGGTCTCCTTGAAAGAACCTGTGATTCCTTTGAGCTGCTCAGACCCCGGCGTTTTGCTTGACAATGCTCTGAATATATCGAGAAATAAATGACAGATCCCCTTTCATCCCTGCCAGTGCTTTTCACACACTTTAATCCTCTTGCTGACTCAACCAATAGGAGATTAGTCTGGAGCTTTGCTCATTTCGCTGCTGATGCAGATAAAGTTACATTTTCATAAATTAGATTTGTGTGTGTGTGTGTGTGTGTGTGTGAGTAGAACGCTGTAAGCTTGGCCTTATCTCTGCAGCATCCATCCCTCGGTGCTTTCTTTTTTTACGCTGGAGGTGGTGGAAGAAAGTGCCATCGAGTCTCAGCTGACTAATGGCAGTAGGGTTGCCAGCCTCCACGTACTAGCTGGAGATCTCCTGCTATTACAGCTGATCTCCAGCCAATAGAGATCAGTTCCCCTGGAGGAAATGGCTGCTTTGGCAATTGGACTCTATGGCATTGAAGTCCCTCCCCTCCCCAAACCCCGCCCTCCTCAGGCTCTGCCTCAAAAACCTCCTGCCAATAGCAAAGAGGGACCTGGCAACCCTCAATGGCAGACCCTGCAGGGTTTTTAAGGCAAGAGACATTCAGATGTAGTTTGCCATTGCCTGCCTCTGCATTGCAACCCAGACTTCCTTGGCGATCTCCCTTCCAAGTACTCTCCATGCCGGGGTCAGAATTCCAAAGGTTCCCGCAGGCTCAAAAAGGCTGGAGACCCCTGGTGTAAAGCTGCGCTTGGGAATTTTTAGGAAATAAAGCAGGCGCTGTCTCGGGATGGTTTTTGTTTTTTTTGCCTGTTTCCCACTAGAAAAATGCAGACAAGCAGATGCACACGCATGTCCCCGTATATTCTTTTGCAGTGATGTATAAATGAGGCTGAACTTTGAAAAACCAGAGACCTTAGATCTCTAACAACAGATGTAGGAAAATGTAAATAGAAGCCACTTTGGTTGAGTTCTGTATCCTGATGACCTGGGGGCCTAGGCAGCGGTAGAATAACACTGCCAGTCTTACATTTCTTCCTTGCTGCTTGTGGCTCCAGGACTGCATTTATAATTTTTTGCACTGAAAAAAAAAAATCACTATTTTGGGAGGGGAATTAGTTGTAATTCAGTAGTCTCTCTTTCTAATCTCCCTTTGTAAGACTGCTACTCTTAAAATTATATTACATATAATAATGAAGTTTAAGACTATGCATTCTCTGGGACTTAACAGAGATCTGGGATTCCTGACTCATTACCAATGCTGACTTCTCCACGCCTACTACCCCTTTGCATATCACACCTAATCCAATCACACCTGCTAATGTCATTTACTTGCTTTTGGCATGTACATTGCCGTTGTGTGCCTAATTCACTCGTCTGTACTTAAGGATACATGGACTCACATTCTAGCTGTATCTGAAGAAGTGAGCTGTGACTCACGAAAGCTCATGCCCTTCCAGAAATTTTGTTAGTCTTTAAGGTGCTACTGGACTCCTACTCTTTTCTACGGCTAGTGACAGACTTTCATGGCTACCCACCGTGATCTCTCTGCAAGCATGTTATCCTCATTTGCAGGTTACGTTTTCCCAGTTGGATGATGCCACATCCCCACTAGTTCTACCAGAAAAGGACTTCTCTGTTTGTCTACCTTGTTTGTGGCCCGTGCTGTCCTAGACTGTCATTGTGACATGGTTAGGCGGTAGCAGTTTCGTAATCTTCCCTTCCTTCTGCATTGCTTTTCTCCCCATTTCTCCCTCTCTGGTCTTCAGTGGAAACTAACAAATGTGAAAGAAAGATATGACCTGTGCAGTTGCCTTGTCCTGAGTCAGGTATTGCCTATTCTGACTGGCAAGTAACTAAAGAAAAAGGGAAACAAAGAAACTCAACCTAAAAGTCAGGGGAAACCAAAAGGGTTGAGCTGAACACTATCTAATGGAGCAACCAATAAATCCATTTTTATTATATATTGTGCACAACTGATTCTGTTCTTCACGTTTGTTGATGTTATACACATCCTGAAATGCTGGACATCATATGTGAGCGTGTGAGGCATGTTTTAAGGCACAGGGGTGTGTGTGTGTGTGTGTGCATGTGTATACACAACATATATGCCAGGATGTATATTGTAAAACTGTATCTATGACCACTGAGGAAGGCCTGTAAAAGGCCAAAATGCATTTGGTCAGTTGTTGGTCATTTTATGTACTAACATAAACTATTATGTGCTGGTTATATGTGTAATTACATTTGTGCTTTTTGGGAAGCCTGTATATTAGGCCCTGTGTTTTAAAATACAGTTGTTCACAATATATAATAAAAATAGATTTTTTGGTTGCTATATTAGATAGTGTTTAGCTCAGCTCCTTTGGTTTCCCCCATTCTGACTGGCAGCAGCTCTCCAGGGCCTCAGACAGAGGTTCTTTACATCACCTGCTACCTGATCCTTTTAATGGGATATGCCGGAGATTGAACCTGGGACCCTCTGCCTGCCAAGTAGATGCTCTGCTACTGAGCTACAGCCTGTCTACAGTTTCACCAATGCCCTGTATTTTGTTTTTAGTTAGAATAATTAATTTAGTTAGAGTAATGCACCAGTGTAGTGGTGCATATACATGTCCTTCTGAACAAGGTGTTAAAGCTTTCCTGTGACTTTTCATTGGAGACCACTAAAAATGCAAACATCAGTCAACAAGCTTTGACATATTTCTTTCTCTGGGATGCAGTTGAGGAAAGGAGGCCCCATCTGTTATAAGTTAGTGGGAAAGAGGAGCTGAGAACCCCAGCAGCCAAGGGGAGGAAGGGATGCTGATGCCACCGGCCCAGATGTTGCTTTTTATCCAGTCCAGATGCTCCCAGCTGCATCTGCTTCCTCCCATCAGGGCCTTGGAGCCAGCCTGAGACAGAAGGTCAAGCCTCCCTTATTTGTGTCCGATACTGGACTGAGAGTTCTCAGAGTGTGCCCTGAGCTCAGACAGAAAACACAGCAATGCTTACTCCAGTTAAAAGCCAGGATGTTTATTGGGGTGCAAACAAGAGAGAGAGGATAAAGGGTAGGGGGATGGAAATAAGTGCAGATCTAAGAGTTGGTTTTTATATGCTGACTTTCTCTACCACTTAAAGAAGAATCAAACCGGCTTACAATCGCTTTCCCTTCCCCTCCCCACAACAGATACCCTGTGAGGTAGGTGGGGCTGAGAGAGTGTGACTAGCCCAAGGTCACCCAGCTGGCTTCGTGTGGAGGAGTGGGGAAACAAATCCACTTCTCCAGATTAGCCTCCGCCGCTCCTGTGGAGGAGTGGGGAATCAAACCCGGTTCTCCAGATCAGAGTCCACCGCTCCAAACCACCTCTCTTAACCACTATACCGCACTGGCTCTCTCATAGATCTAGGCAGAAATCTACCAAGGCAAAAGAAAAAGTGAAATAAAGTAAAACACCGTCAGCTAGCTAGATATACTCCCTGGCTATTGCAAGATGCTGCCGCACCAACAACCCCTGTGACCCCCATCCTCGCTCTGCCAGCAGTGGTCAGTAACAGAGCAAAAGATTAACAGACTGGTTCTCCCTTTTTGTGGAGTATTTCAGTCTCGGTGTTTAATTCCAGTGGGAAGGGGGTTCATCCTCACACCTATGACCAGCTGGTCTCTAGGCATCAGTCGTGAGGTGTGTGGGGACCAATTCACAGGCCGTTCTGCACAATAGACTGGCTGTCTTGTACTGTTCAGAACTGTCCAACTTGGGGGTGACTGGATCATTTTCTCCAGATTTTGATAATCTTTGGATATTATCAAGCATTGTAATTTTACCCATAATTTAGTATTTGTTTTGACATTAAATAGCTGTGTGTCTTGGTAATTTTGCCATTTTACACCGTTTTAATAGCAAATCCATTTTGTATTTGCTTTACCCTATACTATTTAACTAGGTAAATTCACTTTATTTGATGGTCTATGGCTGCAAATAAATTATTGATTGATTTATATCCACCCCCCATCCAACCCCTGGTCAGCTTTCCAGCCTCTGGCAACTCCTGGAGTGCGGGGCTGGTTAGACAAGCCGTTTCACCTTAGTTAACGGAGGGAAAAGGTTTCAGGCAGGATTTGACTGGCTTGTCACCAAAACAAAGGCTACGTTTCAGTATTATTATTATTTTTTTTAAAAAGGGTTGGGGAAACAGGTCATGTATCAGTTGCAATGACATCTAATTTGACCCTCATTTTGCCATTGCGATTTCCCCCCGTAAAAGTGCTTGCCTCTGGCTGGATTGTGTCCGCGTGCTGTTTTAGATTTTCTGAGCACATCCAGATTTCTGCCAAAGCCTATAAGAGCAACATGCCCTGGCTCCGCTTGGAAAGGGTGTCTTTGATGTCTCACCCTCTCATTCTTCTATAGATTAGAAGCGGATTTTCTGCCGTTGGCCCAGAATGTTATGGCTGTCGAACAGCATCACTGTCCTTTGGGCATTTAGCTGAGCCGTCGGGATTTCACCGGCTTTGCTGACAGTTCTCTCCTTTGAACTAGATGAGCTGGAAGGTGTTCAGTCTTTGCTATTCTAAAAGCTCCCTGACCAGCAGGTCTATGAAAATCTACAAGACACTGGTAAATGCAGCAGATTTTCACACATGCCCTATATAGCTGATATTTTCCCCCTTAGGATAGAGGTTAGGGTTATAGCAGGGCCGTCTTAACAGCATTATAGCCCCCCCTCCCCCCGGCAAAGGAGTGTACTGGGGCCCCTACCTATACAACCACTCACAGGAATAAAAATGTAAATGGTCAATAAAATTAAAGATGTATTTATCGGTGCATCACATGAACACATGAAGCTGCCTTCTACTGAATCAGACCCTTGGTCCATCAAGATCAGTATTGTCTACTCAGACCGGCAGCGACTCTCCAGGGTCTCAGGCAGAGGTCATTCACATCCCCTACTTGCCTAGTCCCTTTTTAACTGGAGATGCTGGGGATTGAACTTGGGACCTTCTGCACGCCAAGCAGATGCTGTCCCACTGAGCTGCAGCCCCTCAATTGAACAAGTCCATAATGAACAAGTCCTTTCTTACATTATACAGTATTTATTCTTAATCCAATCCCAAATTAACATTAATATTGATTAATATTGATCACAACATACATAGATTATCAAGGGGCCCTATGATAGGGTTGCCACATCCCTCTTTGTCATTGGTGGGAGGTTTTTGGGGGTGGAGCCTGAGGAGGGCAGGGTTTGGGGAGAGGAGGGGCTTCCACGCCATAGAGTCCAATTGCCAAAGCGGCCATTTTCTCCAGGAGAATGGATTTTTGTCGGCTGGAGATCAGTTGTGATAGCAGGAAATCTCCAACTAGTATCTGGAGGTTGGCAACCCTACCCTATGCTCATGGGGGCCCCGGGCAACTGCCCAGCATGCCCATGCGTTAAGACGGCCCCGAGTTACCACTCTAATGATCGGTTGACGTTAGGCAAAGCCGGGCATATGTCGACGCAGTCTGCGTACTGAGACGGAAGTACCATGCAAAGTCACCTTTTCCAGGACACCTCCCCTGTTCTTTGAGTTCCGTTTTAAAACATGCAATTCATTTGAAGCTTGCTGGTATGGCCCAGAACCAGGGGTGGCCCAGGGATGGAAGCAGGAGAAGCAATTGGATCTTCCAGGCTGTGATCCGTGCACAACAACACTAATTATAATGCTGCCCTGCCAAATGGTTTTTTACAACCCTTGTTATGGATTGGATTGCTTGTTCACACTTTCCCTGGAAGAAAAGATAATTAATTGAATCTGAACAACTTCCATTCTTTCTCCGAGGATCTTGCTGTCTCTTCTTTCCCACCCCCCTTTCCATTTTACACAAATTATTTTTATCTGTGGAGTCCAGGTGGTTGTGTTTTGTTTGTTTTATTAACTTTATACCTTACTCTCTTCCTGGCCAAGGCCGGGCTCAGAGTGGCTAACAATCATTGAAAAATCCAAAATTCAATAAATTACACCACAGTTAAAAATCAATAAAATTTAACGATGAAACCCATTACCAATTGGTGTGCCTCAGTAGCACACTGGGTCGTAGTGTGTCGGCGAGGGGGAGCAATCAGGACCCCACCAAAGAGTCAATAAGATCATAGCATCATAGAGTTGGAAGGGACCACCAGGGTCATCTAGTCCAACCCCCTGCACAATGCAGGAAATTCACCACTACCTCCCCCACACACACCCCCAGTGACCCCTACTCCATGCCCAGAAGAGGGCCAAGGTGCCCTCTCTCTCATGATCTGCCTAAGGTCATAGAATCAGCATTGCTGACAGATGGCCATCTAGCCGCTGCATAGATGGAAACAAGAAACAAAAAAAATGGTGAGCAGGGAGGCCAGCTGTGATATAATATATACCGTTGCTGTCCTCGGCCATAGGCCTGGAAGAGCATCTCGGTCTTACAGGCCCTACAGAACTGTGTTAGGCCCCACCGGGTCCTGGTCTCATTGGATAGAGAGTTCACCAAGCTTGAGCCAGGGCTGAAAAGGCCCTGGTTGAGGATAGCCTACTTTCCACTCACAGCCAACCCTTTGAGGTAGGTTGGAGTCCAGGTCCCCCTGAGCCAAGTCTGCTACTTTTCCCAGTTCTCCAGAATCCGCAACGGTGCAGGGTTTCTAACAGGAGAGCCGGTGAGGTGTAGTGGTTAGAGTTTCAAACCAGGGTCTGAGATCTAGGCTTGAATCCCCACTCTGCCAGGGAAGCTTACTGAGAGACGGTGGGCCAGTCACCAACTCTCAGCCCAATCTACCAGACAGGGTTGTTGTGAGGGTAAGACAGAGGAGAGGAGAATGACGTCAGCCCCTTTGGGTCTCCACTGAGAAGAAAAATGGGATATAAATGAAATAAATAAGGAGTTCTCAAACACTAATTCCTTTCTCTGTGTGCCTTTTGCCCTTCCAACATGTTGGTCAGCCACAGTTTTAGTTTTCAGTGTCAGTAAAATTCATTCTGGCCCCATTGAGGCTTCCTTCCTCCTACCTTTTGTTTTATTTTTTGTTCCATAACCTTGATGTATCCATTACCACTCATCTGTCTGCAGACCTCAAAAGTCTTTTTTGGTGGTCCCAGTTTCTTCTCCCAATTAAGGACTCTGTGGCACAGAGTGGCAAGCTGCAGTACTGCAGTCCAAGCTCTGCTCACTACCTGAGTTCGATCCCGATGGAAGTTGGTTTCAGGTAGTTGGCTCAAGGCTGACTCAGCCTTCCATCCTTTGAGAGCCAGCGTGGTGTAGTGGTTAAGAGCGGTGGCTTGGAGCATTGGAGTCTGATCTGGAGAACTGGGTTTGATTCTCCACTCCTCCACACGAGCAGCGGAGGCTAATCTGGTGAACTGGATTTGTTTCCCCACTCCTACACACGAAGCCAGCTGGGGGACCTTGGGCAAGTTACAGCTCTGTTCGAGCTCTCTTAGCCCCACCTACCTCACAGGGTGTCTGTTGTGGGGAGGGGAAGGTGGTTGTAAGCCGGTTTGAGTCTCCCTTAAGTGGTAGAGAAAGTCGGCATATAAAAACCAACTCTTCTTCTACCCAGCTTGCTGGAGGTAAAGTGTAGTTAAACACAACAAATCACCTGTACTGTACAGTATATATAGCTAAAGAAGAACCAGCACGCAGCTCTATATTCAAAAGTATCAAACTGTATATTACAATATAGTGAAGACAACAGTGAAGTGCAAATAGAAACTTAAATACAAACTAAACACTAATTATATACACGATAGAAGTACCTCTTCAATTGAGTCAAGAGAGACTTCTAAAGGTTACACTTGCAAGAAACTTAAACAATGTCCAATAAGACTAAGTTCCATCTTGGCACTTATTTTTCAAAGACAAGGGGAAAAAAATCCCGATTTCTTGGAAGAATAGATATGATGAATGATGGGAAACGTCTTCCTGAATTTCTAAACGTTTTTCGCAAGGTTGCTCTTCTTCAGCCTGTAGTAATGGAATTCATAGGCACCGTACATTGGGCTGCTTCTCTTCTTTCCAAAGTTCTCTTAGTGTCTTGTTATTTGTCTGTTGTGGGGAGGGGAGGGAAAGGTGGTTGTAAGCTGGTTTGAGTCTCCCTTAAGTGGTAGAGAAAGTCGGCATATCAAAACCAACTCTTCTTCTTCTGCCCAGCTTGCTGGAGGTAAAGTGTAGACAACTGGGGAAGGCACTGGCAAACCACCCGGTAAACATAGTCTGCCTAGTAAACATTGGGGTGTGACGTCACCCCACAGGTCAGTAATGACCTGGTGCTTACACACCTTACAGTTTCTCCAGTCGTGTTGTCATGAACAAGGGAGAGTCCATGAGTGTCACTTTTTTAGCAGGTCCTGGCAGGGCTAAGGGAGGAAGTTGCATTGATGCCGTTCTGATTTTGGCTTCTTTCAAGGACTGCATTGGAGATCAGCCCCACAATGAAAAATACGGTGTGTGTTATTTTACAGCGGTATCACGTATGGCTCTTTTATTTCTGTCTCTGGAAATCTAATATGTCATCTGAGAAAAACATGTAATATAGGTCTATATTTATATCCTAATAACAGACTCTGTTTTGATGTCCTGACACATCTGTTGGCAGTAAAGCAATATACGATACCCAAAGTATTAAAATAGAAAAGCGGAAGATTATTTAGGGAAATGTCAAAGTCTCTGCAAAGCTAAATCTGAACGATAAAAATTAAACCTCCACTTGTCTTGCTCATTGAAATACATATCAGCCTTGACTGAGATCCAAAGACAGTATATTTTTAGTTCATCCAAATGCATTAGTTGAACTATATCACATTACCTGAAGAGGAAGCACAGTAAGGGTATTATGACTGAAAATATTTAGCTGGATCCGGAACCAGGTGGTACAGGAAGTATATGGCCGCTGCTTAGAATGCTTAGTGAAATATAGTGCATGATATGATATAATCGTTTTCTGAGTTTCTGTGCCCTTGTAAATGGACTGCTCATGAAGTGGAAGAGGGGTAGGGAAACTTGGAGTGTGATGTCATGCCATTACATCATGCATTTCGTTTTGATAGATGTTATCGGAGAAAAGTGGAGGAGGAGGAGGCAGCCCAGGGATAACATTTCTGGTGGCAGGCTTACGTTTCTTGTAGCGTTTTTTCCTGCATTCCTCTGTAAAGACAAGCATTCTTCCTAAATCTTTGCTTGTTGGACCTACATTTTATCTTGAAATAACTTTTTTTAAAAAATGCAGTGGTAATAATCCCTATGGGCCCTGACCTGGATGGCCCAAGCTATCTTGATCTTGTCAGCTCTCGGAAACTAAGGAGCGTCAGCCCTGGTTAGTACTGGGATGGTGAAACTACCAAGGAAGTCCAGGGTTTGCTATGCAGAGACAGGCAATAGCAAGCCGCCTATGTCCCCCTTTTACCTTGAAAACCCTATGGCAGGGGTCTCCAGCCTTTTTGAGCCTGTGGGCACCTTTGAAATTCTGACACAGGGTGATGGGCGGAACCACAAATGGCCATTGTGGGAGGTGGAGCCGATGACACACCCAGAGGAAGCTGAAGCGCAGAGGACAAGAGGAGTACATTTTAAAAGTAAACTGGGCAAGGGGAGTCAGAGAGAGAGTAAAACCAACAATGTCGTGGCAGCTGCCACTGAAACGTCATTTTAATCTACCCAGCCGATCAGATCTCCGGTGGCCAATCAGAAGCCCTACTGGGCACTGGAGAGACGTCCGGGGAAAGGATGCTTTTCTGTGCTCCTCCCCATCTTCGGAGTTTGGGGCAGTTCAAATGAAAGAATCCCGCTGACAGGGACTGGGGACGCATTTCAAAAAAATGCACTACAGCCAATTACAAAGCAGCGTTTATGGGGGGGGGAATCAGAAGCTCCGCATTGTTGTTGGGGATGCATAGTGGATCACAAAGCGCTCCTGAAATTTCTTCAGGACAAAAAGCCCCCATGCATAGAGTTTGGGGAATTTGGATGGGAAAATTGTGCATCTGGAGAGCAGCAAACCCAACGCAAACTTCCCATGCATAAAAGGCCTAAGTTTGCACTAGAGCCCCAGGTCTTGCCATTTGCTGCTACCCTGCTTAACCGTTTCTTTAACATCTAGCTCCAGTTGAGCTGAACACCATTTGTATACACTCAGTTCTGCCGCCGATAATGTCCAGTGCATTTACAACTGCACTATCTTACGTTGGGATGCCACATATATAAAAACACTCCTGTCCCTTATTTTGCTTCTGTAAGGCCCCCTACTTCTTTCCCTCGTTTTCTCTTAATACTCTCTGTCCCCCTTCATTTCCACTCAGGGGGATGGTCTCCTTTATCTTAGCCATCAATGGGATGTTTCAGAGCAGGACTGACATTTTTTCGCTTAACTTTTTCTTTCTTTTTTTAATCCTGCCTTTCTGATCGCAGCAGAAAAAACTAACAGGTAAAATTAGGAATGATATCTAAATGTATATTGCGTCCTCTGCCTACACAGAATGTTTAATTATAACAATAGAGATGGGAGGAAAAGGACGAAGAAAAGGATTCAAACAATTTAGTCTGGTGAAACAGACCATCAAATACGTAGCTCTGTGCTATTGACTTTAGACTACAGTGCATTTGAAACAAGGACTTTCCCGAAGAATTCAACAATGCAGATATGGCTGTGGTTGCTGAACAATGAATGTGTCGGCCCCGAAGTGCAAACACAAGGTTTCATTAAATTACTTAAATTGCTGAAGCAACAAACATCTTTTCCCCTGGCTCCAAATTTGTCACCACATCAGTTGTCTCTAGAAATTTTTCTTTGGAGCCCTGTTGTCCTTCCACTTCTCCAGCTTCCCTGGGAGATGGACATCAAACACCGAAGAAGCAAAATTTACAATGCACCGCGAAGCACGAAATGTGCACTTAATAAGCTGCTGTTTAGAAATCTCGGTGGGCTTAACCAAGCCAAGTAAAAATGCCGGACAACTTTGAATCGAAACCAATTAAAACTTCATGCCGCCACAATAACTTTTGCTAATGATGAAGACTTCTTTTCAGCTCACATTGGCGAATGCAAACGTTTACCATAAATTAAAATTCAGGAGGGCTTTAACAACCCACGGGCAGATTCTCGTGTGGGGCACGTTGCCAAGCAACTACAAAGTGGCTGGGAGGGCCAGTTTGTGAAAGAGGCTACAAAGGCCGCATGCCATTCTGATGCATTTCACTTCCAAATCGAGCCCTGGAGCAAGCTGTATTTACTATTCTGCATTTCCAGTGCCATCCCTCTACCGATTAACACTGGTCGTTGAGGTTTGCCTGTTCATTTTTTTTGCCTAGGTATACCTCTCCTTATAGCAAAACAAAAGAGCAAAATTTTAGTCCAGTAGCACTTCTGGACAATGGAGAAAGCTGATAGGAAGAAAGTAGATTCCTTTGAAATGTGGTGTTGGAGGAGAGGGTTACGGATACCGTGGACTGCCAAACAAACAAAATCAGTGGGTTTTAGATCAAATCAAGCCTGAACTGACCCTAGAAGCTAAAATGACTAAACCGAGTCTATCATACTTTGGTCACATTGTGAGAAGACAATACAGTCTGAGTAGACAATACTGACTTCAGTGGACCAAGGGTCTGATTCAGTATAAGGCAGCTTCATGACTGGAAAAAATCCTGCTAGGAAAAGTTGAAGGCAGCAGGAAAAGGAAGACCCAACAAGGGATGGATGGACTCTATAAAGGAAGCCACGGCCCTCAGTTTGCAAGGCCTGAGCAAGGCCGTCAAAGGTAGGATGTTGTGGAGATTCATAGGGTCGCCATGAGTCGGAAGCGACGGCACTTAATCATGCACAACAGCACTCCAAGACCAACAAGGTTTCCAGGGTATAAGCTTTCAAGAGTCGAAGCTCTTGAAAGCTTATCTCCTGGCAACCTTGTTGGTCTTTACAATGCTACTGGACTCAAATGTTGCTCTTCTACTGCTGACCGACGCATCTGCCCAACCGTAATTATAGCCAAATAGTACAATTTCTACACAGAATACCATTTCTGTGTGGATCTCACAAGAACACAAAAAAGTATGGGTTTCAGAATTCAGCTTCCTGGGAATCCTTCTTTTATTAAGGGGGAAAAAACACCATAGTTTCTTGCCCTTAAAGTTGCAGTGAAATGTTTGGAAGTGTTGTGGGTAGCGCTGGTGATATCCCAGAAGCCAGAGGGGTGGTGGAACAAGATTGCCAGATGTTCAGGGCAAGGCTTCAGTGCTCTTGAGAGCCTCTTGGCCTTCCAGATGAGCAACACAAAGCAGAATAAGCAATGTGTAGTAGTAGTAGTAAAGAGAAATCGTGCGGGTTCCATAACCAGATGCATGTTCTTTGTTACTGTCAATCCATTTATTCATAGCTTTGGCTTGCAATTGGAGTGGCCATTAAAAGACATCACATTTTAGGTGCTCCTCTGGAGCAGGCAGCTCAGTGGCAGCTCACTCTCCTTCCTCTCAGATGTCAACACCCCTACCCTCATCTTCCTTTGGCTCAAGTGTCAACATCCTCCCCCCCCCCGCCCCTCCTGCTGCCTTTTGTCCTTTGGACCCTCTCGTTTTCCCCAGTTGCTTGGTCCCACCCTCTCCCAGGTGTTCTGAGCTCTATCAGGTCTCTGAGGCCGCGTTCCAGGCTGAAGTGCCCTGCATATTTTTTTGATTTCTTCACACTGAACCCCAGATGTCACTGCGAAGCCAGCGCATACCTGCTTCACATTTCTTAAGAGCCCCTTTAACGCAACCTTTTGTATTTGCTCCGCCCCCGCATCGAAGCATTCACTGAAGGAAGCATGCAGAATCCCAGCCTCAGCTATGCAAATGACTGTTGCTAATGGCTGTGCAAATGAAGGAACAAAGGAGCAGGCGAGTTTGGGGGTGGAGTGTGTTTGACTTTCTCCTCTTGCATCGGCACCATGAATAGTCATTTTAAAGGTCGGATTTTAAAAAGGAGCATTGAGCGAGGAGCAGAATCGACCCTGCATAAATGGCCTGAAAGAACCCAACCCCCCTCCTCCACCGATACCTTCATGGTTCATGATAGAGCAGGCTGCTGGCACCTAGAGGGGCATTTGGGTTTCCCTGCTGTGGTGTGGGAAACGGCAAGATGGTCCTGCCAAGGCCCCAGGTTTCCCATACAACTGCGGGGCTAATAACTGAACCCCACCCTAGCAAAAGCCGATTTGGGCCTGTCAGGATAAACAGTGTGACCATTTTGTAATGCGTCAGGTAACTGGTTTCTGTCTCCCAGGCCATTTATTCATGGGAGGTTTTGCATTGGATTTGCCACTCTCCAGATGCACATTT
Source organism: Euleptes europaea (assembly GCF_029931775.1). Classification (NCBI taxonomy): domain Eukaryota; kingdom Metazoa; phylum Chordata; class Lepidosauria; order Squamata; family Sphaerodactylidae; genus Euleptes; species Euleptes europaea. Next base: position 17,219,658 of record NC_079315.1, read on the forward strand.
CCCCCATCTGAATTCTCAAAACTCTGCATGGCGGCTTATTGTTGAGTTTTGAGAATAGGGATGGGGGGAAAGTGCATCTAAAGAGTGGCAAATCCAATGCAAAACCTTCCATGAATAAATGGCCCCAGCGCTGTGCCAATTTTTTCCCCTTCAGCAGGAGAGCTTAGATACGTTTCCACTTTGTGGGATCAAAACTAGCAGTTTCACATAAACCCACAAATCCCCCAAACATTTGTACCCCTTTTGGGTATCGCTGCTATTATTATTTTTTCTCAGAGCAGCAGCAACATAGAGAATATTGCCACGGGAGCGGTACCTCAAAAGGTGTTAGTGAAATTCTAGTTAGTTTGTCAGATTTTAGTTAATTCTGAATATTTAACTTTTAACAATGTTCTGTGCAGAGTAATTTACAAGTTTTGGTGGTTCTGAGAAGCGTGCTTTTTCCTGGTATTATTACTGCTTGTTATCTGGACTTAGTGTGTTTTTCGATTAATTTTTGTAATGGCCTTTGGCCATACACAATAATCTTGAACCTGCACCACTTGACATCAGCCACTTAATAAAAAACAAGCGTAACATTTATTATTTTTGTTGTCACAATTACAAGTGGAGGATTGTCATTTGGAAAGAGATCTGGAAAGGCAGAAGTGGTCGCCGTCACTCAGAGCACACCAGAAGTGGAGAACCATGCAGAATACAGAAAACCGGGCCTCTTGTTTTTGAGTGACGGCTTTGATCCCAGCTTGGCTAACAGTCACCTTTCACTTTCCCTTTTTCATGGGGTGACATTTAGCCCTCCGTAACCACAGTGCGGAGGCCAGAGAAGCCAAGGGCGCCCCGGATTTGCATGGACAGCTTCCACAAGGCAAGGGCAGTTATGTTGATAGCCTGAATCTTAGCCATGAGGCTGAAGGACCCTAACCAAAAATGGCACCCCCCAAAATGCATCAGTATGGCATTACAAGGAATGCAAATCCCAGATAATCTTAAAACTGATGGACAGCCCTTTAGATATAAGAAATCTCACACACACAGTAACATCAACAATGTGGAGGGGGGAGACTGGAAGTGTACAGAATATTGTAACACTAACACAATAACAATCAGGTGGGAGTCCACTGTAGCCCAGCAGACCCCTCCCTTTCCCAGCTGAGCCTCTGAAAGTGGAAGAGAGACAACATGGGACTTAACTCCATCATTTTGAAAGCAGGGCTTAGCTCCACCCTGCTCCCTGGATTCATACCCAAATCCAGGTTGGGAAATACCTGGAGATTTGGGGGGCAGGGCTTGAGGAGGACAAGGTTTGGGGAGGGGAGGTACTTCAGTGCCATAGAGTCCGATTCCCAAAGCAGCCATCTTCTCCTGGGGAACTGATCTCTTATCGGCTAAAGATTAGTTGTAACAGCAGGAGATCTCCAGCTACTACCTGGAGGTTGGCAACCCTATAGATTCAGCATGGGTGATGCATTCACATGCATGCTCTGCCTGTAGCCACCACACGGTTTTTCCTTTGAGCCAACTGCAGAAAAAGGAACCTTTACCCCCTTCTCTCTGTGTGCTATGGTTCCCATCTGAATTGGGCCCCTGCATGCCTGGGAATTGAGTACCCAGCATGGCATCCATCTTTTGACAGTCCACATGTCTGCCATGTGGACTTTGTAACGTGAATCAGCCATGATGGGTGGACTGGCTTTTTAAAACTTAATGAGAAAGGTCCCGGTGGGCCACTGCCAGGCAGTCCCCTGTGCAAGCCCTGGGTCATTCCTGAACCGTGGGGTGACGTCACATCCCAATGTTTACTAGGCAGACTTTGTTTACAGGATGGTTTGCCATTGCCTTCCCCAGTCGTCTATACTTTGCCCCAGCAAGCTGGGTACTCATTTTTACCAACCTCAGAAGGATGGCTGAGTCAACCTTGAGCCAGCTACCTGAAAATGACTTCCGTCGGGATCGAACTCCGGTCATGAGCAGAGCTTGGACTGCAGTACTGCAGCTTGCCACTCTGCACCACAGGGCTCTTGGAGGGCCAATGGTAGGGGCACACTAAGCCAGTGGTCCTTGCAGAGTTGGCAGCCCAAAGGGTCTGCCCACGCTTAGACTTGGGCCATTGAGATAATGGCAGCCATTGCAGGGAGACATTCATATGTACCAGAGGCATGTTCACCACTATCTTTTTAGAAGCCTGGCCAAGCCCATTGTAACTCTCTGTCTTTAGAGACCTGGATCTGTAGAACAGGAAAGGCCATTTGACCTGAGCCTAGAGAGGAGCCCAACCCAGAATGTCGCTTGGAGAAAAACACATGAGCAGATCTTCAGAGATGTTAACTTAGGACCAGATTCCATGGCAATTTGTCAAGAAATCTCGACTGTTGCCATTCATTGTCAGTCATAGAGCTAATTTCTCGAGAGGAGCTCCCTTGAAGCATGCCTTGGGGGCGTACAGTTTGGAGACACGATTTATGGCAGTGGGTTTGCACAAAGGAGTGGTAGGTAGGAGTAAATTAATTGGTGCTCGGCTTGAAAATCACCGCTTGGAAGAAAGAAAGAAATCGCGCTGGGAGCTGGAGTTGGCAAGCGTTTGCTCTTGATGGCACTGCTGAATTGCAAGCAGATTGTGAACCAGCTGCACCAAGGAATTATAGCAAGACAAACTGTAACTAGCATTTGGCTTGGGCGTGCCTCCTGCCATTTATGTCTGGGCCTTCTTTAGTCTTGATTGAGGTTTAACCAAATGTGCAATTTTCTAAAATGCAAGCGCCTTCTGTATGTAAAGACAGGGAAGAAGTGAACCTGTATTATTGGGGGGCTGCCCTAAGATGGGAGCTGGAACAGTCCACAGGGGAGGAGCCGTGGCTCAGTGTTAGAGCATCTGCTTGGCATGCAGAAGGTCCTAGGTTCAATCCCCGGCATCTCCATTTAAAGGGACCAGGCAAGTAGGTGATGTAAAAGACCTCAACCTCAGACCCTGGAGAGCCATTGCCGGTCTGAATAGACAATAGAGACTTTGATGGACTGAGGGTCTGATTCAGTATAAGGCAGCTTCATGTGTTCATGTGTTGCACACACACCCTTCTAGGTGGTCTGGGTTTGAAATAAAGTTGGCCATCCTTGGATTGTGAGAGATGAACACATGAACCTATGAAGCTGCCTTATACTGAATCAGACCCTTGGTCCATCGAAGTCAGTATTGTCTATTCATGTGCTGGATTTTTGCAGTATGCTAATTTTAACATGCATTTTACATTATTTCTACCACACCACAGCAGTTCTCTCTTCCTCCCTAATTTGGCATTTAAAAATGTAAGAAATCAAATTCCTGTTTCCTATACGTAAAAAAGAGCCCCGTGGCGCAGAGTGGTAAGCTGCAGTACTGCAGTCCCAAGCTCTGCTCAAGACCTGAGTTCGATCCCAACGGAAATTGGTTTCAGGTAGCCGGCTCAAGGTTGACTCAGCCTTCCATCCTTCCGTGGTCGGTAAAATGAGTACCCAGCTTGCTGGGGGTAAAGGGAAGATGACTGGGGAAGGCACTGGCAAACCACCCCGTAAAACAAAAGACTGCCTAGGAAACGTCGGGATGTGACGTCACCCCATGGGTCAGGAATGACCCGGTGCTTGCACAGGGGACCTTTACCTTTTTATATACGTAAAAAGGGGAGGGAAGGCAGCCTGGTATAGCCCGACCTTGTCAGATCTCAGAAGCTAAGCAGGGTCAGTACTTGGATGGGAGACCACCGAGGAAGACTCTGCAGAGAAAGGCAATGATAAACCACTTCTGTTTGTCTCTTGCCTTGAAAACCCCACCAGGGATCACCATAAGTTGGCTGTGACTTGACGGCACTTATGTACATATATGTAAAAAGAGAGAAACTATTAAATTAGCTTAGCAAAGGGGTGGCTTATGGTTTTTAAAGAAATAGGAAGAAGAAGAAGAGGAGGAGGAGTTGGTTTTTATATGTTGACTTTCTCTACCATTTAAGGAAGAATCAAACCGGCTTACAATCACGCTCCCTTCCTCTCCCCACAACAGACACCCTGTGAGGTAGGTGGGGCTGAGAGAGCTCTAAGAGAGCTGTGACTAGCCCAAGGTCACCCAGCTGCCTTCATGTGGAGGAGTGGGGAAACCAGCCCACCAGATTAGTATCTGTCACTCATGTGGAGGAGTGGGGAATCTGACCCAATTCTCCAGATCAGAGTCCACCGCTCCAAACCACCGCTCTTCACCACTACACCACTCTGGCTCTCCTTAGCACTTTTATACAGCAAGGCTCCTACAAAATCAAAGGTTTGCTTGCAGATCCGTTGCACAAACAGCCGCAATTTCTATCAGCGTAAAGCGCCTCCTGCTAATGGGGAGTATCAGCATTAGCAGAATGGATCTGTGGGACCCAACCTCATCTCTCATGCTCGGTCACATTTGTGCTTCTTGCTTGGATTTAGATGCGCACCAGAAACCTTTTTTTTTTTTTTTGCAAACCAGAAGCATTTGTTCTCAAGTACTCCTCAAGCTGCTGGCAGACTTCAGAGCATCATAAGAAAAGCCCTGCTGGATCAGACCAAGACCCATCAAGTCCAGCAGTCTGTTCACAAAGTGGCCAACCAGGGGCCTCTAGGAAGCCCACAAACAGGACGACTGCAGCAGCATTGTCCTGCCTGTGTTCCACAGCACCCAAGATAACAGGCATGCTCCTCTGATCCTGGTGAGAAGAGGTATGCATCATGACTAGCATCCATTTTGACTAGAGGCCATGGATAGTCCTATCCTCCATGAACATGGTTACTCCTCTCTTAAAGGCTTCCAAGCTGGCAGCCATCACCCCATCCTGGGGCAGGGAGTTCCACAACTGAACTATCAGTCAATACAAATGGGAGGCCATGATGTCAAATCAGGCCGCCATTCCACCGATGCCATCTGTCATTCAACACAGATTTGTGGTCCACAAAAAAAAGAAACCCAAAAAGCGTAAATTTATGTCAGAGAGACCGTATCTTAAAGCAGGTGCGAACAATTATGCAATTAGACCACCAGACTTCTTGGAAACAGAAGGGGCACAGCAGGTATTAATCCTGGGATCCAAGAGAATTGCTCTGGGTTACATCTCCTTATAGGCTCAGTTAAGTCGCATCAATACAAATATTCATTTTTCAGTGGTAATTTTACAGATGGGAGTTATCTCCTAACAGATGGTCTTTCCCTCTCCCCCTTCCTCTTTTCCCCCCTTCGTTTTCAAAGAACGATGGGACCAGGGGCAGCTGCTAACAGTGCGGAAAGCCGCCTGCACGCCAAGGGCACAGCGCGCACAGTGCTCCGTATTCACTCAGCATCTGTAGCGTGGTGGTACAGGCACCACGGGGGACGGGCTGCCGTGCGAACCCTTGAGGAGTTAAGCCCAGTTTTCGAGAAGAGACTCTGGCAGGAGGGATGCTGTGTTTTCCGGAGACCGGCACAAAAAATATCGCCCTGTGACGGCTGTTGTGTGAAGAATGCAAACGGGGAGAGGGGCGTGAGCCTCTGCTCCTTTCTCGGGGCTTAAAAAACGGATGAAAATGGCTTTGATTTTTGCAAGAAAAGCATGTACTAAGAGGCCTGCCATTCCAGTGGCATATTGCCATAGTTACCACTAACAAAGCGCTCTGCGTGAAATAAAAAACGGGAGCACAAAGACACCTGAACCTCCGTGTTGCGACATGCCATAGGCTGGCGATAGACGGGGAGGGTTGTTTTCCAGAGATGGAGGGCTTGCTCTTTATGGAGCGCGCACTTATCTCACTGGTAGATAAAGCTGTGTAGGGTTTGTATTGTTTTCAGAACCTCTTTGAGCAAAAGTGAACAGTGGGACGCCCACTGTCCAGTGTGCAAATAATCCGAGAGAATCAAAGCCTCTCTCCGATCCCTTTCTACTCTATAAAAAAAAACGATTCTGCGTCTCAAGCCTAGTGCATCCTTTCCTTCTAAAATTGGATAAAAACGCCATATTCTGTGACTGGATCATCGGATATCCAAGAGCATCATATTGGAGTCATGCTGGCGAGATGATTATTTGTGCTCCTTCTCTCTTTTTAAAAAAAATAAAAAATTGTATTATTTCAAACACAACCAACATAACAACATGCACACAACGCTTCAATATCAAATTTGTATGTGTGGCTCCTTATCTGAAACATAACTAGTTCTTTCTTTGCATCCCAATAAACAAAAATACTGTGTTTTATCATGTTATATGCCCCCCCTTGTACAAAATTAACCATATGACGCCTCGTTTTTATACTTTGAATTACGTCAACTACTGGTTCAACTACTTTAAAGTCTGACAATTAATTATATATAATATAATATTCTTCACAACAGAACAAATCAATACTTTTCACTATTTGTAAACTACGGTTATTAAGCTACTTAATACCTTGGTATAATAAACAAAAGCTTCCCTTCTGTAGGCTTGTTTCACGGCGGTTGGTTAGATACATATCGCTCAATTTGCACCCCTTCTAAGGGCCAGGCTAGACATGGAGTGTGGGTGGGTGGGGGAGATCGATGTGTATTTATGCGCATTTTTTCCCCATCTAATGCAGGGAGTGGATGGGCGAGTCCTGTTTTAAAAACGGAGCAAGAGATCACAAGCAAAGGGAACTGTTGCAGCAGTAGCCTGTGATAGGGCAGGGTTTTGTTCCCCTTGCCCACAGGCTGTTCTTTGTTCGTTTGGAATAGACACTTCCTGCTTTAGATGCGATCAAATGGACATGTGCTGAACTATAGGTTGATTACCCACTCCACCTCCCAGGCTGCTCACGCCACGTTTGCTCTTATGATGGCCGATGTAGACTCCTCCTCCTCCTCCTCCTCCTCCTCCTCCTCCTTCTTCTTCTTCTTGCAAGGCCGTTTGATATGTGGTTAAGCCCTTCTTCTCGCTGAACGTTAAATAACATTTGAAAACCACTGAACACCATAGGTGGGGACCAAAGATCCAGCGTGGTGTAGTGGTTAAGAGCAGTGGTTTGCAGTGGTGGACTCTGATCTGGAGAACCGGGTTTGATTCCCCTCCCCTCCACATGGGCGGCGGAGGCTCATCAGATGAACTGGATTTGTTTCCCCACTCCTACACGTGAAGCCAGCTGGGTGACCTTGGGCTGGTCACACTCTCTAAGCCTCACCTACCTCAGAGGGTGTCTGTTGTGGGGAGGGGAAGGGAAGGTGATTGTAAGCCGGTTTCATTCTTCCTCAAGTGGCAGAGAAAGTCAGCATATAGAAACCAACTCTTCTCCTTCTCCTTCTTCTCCTTCCCAGAGATGCACCAAAGCTTGCAGATACTCAGTGGGGCTCTTGCATTTTTCTTTGAGCTCCAGAGTATCCTGCAGCATCACATGCTGCATTTGAAACTTCTTCTTCAGTTTCAAATGTGATGTTGGAGAGGTTGCTCTGGGTGTCTGTTGATCTGGGCTTCCCATCCTGGGGCTTTTCTGCATTCTCATTTTCCTCGCTTGTAAATTCCAGTTTCCTCAGAGGGTTTTTTCTGCTCCGCACATGTTTTGCTCCCTCTAGTGGTCGATTCGATATTACACTGATTTATGTCCAACAGATAAACCTGCACTTTACATCTGCAGGGAGATATCTGGACATAAACTGGTGTAATATTGAATCGACCACTAAAGAGGGCAAAACATGTGCAAAACAGGGGGGGGGCAAAGAAACAGGAACTTACAAAGGAAATGCAGAAAAGCCCTTGGCTGAGATGAGTGATAACAGAATGTAAGTTGCAGTCCAGGAGGTCTCGAACAGCATAAGGCCGTCTCATTGGCAGGGTCGGCACAAAGGTGTTTGGTGTCCACAGCGAACTATGACTTTGACTCCACCCTCATCCAATGGAGGGAAAAGTGAGAAGTCATCCCATTGAACTTCTGTTAAAGGGACAGGATATTTTTCCTCCAGGTTGTTGGCACCCCTACGCTAGATAGGCCAGTAGATAAGGCAGTGCTCCCTCCACTCACCACAGGCTTTTTGGGTGCCCCTTTAACTCTGGTGCCTAGGGAATCACCTAGGTTTTTCTTGTGGTTGGGCCGACCCTGCTCAACAGTTCTGCTTATCATAAAGAGTGACTTCTCTCATATGCAAAGACAGGCTTGTGCATCACTCAGTATGCAAGTGAAATGTTTTATTAATTCTTAGTTTGTTCAACGATAATTCATTTGCATGTTTGTTTTTAAAAATCAGTGTTGACAAGTCCTGAATCTGTCTCTTTGCAGAGACTGTATGTCGGCAGGAAGAAAGCTATAGCGCGGGGGTGTCAAACATACAGCCTGCGGGCCAGATCCACCCCCTTGAGAGCTCTTATCCTGCCCACCAACCAGCTGAGGCAGCCACCCGCCCCAGTCCCGATCTGGGCCGGTGAAACATGGCCTGGCCCGATCGAGTGACATTTATGGTATATCCGGGCCTTGTAACAAACGAGTTTGACATCCCTGCTATAGCATAAATAAGGACCCAATGTGGTATAGTGGTTGGTACAGGGCGTTCAGGTTCAAATCCCCACACTGCCATAAAGCTTACCAGGAGATCTTGAACCGGTTACTTTTTCTTGGGCTAACCTACAGGGTTCTTGTGAGGATTAAGTGGGGAAGAGAAAACTGTATACAGGGCTTGGATCTCCTTGGAGGAAGGGCAAGGTTTAAAATACACAAAAACAGACATATAGTTATGGTCTAGTCGAGATAAAACGCTGAGAGGGACAGGACATGGAAGCACCACCTCCAGAAAAACTGTTTTCCTGTCCTGCCTGTATTTCCACAATGAGGACACACAACTCAGCAGCACCCAGATTCCGCATCAGATTCCAAACGAAATTTTCCACTGAATTGTTGAGTGGCATCTTCCCAGATTGACTTGTTTTATAACAAATGAGTAATTTTCATTTGCACTGATCCAAGAGTGAGGTGACTTTAAACAAAATAATTGTTTTCACGAATTATTTTGACAGCTGATTTCCCGCTCCCTTGAATTTTTGTGCCCTACGCAAAAGGCTGCCGCATACAATCCATTCCAATATGTAAGAGCTGCAATTCTGAGAATGTCCTTTCGTTTCCCTTCCAGCTCCAGCTATTGTGGTGCCACCCAAAAAGATTCACAATGTTACAGGAGCCCAAGTCTACCTGTCCTGTGAAGTGAAAGCCGTCCCAACACCTATCATCACCTGGAAAAAGGTATGCCACAAGGGGACCCTTCAGAGGTGGCCTTTCCAAGGTGACCTCTGCTTATTCATTCCAAGAAAACAATAATAGGCGCCAGCAGCTTGTCTTCTTGGGACGTCTGTCCCCGCCGTCCCTCACTCATCCTGTTCAATGTGTTATTTATTGTACAGTAAACTGAGATTGGTGAAAGGCAGAGGTATATAGTAGTAAGAGTATTGGCCTAGGATCTGGGAAACCTGGGTTCAGTTCTCGACTCTGCCATGAAGTTTGCTGGAGTTGTTGGCTGGTTGCACACACATTGTCGGCCTCAGCTTGGAAGCTGCTGGGAAACGGAGGGGTAGGGCGTCCCACTTCCCTATTGCATCGCGGTGCTTCTGTGCACCTCTTTGCTGCCATGTTTTGGGAAAGGCTGCCGGAAAGCCAGAGTGGCAACCATGCAGATGGGAAAGCCCAGATCTTCTCAGCCCGCTTGCCCCCGGTGCTGTTTTCCCTCCCCCAGTCCTCCACAGTGGCCATGCCCTCCACACCAGCGGCCATCCCCTTCTAATGCTATAACAATCTAGCAGGTTTCATTTTTTAAAAAAGTAATGAGCCCCTTTCTTTGTGGAGATATAAGGGGAAAGGCTTTGTTAGCTTGGTTTTAAAGATGAAAATGGAAGAATTCAGTGACCCAGATAGTCAGATTGTTATAATAAAATGTCTGTACTGATTTTTTTTAAACCCTCAGATTTTTTTAAAAAAATCAGAGAAGACATTTCATTGTAACAATCTGACTATCTGGGTCACTGAATTCTTCCATTTTCATCTTTAAAACCAAGTAAACAAAGCCTTTCCCCCTATATCTCCACAAAGAAAGGGGCTCAGTACTTTTTTAAAAAATGAAAGATGGGATTCAGAGAACTTTTAGGTAGGAAAAATCAAATGCATAATTATAGGATGGGGGAGACTTGTTTGAGCGGTAGTGTGTGTGAAAAGGATCTTGGGATCTTAGTAGACCAAACACTGAACATGAGTCAGCAGTGTGATGCTGTAACTAAAAAGGCAAATGCAGTCTTGGGCTGCATCAACAGAAGTATAGTGTCCAGATCACGCGAAGTGATGGTATCGCTTTACTCTGCTCTGGTTAGACCTCAACTGTGTACTGTGTTCAGTTTTGGGCACCACAATTTAAGAAAGATGTAGACAAGCTGGAACATGTCCAGAGAAGGGCAACAAAGATGGTGAGGGGTCTGGAGACCAAGTCCTATGAGGAAAGGTTGAAGGAGCTGGGTATGTTTAGCCTGAAGAGGAGAAGACTGAGAGGGGATATGATAACCATGTTCAAGTACTTGAAGGGCTGTCATATAGAGGAGGGTGCCGAGTTGTTTTCTGTTGCTCAAGAAGGTCGGACCAGAACCAACGTGTTGAAATTAAATCAAAGAGTTTCCTTCTAGACATTAGGAAGAATTTTCTAACAGTTAGAGCTGTTCCTCAGTGGGACAGGCTTCCTCAGGAGGTGGTAAGCTCTCCTTCCCTGGAGGTTTTTAAGAAGGTTAGATGGCCATCTGTCAGCAATGCTGATTCTGTGACCTTAGGCAGATGATGAGAGGGAGGGCATATTGGCCATCTTCTGGTCACTAGGGGTGTGGAGGGGGGAGGTACTTGTGAATTTCCTGCATTGTGCAGGGGGTTAGACTTGATGGCCCTGGTGGTCCCTTCCAACTCTATGATTCTATGATTCTAACTTGATAGATTTTTATAGCATTAGAAGGCTGTAATGATATGTCCATTGCCAAAAAAATTGTAAAAGCCTGAATACCACCCCCCCCCCCACATGGTGTAGGGGTGGGAAATGGATGTTATGGGGGACAATATTAGAAAAAAGTCAGGAAACCTGCCATCATGGGGAAACCCCATTGCTGCTGCACTGTAATAGCATCCACAGCAGCAGTGGGGACACCACAAAAGCCTATCTGCATGTGTTAAACACTGTTGTGAGGATAAAATGTAGGAAATAAGACCCATGTATACAGCTCTAAGCTCTTTGGATCACATGATACAAGACAGATGTGGAAAAGTCTGCTAGGGTTGTTGTTGTTTTTAATCCTTAGGTGTTGCAAAATGCCACCCTATTGTTTAATTCTCGGAACACTTTCAGAAGATAAGCTTTGACTTGGCAGGTTAGCAAGGTGGATATGATGACCAGAGAAAGTTCATGAATATTTACAGTTTTGCAACAGTTAGCGTAAACGACGGCTTCTTGAGTTCAAATTCTGCAAACCTAGGTTTATTATGTGCTGTCTTGGTAAACTCTACAGGTCACAGAATCCCCAAAGGGAGTGAAGCTCCTAGAAGAACTGCCTGGGGACAGAGTCAACATCGCAGTCCAAGTTCGGGGTGGACCTTCTAAGCATGAGAGCACAGGCTGGGTTTTGGTAGGTTCGTGCATGGTGGGGTGGAAAGTCAGCAGCAGGACCTTCTTTAAGAACATAAGAAATACCCTGCTGGATCAGACCAAGGCCCATCACGTTCAGCAGTCTGTTCACACAGTGGCCAACCAGGGGCCTCTAGGAAGCCCACAAACATGACCACTGCAGCAGCATTGTCCTGGCTGTGTTCCACAGCACCTAATATAATAGGCATGCTCCTCTGAATAGGTATGCATCACGACTAGTATCCATTTTGACTAGCAGCCATGAATAGCCCTCTCCTCCATGAACATGCCCACTCCCCTCTTAAAGCCTTCCAAGTTGGCAGCCATCACCACGTCCTGGGGGAGTTCCACAATTGAACTATGTGTTGTGTGAAGAAATATTCCCCAGAAACCTCCCGCCAGTGGCGAAGAGGGACCTGGCAACCCTACTCACTCTGTTAAACAGACCTGAAATCTGCATAATGTAGAAACACTCATCCACTACATATAAGTTGCGTGCTAACCCATGTTACTGTTGTAATGCTTTCCTTTGCCTCCCTTTCCCAGATTAACCCACTGACAAAAGAAGACGAGGGTGTTTACCAGTGTCGTGCTACAAACATGGTGGGAGAAACTGAGGCAGAGGGGAGTATTAAAGTCCTGGATGCCAACAAGAAAGCTAATTTCCTGCTATCTGAAGACATGAAGTAGCAGGTAATCCTCTTAGAGCCGTGGCATTTTTGAACGGTGGGTGAAATCATCATCAGCCATTCAGAAGAAGAGGAGGAAGAAGAAGAGTTGGTTTTTATATGCCGACTTTCTCTACCACTTAAGGGAGCATCAAACTGGCTTATAATCCCCTTCCCCACCCCTACAACAGACACCCTGTGAAGGAGGTGGGACTGAGAGAGCTGTGACTAGCCCAAGGTCACCCACCTGGCTTCATGTGGAGGAGTGGGGAAACAAATCCACTTCTCCAGATTAGCCTCCACCACTCATGTGGAGGAGCAATAAATCAAACCCGGTTCTCCAGATTAGAGTCCACCACTCTTAACCACTACACCACACTGGCTCTCAACTGTGTCCGTGGCGCTTTACAGCGTGATGTAACAAACAGAGTTCCTCACTATGTGGAATTTACATCCTGAATTTTGATGGGAGAAGGTGGCTGAATTGTAGCATTGTCGGTTGTGCTTTACCATGTGGTGTAACAAATGAGAAGTCTTGGCCAGGTGGGGCTTACGGTCTGCATTTTGATAGGGGGAAGAGACAGAATGAGAAGAGGGACGGGGAAAGAAGGAATAAGTATGAACAAACGCCATTACGTTTACTTTGGCTGTGTTTCCACTGGGGATATGAACTCGAGTTAAAGCCAAAGATTTCATCCTAGATTTCTCTTATTTCCCCAGTGACTTGGGTCAGGAGGAATAGCACAGAAGTTCCACAGGGCCAGTTGGAAAAAAAAAAGGAGGATTTTAAGAGTACGAGGGCCATTGTGGACTCATGAAGACCAGCTTGCTGCGAGAAAGCAAACGGCGATTGTTCTTTGAGCCCCAGTTAATTTCTGGGCCCAGTTCACAGAGTGTTAAGTGCCCTCAAGTCGCTTCCGACTCATGGTGACCCTATGAATCAATGTCCTCCAAAATGTCCTATCTTTGACAGCCTTGCTCAGATCTTGCAAATTGAGGGCTTTGGCTTTATTGAGTCCATCCATCTCTTGTTGGGTCTTCCTCTTTTCCTGCTGCCCTCAAATTTCCTAGCATGACTGTCTTTTCCAGTGAGTCTTGCCTTCTCATAATGTGACCCGAATGCGACTTCTCATAATGTGACTTCTCATAATGCGACTTCTCATAATGTGACCTCAGTCTAGTCATTTTAGCTTCTAGGGTCAGTTCAGGCTTGATTTGATCTATAACCCACTGATTTGTTTTTTGGGCAGTCCAGGGTAACCGTAACACTCTCCTCCAACACCACATTTCAAAGGAGTCTTACTTTCTTCCTATCAGCTTTCTTCAATGTCCAGCTTTCATATCCATACATAGTAATAGGGAATACGATGGCATGAATTAATTAATTTCTGGGCCCAGTTCACAGTATTGACCTTTAAAGCCCCAGGGGACCAGGTTTTCTCTGGGACCGCTTTCTCCTGTGCTAGCCTTTGGATGCTTTGAGGTCACTTAGAAAGCCCCTGCCTCTCCACAATATTGTCTCTCTGGTTTGCATGATCATACTTCTGTTGTGAACCCTGTACTGAGAATTCAATGTGCAGGCAGGGTTCGGAAAGCACGTGGGGCTTTAGGCCCCGCCCCCTGGGTGCCCTTTTCCTGACTAGAAGCAACCCAGGGTATCACTACTTGCCCTCTTTGGGGCTTTATGTGGACTGATGAGAGCCAGCGTGGTGTAGTGGTTAAGAGCAGCGGACTCTGTGTAATCTGAACAACCGGGTTCGATTCCCCACTCCTCCACATGCAGCCTGCTGGGTGACCTTGAGCCAGTCACAATTCTCTCTGAACTCTCTCAGCCCCACCTACCTCACAAAGTGCGGAGGAGGACAAGGAGCTGTTCCTGCTGGCAGCAGACGACAGGACACGCCATAATGGGTTTAAATTGCGGGAGGAAAAGTACCGGCTGGATATTAGGGAAATATTTTTTTGCAATAAGAGTTGTTCAACAATGGAATCAGCTACCTAGGGAGGTGGTGAGCTCCCCCCTCACTGGCAGTCTTTAAACAGTGGCTGGACAAACGCTTGTCAGGGATGCCCTAGGCTGATCCTGCATTGAGCAGGGGGTTGGACTAGATGGCCGGTAGGGTCCCTTCCAACTCTATGATTCTAGGCAAGGCGATTGTAAGCCAGTTTGAGACTCCGTAAAGGTAGAGAAAAGCGGAGTATAAAAACCAACTCTTCTTCTTCTCTTAGGTTTCCCCATCAGGGAAAACGGCACTCCCCGTGGACATTTCTGGTTAGGAAAATGGCATGGAGGGGAGACGCTTTAATCCCCTCTCCTTGCATGCCATGGTCCTGATTCGAATTAGACCAGTGTATGCCTGGGACTAAGTCCCCAGCATGAAACTAACAATATATGTTTGACCGTGGGAATCTGGGGAACGCATAATGTATAGCTGGGCCCTGTCTTTATTTAATTTATACTCTGCCTTTGTCCCTCCCCACCCCAAAGCAGCTTATATCATTCTGTTCCATTTTATCCTCGCAACAACTGTGCTGCCCCCAGGCAGAGTTGTTAGTAGATTTCTAGTATGTGTAAGTTACAGCTCAGGTTTGTATTAGTAATATGCTAGGAAATAGCACTTGCCCTTTGAGAAAGGTGCATGCTAGTTATTGTAATTAGGGAAACTCAGTAGTCACATGTTTTGGTATTCGTTCACTGACTGAATCATAGAATCATAGAGTTGGAAGGGACCACCAGGGTCATCAAGTCCAACACCCTGCACAATGCAGGAAACTCACAACTACCTCCCCCCCCACACACACACACACAGTGACCAAAAGATGGCCAAGATGCCCTCTCTCTCATCATCTGCCTAAGGTCACAGAATCAGCATTGCTGACAGATGGCCATCGAACCTCTTCTTAAAAACCTCCAGGGAAGGAGAGCTTACCACCTCCCGAGGAAGCCTGTTCCACTGAGGAACCGCTGTAACGGTTAGAAAATTCTTCCTAATGTCTAGACGGATCGGTCAGAGGTTAGGTTCTAATTTCCCCGGGGAAAAGTAGGCACCTTTTTTCTTACTTTTAATGAGACTTGAGGAATAGAGGTGTGTGAATCCATCATGTTTTCAAGGATAGCTGCAACCTGGACTCTCATCTAGAAAAGGACTGCAGATATCATCTATTCAGGTTGTGAGTAACCCTGAACTGTTTTGGATTTATGCAGATCTCAAAATAATGATTGAAACCCTGTAGCTTCCAGTTGAACACTTTTCTTGCGAAGGGTCTTAACAACTAGCCCCCGGCCAGGAACAACAACCCTGTGAGGTTCGTTAGGCTGAGAGCGTGTGACTAGCCCATGGACAAGCTTCCATGTCAGAGCGAAGATTTGCACGATCAAACTTCAGATTTGAACTCTGTACTGAGAATTCTTCTCTCCCAGATTCTTGTCCGACGCTAATCACTACACCACACTGGTTCTCTTTAGAGGCAAATAGGTGGTTTCAGGGAAGAGGGCAGAGCCTTCACGATAGCGGCCCCCTCACTGTGGTTTGGATCCAGGGAGGGTCCGTAATTGTCATTCCTCCAGCCACACTCCTTCGTGCCAGATGTCACAACATTACGGAGGGTCCCTCTCCAACCTTCCAGAATACCTTTCGAGGAAGCACAAGGAACTGCAGTTAAAGAGTGAAGGGGGGGGTGTCTTTTTCTGACTTCCTTGGAGGTGGCGGGGTGGGGGGGAGAGAAAACAGACCGAAGAAAAACAGGGAGATTGAAAGATGTGCAGAGTCCCATAGCGCTATACAGAGAAGAAAGATTGTACTTTACGTTGCCAAAGAAAAGGATGATAAATGGGAATAAAGACAGCAAAGTGTGCTGTGCGGTAAAAAGGATGGAAGAAAAAAAGAGATGGGGAGAGAGGAGAAGGGCCTTTGGGCAAGCAAAAGGAGAGAGGAAGCAGTATGAGATACAGTGAAGGGGGGAGCTAATAAAGAATGGATTTTATAAAGGGAGTGAAAAAACGTGATCTGGCCCTCTTGAATTAATACAATGTTAAACTTGGGCCTCAGAATGACTTGGGAGTGTCTTCTCTCCAGTTTTGAAACATTTTATATACCGGTAAATACCCAGCTTGCTGGGGGGGTAAAGGGAAGATGACCGGGGAAGGCACTGGCAAACCACCCCGTAAACACAGTCTGCCTAGGAAACGTCAGGATGTGACGTCACCCCATGGGTCAGTAATGGCCCGGTGCTTGCACAGGGGACTACCTTTACCTTCAAATACCCGTAATAGCAGTGTTTGCACTGTGACTGGATTACAGCTTCTCTCCCTTTTCCCCCCTCAACTCCCTCCAGGATGAAGCGATTTAACAACATCTGAGAGAATCGGATCCAAGCGCAGATTAGAACCGACGGAGCGGCTGGCTTTCCTCTCTTGCTTGTGGAGGATTCAGAGACCCCGACTTTATCGTTCCTCTTACCAACACAGTGCAGGTTGTTTTTTCCTAGAGTATCTGATTAATAACGTAGTTGAGAAGGCAACAAAAGTGCTCAATAAAGCATGCTTTTTTACCATTTTAATCAGTTTCCTTTTATTGGCGTAGGCCCAGCACCACAACTGTCTACGCCTAGAGCACTGAATGACATCTTTGCTTCATATCAGCATGCTAGACGTGACTATCAACAATAAGCCCTTCCTCTATTTTTAATTGAACTCTCAAATGATTTTGTATATTTTTGTCCTGCCCTTCCCTTCCTTCCTCACTTACCCCTCTCCATTTTATCATCACAACAACCCTG
Organism: Euleptes europaea; assembly: GCF_029931775.1. NCBI lineage: Eukaryota > Metazoa > Chordata > Lepidosauria > Squamata > Sphaerodactylidae > Euleptes > Euleptes europaea. The sequence continues at coordinate 17,236,698 of NC_079315.1, forward strand.
TGAAGTAAGCAAGGCTGAGAGTGAATGACTCGACCAAGGTCACCTGGAACAAGAAACAAAATTCCACGTAATGCATTTTATTCGAGGCAACCAAAACAACACAAAATCTTGTGCAAGCTTTTTTTCTCATCAGAACTCTTCATAAGGCTAGACCAGGGGACCCCAACATAGAATCATAGAGTTTTAAGTGACCAGGGTCATCTAGTCCAATCCCCAGCACAATGCAGGAAATTCACAACTACCTCCCCCACGCACCCCCAGTGACCCCCTACTCCATGCCCAGAAGATGGCCAAGATGCCCTCCCTCTCATCATCTGCCTAGTCATAGAATCAGCGTTGCTGACAGATGGCCATCTAGCCTCTGCTTTAAAACTTCCAGGGAAGGAGAGCTGACCACCTCCCGAGGAAGCCTGTTCCACTGTGGGCACTATGATGCATACCAGCACCTTTTCTAGCACCTGCCAAGTGTTTTTAGGAAGCGGGTGGGAAACAGGTGGGGCCAAGTAGGGCTTATCCCCAAGATAAGTGAGGATTTGAACCAGTTCATACTCCAGGCCTGTAACCACACCAGCTCAACAGCAGTGGAGAATCAATGGCCATTTTCATTTGAGATTGGATACGGGGCTTAGGAACCTCTGTGCTAGATCTAGTAACAGCACAAGAGAGATCATGGTGTAGCAGCTAGAGTGTCAGACTAGGATCTAGGAACCCCAGGTTCGAATCCCCACTCTGCCATGGCAGCTTGCTGGGTGACTGTGGGCCAGTCATGCACACTCAGGGTAATGTACCTCACAGGGCTGTTGTGAAGATAAAATGGAGGAGAGAGCAGAACGTTAGCCACTTTGTGTCCCCTCTGGGGAGAAAGGTGGGATGTAAATGGCATAAATAAAATCAAAATAATATAAAAGGATAATGCTTTTCCCCTTCACCACCCCCAGCTGTGCAGTAGCCTAACCTGCAAAAGTTAGTCCAGATTTTTTTCCAGGACCTTTTTGTCGATGCCAGGAAAAGCATCAGTGGCCAGCATGGTGTAGTGGTTAAGAGCAGTGGTTTGGAGCGGTGGACTCTGATCTGGAGAACTGGGTTTGATTCCCCACTGTTCCACATGAGCGTCGGACGCTAATCGGGTGAAGTGGATTTGTTTCCCCACTCCTATACACAAAACCAGCTGGGTGATTTGGGCTAGTCACAGCTCTCTTAGAGCTCTCAGCCCCACCCTCACAGGGTGCTTTTTGTGGGGAGGGGGAGGGAAGGTGATTGTAAGCCACTATGATTCTCCCTTAAGTGGTGAAGTTGGCATATAAAAACCAACTCTTCTTCTTTTTCTTAATTTCTGCTGAGCCGGGCTGCTATTCAAAGTGGAGTAGAGCCAGGCAGGAAGGGAACACCCCTAATAACACTTCTTCTGGTAAGCCCAGCCATTTGGGCATGACAGTAGCATCCTATTAGAAGAAGAGTTAGTTTTTATATGCCGATTTAAGGATCAAACCGGCTTACAATCTCCTTCCCTTCCCCTCCCAACAGACACCCTGTGAGGTAGGTGGGACTGAGAGAGTTCGGAGAACTGTGACTAGCCCAAGGTCACCCAGCTGGTTTCATGTGAAGGAGTGAGGAAACCAACCCGGTTCACCAGATTAGCGCCGCCACTCATATGGAGTAGTGGGAAATCAAACCCAGTTCTCCAGATTAGAATCCACCACTCCCAAACCACCACTCTTAACCACACCACGCTGGCTCCATTACCCATCCTACCTGACACATCAGTCGCTATGTAGACAGCACAATTTTCTAGCACTCTGCAGTGTTCCTGCCTAAGAAATCTCTATTAACTGAACCATCTTTGGAAAAAGACAAAAGCTAGCTGCTGCTGCCCCCTGGTGGTTATTTTTATTCACTCAGACACACCATAATTGCTTGTCAGTTTTTTTAAAAAGCAATTGTGTTTTAACTGCTACGTAATGGCTTTCCGGCTGCTTTATTGACACTATAATAATAAATCTTGCACGACAGAGTAATTAGAATGGGCAAAAGGAATATGTGGTTGAGACACTGCTCTCTGAAGGCCCACTAATAAGATTGCCAGCATTTTAATAGCATCAGGTTTGCTTTGCTGAGTCAGATCAATGTCTGAATCCAGCGGCAAACCAGATGCTATGAGTTCACAAGGAGGAAAGGATGCCAGCCTTCAGGTGGGACCTGGGGATTCCCTGGAATTACAGCTCATCACCGGACTACAGAGATGCCCAGTGTAATGGTGATCACCACTTTGGGGTCAGGAAGCAATTTTCCTCCAGGCCAGATGGGCCAGGGATCCTGGAGGGTTTTTGTTGCCATCTTCTGGGCATGGAGTAAGAGCATAACAATGGAGGCATAAAACAATCCCATCTCACACTGAGGTTCAGGGCCAAGTGGGTTCCTTCTCTCCATGGAAGCCAGAATCTCAGAGGTAAGCTGATATGAAACAGATATCTATGAGTGATGAAGTGCAATTTAGGGCTAGGTGAGGTATCCCAGTGCTCAGCAGTCTTGTGCTAGAGACAATTCCCAAGAGATTACCTCCCCATCCCACATGCCCCCCTCCCACTACACTGGCTCATGTGAACAAGAAGTGAATACATGAAGCTGCCATATTCTGAACCAGATTCTTGGTCCATCAGAGTCAGTATTGTCTACTCAGACTGGCAGAGGCTCTCCAGGGTCACATCACCTCCTTGCCTAGTCCCTTTAACTGGAAATGCCAGGGATTGAACCTGGGACGTTCTGCATACCAAGCAGATGTTCTACCACTGAACCACAGCCCCTCCCCTAGGATGGTGGGAGGGAGCTCAGCATTTTGGATTTATCTAAGTATTTCAGAACACTGATTTGAGAACAGGTGATCCGTTTTATTTCAACCAGTCAAACATCATACGAGTCTTCGTGAGACACATTTAGGACAGTCAAGTCACAACAGCATCACTGTGACAGCTTAGAGGTAGCTCTATTCCAAAGCACCCTGTTGCGCATTTTCCCACATTATCAGGGCTGTTACGATGTTTAAACCGGAAGGAGCTTCATTCTGATGCATACAAGCATGCTCCAAAGTCTGATAGGGGAAAAGATAACATTCTTTTCTGGTATTTGCCAGCTTCACAATCATCACTGTAAGAAATGTTTCAACCAGTCTGCCAAATGTGCAACCGCAGTCCAGCTTGGTCTTCCATACACAGGTCATCCGCAAAGTCCTTCTCATATGCTGTCCAGCTTCTTTAATATGAAGGGAGCTGAAGAAAGAGACACATCACTTTAAAAAAAGCCATCTAAGCTAGTAGACAGCACCAATGATGTGCAGTATCATGCTGTACAACATTTATTTATTTCACTCTTCTATCCCGCTCTCCCAAACTAAGCCTCTGAAGTTATTTCCTGAGCGTAATGTGCACAGGGGCCGATTGCAGTCGGCATTCTGCACTAGCTGAAATCTTTTGAAACTTGAACCACTTGCATGTTGATACGGAGAATTTCAATATAGAACGTATGAAAGGCCCTGCTGGATCAGACCAAGGCCCATCAAGTCCAGCAGTCTGTTCACACAGTGGCCAACCAGGTGCCTCTAGGAAGCCCACAAACGAGTACAGAAGCACCGTCCTGCCTGCACTCCACCGCACCCAAAATAATAGGCATGCTCCTGAGGACATATAGCAAATATATAATATAATATAAATATATAGTATTTGCTATGTCCTCCTGAGGCCCAGGAAGGCAGAGGTGTCTTTTCCTCAGATGCTTTTTTCAATTTCACCAATGGGGAAATTTGGGAGAGCATTGAAAAAACAACTGTGGAATATGTATTTTCTTTTGGAACGACTAAAAGGTGCTAAGATAGAATAGGGCCTCTTGCACTTTTTCATTGGGGACACTTGGAGTTTTGCTTGTCAAACACTAAGGAATTTACATTTTGAACCATACACATGCCAATTAACACAATTTCATGTCCTAAGTTATATATGATGCTGTTAATGCTGCAAAATAAGTTTACATTTTACAGGTAAGTAAGTATTGCATATATTTAAATATTTCTCTAGATTTCCAGTTCCGTCCCTCCAAGAACTATGTTTATGGTTTACTCATAAAAAGAGCCCCATGGCACAGAATGGTAAGCTGCAGTACTGTAGTCAAAGCTCTGCTCATGACCTGAGTTCAATCTCGACAGGTTGAGCTCAAAGTTGACTCAGCCTTCCATCCTTCCAAGGTGGGTTAAATGAGTACCTGCTTGCTGGGGTTAAAGTGTAGACAACTGGGGAAGGCAGTGGCAAACCACCCCATAAACGTAGTCTGCCTAGTAAATGTCAGGATGTGACATCCCCCCATGGGTCAGTAAAGACCTGGTGCTTGCACAGGGAACTACCTTAACTGTACTCATAAATATATGAATGTTACATTATGGACACAAGACTCCAGGAGCAAACTGATTTCAGCTGGCCACAGCAGCCAGCCAAAATTTGCGATCGCCCCAACCCCATCTCTGCTTATCACACTGAGCTTCCATGGCACCCCAGGCACCTCTGCAGTCCAAAACCGGGGATGATCCCCCTTCCAATCTTAAAAGGGCAAGAGAGCCAGTTCTGCTTTGCTTCTGAAGAACAATGCAAGGATCACTGGAGCTCCCTCAGCTAAGGATCATGGATCATGTCTGCAAATGCACAAGATGACCATAACCACACACAGGCGTGCAATTTTTTCAGTCTAATGCCAAAACAAGTGGCAGAAGTATTTCAACATTACTCCTGGCCACATGCATCACCCGTGAGGGGAGGGGCTGTGGCTCCCTGGTAGAGCATCTGCTGGGCATGCAGAAGGTCCCAGGTTCAACCCCCAGCATCTCCAGTTAAAAGGAGGAGGCAAGTAGGTGGTGTGAAAGAGCCCTGCAGAGCCGCTGCCAGTTTGAGCAGGCAATACTGACTTTGATGGACTCTGATGCCGTATAAGGCAGCTTCTGCGGCAATCTGGGAAGCTGAACACCCTGACAGTTTTTCTGAGAAACGAGCAAGGCTGGCGGTAGCACCGGGCCTGCCAGAGGGTGCCATCTTCACTCCACTGCAGCTAAATGGCCAGCGACCTGCACGGCGTAAAAAGCCGCCAGCCCACCCACCCCCCTAGAGAAGCCAATTCCAGCATGACTCCCAAGGCAACCCCTACTACACTTTTTTCTGCACGCCGGGAGGCCGTGGCCATTTGTGCACGGGAGGTTTTTGCTGCAGAGGTAAACGGGGGTTCGTGGGGGAAATAGAGACCCGAACCGTTATTTCAAGAAAACGGTTCATTCTGGCAGCTGCGACCCAGAGCACTCTACCGAGTAAAAATCTCTGAGCCCCGATTTGTACTGAGGAAGGGACATTTATCCAAATTCAAGATATGACAACCCATCAACATTCAGGGTAAAGCTGATAGCACTCCAGACATCGAGGCGGCCGCAGAGTACCAGTTTCACCCAGTTCTTGTTATGGTTTACTGTAACCCTCCACGACTCTTGCCCCAATTCCTTAGCACGCAGACACACAGAGACATCCTGCCCAGCAACAAGCTGTTCCCTGGCTGCCCTAATACATTTCAATACGTTTTACAGAAAGGAAAAGAGATTATTGCAAAGTGCTAAATCAGTGGATCTTCCATAGTCAGGGGAAGTCTACCTCGCTGTCTCATTGCTTTGGATGTGCCGCTCTCTAGATGCACATTTCCACCCACCACCCCCTCCACCCGAATCCTCAAAGCTCTGCACGGCAAAAACCCTCCCGGGCACAAACGGCGCGTGCCTTTGCGCATGCGCCCGGCCTAGTCCCGGGGCAGGCGGCCGCCGCCTCGCCTCGGCGCGCGCGACACTCACTGACGCGCAGCACCGCCACGTAGAGGAGGAAGTTGCGGACCGAGGAGAGGACGTCCTCCCGCATCTTCCGCTTCAGCTCCTCCGGGTCCAGCTTCGGCCCCAGCCCTTCGATGCGGAACATGGCCGCGCCTCCTGCCCGCTCCTCGGCCCTTCCGGCGTCTCGAGCGGCCCGCAGGAAGCGCCGGGTGGTCGCGGGGGCGGGACTTCCCCTCGACGTCCCGCCTCTCTACCGGTGCCCGCTGAGGACATACCCCCTGCCTGCCTGCCGTCGCGAGCGAGGGAGGCGGGAGGGGTGGCTGTAGAGTTACACAGTAATAGAGCCGGTATCGACACTTCCGGTTAAAAAGCGAACCGACTTTCCACTCTGGCTTCTTTTTCTTTTTGTTTTTTTTTTAAATAATTAAACAAAAAGTAAAATAAAATAAAATCATAATAAAAAAAAAAGATAACATGAAAATCTCAAAAAGAGCACTTTTACAAATTATATTATACAATGTACATTTATTGGTTGTAAAAGTGCTCTTTTTGTGATTTTCACTCTGATTCTGTGGCAAAAGTATATCCCACAAGAACATAGGAAGGGCACTTTCAGACATGCCAAATAATACACTTTCAATCCACTTTGAAGCTGGATGACCGTTAAAGTGCACTGAAAGTGCATTATTTATTCAGAACCTGCCTTATCCTGAATCAGACCCTACTCAAACCGGCAGCGGCTCTCCAGGGTCTCAAGGCAGAGGTCTTTCACATCACCTCCTTGCCTAGTCCCTTGAACTGGAGGTACCGGGGATTGAACCTGGGACCTTTTGCATGCCGAGCAGAGGCTCTACAAGCTGAGGCATAGCCCCTCTTCAAGGCTCTCCAGGGTCTCTGACAGAGGTCTTTCACATCACCTCCTTGCCCAGTCCCTTCAACTGGAGATGCCGGGGATTGAACCTGGGACCTTTCGCATGTCGAGCAGAGGCTCTACAAGCTGAGCCACAGCCCCTCTTCAAGGCTCTCCAGGGTCTCAAGGCAGAGGTCTTTCACATCACCTCCTTGCCTAGTCCCTTGAACTGGAGGTACCGGGGATTGAACCTGGGACCTTTTGCATGCCGAGCAGAGGCTCTACAAGCTGAGCCACAGCCCCTCTTCAAGGTTCCCCAGGGTCTCAAGGCAGAGGTCTTTCACATCACCTCCTTGCCTAGTCCCTTGAACTGGAGATGCCAGGGATTGAACCTGGGACCTTTTGCATGCCGAGCAGAGGCTCTACCACTGAGCCACACACCCTCTCTTCACCATCCAGACGTTGAGGGAGAGAGCAGCACCATAGTGTCTCCCAGGTCTACGGTGTGATTCTAGGCGCAGTCAGCCTAGTTTAAATCCAGTGGCAGTGGAGATTGCTGCAGTGGTGCAGCCAGGGCCATCTTAACGCATGGGCCCGATGGGCACTTGCCCGGGGGCCCCACGAGCATAGGGGCCCTATGCTAATGTGTATGTTAAGTGACTTGCCACAAATAAATACTACTACACAGTAGTCTAGACTATACTAAACTATAAAATAATATTTGCTGCAATGTTATTGTGTTACAAATGGACACTGTGATTTGTCTCTGATTTAGTATCCCTGGGTTAGTATTGCAGTCACCTCTGCCACAGTGCCACCTCACTTGCATGTAGGCCTATGTGTATGGATCCCGTGCTGTATAACGTAATTTAGCATATATGTGACGTCATTTAAACTCAGTTGACATTACTAACATTAGACCTACTGTAGTACTATTAATAGCAATGACATGATTATTGGATATATTTATACATTGTATATGAACCCAGGTATAGGGCTATGCATAGATTATTAGTGATTGAACCTGAAATTCAATCACAACATTGAACACTTGTACGGTAATCATGTAGTGGTTATTTAAGATTATGAATTTATGATGCAGTACTAATAACCAAGTCTTGATAGTTTGTGAATATATGAATGGTGCAAGCTGAGAAAATTGTTGAATGTAGTCTGGTAGACCTATACGTAGATGAGGCTAGATCAGTGCCAGACACCCTAGCTATGCCAGTAAGCTAGGTCTTGTCCAGCAGCTTTGTGAATCAGCACACAGTGGAGAGTTTGTTTTAAGAATAAAGACTGTTCGTACAATTAAAGGAATGACACGTTCATTATGGAAGCAGAATGTTTAAATAATTAGGTCTTGTTGCAAGCACACTTATATAATATAACCCTACATCGGACTGGTGTGGGACAAAATACTAAATATTTAAGATATATATTTCCAGGTGAATAACCCTTTCAGCAGAAATGAAACGTAATGTTTTGAGTGGAGCACAGAAGAGGAAGAGAGCTGCAGAGGAAATACCCAAATCTGTAACAGTAAAGGAGTTTGCAATCCAAGACACAGATCCGGGGCTATGGAACATTAATGATACTAATGCAATAGATTACTGGATTCGTAGTGGCCCTCATCATGTCAGAATCATGATAGCAACCTTTCAAACTCACGCAGAGTGTATAAAACAGCTGGAGTAGAGAATATGAAGGCAAGGTATTTATCAAACGATGTGTTCAAACGTCAACTGCAGAATGGCGAGTGTGTAAAACGTGAATGGCTATTCACCATCCCAAGGTCATTTGTACTGCTTTGTATGTCGCCTATTGTCCAAGAAATAATCTCCCTTTGCTACATCGGGGTTCAATGACTGGAAGCACAGCAATGTTATTGTAGAACATGAAAATGGAGAAGAACATCGAAAGTGTATGACAGCATATTTGATAAGGCATAAAGAAACTGGAAGTGTAGATTCTTTATTACTTGAGCAACATCGTTCAGAGCAGGAATATTGGCATAAAGTGTTGACATGTGTGGTTTCTGTAATTCGCTTTCTTGCCTCCAGAGGTTTGCCATTTCGTGGAGAAAATCAGATTATTGGGTCAGCAAAAAATGACAACTATTTAGGTATACTAGAGCTGCTGAGTGATTTTGACCCTTTCTTGGAAGAACATCTCAAAATGTATGGAAATCCTGGAAAAGGGAATCCGTCATATTCATCTGCAAATATTTGTGAGGAGTTTATTGAATTAATGGGACAACAGGTTCTTTGTACTATTCTCGAAGAAGTAAAAGAGTCAAAGTATTATTCAATAAGTGTAGATTCCACTCCAGACATCTCACACACAGATCAACTGACATTTACTGTCCGATACATTAAAGGCTGTGAGCCTGTGGAACGTTTCTTGATGTTCATCCCCATCTTTTCTCATGGAGCAAAGGATCTAACAGACACTGTTGTGGATTTTCTTAATGAGAACAACATTCCACTATCAAACTGCAGTGGTCAGTCATACGATAATGCCTCAAATATGTCTGGACGATAGACTGGATTGCAAACACGGATTCATCAACTCAATGAGTTTGCCGTCCCCTGTGCTGGACACAGCCTGAACTTGGTGGGAGTAAAAGCAGCAGAGAGTTGTCTACAGACTGTAAAATTATTTGACTTTGTTCAGCATCTGTATTCATTTTTTGCTGGATCTACTCATCGCAGGAATGTACTGGCATCATCTGTAGGAAAAGATGTTGTGGTCAAGCGTCTGTCTGACACACGATGGTCAGCATATTTTGATGCTGTTCATGCTCTGTATGGGGGTTTCGAGAAAATAAAACATGCACTGGATTCTCTGTCAGCTGACAATGAATAGCAAGTGAATACAAAGGATTCAAAGGCAGAAGGATTGAGCAAAAAAATGGAAAACCTGGAAACAATTTTTCTCACAATTCTTTGGAATTACATGCTAGAAAGAATGAACAAAACAAGCAAGGTCCTGCAATCAAAGGATGTGAACATCCTTGTTGCCACGAATCTTTTTGAGTCTATGAAAACCTATCTTCTGGAAACTAGAGACAAATTTAGTGAATATGAATTCACTGTGTTCAGATACAGATTACAGTGATGGGGAAAAACGGGAACGAAAACAAAGTGTTCGTCTTAGTAGATATGATGGATCAGAAGAGGTACTTCTCAGTAAAACTGAAAAGTTCAGGGTGGAAACTTTCCTCCCTATTCTGGACACTCTAATCTTTGAACTGACAAAACGTGCACAGGCTTATTCACAGATTGGAAATATGTTTCTTTCTTCAGTGAATTGAAAACCATTGCTTCTGATGCACTAAAGAAAAAGTGTGAACATCTGGCTAATATGTATCACAAAGACCTGAATTATGATGACCTTTTAAATGAATGTGAGCATCTCAAGCACTACATGGCTCTTGATGAAAATTGTGAGACTCTCCCTGCACTGTACAGAAAAATAATTTCGGACAATTTGAAATCTGTATTCCCGAATGTTGAAATTGCACTCAGAGTGTTCATGTGCATGATGGTGACCAACTGTACAGGAGAACGTTCTTTTTCAAGACTGAAACTTATAAAAAATCTGCTTCGTAGCACAATGGGGCAGCATCGTTTGAACTGGCTTTCACTCATGTGCATGGAAAATGACATCCTGAAGACCACTGACTTCAAGCCAATAATAAAGCAATTCTCTGAAAAGAAATGCCGCAAATGCTTGTTATAATAAGTTCATAGTAATTTCATACGCTAATCTGTGTGGCTTACTGAGTATTACTGTGTTTTTCAAGCCTTGTGTATTGTTCAAATGTTTATCATGTTGATTAGTTGCTGCTGTACAACATGTTTTTAATGTTTTAACACCAGTTTTGTTGAACTGCCAATAAAATAAATATATTGGTTCTTGTAGGTTATCCGGGCTGTGTAACCGTGGTCTTGGTATTTTCTTTCCTGATGTTTCGCCAGCAGCTGTGGCAGGCATCTTCAGAGGAGTAACACTGAAGGACAGTGTCTCTCAGTGTCAAGTGTGTAGGAAGAGTAATATATAGTCAGAAAGGGGTTGGGTTTGAGCTGAATCATTGTCCTGCAAAAAGTATCCAAGGTAATGTGCTAACCATTGTCCTGTAAGTATCCAGATAATGTGCTAATGAGGGTGTGGTATGTTAATATGAAACCATTGTATCCTGAAGTGATCTGTTAATGTGTGAAATCCAAAGCTAATCTGCATGGCTATTGTTGACTGTAGTCTTTGTTAGTCTGGTGGTTTTCAAGACAGGAAGCCAAGCCTTATTCATTCTTAAACTCTCTTCTTTTCTGTTAAAGTTGTGCTGATGTTTATGCATTTCAATGGCTTCTCTGTGCAATCTGACAAAATAGTTGGTAGAATTGTCCAGTCTTTCAGTGTCTTGGAATAAGACCCTGTGTTCTGTTTGTGTCAGTCCATGTTCAGCCACTGCTGATTTCTCAGGTTGGCCCAGTCTGCAGTATCTTTCATGTTCTTTTATCCTTGTTTGTATGCTGCGTTTTGTTGTCCCGATAATAAATATATGTTTAATATTATCGACCATTTACTTTTTATTCCTGTGAGTGGTTGTCGTAGGGTCCCCAGCACACTGGTTTGCCCAGGGGCCCATAATGCTGTTAAGACAGCCCTGGGTGCAGCAGCAACCACATTGCTCAGCTGCTCACCCCCACCCCCAAATAAAAAAGTAGAAGCAAAGACAATAGGCATTCATTCTCTTGGGGGAAGGAGAGAGGAACTCGGGGGATTTGGAGTATTTTGTTTGTTTGTTTTTTGATCAGCTTGGCTTGCAAGTCTTTCTCTCACCAGGAGGAGGAAATAAACTGTCCAATGTTATTGTCCCCTATTCTTAGGGTTGCCAACCTCCAGGTGGTGCTATTACAACTGATCTCTAGGTGACAGAGATCAGTTCCCCTGGAGAAATTGGCCGCTTTGGCAATTGGATTTTATGGCATTGAAGGTCCTCCCCAAACCCCACACCCAAAATCTCCAGGTATTTCCCAACCTGGAGCTGGCAACCCTACTGATTCTTATCCTTATATTGCCGGAGATTAGATAGAGTGAGTAGAAAACAGCAAGAGTCTAGTAGCACCTTCTGCCAGAAATGTTGGTCTTTAAGGTGCTACTAGACTCTTGCTGTTTTTTACTGCTACAGACGGACTAACATAGGTACCCATCATGATCTGTCTTGATAGAGTTAGACTGTGAAAAAGCATGTTTGTATTGCGGGAGAGGGAGGAAGCTGACAGCAGTTTATAAAAGCTTTGCACTGTCATCTAGCAGATACTAACAGGAGAGCATTTCAGTCTCTTTTCCCAACCTGAAAGTCATCATTCTTCAACAAGAGAACCTTGAAGGAGAAACTCCAGTGTGAAACTGTTGATCTGGGATTCATTAAGATGTTTCACACCCACTCTTCCTCTCCAGGCTGAAAAGAGATCTCTTACTCCTTGTAGGTTTTCACTATCTTAGCAAAACCTGGGACTCTCCTACTGTTGGTGTTAACTAGCTTAGCACAATGAGTGATTGGTCTAATTAGATTCAAATTTTCCATAATTACATTTCACCCTACGGTTCCTGCATAGGATTGCCAAACCGCAGGTAGTAGCTGGAGGTCTCCTGTTATTACAACTGATCTCCAGCCGATAGAGATGATTTCACCCGGAGAAAATGGCTGCTTTGGCAATTGGACTCTATGGCATTGAAGTCCCTCCCCAACCCCCGCCCTCCTCAGGCTCCACTCCAAAAACCTCCTGCCGGTAGTGAAGAGGGACCTGGCAACCCTGCCCTGACTGGCTCTTGTTCATTGAGGTTCTATCACTGAGGCAGGCCATTGACCAGATCTCAAGGAAGTAGATGAGGCTGAAATAGGTTCCAGCCTGAACTGGTGGGTGGAGAGAACTAAGAATTGTAAATAAGGATCAAGGAACCAGCTTCCAGTTTGTTGGCAGTAGCTCGGTCATGCTCTTTGGCCTCCATAATGTAGAGCTGTTCTCCCTAGTGTAAAGCAAATCACGAGATCACAAGGTTGGAAGAGACCACAAGGGCCATCCAGTCCAACCCCCTGCCATGCAGGATCCCACAATCAAAGCACTTCCAACAGATGGCCATCCAACCTCTGCTTAAAGACCTCCAAAGATGGGGACTCCACCACCCTCCGAGGCAGCGCATTCCACCTCACCGTCAGAAAGTCTTCCTAATATTTAGGTGGCTTGTTTCTTTCCTGTGACGAATGGGTTGTGCTTTACCATAAATTAATTTAAACTGACGTTTCAGAGGGGCCTTCCTTTAGGGCCAGTGGTTTTTGTGTTAAAATAAGTTGCTGAAAAGAATTTCTGACATTGTGGGCACTGTTTTAAGGGGAGGGGCCATGGTTAAGGTGTAGAGCCTCCATTTTATATTCAGAAGGTCACACGTTCAATCCCTGGTATCTCCAGTTAAATGGATCAGGTAGTAGGTGATGGGAAAGGCCCCTGCCTCAGATGCTGGTGAGCTACCACCACTTAAAGTAGACAAGACTGATGTTGGTCGACCAATGGCCAAATTAATTATCAAGCAGTTTCATGTCACTGCTGACGAAAATTCAGTCTTCAGGTCTACAGAAGCGAACATATGACTTTATTTAGACATTTATATCTTGCTTGTCTCCCCACTGACGACCCAAAGCTGCTTAAAACATTGTTCTTCCTACTCCCATTTCATTGTCACAACAACCCTATGAGGTATGTGAGGCTGACAGAGAGTGCCTGGCCAAGGTGACCCAGCAAACGTCCATGGCAGAGTGGAGATTTGAACCTGGGTCTCCCAAATCTGAGTCTGACACTCTTAGCTATTAAAAAAAAAAGCCACCGGAAGAAGACACACATGCCAGGAGATGCACTTGTCCAAAGCCGATGGAATGCAGGTGTATAAAGAAGCCTGAAAAGACAGACAGAAATCTTCCAAAACTGCTGGCCCATCTGTCAACCGAGTAGCGACAACAGAGAACAGGTTCTGAGCCAATTCTCTAATGCCAGTAACCTCTAATGCCAGTAATTCTCTAATGCACAGTAATCTGTGGCTAGGGTTGCCAGGTCCCTATTTGCCACCAGCAGGAGGTTTTGGGGGTGGAGCCTGAGGAGGGCGGGGTTTGGGGGAGGGAGAAGACTTCAATGCCATAGAGTCCAATTGCCAAAGCTGCCATTTTCTCCAGGGGAACCAATCTCTATCGGCTGGAGATCAGTTGTAATAGCAGGAGATCTCCAGCTAGTATCTGGAGGTTGGCAACCCTGCCTCCAGTATATATCCCACTCAGACGCCTATAAGGCTCATGAGCATGGAACTTTGAATCACCAAATTGTGATCGGATGAAATTGTAATTATCTGAAGAAGCAGAAATCCAGCGAAACAAGGCATAACCGGTTGCTTGTCATAATATCATTGCATTAGCCTGCATATATTCACTACGGTGGATACTGAGTATGGATTGTTAAACGGCTGTGCAAAAGAGGAATCCTATTGGTCAGCTTGTCAGCTGACTTTTAGAAGACATATTGCAAGACGACACTGTGCAGCAAGACATCTGTAATTTCTCTTTGAGGACTTGGATTGCAGGACATTGTGGACATTTATCTATTTTGTCTATGGTGGTTTAGTATTGATAATCGTGTTATGAAAACTTTGTGAACTGGTATTTAAAGAGATACTAAGCATGGGAAAAATATAAAAATAACAAAAGAATTGGAAGTGGCTGCGTGTTGGGATATTTTTCCTTAATAGGAGATTAGCCAGTATCTGGAAGTTGGCAACCCTATCTGGGGAAGAGGATACCACAGCATTCTGCTGCTGCTGGTGGCTTCATTAATGGAGCAGCCATTCTGCCTGACTTCCAATAATATCTGTGGCTGCACAGCCTGAAAGCTCCATTACCTTCTAAGAGCCAGCCTTTTGGGGGACTTTAATCTACATTTTGGCTTTCTTCTCAAAGGGGAGAAGTGAATTTCCAGGTTGCTGCGATTTTTCCACGCCTGCTCCTGTGCCTTCAGTAGCACTGCGACAGATAAAGCTCTCCCTGGCCTGGAGATAAACGGAGTGAAAATATACACCAGCTTCCTATTTGGCTGCTCCTTAAAGGCACATGAGCCCTGACCTGGATAGCCCTAGATAACTCAGGCTATCCTGATCGCATTCCTGATCAGTATTTGGATGGGAGACCACCAAGGAATATCAGGGTCGTGACGTGGAGACAGGCAATGGCAAACTACCTCTGAACATCACTTGCCTTGAAAACCCCATGGGCCACTTTAGCCTTTCATTCAGGAATATTTCCCAGCGGTCACCCCCGCCGACTGCTTCAGGGAGGGGCCGTGGCTCAGTGGTAGAGCATCTGCTTGGCATGCAGAAGGTCCCAGGTTCCATCCCTGGCATCTCTAGTTAAAGGGACTATGCAAGTAGGTGATGTGAAAGACCTCTGCCTGAGACCCTGGAGAGTCACTGCCGGTCTGAGTAGACAATACTGACTTTGATGGACCAAGGGTCTGATTCAGTAGAAGGCAGCTTCATGTGTTCATGAGTACTGCCTCTGTCACAGGGCTGAAAACAGACGAAATGAGGTACCATTTTGGTCACTTTCCTAACAGAACTCTGCACTGACCTTAGGACTGCCAACTGCCAGGAGGTGGCTGTAGATCTCCTGCTATTACAACTGATCTCCAGCCAACAGAGATCAGTTCCCCCGGAGAAAACGGTCGCTTTGGCCATTGGACTCTATGGCACTGGAGACTTGAAGTCCCTCCCCTCTCCAAACCCCACCTTCCTCAGGCTCTACCCCAAAATCCCCAAGTATTTCCCAACTCGGAGCTGGCAACCCTAACTGGCCCGTAGCCCTATTGACAGGCTGGTCCCAATTCCCCTTCCCCTGAGCTTTCCACTGCTTTGGGGTCCCTCTGGGAGCGAAATGAAGTCATAGAAGTGCTCGGTCACCGATGTACACTTGCGCCAGGCTCTTATACGAGGAGAGAGGAAGGCTGCAGCACCTAGGGAGTAACAGCCACACATTGGCAATTAGTGGTGATCTATAATTCATTCTTCAGTTGTCAGCACTTGGAAGCACTGCGAAGTCAGAGCCCTTGGGAACAGAGGGTGGAGAGGCAGGGAACATCGACAGGCAGTGCGCGATCCATGCACGGCAAGCGGTGCTGATCCCTTCCACTTTCAAAGATGCTTCAGGAAAAGATAGATCGGGTTAATAGGGAAGTGAGATTTTTGGAAATCTCCTTTCCCCCCCTCCCCAAGATCAAAGCCACCTAATAACTAGGGTTGCCAGCTTCCAGGTAGTAGCTGGAGATCTCCTGCTGTTACAACTGATCTCCAGCCAATAGAGATCAGTTCCCCTAGAGAAGATGGCCACTTTGGCAATTGGACTCCATGGCGTTGAAGTCCCTCCCCTCCCCAAACCCTGCCCTCCTCAAGCTCTGCCCCCAAACCTCCCGCCGGTGGCAAAGGGGGACCTGGCAACCCTACTAATAACACTTTGCATTAAAGGCCTGGCTGTTTTTACTTCCATGGTAAATGTTTAGGGTTGCCAGCTCCGGGTTGGGAAATTCCTGGAGATTTTTGGGGTGGAGCCTGAGGAGGGTGGGGTTTGGGGAGGGGAGGTCCTTCATTGCCATAGAGTCCAATTGGCAAAGCGGCCATTTTCTCCAGGTGAACTGATCTCTGTCGGTTGGAGATCAGTTGTAATAGCGGGAGATCTCCAGCCACCATAGGTAGGGTTGCCAGGTCCCTCTTCACCACTGGCAGGAGGTTTTTGGGGTGGAGCCTGAGGAGGGGAGGGACTTCAATGCCATAGAGTCCAATTGCCAAAGCGGCCATTTTCTCCAGGGGAACTGTCACCTGGAGATCAGTTGTAATAGCAGCAGATCTCCAGCCACCAGCTGGAGGCTGGCAAACCTACAAATGTTAAATGCAACCTCTGCAAATCTGCAAACCTACAAATGTTAAATGCAACCTCTGCAAATCTGCTACAAATCTGGCGGAAGGAAATTGAACGCCTGTGTGTGTTTTTTTCTGTGCCTCACCCATCATTTTTGTAAGCAAGACAAACATTTTCTGTGAAAAAAACCTGTGTGTTTAGTAATTGAATCTAAATCCGCTCACAACGCAAGAGGATTCCTGGAAGAAACTGCAGCTGATGTCACAGCCTGTTCTGTTTGTAATGAAATCCCTCCAAAGAGCAATTCACAGCTCATTTTCTCCCTGCCTTGGAGAAAATACTTTTCCACGAGTGGGCCATGAACCCCTGCTTCAACACTAGGGTTGCCAGCTCCTGGTTGGGAAATACCTGGAGATTTTGGGGGCGATGCCTGAGGAAGGCAGGGTTTGGGGAGGGGAGGTCCTTCAATGCCATAGAGTCCAATTGCCAAAGCAGCCATTTTCTCCAGGTGAACGGATCTCAATCGGCTGGAGATCAGTTGTAACAGCAGGAAATCTCCAGCTAGTACCTGGAGGTTGAGAAAAATATGCACAAGTACTACTGGGATAGTAGTGGAAATATAGTACTAGTAAACAATTAATTTAAATAATACACAAGCAAACTATGCAAACATATATTGTGAACAATGTGTAACATCTACAGACAAGTGAAAACAGCAGTGATAGTATGTACAAGCAAATCCAAGATAGAAAGTCTTTTTCAAGGTAAGAAAGAGAGTCTTATCTCTAGGTTGTTTCTATCTTGGATTTGCTTGTACATACTATCACTGCTGTTTTCACTTGTCTGTAGATGTTACACATTGTTCACAATATATGTTTGCATAGTTTGCTTGTGTGTTATTTAAATTAATTGGTTTGAGCCTAGTACTATATTTCCACTACTAGTACCTGGAGGTTGGCAACCCTGCCTCCAGTATATATCCCACTCAGACGCTGCGGGATGAATGTGATACAAATAAAATAGTTAAAAACTAGAAAAACGGAGGAGAACTGCCCTCAGAAAAACTGAGGGGAATTGCTTTCCTTTTAGAGAAAGAAATCTGGGAAAGATTTTAGGCTGCGTTCTCACCGTGAGGTGACACTATTGGATGGATCTGTTGTCTCCATTAATCTATTCAACCCGCATTTGTTTTTTACAAAGCATTTGAGGGGGGGAAATAGAAGAAGAGCAGGAGGGTTATAGACAAGGTCCAGAGGTAGATTTAAAGCCTTCTACCCGCTGCCAAACAGGCATGTAAATAGAATTAGAGTACCCTTCTGTTAATGCTTGGCGAGACAGAAAATATATGAATGATCCTGGTGGCCAAAGGGAGGATGACTGGACTTGAGCTGTTGGAGAAGAGTGCCTTAGCTACTGGAATAATTTTATGATGATCGATAGTCGAGAAGACCAGTGGAAAAGACTTCTTGGATTATGATTATTATTTTGCCTTGTTCATCCACTGAGAATATTGAGAGACCAGGAGTTAAAACTAATTGTGCAACCCTACTTTCAATGCAAAAATAAAAATAAAAAATGCAGCAGCGGACATAAATATCTTAACACCCTTGCAACACTTAAGGGTTGCTGCAAGTTTTAATTAATAGATACTTTGATCACATTTGTCTCTCAGTCCATGGGAATGACAGACAGCAAAGCTCGGCTCTTTCTTGCCGAGTGCAAAAGACATGCTTTTGGCTTCTTCGTTTCAAGTCGCTGGAGGGTTTCACTCAGCCCTGCCTGAGCAAACTGGGGTTCAGTGACTCAAAGCCTTCACCCATCAAATCCCACCCATGGTCGTATAACTGAACATCTTCCAGCCATTGGTACCAGCCGAGGAAGTTTTATCCATATGAAAAACTAAGGAGAAGGTCCTAAAAGAGTCCCACAGGGCCTGTAAAATGGAACTGTTCTGCCGGACCTACAACTGAGGGCAGCCGTGAGTTTTTCCAATACCATCGCTGCTGGCCTCCCCATCCTTCTCCCACCCACCCAATCTGTAGGGTTGCCAGAGCCCTCTTTGCCACCAGCGGGATATTTAGGGGGCGGAGCCTGAGGAGGGCGGGGTTTGGGGAGGGGAGGGACTTCAATGCCATCGAGCCCAATGGCCAAAGTGGCCATTTCCTCTAGCCTCTATTGGCGGAAGATCAGTTGTAATAACAACCAGTCAAGTTTTATTTCGATCCAATATCAGCTCTGAATAAAAATCAAAGTTAGGTTTAAAATAATAAAATAATAAAAGTTGATGATTCCGGGAGGGATGATTTGAAGAGGAGGAGGAAAGATCTTCTACGGGGAAGGGTTTTCAATTAGCCGTTTATGAATCCCACTAGACGGGAGGCAAAATTTGGCTACTTGAATGGTTATCTCCCGAGAGGAGTCTAATAACAGGAAATCTCTAGCCACCCCATGGAGGTTTGAAACCCTACCAATCTGGCTTTGGGGGGGGGGGGGTTTCACTACCTGGCCTGGATCTCTAGTAGGGTTACCAACCTCCAGGTAATAGCAGTAGATATCCTGCTATTACAACTGATGTCCAGCCGACAGAGACCAGTTCACCTGGAGAAAATGGCTGCTTTGGCAATTGGACTCTATGGCATTGAAGTCCCTCCCCTCCCCAAACCCCACCCTCCTTAGGCTCCACCCTAAAAATATCCCGCCGGTAGCAAAGAGGGAGCTGACAACCCTAATCTCTAGTGACAACTATGTGTGAGTAATTAATGCCATCTTGTTTATATTGCTTTTATGATATTGTATTTATGATTCCCACAGTATGGGATTTTAAAGCAGTGGTTCCCAACCTTTTTTTGACCAGGGACCACTAGGACTTTTTTGTTCGGTGCAGGGACCCCCAAGGTTCAAAATAAAAACTTCGAGAATTTGAAAATAAACTTTAATCATAACTGTTAGTTAAACATTAAACTTAGAATAATGTTTGAATATATATTTTTATAATAGAGGACTTTTAATTGGAAATATTAATTTATTATGGGTTTATAACTTTGTTTCGCGGACCTTAATTTAGTTCTCTAAAACTAAACGGACCCCCGGTTGGGAACCAGTGTTTTAAAGAATGCTTTACCTTCTGTTTTAGGATTAGAATGTTGTGACCTGCTCTGAGCCCAGCATGCCGGGGATGAGGGCGGGCTATAAATGTGAAAACATGGATAGATAAATAAATAAAATAGTCAACTGAAATGCAGGCTAAATTATGTTTTCTTGTTTGTCCCCCGAATGCAACTTGTTTCCTGCTTCTTCTCCATCTTCTCTTCCCATCAGCCGTGTAGCTAGAAGATTAGAACTTCTCTCTCTCTCTCTCTGCTCCCTCCCTCCCCAGTATTGTAACTTCTCAAGAGAACACTTTGTTCTCTTTATGCCTCCCAGCACAATTCTTTATGAACAAAAACTCACTTGGCCAACAAATGCTTCTTTTGTCGCAACTGAGTTACACACAAGCACCCACTTGGTGCATGACATACTGTATTGACAATCGCCACAATGACAAGCAGGGAAGCCGGAATAAAGCTGAATGTAGACATGAGGGCTCTCTCTGTACTTTGCTTTCACCAATTTAAATTATGGACTTTTTTTTTCCATGGAGCTGGTAGCTGAGTATAGCCAGAGCAGTCCAGAAGAGAGGCTGAATACTGGACTTTCAATCCACTTTGCAACTGGATTTTTCTGTGTGGAATGGCAAAATCTTCTTGCAAATGATCGCTAAAGTGTATGGACAATTAATCGAAAGTGCATTATTCAGTGGAGGAGCAGTATTTTGTCTTCATCATCCACTTGCTGAAAGGCTATGGGCAAGAAAATAGCTCCCTGTCCCAGTTTCCCAAGTGTAAGGCACTTGGGAAGTAGGGTTGCCAACCTCCAGGTACTAGCAGGAGATCTCCTGCTATTACAACTGATCTCCAGCCGACAGAGATGAGTTCACCTGGAGAAAAATGGCTGCTTTGGCAATTGGGCTCTATGGCATTGAAGTCCCTCCCCTCCTCAAACCCCACGCTCCTCAGGCTCTGTCCCAAAAACCTCCCGCCGGAAGCGAAGAGGGACTTGGAATTCTATTGGGAAGTGATGGAGCGGAGCGGTTTTCTGTTGCCCCAGAAGGTCGGACCAGAACCAACGGGTTGAAATTAAATCAAAAGAGTTTTCAGCTAAACATTAGGAAGAACTTCCTGACATTTAGAGCAGTTCCTCAGTGGAACAGGCTTCCTCGGGAGGTGGTGAGCTCTCCTTCCCTGGAGGTTTTTAAGAAGAGGTTAGATGACCATCTGTCAGCAATGCTGATTCTATGACCTTAAGCAGATGATGAGAGGGAGGGCAGAAGGAATGAGCCAATGCTCGGCTTTCATGGCCCTTTCTTACATGCCCAGGGTAAAGCCGATCGCCACTTTGGGATCAAGAAGGAATATTCCTTCAGGCCAGCTTGGCCAGGGATCCTGGAGGTTTTTTGCCTTCCTCTGAGCATAGATCAGCAGTCACTGGTGGGGGGGAGAGATAGTTGTGAATTTCCTGCACTGTGCAGGGAGTTGGACAAGATGACCCTTGAGGTCCCTTCCAACTCTTTATTTCTGTCTCTATGATGTCACTGTGTCAGGGGACACTCAAAGATTCACCAGCATGGTGTAGTGGTTAAGAGTGGTAGTTAATAGCAGTGGACTCTAATCTGGAGAACCGGGTTTGATTCCCCACTCCTACACATGAGCGGCGGAGGCTAATCTGGTGAACCGGGTTGGTTTCCCTGCTCCTACACGTGAAGCCTGCTGGGTGACCTTGGGCTAGTCACAATTCTCTCCAAACTCTCTCAGCCCACCTACCTCACAAGGGGTCTGTTGTGGGGAGAGGAAGGGAAGGTGATTGTAAGCCGGTTTGGGACTCCTTAAAAGGTAGAGAAAACCGGGGTATAAAAACCAACTCTTCTTCTTTCTCAAGTGAACGTTACCCTGATGTGGTGCTATCATTTCCAGGTTTGTACCAGAAGTAACCTGGTGTCATAAGACCTGGTCCCCTCTCCCCCAGTTTTGCTCCCACTACTTCACCAAGTAGCAGAGGAAGTAGTGGGGCCTGGAGTGGCAGGGTGTGCTTCCTCTACTTACCAATTTGAAGGGGGCGCTGTGGGGCAGGGGAGATTAGGCCAATGGAAACAGGAATCCTCAATGGAACGTAGAACAAGGTTGTAGGGCAACCCAGATCCCAGGGGTCAGTAGCTCTACTACCCACTACACCTGATCTTGCCCCCCTTCTCAGTTTCTTCTGCTCATTTACTTCAGCTGGCAACCATGTTTAGCTTGGAAAGAAGGCGGTTAAGGAGAGACATGATAGAGGTCTATAAAATTATGCATGGTATGGAGAGAGTGGACAGGGAGAAGCTTTTCTCCCTCTCTCATAATACTAAAATGCGGGGTCATGTGCTGTAAAGCTGGAGGGTAAGAGATTCAAAACAGATAAAAAGAGGTATTTCTTCACACAACACATAGATAAATTGTGGAACTCTCTGCCCAAGGATGTGCTGATGGCTGCCAACTTGGAAGGCTTTAAGAGGGGAGTGGACATGGTCATGGAGGAGAGGGGTATCCATGGCTACTAGTCAAAATGGATGCTTGTCATGATGCATACCTATGCTCTCCAGGATCAGAAGAGCATGGCTATTATATTAAGTGCTGTGGTACACAGGCAGGACAATGCTGCTGCAGTCGTCTTGTTTGTGGGCTTCCTAGAGGCATCTGGTTGGCCACTGTGTGAACAGACTGCTGGACTCGATGGACCTTGGTCTGATCCAGCATGGCCTTTCTTATGTTCTCCTGTTCCTTTAAAAGCAGCCTCTTCTGCTGCCATCCCCATGTGATCCTGCTTATTTCCAAGGCCTGGAAAGCTTCCACTGTTGATTTCTGCGGATCAGAGGGCTCTTAAAGGCAGAAGAGAGCAAGGCAGGCTGGGTGTTGTTTTCTGCTTGTTTAATTTTTGCAAATCCCCTGGCAACCATGTAAATTAGAACCAGGTCTGCTTGGTTCCTCAAAATACCCTAAATCCATTTTAAAGGGTTTATAATTGGGGACTGGAAGGCGATGCAAAACTCCTGGGCTGAATTAAGGACAATTTATTCTTCCCACAGAACAAAACACAGCATATAATCATGCAGAGATGTTGTGTGTTAATAACAGACAGTAGCAGGGAATCAGGTGACTTACAGGCAAGGAGTAGCTTATTAACACAATGCACGAAAAACACAGGAAGCATTGTTAAGAGGTGGTTTGGGACATTGTGCCAGAGGAAAGCCAGGACTCCCTGAATGACCTGTAAATTGCTTTCCTACAAAAACCTGTTTAGGAATGAGAATGCTTCCGTTTTTGCAAGTAGAGCAATTGAAAATCAGACTTCCCCTCCTAGCAAGGCTGTTGTTTCTCACATTGAGTACCTCATACGATCCTGTTGGACGATTTGTTCACTATTGAATGCAAGTCAGATTTTGAGTAGGTTGGCAGCACCATTAGTCAGCATGGTGGGCACCGTAGGTGTATGCCCACACCTTACTGGCTCGCTGGGATTACCCGTGCCCCAGGCTCATTGAAGGAATGCATCAAATTTTAAAATAAGCTGTATTTGGACAGTACGCGTGGCTTTAGCGTCTGTGGAACTGACAGCATCCACCTTCACAATGCCTGCTCAGAAATTACTGGTGTGTGCTGCTTGCAGTTCTGGTCGCCGTATTTCAAAAAGAAGAAGAACACATTAAGCTGCCTTATACTGAATCAGACCCTTGGTCCATCCAAGTCAGTATTGTCTACTCAGACCAGCAGCGGCTCTCCAGGGTCTAAGGCAGAAGTCTTTCACATCACCTACTTGCCTCGTCCCTTTAACTGGAGATGACGGGGATTGAACCTGGGACCTTCTGCATGCCAAGCAGAGGCTCTACCACTTTCTCTACCACTTAAGAAAGAATCAAACAGGCTTACAATCACCTTCCCTTCTCCTCTCCACAACAGACACCCTACGAAGTAGGTGGGGCTGAGAGACTGTGATTAGACCAAGGTCACCCAGCTGGCTTCATCTGGAGGAGTGGGGAAACAAATCCAGTTCACCAGATTAGCCTCCACTGCTCATGTGGAGGAGTGGGGAATCAAACCCGGTTCTCCAGATCAGAGTCCACCACTCCAAACCACCGCTCTTAACCACTACACCAATCTAGCTCCCAAAAGGATGATGCAGAGCTGGAGAAAATACAGAAGAGGGCTAAGGGGCTAGAATGCCTTTCCTATAAGGAAAGCCTAAAGAGTCTTGGATTCCTCCATTTTGAAAAAGGTGACTAAGGGGTGGACAGGATGGAGGTTTACAAAATTATGCACAGGGTCGAGAGGGGACAGAGAGGACTTTTTCTCCCTCCCCCAAAATACTGGAACTCGGGGACATCCAATGAAGTTGATGTGCAATAGGTTCAGGTTGGACACAAATAAGTATTTCATTACTTAACAAGGAATTAAATTGTGGGACTCACTGCCAGTGGACATGGCAATGGCCGCTCTTGTTGATGGCTTTAAGAGGCAAAGAGACAGTTTCACAAAGGATAGGTCCATGACTCGCCACGGTGTCTAAAGGGGAACTCCCATGTTCAGAAGCAGTCAACCTCTGAAACCCAATGTTAAGTGGCCACATCAGGCCTCCTACACCCTGCTATTGGCCTTCCAGAACAACTGGGTAGCCACAGTGTGAAACAGGATGCTGGACTAAATGGACCCCTGGTCTGATCCAGCAGGGCTCTTCTTACCAGGTGAAACTACAGTTCCTTGATGGCAGAGCAAGGGCGTGCTAGATGTTTGCGATCCAATTTAGAATATGTGGTTCACTGAGCACCGATATGGCACAAGGCTGTAATGCTACAAGTGACACCCTCTTTAGATGCTCCCACACATTCCCCCTCCCTACTTAGCAGCCCTGATACACTAGCTTTCTATGGGTTGAGAGTTTTCAGCACGTGTTTTCAAACACATCGGTCTTACCTGATCAGAGGCCTTTTGTATCTGGGCTCCTGCGAAAAGTAAGTTGGGTGAAGGGGAAAAGAAAGAATCAGCAATCCCATCAAGCAAAGACCATCATTAGAAGAGCAGTTTGTTAACAGCAAATTAGTAACTAGTGTGGCCATTGTTGCAGACTATGTTAATTCTTGTTCAATAATGCAAATGCTGCTAATGTGACCTTTGTTGGTGGAAAGTGCCATCAAATCACAGCCAACTTACGGTGACTTCTTAGGGTTTTCCATACAAGAGATGGACAGAGGTGGTTAGCCGTTGCCTGCCTCTGCATAGCAACTCTGGACTTTGGTGGTCTCCCATCCAAATTCTAACCAGGACCAACCCTGCTTAGCTTCTGAGATCTGACATGATTGGGCTGGCCTGGGCCATCCAAGTCTTTGGGATGACCAAATGCAAAGGACGAAAGGACCCCATACTCTTAACAGGCACATAAAAGAAGGCATTTGGGGAAGGGCCTGTCAAGTCTTGGAGTTCAAGACAATGATTAAAATTACAAGAGCCTTGCCTCTAATGACAATGCGGAGGAGCTGTGGCTCAGTGGGAGAGCATCTGCTTGGCATGCAGAAGGTCCCAGGTTCAATCCCTGGCATCTCCAGTTAAAGGGACTGGGCAAGTAGGTGATGGGAAAGACCCCTGCCTGAGACCCTGGCGAGCTGCTGCCAGTCTGAGTAGACAATACTGACTTTGATGGACCAGGGGTCTGATTCAAGGCAGCTTCATGTGTTCATGTGACAATCCTCCTTAAAAACCCTCTTTCAGAGTAAGTTCTAGCCATGGAGATCTCTCTTCCTCCTTTGCGGAGAGGTATCAGACATAAATAATGCACTGGGGTGTGCCTGCATGCCTTTACAGATCGACACCCCCCCCCCCCGACACACACACCTCAAGATAATTACAAGGGTATTGTGCTTTAAAGTAGCCTGATAGGCCAGCGTAACTTGACCTTGTCAGAGCTTGGAAGCTCACAGCTAGCAGCTGGACAGGAGACTACCAAGAAACATAAAAACATAGGAAGAGCCCTGCTGGATCAGACCAGTAGTCCATCTAGTCCAGCATCCTGTCCAGACCGTGGCCAACCAATTCCTCTGGAGGTCCAACAACTGGGCATAGAGACCGAGGGCTTCCCCTGATGCTGCCTCCCGGTGCTTGTATTCAGGGATTCACTGCCTCTGAACGTGGAGGTTCCCTTTAGTCACCATAGCTAGTAGCCACGGATAGACACAGACCTCCACGAATCTGTCCAACCCCCTTTTAAAGCTGGCTATGCCTGTGGCCATCATTACATCCTCTGGCAGCGAATTCCACATTTTAATCCCTCACTGTGTAAAAAGAACATAAGGTGGGGGTTGCTGTGCAGAGGAAGACAACGGCAAGCCGCCCCCGCCCATCTTTTGCCCCATGGTCCTGGAGTTGCTATGAGTCGGATGCAACCTGGCAGCACACCACGATCAATTATTTATTGCGCCTTAACCCACGGGGGAAGGTTGAGGGTTCCCGAACTCCCCACACAACCGTCAGAAGAGCAATCCATGGACAGGCCTCCCAACCGCATAGTCATCCGTTCCAAGATCTTTTGAGCCTGTGTAGGGTGTGGGGAGACCTCTCCACTCTCCCCCCCATCGACCCGGGGCCAGAAGATTTTAAACAGAGACCGGAGGATGCGCTCTGCACGCTCCAGCGCTTATGTAGGCCGGCCTTGTGACTCAGGGACCGGCGGTCAGTGCTCAGAGCTAGAAAGGAAGGGGCTGGCTTGGGGCACAGTTTCTGGAGCTGTGTCACAAAAAGCTGTCCTACTGCAAGGGAGATCTCAGGGCAATGGACAGTTGTCAAATCAGACAGTCTGGATTTTTTTTAATTAATTTTTATTCTCAACACAACATATAACAAGACACATGACACGCACACAGAGCTATGATGAGCCACATCCGCCATTATTCGAAGAGGGTCCATAACCATCTAAGTTCTGTTATTCTAAGAAATTATTTCTACGTATGGAAAATAAAATACAAGCAGACTTTGCAAGGGAACTAGGGGAAAAACTAAATCTATACCCAAACCTTCTTACACAAAAAATACGTTGTAATTCTTATTATAATATAATTCCACATAAATGTGATGAGCCTTACACTAGAATACATTGCAAAACAAACCTATACTATCAAAAACAGATTGGATAAGGTTAATGATTGATGGTGTCCAATATTCCTTGTTTTCCTATAGCTATTCATCATTTGTATGGATCACTTATTGTATTGTATGCCAATAAAGGTCTTGAATTGAATTGAACCTATACGATATATTTTATAAATTTCATATTATACTAAAGCTATTCAAATATTGCCGTTATAGTAAGATAGCTTAAAATACCTATATAATATAATAGTAAACATTTGTAGTTGACCATAACTATTGTGATATTTCATCTTATCGTTTACCTTTTGTATTACTCTAAAATATAATCATCATACATTTTCCAATTCTTTAAAAAACTCTTCTCTGGGTCTTTTATTCACGATGTTTGTCAGCTTGGCCATGAATGAGACAGTCTAGATCAGGGGTGTCAAACTCATTTGTTACGAGGGGCCGGATAGGACATAAACGTCACTTGGCGGGCCGGGTCATGTCTCACCAGCCCAGATTGTGAGTGGGGAGGATAAGAGCTCCCAAGGGGCCGGATCCGGCCCGCTGGCCTTATGTTGGACACCCCTGTTCTAGATTGAATGCCATTCCGTCAGGGGAGCTGTTGGGTTGTTTAAATAAGGTGCCGTATTCTGAGCGAGTGTGTCAATGTGGCTCTGGTCAAATAGACACCCGTCAACATTCTCTGTTCAGCTGTGACCTGCTCAATGTGGCAAGAGATAGACGGATAAAACCTTTTATCCTGGACCCTAAGTGTGAACTGGATAAACTGAGGTTTCTTTTAGCAGGGGTGGATTTTAATATTACATCGGCAGTTGCCAAGTTCCCCCCCCCCCCAGTTTATTAAGATTAAAAATTACTAATTCTCCATTGTTTATGCAGATATCTATCTATCTATCTATCTATCTATCTATCTATCTATCTATCTATCTATCTATCTATCTATCTATCTATCATTATATTTTTGCCTTTCTTATAGCCTTAGTGTGACACTGTACAGAGCTGAATTGGCTGTAGTTCAGGCACAAAATCATGACCTCCAAGCCTGTTGGTCAGACACATTGAGAACATAAGAACATAAGAAAAGCCATGCTAGATCAGACCAAGGCCCATCAAGTCCAGCAGTCTGCACACAGTGGCCATCCAGGGGGCTCTAGGAAGCCCACAAACGAGATGACTGCAGCAGCATTGTCCTGCCTGTGTTCCACAGCACCTAGGCACGCTCCTCTGATCCTGGAGAGAACAGGTATGCATCATGACTCGCATCCATTTTGACTAGTGGCCATGAATACCCCTCTCCTCCATTAACATATCTACTCCCCTCTTACAGCCTTCCAAGTTGGCAGCCATCACCACATTTTGGGGCAGGGAGTTCCATCAACCTTGTGATTCTGGTCTACTTTGGCTGCTTTGGTTCTACCGCTTCTGAAAACACATGTCCTTCTCGATGTCACACGCTAGGCTGGTTCACATGGCCTGGTGATGGGAAAATATCCATTCCCAGCCTTCAGGGCTTTGGATGGATGTTCAGGCACAAAATCGTGACGTCCAAGCCCGCTGTTGGTCAGACGCATTCACCTGGCATGCAGCCTTGCAGTCAGCCCCTGAAAAAAAGTAAAGCGTGATCAATGAAGTTATTCTCATGAACAACGTATTTAGAAAGTTTATTTATAAACTCCAGTAAATACAGGCTCCGGATGCGACCGACAGTGCCTGACAGATCCCAGGTCCAATAGTATTATTCACCCTTGTTAGGATGAAAGGTGCTGTTTCTTGGGATCTCAGTTCAAATCCTTACACAAAACAGATCACAGCTTGGTAGAAGTCCCCCCTCCCCTCAAGCTACTGGGAATTGTGATCACAAAAGCACTAAACCTTACTCTGGGCTGCAATTCCATACAAGTTTGGAGCAGCGGTGGTTTGGAGCAGCGGACTCTGATCTGGAGAACCGGGTTTGATTCCCCACTCCTCCACCTGAGCGGTGGAGGCTAATCTGGTGAACCGGATTGCTTTCCCCACTCCTCCCCATGAAGCCAGCTGGGAGACCTTGGGCTAGTCACAGCTCTCTTAGAGCTCTCTTAGCCTCACCTACCTCACAGGGTGTCTGTTGTGGAGAGGGGAAGGTGATTATAAGCCAGTTTGATTCCGTCGTAAGTGGTAGAGAAAGTCTGCATATAAAAAACAACTCTTCTTTAATGTAAGTACAGTATGTAGTACTGGGCACAGAATCCTGCTGCCTGAGAATCTGAGCGGTCATTTTTAAGAAGCGAGTTTCTACGACTTATGACTACTGTGTGATCAGTGCCTGTGAAAACTGAAGAGGCCCCCAAAACAGCTGTCTGGAAAATTTACCAGTGTCAAAGGTCTTCTCAGCATGGCTGTTTCCCTCACCGTCACTCCTCCAAGGGCTTTGGGTCTTTGTGTTGATTATGCATGCCGTTTCTGACTGTCGGAGGTCGCCTCGATCTCCCCGTGCGTTTCCTCCCGTTTTGCCCGCAGTTTGAGGGACCTGTTTTATCTCGAATTTGAAACACAGGCAAAACACAGGGAAGCGCAGGAAGAGAATGAGGCGACCTCTGATGGTCGGAACGGCATGCATAATCACAATAAAGACCCGAAGTTGTCAGAGGGGTGACCGCGAAAGAAACAGCCATGCATAGAAGGCCATAATCTTTCCTCCAGCAGGGGTAAAAGTAGATTGGAGGTTTTTTTTCTTTTCAGGGAGAGAGAGAAAAAACTTTTAATTCTTTCCCCACATGGTTCTTCTTGATAAAACAATGGTAGCCACTACATTTGCAAAGAAATAAAAGTTGTTGGGTGGTAGAGAACTTGTGAAATGCAATTGAACGAGGCTTACCATCCTCCAAGTGGGGCCAGGAGATCTCCCAGTATCTCTCAGTATTACAACTGATCGCCCGATGACACAGATCAGTTCCCCTGGAGAAAATGGCTGCTTTGGATGGCGGACTCCATAGCGTTGTACCCAGCTGAGGTTCCACCCCTCCTCAAGCCCCACTCTCCCCAGGCTCTGCCCCCAAAATCTCCAGATACTTCCCACCCCGGAACTGGCAAACCTAGAAGAAGAGTTGTTTTTTATACCCCGCTTTTCTCTACCTTTAAGGAATCTCAAAGCGGCTGACCATCGCCTTCCCTTCCCCTACCCACAACAGACACTTTGTGAGGTAGGTGGGGCTGAGAGAGTTCGGAGAGAACTGTGACTAGCCCAAGGTCACCCAGCAGGCTTCATGTGGAGGAGTGGGGAATCAAACCCGTTCTCGATTAGAGTCTGCCACTCTTAACCACTACACCCCGCTGTCTCTCAACCCTAAACTGAGCCCAAACACACAAAGAGGGGGAAGTAGGGTTGCCAGGTTCCCTCTTCGCCACTGGTGGGAGAGCCGGAGGAGGGCGGAGTTTGGGGAGGGACTTCAATGTCATAGAGTCCAATTGCCAAAGCGGCCGTTTCCCCCAGGTGAACTGATCTCCATCGGCTGGAGATCAGTTGTAATAGCAGGAGATCTCCAGCCACCCCCTGGAGGTTGGCAACTCTAGGGGGAAGCTAAGGAAAAGTAAAGGGCTCAGAATAGGGTTGCCAGGTCCCTCTTCACCATCGGTGGGAGATTTTGGGGGCGGAGCCTTGGGAGGGCAGGGTTTGGGGGTTTGGGGAGGGACTTCAACGCCGTAGAGTCCAGTTGCCAAAGTGGCCATTTTCTCCAGGTGAACTGGAGATCTCGGCTGGAGATCAGTTGTAATAGCAGGAGATCTCCAGCTACTACCTGGAGGTTTGGAAATCAGCACAGTCAAGATACAAAATTACAAAATCATTATTTGTGATTAGGACAAATTACAACAAGTGCTATACAACAAATACTTATCCTACTACTATAATACATAAGATTCTCTTGATGTCAACCATACAGGTGTACGATTATTCTTTGTGTTATAGATGCAAATATACAATTTATCTTTATAATATGGTTGAGAAAGTCCAATTCAAGTAGGATATCCAATGATTGGTATAATCCAGACTCTGGATTTTATAATGGGATTTGATTGAACATGGGGCTGAAGAAAACATCTTGAAACGGCCGTCCCCCAGCTCATTCTTTTTGGATTATACCAATCATTGGATATCCTACTTGAATTGGACTTTTTCAACCATATTATAAAGATAAATTGCCTATTTGCATCTATAGCACAAAGAATAATCGTACACCTGTATGGTTGACATCAAGTGAATCTTATGTATTATAGTAGTCGGATAAGTATTTGTTGTATAGCACTTGTTGTAATTTGTCCTAATCACAAATAATGATTTTGTAATTTTGTATCTTGACTGTGCTGCTTTCCAAACCTGTTTAGGTACAAGCATAGTGACACCTGGAGGTTGGCAACCCTAGATCAGAAGGGTGATTCCTCCAATATAGTTTTGCTGCTGCAAGAATTGTGATAGCTAAAGTTTGGAAGCAGACAAATAAACCCTCAATTACAGACTGGAGAGAGAAATTATGGTTATATATGAGGATGGCCAGATTAACGGAATTTTTGCATGGAAATGATATGGAAGAATTTAAACAAACATGGTCTAAGGCCACCTCATATTGGGATAATTCACAGTGGGATAAGATGGGATATATTGGGATAAGATGGGATAAGATATTGGGATAAGATGGCAAAAATGGATTTTACGATGTTATTTGGTGAGTTATAGAAAATAATTCTTTAAACAACATTAAATACTAGACAATTTGATAAACAAAACCACTAGACACTTCTTCGGAAGTCTGGTGATGGGTCACTTTTTTTTCGGTGGGTGGGGGAGAAAGGGTATTTCTGAATAATTAGATTGATGATTGTACTGAATATTGAAGTGTATTGAATATGTTGTATAATTACTCTTTTATACTTTTTTTTCTTTTAATATTATAGTATATATTTCTTTTTTCTTTTTTTTGTTTCTTTCCCCCCCCCTTTTTATATTGTATGTTTTTGTTAAAAATTCAATAAAAAATTATTAAAAGAAGAAGAAGAAGGGTGATTCCTCACTGCAGCAGGGCTTAACCGGACGACGGCACCTTCCAGCCTAGAAGAGAAAATGCAACCTTGCCCTCGAGCATGTGCAAAATGCATTCTACCCTCAGCGGACCAAGCGCCAACCGCCTCCTGCGGTTCGGGGCGGGGCTTCCAGCCCAGGGGGCGTGGCTCTGCCGGCAGGCCAGAGCCCCGGGAAGGGAATCACCGTCCGCCCGAGAAGCCGCTGGGAAAGGCTCAGGCAGCCAGCGCCGGGAGGCGGGGCTTGTGTGCCCCGCCCCCTTTCCGAACGCAGCCGGCACCTGCCGCCGACCGCCAGTCAGAGGACCCGAAGGCTTCATCGCCGGCCGCAGCCGAACGCAAGCCGAGCGCCCCCCCCCACCCCAGGTACCGTAATTCCCTCTTTTTCGCGCGCGCAGGGGAAAAGGGGGGAAACGAAGTTCGGAGCGTCGCGCGCGCACGCGAATAACGACGCCCCCCCCCCTGCGCGGTGGGCCCCGATCCCGGGCACGTTTTAATCGGCCGGTGCCATTGCATAGCGGGGGCTTGTGTGCGTGAAGCGCCGTCCGGCCGGGGGGCGACCCTATGAATCCAAGTCCTCCAAAAGGTCCTGCTTTTGGCAGCCTGGCTCAGATCTTGCAAATTGAGGGCGGTGGCTTCCTTTCTGGAGGCAATGGGGGGGGGGGGTTATTCCCAGGTAAAGCGTCGCCGCCCGATCCTGGGCACGCTGCCTTGCAAAATGCCCTTATGCAATTGGGGTCAGAAAAGGGTTGCAGCCCGAGCGTGCGTATGCTGCAAATCTGCAAGCATTGATGAGTTGCAATGAGTAACTCCTAAGGGCCATAAGGATCGCAGTTCTTTTTTTGCGATTCTCCTTCTTCGGACGGTGCCTGCCGGCCGTTCGGCTAGCCTTCGTCCCTTCTGGGCTGCGACGGCAGGAGAAGGGCTTAGGAGCGACTCCTGCGGTCCTCCTCGGGAGTAGGTGACGAGGTCGGATGAGATCTTGGCTGGGGGCGGGGGTGGGACGGGACGGGACCGACGGCCGCCGGTTGGAGCCGGAGGGGTTGGCTGGCTGCAAGCCGGCTGCTTGCCGGGTCCTAGTCTGGGGGATCCTCTTGGGCGGATGGTCAGGCTCAAAAAAGTCGAAAACGCGAGCGAGAAACCCATTCCTCCTTTATTTTGGATTGATGTGCTCGCAGCCTTTCAAGTTTTGCGATCAGGCCACGCCCTGTTTTGATCTGCTTTGCGGTCCCCGGAGCATTGTGCAGGGGTTTGGACTAGATGACCCTGGTGGTCCCTTCCAACTCTATGATTCCAGTATGATGATGATGATGATGATGATGCAACACTCCAATCCCATGTGTTGGCTTCTTGAAAAAGAAGTCTTGGAGAATTCCGTGGGCTTTACTCCCTCTCTGGCAGGTGTACTTCCTATCTCAGCCCTCTTGGTTTCAATGGGATTTTACTTTGAAATGGGAAGGGGCAGAATTCTCCTGCAGAATTCGTTGCCTTGCAGGGCTTTTGCCGGCCAAATGCATTCAGTGGGGCTCTTACCGAACCCTTGACCTGCAATCTTGTGCCTGTTCACCTGGGGGTAAATCCCACTGTGCACCTTGGCGCTTATCTTTGAGTAACTACGAATAGGATTGTGCTGTAGATCTGGCAGAGTTCGTCGCGAGATTGCCTGTGAGCATTTTTCCATTCTGCTTAAAGAAGAGCTCTGTGGCACTCCCAGGCCTGCACACGTCTCGGCTAACCAAAAGCATTCAGTGGGGCTCTTACCAAACCCTTGACCTGCAATCTTGTGCCTGTTCACCTGGGGGTAAATCCCACTGTGCACCTTGGCGCTTATCTTTGAGTAACTACGAATAGGATTGTGCTGTAGATCTGGCAGAGTGCGTCGTGAGATTGCCTGTGAGCATTTTCCCGTTCTGCTTAAAGAAGAGCTCTGTGGCACTCCCAGGCCTGCACACGTCTCGGCTAACCTAGACAGGAACCAGATCACGATGGGGAGCCGTGTTCGTCTGTCACGAGCAGTAGAAAAGAAATGCTATTTTGTTAGTCTTTAAGGTGCTCTTGCTCTTTTCTACTGCTAGACAGGAATGGCAGCTTTATCTTTTGCATCTTTGGCTCGCGCACACAAAAAGAGGCTCGCTAAATGAACAAACGAATACAGGATGTTAAAACTGCTCTTGGGGGACTTCTCTCTGCCAGTTGCAGTTCTGCAGTCACGAAGGAGGCAAGGGCCTCCATCCCTTCTACAGTGGTGTGGAAGAATGAATTCTGAGCAGCCGGGCTTGCACGGGTCAGCAATGGGGCCGCGCCTGCTAAAATCCTCTCTTCTGCTCCACGGTCACATGGGCTGGGAGCCCAGGCTCCTTTCCACACAGGGTCATCTGCGGAGTCACGACCTCAGAACTCCGCAGCTGGCAGAAACAGTACTTTGTTTGAAAGTACTTTGCGGTGCCTTTCTGCCGTTTGGGAGCGGGAGCATAAAATATTCAAAAGTTAATGATTTTCTTTTCTCAGGGAGCCGCAGATCGGGCACTACTTCTGCTTCTTTTTCCATATTCTTTCATTTTCCCCACCCTGCCGAGTAAAAGCAGGATACAACATTGTGCCTTTTCTTTAAGGGGGGGACGACGTGATTGCTCTCAAGTATTTGAAGGGCTGTCACTTAGAGGAGGGCAGGGAGCTGTTCCTGTTGGCAGCAGAGGATAGGAATCGCAATAATGGGTTTAAATTGCCGGCGGAGAGGTACTGGCTGGATATTAGGGGAAAAATTTTTTACAGTAAGAGTTGTTCGGCAATGGAACCAGCTACCTAGGGAGGTGGTGAGCTCCCCCTCACTCACTGGCAGTCTTTAAGCAGAGGCTGGACAAGCACTTGTCAGGGATGCTCTAAGCTGATCCTGCAATGAGCAGGGGGTTGGACTAGATGGCCTGTATGGCCCCTTCCAACACTATGATTCTAAGAAAGGTAGCACAAAGCGGGGAAACGGCTCATTGTGGAATGTGCATGTATTAAGGTAAGACTTGCATTATTTGGAGTGCCACTGACAACGTGCATTTAAATGTCCTGAAAAATGTCATCCTAGAGTCGGCAGTTTTTTATTAGCTGGGCTCCTGTGTCTTTTATAGCAGTCAAAGCCATGGTGGGTAGTGGTTAGAGGGTTACAATATTTTGGGCCCCATTTGGTCATGAAGCTCACAGGGAGCTCACGGGCAAGTCCTTCTCTCTGAGCATAACCCACCTTGCAGGGTTGTTGTGAGGATAAAATGGTGGAAGGGAGAATAACGCATGCGCTCCTGCACTCCATGGAGCAAGGGGTGGGATAAAAAAATGGTAGATACCTAGTTAGATAAGACACTCTGCGAAGAATCTCCCTGGGTGACCAGTCATTCCATTTCAGCCTAGCCTACCTTACAGTTTTGTCGCGAAGATAAAAGGGGGAAGGAAGAATCATGCATGCCACCCTGAGAAGGGCAGAAGCGAAGGATAAAAATGTGTTCCTGTGACATGCAGAAATGAAGCAAGTGAAGCTTTTCCTGGCATGTTGATAAAGGGGAGGGGCTGTGGCTCAGTGGCAGAGCATCTGCTTGGCAATCAGAAGGTCCCAGGTTCCATCCCCGGCATCTCCAGTTAAAGGAACCAGGCAAGTAGGTGATGAGAAAGACCTCTGCCCGAGACCCTCCTGAACTATTTGCCTCTTTAAAGTTAGATGTGAAATCACCACTCTTGCCTTCTGTTTAGAATCTCAAGAGGCCTACACACAAACACATAAAAGCTGCCTTCTACTGAGTCGGTATATCAGAGTCACCATTGCATGCTCTGACTGGCAGGGGCTCAAGCAGAGGCCTATCACATCACCACCTGAATCCTTTTAACTTGTGGAGCAGAAGGCTGGCACCGGGGGCCTTCTGCATGCCAAGCGGATGCCCGCTCTGCTTCTGGGCCACAGCCCATCCCCTTCTAGCGACGGAAAGAATAAATGTCCCATTTGTGAGAGAGGATGTGAAAGAGTGCATGTTTATGTCTCTGCCTAGGAGAACCCCTCCCACAACTCCAGACACATTAATGCTCACTGTCCTGACGGCTGACAGTATAATCCAGGTCACTTGTATCCAAGTGGCTTCGGGAAGACGCTGCAAGTTCTCCTTTTATTCTGCCGCTGCAGCAGACCAATACGGATATGTCAGTGGAGATTGCACCTGGAGCGCTTTCTTTTTGGCAGCCTGATCCTGTGCTGGTTTAAAGCCACCCCACCCCCCGCCAAAGTTTAGAGGACTCGCTTTCCAGTAAGCAGGCGCAGGTTGGTAGCCGTAGTGAGTTAACATTGCAGAGCTGATTACATGATGAATTTAAACAACTTCTAAATGACATACCGGTACATTATAAAATGAACATGTAATTTGTGATTCGCCCTGACCTGGATGGCCCAGGCTAGCCTGATCTCGTCAGATCTCGGAAGCTAAGCAGGGTCAGCCCTGGTTAGTATTTGGATGGGAGACCACCAAAAAGGGGTCGCCATTAGTCGGCTGCGACTTGACAGCACTTTATACACACACACAATTTGTGATTCACTTCTATAGCATTCTTAGGGCCGGCTCCTGTTAGCTGATGATAGGCTGGGGAGTACAGTGGCACGTGATGATTTGCGTGCCATCACTGACCATACCCAATAATTATAACTTTTATATGTCTTGATGCCGCTTCACACACAGTGTTTTTTTCAGTGCAGATAGTTCACACGTTCTGTTGCCCATCGGTAAGCATAGGGGTAATTCCAGGGTGAGACATTTACATGCTTGTGTGAACCAGCTAGGGTTGCCAGCTCCAGATTGGGAAATACCTGGAGATTTGGGGGGCTGGAGCCTGAGGAGGACAGGGTGTGGGAAAGGGAGGGACTTCAATGGGGTGTAATGCCATAGAGTCTACATTTTCTCCAGGTGAACTGATCTCTGTTGCCTGGAGAGCAGCTGCAAGGAGATCTCCAGCCACCACCTGGAGGTTGGCAGCCCTAGAACCAGCTCCTTAATGTGACTCATCCTTTAGTGGCTTTTAGCCCAGGGACTGGGACCCTCTGTGAGTAGGGTTGCCAACCTCCAGGAGGTGGCTGGAGACCTCCCGCTATTACAACAGATCTACAGATGACAGAGATCAGTTCCCCTGGAGAAAATGGCTGCTTTGGCCATTGGACTCTACGGCATCTCCCTCCCCTCTCCAAACCCCACCCTTCTCCGGCTCCACCCCCAAAATATCCAGGTGATTCCCACCCCAGAGCTGGCAACCATACTGGTGGGTCATAGGATTGCCAGGTCCCTCTTCGCCACCAGCAGGAGGTTCATGGGGCGGAGCCTGAGGAGGATGAGGTTTGGGGAGGGGAGGGACTTCAAATGCCATAGAGTCCAATGGCCAAAGGGACCCTTTTCTCCAGGTGAACTGATCTCTATCGGCTGGAGATCAGTTGTAACTGCAGGAGACCTCCAGCTAGTACCTGGAGGTTCAATACAGGAATACAGCTGTAAACTTATGCCAACTATAACAAGGCTATATATTTTTCAATATGTGGTATTATCCACCAACAATCAAATCTCATCACCAGACCAGTGTATCAAAATGCAATATGCTTCCCAAAATGGGTAAAGTAGTGAATTCCTTCCACAATAGGTAAGGATTCAAGTGATTTTGGAAATGGTATTCTTTTGAAACCAGATATCATGGATGGTGATGTATAACTGCGTGCACTGGATTTTTGAAGAACTGAGGAAGAATTGGGCTGCTTGCTCCGAAACGATCGTTTTCTCCTTCAACATATATTCTGCTGCTGTAAAAGAAAAGAAAACACATCTTACAGGATAATTTCAAGTGGACTTTGTTTTAATAACTTACCTGATTAAGGAAGCTTTGGACTGACTTACTTGATGAAATATATAAACATGCATAAAAATACACTGGTCTGGTGATGAGATTTGATTGTTGGTGGATAATACCACATATTGAAAAATATATAGCCTTGTTATAGTTGGCATAAGTTTACAGCTGTATTCCTGTATTGAATTTATCATCTGTGGATATATATACAGAGGTGTCTATTGTTCTCTTCAGTACCTGGAGGTTGGCAACCCTAGTGGGTCATGAGCCCTTACAGAGCCACCATAATTATTTTGTTGGTCGTCTTCAGCAAAGACCTGCTGTCTGCGCGTGTGCATAGAGGGCAAGAGAGCCATACCTCCTGCCTCTGTTTGCACACACAATGCGAAGAGCTGTTGGGATGGTGAAGGAAGGTCACGCAGGGGTAGAAAGAATTCCTCTGTGGCTCTACCCCGTGGCTTGTTCCTCACTGCGGTACACTCCCTGGTACTCAGATGACATTTCCTGTCTCTTGCTTTCTTGGGGCATTGCCTGTCTTCCTGGCCTTGACAGCAAGGAGGTCATGACTTTGGCTCCCTCTCGTCCTGTTGCATGTCTCTGATGGTCGGTGATTACTGCTAAGTGGGTCCTTTGCTGTCACCTAGGGGTTAAAGGTGGACCTTAGGCTTTGAAAGGCTGATGGCCACAGCTCTGGAGTAAATTTGACATCACCACTGGTAAGGGAGCACGTACACTCCGCTGGTATGAAGTCACTAATCGGGGTACTGAGGAAGAAACATGCTTCCTGAAAGGGTTCTCCTAAGGCAGGGGTGTCGAGCTCATTTGTTTCGAGAGTAGGGTTGCCAACAGCCAGGTACTAGCTGGAGATCTCCTGCTATTACAACTGACCTCCAGCCGACAGAGATCAGGTCACCTGGAGAAAATGGCCGTGTTGGCAATCGGACTCTATGAAGTCCCTCCCATCCCCAAACCCCGCCCATCCCGGGCTCCACCCCAAAAATCTCCCACCAGTGGCAAAGAGGGACCTGGCAACCCTATACGAGAGCCAGATATGGCGTAAACGTCACTTGGTGGGCCGGACCACGTGTACCATAAAATTTAATGCCAGGTACCAGAGATACAAACTTTACAGAAGACGCAGGCCAAGCCAATTAATGATTTTATCTTTTTACTTTATTATTTTTTATTTTATTATTAGTGCAGACATGTTTAAAACAAAAACAAACACTCTTATAGTAATTTATTTTATTTCACCGTCTGTGATCATTGATACCTCGAGATTGGGAGAGGTGGCCAGCCCAGATCGGGACTGCTGGGTTGGCTGCCTTGGCGGGTTCATGGGCTGGATAAGAGCCCTCAAGGGGCCGGATCCGGCCCCCAGGCCTTATGTTTGACACCCATGCCCTAAGGCTTGCTGCAACTCTTTGCCGTACCCCTCCCTGTAGTTAATTCACAGTGGGTGGCCGTGTTAATCTGTCTGCAGTAGTAGAAAAGAGCAAGAGTCCAGTAGCACCTTAAAGACTTAAAATATTTTCTGGCAGGGTAGGAGCTTTCGTGAGCCACAGCTCCCTTCTTCAGATACCGATGGTATCTGAAGAAGTGAGCTGTGGCTCACGAAAGCTCATACCCTGCCAGAAAATATTTTTGTTAGTCTTTAAGGTGCTACTGGACTCTTGCTCTTTTCTACTATCCCTCCCTGTAGTTGTGATCTTCCAAATACACCGCCGGAGAAGCTAGGCCAAGCTTCTGAGGCACAAGGCATATAATTCCAAAGAAAATCCCCCTAATTTCAACAGGACTTAAATCGGAAGGAACATGGCTGGGCTTTAAGCCCAGTCTTTAAAAACTTTAAAACTTTATTACGGTCCACGACCAGCACAAAAACAGATACAGGGAATAAACAAAAGAAATAAGATCAATCTGCAGCCAACTTCATGTAACAACTGCCGATAAACAAGGTATATACCAAACACAAACTGTAGAATAGACATAACATATAAACCTATAAAATTTTCAATTTGAAATTCTCCCTGACAAATACAGATAATTGAATCCTCCCTAGGGACTTGTAAAACTCTGTCACTCTTTATGTTAAAAGGCCCTTTTTACTTTTTTCTAAAATTACAAACTTGGGTACAAAGTCGAGCGACCAGCCGTATTGTTTGACGATTCTTTAAGCCCAGTCTATTTAGTGGACTGGGTTTTGTGGCTTGAGGGCGAAAACGCACGGTCGCTTTAACCTCCTTTATTCCCTGTTTCAGCCCGGATTGAGCGCAGGCGTTTCGCCAAACGTGCATTCGATCCTGGCTGAATCCTGGCTGAAACGGAATAAAGGAGCTGAAGAGCGTGATTTTATACATTAGATTGAGATGACTTTTCCTTTTGGTTCCTAGCGGTTTGTGTGTTTTACTTTATAGTTTCTTGTTACAAACAGCACAACTGCCCTTCCCTGTTTGGCCTGGAAGCGGTTTCCTATTCTGTTTCAAACTCCTCCGTGATACAAGTGACATGCATCTTTGGAAGATGGCTTGTCACCATTCAGTAACAGGGGAAGATTTGGTGTGCTCTGCATCCTTGTAATAATTCTGCGATGGAGGGAAGACAGACGGAGAGAGGAGTGAGTAGTCCAAAGCTGCTCAGTGAGGGCTGCGGCAGGGCCGTGAATCGAATCCAGGTCCCTCCAGTCCAGCGCTCTGCATCCAAGACTCCCCATTGACTCATCAGTCATTAATTCAGTATTTCCCCTGTCAACTGAGTACTTACTTCAGCCTTAACCGGAGTAGTTAAAAGTCAGTTCCACTGAGGTCACCTGAACATGTGAAGCTGCCGTTTACTGAATCAGACGGACTGTCGGTCTATCAAGGTCAGTATTGTCTACTCAGACTGGCAGCGGGTGTCCAAGGTCTCAGGCAGAAGCCTTTCCCATCACCTACGACCTGCGCTTTTAACTGGAGATGCCCGGGATTGACCCTGGGACCTTCTGCAAGGCAAGCAGATGTTCTAGCACCGAGCCACAAAAGCAGATGTTCTAGCACCAAGGTCAACAAAAAGGGTGGGTTCTGATGACGGTGTGGTGCCTGTTTATTTTTGCCGAAATTAACTGACCTTTTTAAGTCGCGCCCTCTGTTGAAGCACGTACCTCTTTCTGGCTTCCTACAGTCCCCTAGAGTGCTTTGGCGCTTCGGCAATGAAAATATCGTTTGGTTTCCAAATGTATTGATCAAGGGTCTGTGCCTTTTATCAGCACTGGGAGGCAGATGTTTCGGAGGAGAAAGTCCAGGTCACTGGTGCTGTTGTTAGGGAGGCTAAAATATTCTCTGTGGTTTTATCCTCTCTGGGTTGCTTTGGATCTTGAGAGGAAGTGTGAACTCTTGTATATACCGCAATGTTTTCAGTAAATCGGATCTTAGGAAAACCTGTTGGTTGTTAGCTCCTGGAGTATTCCAGGCCTCATCTGGAGGTTAGGAATCAAAGAATTGTACTTGTGTAAGGCTCAAATAAAGCACATATACAACAATGCAAACAATTGTATTCTGAGGAAAACCTCATGTAAAATATATCCAGAGCAAGGACTTAAGATGTAATATCGAATACAAACAGGTAAGTGTATATATACAAGGCTGATAAGGTGCACAAAAGTTAACAGTCCAAATAAGGTAATTTACAATAAGGCGCAAAGTATTTTCAATTTTCTAAGAGGCTTGATCTTAGACAGAATGGCAAAGTAGACGTCTCTCTCCAATTCTGGTGATACAAGCACGTGGTACTACTTGAAGCTTGATGAAAACTCTGAAATGGGGACTATACCGGAAGCCCATTGCGTTTGAAAATGTTCCGTGCTTTTTTGCGCAATTGAAAATACTTTGCGCCTTATTGTAAATTACCTTATTTGGACTGTTAACTTTTGTGCACCTTATCATCCTTGTATATATACACTTACCTGTTTGTATTCGATATTACATCTTAAGTCCTTGCTCTGGATATATTTTACATGAGGTTTTCCTCAGAATACAATTGTTTGCATTGTTGTATATGTGCTTTATTTGAGCCTTACACAAGTACAATTCTTTGATTCCTGAACTCCTATTTTGTACTTGTAAGCCCTATTTTGATTACTAACTC
This sequence comes from Euleptes europaea, assembly GCF_029931775.1. Classification (NCBI taxonomy): domain Eukaryota; kingdom Metazoa; phylum Chordata; class Lepidosauria; order Squamata; family Sphaerodactylidae; genus Euleptes; species Euleptes europaea. The sequence goes on from NC_079315.1 coordinate 17,278,574, forward strand.
ACCTGGAGGTTGGCAATTCTGTTAGGCCTACATTCTTGAGTCAGTAGATGAATAATCTAATAGATAGGGATTGCTTCAGATTCCTCCTTGGCCCTGAAAGCTCGCTGGGTGACCTTGGTCCGGGCGCTCTCTCTTTCAGTAGTAGTACTTTTATTTACAGCCATAGGCCAGCATACAGAATTCAATACATCCAACTCTCTTTCATTGTAACGCCCCTCACACGATGGTTGTCGTCCAAATGAAATGAAGGCGGGGAGAATATTGTTGTGAGCTGCTTTGGATCCTCACTGTGGGACAAAATTCACAATTTCCTTTCCTTCTAGCAAGTTGAGGTAGCTTTTGGTGGTTAGGTTGTAAATTGTCTCTAATCTGTTCCAAGATCTAAAAAAGACACCTCAGTTGTGGTTTTTGGCAATCTACTTCAATTAAATAGGTTACTTGCTTAAAAGGCAGGTGTGAGTCACCTGAATTTTATTTAATTGAGAACCATAAACATTATGAATAAGGACGAGCTGATTCATGCCTTGCATTTCCAGCTCTGGCATAAAATACCCTCATGGTTAAATGTCAAAACATCCATGTAGTTCTGATCATTGTTAGCATCCTTATTGTTATGTTGTATGTTTCTGTCAGAGCCAATATGGTGTAGTGGTTAAGAGCAGCAGACTCTAATCTGGAGAACCTGGTTCGATTCCCCACTCCTCCACTTGAAGCCTGCTGGGTGACCTTGGACTGGTCACAGTTCTCTCAGAACTCTCTCAGCCCGCGCAGAGCCAGGCAATGGCAAACCACTTCCCAACATCTCTTGCCTTGCAAACCCTACGAGGGTCTCTTGCCTTGAAAATCCTACATGGGTCACCATAAGTCAGCTGTGACTTGATGGCACTTACCACCACCACATTTATGTAGTATTAGTAGTTCAGGGCCCTAACCTGGATGGCCCAGGCTAACCTGATCTCGTCAGATCTCAGAAGCTAAGTAGGGTTAGCCCTGGTTAGTATTTGGATGGGAGACCACCAAGGAATACCAGGGTTGCTGTGCAGAGGAAGGCACTGACAAAACCACCTCTGTTAGTCTCTTGCCATGTCAATCCCCCCAAAAAGGGGTCGCCATAAGTCGGCTGCGACTTGACAGCACTTTACTATAGTTCAGGAGTACGTTTCCCCCCCCCCCACTTTCCTACAAGGAGCAATGGGCAGCATACAGTCCTCTCCACTCCTCCATTTTTATCTTCACAAAAATCTTGTGAGGTAGGTTAGCCTGAGAGTAGGCGACTGCTTCAAGGTCACCTGCTTAGATTCAGTGGGGATCTGAGCCTGGTTCTCCCAGCTCCTGCCATGACCTGGATGGGCCAGGCTAGCCTGATCTCATCAGATCTTGGAACCTAAGCAGGGTTGACCCTGGTCAGTATTTGGATGGGAGTCCACCAAGAAACTCCAGGGTCCACTATGCAGAGGCAGGCAATGGCAAACCACCTCTGAACATCTCTTGCCTTGAAAACCCCATGAGGGGTCGCTGTAAGTCGGGTGCAACTTGGCAGCACTTTCCACCACCACCTCATAGCTCCTAGTCCAGCATTTTAAAAGCTGTCTAACAAAAGCTACACCTTTTTTGAGATGGGGACAAAGGGAGGGAAAAGCTCCACCAGTTGTATTTCTGATTGTCAAGCTGCTGTTGAAGACACTGGAGCAGGTCCAGGAAAATAAAGGGGGCAACCCTAAAGCGCACACCTGATCAACTTCCTCTTCCTTCACCATTGTTAAAGGGTTGGGAACTGCTTTGCATCAAACCTGCTAGCCCTAATGGACTTTGTAGTTATTCCCGAAGTGATTTCCTCCCCTCATTTGCACTGATTTCTCCCCTTCCTGTGTTTCAGATCACCAGTAGGAGTAGTGATCTCTTGAATTCCCTAGCATAACGTTCAGGGAGGCATTTGATAAGGGTGCCCCGTAGGGTTGCCAGGTCCCTCTTCGCCACCAGTGGGAGGTTTTTGGGGTGGAGCCTGAGGAGGGCGCGGTTTGGGGAGGGACTTCAATGCCGTAGAGTCCAATTGCCAAAGTGGCCATTTTTTCTCCAGGTGAGCTGATCTCTATCGGCTGGAGATCAGTTGTAATAGCAGGAGATCTCCAGCTAGTACCTGGAGGCTGTATATACACAAAGTGCAAATATTTATAAGCTACTGAGGTGAAACATAGACCATATACGTGACATATACACAACACAATTATATACAATATGTACAGTTCACACAAAAAATGTAGAGAAATTTCCAAAGGTCTCAACTGAGTACCAAAAATATATAGAGGAAGTTCCAAAGGTCTCAACTGAGTACCAAATGAATGCTAATATTGTAATCCCTGTGTAAAGTTCATATAGAGCCACAATCATCGATGGATACGGCCGTTTCAGATCCACAGCAGTGGAAATCTTTCTTCAGTCCTTAATACAAAAGTGCTGTTACATATTCATCATTCCTTCCCACACAGGGTAAGTATAAGCAATTACAATCAGACGTCAGTAAAGTACATCACATAGTGCAGCTACTCAGTTGAGACCTTTGGAAATTTCTCTACATTTTTTGTGTGAACTGTACATATTGTATATAATTGTGTTGTGTATATGTCACGTATATGGTCTATGTTTCACCTCAGTAGCTTATAAATATTTGCAGTTTGTGTATATACAGTTTCCTGTACTGTTTTTCTAAACCTTTTGGTACGAGTACAGAGGTGCCGTTTTTCTCCCCAGTACCTGGAGGCTGGCAACCCTAGTGCCCTGTCCAAGAGAAATTATATGACGAGAGTGCATGCTTGTTTTTCTCTATAGGAGTACCCTTTTTTGTGCTCTGATGGTCTTATTGCAGTCCTTTGCCTGAGCCTTTGTGAGAGCTCTGTCGTTATCCTGGCATAATGAATCTACCATTGTAAGCCAGTCTTCTCTAAATGGCTTTGGGAAGATGGGGTTGGGTTAAGGAGGACAGGAGCTATAGGATGTTGTGGAATGTTTCCATGTGGCTGCTAAAGGCGACTAGTTGCTGGATCTTCCAGCAGTAATTGAAGCAGGGGTTGCCTTGTTCCATGCTATGGTTTGGTTTGCCAGCAATTAAGAGTGGCAGGAATGCATCCCGACTGGTCCAAGGGGAAGACTTTCTTAGAAGCTTCTGTAGTAATGTGAGGTGCAGTTCTGTGAATCCAAGAAAGATGGAGAGGAGAGCGGGCGCGGAGGAGAGGGGCCTGGAGGAAAGCCCAATGAGGAAAGGCTGAGGAAGTTGGGAATGTTTAGTCTGGAGAAGAGGACATTGAGGGGGGGCATGATTGCTCTTTAAGTATTTGAAGGGCTGTCACTTAGAGGAATCAGCTACCTAGGGACGTGGTGAGTTCCCCCTCACTGGCAGTCTTTAAGCAGAGGCTGGACAAGCACTTGTCAGGGATGCTCTTGGCTGATGCTGCATTAAGCAGGGGGTTGGACTAGATGGCCTGTCTGGCCCCTTCCAACTCTACGCATCTATTATTCTAAGGTGTCAAAGACTTCTGAGTTTGAATCAAGAACCTCGTGGGCCAAGTGAAGCCACAACAACACCTGCATCTTCCAAGCATTTTCATGCAGTGGTCTTCAGCCCATGGATCGGGAACGTCGGGTGTCCAGTTGGAGTGACGTTCTCAGGGATTGTAGCCCTCCCTAAAGAGATACACACCCTGCCACCACATTGAAACCAGCTGGGAGAAAATGTCCCTGTGGATAGGCAGGGGGAGCAGATTAGGGGTTGCCAGATCCTTCTTCCCCACCAACGGGAGGTTTTTGGGGCGGAGCTTGAGGGCGGGGTTTGGGGAGGGGAGGGACTTCTATGCCATAGAGTCGAATTGCCAATGCTGCCATTTCTTCCAGGTGAACTGATCTCTATTGGCTGGAGATCAGTTGTAATAGCAGGAGATCTCCAGAGTACATGGAGGTTGGCAACCCTAACATATCTGCCAAGTCACTCTGTTTCCCCTCCCACTGACCTCTGTGAACTCTAAACCAGGCAGCTCCAAAATAACAACCGCACCCATGGATTCCTAAATATTACACACTGTTATTAATTCTTCTGTTCGGATTAGTTATAAGTGTATTGACAATTGGTGGGGGGGAGGGAGTTAGTTAATCTCCAAATGTCATTGCTGTTCCCTAGTGTACAAAAAGGAAATGGTGCTTCAGATAGAGTGCGTCTGTTCATGGATAGGGTTGCCAGCTCTGGGTTAGGAAATACCTGCAGATTTTGGGGGTGGAGCCTGAGGAGAGTGAGGTTTGGAGAGGGGAGGGACTTCAATGCCATAGAGTCCAATTGCCAAAGCAGCCATTTTCTCCAGATGAACTGATCTCTATTGGCTGGAGATCAGTTGAAATAGCAGGAGATCTCCAGCCACCACCTGAAGGTTTGCAGCCCCAACGGCCAAAATAATTATAAACAACAATCAACAATTATGAACAACAATCTGGTTACCTGTTCTGCCTGTTCTACCTATGATTATTTCATTGGATGTTCGTTGCCATTGTGCCCACAATATTGGACTCTTGAGGACTGTAACGCACTTAATGGACTTATACTGTATGAGTTGGATTCTTGAACTTGAATGATGAAATTGACTACATATAAGTTGACTAAATATTCCTGGCTGTATTATGTGGAGTCTATAGCATATTTCTTGATTGTTGTTTATAATTATTTTGGTCATTGGGGCTGCAAGTTTTTGTACTAGTATTCATAGCAGCTTGAGTTTGCTTTGGTTGCAACTTGAAGGTTGCCAACCCTAGTTCATGAATGACACCATGTATTTATTTATTTATTTACTTATTTATTAGATTTGTTTCCCATCCTTTCCTGACTACAGTCAGGCTCATGGTGGCTAACAACCAGAATAAACATTCTATACAATTTTAAAACGTTATTAACTTTAAAATTCCAATTGGCGACCTTAACAATAAATACCATGATAGGAATAGCCATTCAGGAAGTGGGGAGAGAAAGGGAAGAGATTGCAGAAACCAAAAGCCAAAAATAACTGAGGAAATGGAAGGAGAAATCAAAATACACATGAACACCTGATGCTGCCTTATACTGAATCAGACCCTTGGTCCATCGAAGTCAGTATTGTCTATTCAGACTGGCAGCAGCTCTCCAGGGTCTCAGGAAGAGGTCTTTCGCATCACCTACTTGCCTAGTCCCTTTAACTGGAGATGCCGGGGATTGAACCTGGGACCTTCTGCATGCCAAGCAGATGCTCAACCACTGAACCAGGAGAATCCAGCTGTGATGTAACCGCCGCTGCCTCAACCATAGGCCTGGCAGAACCTCTCAGTCTTGCAGGAATTAGGCCAAGTCCTGGTGTGTGTGTGTGTGTGTGTGTGTGTGTGTGTGTGTGTGTGTGGAAATTAATCCAATCCCTTCTGTGGGGCAATATCCCAGCACTCACTCAGGGCAGGATATTCCTCCTGTTTAAAGCAGCAGAGTTCAAAACAGCCAAAAACTATATATGTGGAGGAATATGAACAGCACACGTTTTAAAATGGAATAAAACTGTTTTTAATAAATGTTTATAAAGTCCTTTAAAACAATCAACATTTTCCTTTAGAGCTTTCTATAACATTTACCTCATCTTATCTGAAACATTGTGACATCTTGGGTGAGTGTAAGGCAGAGAGTGACACAGTGATGCTGAGACAGTGGGCAGTGTCAGTTGGTTATAAGTAACTGTCACTAGAAGGGAGGGGCTGATTCTAGAGGAGCACAGAGCCCACTGTCAATCAAATTAGGCTCCAGAGTTTAATCCAACAGTCCTGCAGGTCCTGGGTCTTACTTGATAGAGAGTTTCACCAGGCCGGGGCCAGTGCCAAAAAAAGCTCTGGCTCTAGTTGAGGACAGCTGGATGCAACTTGGGCCAGGGACCACTAGTAGGTCGTTACTAGCTAAGCATAATACTCTTTGGGGGGTTTATCAGGAGAGGCAGTCCTGCAGGTATGATGGTCCCAGACCATTCAGGGCTTTAAAGGTTGTTACCAAGACCTTGAATCTGATCCGGTACTGAACTTGGAGCCAGTGCAGATGGCAGAGTGCCGGTGGTATATGCACTCTCAATGGGGTCCCAGTAAGGACCCTTGCCGCCGCATTCTGGACCAACTGAGGTTTCTGGAGCAGCCTCAAGGGTAGCCTTGCATAGAGCGAGTTACAGTAGTCTAACCTGGAGGTGACCGTTGCATGGATCACCATGGCTAGATCCGGGCGAGACAGGTAGTGCAACAGCTGCCTAGCCTGGTGAGGGTGGAAAAAGGTGGACATGCACCAAACATGCTTATTCAGATTGGTTCCCCTTGAAGGAGAGACGAGGCTAATGCACTCCTATAGGGCAGCAGATCAGCCATCCCACATTATGGGGAGGGGCTGTGGCTCAGTGGTAGAGCATCTGTTTGGCATGTAGAAAGTCCCAGGTTCAATCCCTGGCATCTCCAGTTAAAGGGACTAGGCAGGTAGGTGATGTGAAAGACCTCAGCCTGAGACCCTGGAGAGCCGCTGCCGGTCTGAGTAGACAAAACTGACTTTGACGGACCAAGGGTCTGATTCAGTATAAGGCAGCTTCATGTGTTCATGTGTGTTCACACACTCAGAGACAGAGAGAGACAGCTCTGGCATCCTAATGTGCTTCTGCCAATTCTCTGCAGAGTTGACTGTCTTCCTCTCTCTGTCTTTAGCCTGTTTTTTCACACAACCTGCCTGCTCCCTCTCTCCAGCTAGGTAGGAAGTTGGCTTTTCCCAAGCCCTTAGGGGCATTTGAGCAAAGCCGTTCCCTGACACTCCAGTTCCACAGAGGAGATATTTACAGGCTTGTCCAAATGCATTGCCCTTCCTTTTCTCACATAGCTAGGATTGCCAACCGCCAGGTAATAGCTAGAGATCTCCTGCTATTACAACTGGTCACCAGCCATTAGAGATCAGGTCACATGGAGAAAATGGCCGCTTTGGCCATTGGACTCTGTGGCATTGAAGTCCCTCCCCTCCCCAAACTCCGCTCTCCTCAGGTTCCATCCCCAAAAACCTCCCGCAAGTGACAAAGAGGGACCTGGCAACCCTACACATAGCCTCGAGTGACCCTCTGATCCAAAGCCAAGCCAGCAAAATCCTGGGCTGGCCAGGAATCAATGCTTGGAGTCTGGCCAGCTGCCTTTACCTGGTCAACTGAGCAATGTCTGCTTTCTGTCTGATGCTGTTCAGGCTATAGCTCAGTGTCCCTTGCTCCAATTCCCATAACAGACACCAGGCTGATGTTTTTTTGTTTGTTTGGGGTTGTTTTTTAAGCAGGAGCAATTGCCTTGAGCCTCATATAGGCACTGGGATACAGCAGCACTGACTATATCGAATAGTGTTGCCAACCTCCAGATGGGTCAAAAATGAAAAATTGTGTTGTTTTTGTTCATAAGTTGCTTTTGACAACACCAGGCTAAAGAATGGAACAATATGTCATGAAATAGACAATAAACATACAAGAAATACTACGATGTATGCCCTGACCTGGATGGCCCTGGCTAGCCTGATCTTGTCAGATCTCAGAAGCTAAGCAGGGTCAGCTCTGGTTGGTATTTGGATGGGAGACCACCAAGGAATACCAGGGTTGCTGTGCAGAGGAAGGCAGTGGCAAACCACCTCTGTTAGTCTCTTGCCATGAAAACCCCAAAAGCCATAAGTCAGCTGCAACTTGAAGGCACTTTACACACACACATGACAATCTATATAGTGTCTAAGCGCACATGAAGACAAACCCCAACCTCACGTGGGGGTAAATGAGATAGAAAAATCCAACAAGACGAAGAATACTGGTGGTCAGGTTAAGTGTGGATGCTGAACAATGATCCAAGATGGATCAAAAAGGTCCAAAGGAGATCAAAGAAGGAGACAGTCTTTCCGGAGTCCGTTTCTGCCAAAGGCTTCATCGGTCATTCGATCTCAGAAGAGTCTGTGCATAGTATGCAATTCTTTCATAGGACATTTAAGCCTCTTGCCGTAGTAGATTCAAAGCATCGCACTAAGTGTAATAAGCTCTTTTGGACCTTTTTGGAGGGTGGGGTTTGGGTAGGGGAGGAACTTCAATGTAATAGTGTCCAATTGCCAAAGCGGCCATTTTCTCCAGGTGAACTGATCTCTATTGGTCATTTGGAAGGTAAGCTGGAATAGGAGAATTGGAGTCAGTATTTGGAAATGGTATCCCGGGAGGGAACCTTGGAAAGACTTTTTCACATGGATTCCTTATGATGAAATAAGAGATATGAAACATTAGGTCTGTGAGGTGGAACTGACGAAGAGAAATTGAAACGGCCGTCTTCCTCTTCACTTTTTGATCCTCCTGCTTCTGGAAGGAAATATCTACCTGCCATTCATATCTGAAAGAGAAAAGTTATACTTACCTATTGTTCATACTTGAAAGAAAAAATTATTAGTCTATAGGACTGAGAGTTTGGAATAACGGGGCAATATTTATTGAAAACGATACTCTTGTACATGTTTGTATGTTTATGTGGTCATTGTATAATACAATCTTTTGTTTAGCTATACTAAGGGTATAGTTTGTCTGTGTCAGATTTTGAATAACTACATTTGTACACAGAGGTGCCTGCTTTGAATTACTAACCTCCAGGTATCTGCTGGAGATCTCCTGCTATTACAAGTGATCTCCAGCCATTATAGATCAGTTCACCTGGAGAAAATGGCTGCTTTGGCAATTGGACTCTATGGCATGGAAGTCCTTCCTCTCCCCAAACCCCACCCTCCTCAGGCTCCGTCCCAAAAACCTCTTGCCGGTGGCGAAGAGGGACCTGGCAACCCTACTCCAGGTGATGTCTGGAGATCGCCTGCTATTATAAATGATCTCCAGGCATCAGAGATCAGTTTCCCTGGAGAAAATGGCCACTTTGGCCATTGGACTCTATGGCATTGAAGTCCCTCCCTTCTCCAAACCCCGCCCTCCTCAGGCTTAACCCCAAAATCTCCCAACCCAGAGCTGGCAACCCTATCCATCAAGGTGAGTGTTGTCTACTCAGACTAGCTGTGGCTGTCCAGTATCTCAGGCAGAGGTCTTTCATATCACCTACTATCTGACCTTTTTAACTGGAGATGTTGAGGATGGAACCTGGAACCTTCTGCATGCAAAGCAGATGCTCTATTGCTAGGGTTGCCAACCTCTACGTACTAGCTGGAGATCTCCTGCTATGACAACTGATCCGTTCACCTGGAGATAATGGCTTCTTTGGCAATTGGACTCTATGGCATTGGAGTCCCTCCCCTCCCCAAACCCCGCCCACCTCATGCTCTGCCCCCAAAACCTCCTGCTGGTGGAAAAGTGGGACCTGGCAACCCTATGTATCACCAAGCCACAGCCCCTCCCTGTACAGTTTATACAGTAGGTGAACCTGGGTTAGGGTTAGTGTCCAACCGCCAGGTAGTAGCTGGAGATCTCCTGCCATTACAACTGATCTTTAGCCGATAGAGATGACTTCACCTGGAGAAAATGGCCGCTTTGGCAATTGGACTCTATGGCATTGAAGTCCTTCCCCTCCCCAAACCCTGCCCTCCTCAGACTCCACCCCAAAAATTGCCTGCTGGTGGCAAAGAGGGACCTGGCAACCCTGGGTCCTTAGAGCCTGTAGAGCACTGGTTCCCAACCGGGGGTCCATGGACCCCCAGGGGTCCGCGAGAACTAAATTAAGGTCCGCGAAACAAAGTTATAAACCCATAATAAATTGATATTTTCAATTAAAAGTTCTCTATTATAAAAATATATATTCAAATATTATTCTAAGTTTAATGTTTAACTAACAGTTATGATGAAAGTTTATTTTCAAATTCTCGGAATTTTTATTTTGAACCTTGGGGTCCCTGCACCGAACAAAAAAGTCCTAGTGGTCCCTGGTCAAAAAAAGGTTGGGAACCACTGCTGTAGAGAGAGCTGACTCGGCCTTGGTTTGATGCTCATCCCAGTTCTGAATATCAGCCTATTGTCCTGACCGTGGCCTTAGAAGGCCCTTGTTAGTTCCAGTGGAAAGCCTGACTACTGGGGAGGGGGTAATTTTTACTCAGCTTGGAATGGCCTGAGTGGGACAACTGTCCCTTTGTCTCCTGTTTCAGTGTCTGGCCAATGCAGCGATTTTTTTTGTGTGTGTGTTCATTTGTTGGGGATTTTGCATAGCTGGAAATTTTTGCAAAGACGCTCTGCAGGAATTTGAACTAGGTGACGTTTTAGTAACAAGGTTTAGAAAAATAACCGGGGGCAGGGAGGTTGTGGCAGATGGGTGTTGTGGACTTGGTCGTAGAGCAGCACTTCAAAGGTCGTCTATATTTTCTGTGTGATTGTTGCACATATAGTAATTTATTGTATGTATATATATTTACCGTATATTTAAAAGTCATATCTTGCCATCTCAGCTCCTGAGCCCCGGAGGCAGCTCTCAGCCTGTAAGCTAGCATGGTGTGCTGGAATCGGGTCTGAGAGATCCAGGTTCAAATCCCTCCTCTGTCATGGACGTTTGCTAGGTGACTTTGGGCTGATCACTCTTTCAGCCTAACCAACCTCTCAGGGTTGTTGTGAGGGTAAAATGGAGGACGGGAGGAGGATGTTGTAAGCCTCTGTGGATCTTAATTGTGGAGAAAAGCAGGGTATAAATGTCAAATAAAAAATATTAGAACACATTAACTTTATATATGAAATAGCCATTCTATAGGGTGAATTATTTTTGAAGGGTTGCCACCAATTTTTACTGTTTTTGTTTCTATGCCTTGGCTCTAACTGTAGCGGTACAAAATCCATTGTCGCAAATAGGGTTGCCAACCTCCAGGTACTCAGCACAGCAATAACTGTACAGAGCGAACACACAAGTAACGTGTTTAAACATATATTCAACCAAGGTGCAGTGATACATATAAAACACACATACAACTATGTACAAGGTACTTTTTTAATATTCCAATCTTTGGAGGAAGACTGGAATATTAAAAAGTACCTTGTGGACCTTCTAAAGATATTTTCTACAACTTCTGCTACTACAGAAATATTTTTTGCACAAAGACTGCATTAGAAAAAACATTGTATATCTGTGTCCATAGTTGCATGAGTGTTTTATATGTATCACTGCACCTTGGTTGAATATATGTTTAAACACGTTACTTGTGTGTTCGCTCTGTACAGTTATTGCTGTGCTGATTTCCAAACCGTGTGGTAATAGCACAGAAGTGCTCTTTTTTGTGGTTTGCTAACCTCCAGGTACTAGCTGGAGATCTCATAGAATCAGAGTTGGAAGGGACCACCAGGGTCATCTAGTCCAACCCCCTTCACAATGCAGGAAATTCACTACTACCTCCCCCCACATCCCCAGTGACTCTTCCTCCACGCCCAGAAGATGGCCAAGATGCCCTCCCTCTCATGAACTGCCTAAGGTCATAGAATCAGCATTGCTATTACAACTGATCTCCAGCCGATAGAGATCAGTTCACCTGGAGAAAATGGCTGCTTTGGCCATTGGACTCTACGGCATTGAAGTCCCTCCCCTCCCCAAACCCCACCCGCCTCAGGCTTCGCCCCAAAAACCGGCTGTCAGTGGGGAGGAGCAACCTGGCAACCCTAGTCACAAAGGAAGCTTTCCCACAGCTTCTGTTCATGCCAGGAAAAGCTTCACTGGCTACATATCTGTGGGTCAGGCTGAAATTGAAAGGCGCGGGAACCGGACAAGGCAAAAACAGTGGCAGAGTTCATTTTTGAACAATTGGGCATGTTGGGAGGGTTTTCTCCATTCATCCCCAGCATCCGTGTCTATTTGGTGTGTTTATAGCATAGAACGTTTTCTCACCTCTAAACCCCCGATCCCGATTTATGTAAAAACATTTTGCTTCTTCAGATCTCTCTGACGCGTGCACTTTCTTATTCTGAACTGCCTTTGGTGTTTCCTCCTCTTGTATTTATTCTATGGTTCCCTGCGCTTGATTTATTCTATGGTTTTATTGTATTAGTACCTGTTGTTAGCCTCCCTGATCCTGGCCTTGGCCGGGGATTGAGGGAGTGGCATAGAATCATGGAGTTGGAAGGGACCACCAGGGTCATCTAGTCCAACCCCCTGCACAATGCAGGAAACTCACAACTACCTCCCCAGTGACCCCCACTCCAACTCCAAAAGATGGCCAAGATGCCCTCCCTCTCATCATATAAAATCTAAATAAATAAAATCTAAATAAATCTAAATAAATAAATCTAAAAATCTAAATAATTTTTTTTAAAAACTAAATAAATAAATAAAATCTAAATAAATAAAATGTGTCAATCAGTGGTGGCCAAATTTCTCAGCTATGGGTGAGCACGGAGGATCTTTTAACAAGTGGTAATTTTGCCGTGGATCATATCCGGTTTGGCTTCTTCTGGCAACTGCCACACTACGATCAAAAAGAGCCACACCTGGCAAAATTTTTGCTTTTGGTGCACCTCTTTTTAATTGCAGAGCAGCTGCCCTGCGATTAGACAGAGGGAGGCCTGAGGGGGCAGATTTTAATAATTTCGTTTTATTATGTTTTTAACCCACCAAGGGAAGGCATCATTTGACTTTTCTGCCTCAGGCAAACCCTAGAATAAACACATGAACACATGAAGATGCCTTATACTGAATCAGACCCTTGGTCCACCAAAGTCAGCATTGACTGCTCAGATCGGCAGCGGCTCCCCAGGGTCTTGGGCAGAGAAAGGTCTTTCACATCACCTACCTGCCTAGTCCCTTTAACCGGAGATGCCGGGGATTGAACCTGGGACCTTCTGCATGCCGAGCAGAGGCTCTGCCACTGAGCCACGGCCCCTCCCCTTGGGTCCTACTTGAAATGAATTATTCTTCCATTGTTAATAATTTACATAATTTTGATTGGGTTGGGTTGCTGACTGAATGGAGGGGGGAAATGGACTGTCCCTTTAATAGTGGCTTGGCGGTGGTTATTTAGCAGTAGGGTTGCCAACCTCCAGGTGGGGCCTGGAGATCTCCCAGAAGTACAACTGAGCTCCAGACAACAGAGATCAGTTCCCCTGGAGAAATGGGTTCATGTGGAGAGTGAAATCTATGGCATTATACCCCACTGAGGTTTCCCCCCTCCCCAAACCCTGTCCTCCACAGGCTCCACCCCCAATCTCCAGGAATTTCCCAACTAAGGGCTGGCAGCTCTATATAGCAGGTGGTGCTATTTCCCTCCGTGCCATGAAAAGCTTCATTACTCCTCTACTAAAAAGAGACGGGACATTTTTCTCTAGGCCTGTTGGCAACCCTAATCAAGAGAAGGGACCGGAATCAATGCAAGGCATAGAAACCCCAGCCCCTGGTTGCTGGAAATTTTTATTCAGCACTCTTTTAGCTTCTGAGATGTCCTGATGAACGTTCAGGCACATCCCTGGCATCTCCAGTTTAAAATGATCAAGCAGTAGATGACGTGGAAGACCTCCACCTGGGGATCTGGAGAGCTGCTGCCAGTCTAAGTAGACAGTACTAACCTTGCTGGACCAATGGTCGGATTCAGTGTAAGGCAGTGTCATGTGTTTGTGTATGTGCGTAAGTATTGCTCATGTGTTTGCAACCATCAGGGCTAGCAATCTGGTGTTTTTAAAAACGAAAGCAGTGATTCCTAGCAAACTGAATTCTCTGCACGGTATAGGCTTGCCAACCTCCAAGTTCTAGCTGGAGATCTGCTATTGCAACTGATCTCCAGCCGACAGACATCCGTTCCCCTGGAGAAAATAGCCGCTTTGGCAATTGGCCTGGATGGCATTGAAGTCCCTCCCCAAACCCCACCGTCCTCAGGCTCCACCCCAAAAACCTCCCACCAGTGGAAAAGTGGGACCTGGCAACCCTAGCCCAGTACCATTCTGGGGTTTTCTGTGATCCCGCAGAACTGTGGCATGAACAAAGCTTTGGCTATGTTCCATATGTGGTAGGGTTCCCAGGTCCCTCTTCACCACTGGTGGGAGGTTTTTGGGGCCTGAGGAGGGTGGGGTTTGGGGAGGGGAGGCACTTCAATGCCGTAGAGTCCAATTGCCAAAGCAGCCATTTTCTCCAGGTGAACTGATCTCTATCGGCTGGAGATCAGTTGTAATAGCAGGAGATCTCCAGCTAGTACCTGGAGGTTGGCAACCCTAGTTAGCGGCCTCCATGCGGGAAGTTGGAATATAGGAAAGAGCCCTACTGCTTAAGGACGCAAGTCCCGAAAAAGATTGTATGTGGATTTATCGGGCTTGTATTTGTTTTCCTTCCCCCAACCCGCTACTGTCTGAGGAACTGACGTCTTCCTCACCCTTTCGCCTCAGGATATTTTTAGAACCAAAAACCCTTTAAAAGGCAACGTATTGATTAATTTCCACTGTGGCTATCACATGTGCCTCTCTATTTTAGAATTATATCCCACTTTTCTTCTGTAACTTGACCTCAAGTGTCGATATTCCTATTACCTTCTGTGCCGGTGTTCTGAAATAAACTAGATCCCCGGAGGGCCTTTTGCCAGAACCAGCTTGAGCGGGCCCATCTGCTTTTTAGAGTTTTGCACTGCTGTTAATGACGATCGATCGTGTGGGATTTAATCTGTGCTTAACAAACGAGGAAGGGAAAATAGTGGGCTGTAGCCCCCCCGGGCAACTGGTTTCTTCAGAGCCAGCCTTTCTTCCTAAAGTTTTGGTTTTTATCTTTTGAAAAAGAATTGATTTTTTTACTTACAGAGAGATAAAGAGCAATGTATAGGTGGTGTTCTGGGTAACTGTTTAGAAAGAGAGAAAGAGAGAGAAAGAAAGAGAAAGAAAGAAAGAAAGAAAGAAAGAAAGAAAGAAAGAAAGAAAGAAAAAGAAAGAAAAGAAATTTTAGAGCATTTTTATCCTGCCATTAGTCTAAAGAGCTCAAGACAATGAACACGGTTCTTCCAGTGGTGGACCTGATTTTTTTACTTACAAAGAGATAAAGAGCAATGTATAGGTGGTGTTCTGGGTAACTGTTTAGAAAGAAAGAGAGAAAGAGAGAAAGAAAGAGAGAGAGAGAAAGAAAGAAAGAAAGAAAGAAAGAAAGAAAGAGAGAGAGAGAGAGAGAGAAAGAAAAAGAAAGAAAGAAAGAAAGAAAGAAAGAAAGAAAGAAAGAAAGAAAGAAAGAAAAAGAAAGAAAAGAAATTTTAGAGCATTTTTATCCTGCCATTAGTCTAAAGAGCTCAAGACAGTGAACACGGTTCTTCCAGTGGTGGACCTGATTTTTTTACTTACAAAGAGATAAAGAGCAATGTATAGGTGGTGTTCTGGGTAACTGTTTAGAAAGAAAGAGAGAAAGAGAGAAAGAAAGAGAGAGAAAGAAAGAAAGAAAAGAAAGAAAGAAAGAAAGAAAAAGAAAGAAAAGAAATTTTAGAGCATTTTTATCCTGCCATTAGTCTAAAGAGCTCAAGACAATGAACACGGTTCTTCCAGTGGTGGACCTGATTTTTTTACTTACAAAGAGATAAAGAGCAATGTATAGGTGGTGTTCTGGGTAACTGTTTAGAAAGAAAGAGAGAGAGAGAGAGAGAGAGAGAGAAAGAAAGAAAGAAAGAAAGAAAGAAAGAAAGAAAGAAAGAAAGAAAGAAAGAAAGAAAGAAAGAAAGAAAGAGAAAGAAAGAGAAAGAAAGAAAGAGAGAGAGAAAGAGAGAGAAAGAAACAAAGAGAGAGAAAGAAAGAAAGAAAGAAAGAAAGAAAAGAAATTTTAGAGCATTTTTATCCTGCCATTAGTCTAAAGAGCTCGAGACAATGAACACGGTTCTTCCAGTGGTGGACCTGATTTTTTTACTTACAAAGAGATAAAGAGCAATGTATAGGTGGTGTTCTGGGTAACTGTTTAGAAAGAAAGAGAGAAAGAAAGAAAAAGAAAGAAAGAAAGAAAAGAAATTTTAGAGCATTTTTATCCTGCCATTAGTCTAAAGAGCTCGAGACAATGAACACGGTTCTTCCAGTGGTGGACCTACAGTTCTGGGACCTTGAAGCTTGAAGTGTTATGGGGGGGCCCTTCGCAACCCGCAACGAGGTCATTCTCTAATAGAGATGTAGACGGTCATCAGAGGGGGCTTGTTAGGATAAAGAAGTGAAAATCTGTTTTTGATGGTTAAAATGCACAAGCGAGACGAGCACAGCCTGAATTGAGAATTCAGATGTCTTTTTATGGTCCTGACTGGCTCTACCCTAAGTGCTGAGCTATAGAATTATTAAGCTGTGCGCCGACAAAGGATTTGAGAATCCAGTTGCCAAAATGTAGACTATGAATAGATTCTGGCGAGCTCAGCAAGCCCATACAGCTGGGGTGCTGCAAGCCCCCAAGAAATTTTTGAAATTTAACCAATTGCAGGGACATTTTGAGGCCATATGAAATGGGTATTAGAGCATATTCTAAAGTCAATATTACGTACTTCAACACTTCAACCCATTGGCTTATGATTCTGTCACTAAAATAGCCTTATTTTAATAACAGACATTAAAAAAAAAACTCCATAGATTTGGTTGAAAAATCCCCCTGGGATTAGGGGCCCTGAAGTTTAATACTTTCTAATATGAGGCTTATAACTTTGTCAGTCATCATCCATATTATACGTGCATCAGCTCATACAATGTGTAAAATGGCTTTCAGCAGGGGCCAGGTAAGCATCTTACAGACTACACCATTTTTTTCTAGCAAGCTTGTATGTTGAGAGAAATTCAATCTGAATTGAGGCCTGATAGGATTGTTTTTAGTTTCTAGGATGTAGAAATTCTAGGCTTGGCTTCTTAACCGAATCCCAAGTTCCACATAAATACTGCACTATGAATATAGAAGTGAGGACGCATGAGAAACTGACAGGGAAATCTCCCAGCCCTAGTCTAACCTTGATGCCATGATGGTCCCTGCTTTGTCCTCTGGCTTCTGATATCCAGCTCCAGTCACCATTCTCTACCCTTCCTCCCACTGTTGCTTCCTCCTCCAATCTTTCTCCTTCCACACCCTACTTCTTCTCCCCCCCACTTCCACAACATTGCTCCCACTTGCTCTCCTGCTGCCCCATCTGTTTCTAAATCTGACCTCCCCACCCCCTCCTCACCCTATCTACCACTTCCTGCCCATCACCCTCCCTGCTGCAATGATCCTGTGGTTTGGGGGATTTAACACCCCCTCCAATTTTTCTGTTTTCACATATATAGGAAAATGCAATATATCTATTGCATTCCCCCAAGCTTGCAGAAAAAAAAATATCCCTCGTGTGTACATGGCCCCAATCTGCAGATTTAAGTATCTGCGGATCAAGACCATGTTGACTGTTATCTATACTGATTTTGAGCTACCAAATGAACTTTTGTGATGTTGTGTGGGTTGTCTGAGTTCTTGCTAAAAATATGATGTTTTAAGGCTGCCTTCTTGTATGTGCTTGCTTCAAAGTGAGTTCCAGGAAGAGACGCTTGCTTCTGTGGAAGATTGGCGCGCACAAGTTATTACCATAATTAGTAATTATTACATACGTGCAACTTGAACCTAGGTTTTCCCAGCCCAAGTGTAACCATGATCCCATAATTGATGGCTCTCATTCAGATTCAGGCGATACTCAGTGATTCGTTTTCAAACAGCTGTGAACAACAGATGAACAGCTAGATGAGTGGAGCTTTCCTTGGTGCAAAATCCATCCTGATTTGGGTTTAACGGTGCAGTCCTATGCAGAATGATTCCCCATCTTAAGCTCATTGAAACCATCGGGTTCAGACAGGAGCAACTCTGTTTCGGATCGCAAAAAAGAGGAAGACATTTTATACTCAAGGCTGCTCAGAGTTCATTCCTCTCCATCACTTTGGTGTTTGATGCATGGTTGCTTTAACCTCCTTTATTCCCCGTTTCAGCCAGGATCAAATTTTTCAGTATGCACGATATCTCGTTCCTTGGAAGCTCAACACTGTTTCAATGCAAAACGAACCCGGCTTTTCCCATTCCTCTTCTGGCCCGAGTTAAACCGTTGATCCTGGCTCATTCCAGAGTCACAGAGCATGCATACTCAGTTCTCGGGTTGAGCTTCCCCACGCCATCACGCCCCACCCTTTTCCAACCCCCCCCCCCAAAGCAGCATGTAGATGGTTAAACAGGGGAAAACAGAAGATTGGCTTCTCTCACAGCCAATCACAAAGCAGTGTGTAAAGGGGGGGATTCAAGTGCTTCTTGCTACCTTGGAGCTCTTTCTGAGCAAAAGAAAGGCTTTTTTAAAACGAGGCTTGGATTCCCCCCCCCCTTCTTTCAGATTGCTCCGTGTTTTGTTTTTTGTTCTTGAAATGCTTTTTTATGCGGCAGTTGGGTTTTGGGGGGGGGAAGGAAATCTCTCACGGGGAGCACTGCGAAGCAAGCCCATTACAGAGCAGCATTTAAAGGGGTGGGACTTGATTTGAGCTTGGGAGACTGCTTTTCTGTATTCATGGTTCGATTAGCACACAGTTTCGTCCCTGATCATTCAACCCAATGCATACAGTTTGCCCCAACCTGGGTTACTTTAATGCGCGATGACCCCAGGTCCAAGCAGGGAGATCCAACCCATGCATAAAAGACCTTTGAGTCGTGTTAGCGGCTCAATGTGGCTCTAAGCGGAGTGGTGTCGGAGCTGGTTCTTTCCCTCGCTCCCACGACTTATTTGTAGGCATTTCTGCTTTCAAGCCTCTTCCCCAGCCAGTTTCTATGTGTTGCCGAGTATCACTCTGAACAGTCCCCTTGTGTCTGTGTGCACCAATAACACTTGTCAGTTAGGGCAGCAGTAAGTGGAATAACCAGCCTGACTGGGACAGCGATTTAAGGTCTAAACAAATCTGAATGCGTATTGCACGAAGCTTTGAGAGCAGACAACTGTCTGCTGACGCTTGCTTCGCCAAAGGCTGGGACCCAGGATGAAGTAGGATAGGGTTGCCAGGTCCCTCTTCGCCACCTGCGGGAGGCTTTTGGGGTGGAGCCTGAGGAGGGCGGAGTTTGGGGAGGGGAGGGACTTCAATGCCATAGAGTCCAATGGCCAAAGCGGCCATTTTCTCCAGGGGAACTCATCTCTGCCGGCTGGAGATCAGCTGTAACAGCAGGAGATCTCCAGCGAGTACCTGGAAGTTGCAACCGATCACAAAAACCTATGCTGCAACAGCAGAGCTAGAACGATATAAGGCAGCACGAAGGCTCACCGCTAAACAAAAATGTATTCACAAGCACAAAGCAGCATATAAACAATACGAGTGACAGTAGAGTAAAGGTAAGAGAACAAACATACAAATTACCATCCAATGGATGATCATCCGACTCGGAGAAACATGGCTGAACCCACAGAGGTCTGTTCCTAAGATTATATCATCCATTGTTATTCTGGAGAACTGCTATGTAGCACATGCAACGGATAGCTGATGAAGTATATCGAAACGCTGGAATTATCTCGAATTCGCGTCCCGCTCCGTTGGGGTTTCCGCCCCAGTATTCTACAGTGGACTCGCCTACTCTATCTATTGTGAACCGCACAAGGACTCTTAGCGCTTTCACGCTGTTTCTTGGACACGTCGATACTTATGTATATATAGGATCAGATGGTAATTTGTATGTTTGTTCTCTCACCTTTACTGTCACCAGTATTGTTTATATGCTGTCTTGTGCTTGTGAATACATTTTTGTTTAGTGTCGAGCCTTCGTGCTGCCTTATATTGTTCTAGTACCTGGAAGTTGGCAACCCTAAAGTAGGAGGAGCCTTAGCTGTGGCTCCACCCTCTCCAGGCTCAGTCTTCAAACGTCTGGGTTAACGCCGGTGTGACCATTGCTATTGATTCTGACAGCTGCTGCAGGCATCAAAAAGTCGCCAACCACTTGCCGTCCTGTGGCGCCATTGCCCGTTTACTTTCTTGCACAGGTCCACAGCAGTTAAGAAGAATAGGAAAGCATTTGAGCTTGGTACTGAAAGAGGGCTGGGAGGCGTTATTTGGTTGCTGTAGCTAGCAATACTTTGATATACTTGAGGAACCCCTTCAACGGAGGGCATTTATGCTCGCCAGGCTGAATGCCCTCCCTTCGGCGGTACTAAATGGCAGGTATAAAAATATTCCTTTTGAGAAATTATGTGTATGTGGCTTGGGTGAATACAATACGCTACAGCATATAATCATAAATTGTCACCTGCATGACGGTCCTCGTAGAAAAACAATTCTGCCGTTGATTGATAAAATGAAATGTAGCCAAGAATTTTCTGTATGCCGGTTTTTGTTGAACGATACTATTCCTGAAGTTACTTTAAAGGTGGCGGAATTTCTGGTGGACGTTGTCAATATAAGGACTAAAGTCTAATCCATATTTAAATCGAAAATGTGCGGACAGTGAATTTTGTGTACTGCTTAACGTCATGTTTCTGAGTATATGCCAATAAAGGTCGACTGACTGTCTGGTTGCTGTAGCAGCTGTCGAAACCAACAACTGCTAAAGTCACTTTGAGGCTTCTTTCTATGGAGGCTCTTTTAGGGTTTCTTAGAACCGGTTCTCATCCAAAGATGCCCTTTGGTGCTGTGCGCCAGCAGCTCTTATATTAGGCCAGGCTTCCGGAGAAGCAGCAGTAGAATTATTGGTAACAGATTGCTTTATTATTATACCTCATTGTTTCTGGACTGCCAAGCTGTGATCTGAGATGCCAGTAAAGTGATGACACCCCATTAATTACCCTTCGTGATCCAGTTAACAGCGCAGAAGCTCCTGGTTCTCTCCTACCAAACTTCCTTTCTATCCTTTCTTCAGCTCTTCCCAAGCAAGCCTGCTTTTGTGAGATTATTTAAGAACAGCCGAGTTGGGAGAAGAAGCAACAGCCATGCGGTCATTGTGTGTGTGTGTGTGTGTGTGTGTGTGTGTTAAGTGCCATCAAGTCGTTTCCGACTCATGGCGACCCTATGAATGTCCTATGAATGTCCTATGAATGTCATGGCGACCCTTCAAAATGTCCTATCTTTGACAGCCTTGCTCAGATCATGCAAATTGAGGGCTGTGGCTTCCTTTATTGAGTCCGTCCATCTCTTGTTGGGTCTTCCTCTTTTCCTGCTGCCCTCAACTTTTCCTAGCATGATTGTATTTTCCAGTGACTCTTGTCTTCTCATAATGTGTCCAAAGTACGATAGCCTCAGTTTAGTCATTTTAGCTTCTAGGGTCAGTTCAGGCTTGATTTGATCTAGAACCCACTGATTTGTTTTTTTGGCGGTCCGGGGTATCCGTAACACTCTCCTCCACCACATTTCAAAGGAGTCTACTTTCTTCATTGTCCAGCTTTCACACCCGTACATAGTAATAGGGAATACGATGGCATGAATTAACTTAGTCTTGGTGGCCAGTGACATATCCTTAAACTTCAGAATCTTTTCTAGCTCCGTCATGGCTGCCCTTCCCAGTATCAATCTCCTTCTGATTTCTTGGCTGCAGTCTCCCTTTTGTGGTCATTGCCATTCTTAATAAAAGTGGATTCCAGACCCCCGCACTCTCCCCCACCCCCGGCAGCAAAGCGACCAAAATTAGGCCATTACAGGCAACGTTCTGATAAGTAATTGACGTAATAATGCAGAGCCTAATCCTGTTAAGGAGATTTGGCACCTCCAAAGCATGTGCGATCAAGGGGATTGTTTTTCTTCGGCAACAGGATGGAGAAAAACACTTGTAGGGAAAACACTGTGGAGGAAGAAGACAAGGGCGCCCCCATAAAGTAGGCCAGAAATAGTCTGTAGAATAGGGTTGCCAACCTCCAGGTACTAGCTGGAGGTCTCCTGCTATTACGACTGATCTCCTGCCAATAGAGACCAGTTCACCTGGAGTAAATGGCCTCTTTGGCAATTGGACTCTCTGGCATTGAAGTCCCTCCCCTTCCCAAACCCTGCTCTCCTTAGGCTCTGCCCCCAAACCTCCCGCCGGTGGCTAAGAGGGGCTGGCAACCCTACTTTAGAACCAGTTTGGGGCTGAGTGTTGGATTAGAACTGGGGGAAACTCAGGTTCAAATCTCTCCTCTGCCGTGGAAGTGTGCTGGGTAACCTTGGGCAAGTCGCTCTTTCTCAGCCTAACCCACCTCACAGGGCTGGTGTTAAGATGGAGGTGGTTAGAACGATGTTGTAAGCTGCTTTGGATCACAAAGGCAGGGTGGAACTACCTCTGTACCTCGATAAATCTAAATAAATAAACATGAAGAGGGGTTAAGCCAATGTGACAAAGGAGAGTTTTAGGAGTTGATTAAAGAAGAGTGGGGAGGGGGGAATAAATGAGTTCCTAAAAATGGGATTTTCTTCAGGGGTAAAGGGGGAAGGCACTGGCAAACCACCCCGTAAACATAGTCTGCCTAGTAAACGTCGGGATGTGACGTCACCCCATGGGTCAGTAATGACTCGGTGCTATCACAGGGGATCTTTACCTTACCTTAAACAAGGCACGGTGTTCTAATGCCAACTGGTTCTTCAGCTATAGCATGAATTTGCCTTCCCAAGTTGTATTACAGGTGATACAAAGCAAGCTATCTAATGCTAGACTGGCCAGCTGTTTCCCGTGCCAAACAGGTATTTCAGCCCGTAGTCCTGCTACACCCTTCCTGCATCAACCTGCCTTTTTTAAAAAAATTAGGTGTTCATCTTTGCTTCTGTGCATAGAAGTGGACCAGTTTGCAAGCACGTTCAAGACAGTGGCAAAATGGCTTCAGGGATTGGGAGAATAAGCCCAGAATAAACCCAGAATAACGTCACCAACACCCATCACAGCAAAGCTCACCACAGTGGGCGCTCAGTTTATTCTGGGTAAATAAACCTGTGTGATACAAGTGGCTTCTGTCAAAAGTCCCTTCTATTCGAGGGAGACCATAGTGCAGCCTTCCATTATTTCTGGTCGCAGGCCCTTGGTCCAGTTAGCTAGGTATCGTCTGTGGAATAATACTGTTCAAAACAGATAAAAGAAAATATTTCTTCATGCAACGCATCGTTAAATTGTGGAACTCCCTGCCCCAGGATGTGATGATGGCTGCCAACTTGGAAGGCTTTAAGAGGGGAGTGGGCATGTTCATGGAAGAAAGGGGTATTCATGGCTACTAGTAAAAATAGGTGCTAGTCATGATGTATACCTATTCTCTCCAGGAACTGAGCAGCATGCCTATTATATTAGGTGCTGTGGAACACAGGCAGGATGGTGCTGCTGCAGTTGTCTTGCTTGTGGCTTCCTAGAGGCACCTGGTTGGCCACTGTGTGAACAGACTGCTGGACTTGATGGGCCTTGGCCTGATCCAGCATGGCCTTTCTTATGTTCCCAGACAATAGTGCCTGTTAATCAGAATGCAACAGTATTCTAAACCAATTTATATTTTTAGACTGTGTGTGTTATTTGCTATAAAGTCGCTTTCTTATGGCAACCCTATGACCTCCAAAAACGTCTTATCGTTGACAGCATTTCTCAGGTCTTGTAAACTGAAGGGCTTGGCTTCCTTTATCTTGTCTTCTCATGACGTGACCAAAGTACGATAGCTTAAGTTTAGTCATTTTAACTTCTAGGGAAAGTTCGGGCTCGATTTGATCTAGTACCCACTCGTTTGTCTTTTTGGCTGTCCACGGTATCTGTAAAACTCTCCTCCAACGCCACATTTCAAATTCACATTTCCAGATTAGGGCAGCCCAAGGAAGAGTGAACACATGAAGCTGCCTTATACTGAATCAGACCCTTGGTCCACCAAACTCAGTATTGTCTACTCAGACCGGCAGCAGCTCTCCAGGGTCTCAGGCAGGGGTCTTTCACATCAACTACTAGCCTAGTCCCTTTAACTGGAGATACCGGGGATTGAACCTGGGACCTTCGGCATGTCAAGCAGATGCTCTGCCACTGAGCCACAGCCCCTCCCCGGCATTACAACAGTCCAGTACAGAAGTTTCCGAGGTTTGTTTATGTGTATGCACTATAGTGGCAGGATCCTTATCTCCCAGGAGAGGGTGTAGTTTGCTGGCACGTCACCCAAATGATGATAGAAAACACTCCGAGCTCTTAATTCCTGCTAGGCATAGAGGAGTTTCTCCAGACAACATACCTGATCCATCAAGCCGAGTGGGGCAGCACCAGCTAAAGCAGGCATTACGCAGCTCTGCCCTATCAACACGCCCATCTAGTCTGGACTGAGTTTCAGTTTATCCAGTCCATCAAGGTCTCTGCTGCTCATGCAGGGAATCTTCAGCCGCACCTGGATCAGGTGCCAAAAAGATGCTGAGCTGGGTGCCATCGTTATGCTGGCCACGCCTCTCCTCAACTCTCCAGGCTATTGAATAGGTTGGGAAATACCTGGAGATTGGGGGGGGGGAGCCTGAGGAGGGCAGGGTTTGCGGAAGGGAGGGACTGCAATGCCATAGAGTCCAATTGCTGAAGTGGCCTTTTTCTCTGGGGGAACTGACCACTGTACCCTGGTGATCGGTTGTTAATAGCGGGAAATCTCAAGCCACCATCTGGAGGTTGGCAACTCTACTATTGCACATAAACACATGAAGCTGCCATACTGAATCAGACCCTTGGTCCATCAAAGTCAGTATTGTCTACTCAGACTGGCAGCGGCTCTCTAGGGTCTCAGGCAGAGTCCTTTCACATCACCTACTCGCCTAGTCCCTTTAACTGGAGATGCTGGGGATTGACCCTGGGACCTTCTGCATGCCAAGCAGATGCTCTGCCACTGAGCTATGGCCTTTCCTGTCATGTTAAGCAGCATGGGAGAGAAAAATTAAATCTTGCAGAACTTCATAGGACAAATCCCCCAGAGAGGAACGATAGCCTCCCAGCACTAACTTCTGGCGCCTCTCTTGGGTGGCTCTACTGTATAGCATTTGCAGTACAACCCATATGAAGCTGCCTTCTACTGGGTGAGACCCCTTGGACTTTCAAAGCCAGTATTGTCTACTCAGATCGGTAGTGGTTTTTCAGGGTCTCAGGCAGAGGTCTTTCCCAACACCTATTTGATCCTTGAACACATGAAGCTGCGTTATACTGAATCAGACCCTTGGTTAATGAAAGTCAGTGTTGTCCACTCTGACCGGCAGCGGCTCTCCAGCAGTGATCTTTCACATCAACTACTTGCCTAGTCCCTTTTAACTGGAGATGCTGGGGATTGAACCTGGGACCATCTACATGCCAAGCAGATGCTCAACAAACTGGGCCACAGCACTCCTTTTAGCTGGAGATTCCAGGGATTGAACCTGGGACCTTCTGCATCCCAAGCAGATGCTGTATCACTGAGCCGCAGCCAGGGCTGCCAACCTCCAAGTACTAGCTGGAGATCTCCTGCTATTACAACAGATCTCCAGTAGACAGAGATCAGTTCACCTGGAGAAAATGGCCGCTTTGGCAATTGGACTTTATGGAATAGAAGCCCCTCCCCAAACCCCGCCCTCCTCAAACTCCGCCACAAAAACCTCCTGCTAGCCACAGCCTCTCTGCAACCCTTAATCCAGTGCAGGCAATCCAGAACACTGTTGTAGCCACAAAGCTTCTTAAACTGTGGGTCGCGACCCCTTGTGGGGTTGCATAACTGAATGTGGGGGTTGCAAAAAATTTGGCAACAGTAAGTGGTAAAATTATATCTATACCAAAGAATTGTTTTAAAATAAATTTCTTTATGATTTATTATCAGTAAATGTTTGACTTGTGTACCTATTTTATATACCTATATACCCGGGGTCGCGTAAAAATTTCTCTGGCGAAAAGGGGTCGCGAGTGGAAAAAGTTTAAGAAGCCTTGGTATAGGAAACTGCTGAGAAATCTGGGAGAGTTAGCCGAGTCCCATTTCCCACCCGCCCCTCTTCCCCTAGTGAAAGTTGTCATTCAGGAAAACTGAAGCAGTTCCATCCCAGAAACCAGACTCATAATGATTTAAAATATTCCACAATGTTACAGTTTACCATAAGAAGCGGAAAAACCAGGTCCCTGCCCCCAAGGAGCTTACAATTAACAAGTGTTTAATGAGGGACTCTCTTTCCTACCGCAGACTCCAGAACTGGAGCACACATGAGCCCGATGGCCTGTGGCACAAGCTGCCTCAAGGCTTTCTGATAGATTTAATTCATTTGTACCCTGCCTTTCTCCCCAGTACGGACCCAAGGCAGCTTACGGTGTTCTCCTCCATTATATCACCACAGCAGCCCTGTGAGGTAGGTGAGAGAGTGTGACTGGACGAAGGTCACCCAACAAGCTTCCATGGCACGAGTGGCAATTTGAACCTGGGTCTCCCAGATACTCTAGGTTTGCCAGGTCCCTCTTTGCCACCGGTGGGAGGTTTTTGGGGCGGAGCCTGAGGAGGGCGGGGTTTGGGGAGGGGAGGGACTTCAATGCCATAGTGTCCAGTTGCTGAAGCTGGACATATGAGTTCGAAGTAGAAGGAACCAGCAAGATTGCGGTCAGTTTCCTTATACAGTTCATCAGTATTTTCTGAAGAAGAAATAATATTGCAACAGGTGAATACCTGAGCCCTGTAAAAAAGAAGAGAAAGGATGGACTTGGAAATATAGTCAGTCAGTTTATTAAAACGGTCAGCGACCAAACAGAATATGTACAAATACAGAAAGACATTAAAGTTTAAAAGGAATATATAAAATCCACAACTAATATCCTGATCATTTATAGCTGACATTCCATAGGACGGTTAGAGTCCTTACATAAATTTTTGTACATTAAAGGTATGAATGACTAGCAGTCAGTGAGGGACCCAGATCGTTTATGATTGCCTTACATTTAGTAAATGCAATGAACAAAAATTTTGCTACTGAACGTGAAATCGCCACGTTTTTGTCCTCCAAGAAATATCTTACTAAAAAAACCCTCAGATTGGTATATAAAACTTCCGGTTTGGTTAAAACGGTGTATAAATGGTTCTATTAACCACTTTCTCTCCGAGGCATACCAATCGCAGTGAAATAATACATGAGAAATTGTCTCTATGGAGTCGCCTGAACAGGGACAGAGTCTCATGGAGCGGGGAGTGTGGAGGAATCTGCCATATAGTAGCGAGGAGGGAAAGGCATCAAATCTTGCCCTTGATAGGGCCCATCTATGGTTTGGGTTGGAAATATTGGCCGAGTATGAAGCTGGAGCCAAACCCGAACCAGGATTCAGGTGGTTGTAAAAAGGGGGTAAGATAGCATGCTCTGTTTGTAATTCGATATCGATAAGACGTTGGTGGACCACACATTTAGCTCTTTTTAATCCTACTTCTAAAAGTTGTTCTGGATCCAGCCCTATAGTTCTTAATCTTACTGTTGCTCTTTGGACCCATTGTGAAAAAGGATTGGCAGCAAGGAGGGCATGAATTAAACCAGAAGGATGAAGATGTATTTTCAACCAGTAAAAAAGTGCGTGTCGCCACATTTCTGTTTTTATCGTACCGAGTCCCGCCTCCTGTCTCAATATCACATTTGATGTGCCTTTTGGGGTGTTAAATAGTGCCCTTAAAAATTTCAATTGCACTAATTCTAAGGGTTTGAGATTTTCAGCCTGGATGGTTTGCATCCCATATCTCATGATGGCAAGCACTTTGGTTGAGTAAAGTTTTAGTGCAGCGGGAATAAAGCGAGCTCCATCTCTCCTGAAGAAGTTTAAAATAGCAGTGGCGTTTCTTTCTGCAGAGCAAGCCAAAGATTTAATGTGTGTGGCTGGATTCCTATTAAAGGAGAATATTAGCCCCAAATACTTAAAGTTTTTTACTTGCTCAATGCTATTTCCGTTTATTTGCCAGTTTAGTTTTTTAAACCTCCTATGAAAACGCATTATTTTGGTCTTCGTAAAATTGATTGAGAGTAATTCTTCTTGGCATTTATTAGAGAAAGATTGGAGTGCTCTGTTTGAGCCCACCTTAGTTAAAGATAGTAGGACGGCGGCGTCTGCATACATAAGAATTGGCAGTTTTTTCTCTGTTGTGAGTTTGGGGGCATGTACGTCAATGTTATGGACACTAGTTATTAGATCATTTATATAAAAATTAAACAAAAAGGGGGCAAGGATGCAGCCTTGTCTAACTCCTTTTTGGTATTTAATTGGTTTGGAAAGTCTGCCATCCAATGAGTATTTAATCTGTAGATGAATGTTTTCGTGTAAGCTAATTAATAAATGTAGAAGTCTTTTATCTATGGTAGTAGATCCCAATTTAGCCCAAAGCCTTGAATGATCAACAGAATCAAAAGCCGCCTTTAGATCCAAAAAGGCAGCAAAAAGAGTTCCCTTTTGTTGTTTGACATATTTTTTGATAATATAATCCAGTACCAACTTGGAAATATATATTCAAAACAATAAGCTACGGACTCTACACAAGAAGTTAACTGACATTCGAAGTCGGACAAGAATTTAGATATTTTTAGGGATTTGTTTTTTCTTGATTTGTTCGTTATTGGTTTGTGGGTTATGGTTGATTCTTTAATGTGAATACAATTCTTGGCATTGATGTATGTAACAGTCTGAATTGCTGTTTGTTTTCTTCCCCTCCCATTTTGGAATTGTATAAGTACCTGGAGGTTGGCAACCTTAAGATACTAGTCCGGCACTCTTAACCGCTACACCCTTCTCTTTTATTGGCATTAACCAGTATGAAGATCAGGAAGTGCTGCGTGTGTTTTCCTGGTGCAATTGCCTGCCCTTTTTTCCGCATTCTCCAGTGAAACGGTGCACTGGAGATGCAGGCGGCTCTCTCGCCGCAGTTCCCACGCTGACAGGCTGGGCCGGTTATTTGTTTCCGAACGATAGCTGATGTATTTCTAGCCATCAGTCTGGCTAATGCAAGGGATCGGCTCAAATGGGATTTCACAGTTCTGGCAGCTCGTGTCCTTGAGATGATGGAAGAGCATCGTGTGCCTTTGGCCAGTAATTATCAGCGGCGGCATATCTCTGGAACATCGCAAAAGCTTTTAAGCCTGTCAGCTGTAGCTCCGATGCCATTTCTTTCCCCCTCCTGTTTTGCGGGCCTCCGTTTTGAACGAGATCTGGTTCTTGAGGAGGGCTCAAAAGCACGGCGCAGTGGAAAATGGATCTTCTGCAGAATGGTTTTAATGACTTCTGCTGGAACTAGTTCTGATTTAGGGAGAAAGAAAAGTTTTGTGCTAAGGAGTGTCCGGCTGGCCTCGGCCAGGGCTTTTCCTGCCCTGGCCCCTGCCTGGTGGAATAGCCTCCCAAGTGAGATCAGGCCCTTGCGGGACCTTCAAGAATTCTGCAGGGCCTGCAAGACGGAGCTATTCCGCTAGGCTTATGGTTAGGGTTGCCAACCTCCAGGTAATAGCAGAAGATCTCCTGCTATTACAACTGATCTCCAGCCGATAGAGATCAGTTCCCCTGGAGAAAATGGCCGCTTTGGCAATTGGACTCTATGGCAATGAAGTCCCTCCCCTCCCCAAACCCCGCCCACCTCAGGCTCCGCCCCCAAATCTCCTGCCGATGGCAAAGAGGGACCTGGCAACCCTACTTATGGTTGAGGCCAGCAACGCTTCTCCCCATAAATATTGGCCTCCCTAGTCCTTTTCCCTTCCCCCGCTGCTGAGCTCTTCCCCCCCCCCCATTTTGGGGGAGAGGTCAGATCCATTTATCGAGCTGCAGATAGCAATTTTGTGATTTTAGCGCCATCGGGGGGAGTATTATCCCCCCCTTATTGAACTGGTTTGGGTTATTTTTAAAATGTATTTAAATTATATTTTAATGTTTTATTGGTTTAATTATTCTGGATCTTGTAAGCCGCCCTGAGCCTGGCCTTCGGGTTGGGGAGGGTGGCGTAAAAATTAATAAAATAAATAAATAAGTAATTTTGGCAAGGGAGGTGACGGGAGACATCTCTGGGGTGTTCTTGGGTTTAGCTGGAACTGGTGGACTTTGGAGGGAAGGGTGGCAAATCACGGAACTGCCCTCAGTCTTTCTTTACTTATTTATACTCTGCTTTTCTCTTCAGTGGGGACCCAAGGCAGCTTTACATTATCATTCTCCCATCCACCATATTCCTCACAACACCAACCCTGTGAGGTAGGTTAGGCTGAGAGTATGCAACTGGCCCAAGAACACCCAGAGAGCTTCTAAGGCAGAATAGGGGAATTCAAACTTAGGGTCTCCCAGATCCTAGTCTGACGCTACACCACTGCAGGATAAAGACATACTCTCATTCCAATCCTGTAAAGCTAGGGTTGCCAACCTCCAGGTACTAGCTGGAGATCTCCTGCTATTACAACTGATCTCCAGCCGATAGAGATCCGTTCACCTGGAAAAAATGGCCGCTTTGGCAATTGGACTCTATGGCATTGAAGTCCCTCCCCTCCTCAAACCCCGCCCTCTTCAGGCTCCGCCCCCCAAATCTCCAGGTATTTCCCAACCTGGAGCTGGCAACCCTATGTAAAGTGGATAATCTCCCAGGCTCAGGTGTACCTGTGTACCCACTGAGGTGTTCATATATGTATCCGGATGCACAACTACACACTCCATGCGATACTAGGGTTGCTAACTCTGGGTTAGGAAATACCTGGATATTTTGGGGGTGAAGCCTAAAGAGGTTTTGGAGGGGAGGGACTTCAATGGATAGGGTTGCCAGGTCCCTCTTCACCACCGGTGGGAGATTTTGGGGGCAGAGCCTGAGGAGGACGGGGTTTGGGGAGGGGAGGAACTTCAATGCCATAGAGTCCAATTGCCAAAGCAACCTTTTTGTCCAGGTGAACTGATCTCTACCGGCTGGAGATAAGTTCTAATAGCAGGAGATCTTCAGGTAGTAACTGGAGGTTGGAAACCCTAGCTTTTTAGTATCCTGTTTGTGAGCCTCTGGAGCAGTGGTTCCCAAAATGGGCATTACCCCTGGGGGGCGGTGGGTTTGCCTAGCGGGGCACTAAGAGGCAAGGGGGAAACAGGGGGGCACTAGAGGCAGGCCCCTTCAGCTGCATTGTTCACTTATTTGCAATAGATCGAGCTATGGCACTATGCTGGCAAATTTGTTGGAAACTATCAGAATTTTGTTTCCAGACTTTGAAGAGCTGGTACCACAGGATCAATCTGGTTCACAAGTTTTGTCAAATAAATTTCAACTAAAAAGTTTTAATTTGATCTTGAATAGATGTGCAATTAATTGTTACCATTTTGAAATTTTATTGTTCTTTATCTTCTTTAGTGCGTCATGCAAACCCCTGTTTTGAACAATGCTTTTTATGGGATAGGGTAGGGGGCGCTGGGGTTGAGTTTGTGGAACCAAGGGGGCGATGGCCCAAAAGGTTTGGGAACCACTGCTCTGGAGGCTTCCTTTTTGCTCTCACTTTGCTTCCCAGGAATGCCACAGTATCATAGTGCGCGGGCAAAGGAGACTCTCCTTGAACCCTGTGTAGTACAGCCTTGGCTGAATTCTCACCCGGTGCCCACCTCCACCTCCCCACAGGTTGAAAGGCCATTGAGCCCATGTCTCCAGCCTCAAGCAGCAGGTAGCATCTAGCGCTCTACCCTGAAATGGGAACTTGCAAAATGCTAAGCCCGGGACAAGACTGTCATGCTAGGAAAAGCTGACGGCAGCAGGAAAAGAGGAAGACCCAACAAGAGATGGATGGACTCAATAAAGGAAGTCACAGGTTGCAAGATCTGAGCAAGCCTGTCACAGACAGGACATTTTGGAGGACTTTGATTCATAGAGTCGCCACGAGTCAGAAGCGACTTGACGGCACTTAACGCACACACAAGCCCAGGAGCAGCTCGGTTGTCTTGAAGCCGGCATTAAATGCGCTCACACCCACGTAAGTCTTGGCAGGGCCGTTGATTCACTGTGTTCATTTTGGTTGGGTGCCTTTTATCTCTGTGTGGTTTTCGCGGCAGGGTTGTCCGCGCACAAACCCAGACTTGTCTGCTCGTTTAGCATTTTAAAATTGCACTTGGCACGTTGACTGTTGGCTTCTCATTACTACAGGACTCCCGCATATAACTTTTTTTTACTAGTGTGGTGAAGATCTGTTGGGAGGATGCATAATGGTGAGGTGTTACAGTAGTGGTTAGCAGCAATTATGACTGCTGTAGGGCACGACACACTTGTACTACCTGTAATAAGAAATGAGTGTCATATATCCAGCCAGATGCCACTAGAGGCTACAACCATTGCTGGTGTCATATGTATAATAGACAATTTGTTTGATTTTATTGACTTTGCTTACTTTGTTGTCCTCCAACCTTGCTTATTGAGACTCATTAGGAATGACAAAATTATAAATTCGTAATAGCTCCCTCACACGCCCAGGTCCATTTACCCTACCCAGTCTAACAGAT
This sequence comes from Euleptes europaea, assembly GCF_029931775.1. NCBI lineage: Eukaryota > Metazoa > Chordata > Lepidosauria > Squamata > Sphaerodactylidae > Euleptes > Euleptes europaea. Next base: position 17,310,848 of record NC_079315.1, read on the forward strand.
TATTATTGTTGTGACGACAGGCTTCCTCCCTTTCTGCTTCCCTTTCCTGTTAACAGTTTTGGGGCCTTGCACGCTGGTAATTCTGTAAAACACGGAGCAGTTGGGATGTTTATGAACATTCCATAACCATCGGTTGAGCCGATGGCAAAGGAGGGTTCATTTCAGTTGCTGAAGTCAGAGCTCACAGACGATCCCTGCAGACACTGCAGATATTTAACCTGCATTTCCCTCAGTTTTTATTCCTTTTTCCCTAGGCCATTTATGCAGGGTCAATTTTGATGCTCGCTCAGAGCTGTTTTTTTTTAAATGTGATTTTTAAAATGCCTATTCACGGTCCCGACGCAAAAGGAGAAATTCCACACACACACACACTCGCCTGCTCCATCCTTCCATTAGCCAACCACCGTTTGGATAGCTAACACACGGCTGTCATTTTGCATGCTTCCTTGAGGGGATTCTTCGAGGCGGGGGCAGAGCAAAAACAAAAGGACGCGCTAAAGGGGCTCTTAAGAAATGCGAAGCAGGTATGCGCCGGCTTCGCAGTCACTTCCCGAATGACGGTTCAGTGTGAAAAACTCAAAAAAATAGGCGGGGCACTTCAGCCTGGAACACGCTGCTACTTACCAAGCCTAAATAGCCCTAGTGCCGTGTTGGCGAACCTATGGCGTGTGTGCCACAGCCGGCATGCCAAGCCCTCTCTGTGGGCACGTGTGGACCCGTCACATCTGCCTAGGGCTGTGCCGTGTTGCTGTGGTGAGGGCGCTGAGGGCGGTGCTCCTTCTCCCCAAGCCCATGCTCCCCAAGCCTGCGCTGGCGCCCTCCCTCTCCTTGCACCCGGGGCAAGCCCCTTGAGCTGCGGCTGCAGCTCAGCTGTTTGTCGGGGGCCCCGCCCGTCTTCAGTTTGTCTGGGGCCCCGCCCATCTAAAAAAGCATTTAGAAAATTCTACATTTGCAGACAATCCTACAAGCCATCAGGAAATCTACAAGGAATTTTCTAGCATTGTAGCAGCTGCAAAGGTGAATTTTAGTAACAGATTTTTATAGTTCCGTAAGATGGAGACAACCCTGTGTTTTCTTACTTCTCCAGATAAAGCCAAATTTGAAGAACTTGGTCTTTCCTGCCTACACTAGTTAGATTTAGAAAATCTGGAAATGGAGCTAATAGAATTTCAAGAAAGCTTTAGCTGGAAAAATAAATTCTATGACCTGCGTGAAACACTTGAGAAGATAGAAGGGATGCCAAAGGACAGCACAGTTAGTTCTGAAAATGAAATCCTTAAAGTGTGGAATTCTCTGCCAAATAATTTTAAGTCAATGAAAGCACTTGGGATTGCTTTCTTGACTTTGTTTGGATCATCTTATGCTTGTGAGCAGCTGTTTTCAGCTTTGAATTATATCAAATCTGACACCAGAAACAGGCTAACAGTTGCTCTCCTGAGTGCTGAGTGCTGCATGTGTTGCTCTCAAACTTACAAAGTATGAGCCAAGGGTAGACAAATTATCAGCATGCACACAACAGCACAAATCACATTAATTGTTCAAAAAAATTGACGATGTCCTCAAAGATGTCACAAAAATGGTGAATTACATCATGGCTCGTGCTCTGAATTGTCAACAGTTTCAAGCACTTCTTGAGGAGGTTCAGGTACAGTATAATTGTTTACTTATGTACAATAATGTCCGGCTGAGCAGAGGACGAGTCATGGAGAGATGCATGCCAAATGCAAACTTTTACCTTTCAATAAAAAGTTGTTTGTATCATTGAAAGCTCTGTTATTGTGTTTTTCTTTTAACGCAAAATATGTGAATGTATGAGTTGTTTTTTCTAAACTAAAACCTCAGTATTCAGGTTAAATTGCCGTATTGGCACTTGGCGATAAATAAGTGGGTTTTGGGTTGCAGTTTGGGCACTCGGTCTCTAAAAGGTTCGCCATCACTGCCCTAGTGTATCTTTTGGGGGCATATTAGCAAAGCCACTATTTTTTTTTCCTTCAAGTCTCTGTGTTCTGCCCTTTAATCTGATCCCATATTCATTGCTCTGCATTCACATTGTGTCCTAAGAGTTAATCAACACCTGGCTTTGACTTCAGAAAAAGGGATACCTGTGTGTTCCCTAATTTTAGCAGGGTGCTGTCATTGTTGATGCATATTTGAGATTTCAAATATGACAGAAGGAACCAGGTCCAAGATAGAGACTATGTTTTTATACTTGTCAGATTCAAATTAAACAAACTGTTCCTTCGAGACCCTTTGTTCAGTAGTTTCTGTACAGTATTGTAGAGTGGTTAGGGCAGGGGTGTCAAACATAAGGCCTGGGCGGGGGGGATCCAGCCCCTTGAGAGCTCTTATCCTGTCAGCGAGGCAGCCACCACCACCCGATCTGGGCTGGTAAACCCAGTAATGTAAAAATAATATCATTAAATGGTTTTGCCTGTGTCTTCTATAAAGTTTGTATCTCTGGTACCTGGCGTCACATTTTATGGTACACATGGCCCGGCCCGACCAAGTGACATTTATGTCCTGTCCGGCCCTCCTAACAAATGAGTTTGACACTCCTGGGTTAGAGCGTCAACTAACCCCTTCTATATGGGTTAGACGGGTTCAGATCCTCATGATCACTCCCCCTTGGCACATGTTGACTGTAATGCACATAGTATTGGGTGTAAAGGGGTTCTGGGATCTTAATTAGGGGCAAAGCAAGAAAAACCGGCAAAGCATTATAACTGCACAGGGCCAGAGAGAAACATGGATATTATAGTTGTTAATATTTATCTTCAGCCCTGCTTCTAAGGCAGACTGAAAAGTGTTGGAGAGGCCTGAGCATAAACACTTGCATCCTGCGGGGGGTGGGGGGTGGGGTAGAGAAGAGAACATGGAGAGAAAGAAGAGCAAACAGCCAGCACCCTTCTTTTTACCCACAAGAACTTTGGACAAGACCATGACAGGCTGATCGATACCAGCGAATGTGCTGAACCGTCTTTCATTGCAGAATTGTGCAGTAAATTCAGCAGTTTGTTTGGTTTCCGCCCAGGATTGCATTTTTTAGCCTAACTTGGGCCTAAAGAACTGTTTTCAATCAGCAAACCCAGTAGTAGTTGTGTGAATCTGACCTCCCAGGAGAAGGAGTTCCACAGAGTGGGCATCATTACAGAATATTATCTATCCTGTACCTTCTCTGATGTCGTCTCCATATCTGGGGAAATGCAGAACATTTTCCATTGTGTGTGTGTGTGCCGTCAAGTCTCTTCCGACTCATGGTGACCCTATGAATCAAGGTCCTCCAAAACGCCGTTTGACAGTCTTGCTCAGATCTTGCAAATTGAGGGCTGTGGCTTCCTTTATTGAGTCCATCCATCTCTTGTTGGGTCTTCCTCTTTTCCTTCTGCCCTCAACTTTTCCTAGAATGACTGTCTTTTCCAGTGACTCTTGTCTTCTCATAATGTGACCAAAGTACGATAGCCTCAGTTTAATCATTTTAGCTTCTAGGGTCAGTTCAGGCTTGATTTGATCTAGAAACCGCTGATTTGTTTTTTGGGCAGTCCAAGGTATTTGTAACACTCTCCTCCAACACCACATTTCAAAGGAATCTACTTTCTTCCTATCAGCTTTCTTAATTTTCCAGCTTTCACACCCATACATAGTAACAGGGAATACGATTGACTATAATGATCATGAAGTACTTAGGGAGAAGGCAAACCTGCAAGATCAGTACCATTCAAGTAAGGACCAGCATCATTTGCTGGGCTGAGAAGGTAATAGGCAATCGGTACAACCGTGCTAGCAATGAATATGGTTAGGATACCTTCTCATCACCCACCTTCTTTCTGGGAGAAGGAGAAGCAAGATGTCCCTTCTCTTAAGAAATACTCCTGCGGTTCTCTTTTTATATATATGTATATTATTTAATTTTTATAGGATACAAAAAAAGAAAAGAGAAAAGGGGGGGAGAGAAAGGAAACATAACATATCATATCATGATCCGTGATCGGGGTAACACACAACCCCAGTCTTACCCCCAGCTATAGTCCAACCCTTATTATACTGATAATATATACTTATTATACTAATAATGTTTACAATACCTATGTTAACCATTCATTCAAGTTATATTTCAGATTTGTCTAACTCATTTTATCACTACTTCTGCGGTTCTTGACAGGTGTGTTGATTACGCCATCCAACTTTGTGAATGGGAGTTAGGGTTGCCAACCTCCAGGTACTAGCTGGAGATCTCTTGCTATTACAACTGATCTTCAGTGGATAGAGATCAGATCACCTGGAGAAAATGGCTGCTTTGGCAATTGGACTCTACGGCATTGAAGTCCCTCCCCTCCCCAAACCTCGCCCTCTTCAGGTTCCGCCCCAAAAACCTCCCGCTGGTGGTGAAGTGGGACCTGGCAACCCTAATGGGAATACACGTTTTTGCCCCATTTTTGCCAGAGTGCTTACACATAAGTGTAACCCATTGATAAGGATGGCTCCATCTAGCTATGGAGGTTGGAATCGCTCTAGACAGCAGATCATTGGGCTAGCTAGAACATTTCAGAGGGCAAGCTGGAGCCTCCTGAGGAAGTATGCATTCCTTGAAATGCCTGTTGGGATATCGTAAGGAACTTTTGTGGAAAGGTTTCATCGCCTTCTACAAATGAGTGCTCCACCTCCATGTTTTACCAGAATGGACATGGTGGCATCTTGGTCTGAGACTAGGAATGTGGTCTGGTAGCTGGGACTTCCGGCTTCAGAAGCTTTGTTTTTGACATCAGTAGAGTGATGCAACATTGAGCCCTGTGACTGGCAGGCAGTGTGGAGCTTCTTGATTAACCAGGCCGAGTATAGAAGAAGAAGAGTTGGTTTTTACATGCCGATTTTCTCTATCTTTTTTAGGAGAATCAAACTGGCTTACCATCTCCTTCCCTTCCTCTCCCCGCAGCAGACACCTTGTGAGGGTAGGTGGGGCTGAGAGAGTTCGGAGAGAACTGTGACTAGCCCAAGGTCTCCTGGCTGGCTTAATGTGAAGGAGTGGGGAATCAAACCCGGTTCTCCAGATTAGAATCCACCGCTCTTAACCGCTACACCACGCTGGCTCTGGTTTTGTCTTAAATGTCTGGTTTTGTCTTATCTGTAGAAAAGTGCCTTCCTGATGTAACGCAGTTTTCAGTGCACGTTTTCAGCTCTGCCAAGGGTGATTATGGACCCTGTCCAGATCTGGACTCTGGTGTAGCAACCCTCTGGTAGCTGTGTGCCAGCTTTTCCTAAAATGTTCCGGTGGGGGGGATAAACACTCCCTTTAGAGAAGTTGCAAACCACTTATCTGAGCCTTGAGGCACCTCCCTGTGGGAGGAGTAGGAGGAAGAAGAAGAGGAGGAGGAGGAGTTGGTTTTTATATGCCAACTTTCTCTACCACTTAAGGAAGAATCAAACTGGCTTACAGTCACCTGCCCTTTCCCTCTCTGTAACAGACACCCTGTGAGGTAGGTGGGGCTGAGAGAGTGTGACTAGACCAAGGTCACCCAGCTGACTTCATGTGTGTAGAAGTGGGGAAACAAATCCAGTCCACCAGATTAGCGTCCGCTGCTCATGTGGAGGAGTGGGGAATCAAACCCTGTTCTCCAGATCAGAGTCCACTGCTCCAAACCACCGCTCTCAACCACTACACTATGCTGGCTCACTGTGTGGCATTATGCACTTCCTGGTAATAGGGAAGGCACGCGCATTCATTCAGTCACTTGAACTCCAGCTAAATCCTTTAGACACACTGGAGAAGTGTACAGAGGCTGAACAATTAGCATTTAACAGGTGGGGCTCTGGTTCTGGCTCCCTTGTGTGGACTGTTATACACAAGATAACATACGGAGCCCCCAAAGGTAAACACAACACCATAGGGCCACTGCCCCATCGTGTCCGTCCCCCCTTGACAACAAGGATCTTGCGCATGCTGTTTTGACAGAGCAAAGCATCAGTAATAAACGGAAAGGAAAGCAGAGCAACTAATTGAATAGCTACGTGGCGGAGATGTGGGTTTTGAGAAGGACTTGTGGCTATGCCCTTTAATTTGGTAATCGCTTCAAAAATAGCATGTTGGATGCAGCCCAACAGGATGTCCAAAAGGGACTCACCTGGTCAAACATCCGTAGTGAATTGATTACCTTTTTGCTCCACCGTATGGTTTCCAATTGCCTCCTCCTTTGCGCTCAAAGCCATTGACCTCATTTCTCCGTTCCGGCGTTGAAGCTGATTGGCTGCGGCAACTTGTATTCAGGTGCACGCGTGACTCGTCTTGCTGGTGGGCTTCCTAGAGTCACCTGGTTGCCCACTGTGTGAACAGACTGCTGGACTTGATGGGCCTGGGTCTGATCCAGCATGGTTTTACTTATGTTCTTATTATAATTATATTATATATAATTATATTAGGTGCTGTGGAACACAGGCAGGATAATGCTGCTGCAGTCGTCTTGTTTGTGGACTTCCTAGAAGCACCTGGTTGGCCACTGTGTGAACAGACTGCTGGATTTGATGGACCTTGGTCCGATCCAGCATGGTTTTACTTATGTTCTTATTATAATTATATTATATATAATTATATTAGGTGCTGTGGAACACAGGCAGGATAATGCTGCTGCAGTCGTCTTGCTGGTGGGCTTCCTAGAGTCACCTGGTTGGCCACTGTGTGAACAGACTGCTGGACTTGATGGGCCTGGGTCTGATCCAGCAGGGCTTTCCTTATGTTCTTATGTCACCACGAGATTGTCCCTGAACACACGACGCTGCCTCATACGAGGTCAGGCCGTCCGTCGCTCTTTCGTTGCCACTGTTGCCTACGTTGGCTGGCAGCAGCACGCCTCAGCGAATGACCAAGAGATTTTGATGGCGGTGCCTGGGGATGGTGGGGCTTGGGGAGAATGTGACGTCACTTCCGGGGGACGCTCAAGGAATATCCCCTAATCTCTGTGGTAAAGACCATAGATCAGAACCACAGTGCTAGGGGGAACAGGGGACGTCTCCCCCTGCCATGCCATTTTCCCAAGCAAAAAATGGCCTTTAGCCTACATTGCAGGTCTGCACATTCAGTATTCTTTATTTATAAACTTCCAAAAATAATTAGGGATGATATTTGATTAAATGATCCTAGAAACAAGTAGTCTGTGGATGACTTTCATACAGAACAAGTTCCCGGTTTTAAATATCCAAGTGTCCTACATAACAAATGCTCTTCTTGGCAGGAGCATAAATTCAGACTTATTGCTGCTACGTCTTTTTTTTTTTTTTAATAAAGTTTTTATTTTCAAAAGAATAAAGTAGTGGACTTAAAAAATGGGGTAGGGTAGGATGGGAGATTACAATAATGCTTCACAGATCTTATCTACTGTTCAATTATATTGACAAAAGTATGTATTTCTACCCTGGGTGTAAATATACCTTATATCCCAGACATTCTAAACCATAGAGTTGGAAGGGATCACCAGGGTCATCTAGTCCAACCCCCTGCACAATGCAAGAAATTCACAACCACCTCCCCCCACACTCCCAATGACCCCCACTACATGTCCAGAAGATGACCAAGATGCGTTCCCTCTCATCATCTGCTTAAGGTTATAGCATTGCTGACAGATGGCCATCTAACCTTAAAAACCTCCAGGGAAGGAGCGCTTACCACCTTCCGAGGAAGCCTGTTCCACTGAGGAACCGCTCTGTTAGAAAATTCTTCCTAATGTCTAGATCAGGGGTCCTCAAACTAAGGCCCGAGGGCCGGATCCGGCCCCCGGAGGGCTTTTGTCCGGCCCGGGGACCAAGGAAGCCAGTCCCCCCTTGCCCCCCTCCCCAGAGCTTTTCTGGGCTTCCTGGCTGTTTACGCACAACTGGAAGCCTCCCTCCCGCCCCAGTCGCCCCCTTCCCTGCTCCCTCTCCAGCCCAAAACCCCTTTCCTGGGCACACAAGGCATATTGCTGCTTCGCGTGCCACCCGGTCGCCCCCTTCCCCCTCTCCCTCCCAGGCCCAAAACCTCCTTTCCTGGGTGCGCGAGGCGTCTTGCTGCCTCGCACGCCGCCCAGTCGCCCCCTTCCTGTCCTGGCGTTCCTGTTTTGGCCACAGTTGGCAGCGTTCTCACGGCTTGGGGCTCTCTCTCCTCCTGGGGGTATCCTTGTGGCCTGGAGATAATTGTAGGGGCCCCTTGGGAGGGCTGGGCATATTTCCAGGGAGAAGAAAGAGACTTGTGGCCATTTATGCACAGGAGGTTTTGCCTTGGATTTGCCGCTCTCCAGATGCACATTTTCCCCATCCGAATTCTCAGAACTCAAAAGTAAATTCCCCCACCCCACCCCAGGGGAGAGTTTGGAGAATTCGGATGGGGAAAATGTGCATCTGGAGAGCGGCAAATCCAAGGCAAACCCTTCCATGAATAAATGGCCTTGGTTTTTACATGCCAACTTTCTCTACCACTAAAGGGAGACTCAAATTGCCTTACAATCCCCTTCCCATACCCTCCCACAACAGACTCCCTGTGAGGCAGGTGGGGCTGAGAGAGTGCTAACAGAGCTGTAACTTGCCCAAGGTCAGCCAGCTGGCTTCGTGAGTAGGGGTGGGGAATCCAACCAGGTTCACCAGATTAGCCTCCGCTTCTCACGTGGAGGAGTGGGGAATCAAACCCGGTTCTCTAGAGTCCCCGCTCCAAACCGCCACTCTTAACCACTACAGGGGGAAGGACCGGGCTTGTAAGGAGGATGCTTTTCCGGAGAGCCCCCTTGTGCCGCCGCCTCCTCCCCAGCAACAGTCCGGCCCCCAACAGTGTTTGAGGGACAGCGAACTGGCCCCCTGTTTAAAAAGTTTGAGGACCCCTGGTCTAGATGGAAACTGTTTTGATTTAACTTCAACCCGTTGGTTCTGGTCCGACCTCCTGGGGCAACAGAAAACAACTCAGCACCATCCTCTATGCGACACCCCTTCAAGTACTTGAACATGGTTAGCATATCTCCTCTCAGTCTTCTCCTCTTCAGGCTAAACAGACCCAGCTCCTTCAACCTTTCCTCATATGATTTGGTCTCCAGACCCCTCACCATCTTTGTTGCCCTCCTCCAGACATGCTCCAGCTTGTCTACATCTTTCTTAAATTGTGGTGCCCAAAACTGAACACAGTACTCTAGATAATTCACAGTGGGTAGCCGTGTTAGTCTGTTTGCAGTAGTCAAAAAGGGCAAGAGTCCAGTAGCACCTTAAAGACTAACAAAAATATTTTCTGGTAGGGTATGAGCTTTCGTGAGCCACAGCTCACTTCTTCAGATACAGCTAGAATGTGAATCCATCAGTCTTACTTAAAGACTTAAAGACCGATGGATTCACATTCTAGCTGTATCTGAAGAAGTGAGCTGTGGCTCACGAAAGCTCATACCCTACCAGAAAATATTTTTGTTAGTCTTTAAGGTGCTACTGGACTCTTGCCCTTTTTGACAGTACTCTAGGTGAGGTGTAACCAGAGCAGAGTAAAGCGATACCAGCACTTCGTGTGATCTGGGTCTTTTATTTACTAGATTTGTTAATTTCACCATCCCAGCATATTCTGCCAGTTTGCTCTTCCATTCTTCTATATAGGGACTGTCATCCAGTTTGCATTTCTCAGCTAGAACTACTCTGGCTGCTGCGACTGCATATCTGTACAGTTCCTCAGATGCCTTTTCCGGTGCTGCTGGCATTAACCCAAATAGCATATACTTAGGATCCAAAGCTAAGTTAGTTTTTAACGTTATTTGCATTTCTTTATGAACGTGAATCCGATATTTTTTTCCACAATCTTTTGCTGCTAGGTCCTTTTGTGGTTTTCCAGGGGGAAATCTGGCGGCTCCTGTAGCCAAGATTTTTGTCCATTAAACCCAAATAATACGTGGAACTGAACGGCGGTGCCAAGAAAGGCTTGCCCTCTGTAGAAACTAGCATCGTTTCTAACTAGTCTCTTGTCTCTGCCTAGCAGGCTGCAAAGATGAGAGGGGAGATAGGCCTCTCTTCAATACAAGCCAGTGTGAACAATACGTTGTTTCTGGTTAAGTTTACAGAAATTATCAGAACTGTTCTCCACGACAATGCTTTGCGCAGTACGTATCCTCTGACGGCAGGTCAGCACTGTGAGAAACGCTGCTGTCCAAGCTAGATCGGTTGCTTTGGTCCAACGTCACCATATGGGTGACAACTCCCCCTAAATTAGAGGTTAATGCTGGAAATTATATTACGGCGCCATTTGTATTAGATTAGGATTTGTGGTTTTAATTATAATGTTTTAATTTTATTTGCTGTTATGTCAATTATTGGTTGCGGTGGTGTCATCTGCCCTGAGCCCAGCTTGGCCAGGAAAGGGCCGGGTATCAATCGAATGAACTAAACAATGGTCTTTTATGCATGGCTGTTTCGCTCGCCATCACCCCTCCGGCGACTTCGGGTCTTTGTTTTGACGATGCATGCTGTTTTATCTTGGATTTGAAAACGTGGGCAAATCTCAGGGAAAGACGGGGAAAGCGAGGCGACCTCTGATGGGTCGGAAACAGCGTGCATAATCAAAACCCAGGCCCGAAGCTGACAGAGGTGTGTCCGCAAGGGAAACAGCCGTGCATAAAAGACCTAACAATGCTAAACTTAAGGTTGAATGTGGCCGCAGATTCTGTGCATTAGGCCTGTTTAACAAAGGTAAATCAGCATGATGTGGTAATTCGGGTATCGGACACTGGTCTGGATAATCCAGGTTCAAATCCCCACACTGCTGCAGAAACTTGCTGGGTGACCTTGGGTTAGGGTTGCCAACTGCCAGGTACTAGCTGGAGATCTCCTGCTGTTATAACTAAGCTCCAGCCGATAGAGCTCAGTTCCCCTGGAGAAAATGGCCGCTTTGGCAATTGGACTCTATGGCATTGAAGTCCCTCCCCTCCCCAAACCCTCCTCTCCTCAGGCTCTGCCCCAAAAACCTCCCGCTGATGGCAAAGATGGACCTGGCAACCCTACCTTGGGTCCATCAATCCTGGCCTAGCCTACCCCACAGGTAGGGTTACCAACCTCCAGGAGGTGGCTGGAAATCTCCCAGTGTTGCAACTGATTTCCAGGCAGCAGAGATCAGTTCCCCTGAAGAAAATGGCCGCTTTGGCAATTGGACTCTATGGCATTGACGTCCCTCCCCTCCCCAAACCCCGCCCTCCTCAGGCTCCACCCCAAAACCTCCAGGTATTTCCCAACCCGGAGCTGGCAACCCTACCCACAGGGTTGTTGTTGGGAGGTAGGGTCTTCGCAACCGGCGGGAGATTTTGGGAACGGAGCCTGAAGAGGGTGGGGTTTGGGGAGGGGAGGGACTTCAGTGCCATAGAGTCCCATTGCCAAAGTGGCCGTTTTCTCCAGGGGAACTGATCTCTATCGGCTGGAGATCAGTTGAATTAGCAGGAGATCTCCTGCTACTACCTGGCAGTTGGCAACCCTATTGGGAGGGTAAAATAGGGGAGGAGAGAACATTGTAAGGGGCTTTGGGATCCCCATTGAGGAGAAAAGCAGGGTATAAATTAATTTAATAAATGGCAATGCAGCAGCCAAGGCTGCATTCTGAATTGGAAGCGTGACATGGAGGAAGAGGGGGCTTTGTTATCACTTAATTTGTTACCTTTTTTCTCAATCGTTTCCTCCACAGAATTAAAAAAAAAAAAAGGCATGACTTTTATTTTCCCTTGAGGGTCAAACGAACAGCTGGGGGGATTTGCAATATTAAAATGTCACAGGATTAAAAAACAAAAAACAAAACCTAAGCATTCATTTGAAGGAATTACAGATCGACATATAATGTATAGTTTCGTCCTTGGGGCCAAACGACAGATTCATGTTTTTAACAAGATGGGCCTGAGTTCCCTTCAGCCACACAGCAGCTTTGGGGAGTGGTTTTTTAAAATAATAATAATGGAAAACCCAAATTTGCTCAGGGTGCCCCTGTGGGGGGGAGGAAGGGCTGCTGCCTCCCCTCAACCATTTTCCTGTACCAAAACAGCATGGGGGAGGGAGTTATTTCCCTGTTTTTGCTGTTCCATGTGCACAAGATGCTCCGCATGTAGGGTTGCCGACTGCCAGGTAGTGGCAAGAAGAAAACAGTGCGGGCAAGTATGTCAAAAACATGTATTCATGAAAAGTGCAAAACATCAGACAACAACAACAGTGCTTATGCAAAAGAATGATCGCAAAATTACAATTATGTGCAAAGCTATTCACAATGTGAAAAGCAATATTTAGATAAAGCCCAATGGCTATCTTCCAGCGTAACAAGGTCCAAAATCAAGTTTCAAGAATCAGCGTCTGCTGGAACACCTCTTGCTGCTCCAAAAAAAGGTGACAGAGGGAACGCTATCCCGGATATTTGTAGTGCTTTCACCAATTATTTGGCTTCAGCCTCAGAAATAAGGTTTAAGCCCACTGGTATGTATTCCTTATGGGAGAGTATTCAGGTTGAATTCAACAGTTCTTCAACTTATTCCATTTTTATTTTGTCTTTTTCTATTTTCTTGTTAGCTCCCCACGAAATGGGATTCCAAAATCATGCATGTCATTAGGACTGTTGTATTTGAAGGATTAGCTTTAAATTTCATCAACAAAGGCACCGCTGAATTTCTTATGGTCAAGTTTCCCAGGGTCCCTATATTCTATTCTCTCCCTAAAATACACACGTCTCCGGTGAATCCACCTGGCCGTCCGATCATTTCGGCCATTGGGAGTTTGTTGGAACCAATTTCCCGTTTTGTTGACTCGTTTTTACAACCTTTTGCCAAACGGACAGATTCATACATTAAGGATACACGGGACTTTATAGGGAAGATTGCAAACTTACCTATTACTCCTGAAGCTGTTTTTGTGACGCTTGACGTGGCATCACTATATACCAGTGGTTCCCAACCTTTTTTTGACCAGGGACCACTAGGACTTTTTTGTTTCGGTGCAGGGACCCCAAGGTTCAAAATAAAAATTCCGAGAATTTTAAAATAAACTTTAATCATAAGTGTTAGTTAAACATTAAACTTAGAATAATATTTGAATATATATTTTTATAATAGAGAACTTTTAATTGAAAATATTAATTTATTATGGGTTTATAACTTTGTTTCGCGGACCTTAATTTAGTTCTCGCGGACCCCTGGGGGTCCACGGACCCCTGGTTGGGAACCAGTGCTATATACTAATATTCCGTTGGAAGATGTGAGATTGATCATTGAGAAATTACTTGACACACAGCAGGACACCTTGATTCCTACACATTTCATTATGAGTTTGATTGATATCATTTTTGAAAATAATTTCTTTAGATATTTGGATTCTTTCTTTCTTCAGATTCAAGGAGTAGCAATGGGTGCCGCTTGCGCCCCCTCAGTGGCTAACATCTATATGATTGCATTTGTTAGTTTTGGACCTGGACTTTGGACCTTGGGATTTTGGATTTTGGATCTGCAAACTATTATATTTTCAATTATGTTTCACTGACTGGTGAGGTAACCAGATATTAACACGATTTTTGTATTATTTTGTTCTATTGTGTAAAATAATGCTAGGGTCAGCATGATGTGGTAATTTTTTTGGAACGTGTATGAAAGTTTCTGTTGAAAGCTATACTGAGAGTTACACTGAGAAATTTTTTGGGGTTGGGTTTTTACCCCCTTTATATCTACACACATATATAAACAGTGTTATCTGAGCCGGGTGCTGTATTTCTCTTCAACCACCTGGAGCTTGGCAACCCTAGGAATCAACCACACCCTTTGGTTTTTCCCCCCTCTAAATTATATTGCCCGTTCAAGTGGATCATGCCCAACAGGAGTACTGAACCGACGTTTCCTTAATCAAGAAATAATGTGTTAGGAGCCCGCATTTCCAGACAGGGCCTTCAGCAAACCTTGAGAACAGATGATTTGGAGTCCCAGTTTAATCGGTGGTTACATGTGCCAGCTCTAAGTGGTGGTGAGGAGATCTCCCATTACATTCATTGCTCCCTTCATAAGAGCCTTAGAGAACATTTTATCTTGAAACGATTTGCTCAAGTAATACTATTTGCAGAAGTCTGGGATGTTTCCTGTCACTCGGTCAAGCAAGTTCCAGGACTACATCGCTTCACCATTTATTCATGGAAGGTTTTGCACTGGATTTGCCACTCTTTAGATGCACTTTTTCCCCACCCATATTCTCAAAACTCAACAATAAGCCGCCATGCAGAGTTTTGAGAATTCAGATGGGGAAAATGTGCATCTAGAGAGTGACAAATCCAATGCAAAACCTTCCATGAATAAATGGATAGGATGCACATTTAGATGCACATTTTCCCCATCTGAATTCTCAAAACTCTGCATGGCGGCTTATTGTTGAGTTTTGAGAATATGGGTGGGGAAAAAGTGCATCTAAAGAGTGGCAAATCCAGGGCAAAACCTTCCATGAATAAATAAGGGGTGTTCTGCCACCTTAAAAGACGCCTCATGGAGGAGGGTACTTGCTTGCATTCCCTGAACTGTATTCAGAACTTGGACAAAAGCAGATTTTATTTTATTTTTTTTGTAAAAAATGGGTTGGATCCAGACTGAATTTTTCATTAATGGAAGGGGGCGTTTTGATGATTCCCCCCATGCTGACTTCTGATTTTCCCCACATGCCGTTCCAGAGGGTTCCTGCCCCAAGCAGTATTCCCAGGAGATCAGTGGTGGGAGGGATGAGGCAGGAAAATGCCATTCCCCTGACAGAAATTCTTCCAGTAGTGGAAAGCAAACTTTGGATCCAATGCAGTGTTTTAAATTATTTTAATCAGTCATTACATTCATATAAAGCAGCCCCATGGCACAGAGTGGTAAGCGGCAGTACTGCAGTCCAAGCTCTGCTCACAACCTGAGTTTGATCCCGACGGAATTCAGATAGTTTCAGATAGCCGGCTCAGGATTGATTCATGAATATTAAATATTTATGAATAAATATTATATACCTCCTGTCTCTTTCAGAAGGGGGGGAAATACGCTTCGTGCCAAGAGGCTTTGCAAAGAGAGAACAAGCCTTGCAAAGCATGTTCAGTACAGTTACTACCTCCCTTAGTACATCTCGCTCACAATGTAATGGAAACAAAGCCAGACTTGGCTCTGAACAGTCTCTTTCTAATTGGAGATGTTGGCCAACGGGGGGAAGAAAGTTTTAAAAGGAGCCTAGGCAACCCTATGGGGAGGCAGCTGCCGCGGGGGGCAGATTTGGGTAGCCATTCAGGTGGCGGCGCTTCAGACAGGCAGAACTGACGGGACTGAACGTGGGACGGTGATGAAGTTTGTAATTAGCTTATTTGGAATAGGAATTTGTTTTGCTCGTAATGCTTGCAGGTGTTCCAAGTCGAACGTCGTTTCCCTGAAAAGGTCCAAATGGACCTGTAATGCAAAATTGGGAGTCTACACATGCACAGAATGCATTTTGCATTTAATAGGAGGAGGAAGAGGCAGCCAGAAAAGGTTTTTATTATAAGGTTTTTAATATAAGATTTGCAGTTTCTTAGTTTTCCCCCCCCCCTCTCTTATATTAAGTTTGACTAACAAAACTTGGTGATGGGGAGGTGCTGAGGCTCAGTGGTAGAGCATCTGCTTGGCAAGCAGAAGGTCCCAGTTTCAATCCCTGGCATCTCCAGTTAAAGGGACTAGGCAGGTATGTGATATGAAAGATCTCTGCCTGAGCCTCCGGAGAGCCGCTGCCTATCTGAGTAGCCAATACTGACTTTGATGGACCGAGGCTCTGATTCAGTATAAGGCAGCTTCATGTGAAGCGCCGTCAAGTCGCAGCCAACTTATGGAGACCCCATAGGGTTTTCAAAGCAAGTGACATTCAGAGGTGGTTTGCCGTTGGCTGCCTCTGCATAGCAACCCTGAACTTACTTATGGTCTATCCAAGTTCTAACCAGGGCCAACCCTGCTTAGCTTCCAAGATCTGATGAGATCAGGCTAGCCTGGGTCATCCAAGTCAGGGCAACAAATCTTAACAATAATTTAACATGGTTATATTTATTTACTTTATTAATACAAGCACCGGGTCATTCCTGACCCATGGGGTGACGTCACATCCCGACGTTTCCTAGGCAGACTTTGTTTACGGGGTGGTTTGCCAGTGCCTTCCCCAGTTATCTTCCCTTTACCCCCGGCAAGCTGGGTCCTCATTTGACCGACCTCGGACGGATGGAAGGCTGAGTGAACCTTGAGCCGGCTACCTGAAACCGACTTCCGTCGGGATCGAACCCAGGTCATTAGCAGAGCTTGGACTGCAGTACTGCAGCTTACCACTCTGCAACGTGGGGCTCTGCTGGAAGAAGGTAACAGGACATAAATCTTGGAATCTCCTTTGTAGGACCTGGGATAGCTCACAGCAGAGGTTGATCAAGTATTCTTGGCTAGGCAAGCAGGGCTGGCAGAGCCCCTCAGCCTTCCAACAAAGTTTTGGAGGCCACAGTCTAACTTGGAACCCTGCACTTCATTTATTTATTGACTTCCCTTATACCAATTGGGACCCAAACTGGGACATCATTCTCCTCTTCTCCGTTTTTATGTAGTTATTAAAAAGGTAAAGGTAGTCCCTTTCAAAATATTGTCGAAGGCTTTCACGGTCAGAGTTCATTGATTCTTGTAGGTTATCCGGGCTGTGTAACAGTGGTCTTGGTATTTTCTTTCCTGACGTTTCGCCAGCAGCTGTGGCAGGCATCTTCAGAGGAGTAACGCTGAAGGACAGTGTCTCTCAGTGTCAAGTGTGTAGGAAGAGTAATATATAGTCAAAAAGGGGTTGGGTTTGAACTGAATCATTGTCCTGCAAAAAGTCTCAAAGGTAATGTGCTAATCATTGGCCTGTAAGTATCAAGATAATGTGCTAATGAGGGTGTGGTATGTTAATATGGAACCATTGTATCCTGAAGTGATCTGTTAATGTGTGAAATCCAAAGCTAATCTGCATGGCTATTGTTGACTGTAGTCTTTGTTAGTCTGGAGCTTTTCAGGACAGGAAGCCAAGCCTTATTCATTCTTAAACTCTCTTCTTTTCTGTTAAAGTTGTGCTGATGTTTATGAATTTCAATGGCTTCTCTGTGCAATCTGACAAAATAGTTGGTAGAATTGTCCAGTCTTTCAGTGTCTTGGAATAAGACCCTGTGTCCTGTTTGTGTCAGTCCATGTTCAGCCACTGCTGATTTCTCAGGTTGGCCAAGTCTGCAGTATCTTTCATGTTCTTTTATCCTTGTTTGTATGCTGCGTTTTGTTGTCCCGGTGTAAACTTGTCCACAGCTGCAAGGTATACGATATACTCCTGCAGAGGTGAGGGGGTCTCTTTTGTCTTTTGCTGATCGTAGCATCTGTTGTATTTTCTTGGTGGGTTTAAACACTGTTTGTAGGTTATGTTTTTTCAAAAGTTTCTCCATCCTATCAGTGACTCCTTTAATAAATGGCAAGAATATCTTTCCTATGGGAGACTGTTTTTCCTGAGTTTTCTGATTTTTGTTTGGTTTAATGGCCCTTCTGATTTCATTCTTGGAATAGCCGTTTGCTAGCAGTGCGTGAGTTAGATGATTAATTTCTTCCTTGAGAAACTGTGGTTCACAGATCCGTCTTGCACGGTCCATTAATGTTTTGATTATTCCTCTTTTCTGTCGGGGGGGGGGTTGGAGTTTTTGTGTAAGTAGCGATCTGTGTGAGTTGGTTTCCGGTAGACCTTGTGACCTAACTGAAAGTTTGTTTTACGGATGACAAGGGTATCAAGAAATGGGAGTTTACCCTCAATTTCCTTTTCCATGGTAAACTGAATGTTTGGATGGATATTATTAAGATGGTTTAGAAAATCCATTAATTTTTCTTCACCTTGGCTCCAAATAGTAAATGTATCATCTACGAACCTGAACCAGACTGTAGGTTTGTAAGGTGCCGATTCTAATGCTGTCTTTTCAAAATATTCCATGTAAAAGTTTGCTATTACTGGACTGAATGGACTTCCCATAGCTACTCCATTAATCTGTTCATAAAATTCTTTATCCCATAGGAAATAACTTGTTGTCAAACAATGGTGAAATAAGGCTGTTATATCTTCTGGAAAAATCTGGTTAATCAATGAGATTGTGTCTTTTACTGGAACCTTGGTAAAGAGGGATACAACATCAAAACTGACTAATATATCCTGTGGATTGAGTCTCAACGGACTGATTTTGTTGATGAAATGAGTTGAATCTTTGATGTAAGAAGTGGTTTTTCCAATGTGGTCCTGTAGGAGGGTGGTCAAATATCTAGCTAATTCATATGTTGGGGAACCAATGGAGCTCACAGTGGGTCGGAGTGGGACGGAATCCTTATGAATTTTAGGTAGTCCATATAATCGTGGTGGTTGTGCTTCTGTCTTGCATAGTTTTCTGTGTGTGTCCGGATGAAGAGTGGAATTCTTGATCAGTATGCTAATTTTCCTGGTAATTTTGCAAGTTGGATCTCGTTTTAGTTTTTTGTATGTGGCAGGGTCCAGAAGTTCCTCAATCTTCTTTTTGTATTCTTCTGTTTTCATGATCACTATGGCATTGCCTTTGTCAGCTGGTAGAATAATGATTTCTGGATCTGCATTGAGGGTTTTGATGGTGTTTCTCTCCTTGCGTGTTATATTGCTAGCAGGGGGCTTTGCTTTTCGTAGAATTCTTGCTGTCTCTCCTCTTATTTCCTGAGGATAACCTACAAGAATCGTAGTCCCTTTCCTCCACTTTATCCTCACAACAACCCTGTGAGGTGGGTTAGGCTGAGAGTGGGTGACTGGTGCCGGGTCACCCAGCAAGTTTCCGTGGCTGAGTGAGGGATTTGAACCTGGGTCTCCCAGATCCTAATATGACACTTCTAACCAATGCACCGTGCTGGCTCTCCAAACGGCAATAATCCAAAGAAGGGAAACCAAGTCCAGTTTGGAGTTCTATGAACTAGTTAAAGTTGTATCTTTAGTATTGTTATATATGTTTTCGTTCTTGTCGATTGCATGTGCATATTGGGGTATTGGGTTGGTTGGTTTGAGTGTCATTGTTTATGTGTGTTTGTACTGTTATGGTTTTGGCACCTTGCACGGGATATAAAATAAGTTTCTAAGTTTAATAGAAGTGTGTGCTGAGTCGCTATATGTTAAACTAACTTTATAGTATAGTATTATTTTCTAGTATTATTTTATGTTGAACTAACTTTATAGTATTAGTGAGTTTTTGTAAACCACCTGCGGGTTGGCATCCCCCACTACCTATTGTGATCTATATGAAAATATCATGTGAGCCACTACGGGGGGACTGTTAGGAAAATTCTTTTATGGATCGTATGATTGTGGCTGGTGAAAGTCAAATAAAGCACATGCACACAATGAACAGACAAAGTCCTTTGTCTTAGCAAAAACAAAACTTTACTCACTATAAAATAGGGTAGGGTATACTTGAGGTTAAAACAAGAAATCCTTACTACATCTTTAGTTTCCTATACGTGCCAGAAAAGATCTGGCAATTACTAAGCTTAAGCACATGGCATCTCTAAAATACAGAGTTGCCCCATCTTCTTTGGTTGAGATTCAAAAGGTGTGTTGCTCTTTCTTAGACTTAGACAAAGAAAGAGCTTTAACATGCAGATTTTGGGTACCAACAACATGTTTACAACTGATCCTCTCTGACCAATAGCTAATTGACACATTGGAGATTACATCACCTTCTTGAACTGGTCAGCATCAATACAATCAATTTTAACCCTTGTCTGTCTGACATGTAACGAAGCTCGCTATCGAATCCTCAACAGGGACCCCTTTGCTTATCGGTTTAACTTGGCTGGTGAGATTTTGCAGCATTTGGAAGAGACGTGTGTGGCTTTTTGTAGCTGTTTGTATCTCAGCGTGCGCCCTGTCGAAGCCTTTCCATTTGTAATAATTAATTTGGGACGGATCTGCCCTCTTCCTGTGAGTGCTCTGAATGGCTGCCCTTCTGCAGGCCAGGAGAGGAATGCCTGTATTCGGTAATCACTTGAAATCATTAATATTGTCTGGCGGCAGGCACAATTTATGGCGATTAGGTTGCAATGGGACGCAGCTGCCCGGTTAAGGTTGCATCACAGGACCCTATTGGGGGGGGGGAGTTCATAATGTAATAAGCCATTAAGCCAGTAAAACAGATTAATGTGAAAATGTCAAAAATGGTGATATTGGAGGCCTTGTGCTTTCTGAGACGTGCGGCTGTCATTAGAACAATGCTTATTCCCCAGATTCATGTTAAAAAAACCAACATTTAGCATTTAGATAGCCCAGTTTGAACAGCCTTGAACACTCACGTACGTTATCTTGGTAATCCTTAAAACAAACCTGCAAGGTAGGACAATATTACATGCGTTTCACACATGAAGAAAGGGACATTAGTCACGTTGCAATTTGAAAAGGAAGAGTTGGATTTGATATGCTGACTTTCTCTACCTTTTTTTTTTTTTAAGGAGAATCAAACCGGTTTACAATCTCCTTCCCTTCCTCTCCCCACAACAGACACCTTGTGAGGTAGGTGGGGCTGAGAGAACTCGAAGAGAACTGTGACTAGCCCAAGGTCACCCAGCTGGCTTCATGTGTAGGAGTGGGGAAACCAACCCAGTTCACCAGATTAGACTCCACCACTCATGTGGAGGAGTAGGGAATCAAACCCCGTTCTCCAGACTAGAGTCCACCGCTCTTAACCACTACACCACACTGGCTAATCCCAGGATCATTGCCCAAGTCCCTCATTCAACCATTAAACCTTGTTGTATTAATTTACTCTGCAGTAGTCTGACTTGCGTTGTTTTCGAAGTCCAGCACATTATGTTTGTTCTTCAGGCCAAAAATGTGTTTGAATTGTGCAGGTGTTGTACAGTCCATTAGCAGTAGTTCAAAATGAGCCTCCGCTGTCCACAAACTGGCAGGCTATGCTCGATTGGGCACTCTGATGTTCGTGCATATGCTTTTTACAGGCACGCTCAATAGATTTAAGATTTATTTGTTTTATTGCTTCATTTGTGGTCCTCCTTTCCCACCAGTGGGGACCCAAAGCAGCTTATATTGTTCTCCTCTTTTCTGTTATCTTCTCAATAACCCTGTAAAGTAGGTTAAGCAGAGAGTGAGGGCCAAACTAGTAGGGTTGCCAACCTCCAGGTACTAGCTGGAGATCTCCTGCTATTACAACTGATCTCCAGTCGATAGAGATCTGTTCCCCTGGAGGAAATGGCCGCTTTGGCAATTGGACTCTATGGCACTTTAAGTCCCTCCCCTCCCCAAACCCTGCCCCCCTCAGGCTCCACCCCAAAAACCTCCTGCCAGTGGCAAAGAGGGACCTAGCAACCCTACCAAACTAGACCCCCAAGTCCTCCACAGAGATGCAGTGCGATTTTAGAGCCCCCTTTTTCAACTTTGAAAAATACTGTGGGAGGATCATTCTACTGGGGAATGCAACGCGGGGGCTCATGCCTCCCCCTCCCATGCCATTTCCAAGAGCTGAAACAGGTGGCCATTTCAACTCTTGAATATAGCACGGGGGAAGGGAGCAGAAACCCCTCATCCTCTCCCACACCACAGACCCCAGCAGGAAGGGCCCTCTTGCTTTTTAAACAGAGGATCTAAAATTGAAGTCTATCCCTGTGGCAAACCTGGAGATGCCGTCTCCTCTAGTTTGGCCCTGAGTATCCGGCCCAAGGTCACCCAGCAAGCTTCAGTGGCAGAGAGGGGAATCGAACCTGAATAGAAGAACGTAGGAAAGGCCCATGCTGGATCAGACCAAGGCCCATCAGGTCCAGCAGTCTGTTCACACAGTGGCCAACCAGGTGCCTCTAGGAAGCCCACAAACAAGACGACTGCAGCAGCATTGTTCGGCCTGTGTTCCACAGCACCCAATACAATAGGCATGCTCCTCTGATCCTGGAGAGAATAGGTAGTGCATCATGACTAGTAGCCATTTTAACTAGTAGCCATGAATAGCCCTCTCCTCCATGAAGATGTCCACTCCCCTCTTCAAGCCTTCCAAGTTGGCAGCCGTCACCACATCCAGGGGCAGGGAATTCCACAATTTAACGATGCGTTGTGTGGAGAAATACTTCCTTTTATCTGTTTTGAATCTCTCACCCTGGTTCTCCCAGATCCTAGCCTGGCACTCTGATCACTGTGCCATGCTGGCTCTAAGATGCACCCATCCATCCTCTCAGAGATTTAACTTCTAGAGACCCTGGGGAGAGTGTGCAACTCTGGGGATGACAATGCTAGCAATTCACATAGGTTAAATAGGGACAGTGTATTAGCAGGAATGGGTACCAGAATATAGGGATGGTATCTGGCTAATCTGACAATTGAGGCATATGATATTCTTTCCTCCACCCTCCCCACCCCCATCTAAGGGCAGGTTTTTAGGCCAAGCCGCCCAAGTGACTGCTTGGGTTAAATGCGGCGAGGAGGGTGCTGATAAACTGCAGGGGGTGGTGATCGGCATCCTCTCCTGGGCCTGCATTGCCACCAACCAAATGTAACCCACATTGCCTGGACCCAGCTGCTGCCTGTACAGACCAGGCAGGGGATAGGTGTGTCTTGCTTGGGATGTTCAGGTGGTCCATCGTCCAGATGCTGAACAGACCCTGACATGCCTAGCTTCCGCAAAGTAGCTGCCCCGTGTGAATTCAAGCCATGCTCTAAGAATCCCCATTGAATCAAGCCATTGAAGCTTGCTGGGTGACCTTGGGCTGGATACTCAGGGCCAAACTAGAGGAGACGGCATCTCCAGGTTTGCCACAGGGATAGACTTCAATTTTAGATCCTCTGTTTAAAAAGCCATGCTCTAAGAATCCCCATAGTAGTCAGCACCTTGGAGAAAGGTTTTATTTATTATTCACAGCCAACGTGGTATAGTGTTAAGAGCGGTGGATTCTGATCTGGAGAACCGGGTTTGATTCCCAGCTCCTCCACTTGAGTGGCGGAGGCTAATCTGGTGAACCCAGTTGATTTCCCGACTCCTACACATGAAGCCAGCTGGGGGACCTTGGGCTGGTCACAGTTCTCTCCGAACTCTCTCAGCCCCACCTACCTCACAAGGTGTCTGTTGTGGGGAGAGGAAGGGAAGGAGATTGTAAGGCAGTTTGATTCTCCTTAAAAAAGTAGAGAAAATTGGCATATAAAAACCAGCTCTTCTTCTGGTTTAAGGTCATTCTCACCGATCCTTTCCTGCCTTATTTTTCTCTCTCTCTAATAATCTTGAATATACCTAATTTTATACATATACATACACACAGTTCTTTAATAGACAGGATATCGGGCTGCACATGCAGTTGGGTTAATTTCTGTTCCAGTAGAGAATGCATGGAACATTAGAAACTTCAAGAATCATAGTTGGAAGGGACCACCAGGGTCATCTAGTCCAACCCCCTGCACAATGCAGGAAATTCACAACTACCTCCCCCACACACACACCCAGTGACCCCTACTCCATGCCCAGAAGATGGCCAAGATGCCCTCCCTCTCATGATCTGCTTAAGGTCATAGAATCAGCATTGCTGACAGATGGCCATCTTTAAAACCTCCAGGGAAGGAGAGCTTACCACCTTCCGAGGAAGCCTGTTCCACTGAGGAACCCCTCTAACTGTTAGAAAATTCTTCCTAATGTCTATTCTTGCATTGAAAGTATATCGTGTCACAGAAAGCACTCTGGGATTCTCCTTATCTGAAGACTCAAAAATAACCCCTTGGTAGTGAGTGTCTAATCAAACTTTGAAAGGTGGAGGCTCTGGATTTTTAATAAAGACTCATGCCTTTCTCTTGCAGGTAAATGGAAGATCTAGAGACTCGCAAAGCACGTAGGATAGAGCAGATGGTAGCAAGATGGCTGCGTCGGTCACGGGATCATTTGGCCAGGTATTTATTTGAATGTACCAGTGATTAAATCTTTGGGGGCTTTCATTCGGTGCAGAATGGCCTCGTTTCTTAGAAGTGTAACCTGAATGTTTTCTTGGACCTATCGCTGTTACTTCAGGCTCTGTTAGCAGCAATGGCTAGTGGTTAGGGTTGCCAATCTCCAGGTGGTGGCTGGAGATCTCCTGCTATTACAACTGACCTCCAGGCAACAGAGATCAGTTCACCTGTAGAAAATGCTTTGGAAGGTGTACAGTATAGAATTATATCCCATTGAAGTCCCTCCTCACCCCAAATCCTGCCCTCCTCAGGCTCCACCCCCCAAATTTCCAGGTATTTCCCAACCAGGAGCTGGCAACCCTACTAGTAGTGCCACTTGTCAACTTTGCCAGGTATTCCAGTTGCAATCCTTCCACTGTCACAGATTTTGCAGCCCTCATCCTCCTCCATTCTTCAGCACTAGACGGGTTTCCGGCTCTTGATCCCTTTTCGTAAAAATCTTCATCATAACTTCGCATCAATCTTTTTTATTCCAAAATGATACCTAATCTGACAAACTCTTCAGATAATGAATCATTTCGGACAAATAAGATTGATGTGAAGTTCTGATGAAGCTTTTTATGAAACGGGATCAAGAGCTGGCAACCCGTCTAGTACAGAAGAGATTATTTATAGCCATTTTTCTACCAATACTGAAGAGATGATTTATAATTTTTATTTATTAACTGATCTACTGGTGTTGCATCGTGGAAGAGATATCCACAACATATGGAAGAACAAACTCAAGGATTGTATATGGACTCTAGATTCTATGCCAGTAGAATTATTGTGCATTGTTACTTTGGATGTACTTCAGTCAGTATACATAGGTAGTTATAAAGTTGGTACATAATTAAATCTATGAGTATTGTCCCTTAGCCCCATGCTTTTGTATTTTGGTGTTTGATTGCAGTGTTGGTGTGGCGTGTCGACTATTTGGTTTTTTTACTAAATAAATAAACCACATTTTACATTCTTAAAGTTGCAATCCTAAGTGCATTTAATGGGTAATGTGTATTTATTTACATATTTTTATTTGTTTATTTAAAATATTTATTCACTGCCTTTCTTCCTTACATAGCTCAAAGCAGCTGACAATATTAATAAAATACATAAAATAGATTAGTTTATAAACGTAAAACTAAAGTTTTAAAATTACAGTTTCGGACTGCTTTAATCAAATGCAGTCCTAAATAAAATTGTCTTCAGCTGCCTCCTAAAGAGTGAAGGGGCCAGGCGCGCCTCCCTGGGGCGGTTGTTCCATAATCGTGGGGCTGCCACTGAAAAGGCCCTATCTCGAGTACCCACTGAATGAGCTTCTTTGATTTATGGGACAGTCCGGAGGGCCTTTCCCTGCGATCTTAATTCCTGGGCAGGAACATATGAGAGAAAACAGTCATTCAGATTCTTTGACCCCTAGCCACATAGGGTTTTAAAGGTCAAAACCAATACCTTGAATTAGGTTTGGGAGCGAATTGGTAGCCAGTGCAGTAATATTGGGGTGACATGCTCCTGATAACTGGCTCCAACCAGCAGTCTAGCCTCAACGTTCTGCATCAACTTCAGCATCTGAACTATCTTTGAGGGTGGCGCCAAGTAGAGCACATTGCAGTAGTCCAGTCTAGATGCAACTAGGGCATGGATCACTGTGGCTAGATCTGACTGACCCAGTAACGGATGCAGCTGAAGCACTACCTGAATCTGGGCAAAAGCACTTCAGATCACTGCAGCCACTTGGTTGTCTAAGGTGAGAGCTGTGTCAAGTAGCTCTCCCAAGCTGCGAACCTGACTTTTCAGGGGGAGTGTGGAAACAGAGACCCTGATTCTCCCTTGTAACGCAACCAAGCGGTTCTGGGTTTGGACCAGCGACTCACCAATAATAGCAAGAAAAGCTTTATTGAATACAAAAATGAAGCATAAGGTTGAAAAACACATGTCACAGGTCTGTGGCAAATACAACATGAGAATAAGAAAGCTGACTAGCTAAATACTTACTTGAAGACGTTACATAGCATAGCTGATAATTAAGGAATGAGGTTTCTTAAGCATAGTCTGACAAGCAGCATAACAGGAAGGAAAGGTAGGGGAGAAGGGGAGGGTGAACTAACTGCTGATGAGCTAAACTTAAGGAAGAGCAGGCCAATAACAGGTGACCCCTAGCATCCAATCTTGAGGGTGTCTGCCCCAAAGCTTCTGGATGGCACAGGCTGGTTTGGGCTGGTTCTGCGTTCCCAGGAGAAGATGAGCAGATCCCCCTCCCATCTCCTTTCTTAGATGCATCACATAAGCTAATTAACTATAGCTTGGGGAAGCGACCTTGGCTAGGCCTAAAGATAAGACACCTGTGAAACCAAAAAACAGCACAGGGCCTCTGATGGGAAATTACTAGTTAGAAGGAGACAAGATGGATTGAACACATGAAGCTGCCTTCTACTGAATCAGGCCATACAGGCCATCTTTCACATCACCTACTTGCCCTAATCCCTTTAACTGGAGATGCCAGTGATTGAACCTGGGACCTTCTGCATGCCAAGCAGATGCTCTACCACTGAGCTGCAGCCCCTCCTTATTCTATCTTGACAAAGAGTATAACTCCATCAAGACAGGGGAGATCTGAAATTCCTGATCTGCCTTTCTACTAACCCAGAGAACCTCTGTCTTGTCAGGATTAAGTTTCAGCCTGTTGACCCTCATCTAGCCCATTACTGACTCCTAGCACCGGTTCAGAACATCAACTGCATCCTTGGAATTAGGTGGGAAGGAAAGGTGGAGCTGCGTGTCATCCACATAGCCCAAACCTCCTGATGACCTCTAACAGTGGTTTCACGTAGATATTAAATAGCATGGGGAATAAGATTGAATCATAGAATCATAGAGTTGGAAGGGATCACCAAGGTCATATAGTCCAACCCACTGCACAATGCAGGAAATTCACAACCACCTCCCCCCCACACCCCTGGTGACCCCTACTCCACGCCCAGAAGATGGCGAAGATGCCCTCCCTCTCATCATCTGCCTAAGGTCATAGAATCAGCATTGCTGACAGATGGCCATCTAGCCTCTGCTTAAAAACCTCCAGGGAAGGAGTGCTTACCACCTCCCGAGGAAGCCTGTTCCACTGAGGAACCACTCTAACTGTTAGAAAATTATTCCTAATGTCTAGACCAGTGGTCGGCAAACCGCGGCTCCCGAGCCGCACACGGCTCTTTGGCCCCTTGGGTGCGGCTCTGGCGGAGAGATGGTCCAGGGCCCTGTTCCCAGGGCGGCCGCAGTGGTCGCACTCGTCCCACCACCTGGGAGGCGGTGGCCCAGGACGGGGAGGAGGCGGCGGCAGCGGCGCTCCTGCTGCTGCTGACGACGATTTCGGTGGCGCTGCGGGCCCCGGCGAGGAGGCCAGGAAGGGATCTGCCGGGGGTGTCACCCGGGGAGACCCGGGCGGGGCGGACAGGAGCGAGGCGGGCGCTCGGTCAGTCGGTCGGAGCGACGGTCGGCCGGGCAAGGATTTGAGGGGTGGCGCATGCGCGCGAGGCCGGGGAGCACCCCCTCCGCCTATCCCGGCGGCGGCTCTGTCTCTCTTGTTTTTCTCGTGCGCCCGCTCCTTGTGGGCCTTGCTGTGGTGGCCGCGGCGGAGGGAGGGACGGAGAGAGAGAGGGACGGCTTCTTCTTTTCTTCGCGTTCGGGCCGCGGGAGGGGACGCCGGGTTGGGTTGGGGGGGGGAGTTGGACAGGCCGAATTGGGGACTGGGGGGGGGAGAGAGAGAGAGGCCTGGATGCTGGGGGTGGTGTTACTTCCGGGCTGCCTTCCCCATTTTTGCTCGGGAGTGGGGGGCATCCCGAGCTCTTCCTCCGCCGCCACCATTGTTCGAGACTGCGGAGGAGGGGACGGGCCGGTGGGGAGAAGAAGAAGCCTGGTCGAGCCGGGGAGGAGGCTTGAGTAGCCGGGAAGCCTATCATCCCTCCCCTGTTTGGACTGGATCCTCCTCGGCTCGAACCGGGCTTCCCCCCCCCCCACCCCGCGTGGTGCTCTTGCGTTGGGGGGGATCGGGCTGCGAGGGTTGTGCGCGGATGGGAGGCCGGGCTTCCCCGCCCCCGCCATTGAGTTTGGGGAATTGGGTGGGAGGGAAGTTGTTGAGTATGATGTCAAGTTTTGTTCAGGGTGCCTGTGGTTTGGTTGAGACTTGCAACTTTGGTTAAAGTTTGTTAGGTTAATAAACAGTGTACCTACCTATGTAGTTTGAGTTTGGGAGATTTGGCTCTCAGGGGAGGTCTCGGTCGTTGTGCTGTTGATATTTGGCTCTGTTGACTGATGAGTTTGCCAACCACTGGTCTAGACAAAAAAAAAATTTTTTTTAATTTAATTTCAACCCGTTGGTTCTGGTCCGACCTTCTGGGGCAACAGAAAACAACTTGGCACCATCCTCTATATGACAGCCCTTCAAGTACTTGAAGATGGTTATCATATCAACTCTCAGTCTTCTCTTCAGGCTAAACATCCCCAGCTCCTTCACCCTTTCCTCATGGGACTTGGTCTCCAGACCCCTCACCATCTTTGTTGCCCTCCTCTGGACACATTTCAGCTTGTCTGCATCCCTCTTAAATTGAGGTGCTCAAAACTGAACACAGTACTCTAGTTGAGGTCTAACCTGCTGAACCCCTCTAGTCCCCAACACCACTGGGCTTACTTCTGAGTAAACCTGCCTAGGTCCAGATGT
This sequence comes from Euleptes europaea, assembly GCF_029931775.1. Classification (NCBI taxonomy): domain Eukaryota; kingdom Metazoa; phylum Chordata; class Lepidosauria; order Squamata; family Sphaerodactylidae; genus Euleptes; species Euleptes europaea. Next base: position 17,339,475 of record NC_079315.1, read on the forward strand.
GTCTACGCTCACCATTTTCTCTGCAGTTGACATTGTTCATTCGGGCCTTTATCACAGAGAATCCAGACCACACCACTGCCCAAACTGTTACATTCCAATGTTTTCCTTGTTGCCTCCTGTCTTTTTAAAGATGGAGTTTGTGGTGATGATCTGACTTGGGAAACAGTTGAATTGCTGCACCAGCCTGTACAGTGTGGATTGGCACAGTGCTATTGAAGCGCCTGGTGGTGGTTCAGGGGAGCAGTTGATGACAGGGTTGGTGATGCCCCCCCAATCTTTCTGCATTGCTTGCCATGCGGTTCTGTGGCATTGCCATTACATGCCATGTCATGCAGATACTCCGCCCTAGTGGAGTTTTCCCCTTTTAAAATATTATTTGGCTAAACCATTAGTCCCATAATATTTTTTTGGTAAAGTGCAATTGAGATAATAAAAAAACAAAATGAATAAGCAAGTCAAGTAGTGGGGTGGCTCCGATTGCGAGAGGAAACAAATAGTTCAAGTGCCAAATTGCCAGGAGGAAGCAGGAAATAATTCGAGGGGTGATCTCAAGAATGGCACAGGCCAGGAAGGAACTGCAGGTGACTAATTCAAGGGCAGTTCTCAGTAATTCTGAAGGAATAGGGGCTAAACGTCTGCTGGTTAAAAGACACCATCCTAAGCACACTTTCCAGAACTGAATGGGACTTAGACGTTCGGAGTTAATCCATACATGCAGGGTCGATTTTGATGCTCACTCAAAGCTGCTTTTTTAAATCTGCCCTTTAAAATGACTATTCACGGTTCCGATGCAAGAGGAGAAAGTCAAACAAATTCTACCCCTACCCCCACTCGATTGCTCTTTCGTTCCTTCGTATGCAAAGCCATTAGCAATGGTCGTTTGCATAGCTAAGCCTAGGCTGTGGTTTTTCATGGTTCCTTCAGTAAATGCTTCGGTGTGGGGGCAGAGCAAATACAAAAGGTCGCGTTTAAGGGACTCTTAAGAAATGCGAAGCAGGTATGCGCTGGCTTCGCAGTGACTACTGGAATGACGGTTCAGCGTGAAGAAATAAATAAAATATGCGGGGCACTTCAGCCTGGAACGTGCTTCTAATTACCGAGAATAAATGGCCTCAGTATATTTGGCATCTTACCTATGTGGACAGGAATTAAAGGTTGTATTGCGAATGTAGTGTTCTGTTAAGTGCTGTGCCGAAACACCATTTCAATTCCACGTACTGCTGATTTTTTGCCAAAGCTGTGTTTTAGCGGCATTAAAGGGTCCTAATCTGCAAAGGAACATGTAATCCAATTAAATATCCTTATCTAAAACCGGACAATCGTTTATTTTGGCAAGTGCAACGATTTGGCCACCATCCAGCAGTAAAAACACGCACAATTGGAAGAATTGCTGAAGCAGCCAGCAGTACAGCGACCAGCAAGGTGTAGTGGTTAGAGCGTCAGGCTGGGGTATGAAAGATCCCAAGTTCAAATCCCCACTCTCACTAAAAAGAAAAATGGGAAAAGAAACCCAACTAGAAAAGACTGATTAGGTACAGTTGGGATGCAGTTAGGGTTGCCAACCTCCAGGTAGTAGCTGGAGATCTCCCGCTATTGCAACTGATCTCCAGCTGATAGAGATTAGTTCCCCTGGAGAAAATGGCCGCTTTGGCAATTGGACTCTATGGCACTGAAGTCCCTCCCCTCCCCAAACCCTGCCCTCCTCAGGCTCCGCCCCAAGAAACCTCCTACCGGTGGGGAAGAGGGACCTAGATGCAGTTGGGAAATACAGGGAAGAGGTGTTCTCAGATCTCCCAGTGTCCCATCTCTGAGCCTCAGAGCGTGGTCTACAGCAGCAGTCTTCAACCTTCCCGGACCCCCTTTTTAACCCCCAACCATGGGACCCACTTAGCTGGAGCAGCTCAGTCACATGACAGGAACCAGATTGGAGACCTCACTGGCGTCCAGCTAGGACTGTGTGGACAGGAAACACACAAGCCAAGCTCTAGGGGTATATCGTAGTGAAGGACATGCTGTGGAGGAATCCCCTCCACTCAACGGCCAGCTGCTACTCTGTGTATGTGCGAGAGAGGTGACATCTTTGCTCTCTGGGCATTTACTGTAGGATCAGTCCTTGCAAACAGTGGCGAAAAATAGGGCAGGTCTCTTGTGTGTGTGTAAAGCGCCATCAAGCCGCAGCCGACTTATGGCTACCCCAGCAAGGGGCTTCCAAGACAATTAAGAAGCAGACGTAGTTTTTCATTGCCTTCCTCTGCAGATCTTCCTTAGAGGTCTCTCTTCCAAGTACTGATCCTGCTGAGCTTCCAAGATTGGGCTATACTATTCTACTTTCCTTTCTGGCAGGTCTATTACCATTATCAAATCTTCTCCAAGAGGGGGGGACTCTTGATAGATTTTCAAGGAATCCTGGGGTTCCCTAGAACAGAGCTTCTTAAACGTTTTCCACTCGCAACCCCGGGTATGTAGGTATATAGAATAGGTATACAAATCAAACATTTATTGTTAATAAATCATAAAGAAACCTTTTTTGCAACCCCCACATTCAGTTATGCAACCCCATATGGGGCCACGACCCCCAGTTTAAGAAGCTTTGCCCTAGAGAAGCAGAACTTGGAAAAAACAGCACTGCTTTACAGAATTGTGTTTGTCAAAGACCCAAAATGTTCACGTTTCTCCCCAAACCATGGGCCCATCTTGGCCCTTTTAATTTGAAAATGCTGCCCAAAAGCTACTACAAATGATAAGCATCTCTCATATGAGAGTGAGCACCCGCTGAGCATCTAGACTGAAATGTGTCTTCTTGACGTGGGACTGGACAGCCGCTACCAGTCTGAGCAGATAGTACTAGCCTGGATGGACTGAGGATCTGATTCAGTAGAAGGCAGCTTCATGGGTTCATGTGATGTGCCTGGTGTTATTTCACGTCTTTATCAGAGCTTCGCAGGCTGCTTCTTGTGGCTGATGTAGCTCTTGGAGTGGTGGACTCTGATCTGGAGAACCGGGTTTGATTCCCCACTCCTCCACATGAGTGGTGGAGGCTAATCTGGTGAACTGGATTTGTTTCCCCGCTCCTACACACAAAGCCAGCTGGGTGACCACCTCCTCCTTCTCCTCCTCTTCCTCCTTCTTCTCCTTCTCCTCTTCCTCCTTCTCCTCCTCCTCTTCCTCCTTCTTCTCCTCCTCCTCCTTCTTCTCCTCCTTTTCCTCCTTCTCCTCCTCTTCCTCCTTCTTCTCCTCCTCCTCCTTCTCCTCCTTTTTCTCCTCCTCCTCCTCCTCCTGGTTATGAAACCACATGCCACAATACATTTGACAGAGCTAGCGTGGTGTAGTGGTCAGCTTGCTGGACTAGGGTTAAATCCCCACAGAGGCTGGCTGGGTGGCCTCGGGCCAGGTGCACTCTCAGTCTAACCTACCTTGTTGTGAGGGTAAAAACAGAGGAGGGGGAACGATGTTGTAAGCTGCTATGGGTCCCCTCCGGGGAGAAAAGCAGGGTATAAATAAATTTGAAAAATTAAAAAAACCGACAGCCTTTCAGGTATCACTGTTGTTGTTGTCGTGGCTAATGAGAGGATAGAAGGGGGGATGAGCAAGTACAGGCTAGCAGGGGGTGGGTTTCCCGCTCCCCCATGAGTTTCTCACCAGGCCACTGCTTGTACTTGTATAAATCCATTAAGCCTGGAATTGAATAATTAAGGAGTAAGTAGAACTTCAGACACCTTGGGTATAACTGGAATTTAACTCTGCCTTAGAGTGAATAGAAATGGCATTAGCTTTGTTCACAAGTTACAGTGTACACACATAGTATCTGTGTGTAGTGGTTAAGAGCGGTGGTTTGGAGCGGTGGCGTCTGATCTGGAGAACCGGGTTTGATTCCCCACTCCTCCGCATGAGCGGCGGACGCTAATCTGGTGAACTGGATTGGTTTCCCCACTCCTACACACGAAGCCAGCTTGGTGACCTTGGGCAAGTCACAGCTCTGTTAGAGCTCTCTCAGCCCCACCTACCTCACAGGGTGTCTGTTGTGCGGAGGGGAAGGGAGGGTGATTGTAAGCCGGTTTGAGTCTTCCTTAAGTGGTAGAGAAAGTCGGCATATAAAAACCAACTCTTCTTCTACTACTACTTGATTTTTCTTTATACAGGTGTTGAGTAATTCTCATGTTACATGCAGTGCATGTGCAGCTGAATGTGGGTCGAAATGAGGGATGCATCAGGGCAGAGATTTCAGTCAATTTTGTGTTCTGAAAAATTATTTCCAATGTAATCCTTTTGAAATTCACAGAGGGAGAGCATCAGTGAGTGACCAGTCATCCGACGAATGTAGGCAAGCTGCGAGTCGCGTGAAACTCACGGTGGAAATCCAAAAAGATGCATTGCTTGGCCATTATGGTTTTGCAATTTCCCAGAATCCTCCCCTTATCATCACATCAGTTGCTACAGGTGAGGACCCTTTTCCTTCTCTCGTTCTTCCCCTACTGGGGTACTCATCTTTATTTATTTGTTTGTTTGTTTGTTTATTGGCTTTATAACTCGCCCTCCCTGGCCAAGGCCAGGCTCAGGGCGGGTAACAACATTAAAACCACAATATAACAATTAAAACCATCAAAATCATTCCTAAAATCAATTAACTAAAAGTGCCGTATAATATGGTGCCCACTATAGCAAGAGTGCCGGCCGACACCAAGGCAAAGTTCTTCAAGCCAAGTCAGCAGACGCCCCCCCCCCCCATAGTATCAATCATCAATACAGTTGTCAATAAGGGGGGGAAGGAGTAGGGAAGCCAGCACTGATATCACCTGTGGCTGTCTCAATGATCGGTATCTACTGCCAAATCTTTTTAAGTGGAGATTTTCGGGGACTGAACCTGGGACCTTCTCCACACAAGGCAGATGCTTAACCCTTGATCCACAGCCTTTCCATTTACGGTTGCTTAGGGGTCCTTTGATAACTTTGATTTGCGTTTCCAGATCTTAAGAATTGTAATGTATTTTTGGTGACTCTTGTGTTATGTGCTGTCAAGTCACTTCCAACTTAGAATCATAGAGTTGGAAGGGGCCATCTAGTCCAACCCCCTGTTTAATGCGGGATCAACCTAGAGCATCCCTGACAAGTGCTTGTCCAGCTTCTGCTTAAAGACTGCCAGTGAGGGGGAGCTCACCACCTCTCTAGGGAGCTGTTTCCACTGTCAAACAACTCTTACTGTAAAAAAATTTCCCCTAATATCCAGCTGGTACCTTTCCGCCCTCAATTTAAACCCATTATTGCGAGTCCTATCCTCTGCTACCAACAGGAACAGCTCCCTGCCCTCCTCTAAGTGACAGCCCTTCAAATGTCCTATCATTAACAGCTTGGCTCAGTTTTTGCAAACTGAAGGCTGCGACTGCCTTTATTGAGTTGATCCACCTTACGTTGGGTCTTCCTCTTTTCCTGCTGCCTTCAAATAAGCGACTCTTAATTTGTAGTTCAGGATGATTTGTAAAGTGGAAAGAGAGAACGCTTCCTTAACGAGGCTCTGACATTTTGCAGGCAGCGATGCCGATGGGAAGCTTCTGCCTGGGGACCACATTCTCGCGATAAACAACGCAGCGGTGGAAGATGCAACCGGTGAACAAGCAGCCGTTCTTTTAAGGTGATTTATAAAAACATGCTTATATAGGGCTAAATGCGGTGGCCTGGATCCAGATCACTGCATTGACTCACTCCAGGGATTTGCACTGGCCTAGAACTGCAATTTTTTGTCTTTTAATACCTGACTCCCTCCTCCCTCATTCCAGATCTCAACTTTGTAGCCATCGTGGTGTCGTGGTTAAGAGCAGTGGACTCTAATCTGGAGAACCGAGTTGGTTTCCCCACACACACGAAGCCAGCTGGGTGACCTAGGGCTAGTCACAGTTCTCTTCAAGTTCTGTCAGCCTCACCTACCTCACAAGGTGTCTGTTGTGGGGAGGGGGAGGGAAGGAGATTGTAAGCCATAAAAGGTAGAGAAAATCGGCATATAAAATGCCACTCTTCTTCTTCTTGCCTCCCACTCTACCCCAGAGCAGGATCATGTACAGTACCATGTGTTGATCAGACCCTTCATGTGTGCAAACTATATGCAGATAGGCTTTCTAAGCTCAACCTGGGGATTCATGTAAGCTCAATATGGGTGTGAGTGTACAGAAAAGCTGATTGACGCATGGAGGCTAGTGGGGGGCAGGACTAACAGCGGCCATCCACTTTCCCCAGCTATGCGTTGAATGCATGCAGAATTCATCAGTTCTTGTAGGTTATCCAGGCTGTGTGACTGTGGTCTTGGTATTTTCTTTCCAGCCGTTTCGCCAGCAGCTGTGGCAGGCATCTTCAGAGGAGTAACACTGAAGGACAGTGTCTCTCAGTGTCAAAGTGTGTTGGAAGAGTAATATATATAGTCAGAAGGGGGTTGGGTTTGAGCTGAGTCATTGTCCTGCAAAAGTATCAAAGGTAATGTGCTAATCATTGTCCTGTAAGTATCAAGGTAATGAGCTAATTAGGGTGTGGTATGTTAATGTGGAACCATTGTATCCTGAAGGGATCTGTTAACATGTGGAATCCAAAGCTAATCTGCATGGCTATTGTGGACTGTAGTCTTTGTTAGTCTGGAGTTTTTCAGGATAGGAAGCCAAGCCTTATTCATTCTTAAACTCTCTTCTTTTCTGTTAAAGTTGTGCTGATGTTTATGAATTTCAATGGCTTCTCTGTGCAATCCGACAAAATAGTTGGTAGAATTGTCCAGTATTTCAGTGTTTTGGAATAAGACCCTGTGTCCTGTTTGGGTCAGTCCATGTTCAGCCACTGCTGATTTCTCAGATTGGCCAAGTCTGCAGTATCTTTCATATTCTTTTATTCTTGTTTGTATGCTGCCTTGTGTGGTCCCGATGTAAACTTGTCCTCAACTGCAAGGTATACGATATACTCCTGCAGAGGTGAGGGGGTCTCTTTTGTCTTTTGCTGATCGTAGCATCTGTTGTATTTTCTTGGTGGGTTTAAACACTGTTTGTAGGTTACGTTTTTTTTAAAAGTTTCTCCATCCTATCAGTGACTCCTTTAATAAATGGCAAGAACACCTTTCCTATGGGAGACTGATTTTCCTGAGTTTTCTGATTTTTGTTTGGTTTAATGGCCCTTCTGATTTCATTTCTGGAATAGCCGTTTTCTAGCATGGTCACACAGCCCGGATAACCTACAAGAACTGATGAACTCTGACCGTGAAAGCCTTCGACAATATTTTGTACGCAGAATTGTCATTTGCATGGGTCTCATGTGTACTGTCACAGGGCTTTTTAGGGAAACAAGGCTACAGCTCCGTTGGGCTCACCGAATGAGTGTTATGTTTCTCTGGATCCCAGTTTTGTTCAAACAATCTGGAAAGCTAGCATGAATGTAGGTTATATTGTCCCAAGGTGGCCACTGGCATTTTCCAGTTGGGCTCTCCCAGAGTTCATCTTCCAAGAAACTCTAGTATCTCTGTTCTTCATATGTGAGATGATTGACAATCAAACACAGAGTCCCCTCTGAGGTGGCCCCTCCATGGTAGAATTACCACATCACAGTTGCTTGTCTGATGCTAATTGTTTTAACTTTGGGTGCAAAATCTTTTTGTTCACGCAGGCCATTTATGCAGGGCTGTTTCCCTCGCAGTCACCCCGCCGACTGCTCCAGCGCTTCAATCATGATTATGCATGCCTTTCCCGACCGTCAAAGGTCACCTCGCGCTCCCCACACATTTCTGTACATTTTCCCTCTGTTTTCAGGATGCTGTTTTAGCCAGAAGCCAGAAAACATGGGCAAAACATGTGGAAACACACGGGGAGCTCGAGGCGACCTCTGACCATCGGGAAAGGCATGCATAATCCAAAGGAAGCCCCAAAGCAGTTGGCAGGGGTGACCGCATGGAAACAGCCCTGCATAAACGGCCACAGTCTTTTGGCTGACGTGAATCCATCTCTGTTTTTAACATAGTTACGCTGTGTGCTGGTTTTAGTAGTTGCTGTGTTTTGATTTGACTTTTATTCATTGTCATTTTTAAATTGTTGGTTATTATTGAATTGTTTTGAATGCCAATTTTATGTTGAAAGTTGCTTTGGAAACTTTTGGCTGGGAGGCAGGGAATTAATAATAATAATAATAATAATAATAATAATAATAATGACTATTTGGCTTCTGTCTTGGGGGAGGGAAGTGTGTTTTTCCCCTCTGGGCAACAACTGTTGTGTTTATCTTGCAGGGAATCAGAAGACCCTCTCCACTTTACAGTCCTCCGATGCACCTCGGTAAATTGCCTTAATGTACCACTGGTGTTTGAATTGCTACTTGGAGGGTAAGGGTTTGGCCTATGGTTGTCAGGTCCCCCCTCTCCTCCGGTGGGAGGTTTTTGGGGCAGAGGTGAGTGAAAGATCGTGTGTGCATGGCCGCACCGACAAATTGCGTCACTTCCGGTAAGCAGCCTGGTGGCAAGCAGCCAGGTGGATTGGCGGGGGTTTGCCCGCCACCACCTGACACTTGGCAACCCTAGTTTGGCCTCCTGGTGGGTATGCACCTGAGGACACAGAAGGGTTGTTCCAGGAGGTAATCCTAGAGTTAAGAGCTACAAGAGTGTAACAGTCACTCACAAATTGCCTGTCGATAAATGGTGGGTGGGTGGCCCAGGATAGCCTGTTCTCGTCAGATCTCAGAAGCTAGTAGGGTTGCCAACCTCCAAGTATTAGCTGGAGATCTCCCAGGATGACAACTGATCTCCAGCCGATAGAGATCAGTTCACTTGGAGAAAATGGCCGCTTTGGAAGGTGGATTCTATGGCATTAGACTCCCTATATTGGAGAGAGAACGTAAGCGGCAGTCTGATCCAGCAAGGCTATTCTGATGTCCTTGGGTCTTAATGGTTCTGCCGTTCTCGTAGTCTGTTTCAGTCCCTGTAAAGATAACATAAAGTTTGTAGTGACTTAGACCTGACGGTGTATGTTGTGTCTTAATTTGCAAACCCAATGCCGTTGTTTTCCAGGGTGGCCCTAAATCATCCTTTCTTACAGCAGAGAAAAGAGCCAGGCTGAAGACGAACCCTGTCAAAGTCCGCTTTGCAGAAGAAGTCGTGGTGAATGGACACACTCAGGTCTGTGCAAACGCAGCCTTGAAGCGGTCTGAAACCAGACTTGGGACTGTGTTTAAAGCTCATGCTTTCATATTAAAACTGGGAAAAGTACATTTTGGAGGCCTGGTGCCCTGGATTAGAACCATTCTGATCAGGCTGATAATCCATTTTAGGAATTTAGTTGCTTCGTAATCTGTCTTTCAATCAGCTAGTTAATTAAGTACATTTGCCTGCATTTGCATATTGCTGAAACCTCACTGTGGAGGCATTTGTGAGATACTGGGCATGAGCGATTGTGTATTAAAAATAACAACCAAAGCCACAGCACGTTGTTAGAAGAAAAGGTCAGAGATTTCCATTCCATTTTACAGTTAACACAATAGTCCTTTTCAGACGTTACATACCAAGAGGCCACTTATGGGAGTCCACGCCACCCAGGAATCTCCCATTTTGTGTGAATGGAGCAAGATGAGGAGGGCAGGGTTTGGGGATGTGTTAATGTGCACATAGCACAGGGGTAAACAAGGCTCAATCAATCAATCGACCTTTACTGGCATATTCTCAGAAATATAGCATAGACCATACACACAAATCCTCAATCCATACATTTCCCATATAAATATAATTTAAACTTTGGTCCTAGTCTTGACAACTTCCATCAAAAATTCCGCCACCTTTAATGTGACTTCAGGGATAGAGTCATTTATTAAAAACCAGCATACGGAAGAAATCTTGGCTAGATTTCATTTTATCAATCGAGGGTAAAATTTTATTTCATTTTATCAGTCGAGGGTAAAATGCAGAAGACAATTTATGATTACATGCTGAAGTGTATCATGTGGACTCAAACTGCATAAACATAATCTTTTCTGAAAAGGGGATATTTTTGAACCTACCCTTTAATACCTCCGAGGGGAAGGCATAAAAGCCCTCCGTTGGAGGGGATCCTCGAGTGTGTCAAAGTACTGCTGTAGTTTCCAGTATTTAACCTGTAGACCTAATTTAAGAGGGGAGCATGTTGGTGGGATAGATGGACATATGTTAACAAGGCTCTCTTCTGCCCTATAGGGATCCTTCAGTTATGGGTAGGTGTCCTGTCAGGTAACTTCAGTAGATTTCCAAAAATTGCATAGCAACCTGCTTAAAAAACTAAACACCCCAATTGTTATTTCAATGGAGCATTGCTGCTAAACAAAGCTTTGTTTGGAAAAAGACCAGCAGTGCTTTCACGCAGTTAAAATACGAACCTTTAGTTTGAGGGCATGAATTGTTGATGAGACAAAAATGCTTTTCGAGCCTGAATTTTCCAGGGGAAATCTTGTTTATTGCCCTGCGGCAAAGTACTAAGTGTGAGTCAGGTCATCCAAGGATTCTTGCCAGGGTAAACGGCAAGTTCTGGAGCCGAGTGCTTTGCCACGTCCCGTGAAAGTCCTCTCACAACCTGGGCTGCGATTCAGCATGGTTGGTTTATGATATATCTCATAGGAGTAGCATCAGTACTTCATGGCAGTGCCCTTACACTACAAAGTTTATGGTGGGCACCACCAATCATGGCCCGCCCCATCCCCATATTGTGTTGCTGTGGGGTTTTTTTGTTTGTTTTGATTGGTGTGCTGCTACTGGGATTTCTCAAATCTAACTGGAAATCTCCAGGTATTTCCCATCCCGGGGCTGGCAACCCTACTTCCTGCTAGGGTACCCTACTACTAGGCTTGCCAGGTCACTCTTCTCAAACGGTGGGAGGTTTTTGGGGCAGAGCCTGAGGAGGGCAGGGTTTGGGGAGGGGAGGGACTTCAATGCCATAGAGTCCAATGGCCAAAGTGGCCGTTTTCTCCAGGGGAACTGATCTGTATCGGCTGGAGATCAGTTGAAATAGCAGGAGATCTCCTGCTACTACCTGGCAGTTGGCAACCCTACCTACTACCCTTGTAGGGTTGCCAGCTCTGGGTTGGGAAATATCTGGAGATTTTGGGGGCAGAGCCTGAGGATGGTGGGGTTTGGAGAGGAGGGGGACTTCAATTCCATAGAGTCCAATTGCCAAAGTGGCCATTTTCTCCAGGGAAACTGATCTCTATCAGTTGGAGATCAGTTGTAATAGCAGGAAATCTCTAGCCACTACCTGGAGGTTGGCAACCCTACTCCTTTGGCTCAGCTGATGAGGCAGCAGCGCCTCAAAAGCCTCATCCCTCACAGCAGCCTCCCTGCCTAGAGCAACCACAACTTGGGATTGGGTACCGTAAGTCCCTGTTCCCACCCATATGCTTATTAGATTTCTATCCCACCTTTCTACAAGATCCTCAAGAATGCTTATGTTATTAGAAAGGAGAAATTAAATACGAAAGTGATACATATAAAACAATGAAACTCTGGCAGATAAAAGCAGGAAGAGAATCCAGTGACTAAAAAAACAACAACAGAAAACTGAAGATCATAATACTCCAGTTGCATGTAAGGGATGTAGCAGGGAAGTGGTGTTCAGGCTGACGAAAGAGTGCTTATGTTGTATGGTGAAGGTTTGTATTCTTTCTTTACTTGCGGGTCATCTGAGATCTTGTGAGGGAACATCAGGCCAAAGAGAACACTAGAAATGAAGGGCTTGTATCTTAGGGGTTGTCTTTTGGTATTTCCAGGGAAGTTCTCTGCTGTGCATGCCCAATGTTCTCAAGGTTTACTTGGAAAACGGGCAGACGAAAGCTTTCAAGTTTGACGCGAGCACGACAGTTAAGGTATTTTTGCTCGGATGTTCCAGTTGTATTCTTTTTTTGACTATGAGCTGACAAAGTAGAAGTAGAAGCTTGCTGCACACAGATCAATGTTTTTCCACATTTTGGGATTGGGAGTATCTTGAAAATAGGATACGGAGCAGGGGTGGACTGGGAAGATAAAACGGTGCCGGAGCAAACCTAGTTGAGTGGCCTGCAACACTGGTAGAGCTACTGAGCTTCGCTCTGTATGATTCTGATTATCAGCAGCCCTTCAAGGCAGTCGTCCACTAGGAACTTTCCCTGTGAGTTAAATGGCCAGTCCGACCCTGATACAAAGATTGCAAAACTATACATTTGTCTGATTGTCTGTTGGGTCAAATCCCAAAACCTATCTGTATCTATCCACATAATAGTCTTGCTTGATTTAATTTAATGCAGTTTTCATTCGATGTTCTTGCTGTACAGTGGATTGTCTGGAGACAATCCAACGGGCAGTTATGCACATATAAGTACCATTGTCATTGATACCATGCTTAAACTCTGTGCTGGATTATTTCTAGCCTACCCTTCTGAGAATATTTGCGTTTTGCTGATTAAGGTCTTTTATGCATGGCTGTTTCCCTCACGGTCACCCCTCCAACGTTACTTTGGGTCTTTGGTTTGATCATGCATGCCGTTTCCGACTGTCAGAGGTCGCCACAATCTCCCCCTGCATTTCCCCGCATTTTGCCTGATTTTCAGCGACCCGTTTTATCTCAAATTTGAAAACGTAGGCAAAATGCGGGGGGAGAGCGAGGCGACCTCTGAAGGTCGGAAACAGCATTGATAAATCATCCTTGGTATGAAGAGGTGCACACCAAGTACATTCTCCCTTCGCTGAAGGGCCCTAGAGAGCCCATAGAATCAGTAATACTGCAGACACTTCTGGAGGGGGGAAAAGAACAGGTTACCTTAGCCACAGCTAGGTTCTGTGCAATAGCTTTTAAAGTTCGCCTTTCAAAGGTTTCCTCAAGGATGGGTCTAATTTTAAATTAGGGGGATAAGGAAAATCTAACTTGATGGATTTGTATTTTTGTATTTTAAATTAATGCACAATTGTGAACTGTGGACAATTTTATCCAGTATTCTTAGAATGGCAATGCCGTAATAAATATCTGTTCTGCATGAATAAATCTAATTGAAATCAATGGGATCAAGGCCTAAATCTTACTGAAATCAATGGGATTCTAGGTGTTTAGTAGCCCTTGAAATTAGTCCATAGCAATGGTCAAGTTTGTGTATCAAGAACACTCCTGTGCTGCTATTATGCTTCTGTTCATTTGAACAGGGTATGAGAAAGACAACAGTTGGGGATTGTGCCCCCTGGGTCAGATCATCTCAAGTCCACTTTTTCCTTAATTGTGCCCCAAATTTCCCTCTTGATTCAGCTACCTTCCCTTACCGCATAGTGGCCGCACGCACGGCCACTGGATAGGTAATGGAGAGGAATAACCAAATTTTTCCGCTGGGCTGGCATATTGTTTAAGTTGCATTTTTTTGCCATCTGTAATTGGCAGGACATTATTCTCACTTTGAAAGAAAAGCTTTCCATTCGAAGCATCGAACACTTCGCCCTGGTCTTGGAAGAGCAGTACAATGTGTTGAAGATGTACCTTCTTCATGACGATGAACTCATCATGCAGGTCGGTTACCATGCTTCACACAATATTCCCATCACACACATTTGCACAATATTCTCCTCTGCCAGGTACTTCCTGTTGCCCTCTACCGTCATGGTAGAGGGCAACAGGAAGTACCTGGCAGAGGAGGGACATCCTGTTGCCGGGTTTGAGTGCTACTGTTTTGGTTCACTAGTACCTCCTGTACCGGTCTTTCTGGTCCATCTGAACTTGTCCACCATCAAAATGGGAATCTGTATCTGAAGAGGTGGATTATGGGTGATTAGTGGTCTGAATTGGAGCACCAATCACCGTAAACTTCTTTTGTGTGGAAGCTGCCTTACTGAAGCTCACTGAATTATAGCCTCAACAAGGGCCTGTTCCTTTCTTAACCTGCATGAAGCTGCCTTATACTGAATGAGACCATTGGTCCACCAAGATCGGCATTGTCTACTCAGACTGGCAATGGCTCTCCAGGGTCTAAGGCAGAGATCTTTTGTACCACCTACTACCTGATCTTTTTTAACTAGAGACACCTGGGATTGAACCTGGGACCTTCTACATGCAAAGCAGATGCCCGACCACTGAGCCATCCCCCCCTTATCCTCTGGCATCTCAGAACTATGCAGTTTGGTTGTTCAAGGTGCAGCTATATCTTTCTCCCTTGACCTTTATATTCTAGCCAGCGTGGTGTAGTGGTTAAGAGCTGTGGTTTGGAGTCGCGGAGTCTGATCTGGAGAACCGGGTTTGATTCCCCTCCCCTCCACATGAGCAGTGGAGGCTAATCTGGTGAACTGGATTGGTTTCCCCGCTCCTACACACGAAGCCAGCTGGGGGACCTTGGGCAAGTTACAGCTCTGATAGAGCTCTCTCAGCCCCACCTACCTCACAGGGTGTCTGTTGTGGGGAGGGGAAGGGAAGGTGATTGTCAGCTGGTTTGATTCTCCCTTAAGTGGTAGAGAAAGTCAGCATATAAAAACAAACTCTTCTTCTAGCCTTCTCACTTATGGCTAAGCATGGTGTCCATTGGTGCTCATTTAATTGGTTGTTATTGTCTAAAGCAGGGGTGTCAAACATAAGGCCTACGGGCCAGATCCGGCCCCTTGAGAGCTTTTATCCAGCCCGTGAGCCAGCCGAGGCAGCCACCCCTCCCCCCACTCTCAATCTGGGCTGGCGAGGCATGGCCCAGCCCAACCAAATGACATTTATGTCCTGTCCAGCCCTCGTAACAATTGAGTTCGACACCCCTGGTCTAAAGCCCTTGTAGAACGTCTCTCAAGTGACACCTAACCTGCAGGCAGCTTTAAAAAAATATGAGTTGCTTTTCCCATTAAGCCTTCAAATTAGGATAACGTACTAAACCATAATACAGTAGCTCGTTTCCCCACATGCCTTAGTCTTTGCTTGACAGACAGAATAGGCATCTTGTTAAGCAGTTAAGATCTGCTTCACCAGACCTGCTCTCTTCAGAGGTGAGGCGGGTGGCAACCAGAGACAGGGCTTTTTCAGTAGTGGCACCTCACTTGTGGGATGCCGTTTCCCTTGAGGCTCACCTGGCACCTATGCTGATTTCATTTAGGAGCCAGGCCAGATTGTTTCTGTTTACCCAGGCTTTTAATGAATGGGTTGATCTTTTGACGCTATTTTAGTCTGGAATGATCTATGTTTTCATGCTGGGCTGGGTTTCTTAAGACTGGATTTTAATAAATTCCTTTTAATGTTTTGTTATTGGTTCATGGGTTCAAGGTTCAGTTTATTACATATGGCCCAAGGCTGTTACAAGAGTTAAACATAAAAAATTATAGCTTATCAGAACTTACCAGAACTGGAACTTATCAGAAAACTGAACAAAGAATGTTGTTAAAAGATTGACATTCAAGGTAAGTTTAGTTATTGTTATTTTTGATTTTGTAAGCCATCTCGGGCGGGTTTCTGGAGAGGAGGCATACACATTTTCTTTAAAAAAACCCCGAAAGCAGCTGTTCTTAGCAAGCCGGATTCTGTGTCTAATGCCGCACACTCGTGTTTTTTTGTTTTGTTTTTTAGAATCACGGCACCGCAAAGACGATTCCTTTTTTTTCTCCATTTCAGGTAGCCAAGAAGAAAGACTCTCACAATCACCGGTGCCTCTTCAGAGTCTGTTTTATACCCAGGGATCCACTGGATCTGTTGCAGCAAGATCCAGTTGCCTTTGAATATCTCTACTTGCAGGTGAAGTGGTAACGCATCATGTGTCTGACTATAGCCCTGTCTGCCTTGGTTTGGGGTCTTTAGCTACACCTGACAGAACCCTGAGAGGTATTGCTCAAGTTTTACTCTTTTGTAACCACTGTGGTGCCTTCACGTCCCATTGCGAAGTTCCCATTGATGATTCTTCACTGTCTCAGTCATATACTCATGGTTCATGTTGCTACCAGCGCAAATGGTGCTTTTCAAATTTGGAAAATAATAAATGAATTTTACAGCAATCAAATATGACTTTGCTCGGAGGGATATTCAAATGTGCAGCTTCTGAAAACCTTAACCCATAAAAAAATTTAATCAAATTTTGAAATCTTACTTAAGCCTCACTGAGTCAGGTAAAATTTAAGTAAGAATTCAAACTAAGATTTATTTAAGTAATTCTTACTTAAGTAAATTCTTATTTAATTCTTTAAAAAAGGTAAAGGTCCCCTGTGCAAGCACCAGGTCATTCCTGACGGGGTGACGTCACATCCCGACGTTTTCTAGGCAGACTTTGTTTATGGGGTGGGTTGCCAGTGCCTTCCCCAGTCATCTTCCCTTTACCCCCAGCAAGCTGGGTACTCATTTTACCGACCTCGGAAGGATGGAAGGCTGAGTCAACCTTTAACCGGCTACCTGATTCCGTTGGGATCTAACTCAGGTCATGAGCAGAGCTTGGGACTGCAGTACTGCAGCTACCCGGGGGGGGGGGGGATGACAACGACAAATTATACGTGTCCTAATACGTAAATCCAGAAATAGGACTGTCAAATAAACTAGGGCTGTGCATGGTGTTTTGTTTTTTTGTTTTTTATTTACGCTTCATTATAGTTTGCGAGTTTCAGTATCTGGGCAGAAAGAGTATTGTGACTCTGGAAGCTTGACAGAATTGGAAGGAACAACTGCTATTAGAATGGCCATTAAGCCTGCTACTATTGTTTTAAAAGTAGTTAGAAATGTGTGTGTGTGTGTGTGTGTGTGTGTGTGTGTTAAGTGCCGTCAAGTCGCTTCCGACTCATGGCGACCCTATGAATGAAAGTCCTCCAAAATGTCCTATCTTTGACAGCCCTGCTCAGATCCTGCAAATTGAAGGCCGTGGCTTCCTTTATTGAGTCAATCCATTTCTTGTTGGGTCTTCCTCTTTTCCTGGGACTCAAATCCAGAGTTCTCAGTAAATCACGGCCTAATTTTCAAAACTTCTAGCACATCTATCTGATCTATCACTGGTTTCAGTGGCTTGATCCCAGCTACCAAAAATCAGTTCAAGCACAGTCTCACCTTCAGTGTTTTCAAAAGATACCCTTGCTTGGCATGTCCCCCAGAGAAAGGAATCTGCATAGCTTTGGTACAACTGCCGAGAATTAGATTGAAGAGCCCCATGGCACAGAGTGCAGTACTGCAGTCCAAGCTCTGCTCATGACCTGAGTTCGATCCCAACGGAAGTTGGTTTCAGGTAGCCAGCTCAAGGTTGACTGAGCCTTCCATCCTTCTGAGGTAGGTAAAATGAGTACCCAGCTTGCTGGGGGTAAAGGGAAGACGACTGGGGAAGGCAGTGGCAAACCACCTCGTAAACAAAGACTGCCTAGGAAACGTTGGGATGTGACGTCACCCCATGGGTCAGGAATGACCTGGTGCTTGCACAGGGGACCTTTGCCTTTTTAAAATGTGAATAGTTTGTGAGTAAAATGCACAGAGCCCTGACCTGGATAGCCCCAGGCTAGCCTGATCTCGTCAGATCTCAGACGTTTAGCAGGGTCGGCCGTGGCTAGTATTTGGATGGGAGACCACCAAGGAATACGAGGGTCTTGATACGGAGGCATGCAATGGCAAACCACCTCTGAACGTCTCTTGCCTTGAAAACCCTACAGGGTTGCCATAAATCAGCTGTGACTCGATGAGGAAAAAATAATACGCAGAATCCTGTGTACAGCCCTAGAAGCAACAAACGTAAACATCCAGAGGAGAAGGGGGAAAGTTTTGAATAAGTTTAAGTTTGCCTTTGAATTGTTATTTCAGTTTGAATGTGCACCATTTTACTTGTTAACCCTGGTCATCATTTGGTTCCATGTTTTCACCTCATCGTGGCCACACCTCTACATAATCAAAACCACAACCAACCTCATTAAAGAACAGCTGAAATCTAAAAGACTAGATATTACAAGCGTTCCCATGGTAATGTTTATTTAGGATGCATTCTACTGGGGGACTTGCCCCACTGAGTCAAGCTCTTGCTGCGCTGAGAGGAAGGGACCTGATCAAGGGCATTTCTGTGCTCTGGGGCAGCCCTTTGTCATTTCAGTGGGGCTGCCACAGGAGGACTTCTCAGTAAATCGCGGCCTAATTTTCAAAACCTCTCGCACATCTCTCCAATCTATCACTGTGGCTTCGTCCCAGCCACCAAAAATTAGCTCAAGCACGGTCTCACCTTCCGTGTTTTCAAAAGATACCCTTGCTTGGCATGTCCCCCAGAGAAAGGAATCTCGGTAGCTTTGGTACAACTGCCGAGAATTAGATGTGAAACATAGGAGATCTCGTGAATTATCTGTTGCTGGACTTTGTACCATTCACAATGGGGTGGTGGGTTTGAAAAGACCTTGCCTAAAAGTAGGGTTTAGGCAATCTGGAGAAAAAAAGGCTTGCTCCTTGAAGGGTCAGGAAATGTGGAAAGGGTCAGGTGAAACTTTTCGCGGCACAAAGTTAAATAACATCACCTGGTAATGTTACCAGTGTGGTGTAGTGGTTAAGAGCAGCGGACTCTAATCTGGAGAACTTGGTTTGATTCCCCACTCCTCCACATGAGTGGCAGACTCTAATCTGGTAAATCAGGTTTGTTTCCCCCACTCCTACACATGAAGCCAGCTGGGTGACCTTGGGCTAGTCACACTGTCTCAGCCCCACCTACCTCACAGGGTGTCTGTTGTGGGGAGAGGAAGGCGATTGTAAGCCACCTTGAAACTCCTTAAAGGTCGAGAAAAGTGGGGTATAAAAACGAACCTTCTTCTAAATAACATCCTATTAAGTCTCTGCTGAAGGGCCGGACATTTTTTTCTCCAAGTCAGTGGCAACTCTACCTAAAACACTCCTTGTACATACAAAAACGAATAGCTGACAGGGGACGGGCTAGCTGAGAACATTCTCCCTGATATGCTCATTTGATACATACTGAGAGTTTTGTCTGTGAATGAGAATTCAAACCTTTGATTATTCTGAAATGCTAACAAGACGGGGGCTGTGGCTCAGTGCTTTTGTACAAATGAAGTTGCCTTATACTGAATCAGACCCTCGGTCCATCAAAGTCAGTATAGCCTACTCAGACCGGCAGCAGCTCTTCAGGGTCTCAGGCAGAGGTCTTTCACATCACCTCCTTGCCTAGTCCCTTTAACTGGAGATGCCAGGGATTGAACCTGGGACCTTCTGCATGCCAAGCAGATGCTCTATCGCTGAGCCACAGCCCCTCCCCAAAGGTTTTGGGAAATGAACAGAGTGTATTCATTCTGAAGGTCTCTCATGAAGCTGCCTTATACTGAATCAGACCCTCGGTCCATCAAAGTCAGTATAGCCTACTCAGACCGGCAGTGGCTCTCCAGGGTCTCAGGCAGAGGTCTTTCGCATCACCTACTTGCCTGGTCCCTTTCACTGGAGATGCCAGGGATTGAACCTGGGACCTTCTGCATGCCAAGCAGATGCCCTCCCACTGAGCCATAGCCCTCTTCCACAGAAGGTCCCACGTTCAATCAATTCCTGGCATCTCCAGTTAAAAGGATCAGGCACCAGCTGGTATGAAGGACCTCAGTGTGAGACCTTGGAGAGCTTCTTGTCGGCTGAGACATACTGACCCGGATTGGCCAAGAGTCTGACTCATCATAAGGCAGCTTTGTGTGCACAAACAGTCCAGCAACAGATATGTCACGTGGCATGCCTGCTTTCTCTTTCAGGACCATGCCCCCATATGTGTTTCAGCTCCAATTGCATGTCTCAATCATGCAAAAGCTGGAAGCTTCAGTCCTGTTTCACACACGTGTGTCCATCTGTCAATTTCTCATCCTGCAATTACACAGTCTATCATGGCTGAACGTGTGAAACATTTCCGTTGCAGGGCGCTGTTTGAAGGCATTGGGAAATTTGATGTGTGTGAGAGGTTTATTTTTTTTTTAAAAAAATCTGTCTAGCTTATTTACAAGGGCCCATTGCAGCTTGAATAGGTAATCATTAAGGGTGCTGTTGGATCAGTCACAGAAAAGTTGCTCCATTGGGGGAATCATAATAAACCACCCAGAGAGAGCCCTGAATTTGTCCCTCTCAACAGGACGAAAAGCAATTCCAAAGGCCTGATTGAGGTCAGGAAAATGAGATGGGGAATAAACGATTGCATCTCACCTTCTTGTGAACTGTACCCGCGATCCAAACCTCACACACCTATATCCCACAGCTGCTGTTTACTGACAGAAATGCTGAGGAGATTCATAAGAACATGAGGTACCTTTACTGGATCAGAACCAGAAGTCCATCTAGTCCAGGGGGGTCAAACATAAGGCCCAGGGGCTTGATCCAGCCCCTTGAGAGCTCTTATCTGGCCCATGAGCCAGCCATGGTAGCCACCCCCACCCCCTGGATCTAGGCTGGTGACCCCGCTGCTGGCTCGCCAGCCAAAACAACCCTCCCACTCCCGATCTGGGCTGGCGAGGCATGGTCCAGCCCAACCAAGGGACATTTATGTCATATATCCGGCCCTCGTAACAAATGAGATTGACACCCCTGATCTAGTCACATACACATACCTTTATTGGCATAATTACAATGCTTTAGACAAAAGTCCAAACAGAATACAGATAAAACCCTCTGCAGATTTGGAAGATACAGTAATATTCCATATGGATTGTGATATTACAAAGTATACTAATTAAAAGCAGTTTTGATCTTAAGCACTTCTGCAAGAAATTGAGCCACCATCTCAGTTATTTCAGGAATCAAATCATTCAGAAGAAATTGACATTTCAGTTCATTGTTCAAAGAACGTTTGGTAGCTAGTAGAATAGATAACCATATTTCGCACGTGCATTCATATAGCGGACATTCTAGATGTATATGATCGATGGTATCTATTGAGTTAAATTTACAGGAGCATAAACGTTCCTGCCTTGGAATTTGGGGAAATCTACCAGAAAGCATCTTAGATGGAAAAGCATTTACCCTAGCCAATAAAAAAGCTCTACGATGTAAAGGAGCCTTGATCTAGTCTGTTTATGGATCTCCCAGCATCTCGCTTCCTTTGCTACTAAGTGATGAACGTGCATGTGGGAACAATCCCCCCCCCCGCCCCGTCCCTCAGCAGAGCACAGAAACTGATCAGTAGACTTTGTTGCCCTCTGCCTTTAAGAACAGAAGTGATTGTTGGCAGGGAGGGTGGTGGTGGAAATGCTTACTGTGAATGAAAAGTGCGCTTCTTCCCGCATGCTGACTGGGCACTGTCAATTCCAGAGCTGCAGCGACGTGCTTCAGGAGAGATTCGCCATCGAGATGAAGTGCAGCGTTGCTTTGCGGTTGGCGGCACTCCACATCCAAGAGCGGATTATCACTTGTGCTCAGCCACAGAAAGTATCTCTGAAATATATAGAGTAAGTGTGTGTGTGTGTGGGGAGGGGTATCTTTATATATGGTCCAAATTTCACATGATTTTTAAAAAAAACCAAAATGTTATCATTAGAGAGATGCAAGGCTTGTGATTTCTTTTTTTCCCTTTTTTTTTGTTTAAAGCGGTGGTTCCCAAACTTTTCGAGCTACCATCCCCTTGGTTCCACAGACTCAACCCCAGCGCCCCCCTACCCTACCCTATAAGAAGCATTATTCAAAATAGGGGTTTGCATGACTCACAAAGGAAGATAAGAACAATAAAATTTCAAAACAGTAACGATTAATTGCAAAATCCACTCAAAATCAAATTAAAACTTTTTAGTTGAAATTTATTCAACAAAACTGATGAACTTGGTCTAGTGGTACCAGCTCTTCAAAGTCTGGGGGGGAATTCTGATCGTTTCCATCAAATTTGCCAGCATGGTGCCATAGCTTGATCTATTGTAAATTAGTGAACAACACAGTTGAAGGGGCCCACCTCTAGTGCCCCCCCTGCCCTCTTGTCTCTTAGTGCCCCCCTAGGTAATCCCACCCCCCCAGGGGGTGGTACTGCCCACTTTGGGAACCACTGGTTTAAAGGAACATGGGAAACATCGCACGTAACTCAAAAGTGGCCCGCCTTGCAAGATGCTAGCAAAGTACCATTTTGCGTTCAATTCCCCTTAGAGTTCGCTCACGAATTATGCATCCCCATCTCCCATGTGGAGATGTGCATTGTCTTTTGAGGCTCGGGCCCTGCACGAACACCACACTTGGTTTCAAAAAGTTTTCTTCTGTGAGCAGAAGGCGGGCAGGAGGGGGAGTATTCAGCAGATGAATATGATTTACTGTGTCTGGCTGGTGGCACAGAGCCCATGAGAAGTTTGAAAGATGCCACACTGCCTGGTCAACTGCCCTTATCAAGCCTCTTAGGTCCAAACTAGATGCTGCCTCTGGCATGGAGTCTTTGCCTAGGCAGCCAACCCTCTGTTTGATTCACATGGCAGTGGCGGGCCCCCAGATGGAGAACCCCTTCCTACAGATTGAATTAGCCAAAGTGGACCCTTCTCCCTCCATGCCAAGGGATTTTATCTCTTCTGTCAGCCCACCCCTTCTGAGAGTTAAATCTCATCTTCCTGGCAGGACGGGAAGTGCCCAAGTCCTGCCCGTCCTGCCAGTGGCTCTAGCGAGTGCCAAGCCATCAAAGCTTTCCAAATGCAAGATGCCATCCTGGCCAGAGACAATGAAATGGCCAGCACCTTGGCAGGAATCTGACACCCAGAAAAGAACACAGACATGAGTCATTTATGCATGGGTACTTTCACTCACGTTCGCCTCTGGTCTGTCTCGGTTGTTCCTTCGAGTTATGCATGATTTTTCCGTCCATTAGAGATGACAGTGCTGCCAGCCCTCACAAATCCTGGCACTTCCCGTTCCTCTGTTAACTCGATTTTTCCTCTCCCCTGAGCAAAGCCTGGGTGAAATCCCCATGCATAAGGCAAAGTGCGGGACACGCAAGCTTGGTTTCTTTCACAGCCAATTACAAAGCAGCATGTCCAGAGGCAGGGATTGAAATACTTCCTGCTTCCTGGGAGCTCATTCTGAGCAGAAGAAAATCTTTTAAAAACTGAGGCTTGGATTTCTCCCCCCACCCCTTTCAGATTGCTCTGTTTTTTATGTTGTTTTTCTTTAAATGATATTTATGTGGCAATTGGGTTGGGGGGATTTTCTCTCATAGTGAGCACTGCGGAGGAAGCCAATTACAAAGCAGCATTTAAAGGGGTGGGACTTGATTTGAGCTTGGAGACTGCTGGTGCTTAGATTCCCATCTGGAAAGTGTGGGTCCAGGCAGCAACGAACCTCCAGTAAAACTCCCATGCATAAATGACCTTGGAAGGCAGGAGGCTAGACAGGACCTTCCAGCTGGCCCCAGGAAGAAGAGATTTCACTCTCAGAAGGGGTGAGCCGACAGAAGAGATAAAATCCCTTGGCATGGAGGGAGAAGGGTCCACTTTGGCTAATTCCATCTGTAGGAAGGACCTCTCCATCTGGGGGCCCGCCACTGCCATGTGGATCAAACAGAAGGCTGGCTGCCTAGACAAAGACTCCATGCCAGAGGTAGCATCTAGTTTGGACCCGAGAGGCTTGATAAGGGCAGTTGACCAGGTGGAGTGGCACCTTGCAAACTTCTTATGGGCTCCGTGCCACCAGCCAGACACAGTAAAGCATATCTGTTGAATCTGCTGAATATTCACAAGCTCAGTTGGGAGAATGGGAGGGGGGGCAAGGAGCAAGTTTTTATATTTTTGTACAACAGCTTGTGCTGAGTAAAAGGTGTCTCTCTGAGTAGTGAGAATTTGGAATTTCAGCAGCCGGGTCTTGAAAGGTCCACAAACCATTTTAAACTCACCCTAGATTTTTAACAGTCACTCTTTGCCACGGTCACTCCAAAGGAAGCTCCAGTTCTTCTTTAGTTTAAAACTTATTGCCCAAGCTGTCTTGATTAGTTACTGCACTGGTGGGGAAAATGTGGAAGCATATCCTTCCATGTCACTATTATTCTATTGGGGGTTAGAAAATTGTGGGGGGGGGGGAGGAAATACCACTGCCAAGCAAAGTTTTTTTTTCTCTCAATGGTTATTTTAAGTACAACAATATAATCTCAGTTGTTGTTGTCGTCCCCCCGCCCCCAATTTTGTTACAGGAAGGATTGGGGAATAGAAAATTTTATTTCCCCGACGTTACTTCGAAACATGAAGGGCAAAGATATCAAAAAGGCCATCAGCTTTCACATGAAGAGGAATCAACTTTTGCTGGATCCCAGGCAAAAGGTAATGTTGCCTTCACGCGTCTCTTGGACGACTGTCACGATGCAACCCTTTGCAGAATTAAGCTAGTCTAAGAATCTTGGTTTGGTGTCACTGGTAGGCTACTGTGGCCAGAAAGGATTTCTCAATGTGGAGTGCAATTTCCCCACCCCCTCCTTCCACCCCAACTCGAAACGTTACCCCAAATGCTACTTTTGGGGGACAGGGGACCCAGGAACAACACAAGAGGTCTTTCACATCACCTACCTGCCTAGTCAATTCAATTCAATAACCTTTAATAGGCATAGCACAAAAAACAGCTCATACAGATTCTGACGAACGAGAACAATTCACACAAATCCCTGCTGAACAAACCAGGGCCCCTACAGAGGATACAATACAATTAAGTGTAAAATATATAAAATGTACCATATTTTGGGGTTAAAGAAATGTTTATAATAAAGGATTAAAATAATCTTACCATCCCGTCGGACTGTGATATAATAAACAATGATGATCATGATCATTACCCAATCTCTAGATAAACCACATTACAGCAGCAACTTAAAATATTATACCTGGCTAGTCCCTTTAACTGGAGATGCCAGGGATTGAACCCGGGACCTTCTGCATGCCAAGCAGATGCTCTCCCACTGAGCCACGGCCCCTACCCAGATGCTCTCTCACTGAGCCACGCAGTGAACATCGTCTACCTGAAAGCACTTCGATCCATCGAATCCCATATATTTTGAGCATCTGCATAGATGTTAGTTCCGGCTCAGTGACCCCAGTGCCTCTAAATGCCCTTGACTTCTGCAGGAACTGGTTATGTTAAATCATTCTTCTCGAAAAAATTGCAGCACGAAATTCAAAAGATTTTAAAAGTTAACTTTAAAATGAAGCCAGAGATTTACCTTTTAGGTCTCGTGGACAAACAATTTTGAAAAAGAATGTGGAACTTTGTTTCTGTATATGATTTCAGCAGCAAAATTATTATATGTACAAAAATGGAAGAGCCCAGTGATACCCAGTTTAGAAGAATGGCTGATGAATTAGCAAGAGATGGCAAAACTAACTGTATTAATTAGGGGAAAGAATCTAAACAAATTCATCGAAATTTGGAATCCCCTCATGAACTTCATATGGAAATCAGGAAAAAATGACTTTGATGATATGAGGATTTGAAGTTTAAAAGAAAAACAGTCTAAGAATAATAGAGGAAAGTAGATAATCCATGATGACAATAAAGAAAATAAGTAAGATATGGAGTATAAAAGGTATCTAGAGAGCAAGCAATAATTTTGTTATTATAGATATATCCTTTGCAATTGAAAGCGGAAGCCTTATGTATATGTGTGTGTGTGGGTGTAAAGTGCCGTCAAGTCGCAGCCGACTTATGGCGACCCCTTTTTGTGGTTTTCATGGCAAGAGACTAACAGAGGTGGTTTGCCAGTGCCTTCCTCTGCGCAGCAATCCTGGTATTCCTTGGTGGTCTCCCATCCAAATACTAATCAGGGCTGACCCTGCTTAGCTTCTGAGATCTGACGAGATCAGGCTAGCCTGGGCCATCCAGGTCAGGGCTATGTATATGTATGTGTGTGTAATTACAATCTCTCTCTCTCTCTCTCTCTTCTCTCTCTCTCTCTCTCTCTCTCTCTCTCTCTCTCTCTCTCTCTCTCTATATATATATATATATGTATGTATGTATGTATGTTTGTTTGTTTGTTTGTAGTCACATACATATACATAAGACATGTTTGTTTTCTTTTGTTTTTTGTTGTCAAGTGTATTTATTTTTTTCTTATGTATGTCTATGTTTATGTATCGAAATAAAAATTCTAATTCAAAAAATTGCAGCACCTCCTCTCAGCAGCACAGGTGCGTCTGTGTTACCTGCAGATTCTTGGAGACCTGAAACTCTATGGAGGGAAAATCTTTAACGTCACTCTCATGGTAAGGGCTTTATTTACTTATTCTTAATAATGAAGGCAATGGTGCCACATACTCTTCAGTATATCTCTGTCTTACTGCGGGACCCTTCTTGACAACACTCTCTGTTGCATTTAATGGTGTGGATCCTGCCACCATCCAGAAGGTCGGACCAGAACCAATGGGTTGAAATTAAATCAAAAGAGTTTCCGTCTAGACATTGGGAAGAATTTTCTAACAGAGTGGTTCCTCGGTGGAAGAGGTTTCCTCGGGAGGTGGTAAGCGCTCCTTCCCTGGAGGTTTTCAAACAGAGGCTTGATGGCCATCTGTCAGCAATGCGGATTCTATGACCTTGGACAGATGATGAGAGGGAGGGCACCATTGCCATCTTCTGGGCATGGAGTGTGGGTCACTGCAGGTGTGGGGGGAGGTAGTTTGGAATATCCTGCATTGTGCTGGGGGTTGGACTAGATAGCCCTGGTGGTCCCTTCCAACTCTATGATTCTGTGATCTTACCACTCTATTGAGCAATCTTGGAAGCCGTTCTTCCAGCCTAAGGAGAGTTCCTTCAATGGATGAGACGCTTAAGTTGAAGGCAGGCTCTTTAGCCTATGGTGGGATCCATGCCAACATCTCTATCACAATTCTTTTCCAGGGGCGTATAAGTGGGGGCCCAGCAGTGGTTTGTGACATCTTTGTGTGTAGCAAGGAACACTGCAAGGCACGGGGGCAGTTTGACTTGTATATATTTGGGGGTGCTGGATCAATGAGTTGCAGTGTGGTCCCGCAGAAGGAATATTTGCTTCAGGAACACTTCACTTTGCATAAAGGAGCCGTATTTTCCACCTCCGCATATGAAATGCTGCATACGAAATGTTGGCAGAGTGATTAACAACAGGAAAGGTACACAACCTGATTAAAGAGTAGATAAATGTTTATTAGGGAACTGACATACTCATTAGTAAAGAGTAGAGACAGAGGTTGTCTCCTAGCAGAGAGAGAGCAGAAAGTGAGTGACTTCCGAGAAGAAGGAGTATATTGCCCTAACAGTGCATTCCTAAGGAGAGTTATGAGAGCCCCGTGGCACAGAGTGGTAAGCTGCAGTACTGCAGTCCAAGCTCTGCTCGCGACCTGAGTTCGATCCCAACGGAAGCTGGTTTCAGGTATCCGGCTCAGGGTTGACTCAGCCTTCCATAATTCCGAGGTTGGTAAAATGAGTACCCAGCTTGCTGGGGGTAAAGGGAAGATGACTGGGGAAGGCACTGGCAAACCACCCTGTAAACAAAGTCTGCCTAGGAAACGTTGGGATGTGATGTCACCCCATGGGTCAGGAATGCTTTCACAGGGGACCTTTACTTTACTTTAAGGAGAGTTACTCCAGTCTAAGCCCACTGAAATGAATGGGCTTAGACGGGAATAACTCTCTTTAGGAATGCACTGTTAGAGTAGCAATCTGGAGACAGACAAGGAATGACACTTAAAAGGAGAGAATGTCCTAGCCTCACTATCCTATCTAACTGACCACTTACTGCCCCCCCTTGCAGGGTCTTCTTCTCTTCTTTGTATACCAGACATTGCCTGTTCCAACACTAAGGCCATTTATGCAGGGTCGATTTTGATGCTCACTCAAAGCTGTTTTGTTAAATCCGCCCTTTAAAATGACTATTCACAGTCCAAAGCAAGAGGAGAAAGTCAAACAAATTCCACCCCCCACACTCACCTGCTCCTTAGTTCCTTCATTTGCATAGCCATTAGCAATGGTCGTTTGCATAGCTAAGCGAGGCTGTGATTTTTCATGGTTCTTTCAGTAAATGCTTCGATGTGGGGAGGGCAGAGCAAATACAAAACGTCTCGTTAAAGGGGCTCAAGAAATGTGAAGCAGGTATGCGCTGGCTTCGCAGTGACTTCTGGAGTGATGGTTCAGCGTGAAGAAATCAAAAAAATATGCAGGGCAATTCAGCCTGGAACGCGCTGCTAATTACCAAGCATAAACTGCCTAAATGCCTATGAAGATGTTATTAAAGTCTATTTGTCAATTATTTGCACTTTTTTCAGAACACAAGTCAAGAAGGCCGTAGTTACTTTGGGACAGCTGATCAGGAATGAAAGTGGGGTCTTGTATATGCAGGCTCTTAGAGCCAAAATAAAAATCTTGTGCTTTGCATACAGGACTGGGCACCCCTGCTGCAATGGTTTTACAATATCACAACTTGGAGCCAGCCGCCGCTCTGATAAAGCAACCTCTATCAGTAGTGTACCAGCTATAGAGTCTTCCTGCCACCAGCACAGTGTAATGGTGTGAAAAAAGGAATAGTTGAGCCGCTCTGCTGGAGCCTGACAGGCAGTGGACAGATCAGTGATCTTCAGAGATAGCGCCCTAAAATAAAGCGAGCTCTGCCGAGGCCATCTAAAGTTTGTGCCTACAAAAACATATAGGCCATTAATGCAGGGTCAATTCTGATGCTCGCTCAAAGCTCTTTTTTAAAATGCGACCTTTAAAATGCCTATTCACAGTCCCGATGCAAAAGGAGAAATTCCACCCCCACACTCGCCTGCTCCTTCGTTCCTTCCATTAGCCAACCGCTGTTTGCATAGCTAACGTGCAGCTATGATTTTGCATGCTTCCTTGAGGGGATTCTTCGAGGCGGGGGCGGAGCAAACACAAAAGGACGCGTTAAAGGGGCTCTTAAGAAATGAGAAGCAGGTATGCGCCCGGCTTCGCAGTCACTTCCTGAATGACGGTTCAGCGTGAAAAACTCAAAAAAATATGCGGGGCAATTCAGCCTGGGACGCACTGCTAATTACCAAGCATAAATGGCCACACACACACATAAACAGAAAGGAGGGAATGCCAAACAAAACAGAAAAGTCTTCGCCTGCAGACAATGAGAAGGGGGGACAGATGAATTTTGGGGAGGGAGGGCCAAAGTCTTGGTGCCACAACTAAGAAGGTCCTGTCTCAGGCAGCTACCCATCTAGCATAGTGTTTCTAGGTAAACACTGACATCCTTCAAGGGGTGGGAGTGGGAACTTACTGGGAGGAAAGAGCGGCCAAGGCTGGAACCGCCATACCAGCTTTTTCTTCCCTAATAAATGGATCTGAGGAAGAGCCTCTCTGGCAGGGGGCAGCATGAGATGGCTTTGCCTTCCCTGCCAGGGACTGGACGATGCAGCAAAGCTGCCAGAGTTCACTGCGGGTGAGGTCTTGAGTGCCATTTCCTTCCTCCTTTCTGGCACGTCACCCTTTCAGTAAAAGCCCGGGAGGTACGATTGCATTAGCACTGTTCTTCTTTGACAGCAGTTGCTGCAGAGATGCTGAGAGTCGGCAGGGAACCGAAGCATGGAGGCAGCAGATTAGGCTTGGTTCTTGGTGGTTTTCTTTGGACCTCGGCCAGGGATGTTGTTATGTCCAATCAGCTTCCAGGAAGGCGAGAAAGCAGAGAAAAGAGTGTCCTCCTGTTACTGATGAAGATCATAATTCTGCTTTCTCTGTGCGTGGAGAGCAGCGTGGGTGGTGGCTCCATCGGGCGTCTCTTTTTTGCCCCAGGCTGCACCCACGCAACATTGGGTATTGCGCAGCCGTTGCACAATAGCAACCGATCGCAACCAGATTGGAAATCCTGCTGCAAATGATTACTGTTGCACGACGATGGTGCAATCTCCAGCGAGGTGCAGATCCAGCCCCAGCCGCTCTTCCCCTTTGCCTTAATTCATTGCAATGCAGTCTGGCTATTTAACTAATTTGCTCATTCGTTTGTACCCCACCTTTCCACCCAGGGGTTGCAAAAGATTGCATGGAGAGCCAGCGTGGTATAGTGGTTTGGAGCTCTGGACTCTGATCTGGAGAACCGGGTTTGATTCCCCACTCCTCAACGTGAGCGGCGGAGGCTAAGCTGGTGGACTGGATTTGTTTCCCCGCTCCTACACACAAAGCCAGCTGGGTGACCTTGGGAAAGTTACAGTTCTGTTGAGAGCTTTCTCAGCCCCACCTACCTCACAGGGTGTCTGTTGTGGGGAGGGGAAGGGAAGGTGATTGTAAGCCGTTTTGAGTCTCCCTTCTGTGGTAGAGAAAGTCGGCATATAAAAACCAACTCTTATTATTATTATAACAGTGTGAGAACTATGCATTCAAAACACAGTACAAATCGCTATGGATTTCAGCACAAGAAATGTTAACATTGCGCCCACTAAGACCTGCTCAATTTATAACTTACCAGGAACTGTTGAAATGGAAAGGTACAAAATGTTCACTTAAGGATTATGAAGAAGTTAAAGATTTACTATCTTGGTTCCAGTATCATCAAATAAACTCAGTTTTTCTACAAGATTTGAAAACAGGATTTTCTAAGACTAAATCAACTTTACAAAACTTTTACTGGACACAAATGATCATCTTATATCGAAGATGTACAAGCTATTGTTAGAATTTCATTGTGAACAAGAATGGATAAAACCTACTATGATTAGTTGGGCACAAATGCTGAGACATGATATAATGTTACAAAAATGGGAACGATTATGGACAAAAGATTTGAAATGCATCTCTTCGCAGTTATTAAGAGAAAATGTATACAAAATGATGTATAAGTGGTACCTAACTCCGAAGAAACTAGCGAAATCATTTCCCTCAATGTCACCTAACTGTTGGAAATGTAATAAAGAAGTAGGATCTTTTCATCATAGTTGGTGGACCTGTGAAAAAGCTAAGAAATTTTGGGAGATGATACACAATGAAATAAGAATGATTTTACAACAAAATATTTCAAAGACACCTGAAATGATGCTATTAAGTATGATACCGGATACTATATTTACTCATCGAACTTTTTTGATATATGCCACCACAGCAGCTCGAGTGATATATGCAGCTAAATGGAAGACTGACGAGATACCGACAAAAAAAGACTGGATAAATAAGATGCTAGAATTGACAGAAATGGCGAAACTAACAGCTTTGATAAATCAGACTGATAATGCACAATTTATGGGGGAATGGGAGGCGTGGAGAATTTACTGTGAAAATCAATTTGTAATGGGTTCATTTAAAGGATATTCTTTGATTTAATCTTTATATATATATTGTACTATGGTCATATTAAGGTAGTTGATTAATACATTTTTACCAAGATACGATACCTATACATTAATTAAATAATATGAGGATTAATTTTGTTAGCAAACGTATATACAATTTATTTTTAGATGGAAGGGAGTGAGGGGGAAGTCATTATAAGTTTCAATTACTATTATTAATAGTTTGATATTACTTTTATTAATTTTTAGGAATAGATGATGATGTATATGTTGTTATTTGAAATGAAGAAAATAATTAAAAAATATAAAAAAAACACAGTACAAATCAAAACCAACTGTAACAATATTTTTACAGGCTGCTTCTACATAGCAAGGGATTTCTGTTCTGCATACTTCATCACTGCATGTGTGCCAGCATTCATGGTGGCAATGGAGCACCCACACAGGAGTTTTCTGCACCTTTCCCCTATATCATAGTTCATTTATGCATGGGTACTTTCACTCACATTTGCCCCCGGTCTGTCTCAGTTGTTCCCTGGAGTTATGCATGAGTTTTCTGCCCATTTGAGATGACCTCGCTGCCAGCCCTCACAAATCCCGGGACTTCCCATTCCTCTGTTAACCCGATTCTTCCCTCTCCCCTGAGCTCAGCCTGGGTGAAAGCCCCATGCATAAGGCAAAGTGCGGAACACAGAAGCTTGGTTTCTATCACAGCCAGTTACAAAGCAGTGTGTAAAGAGGCAGGGATTCAAATGCTTCCTGCTTCCTCGGAGCTCTTTCTGAGCAGAAGAAAGGCTTTTTAAAAGCAAGGCTTGGATTTCTCCCCCCCCCTTTCAGATTGCTCATTTTTTTGTTTTTTATGCTTTTTCAAGGATACTATAAATTATTAGGAACTTTGTCCCCATGCCAGCCAAAAGACTCCCATAGGCCTATATTCGCAATGAATT
Organism: Euleptes europaea; assembly: GCF_029931775.1. Classification (NCBI taxonomy): domain Eukaryota; kingdom Metazoa; phylum Chordata; class Lepidosauria; order Squamata; family Sphaerodactylidae; genus Euleptes; species Euleptes europaea. The sequence continues at coordinate 17,371,491 of NC_079315.1, forward strand.
AGGACCATAGGCAGCGATTCACAGTGAGCAGACTCCAAACTCTCACCGTATTAATTTAGATGATAGCCAGAAAACAACGTTTAAGGGTTGGGAACTTTTCAGAAATGTCCATTTTGAGGCCAGAGTGAATTGCAGCACGTTTGACCTGTCTAATAGACCCTCTGTCGTTCTTAACAACGTCAGGACTCATTCACACATTTCCACTGCTTGGGTCATAGCTGAATGTGTTTTCAGCTTACACTGAAAAATGTTGGATGTGAGTTTAGATGGAAGTTGTGTCTATGGAGTTGGATCTGTGATAAATTCTTTGCATACGTACATCTTTGCTTGCTGTGGCCAGTGAATTCTAAGCCAGTATAAGTGACTCTTTCCCGATACAGCTCCAGGACAGAGAATCATGCATTGCCCTGTTGGTGGGAACCAAATACGGAATCAGCCAGGTTGTGAATAACAAACTGAACATCGTAACCATGTTGGCGGAGTTTGCTAATATTAGCAGACTGGAGCTTCTTGAAGAATCGGAGAAAGTGAGCATGGTAAAAATCTACCTCCAAGATATTAAGGTAATTATGGCTTTCACAATTCCTTGACCTATACATGGATGGAGGAGGGGCTGTGACTCAGCTTGAAGAGTATCTGCTTGGCATGTAGAAGGTCCCAGGTTCAATCCCCAGCATCTCCAGTTGAAGGGACTAGGCAAGTAGGTGATGTGAGAGACCCTGGAGAGCCGCTGCAGGTCTGAGTAGACAATGCTGACTTTGATGGACTAAGGGTCTGATTCAGTATAAGGCAACTTCATGTACTTGTGTATGTGATACTTTTGTAATGTAGTTTTCCAAAATCCACAGCACTCTATTTTAGTAATAATGAGTGTATAGGTCAGGGGTGTCAAACATAAGGCCCGCGGGTCAGATCTGACCCCTTGAGAGCCCTTATGTGGCCCGCAAGCCAGCTGAGGCAGCCCCTCCCCCCTCGTCCTGATCTGGGTTGGCGAGGCATGACCTGGCCCAACCAAGTGACATTTATGTCATATCTGGCCCTCGTAACAAAGGAGTTCAACACCCCTGATACAGATACATGTTTAAACCAGGTGAGACCCAATGGACTCCAGCTAAACCAGTGTAGTCAACCTTGTGGGGAATTAGATTATGTGATCAGGATTCACAAGGTGTCCATCTTGTTATCCTGGGAAACTAGTTCTTTGTCTGTATGAATATAGAGTTACAGCCACACTGCCTCTCTTTGATGGCTCTCAAAGGTCATGCGTACTTCTTTATGGGATTATGAAATCAACTCATCTGCCAGATAATCAGCAATGCTAATTCTGTGACCTTAGGCAGATGATGAGAGGGAGGGCATCTTGGCCATCTTCTGGTCACTAGGGGTGTGGAGGGGGGATTTAGTTGTGAATTTCCTGCATTGTGCAGGGGGTTGGACTTGATGGCCCTGGTGGTCCCTTCCAACTCTATGATTCTATAACAATAACCTCAATACAAATTTATTTTATTTACTTATATTATAATGCAAAGTAAGTATGATCACACCTGGGATGAGAGAAATCAAAAGCTTGCCGGTGATCTGTGATTTTTGAACCCTTTTCGGGCTCTCAACTCTGGAATTTTTCAAGCTGTGATTCAGTCACTGAACATGTGAATGAATCAGAGGCTGAATCTCATCCAAAGTGTAATTACAGAGTAATTACCAGACATTCTGCTGTGTTAATGATACGGACATCTTGTACTACAATTAGGGTTGCCAACCTCCAGGTGGTGGTTGGAGATCTCTTGCTGTTACAACAAGAGAGCTGTTCTCCATCGGCTGGAGATCAGTTGTAATACCAGGAGATTGCCAGGTATTACCTGGAAGTTGGCAACCCTTGCACTACATTGGGAACCTCTGCATTAAAATATATGCAAGTATACATAGCAGGTGCCTGTACATATACGGATAAAATGTATATATACATTTTATACTTGTATGTATAAGAGCCCTGTGGCGCAGAGTGTTAAGCTGTAGTACTGCAGTCCAAAGCTTTGCTCACGACCTGAGTTCAGTCCCAACGGAAGTTGGTTTCAGGTAGCCAGCACAAGGTTGACTCAGCGTTCCATCCTTCTGAGGTCGGTAAAATTAGTACCCAGCTTGCTGGGGGTAAAGGGAAGATGACTGGGGGAGGCACTGGCAAACCACCCGATAAAACAAAGTCTGCCTAGAAAACGTTGGGATGTGATGTCACCCCATGGGTAAGGAATGACCCGGTGCTTGCATAGGGGACCTTTACCTTTTTTTATGTATAAGAAAGGGTAAACAATCTGTTACGCATTAGTGTGGGTCCCTGTTTATGCAGATGTTTGGCATATTGTAGCTGATTTTATTATTTCTCCCTCTTAAAGCTGCTGACTCTGATGCTGGAATCTAACAGCGCCAGAGATCTGACTTGCCTCATTGCTGGCTACTACAAGCTTCTGGTGGATCCAACCCACTCGATATTTGTTTGGGTGGAGGGAAAGCCCCAAACTCACCGCTACTCCATGGAGGAAGGTAAAAACGAAGGTGCTTTTAAGAGCAACGGAATTTGGAAGAAATGTAACTCGTGGAATAAAGAGCTGCGGCTAAAGCCCTGGATTCAGAGTTGGGTTGCCAACCTCCAGGTAGTAATAATTGACATCTCAGGAGTGGGGGGAGCTGGCTCGCAGGCCGGATAGGAGCTCTCAAGGGGCCGGATCCGGTGCCCGGGTCTTATGTTTGACATCAATGAGTTAAGCCCTCTGAGATGCCCAGGTAATTGAATGGCATTAAACAGATAAAATAGCCAAAAAGAGTTAAAATAAGCAAACCTCAAAATACATACAATTTAAAGGAAAAAAACCTTAAAATGAGTTTTAATTATCCATAAATTACAATAAAATAATAGCCAATAGACCTCACACACCATAGAAAATTGTTCTGCTATACATATACGGTTGGTCAAAGGATATAATCAAACTACAGAACAAACGTGTTTGGGCTGAATGCCGTCCTCAGTCATGCAATAAAAATTATCAAAGTAAACAGCTTCTGATGAATTTAACAATCATCATTTACCATGCAAATGTATCCAAATATCGCATATACCAGAAGGTCTCCTCCTGTTTAGTACATATTGTAGATGTTTAATTGAATTGGAAATTAAGAGAATTTTTACAGTCTACATTCATAACAAGACTTCTTTGAAGTCCTATCACTAATATATGAGATGTAGGTACATAACCTGATCAATAAATGGTAGGATAATATTTGTGTGAGCACCCACCAACATTCAAGACCAACTGTCAGAGGAGCTCTTCTTTGTAGGGTTGCCAACCTCCAGGTGGTAGCTGGAGATCTCCTGCTATTACAACTGATCAGGTGACAGAGATCAGTTCACCTGAGGAAAATGGCTGCTTTGGAAGGTGGACTAGGGCATTATACCCCATTGAAGTCCCTCCCCTCCCCAAATCCCACCTTCCTCAGGCTCCGCCTCAAAAATCTCAAGGTATTTCCCAACGCTGAACTGTCAGCCCTACTTCTTTGCATCTTTCAGGACCGAGTTTCATATTGATTGTTTCTAGATCTCTATTTAAGACCTAGGCCAAATTGCAAGCATTGACCAGCTTCAAACCTCCCCATTGAATTGCAGGGTACGAATCTCGAACATGCAGTGACTCCGAAGAATCTTCTGAACTGGATTCCTCCTTTGACCAATTTTCAGACACGCACTCCCAAAAATACAGCCGCATTTGCCCTCTGCAAGAGGAAGAAGGAGAGCAGGAGGAGCTGGAGCAGGAGAGGAAGTGCCCGCAGGACCAAGAGGTGACCTTCTGCAATGGATACGATAACGCAAACGATAGCTTATCAGAGACCTCTGACTCAGCCAACACAGAGAGTAGGGGGTTCAAGACCAGCGGTTCGAGCGACTCTCTAGATGCTCTGGAAGAGGACGATTTAGAAGCGTGCTCTTCCAGCAGGCCTGAGCTTTTCAGTTTTGGTACGCCCACTCTCCAGGATTTCACCAGCAGCGACAAGGCATTCTTAGGAGTAGATTATGAAAACAGAGCCACGTCAGAGGATTTCTTTTCTTTCCTTCCCCACTTATCCAATTCTGCGCTCGAACAGTTGGACGCTGAATTCAGAAGGGAAAGCGAGATAAACGCTGTCGTTCTGGAGTCCAAGCTGGCTGAGAACGACGCCATGGACTACTACAGCATCTGTGCTAACATCTCCCCAGCCAGCAGTGGGGAGAAGAACACCCACAGCGATGGCACCGAGGGGGGCTCTACGCAAGACCTGTCAGCTGAACCAAGCGTGGACGGGCGAGAGTCACATGGCCTCGCCTTGGCTCCTCCCCCTGGCTTTGGAGATACCAGTTCAGAGGATGAATTCTACGATGCCACCGAACGGGTAACGCCAACCGAGGCGCGAACAGGTGAGTCACAAGGAGTTTCTGGGGGGAAAGTTTCAATAAGAATGGTTATCAGAAATGCTGCTTTGACTAGCAAGCGGCTCAGGCCAGCTGTTCTAGGTGGATCTCAGTTTTGGAAATTCACTTTAGTAATATCAATCAACCAATTTTTATTAATGTTTTAGTCACTGACCTTAACAATATTCAGATTAAAACCATACAAGATATTTAATCCACAACACCCAGAATGACATGAATAAAGGTTTTAAAATGTTACAAACGGTCATGTTTATACATATTATTACTGATTTAAACATTATAATTCCCCTAAAATATTCTTGCTATGGCAAACTTGGAGCCTAATTTTCAACAAATTTCTTCCTTAACAAAGACGCTAACATGATTTAAAAAAAAAGCCACACTAAGCATGATCTTAGAATTAACATCTGCCATTAAAAATCTAACTCAGCCCTCAACTGTATCTAATCTGGGATATGCTGGGTTATTTTTAAATGAATGGAGTCATAAAGTTGGCAACTGAACAAAATATGTGGAAGGTCCTCTATTGAACCCACGGAGCAGGGACATAACCTTAGATTATGGGGAATTTTTAAATATTTGCCATGTAATATAAGGTATGACAGAAAAAAGGCACTAATGGCAAATGACATGGAAAATACCAGGCAATAACCAATATAGCAAATGCCAAGCAATTTGTATTAAACAATGCAATAAATGCCAGGCAATATATATAAATCAAGCAATTCAAAAACATGAACAACCCTTTGTGTACCCTATGTAACAAAGTGTAGCAAGTGGATGGCGATATGCGTAAACACTCCATATTTGTGTGAATATCCGACAAAATATCAAAAGCAAGATCATAATAATACTACATTCTAAACATATCCCCCCTCAAACCAAATTAATGATATCACATTTCATACGCATGTCGCCATCCACTTGCTACACTTTGTTACATAGGGTACACACCTAATTCCTGGAACACATGTTCTTAGGAATGTGAATCTCACTATTGAGAAATTGCCAGAAATTGAAGAAGCATGATGCGAAATGGGGACTAATACCGGAATCCCATTTTTCCTGGCTTGTTTGGATTTATGAAGAGACTGTCAGTATTTACAGTGTCTTTACTCTTTTGGACGCAAGAAGAAATTGTATTATTATTACAGTATTAACATTGTCAACTGTCTTACCATCATTATTGTATCCCGCAAGGATTGTTGTTTGTGTTTTTGCGTTGCTTGATTTATATATATTGCCTGGCATTTATTGCATTGTTTAGTACAAATTGCTTGGCATTTGCTATATTGGTTATTGCCTGGTATTTTCCATATCATTTGCCATTAGTGCCTTTTTTCTGTCATACCCACTTGTTGGCATGAGTTCTTCTTTTTAAATGTAATATAAGGTAGCATCCTACCTTAGGCTGGAAGAGGTTCCTCCAGGCTAAGTAACCTTCTTCTAGCCTATGGAGCCTTTCTGTAGCTTCAGCAGCACTTCTGTTGGAGAAGGAACCACTTAGGTTTGGAGAAAGGGTTCAGAACTTAGATTATCTGCTAAGACCTGACCTTGAAGGCCATGTACAGAAAAAATATTTTTTAATTATTTTTTAATTATTTCAAACATTACATACATAACAACAACACACATACCCAAAATACAGTAAACACTCCATATTTGTGTGAATATCCGACAAAATATGAAAAGCAAGATAATAATGCTACATTCTAAACCATATCCCCCCTCAAACCAAATTAATCATATCACATTTCATAATTTATACTAGAATTAATTCAACTACCATAACTGCTATGGGATCTAGCCGAAAATTAATTATAACATATTATTTTATAACCAAAAGAAAATATCACACCCTACTGTTATTAGTATGAACCCCATGGTGCAGAGTGGTAAGCTGCAGTACTGCAGTCCAAGCTCTGCTCATGACCTGAGTTCGATCCCAACAGTAGTCGGTTTCAGGTAGCCGGCTCAAGGTTGACTCAGCCTTCCATCCTTCCGAGGTTGGTAAAATGAGGACCCAGTTTGCTGGGGGTAAAGGGAAGATGACTGGGGAAGGCACTAGCAAACCACCCCATAAACAAAGTCTGCCTAGTAAACGTCGGGATGTAACGTCACCCCATGGGTCAGTAATGACCCGGTGCTTGCACAGGGGACCTTTACCTTTTACCATTATTAGTAAATTGCAATTAAAAAACTACTTAATATCTTAATATAAAGACAATAAAAAAAAATTTTTTTACTGAAAGTTGTTTTTAAAGTGTAGCTGAGAAGGATCTTGCTGTATTGTTTTAAAAATGGAATCCTCCATGGGGTATACACAGATTTTCATAAGCACTTTGAAAAGCGATGTTCAACGTTTGGGGCGTGCTAGCAAGAAATGAGGGGAAGGCTTGAGGGGGAATCTGTGAAAAAATTTTAATCAAAACAAGAGCTTGTGTTGTTAAAGTTTGAAAACATCTGCTCTAAACCTTAAACTGTGGTTTGCAAAGTCTCTCAAGCTTTCATGTTATAATTAATGTTATAATTAACTAATGTTGTGATGCTTATATAAAGCAAGTGCCTGTTTATCATAACATAACATAAAAGTCAGTTCTCCACATTGAGAGCCAGCGTGGTGTAATGGTTAAGAGCAGCGGGCTCTATTCTGGAGAACCGGATTTGATTCCCCACTCCCTCCTCATGAGCGGCAGACTCTAATCTGGTGAACCGGGTTGGTTTCCCCTTTCCTTCACATAAAGCCTGCTGGGTGACCTTGGACTAGTCACAGTTCTCTCCGAACTCTCTCAGCCCCACCTACCTCGTAAGGTGTCTGTTGTGAGGAGGGGAAGGGAAGGTGATTGGAAGCTACTTTGAAACTCCTTCAAGATAGAGAAAAGCGGGGTATAAAAACCAGCTCTTCTTCTTCTTCATTAATGGCCACCTCTTTATTTTCAGGCTCTGGAGGACCATTTCCACAGAATTCACAAGATATTGGTATCTCGAAGGCATCCCACTGCAGCCTGGTTGAAACCATTCTGTCAAGATACAACAAAATGGTCATGCACAGGGCAGAAAAGGCGCCAACGCGTATCAACAGTCTGAAGAAAAGACGGTCTTTTTTACAGACTAATTATACCTCACAAGTTAGTTTCCCTCTTGATCCACCTCACACTCAGGAAAACATTGATTTTATGTGTTGTGGTGGAGAATCTGATCTTCCCGGTGCCTCAGGTTCATCAGCTGGGCTTTCCATTGGAGGCACTGAAGGAGATCCTGATCTTATCAAAGCCCAGCATCTAGTCCAACTGGACTCTTACAGAGCCACCGAGAATTCATCTAGCTTAATGGAGATGGAGCCAGATACATTAGAAACGAAATCAGTAACGGATTCAGTTGTTTCTTCAATCTCTGCTGTCCGTTTGCCAGGTGCTCAGGGAAGTGAAGAGAGCGCAGACTTCACATCTAGCTCCTTCTCTAAAGAGGGGTGGAAGAGTCCTTTTATCTCTTCCTATACACCCGATCAGAATAGCTGCCCAAGTATGTCAGAAACCCCCTTTCAGCTGGAAGATACTTGCCCTGAAACAAAAGAGGATCCTACCGAAACGTCTTGTAGTATTCAGGAATGTCGTGTAGAGCATCAGCCAGAGGAAATACCGGAGTGTGCCTCAGAGGCACCACCTGACGCTGGAGTCAGCTATTTATTGATTGAGGAAATAATCCATACAACTACCAAACCTTCTCGGTCTCTGGACAGCCATCAGAACAAACCATTAATCTATGAACCAACCTTGGATCCAGGTACTTCTCCTACTGGCATGGTGGAAAATAATGAACAGGTTGTGCTTGACCCCAGTGGAAGAGACCACGATGACCCGGCCTTGTGTGAACCAAGCTGGGCATTAGAAGGGGTGTTACTTCAAGAAAAGACAAGCGAGAGCCTGAGTGAAAATTCCCTTAAAAAATCTGGAGACCAAAAACAGGTGGGTTTTTCAAGTGCGACTGAGCTACTTTCCGACTCTGATGGCACTTCTGGGATAGTGACTCGTCTCTCCTGGCTTTCTTTTAAGTCCATGACTGGTAACGCAGAACCGTGTCAGCAAAACGATGATTCATATCAAAGAATTGTCGGCCCGCGTTCCCCAGTTGTTCGTCAGGTCTCATTTAAAGAGGGTCACTTGCTTTCAGATGGGTTGAGTCAATGGTCTCACCACCTATCAGCCGTGACTATCTCTCTTGACAGCTCTCCATTTGCAGAACTTGACTATGACCAGAAAACAGAAGAGGAATCCTTCATAGACGGTGCCATGGAGTATAAAGATGAACAGCCCATTCCACTAGCTGTTCCCACTGAGGAGAATGTGGAACAGAGAAAATATGACAATCTGAACTGCCTGGACTACTTGCCACTTGACGTTTTGTATAAATCTGCAGGGTCGAATGAGGAAAGTCGTGTTTCAGGTCAATCATTTTTGCACTTTGGGCATTCTGAAGGTGCTGAGGGCCCTGTGATTTGCAGCCACACAGACTCTCTGACTTTGAACGCCAAGGAAACATTCTCACCAAAACGTAAAGTAGACAGATGTAGTTGCCAGTTTTCTTATGCCAGCTGTTTCCGTGGGTTAGACGACGAGTCGATGTTAGAGGACACCCACCCAGCTCTGCAAGGTACTTCCAAGGAGCCACTGACATCCCCACCAACAAGACGCACCCTGTCTTTAGACTTTGACCCTGTGTGGTCCACTCAAGTATGTAACTGTGTTGATGCTGAACCAAAAGACTATAACACTCACATTTGGCTTCCAGACTCTCACATCAAAGCACTGAGCTACGTCAAAGACAGAGCCCACGTCTCATCGCTTGACTTCTGCCATTTGTTAGACCACGTGGTGGAACTTCAGGAAACTTTAAAGCTCTTCTGGGGAAACAGAACCAAGCACCCTCGTGATCAGTGCTTAGCCCATTTCTCGGAAAACAAGAACACCTTGTGCGCAGAATCCCAAAGGCTGATGACCAGCTGTCAGAAAGTCATCAAATCGTACGGGCCTTCTACAGAGATCCAGGGTGCCATTCGGGAGACCTTCCAGCACCTTCTTCAGCTGACGGAAGCCTGCTTCCATTTCACAAACTGTGGCCTTTGTAGCGGGAGGCACAAAGATCTCGCGGTCAACCTGAAGGATGTTGTATGTAGCTACCACCAGTTTGTTCAGGCAGCCCAGCAGGCCGGTGAGAAGGGCTATCCAAGCTTGAGCGTAAAACTACTCGTGTGCCAGTATACTGCCCTGACCGCGGCCTTGTTCTGCCTCGTTCAGCAGTTCAAGACTCCACCTTCTATGTGAGGTGAAGGACCTTGCCCCAATGGTTGTCCTTCCTGCGCCAACTCCGTCGCGAAGAACCCAGCTGAGTGTCTGCTGTTAAAACAGTTCTCCCAATTAAAAAAAAAACAGCTAATCCATAAAAACTAGGCTAAAGAAAATGATTTGGCTATCCTGGTCCCTTTGATGGATGTTAATGCTCAGAGCTTACATGAATTGAGGTCAGCAGGATAACTCACGCCTCCTGTTTTGGTGCATGCTCAACTCATTTTTTCTGTGCCATAGGGCCACGCTCACACACATGATGAATGCTTTCAGCGTGACTCAGGGTTGTGTGCATGCAGGACTTGACACTGTCCATAAATGCTTTAGGGCTGGCCGAGATAAAATGTGCCTCCTGGATTGGTGGATCGAAAAGCTTTTCCATTTGGTGTGCCAATCTGGGCAAGTAATAACCAAGGCTGAAAGGCTGCATATTGCCGAAGTCTGTATTTGAGAGAACCGGGCTTCTGATTGTTTTGGTGAGGCAAAGTGGTGGAGTTTCAAAGAATGCAAATGACAGATAGTTATCGAAAATTAATGGCTGAAATGTTGCGGGATAAATGAACCCTTTCATAGAATCATAGAGTTAGAAGGGACCATACAGGCCATCTAAGCCAACCCCCTGCTCAATGCAGGATCAACCTAGAACATCCCTGACAAGTGTTTGTCCAGCCACTGTTTGAAGACTGCCAGTGAAGGGGAGCTCACCACCTCCCTAGGCAGCCAATTCCACGGCTGTACTGTAAAAAAAAAAAAAAATTCCTGATATCCAGCCGGTACCTTTCCACCTGTAATTTAAACTCATTATTGCGAGTCGTATCCTCTGCTGCCAACGGGAACAGCTCCCTGCCCTCCTCTAAGTGACAGCCCTTCAAATTCTTAAAGAGAGCAATCATGCCCCCCCCAACCTCCTCTTCTGCAGACGGAGGAAATCGGATGTGCTTCTTGACTGCCCATGCTGGTCTCCTATCAATGCAACATGGTTAGAACATGCAGGGTATTTGTTATGCAATATGTGTGGCTTGAAGGAAGGGTGGAGAGCACTTTTCTGCTCTTAGGTACTGGGATTGCCACGGTGAGAGCCCAGGATGCTTCTTCCTGGAGGCACCGTCTCCTCAGACTTAGGTATTTCAATTGAAAATGTATTTCATTGAAAACAAGCACTCTTAAAGCTAGATAAGTACAGTGCGCTAATGGCCATTACCTGAGAAGCAACATCATACTGCTTAACCATTGCCTTTCTGTTAGTAGCAATAAAGCCAGAGCCCCAACATATCCTGTTGGCTTCTCTTCCAATGGACCTCGTGTATGTATTCCAAGCACTTTCTCAGTTCCCTTCCTGCATCTGATGGAGTAAGTGGTTGCCTACCAAAATTTGTGCCACAATAAATTCAGTTACTTTCCCCCCCACAGCCTCTCTTTGTCGTCTTCGTTTCCATATGTAACCCCTTATTTAACCGGAAGCAGTTTTTGTTGTAAAGGGTTGCCCAGTATTTTAGGAAAACACTGAGTGCTGAGAAGCCTTCTGTACCGCTCGATCTACTGAATGGATTAGAAAGTTTCCAGTAAAAAGCTGAGCCCACTTCCTACACATTTGAGCAGGTTCTCCTGTATGAGATGTTGCTTGCATGGCAAGGGCTGATCTAGCCTCAAAGCCTTTCTCAGTCTAAATGCTCAGATAAGTAACACCCTCGTATGGGTTTTCTGGTGTTTATGGCAGCAGCTTTTCCTAGAGTCTAAGCTTTGATTCCTGACGAAGTGTGACCAGTGTCTGAAGATTGCCCTGCAAGTTAAGCATGCTTACGGGTTTCTCCTGCGTGGATCATCTTGTATCAAATAAGGAATGGACGCCGATGGAAGGCTTTCTCGTAGATTGACCAAGCGTACGATTTCTCTCTTACATGGATTCTCTTGTGTGTGATAAAGGGCGCTTGTTTATTAAAGTGCTTCCCACAATCAGAGCAGTTTATCTCGGGCTCTTTTATCCTTCCCACTCTTATAAATCACCCTTTGGAAACTTCATTTCAGACAGATCCTTGCTGCTGTCTCCAGAAAGGAGAGGGCACAGAGTAAGCATGGTGAGGCTGCCCTTCTCAACACCAGTCCCACTTCTTGGGGGAAGCGGCACCTGAAGCCATCAGTGTCTAGCAGTACCCATTCTGAAGCTCCTGGTTTCCTCCTCTTTACATTCAGAGCAAGCTTGGTTTTCAAGTGCTAAATAGAAGTTGTCCCACAGGAGAGCTGATATAGCATAGCAGTCAAGAGCTGAGGACCTGGGACTACCTGGTTCAAATTTCAGGTTGGCCATGAATTTGCTAGATGAGCTTAGCAAACTGCCACTCTCTCAGCCTCAACCTCCTTCCCCCAATATGGAAACAATACTTACAGACCTTATAGGATTGCTGTAAGGTCCAAAACAATCTATGTGAACCCTTAAAATGCAATGTAGAAAAGCCACACATTGTTACCATTATGAACTCGTTTCGCATTTGAGTGTTTTGTTTTCTGCATAAAACCAACATGATCTGTGTGTAGGCCCAGAATTGACACGTAAGAAAAGCCATGCTGGACCAGACCAAGGCCCATCAAGTCCAGCAGTCTGTTCACACAGTGGCCAACCAGGTGCCTCCAGGAAGCCCACAAACAAGACGACTGCAGCAGCACCATCCTGCCTGTGTTCCACCACACCCAAAATAATAGGCATGCTCCTCTGATACTAGAGAGAATAGGTATGCAGCATGACTAGTATCCATTTTGACTAGTAGCCAAGAATAGCCCTCTCCTCCATGAACATGTCCACTCCCCTCTTAAAGCCTTCCAAGTAGGCAGCCATCACCACATCCTGGGGCATGGAGTTCCACTATTTAGCTATGCGTTGTGTGAATAAATACTTCCTTTTATCAGTTTTGAATCTCTCGCCAGCTTCAGCAGATAACCCCACATTCTAGTATTATGAGAGAGGGAGAAAAGCTTCTCCCTGTCCACTCTCTCCATACCATGCATAATTTTATAGACCTCTATCATGTCTCCCCTTAACCACTTCCTTTCCAAGCTAAACAGCCCTAAGCGCTTTAACCGTTCCTCATATGGTATCATAGGACACCAAGTGCTCTGAATATGGTAGGGAATCCCATCCCATGTCACATGTGCAACCTACACAAAGATGTATTGAGATATTTTGATACCAGAGCCAGAAAACCTAAACGGGTGCCTCTTGTGATGATAAAAAATATGGACAATATGCACATTTTAATAGTATTGTAAACCTGGTACCTAAAGAGGCCTGCTTCATGCTGGCCCTGAGTATATACACCTGGGCTGTGTGGGAACCAAGTCTCTTATACCCACACATGAAGCTGCCTTATACTGAATCAGACCCTTGGTCCCTCAAAGTCAGTATTGTCTATTCAGACCGGCAGCGGCTCTCCAGGGTCTCAGGCAGAGGTCTTTCACATCACCTACTTGCCCAGTCCTTCAACTGCACCTGGGACCTTCTGCATGACAAGCAGATGCTCTGCCACTGAGCCACAGCCCCTCCACTCTTCCTCAGTCACAAATGTCCCAAGTAGCTTTTGATGTAACCACTGGATGAGGACGTACATACACACACACACACACTCGAGAGCCTGCATGGTATAGTGGTTAAAAGCAGTGGTATGGAGTGGTGGACTCTGATCTGGAGAACCGGGTTTGATTCCCCACACGAGCGGTAGAGGCTAATCTGGTGAACTGGATTTGTTTCCCCACTCCTACACACGAAGCCAGCTGGCTGACCTTGGGCTAGTCACACTCTCTCAGCCCCACCTACCTCACAGGGTGTCTGTTGTGGGGAGGGGAAGGGAAGGTGATTGTAAGCCCATTGGATTATTCCTTCAGTGGCAGAGAAAGTCGGCATATAAAAACCAACTCTTCTTCTTCCCTCCAAGCCCACTCTTGACAATTAAAAAACTCTTTTTAAAAATAAATGAGGTAGAACCGTAGAAACTACATCCTCCCATTGAATAAAGCATGCCCATCGAGGCAGAATTTGAAACCCTCCCTAGGGGAGGCAACTGGCTGACATGTTTGTCTACTACAGCATCCAAGTTTTTAAACAAATGTTTATGCTGCTTGTCAATATAAACATTCTAACAATAAAGGTTCTGTATACATGGGGAGGGAAATTTTGTCCTTAGAGGCCTACAATTAACGTTGATGTAAAAGAAATCAATAGAACATTTTAATTCGTTCTCCTAATTCAGATTCACAGGGAAATAGATTGGTCTGCATATCTTCTCTAAAGTCCCACACTTTTCCCTCGGAGATTCCTTTTGTCACCGAGTTGTGTCTCGAAGGACGTAGCCTTTCCCGGGAGAAACCGCAACTTTAAGGGCTTCTGCCCAGCTCTTGGTCTCATAGTATGTTGATAAGGCATCAAACACTGTGGAAGAGAAACATTCAAAAATCATGTACAAAGATCGTTTAGAACAAGTTGCAAAGGGTACAAACGTGGCAGATGAATATCAGTGTACTGATGTTACCCCAACTTCCAGCAGAAATCCCTAGCAGAGATCAAACAGGTGCATGAACAGAGTTAGCTAATATCTCTTGTTTTAAAATTAAGGGTCCATAAGGTGGACAAATCCTTTTCCTGTTATACCGCTGCCTTTCCCAGAGCGGAGTTAATGATCCTAGGACAGCGGCAATACAGTAGGTTTGTAGTATTCCTACAATGGCTAAAGTGAATGTTCTCCATAGCCTGAAAGGGGAAAAAACCAGAGTACTTCACAAAATGGGTAGTGAACTTGTGGAACTCCATGCCACAAGATGCAGGGGCAGCCATTGGCTCAGATGGATTTAAAAAGGGAGATTGGAAATATCAATGGAGACGAAGAAAAAGAGTTTGTTTTTATATGCTGAGTTTCTCTACTTTTTTAAGGAGAATCAAACTGGCTTACAATCTCCTTCCCTTCCCCTCCCCACAACAGACACCCTGTGAGGTAGGTGGGGCTAAGAGAGCTCTAACAGAACTATAACTTGCCCAAGGTCACCCAACTGTCTTCATGTGTAGGAGTGGGGAAACCAACCCGGTTCACCAGATTTGCCTCCGCTGCTCCTGTGGAGGAGTGGGGAATCAAACCCGGTTCTCCAGATCAGAGTCCACTGCTCCAAACCACCACTCTTAACCACTATACCATGCTGGCACTTATCCATGATAGCCAAATGGGGCCTCTGGGTTTAGAGGCAGAATGCAACAGATTGTCGGATGCCAGGAAGGCGTATGGGCTGTTGTCTGTGGGACCCTAGTGGTAGGATGCCCCGTGGCATCTGACTGGTCACGTTTGGCAACAGGTGCTGGACTAGATGGACTGTTTGTCCGATGCATCTTAGAGACGTCTATGTTCTTATGAAGAGGAAGGACCTTGAGAATGCATTAGAGGCGGCTGTTATTGCCTTGTCCTATTCATCACTGTGGGGCCACAGAGGATTCTTGCAATAAGGCATTCCCCTCCCTCCACCTGGGATCCCTCTCTGAATTCATCAAGGCAGCACAGAAGCCAATGTGCCATATCATCATACAGGCTAAACTTTAAGAAGGCACCTTGTGAGGTAAGTGGGGCCGACAGAGCTCTAAGAGAACTGTGACTAGTCCAAGGTCACCCAGCTGGTTTCATGTGGAGGAGTGGGGAAACCAACCCGGTTCCCCAGATTAGCCTCCGCCGCTCATGTGGAGGAGTGGGGAATCAAACCCGGTTCACCAGATTAGAGTCCACAGTTCATGTGGAGGAGTGGGGAAACCAACCCGGTTCACCAGATTAGAGTCCACTGCTCCTAACCACTACACCACCCTGGCTCTCCAGTCTACATAATACACTCCATTGAGCACCAATAAAACAGCGTAAGAACCTCACCTTGGTTGATCGCTAAAGTTGTCGAGTAATAGTTTTTGGCATTGACTTTCTTTACCATGTACTCTTGGATCGGCAGCCGCGCCATCTGTAGATGTTGTTCTTGGGCACTTTGGAAGGTCATTCGCTACGAAGTGAAAATCCATACATGATGTAATCATACAAATCCCTTACATCCAGTTTATGAGTCACTACATGTGCCAAAGCCTCCAAAGGACTGTAGTAGCTTTTATGTCAGCTACTACAGTCACTCACACAGACGGTCCTCTCTCTAATTTGCTCCCCCCGCCTGGGCAGCATCTGGCTTCGTTGCCGTGCCTATGGCAACAACACTGTCACAGTGACTCTGAACAACTGATGAATGGAATGACCAAACACATGGGAGAAGAGAGCATAATGCAAGTCCTACTGGAGCAGGTGATGGGCCAGACTAGTCCAGGATCTGGCCCATCCAGATGCCTCCAAGCAGAATATGAAGCTAACAGCAGTCTCCTATTTTTGTGTACAACATCTGATATTCAGGTGCCCCTGAACAAGGAGAATCATAGAGTTGGAAGGGGTCATACAGGCCATCTAATCCAACCATTGCTCAATACAGGATCAGCCTAAAGCATCCCTGACAAGTATTTGTCCAAGGGTGCTCACCGCCTCCCTAGGTAGCTGATTCCACTGTCGAACAACTCTTACTGTAAATTTTGATGTTGCCTCCTGGCACTGGTATTCAGAGGTTGATTGCCTCTGAACGTGGAGGTTCCCTTTAGCCACCATGGCTAGCAGCCATTGATATACACAATCTTCAGAAGTCCTCTTATACACAAGAACCCCTCCTTCTCTTACTGTATTTCTTATCCCTTCCTTCTGAAGCACCAACACTAGCCAGGGTAGGAATACAGGATTTTGGAGCTTTTGGCAAAACCCCCAGCATGGATTAATTTTAGGGGTCTTCATATCTAGCAGTTTCTGCACAAACTCACCTTTTGAATGCTTTCATCCACCAACCCACCAAGGATATATACTTTGTGCGGATCGACTTCCTGCAGAGCTTGTAATGCAAAGGATATGAAGATATGTAAGTCAGCAATTAAATCACACCAGAACAACCACCCAGAGAGACAAAAATGTTTCATTCTGAACATGAGGCCAATATACTTTCATTGTGTGTAAGGTTTTTTGTGTTCTGGACCGCTTTGGGTACATGCAGAAACGATATCCACTTACTCTAAATTCCAGCTTATTTTTCTTAGAAATAAATCTAAAGGAAGAGCTCTTTATTAAGAGAAACATGGGGCTGCCACAGAAAATGGTGTCCCTATATGATGTCCCAAGAGCCCCGTGGTGCAGAGTGGTGCAGACTGTAGTCAAAAGCTCTGCTCACGACCTGAGTTCGATCCCGACGAAAGTCGGTTTCAGGTAGCCGGCTCAAGGTTGACTCAGCCTTCCATCCTTTCGCAGTCAGTAAAATGAGTGCCCAGCTCGCTGGGGGTAAAGTGTAGACGACTGGGGGAGGCAGTGGCAAACCACCCCATAAACAAAGTCTGCCTAGTAAACGTCGGGATGTGACTTCACCCCATGGGTCAGGAATGACCCGGTGCTTGCACAGGGGACCTTTACCTTTATATGAAGTCCAGCTCTTCTGAAACATGTTGTGTAACTTTCTCACATGACATCAAAATGTTCCCTACCCATATTATCAGCAACAGGCAATGATGTGACACGCAAGAGGGGGAAATGCACTGGAATCGCCTGTCCATCACATTAGAAATCTCATTATAGCAATGGTCAAGGACATGTTCAAGTTGTGCTGAAGGCAGATGTGTCAGTTCAGCTATTTAAGATCTGGGCATAACAAAGGCAAAAGTTGGAGACCAGTTTGGCTAAAGTCACTTTAAGGTTAGGCAGAGAAGAAGCTAAAATTCTAAAGCCTCTATAAAATAACAGGAGTCTTTAACCTCAGTGGCACAACGTACCATTCTCAGCATCTGGAGTGAGGTAAACAATTGTTTCTAATGGAAAGAGATCGAGATAACTTTCTGGCGTAACATCCATCTGAAAAATAAAGCAACAGGTTCAAGTAACGCAGCAGAATCTTACACTTATTTACTTAGACATTAGTAGGGTTGGCTCCCAAGTAAATGTGCATAGGATTGAGATCTTGGATTTTTTTTTTAGCATTTCACAGTTATTTAGAAAAGCCTGGATTCTCCTTGCGTCTAACAAATTGATAGGCAATTGCATAGAAACAGTGGCACATTGAACAATAAGATGGTTCAGCTTTTGTGATCAATGTAGTTTATTGGGTTTTATGATAAGGCTGATTTGGTTCATCATAGATTTACACCTCAATTGGCTTCTTTCAAGTCACACCAGAGTTGAACATGATCCTTTGATTTGCAGACATCTAGAGGGTATAACAAATTTGAGGGGTGGGAATTGGGCTGAAGTGGTTTTAGCTGAGGGCAAAAGCGTAAAGAATTTGCATTTATTTTTTTACAAACGAAACATCGTACAAAACATTGTCCAAAGTACAGACTTTTCTGTTTTGTCTGGCATTCCCTCACTGATTCTCATTGGCTCTTCCTCCTGTTCATGTGTTCTGTTTTAATTATTTTAATTGCTTAATATAGATTTATATGTTTTAATCTTGTTTAATGTTTTGCAGCCTTGGAGACTCTCAGCTGGGTGGAAATGTGGCTTTAAAATGTTTTAAATCAATAAATAAAATCAGCTGCAGTTTGAGTATATGTGCCTTTTGTGCCTGAGAAGTAGGGTTTCCAACCTCCAAGTGAGGCCTGAAGATCTCCCAAAATTACAAGTGATCTTCAGATTACAGAGATCAGTACCCCTGGAGAAAATGGCTCCTTTGGAATGTGGACTGTATGGCATTATACCCCAGTGAGGTTCCTCCCTTCCCCAAATCCCATCCTTCGGAGAGAGGCATCTGGGCAGGACTGTACATTTTAGTGCACTGGAACCGATACCACTCCTTTACCGTTTTCACCCAAGCAAATTGGGGGGAGGGATTTCCAATCCAATTTAAGCCCAAGAGTATTTATTTTCATAAGGTCACCTAAATCAGTGGTGCCTGAGGGCCCTATGGCACCCACCAGTACTTCCTTTGGTGCACACTTTTTAGAAAGCGGGTGTGGCCCTTGTAAGGCAGGGTTTGTTCGGGCTGCCCTGATTCAAATGAAAGGGGTTTCCGTGGATGCAAATAGCAGCAGCTGCCACTGGAAGATCAGGAGTAGTAGTAAGCATCCAGGTGTCAGGATCAGCCATCTGTCCCTAGCATCCCATAAGCAAACTCATCCAGGCAGGTATTCCTGAAGCAGTAATACTTTATTAGGAGCAAGAAGACAGATTAAAGGACTGACTGCCTAGAGGCAGGTGAAGCTAGTAATGAGGAAACATAGGCAGGTTACATGTTTAAAAGCAATACAGGCTGTGAAAGTAAGCACGGCCAAGCAGCTCCACGATGAGCGGTTCCCAGAAAGGGAGACTAAACATCAGCACAGCTGTGGAAAACAGGACGAGCCAAACTGTACACAGACACAGACATGAGAACCAGGACTTGACATGTAGCCAGAAACTGGCCTAACTCATGTCAAGAGCCTTTACTCCTGCAGGAGGGAGCAAGGCCTGACACCAGGTTTGTGGCTCCATTGCCCTTGAGATTTTCCTTCTTTTTATTCCCCCCTTACTTTGTCCCTTCCTCCCCACAGACTTTCCTTTGTTTTATTTTTTATTCCCTTTCTGCAATGCTTTTGCAAAGTGAGGAGGGAGGTATGGTGTTCGGCGCCAACTCTTCTGGCAGCCAATTTGGGTTTGGCTCTGCCTCCTGTGGCAGCCACTTTGTGGTGGCGCTCAAAATTCCAGAGGTGCCCACAGATTCCAAAAAGGTTGGGGACCCCTGACCTGAACCCTTTCCTAATCACACTGGAAAATACATATCCCGAGAAGGAAATGGGCATTTATTCTGTGCTCAAGCTTACACAACTCCAAATATGAGGATTTCAAGGATTATCAAAAAATCCAGAGAATTTCCCCCCCTTTCCGTATCTTACATCTTCAGTAGTCATAACTCGTTCCACCTTTGCCCCCCCCATGACTCCGCCTTCACAAAAATGTAAAATGATGTCAGTATACTTTTCAGAAGGTGACGTTTGTTTGATTTTAGAATGACATTACTTCACATTTAAGACTTTATTTTAAGAAGACATTTTATAGCATGTGGATACACTATGTATGGTGGAAGTAGTTAATTTAGTAATACAGCAAAAACAGGCACAGTAGACAAGTAAGACTTATTCTTCCTAGGTGGCTACAGCCGTGTATAACTTTCTTTTATTAATTATATCAAATGGATACTGACGTAGACTAGCTTAGTTTTATCATTATTAGCAATCTGGGGTCATAGGGGATTAGGTGAGTTTGAGCACTGTTAATCTGTATATCAACTCTTATTTTTTTTCTATTATTCCCTTCCCCTTTCCTATTTCTGTATCCTTATATTGAAAAATAAAAAAAAAATTATAAAGGAAAAAAATGTAAAATGTTGATCAGATCTTAGCTTTAAATTTACACTAATAGGGACTGAACTGGCAAGAGCAGACCAAGAAAGAAGCCTTTGGATCATAGCTGATTGCTCTATGTAAAAGGCTGCCTCAGTGTGCGGCAGCAAAGAAAGAGGCCAACTGACTGAAAGGGATTATTAGGAAAGGGGCTGAAAATAAAACAGCTAATATTGTAATGCCCTTGTATACTTCTATGGTACAGCCTCATTCCAAATTTTGTGTACAGCTCATCACAAAAAAGGAGCTGGACTGCAGAAAAGGGCTACCAAAACGACAGGAGAGGTTGGAGTGCCCTGTGAGGGAAGGCTGAGGCTTTTGGGGTTTTTTAGTTTAGAGAAAAGACAACTTGGTAGATTGATAAAATGATACACTGGGTGGAGAAGGCGGATAGAGAGAACTGTTTCATGTCTCCCATAATACTAGAATTCAGGGGGCCTCACATTAAGTTGATGAGCAGTAGATTCAGGCCAGACCAAAGGAAGTTCACCTTCAAAGACTCATCAGCTGCCACAAGATGGCTGCTAGTTCAGTTGGCTTTAAAAGAGGATTAGACAGATTCATGGAGGAGAGATCCATCAACGGCTACTCGCCACGGTGACTGAAGGAAAGCCTCCACATCCAGAGGAGTAACCTTCTGAACTCCAGCATTTGAGGGCAATATGAGGTTGCGAGGGGAGGCTTTGGGTTAGTGCTTCGATTTCACTTCAGTAATGAAAAATACTTACAAGGTAACTGCTGAATCCATCGTTCATCCTTAGGCACTCTTCAGCAATCGGACTGTTTTTCACAAACCCAGTGAGGTATAGCCAAAAGGGCTTCCGGGATTTCTTGTTGGACCCATAGAGCCTTCTGATCTGACCAGCAAGGCGGCTTATTTCCTTCCAAAAACAACAACAAAACAAATTGGAATCATCTTGAGTCCTGGCCTTCTGGGGTTTTTTTTCCAGCCCAGATACCTTTTTGTTACATTCCTGCCTGGCCCAGTCTCGAAAAGGCCCTGCAGTGTGATGGATGCTGAAGAGGTGGACAAAATACTCAGACTTAACTAGGTACCCCTGTGCATCATTCCTCTCAAATAAGATGGACACAGCGATGTCTCCCTGCTGCAACTTCCCTTCCTCCTCTTGTTCAGTACAGAAAGTTTCCCCCAACCACAGACATCGAGTAGGCAATAAGGAAAACTCTGTCAATTCCCCATGGAGCCCACTAGAATCGATGCACAATTCCCCTACCCAGTTGTGCATAAGAACCAATTGATCTTTGGGTCCTTTCAGTGCAACAGTGACTACTGTTTTCAGAAAAGCAATACATATGTATAAATAAATAAACGGGGAAGAACTATGCAATGTTTTTTTTTTTTACTATCCATTCATCCAGTGTATCGAACCTTCCAAAGAATATCCAACATTGGCAACATACTAGCCGCATATCAGTTAATTACACTCATAAGAAAAAATAACTGATGTTATTAAGAGCCAATGTTCTTAACTGCTTTTTACTATTCAGTATATATTATTGCTTGCTTGTATTAAAAACCTAATCTAGCATACATAATTGATCAAATTATACATTGCTAATTCGTTTCCATTAATTTGCCACTAAGCTCTGCCCTGCGTAATATTACCTACTCTATCAGAATTAAGATTCCAGTTCAATACATTCTACTCTAAACAGTTAAAAGTTCAGTTGAGCGTAGTCAAAGTAAAGCTTCCATTTTTCCTGAAATTCTCCCATAGGTCTTCTGTAGTACTATGCAATGTTGATAGCCTGGCCTCAGCTAGGTTAAGGGTGTGAAGCTGGAAAGAAACCACGTGGAGAAACCCAAAGTCAGGGACCAAAAGTTCTAAAATAAGGCTTTGATTAGGGCTTCTGCCCTATCTACAGAATGATCAGTAGCCCCATTTGATCCCACACTGGGGGGAGGGAATGCTTATAAACCTAGCAATGCCGATAAGATTTCAGCCTGACACACCAATTCTGAAAGAGCAGGCAGTTTGTGTTTTATTTTTCTGTAATGGGTAGAACCAGCCAAATGTTTAATACCCTCCTCCCAGAATTCCTAAGGGGTACAGTCCTGCAGCAGGTCAATCACAAGGAACGAAGACACCTTGTGGTTTTTCTAAGAGTCCAATTATGCAATCAGAACCTCAAGACCCAACTAACAAAAAACAGGTAAGGTGGATCCACATTCCTTTGCTTTTTCTACCTTTTTAATCATGTGACTGGTCATACTCAAGTCAACGCACAACTGAGGGCCTGTCTCCTTGGCTCTCAGAAGGCGCTCTCTTGTGATCTCTTTTAAGTCTCGTTTACTGAGTTGTGGGGCTGGTTCTGAAACACAGAAAGAAATGGGGATTACAGAAGAAAGGGGGGGGAAGCATTTCTAGCTAACAAAACTCTACAGTTTAAGCACATAAGTAGAATCCTCTATGAGATGGCGCCTGCCCTATCACAATGAACATGCACATTACTTGTTAGAAAGTATACACCAGTTAAAGATTCCCTGTCCAGGGAGTCTTATCCAAAATAGCCCCTTCGACTTTGCTGAACATCTGTGATTATCATTGTGTCTACTACTGAACTATGGCTTCACAGTGTGGATCAAAACATCCAAAAAATGGGGCCAAGTACTGAAAGGATGCATTTTTCCACAAGCCTGGGAAAAGACTCAGGTTTGGGGGGAAAATGAAATGTAAAAAAAAGTAGGATTTAAAACCTTAAAATCACAGACGTAGTGCCTGCTTCTTTAAGAAAAAAATGTCATCAAGATGTCACAAAATTATGTTGTGATATCTTGGCAGCCATTGTGGGAGTTGCTGGGTAACCACTTACCAGTATTACTGAGGATTCTGGACCTCTGTTAGTGTTAGGAGAGGGGAGAGAGACAGACTAAGAAAGATAAAAGATAGGAGGTAGAGAAGGCAAATCTGGAGACTGGACCCAACAAGGGAAAGCTGAAGATGGGGGAGGGAACAGAAAAAGGTGAGTGGATAGGTAAGTGAGGAGGACAAAGCTGAAACAGAAAAAAGGGAGAAACAGAAAAAAAGTAAGTAGGTGGGTGGATGGGAGAGAAGACAAGGCACTGCAGGCACATCAAGAGGGGGGCAAAGAAAACAAGTAAGAGAGAGAGAGAGAGTGAATAGGGAAATGAGATTCACGCCCCCAGCAAGTCCTCACAGGTCCTTCAATTCTGTGTGCACAAAGTTTATCTGAATTTCTTGAATGTTTAGGTAGCCACAGGGCCAGCCCCTCAAAGAATGGATGTTACTGTGTTTGATATGAATGTACAAAACTGTATCTTTGATTGAATAAGCTATCGATACACAGCAAATCTTACAAGAAATTGATTGTTGAGAAAAGCGGGCTGGTTCTCTGGAAGACTGGCTGTATACTTTGTGCTATCCCAGAAAGCGGTTCAGTGCAATCAAACAGAACGCAGTAACCTCTAAACTCAGCATTTCAGCATTGACATGCCTGCTAAAGCTAGTGATGGACAATCTTCTAAGGCATCTTCAGATGACTCAACAGCACTGACCAGGCCCGCTGGACTTCAGTATCACCCTGTGTGAACTAAGCATGCACCCTAAAGCACCGCTGATAGGAATTCTGTGGCTGGAAGCACCCAACTACTTTTAATTTACAAACGGCAGCTGCATGGGACCCCAGGTTGGGACCACAGCAGAGGGGCCGGACACTTTCCCACAACACCACTCTCCCAAGTGGAAATGACCCCAAATTTTGCCGGTATGTTCCTGCTAACAGGGCAAATAACAGTCCCACAGGCTTGTTTCAGCTCAGAACAAAGACGCAGGGAAGGGACGGGGTTCCCTCACCCCCTTCCCCTACACTGCTATCCCAACCTGAACTGCAACCCTGTGGGTTCTGCTTGAGAAGAAAAAAATGCTGGAGAGATCCGATCATGGATCTCCCGGGATTTCACACACACTGGCCTTTAGGATGTGACATGGTACCTTTTTCTTCAGCAAGCCTGGCTCTTCGCCGTTCTCTCTCGTGTTTCCGTTTCTTCTTCTTCGCTGAAATGATCTTCTCCCAGTTTCTCTGCTTCCTTAAAACGTTTCTCTTAATAGAAAGAAGAGAAAATTCTAAGCGGGAGCCATACAGCGAAAACAGGAGCGTCTAATCAAAACTAGAAATGTAGTGTCATTTTTGTAAAGACGTCTCCAAATTTTTCACCTGTCTGTTCGAACATAACAGACACTTTAACATTTATGCATGGGTGCTGGCTATTGACCTTCATTGCCCTTCTATCAAATCATGGCCGGAAATCATTATCTTTACAAAGGAGAAGGGAATACCTACAGGTACACATTTACCCACTACCAGTGGAGTGGAGTGTCGAACTAGGATCTGGGAGACCCAAGTTCAAATCTCCACTCTGCAGTGGAAGCTAGTTGGGTGGCCTTGAGTCAGTCAGTCTCTCTCAGACTAACTTACCTCACAGGGTTGTTGTTGTGAGGATAAAATGAAGGAGGGAAGAATGACGTAAGCCGCTTGAAGTTCTCATTGGGCAGAAAAGTGGGGTATAAATGAAATCAATAAATATGACCTCAGTTCAAAATGTAACTGCTGACCAGCCAATAACAGAGATTCAAAATCACCTGGCTGGAGGGTAGGCAGCAACAGCTGTTCACACGGTTTATTGTGGCTGCACAATACCGTCCAATACCGTTTCCAAACACAGGACATCTTTCTCACACAGTACGTACCGAACACCCAGTCTCATTTCCTGGGAACTGGCTACTGATGCGTTCCCAGCCCGTATCAATCTGCAGGAGCCCAAAAGCGTCCCAGAGGTTTTCTCCATCTTCCTGGCAAACAACCTCATTGTTCTGCTGGTGGTCACACTGGCCTCCACAGATACTATCCTCTGTTTTACATTCAGGGTACGTCATCATTTCTCTACGCCCTTGTAGGCTGAGGGAGGGGGTGGTGGATGAAAATGAACATAGCATTAAAAGACTGTTAACCTGACAGGGCCAAATTGCCTCTCCTAATAATATTTGCTTCCAGCTAGAAGAAGCTGGCTTCTCCTGAGCCAGACAATCGGTCCCTCTATTTCATTAGGGTCTTCTCCAACTGGCTGTGGCCCTCCAGAGTCTCAGATTTCCAGCTTGGTCATTGTATGTGCTGTAGCTCAGGGGTGCAGTATCTGCTCTGATTGCAGGAGGTCTCAGGTTCAATACCAGCTTTAATCCCTGGCATCTCCGGTTATAAAGATCAGGTAGAGGGTGAAGTGAAAGAGCTCCACCTGAGACTCCCAAAGAGCTGCTGCCAGTCAGAGTAGACAAAGCTAAGCTTAGGTCTCACTCAGTGTAAGGCAGGTTCGCAGGTTCCTTTTCTCATGTATATAGCACCGAATTAGAGAATGCCCCACAATACACTTTGTGTTTTTGCTGCTGAGTCATAATATGTGGAGCTGCACTCTATAGAGAGGGGTTGGTGGAAAGAAATGGAGTGGGCCCCACAGACAGGCCAGGACATAGAAGTCTTTCCAATCAACCTGGAATTCAACTGAAAGATCTAGCATGGTGTAGTGGTTTAGAGCGGTGGACTCTAATCTGAAGAACCGGTTTGGTTTCCCCACTCTTACACGTGAAGCCTGCTGGGTGACCTTGGACTAGTCACAGTTCTCTTCGAGCTCTCTCATCCCCACCTACCTCACAAGGTATCTATTGTGGGGAGAGGAAGGTAAGGAGATTGTAAGCCGGTTTGATTCTCCTTAAAAGGTAGAGAAAATGGGCCTATAAAAACCAACTCTGTCTGAGACCCTGGAGAGCCACTTCTGGTCTCAGTAGACAATACTGACTTTGATGGACCTAGGGTCTGATTCAGTAGAAGGCAGCTTCATGTGTTCAACTCTTCTTATAAAATGTACTCCTGCACACTGGTATATGGAGCTTAATACACATGAATTACAGCATTTGATAATTAAGGATGAAACATACTGAAGAAGGCAATGAGTGTTTTCAAAGAGCAAATCTGCTCATGGATCTTTATGGTACATGAGCACAGAAAACTGCTTTGAAGACAGACCAACCGGTCCATTTAGTCCTGTAGTGTTTGCTCTGCTTAGTCTCAAGCAGAGATTTCCTACGGCCTCTGGATTGTTTTTGGATGACATTAAATCTTGTGACCATGTGCAAGAACAGCATGTCTTTGATCTCTGACCTAAGGCTCTTTCCCATATATACTTAATTACTAGGTGATTTATATCTGTATATTTGACAGATTCCAATAGAAAAAATATGTAAATTTACCTGTACTTTAAAAAAAACCTAGTTCATACACAAAAAAAGTTTCTATTTTGTTTTTCTGTTTCTCTGCAGAGCAACACAGGCAGCTATTTCTGACAGAAAACCATCTGAGACAGCCCCAAACACATTTTCTTGCAAGTAAGTCCCATTGGCTTCACAGGCCGTCTCTGAAAACAGACTTTGGGCTGGTTCATGCTCACATACGCTTTAGTTAATGATTTGAGGCCAGCAGCACAAAGCAGCAGTCTTGATGTACAAATGCACCACAATGGATCAAACTACAGCGATCGACACTTTGGAACGTTATGCACGGGAGGTTTTGCCTTGGATTTGCCACTTGCTAGATGCACATTTTCCCCATTTGAATTCTCAAAACTCTGCGTGGGGGCTTATTTTTGAGTTCTGAGAATTCGGATGGGGGAAAATGCGCATCTAGAGAGCGGCAACTCCAAAGCAAAACCTCCCATGCATAAGACTTTTTCAATGTGCTGGTCTTTTTGCAGTGGCATCCGTTTATATATTCAGCAAAAAAAAAAAAAAAAAAAAAATGATAAGAAATCAAATGGCATACAATGCAAACGTGAACCAAGACCAAACACACACGTGAAATCCTGAAGATCAATGGGCCCCAATCAACTAAAATGCACGAAATAACATTACTATGAAGCAGGGCATTTAAATGGGCTTCGGTCCAGTATGCAGCTGTTCTCCCACGTGCATCCAACAATCCACACTGCTAAAGCATTAAAAGATCAGGGTTTGTGACTTACTTCTCCTGAAAGCTGGCTGGAGAGAACATGCAACAATCAGCACCAGCAGCCACCGAATCCGATTTCAGGAACAGAACTGTGCAATCCACACGCTGCTTCTTAAACACCCACCGTGGAGAACTTCCCCTACCGTCGCCACCACATGTGAGCCCGCTGCATTCTGGGAATTGTAGTTTATAATCGCTGACAACCGCGTGCGTTTTAAAACTGCCCCCTACGAGATTGCAAACCCGTTCACGATATGGCCCGTTTACGTCCTTTCAGATTCATTTTTGTCATCATGTCTGCGACAGTATTATGGGATGGGATTGTTCAGAAAGGCGGAGGGTTGTTTTATAAGTTTGTTGCAAGCCTAGATATTTGTTTTATAAGTTTTATAAGTTTGTTTTATAAGTTTGTTCCAAGTTTGTTTTATAAGTTTGTTCCAAGCCTAGATATTTTTGGGCTTAGATGGCAGAGAGCTCATTATTTTCATTTCTGGTGTTGAATGGTAAACTAATCTGAAATTTTTCAGAATTACTTCCCTTCCTGGCATCCCATCCCCTCAAACAAAAAATATAAACCAGGCTCCCCTAAGGATACAATCCTAGGCACATTTACTAGGGATTAAGTTCAAATTAATTCAAATTAATTCAGTCCTAGGGATTAAGTTCAAATTAATTCAGTAGGACTTTCTTCTGTCTATACATGTTTAGCGTTGCACTGCAAAAATATTTAAAGTGATTTTTAAAGTTTTGGCCTTGTTTTACTTTCTTTGTCACGTCAACCAAAAGACCGAAATCCAGATTCATATGTCATTGTCATAAATCTTGGCCATATTCCCTGTCTGACCTTTGTCTTTGCTCTGAAAGGCCATCCTGGCGATGAATAACATTTGACCTAACTACTCACACACCAGTAAACCGCTGGTGTTGTCTGTGTGTTTCTAAGCGTGCTGGGCAGGTCAGCACCTTTTTGGCGATATTTATTTAGAAGCTAGCGTCATTTTTTAACAGCCTGGCAGGGTCAATAAAGTGGACGGTGATGAATTGGAAGGCGCCAAGTTCTTGCCAAAACCAAAAAGTAGCTGTTCTATTGCAGACCAACATGGCTGCCCTCTGGAACTAGCTTCCCAGAGTTGCAGTTCTTCTCTTGCAACCCACTTGCCCCAGGATCATAACCCTTTTGGGGGAGATCCACCACTATTTATCAGTATACTGCCTAATTACAGCTTCATGCGCGTGCACATGAAGGCACAGTGTTTCAAACCAGCTCTTCTACTTTAGGCCTAGCATTTCCATAAAAGCAAGTAGGCAGACTGAACACAAAAAGCATACATTTCCCATAGTATAGAATGATTTCAGGCATTACAATAAGAGAAGACATTTCCCTTGTAATAGCTGGCCTCTCAGGGAGCACGAGAGCGACTCGCCTTTCTTACTTGCTCTCGGTTAAAGACACCGCGCTAACTTTTACAATGGCCAAATTTGGATTTGGAGTTAGGGAGGCTAGGCGAGCATGGGTCGAACCCAACGAATGAGTTTTAACTGTGTTCTAGTTATGCTTACGTTTTTAACCGTCCCCCTACGAATGTTTGATTATATATTTATTGATGTATAGAACGACTGTTGTGACTATGTAAAAGTTTTGCATTGTCGGTCTGGGACAGTATTAAACATCTCGGTTTTGCAATCCGCCCCCTTGAACTTCCTCCAACACGCGCGCGGGTTCCGCCACGCCATTGGTCGCGCCCTTCCCCAGCCCCCTTCCATTGGCGGCTTCTCCCTCCAATGAGCTTTTCCAGCCTGGGGCGGGGTGGGGCGGGGTGGGGCGGGGAGGCTTTTTTTGCAGCGTCGGAATGGGGGCGGGCTCGGCCCGGGCATGCGCGCGCGCCTTCCGTCGCCCCGGAGCTGCAAAGGCGTCGCCGCGCTCGCTTTCGCAGCCGCGCGCTCGGAGGCCAGCCATGCTGCACCGTCTCCTTTGCAGTCTCCGGCCGTTCCGCCGGCCGGGCCGCGCGCCGGTGAGTAGCCGCCGCGTGGTCGGGACGAAGGCAGCGCTTGCCGACGGCCTCGCCTGCTGCTCCGGTTGCAAGGTCGGGGTGGTTCCGCGGTGGGGCGGCCCAGTGGCGGACTGGGGGGGGGGTCTAAAAATATGGGCCGCCAGGAGACAACTATAAGGCTAGCGTTTAATTTTTATAAGGAATAAAATTTTCAAAAAAAAAAAAATAAGTGGAAAAAAAAGAATTAAATTTTTTTTTAGTAATTGCAGTGTGCATATATTGTACATATCATTGGCAGTATACAGTAGATACTCCATGTAAACGCAGATTGTTATACTTGAATTTTTAAATTGTTTTTTTTATTTTAAATGCATGCTTTTAAATAAATCTATTATATTTTCAAGCTACTAAAAGGTCAATATTTTTGTTAGTGATATGGCAAACATTAGTCTTTAAGGTGCTACTGGACTCTGGCCCTTTTCTACTACTGCAGACAGACTAACACAGCTACCCACTGTGAATTATCTAAAAGGCCACTGTTTTTAACATATTGTCTAATGTTTAAAGGGGCCCACTTGCCATCGGGCCAGCTGACGCTGGGGTGGCCATGTGCTGTGGCAGATAGGGAGGGGGTGTTTCTCCTGGGGACCGCCTCCAGTGCCTGGCACGCCTTAATTCCATCCAAATAACGTGTCCCGCTAAGGTGAGGTGGCACCTTATTCCCATGGAAGCCCTTGCTTACCCACGCCCCCTAAATGCTGAAGGGCAGTGGAGTCTAATGGCTAGAGCTCCGGGTCACCCTTGGGCCGTGCGCAGGAGCGAGGGGAGCAGAGTTTGAGGAAGAGAGACGATCCTGCAGCAGGCGGAGCTCGAAGCACCCTTCCCTCCCAGCAACAGCTTTACATTGCATAGGGTTGCCAATCTCCAGGTAGTAGCTGGAGATCTCCTGCTATTACAACTGATCTCCAGCCGATAGAGATCAGTTCCCCTGGAAAAAATGGCCGCTTGGCCATTGGACTCTATGGCATTGAAGTCCCTCCCCTCCGCAACCCCCCCTCCTCAGGCTCCACCCAAAAAGCCTCCTGCCAGTAGCAAAGGGGGGCCTGGCAACCCTAACATTGCAGTCTCCCACCCGTCCGGTTTAACACAATATTGGCCCTTCTAGCCAAAGCTGCTCCTGCCTTCTTCCTTGGCTGGATGGCTTCAGTTTGAAATCCGAAGTGCCCAGATTATTTTGTTTGATGCATGGATCTCCCAGTTTCCTTTCACTGCCTTCGAGACGATTTACGGTTCAGGTAACACCTACGATAAGACGTGCTCAATGCAGAAGGAGCAAAAAAGGGGTAGAAAGAAAAAGCATGCAATTCCAGGTGCTTACATCATTGTTTGTTTCCATTTTATTTACTTTGTATATGACCTGCCTTTCTTGATTACAACTAAAAGTGAGGCAGTAAGATTTTGCACAAACACACACTATAATACAGAGCACAAAGCAGGAATTGCAAGATTGGAGAACAGTGCATAGAAACATTAGGTTGTGTACAATAAAAAAATCGGATTACAAAACTAGAGAACAATGTGAAAAATACCCCGGCATAATATGTATAGTGAAGACTACCTTAAATTAAAGATTAAATCAAAACATTAAGGGTCATCTTTTGAAAGGCCAAACCTTACCCTTGTTAAATACATTATTAGAAATTAAATATTACCTTACAGGTAATGGCTATAACCCAACGTGGTGTAATGGTTAAGAGCAGTGGTTTGGAGCGGTGGACTCTGATCTGGTGAACTGGATTTGTTTCCCCACTCCTACACACAAAGCCAGTTGGGGGACCTTGGGCTTGTCACAGTTCTCTTAGAGCTCTCTCAGCCCCACCTACCTCACAGGGTATTTGTTGTGGGGAGGGGAAGGGAAGATGATTGTAAGCTGGTTTGAGTCTTCATTAAATGGTAGAGAAAGTTGGCATGTAAAAACCAACTCTTCTTGTTCTATGACAATGTTGGCTCATTTCCCCAATCCGCAGGTACTCATGTGGTTCTGTATGCTCAGCTGATAGGATTGAAGAATGAGTTTTGAAGAGTGAGGTTAGAAGGGGCTCTTCAAAGCATTTATACCTGTTGCTGCCCTTAATGCCCTTCTCTGTTTTGGAGAGGGAGTCCAGCACACTTTCTGAAATAAACTGCACAAAATAATTATTCAGCTTCGTTGTACTCTTGCTTTAAATGTGGATATGGTAGGGTGCCTCTTTTCCAATTGCTTCATCTCTTGCAATGGCGTTACTTGGAAGTAAGTCAAGCGTTCCTTGAGTTGCAGCTTTTGTGTGTCGAGCTGCTGTTAAAAGTATAAGAGCGGAGGTGGGTGGGCAGCTCTCTCCTTTTGGTGTGGTTTCTCTTGGCGAGGTGGGGAGAAAGGAGGAGGGAATCCAAATTACCCTTCTTCCATAGCTGCTTTTAACAACTGTCTGAAAATCTGGTCATGGATGCTGAAGTTGACCTTGACTAACAGTTTGGTCTAACACTGAACTGCTTGGTCTCTGCAGAGATTTTCATTGCAGGCTGTAATTGGTGTTGCTTGCCTGTTTTTTATTCTCTCTCTGTCCTGGTTAGTACTTGGATGGGAGACCACCAAGGAAGTCCTGGGTTGCTGTGCAGAGGCAGGAAATGGCAAACCACATCTGTTTATCTCTGGCCGCGAAAACCTTACAGAGTCACCACAAGTCTGCTGCATCTTGACATCACTTTCCTCTACCACCTCCTCCTTTGTCCCTCCTAGCCTAAAGGCTTGCAACAGGATGGAAAGTTCTGCACTCCCTGACCTCACTGCGCAATCCTAAATAGAGTTACACCCTCCTAAGTAGACTGAAGTTGAAGGGCTTAGAAGGGTGTTGCTTTGTTTAAGGTGGCCCAGTAAATCTTGCTTCGCAAACATCAGTTCATTGCTGGGACTTCTTTTCCGCCAAGGGCCATTTGGATATTTATAACATCATTCGCTGGCCATACACAATTATCAACTTAAAAATTAGCCAATCAAGCCCCAAGCAGGCAGCTGCCCCAGATGACACCCCCCCCGGCGCGTGCAAGTAGGCAGGCATCCAACCAGTGGCGTACTTGCCCACCTAGTGGCACAGGATGGTCTGTTGC
Organism: Euleptes europaea; assembly: GCF_029931775.1. Taxonomy (NCBI): domain Eukaryota; kingdom Metazoa; phylum Chordata; class Lepidosauria; order Squamata; family Sphaerodactylidae; genus Euleptes; species Euleptes europaea. The sequence continues at coordinate 17,403,912 of NC_079315.1, forward strand.
ACCAGCCAGGCATAGCCATCCAGCCGCACGCCGGAGTTGCTCCTGCTCTGTATGGTTGGGGATGGATTCTACATCCGGCTCCTGCTACCTCCGCCTGCAGGGGTGAAATGAGGACACACTGGCTAAGAACTTGCCCCCACGCATTCTGGCCCTGCCCCCTTTAACTCCTCCATTGTCACCACTTCCACCCCCAGCCCTCTTGTAGTACAGAGGAAAAATGTTTCTCCACAGCCCAGGTGGGAAAGGGTTAACATAGTTTCTTGGGCGGTCCTAGCGGCTCCATAGCTAATGACTCTTCTGCAAGGGGGGGGGGAGAAAGGTTCCTTTTCTCGGCAAAACAAACTCACATCTGCCTTGAATAGAGGCTATTCCTTTCCGGGGGAGGGGGATCACCAGTCTTAGATCCTTCTGAGCTAGAGATCTGCCAGGACCCATGAAGGGCCAGACCAAATGATTTCGCGGGCCTTAATCGGCCCTGGGCCTGACGTTCCCCACCCGTTTTACTGCCTTTGCTCAGTAGGTCTGCGGCAACACATGTGAACATAGCAGCAGCTTGTTTTTAGCCCTTTCGTAAACCATTGATATAGGATTTTTCCTTCTGGTTCTGTGCTGCTTTTTTTTAAAGCTGCAATTCTTGTTGGAAACAAGTAGATCAACGCTTGAGTCCATCCCCTTGTGTGTATTAACTGTCTCTGAGTGCAACAGATGCTTGTTTCTAGAAAATATCAAAGCAGAGGATCATTGGGGCTATTAAAAGCCTATGATAGAAATGTGTTTTTGATTCAGGTAGAGTACCCCTTATCCGGATATCCCACCTCCAGACTGGTCCGAAAACTGGACCCTTCGAGCCAGGATGCAGGCAGATCCATGCTGCCTGCTTTCAATGTTTCACCTAAAAAAATAAAATACGCTGTACACTGCATCGTAGGTGGAGTCTGAAAGCGCGCTTTCACATATGCCGAATAATGCACTTTCAATCCACTTTCAGTTTGCTTTGCAGCTGGATTTGACTGTGTGAAACAGCAAAATCCAGTTGCAAACAACTGTGAAAGTGCATTGAAAGTGCATTATTCGGCATGTGTGAAAGCATCCAAAGTCTGCCGTTGTTTGTTTGTTGTGGCTCTTTAACAGCTGATACAGGTATTCTGGTGAGAGAGTTACACCTTTGCTTTCTGATGGTTCAGTGTACATAAAATTATTTAAAATATTGTTTAAAATTACATAAAGGCTATGTGTATAAAAGTGTATATAAAACATCAATGAGTTTGGGTAACATTCCGAAGATACCTCATTGTGTATATGCAAAAAATCCAAAACATTCCAATATATGGAAAGATCCGAAATACGGACCACTTTTGGTCCCAAGCAGTCAGGATAAAGGATACTCAACCTGTAATCATAAAACAAAAGGGACATTCAGGTTGGCCTGTAGTAATGATACATCTGTCTTTCCTTCCCCCCCCCCTCCTGGGCCTTCTTTCAAAAGAAATCTGTAAGGCAGGAAGATGTTGTAGCGGGTACAATTTTTCCTATAACAGGAGTTCAGCAGCCACCTACCTGTTCCTCCTGCTGTTGTGAGCCAAACTCCACATTCCTCTACAAATAGAGGAGAGGGCCATAATCTTGAGCAGTTGTGCCGCGAAGCTGAGAGCAGCCAGCTGGGACCCAGGTTAAAAGGTGATAAGGAAACTGAACATTCCCAAAAGTCCAGGAAGTGCTGGCGTTGTCAGATAGCCGAAGAGTCTTCAATCGGCCCTTAAAAAAAAGCACAGGTCATCTCTACAGAGAGCTGCTTGTGGTGGCTAACAAAATTAATGACAACTCAGTAACAGAATCATAGCAACAATGCAAAATATAAAACCCACCATCAATAAAACTAGTAATAAACCAACAAGGATTGTAAAGCAGCAATGGTACAATCTCAGAATAAAATAACACATAGAAGGGCAGAATGTAAAAACAGCTAGGAAGAAGAAGAGTTGGTTTTTATACCCCGATTTTCTCTACCAAAAGGAGTCTCGAAGTGGCTTACAATCACCTTCCCCTCCCCACAACAGACACCTTGTGAGGTAGGTGGGGCTGAGAGAGCTCAGAGAGAACTGTGACCAACCCAAGGTCACCCAGCAGGCTTCTCGTGTAGGAGTGGAGAAACCAACCCGGTTCGCCAGATTAGAGTTGGCCACTCTTCACCACTGCACCATGCTGGGATGACCTTCAGTTCAAAGTCTAGGTAAAAAGGTTGGGTTTTTGCCAGGTGCCTAAAGTATAACTTAGAAGAAGAGTTGGTTTTTATATGCCGACTTTCTCTACCACTTAAGGGAGACTCAAACCGGCTTACAATCACCTTCCCTTCCCCTCCCCACAACAGGCACCCTGTGAGGTAGGTGGGGCTGAGAGAGCTCTAAGAGAGCTGTAACTTGCCCAAGGTCCCCCAGCTGGCTTCGTGTGGAGGAGTGGGGAATCAAACCCAGTTCTCCAGATCAGATTCCACCTCTCCAAACCACTTTGTGACATGTTTTAGTTAAAGCATGGCTGTAAGGTAAACAGCGGTGGGGCTTGGCTTGACAATAAAGCTGTCACCTGGCATCTTTCCCCCTTTTTTTGGTTTGCTGGCACATTGCTTGGCGAAGCCCTATTTTTCTTCCTTTTTTGATTCTACACTTGAGCCATAAACTGCAGTAAGCCATGTGACAAGTTGGTGATGCAGATGATGCCGAGTATGCAAAAGTGCTATACCTTGCCATGCAGAAGGTATTCTGTCCCTCTTCTGTTTTAGCTTCTGCCTCTCAGAGTGTCGGGGAGCTTTGGGGGGAGACCCCAAATGGTAGCCTTGACCCATGCCTACAGCACAGAGAGCGGGAACCCTGACAAGCCCGTCGGACGATATCCAATACCGAACAAGAAAGATTTGCCCTATGACATAGTGGAGCTCATGGAGGAAGTGGAAGTCAAGGTAAGAACGTTGTGTGCGTCGGGGTGGGGTGAACAATCCCAGTCCCTTCAAAGGGAATTTCCAACCTTGGCTTTTAACCGTTCATTAAAAAAAAACCCCGGCTCAACCTGATTGTCCAGAATTGGTAGGCTGTGTGATAAGATCTTCCTACATGAAGTTACAGTCGAGACCTACACTACATACCTTCAGCCAGAAATAGCTGTAGTGGCAGTGGGGGATGTAGAAGGCAGTGCGCACAATGGCTGCAGAGCTGTGGCATGCGCGGGGGCCTTTAGCTGCTTGGCTAGCTGAAGTGTCTACTCGCTCTAGGCGAGTGACAGTTGAATGGCTTTATAAAAGCTTTTCCCAAGATGGTCTCTGTGTCTTGGGCTGCTGTCTGTCTCATCAAGGGACATTCAAGCCTGTGACTCCCACTTGCGTTGTTCAACCAAAAAAAGGGGGGGGTAAACTCAACCTAAAAGTTGAATCAAAACAAAAGGGTTGAGCTAAACAACGCTAAAATAACAGCAAATATATAAGTTTTAATATGGTGCACAGTGTAATTAAAAACACAGGGCCTATAATGTAGGCTAACTATTCCCAATACAATACAATTACCTTTATTGGCATATGATGTAATACAGCAGATAATCCATACAGATAATAAACGGTCAGAGGAAACAAAAACATATTAAAAAGCCATCAATCATTAGACCTTATCCAATCTGTTTTTGATTATTAAGCTTAAGAAAATAGCTACTTTCCCAGTTATTTCGGGTGATAAATCATTGAGAAGATGATAGGTTTTCAGGGCTTCCGAGTGGCCTGATATATTAGCTAAGATAGAATTGAGAATATTCCCAATAGATAAATACATATAACACATACACAGTTGTTGTATAACCATACAGTGACCAAATAGGACCCGACACGTTTTGGCCTCACATAGGTCTTCCTCAGTGGTCATACATAAAATGGTAATATAGTACACATCCTAACATATTCAATCTCATAATACAAGGTGAAAAAATATATAAAAGCCCTTTTGTTTTATGTGGCTTCTTGTAAAAATGCTTATTCCATTTATGTTTGAACATGGCTCACATCTCACTCCTTGCATACAATTTCAGGCTTCTAAGGATGTGTATACATCAACAAGCGTAAAGGCGTTTTTAATTATACTCTGCACCATATTAAAACATATTTGTTATTTTAGCGTTGTTTGTGTGTAAAGTGCCGTCAAGTCGCAGCCGACTTATGGCGACCCCTTTTTGGGGTTTTCATGGCAAGAGACTAACAGGTTTGCCAGTGCCTTCCTCTGCACAGCAACCCTGGTCTTCCTTGATGGTCTCCCATCCAAATACTAACCAGGGCTGACCCTGCTTAGCTTCTGAGATCTGACACGATCAGGCTAGCCTGGGCCATCCAAGTCAGGGCAGCGTTGTTTAGCTCAACCCTTTTGTTTTGATTGATCCTACTTACGTTGTTCTGACCCATGAAACCACATAGAGCACCACATTGGCCATCTGAGGGTCCCACTCATTTGGAGCAAAGTGTACATGCTAGATTTCATTGATAGGGTGATTTGGAAGGAGAGATGCAGTGTCTCTATGTGGTATCCCAGTGCATAAAATTGTGTATTTTAAGGTGTCTGCATTTCCCCCCTCTTTCAACAGACTGGGTTTTTGCCCAATGTGTTTAAGGCAATGTCTCATCGACCGACGGAATTTAGAGCATTCTTTGCTTACTACAATGCCATTATCAACAAGGAGACAGGTAAGAACTACAGCCCTGCTCAGATTGTAACCAGACTGAAGCTTCTGTCCTGCTGTGACTATCGTAAACCATTATTAGGTCAGGGATAACAAGCCCAAGCTGGTTCCCCCCACCGAGTTCCTTTTTTTCTGCATTCCCCCCAATATAGCAGATTGCCTGATGCTTCCCCCAGCCACCGCTCTTAAAGATTGCATCCCCAGATGTACCCAGGTATATCCCCCCCATGGTTACTTCCTGCATCTAGAACTTCTCTGCCATCTGAAACATGAACTAGACTTACGTTACTTTCATCCGCAGGAAACCTGAGTAAGGCTGACAAAGAGCTCATTATCGTCGCCACGAGTATCGTTAACAGGTGTCCCTACTGCGTGATTGCACATGGCGCGTTGCATCGGATATACTCTAAGAAGCCAACTTTAGCAGATCAGGTCAGTGCCTGCCCTGTTCCCCTCTCTGACTCCTGTGCTTTTCCGAGAGGTTGGTGGTGGTTTCATGCAGCAAACCCATTTAAGGCTGGCCTCTTTGGCCCCTCACTCTAATGGGATGTTTGTCTCACTAAGGAAGCCGTCGGCACATAGATGTTTAGGATGTGCTTGCCAAACTTGGGCAATTTTAGCCAGACTTAATCAAATAGGAATTAACTTGGATGAGTTATTAATGCTAGAGGAAAAGGCAGCTTTTTATATAATCAAACGACTCCTAGATCATGAATATCAGAAAATATGCCCGCTCACTCTGCCAATATGTTCCCCGCTTAAAATGGGTTTGTCAGTATTGCCCGGAAAGATGCAGCAATATTTTAGTACACTTGAGGAGCCTCTTCAGTGGAGAGCATTTATCCTAGCACGACTCAATTTCGTTCCCTCTAAGGTTTTATACGGGAGATTTACTAAGACTCCCTTCATCAAGAGGGTAAGTCCATGGGGAACGTGCCAGCCAGACTCCTTACAACACATTATCTTAGATTGTCGTTTACATGACAAACCCCGTAAAAAAATTATATTTCCCTTAATCAGCAAACAGATGGCCTCTTACAGAACAACCACATGTCAATTCTTGCTGAACGACATTTCAACTGATGCTATGGTGAAGGTGGCGGAGTTTTTGGCAGAAGCTGTTAAGGTTAAGATTCAAACTTTAAAATAAAATCTAAGGTTAAGATTCAGACTTTAAAATAAAATCTAAAATCTAGATACGTACTACCTGGTTATCTCAGACCTTGTGACCATCAATATTATGCCAATAAAGGTTATCTGATTCTGATTCTGCTTTCCAAACACAAGCCTGATTTTTCTATGTTTGAAGGGAAATTAGTTATGGCTTTGAGTAGCAATGGTTTTGATATATAAACTAGTTTTGCAGAATGCACACAGCAGTTATGAATCGAACATGGAAAGATTGCTAAAACTTCGCTAAAAATTATGTTGATTCTGTGTATAAGTGCCTATTAGGTGCTGTGGGTCACAGGCAGGATAATGCTGCTGCAGTTGACTTGTTTGTGGGCTTCCTAGAGGCACCTGGTTGGCCTCTGTGTGAACTGACTGCTGGACTTGATTGACCTTGGTCTGATCCAGCATGGCCTTTCTTATGTTCTTAGGCTTAGGATTGTATAAAAAAGAGCATTTCGGAAGTTTCACCTCATCTGCATTGTGCTATAAGGTTGAGAGGCTGTACATTCCAAAAATGCTATTAAAGATGCAGGAGTTCTGTCGTCCTCTGCATCTGAGCCATCCAGAAGACCATAAGAACAAGTCCAGCAGTCTGTTCACACAGTAGCCATCCAGGGGCCTCTAGAAAGCCCCACAGACAAGATGACTGCAGCAGCATTATCCTGACTGTGTTCCACAGCACCTAATATTATATATAATATAATTACGGTAAGAACACAAGAAAGGCCATGCTGGATCAGACCAAGGCCCATCAAGTCCAGCAGTCTGTTGACACGGGCCAACCAGGTGCCTCTAGGAATAGGCATGCTCCTCTGATCCTGGGGAGAATAGGTATGCATCATGACTAACATCCATTTTGACTAATAGCCATGGATAGCCCTCTCCTCCATGAACATGTCCACTCCCCTTTTAAAGCCTTCCAAGTTGGCAGCCATCACCACATCCTGGGGCAGGGAGTTCCACAATTTAACTGCAAAGCATTCTGCTTTGAGTTCAAAATCATTCACGTGTCATTGATTAAGATTCTGCTTTTATTTGATGCCTGGTCCGGGTTGATCTGCCTGGCCACAACTGAACCTGAGTATTGTTTCATGTTCTAGGGGCTCAGAATTCGTAATTTCTCATAGCTTTGCTTTTCCCTTAGGTCACAGTGAACTGGAAACTGGCTGACCTAAGTGCTCGAGACCTGGCTATGCTAGAGTTCGCGCTTGCTGTCTGCCGTGCGGAGAACATCACCGAAGAGCACTTTCAGAAGCTGAAGGCGCATGGGTTTGACCGGGAAGACGCTTGGGACATTGCCGCTATTTCAGCCTTCTTTGCCATGTCTAACCGCATGGCTCACTTCCTGGATCTGCGCCCCAACCAGGAATTCTACACCATGGGAAGGATACCAAGAGAAAAAGCAGAGATCCCGTCCTCTTAACGAAGCTTGCTAGTTCTCTCAGCCTCTGCAAAAGCATTGAGCCCCTGACACAGAAAAACCTTTTTCTAACTATTGCCTGCAGTGATCAGAGTGGCAGGCGGTACAGAAATGAGACGTTTCTTCTTGTTGGCACAAAACCTCTAGGGCATCTTCCAGTCAGACATTCTTGAAATGAGGTCATTGAAAGACATGGCAAGATCAGTTGTTTTCTGCTCAGCTTCTTTGGATCCTGATGTGTGTGCTTTGTAATGTAGGGATGGTGACTTCAGCATCTCTTTTTCATCTGGGAAGCTGATAATGTACACAGCAGTTTCTGATGCACATACCTGTTTTTTCACAGTGGAAAAACAGAAGTGGCTTGCAGATCTGAACAGGAGCCTTTGGAGAATCTTTCTAGTTACTTCTTTCTCCCAAAGAACATTTCTGCCTTTTTATTTCAGTAGTGGTGGCACTAGCCTCATGTCCCTCTAGCTTCTACATAGCACACTGGGTAGAGTCCCCTCTTTCCTTGATATAGCCAGTGATAGTCTCAGTTGGGGTGGGGAACTTTGTGTCTCTCCATTTTTAAATGTTGGAAGTATGCACTTAATGAAAACAGACACATTCAGCCCATTCCTGAAGGGGGGGAGCTCCTTAGGAGCTGGCATGACTGCGCGCCGGCATAGGTGGAAGGGAAAACCCGCACTGGAGTGGTGGTGGGGGGGCATTTGGGGGCATAAAAATCTGGTTGGCCGACTGCCAATCAGATGCTGCAGATCCTTTAACAACTTTTTTCTCAGTGTGTTTGTGAATTGGATGCTAGAAAAGATGAGCGAGAAGACCTTTTATCTCATTTCTTCCAAAATCTGCTTGCCTCCTCTTTCAGGAGCATTACCGGGTCTGCATTCTCAAACCATTAAAATGTGAACGTTTTTCAAAGTTTAGTATAAGCTTTGTCAAATAACCTGCTTGTCTAAATGTTCTCTTGATACCATGAAGGAAAAGGGAACGAGCAGCCATTAAAGAAATGTGACCTTTGTTTTATTTGTCGATTGCCGTCCATGCAAATTGTAGTCACGGTTGTAAAATATGTTTCCAAAATGCATATGCTTTCTGAACCTTTGCCGCCTCCTCTGGATTTATTGGACTATTTAATTTACCAATTAAATTAATGGGATGGTGTGCTCTTACTGGTATCTCCACCTGGACCTGAGAACTACCTGCAGGCAGGCTGGTACCTGACCCCCCCCCCAAAAAAAGCATTTTAATTATTTATTCACCACCTTAAACTTGCTGCATTTCCCCCATCTAATAAAACCATCTCTAGAAGGGAGTGCGGCCTCATTTAATCCTGTCCCATCCATGGATAGTCTAGAACCATCCCTAATTTCATCAGGGGACAGGCTGGGCGCAGTGTATGTTTGTTCGGGAAAGTCAGCAGGTAGCCCGAGGATGAAAGTAATTGAGCCGTCTGCCTCTACAGCGTCTGGTAAAATGAGTCAGATATGACGTGTGTGTATACTATAGCCTTTGAGAATAGAAGTCATTTTTTTTTCTTCTCCAGTAACTGTTACATGACAACCAATGCCAGAGGGAAAGCCGTGCTCGACAGGCAAAACAAAAATGAATTCTTATGGCATATTAAAAACTTGAGGGAGTTGGGTGGGGGGGCTGTGGCGCCTGACAGGAGTGCCATCTAGTCTATGAAAGCTTATGTCACAATAAATCTAGTACCTTTTATGATGCCATAAGATTTTGTTGCAGTGGGCTAGGGAGATTACTGCACATACACCCATGATAGCGAGATAAAGATTCAGTTTGATCTGGTAATTGTTGAGAGGTAATGAATCCTAATATTATTGGTGAACTCATTTTGTCATGTGTGGGTATGGGTGCATGTAGCTCAGGAGACATTCTCTTTCCAACGACAGATTTGAGATATTCGCCTAAACTTAGCTGAGGGGATGAAATCACACATGCATGTACACACATTGTACTATAGCATGGGAGACTTCTGCCTCATATCTGCCTCTGAACTTGGTGTCTGTCTTGGCAGGTTCTCCTCGTCTACCAGGTGAGGGAATTTGAGAGGGAGGGCGAAATTGTTTTCTTTGGCCACCTTTGTCCCATGAACTCCATGTTCCCTTTCTCTAGAGGAGGGCTGTTGGCTTAGACGTAGGCTTGGAAACTGTTATGACGTGTGAAGAAAAGCTGGGGGTGAGGAGAAATTATACAGTGTCCCCTGCTAGTGTCACGTACGTCATGGAGCAAAGTTGGGATGATTGGATAAGTACGATGGTTTCAGAATTATGTCTTATAAATTTTATATTTGGATAATTATTATTGACTATGCTGTAAGCCACCCTGAGCCCAGCCTTGCTGGAAAAGGGTGGGGTATAAATTGAATATAATGATAATGATAGTATGACCCAGGTTCAGTCTTTGATATCTTGAGTTCAGAAAATCTCAGGCTTAATTTAAACTTGACACTAGTGGGAGTGAAGATCTTATCTGTTTAACTTTGCACAGGCTCAGCATTTCCAGCCCATGCAAAGTCAATATGCCTGCATGCTACCAACACACATGAACACATGAAGCTGCCTTACACTGAATCTGACCCATGGTCCATCAGAGTCAGTATTGTCTACTCAGACTGGCAGTGGCTCTCCAGGGTCTCAGACGGAGGTCTTTCATATCACCTCCTTGCCTAGTCCCTTTAACTGGAAACGCCAGGGATTGAACCTGGGACCTTCTGCATGCCAAGCAGCTGCTCTACCACTGAGCCACAGCCCCTCCCCAATCACACAAGTGACAGCTCTTGAATATGCTAAACGTGCATTTGTGGCTACCTTGTGTGTGCAATGAACTTGTTTGAACAAGACAGTATGTCAAAAGTTACACATGACCTGATGAAGAGTTCTGGGGAACTCCGAACCAAGCACATGGTTGTGTGCCGTTAAGGTGGTCCTAATAAAAGCTATTAAGGGCTACAATCTTGTTTTTAAGTTCTGCCTGATTCTACGTTAAGTTTTGTTACATTCATATTCTTTACCAGGCCTATGTTTTCCAGTGCTTGAATCAGAAGATTCCAACTTCAAGTAGTCAAGAGGGCCTATTTTCTTCCCTGTGCTGAAAGCAACAATCCCAGGGGGAAAGTGCCTCAGGGCATGTGAAGTGTCTCTTTTGTTTATGAAGTAAGCTTTATTTTTTTAATGACCTAAGGAATGCAGTTCCTCTGGGTACATACTGCTATGTTTTTCCTCTCCCTTTTAAAGGACCTGTGTGTTCCATTTGGCACTACACTACTTTCGCATCTGTGATTTCCAAACCACCTGGAGGTTGGCAACCCTAATTATCCTGCCTGCGTTCCACAGCACCTAATATAATAGGTCTGCTCCTCTGATCCTGGAGAGGACAGGTATGAATCATGACTAGTATCCATTTTGACTAGTAGCTGTGAATAGCCCTCTCCTCCATGAACATGCCCACTCCCCTCTTCAAGCCTTCCAGGTTGGCAGCCATCACCACATCCTGGGGCAGGGAGTTCCACCATTTAACTATGCGTTAAATTACCACTCTACGCCACAGGGCTCGGTACTTCCAAGAAAAGAGCCCCTTCTAGGCGCTTTGGGTCCCTCCTAGGGTTGCCAGCTCCAGGTTGGGAAATACCTGGAGGTTTTTGGGGCGGGGTTTGGGGAGGGGAGGGACTTCAATGCCATAGAGTCCAATTGCCAAAGCGGCCATTTTCTCCAGGGGAACTGATCACTGTCGGCTGGAGATCAGTTGTAATAGTGGGAGATCTCTAGCTAGTACCTGGTGGTTTGCAATCCTAAAGGAAATAATACTCAGTACACAGCCACTAATAATTACAAATACATTCACTACTGTAATTACAACATCAACATCAATGTGTACACAAGTTACCAACTTTTCACATTCAATTAACCTATCTTTGCTTATAAATTCAGTTCACGGTGATCCTGGAATCAGAAAACACTGTTGGTAATAAGTGGAACATTCCGGAGAGATGGTCTATATATGTTCAAGCAAAATTAGTCCTAATGTGATAGAAAGTGTTTTTTGATTCCAGGATCACCATGAACTGAATTTATAACCAAAGATAGATTAATTGAATGTGAAAAGTTGGTAACTTGTATGCACATTGATGTTGATGTTGTAATTACAATAGTGGATATATTTGTAATTATTAGTGGCTGTGTACTGAGTATTATTTCCTTTAGGATTGCACAATAAGAATAAGAATATATAGAGCACAATAAAACAATAAAACCAAAGCTCAAGAGTACAAGTAGATAAATGAATAAATAAATGGGCTATATTGTCGAAGGCTTTCACGGTCAGAGTTCATTGGTTCTTGTGGGTTATCCGGGCTGTGTGACCGTGGTCTTGGTATTTTCTTTCCTGACGTTTCGCCAGCAGCTGTGGCAGGTATCTTCAGAGGAGGAACACTGAAGGACAGTGTCTCTCAGTGTCAAGTGTGTAGGAAGAGTAATATATAGTCAGAAAGGGGTTGGGTTGAGCTGAATCATTGTCCTGCAAAAAGTATCAAAGGTAATGTGCTAATCATTGTCCTGTAAGTATCAAGGTAATGTGCTAATGAGGGTATGGTATGTTAAAATGGAACCATTGTATCCTGAAGTGATCTGTTAATGTATGAAATCCAAAGCTAATCCGCATGGCTATTGTGGACTGTAGTCTTTGTTAGTCTGGAGGTTTTTAGGACAGGAAGCCAAGCCTTATTCATTCTTAAACTCTCTTCTTTTCTGTTAAATTTCTGTCCTGAAAACCTCCAGACTAACAAAGACTACAGTCCACAATAGCCATGCGGATTAGCTTTGGATTTCACACATTAACAGATCACTTCCTGATACAATGGTTCCATTTTAACATACCACACCCTCATTAGCACATTATCTTGATACTTACAGGACAATGATTAGCACATTACCTTGGATACTTTTTGCAGGACAATGATTCAGCTCAAACCCAACCCCTTTCTGACTATATATTACTCTTCCTACACACTTGACGCTGAGAGACACTGTCCTTCAGTGTTACTCCTCTGAAGATGCCTGCCACAGCTGCTGGCGAAACGTCAGGAAAGAAAATACCAAGACCACGGTCACACAGCCCGGATAACCCACAAGAACAAATGGGCTATAGTTTAATTGTATGCCTGATGTGGATATAAATATAACATACAGAGATATATAAAACTTATTGTCGAAGGCTTTCACGGTCAGAGTTCATTGGTTCTTGTAGGTTATCCGGGCTGTGTAACCGTGGTCTTGGAGTTTTCTTTCCTGCTCGGGGGTCGCATAACTAGTTATGCGACCCCCGAGCAGGAAAGAAAATATATAAAACTGTTTAAATGTCTAAGAAGAGGTAAAAGGGATAGAAATAGAAAAAGCAAGGGAAATTAGAAGTTGCTGGAGGTAACTAGTTATAGCTGGTTTAAAACAAGCGAATGGCTATTGAAAAAAAAAGCTATTTAAATGGCTAGAATAATATTAAGAGAAATTAAAAGCTTTAGATGTAGGGATGAGGACCTTTAGGATTGCAGACCTTATGTCAGTACACATCGTGTTTATTGTACCTTCATATGGCCACTTGGATTTAGTACCTGGAGGTTGGCAACCCCAGTCCCTCCGCTTCTCTCCCCAGCGCGTCGGCGGAGAGGGGCGTGGCTTCTGGCCCAGGACCGCCTATCGAGGCGGAGGCCGGCCGGCCGGCCCGCCCCTCAGCGGCACTTCCGAGCGCGGCTCGGGTTTCCGCACGGGGCCGTTTGGCGGGTACCCCCCACACCGGAAGTTGGGGAGGGGGCGGGAAGCGGCGGTTTCCGGAGGGTGTGTGTGAGGGGGAATGCTGCTGCTGGGCTCGGGATGAGCTGGAAGGCGCGCTGGGGCGCCACCCCAGAGCGGCCGCCGCCCCCCCGCGACGCGGACCGGGCGACGCCGCCGACCCCTCCGTCGCCCCCTCCGTCGCCGAAGCCGCCCCCGGCCTCCTCCTCCGCCGCCGCGTCGGTATCGGTGCCCGGCGGCGGCCTGTTCTCCTGGCTGCGCGAGCGGCGGTTGGGCCGGGCGGGCTGCTTCGTGGAGCCGGCCAGGGACGCCTTCCGGGCCATGACCGGCCTCTACGGCGCCATCCAGCCCGCCGACTCGGTGTCGCCCATCACCCGCACGCACGGGGCCGTCTTCAACCTGGAGTACTCGCCCGGCGGGTAAGGACGAGTGGGGTGGGGCGGGTTGCCAACCTCCAGGTGCTCGCTGGAGAGCTCCTGCTGTTACAACTGATCTCCGGCCGGTAGAGGTCAGTTCACCTGGAGAAAAATGGCCATTGGACTCTATGGCATTGGAGCCCCTCCCCAAACCCTGCCCTCCTTAGGCTCCGCCCCCCAAAAAATCTGGCAGTAAGAAATCAAGAGAAGAAGCAAAGGGGCACATCTAGACACTTTGGATTAGTGTTAAAGTAAAAATATACAAATGCAAAAAATTACAAGTGGTTGAGATAAAGGTGGATCTTGGTTCTGGAATGGAAAACTCACCAACAGTCATAACCACTGGTTCTTGTGGGTTATCCGGGCTGCGTGACCGTGGTCTTGGTATTTTCTTTCCTGACGTTTCGCCAGCAGCTGTGGCAGCATCTGCAGAGGAGTGACACTGAAGGACACTGAAAAGCAACCATGGCTTCCTTTATAGAGTCCATCCATCTCTTGTCGGGTCTTCCTCTTTTCCTGCTGCCCTCAACTTTTCCTAGCATGACTGTCTTTTTCAGTGACGCTTGTCTTATTGTGACCAAAATACGATAGCCTCAGTCTAGTCATTTTAGCTTCTAGGGTCAGTTCAAGCTTGATTTGATGTAGAACCCACAGATTTGTTTGTTTTTGGCAGTCCACGGTATCCGTAACACTCTCCTCCAACGCCTCCTGTACCTGGTATTAATTTTTATGGTACACATGGCCCAGCCCAACCTAGTGACATTTATGTCCTTTCCGGCCCTTGTAACAAATGAGTTCGATACCCCTGATGTAGAAGGTCTGAGGTTCAATTCCGGGCAATATTTTTTGTCCTCCCTCTCAACCCTAGTTTTTTTAAAAAAATCATGTAGTAAGCGCTGAAGAAGGCTACTGCGCGGGATCCTAGAGAGCAGCTGCCATTCAGCGTAGACGATAAAGACTCTGATAAATCAATGGCCTGACAGATTGATTGTCTGATCAATAAGGCCGTTTCATGGGTTCAGAATTCGCATGTGAAAGGGCCCGGATTCAATCCCTGGCATCTCCAGGTAAGGTGATGGGAAAGACTTCTGGTTGAGACCTTGGAGAGAAATTGCCTGTCAGAAGAGGTGGAAGCTTATTTCTTAGTTGTCTCTTTCCCTCCATTTGCCCAAGTGCTTTAAAGACTGTTTCTGTTTGGTTGAAGAGACATTAGGAAGAATTTTCTGTTAGAGCGGTTCCTCAGTGGGACAGGCTTCCTCGGGAGGTGGTAAGCTCTCCTTCCCTGGAGGTTTTTAAGAAGAGGTTAGACGGCCACCTGTCAGCAATGCTAATTCTGTGACCTTAGGCAGATGATGAGAGGGAGGGCATCTTGGCCATCTTTTGGTCACTGGGTGTGTGTTGGGGGGAGGTAGTTGTGAATTTCCTGCATTGTGCAGGGGGTTGGACTTGATGACCCTGGTGGTACCTTCCAACTCTAGGATTCTATTCTATGAAGAGGCTATATGTCTGTGTCAGTGCAGGAGTGCATTGCTGGCAGGGTGCTGTGGAGGTCAATCCGGCAAGAGTGCTTGCCCTGTATACAAGGCAAAATGGTTCTCTAGTGCTTGGGACAACTAATGCAGGAATGTGGGGTTATGCGCAATGTTCTGCGATTGCATCCCATCTAGGAACAGAACCAACACTCAGAGTAAACAAGAGGCAGTGCCTTCTCTTGCATTAGACAGAGGGAAATGTGATGACATTTAAACCAGGGGAAAGCATAATGTGAATGCCTGGAAATATTTCCCAAGTCGTTTACTGCTTTAAATGTTTATTATTTCAACTTGCTATCCCACTCTCCCCGGCCCAAGGCCAGGCTCAGAGTAGCTTAAAAAAGAAATAAATATCCTATTACATAGATAAAAACCTTAAAACAACAATTAAAAAGAGCCCTATAAAACAATCACATAAAATAATGTCTTCGTTTATCTAAAGGCGCCTCTGGCGTGTTAGCATAACACTGCATCCAGGCGAGCAGATGGCTAAAACCCCGATTGAATAAGGGAGAGAGTAGCAGCAGTGGAGGTTAGGGAGGCCAGCATTTATATATAAGGGAACCGTAGCTTTTACCAATATCAGTGTGAGACTTCCAGTAGTTAGGAGTGGGGGCGACAGCAGCATACTGCGTACATTGCTTAACATCGCCCAGTGCATGCCCTATCTTGGTCGGAGGCCCAGTTCTCCTTTCATAGGCCCTGGTGATAACATTCTGAAACTGTGCAAACTTCCAATATGTAAAACACACCTTCCTTCACAACCTGGGTGATGGAACAGTGAGCAGGTCGGGAAGTCCTCCACATTGTAAGCCAGTTTGATTCTTCCTTAAGTGGTAGAGAAAGTCGGCATATAAAAACCAACTCTTCTTGATATATTATAGCACAAAATAATGCCTGTATCTGAGAGGCCCCCCTATGTATCAAAATCATCTGAGTACTGTCAACTTGGCAAGTTATTATTATTTTTATTAGCTGCATTTGTAGACTGCCTACCTCACTTGGACTAGTGGTAGATTATAAAGTAAGAACGATTCCATCAGTCAGTAGGCAAATTACAAAATATGACTGACCTCGGAAGGATGGAAGGCTGAGTCAACCTTGAGCCAGCTACATGAAACCGACTTCTGTCAGGATCGAACTCAGGTCGTGAGCAGAACTTTGACTGCAATACTGCAGCTTATCATTCTGCGCCACGAGGCTCCTCATCTATGCTTAGTAGAATTATTTTTCTAACACTAGGGTACAGAATGTGTGTCTCTGTTAAGTGCTGTCAAGTCGCTTCCGACTTATGGCAACCCTATGAATCAATGATCTCCAATACGTTCTTTTTTTCTTTTTTTTTAATAACAGCCTTGCTAGGGCCTTGCAAACTGAGGCCTGCAGCTTCCTTAATTGAGTCAATCCATCTCATGTCAGGTCTTCCTCTTTTTCCTGCTGCCTTCAGCTTTTCCTTTTCTGTATTTGCAAAAATGTAAATCAACTGAGACAAGTTTCTTAGTCCAAAGGCTGTTGCTGTGCAGACATTCCGTTTTTTAGAATGTTCTTGCCCTCCTCTGTGTGGATCTGTTTGCATCTATGCATATAGTTTAAATAGTCTCCTGGTTGACATGGAGTCAAATGCTGGAATGAATAAGCTGACAGAAAGATCGGGGCTCACCTGAAACCCAATCGGAAGCATGCCTGTGTGTAGCATCTGAATTCCTTCTGCTTGATCACATGAACGTGTGCCCCTCTGAATAGGTAAAGACTTCAGGAGCAACACGTTTAGAACTTCTGATCATATTGAGGGCTGACGAATGCTCTCACATAGGAATTGGTAGGTTATGCAAGCGTGACGTTCATGAATGGAAAATGCCTTAAATCCTCTGCTTAATGTACAGCCCAGTTTCAGGATTGTGGGCCAACATGAAAGTTTACCAGTTCAGCCGCAATTCAGAAAACTAATTATTGTGCAGCTGTTTTCAAACTGCCTACCTTCATAGAGCACTTTCCACGCCGGCTTATCTGCTGTGGAACCAAAATGGATGGTTGATGGTAACTGTTACACTAGGAAGGAAAAAAATGGTGCCTTTCCTTGCTGGGAAACTCCCTTAGACTAAGGGTTCCCTGGAAAGTACCCTGGTAACCAGCTGCCACCACTCAGGACCTCCTGAGAACCTCTAGACTGACCCGCTGAGAAGGCACTCTTCCAGCGCAGTACTAAAACAATAACAAAATAACTTATAACCAACCTGGTAGCACCCGTGCAGTCTAGCACATGGGGAAGAGATTAAAGAAAATATCCCAGCAAAATAGATTGTACTAAGCAAAGCCCAAAAAGTGAAGCCCCAAAATGGCTTATTGTAAAGAAGAGAAAACAAAAGGCTAAAGGCTGGCTGGATTCAAAAAGGAGTGGGAAAAAGGCAAACAGAATTCAGGGGAAAGCACACAGCAACAACAACCCAGAGATATTCAAATGAAAAGCAATAGTTGTACTAAGCTAAACACATTGCCTAGGCTGTTCTGGGTCCTCAGAGCAAGTGCAGAGTTCCTTGTGGTAACAAGAAGTTGAAGGAGTCCTTAACCCCTACCCAGCTTCCTGTGAACCCAGTTTCCACTGAAGACAAGGGGAAACCCCAGATAGTTATGCTAAACGGAGTTGGACCTAAGCCAGCCTCCTTTCTAAGACTGACAAGCGGATTTCTCCAATCCCATGCAAATCCCCATCTCTGATGTCAGAGGTTTCTTTTACCAATCAGAGCCATATCCCACCTCTATCAAGCGCCTGGTAATGGCTCTGAACTTCCATGACAAATATCTGGTCTAAACCGGATTGTCCAAAAGGGATTAAGTCCGCCAGGATGGTCCAATGTGAATGGAACTGAATACCTTTATTGTAATGTAATCAAGGGCCCCGAATGCTCTAGGTGGCGCTCCTGAGCCTTTGCAAATTGTAGGATTTCTGTCACAGAAACGATGGCCAATTACTATGCAGTCAGTTCAGCTGACTAAGGGCGAAAACGCATGGTCGCTTTAGCCTCCTTTATTCCCTGTTTCAGCCAGGATCGAACGCATGCGTTTCGCCAAACATGCGTTCGATCCTGGCTGAATCCTGGCTAAAACAGGGAATAAAGGAGGCTAAAGTGACCATGCGTTTTCACCCTATATGTCATAGACCTATGAAGTGTGACTTTAATTGCTGAGCAATCACCGGGCATACAAGCACACAGGATTATCTCCTTTTTTAACTAGAGAGTTGCTAAATTTCAGCGATCACTTGAATGGGGCACGTGCCTTCCTATTCAGTGCTCTTCAGACTGCAGTGAATATGGAATTATTTATGTATTAACATCGTTCATACCCTGCCTTCTCCCCAATGGGAACAGAAAGTGGCTTACAGCATTCTCCCCTTCTCCGTTTTATCCTCACAACCACCCTGTGAGGTAGGCTAGGCTAAGTCTGTATGACTGGCTCAAGGTCACGCAGCAAGCTTCCATGGCAGAGTGGGGATTCTAACCTGGGCCTCCCAGATTGAGTTCCTGTCCTGTCACCTTTAACACGATAGAAAATCCATGAAACTCTTTGTGTTGTTTGTTCCATTGGCTTAAGCCCCAACCGAGACTTTCAAATATGAAATATATAAATGTCAGATGATGTTCAGGAAATTTTCCTTTGGTTTCTCTCTCCTTCCCTGTTTAGGTCAGTGTTGACTGTTGCTTGTGAACAAACAGAAGTCCTGCTTTTTGATCCCATATCTTCAAAGCACATCAAAACTCTCTCAGATGCCCATGAGGATTGTGTAAATAATATCAGGTGAGTCTGATGGGAAATGAAAACCGGTTACTGATGCCTGAAATACTGCTGCATGCTTTAACTCCTAGCTTTGTTCTGTGAACATGCTGTGAGAGGACATTTCTAAATCAATCCCGTTTTTTAAACATGTGTTTATTTTGCTCCTGCCAATAGTTAATGTGGTTTGTTGTGCTAATTTCTTTTCTTGGCTGCACCCCCCAGGTCAATCAGCTGTGTCCCATATCATGTATTTAATAATCATGATGACCTTATCATGCAAATCAGAACCTCTACATAGTGTTGCCACCAAATGCTAGGGAAATTGTTTCCAAAAATTAAAAGGGGTGGGTGGAGGACAACTTCCAAAACAGTACCATCCAAGAGCTTTCAAGACTATGTCATGAGATTTTTGGCTGCCGTTTTGGGATTTCTAAGCAGCCCTTTGGATAAGGTTGCCAGGCACTGGCAACCGGCGGGAGAGTTGTGGGGAGGCAGTGTCCTGGGAGAAGAATTAAAAATAAGTCCTCATCTAGTTACAGGAATTTCTTACCAGAGAGTTCCTGGCAATTCCTAGAACTATCTTTGTCTCTTCCAGGTAGCTCTAGGAATTGCAAAGAACTCTATGGTCAGAAATTTCTGTAACTAGTTGAGACCTTATTTTTCTCCCCCAATGTGATCCCTCCAGCCCCAATTTCTGCCTGCTGATCAGGTGAGCACCAGCGGGAAAGGGCCGCTATTACCTGGAGGTGTCTTGCCATAAGCAGGCTAATGGGGACCCTAGAGTAGTGCTCAGGCTCCCCTGCCTCAGTCACAGTGTGGCTTAGAATTTGCTGGTGGGCTTACAGCCATATAACAATGCATTGAGGGGTATTTTCCCCCAGTGAGTTGGAAAGGGGGCTATAAGCCCATCAGCAAAATCCACATAACACTTTTTCTGAGGCAGGAGGTCATACTGTATTGCTGTCTAGCAACCCTAAAATGGCAGGCAAGATTTGGCGATGTAGTCTTGTGGGGGGGGGGGAGATTTCCCCTTCCCCTGTAGGTCTCTGCTTCTGTAGCCATAAAAAGCAGCAGGAGCCAAGCATTGCCGAACCCACCTGTCCTTGTAGCCCTGTCCTGCGTTCCACTTCTTGGTGTGGTTTTGGTGTTTGACTAAACCTCACAGCTTTGCCCCATACTGCCTGGGTGCAGTCATGTGTCATGAAATGCCAAGTCTTCCCACTAACTGTTGCATCCCTCTCTTGACTGCAGTCTTGATTCCACTCACCCCAAAAGATCTATCCTCAAGATGGTTGAATGTTTGGAAGGAGTCTTGCTGTGTCCAGGAAGCTGGGAGTGTGCCCGTCTCTTCTAACAAGCTCTCTTGTATCAAGTGATACCTTTCTAAATAAATGCGTTGAGGGAATGATCCTGCAGTCTTAGTGTTTTAAGCTACTTAAGTTCCCTGGGTTTTTTTGGCTTGGGATCAAGAGATTATCAGGGCAAACTGCTATCACTTTGAGGGAATTAAAGGCTGAATTTCATCACGAACAAAGGCAAAAAAGGTTGTCGAAAGTCTAAAGCAGGAATTCAGGCATCATAACACAGAAAACTAAAGCTGTGCAAAATAAGTCGTGAAGCAAGATGCACTCGGGTTGTCTTACTTAACATAAATTTTTCATTTGTGTAAAAAGCAGGATTGAATACTTAAATAGGGAAATAATTCTTTTTGTGTGTTCAAAGCCCTCCGAGCGATTTATCTCGATGATCCTTATGACAATCCTATAGTTAGGTGGATGTTCTTATCTCCATATTGCCGTGAGGGTCGCGGAGGCTGACAGATTGCTGCCACCACTGGTGACTTCATGGCTAGGGTTAGACTTGCAATGGAGAGGGACAGTTCCTGTTGCATCAGCTCTCGGGCCCGAGTTCTTACCAGATGAAGAAGAAGAGTTGGTTTTTATATGCCGATTTTCTCTACCTTTTAAGAAGAATCAAACCGGCTTACAATCACCTTCCCTTTCTCTCCCCACAACAGACACCCTGTGAGGTAGGTGGGGCTGAGAGAGCTCAGAGAGAACGGTGACTAGCCCAAGGTCACCCAGCTGGTTTCATGTGTAGGAGTGGGGAAACCTACTCGGTTCACCCAATTAGGGTCTAGCGCTCATGTGGAGGAGCGGAGAATCAGACCCAGTTCTCTAGATAAGAGTGTGTCGCTCATGTGGAGGAATGGGGGGGGAATCAAACCTGGTTCTCCAGATTAGAGTCTGCTGCTCATGTGGAGGAGTGAGGAATCAAACCCAGTTCTCCAGATTAGAGTCCGCCACTCTTAACCACTACACCACACTGGTGCGGGTGTGGTTGTAGGAAAAACTGAGTGAATGAGGCAACAGGAGTGCATTGGCTAGCTGGGGCCGGGGGCAGTTTGCAAGTAGCAAAGTAGTAGTAGTAGATGGAGCTCCAGTGGCTGCATGACGTCGTTCCTCGAGCTGCTGGTTTTTCCCCCCTCCTTTTCTCTGCCCTCCATAGACACATTTGCTCTGAGACTCTTGATTCATTGTTCTTAACCAGCTGCTCTCAACTGCGCACCTCCAGTCCAACAGTCTGAGGGACCTGTACGCTCACTAAGATGTTTGGGGTTTTTCTCTGGGGATCTCTGCCAAGCGATGTTAGGCAGATGGTGACTGGAGGGGAGGGTCTTTTCAATTACGGTGTTGAATCCCTGGAACACCCCCACCCCCCAGATTTGCTTGGTGCTGCCTCACCTTTGTTGGCAATTAGGCACCAGGTGGTTGTTTTTCATTTTGCATGGCCTTTGGCTGTTTTATTTCCTGTTGAACTTAACCTGATTCAAATCCACTTTTTTAAAACTTGCCAGCTGCCCTTTGGTTAAAATGATTTTGATCAACTGGTTGCCTCTGATACGTTCTAGTTTGTTAGCATCTATCCCAGCTTTTGTTTGTGCTGATATTTTGTAAGCAGCGACACTCTTTGTTTTTGCTTCTCCCCCCCATCTTAGTTAAAAAATGCTTTGAAAGTATTTTCCTGCCCTTCCTCAGTAGCGCTCATTGTTGAGCCAGTGTTGTGTAGTGGTTAAGAACAGTGGTTAACAGCGGTGGACTGTAATCTGGTGAACCGGGTTGGTTTCCTTACTCCTCCACATGAACACAGCTGTGTGACCTTGGGCTGGTCACAGTTCTCTTAGAGCTCTCTCAGCCCCACTTACCTCACAGGGTGTCTGTTGTGGGGAGGGAAAGGGAAGGTGATTGTAAGCCGGTTTGATTCTTCCTTAAGTGGTAGAGAAGGTCAGCATATAAAAACCAACTCTTCTTCTTCTACAGTCATCCAAGGTTTCATCTTGTCAATGATCTGTGTGAACTAGGAGAGATTAAACTGTTTCTCTCCTTGTCCCTTTTTCGTTTGCAGGTTTCTCGATAACAGGCTGTTTGCCACTTGCTCCGATGACACAACAATCGCCCTTTGGGATCTGAGGAAGCTAGACACCAAAGTGTGCACTTTGCATGGTCACACCAGCTGGGTCAAGAACATCGAATACGACACGAACACGAGGTTGCTCGTAACTTCGGGGTTTGATGGAAATGTTATAATTTGGGACACCAACAGGTAAGTGAACCTGGCAACAGAACATCACGTGCCATTCCTTGAAGCGGAATGTGGAAGAAGTCTAAATTATGTCTGTTCTGTGTGTATCATAAATTTATGGAAGGAAGGGGGATGCCTTTGGTAGGGGGCGTGGGAACTGCTTCCTGGTAAAACTGCTCCTGCATTCATGTCACCTGCCCCTAGTGATTTGCCACCATTTACCAAATTTGAGCACCCAGGTATACCCGGTAGGCTAGTTGTGCATGTAGAAGTAACAATCTCTTTTTTAATATATAGTTTTTTAATTAAATTTAATATTAATACAAAAACAAAAGCTACCATCACAGCAGCCATTTACAAATAACCAGTAGGCAATTGTCATCTGTCTGGTTTTGTACAAACTATTGGGGTATCTAAATAATTCTTAAAATGTGAAAGAAAATGAATCACAGAAAATGAAATGGAGAATCTTGTGGAAGAATGCTGGATTCAATTGCCCCCGCCCCCCATGCAAAACAGCAATTGTTTCCCAGGCAGCCATCAGGTTTTTGGGTGAACTTGCAGATGGCAAGATGAGAGAAAAGAGAGCTGAGGTCGGGGATATCATTAAATTTATACTAACATAGGACTTAAAATCAAGGTATCACTAGAGAAAGAGAAGCCTTGGGGAACAACATGCAGAAAGGAGAAGCACTAAAACTAAAGCACTTGTTTGCAGCTGGGCATTAAGCACTCCTTCTTCACTTGTACCTCCTCCAGGCCTTGGGAGCTCTCAATGCAGGGGTGGGGAACCTTTGTTCTGCCAAGGGCCATTTGGATAACATCATTCGTTGGCCGCACATTCTGGCCCAACCCCCTTTAACCCCTCCATTGTCGCCACTTCCACCCCCAGCCCTCTTGTAGTACAGAGGAAAAACGTTTCTCCACAGCCCAGGTGGGAAAGGGTTAACAGTTTCTTGGGCAGTCCTAGCAGCTTCATAGCTAATGACTCTTCTGCAAGGGGGAAAGAAGGTTCCTTTTCTCGGCAAAACAAACTCACATCCGCCTTGAATAGAGGATATTCCTGGCCGCGGGAGGGGGCGGATCGCCAGTCTTAGATCCTTCTGAGCTAGAGATCTGCCAGGACCCACGAAGGGCCAGACCAAATGATTTCACAGGCCTTATACGGCCCCCGGGCCTGACGTTCCCCACCCCTGTCTTAATGGATATGTTCATCTAGATTTTGTTGAATTATTTTGTGGACCTGGGGAAGGGGGCTTTTGAAGTAACAATCTCTTGATGGGGCTCAAAGAGAGGGGGTGGTACTAGCGCTTGCAAGATACGCGCTACCCCTGAACTTAACGGCGAGGATTGGAGTTCTGAAATCTACCGAGACAACACGGGAGGCAGTCTGACACTTTTTCTCCCCTCCCTCCCCAGGTGCACAGAAGACGGCTGTCCTCACAAGAAGTTCTTTCACACCCGGTTTCTCATGCGCATGAGGTTGACGCCCGACTGCTCCAAAATGTTGATCTCGACCTCTTCTGGCTATCTCCTGATTTTGCACGACCTCGACCTAACCAAATCGTTAGAGGTGGTCAGTTATCCCATTTTAAGAGCCAGGAGAACCACATCCAGTTCTGGTGAGTCTTTGCGTTTGTCTTTCCTGCTTTACTTGGCCAAAAGCAGCTAAGACCGAGGAGCGGTGCTGTGTATCATGGGTTGATTAACCCGCCTCCCAAAGTGATCAGTAACCCACAAATTCTGAGTTATACAAAGTTATTTTGGAGGAAGTTCAAAGTAGCCTGTTCTTGCATTTATGGATTTTTTTGTTAATTGTACAATCTGCCTGGAGTTGGAGCAAGAAAGGAAGTCTGTAAATGAAGGAAATCCACAGTGCCTCTTCGCAGCTGCACATTCAGAGGCAGATTAGCAATTGTACTTACAGGGAAGTTTCCCAGCAGGCCAATGCTTTGGAGGACCACTGGTAGCTAAGCGCAGACAGAGCCAACTAAATTATAATCGACCTATCATATACATGCCTGAATAATAACCCAAAAAGAAAGCTTTTGTGTCTTCCAGCAGATGTCTTAGCAAACCTCCATGGAGGAAGCCACAGAGTTAATGAGCTGGAAAGGCTGAGTGATATTGTTTCCTCTCGTTTGGTTTCACATGGCACTCCTTTTCGTTTTTCCCAGATCTGGCGTCTTCCACCTCTTCCGGGCCGAGAAGCGCTGGATCTCCCTGTCAGCAGGGTGACTCAAGCCCGCTGTCAGAGAAGCACATGGTACGAGCCACCCAGCGAGAAGGTGCGTGAACACAGCGGAAGCCCATTGGTTTTATGAGGGATGTGTGTGCAGGGGGGGGTGACCCGGTAGCTGAAGATGTGCTCGCTTCCGTCTTTGCTCCAAAAAAGGCTCATCTGGTCTCGGCTCTCGATTTTAAGTCTGATTGCAGCAAGTCAGGTTCACACGAGCAGGCTCCTCACATGATAACTGCGTGATCAAAGGTGACATGCATGTGTGAGTAAGTCATGCTCGCATCTTCAGCATGGTGGTCCCGTGCTTCTCTTCACGGTACTCTGACCGTCATTCTTAATCCGTGCACAGTTAGTTTCTGTTGCTGTGACCATATCGTCTGTTACGTAGCTCTTTTCTTAATCAACAGTTTTCTGCTAAGTTCAAACGTCTCCTTCTCATCCATAAAGGCTAGCTGTCACAAACAGGAAATAAGGTGGTACTGATCTCAGGACTATACCTGTGCAACCCCCCAAGTCACTGAGTGATCTCTACCCAGAATCCCTTGCAGAAAGCAAGCAGGCATGTCACGGAGAAGGAGATTAACCTTGTTTATAAGAACCTAAGAAAAGCCATGCTGGATCAGACCAAGGCCCATCAAGTCCAGCGGTCTGTTCACACAGTGGCCAACCAGGTGCCTCCAGGAACCCCACAAACAAGACGACTGCAGCCGCATTATCCTGCCTGTGTTCCACAACACCTAATATAATAGCCATGCTTTTCATACTAGAGAGAATAGGCATAAGAACGTAAGAAAAGCCATGCTGGATCAGACCAAGGCCCATCAAGTCCAGCAGTCTGTTCACACAGTGGCCAACCAGGTGCCTCCAGGAACCCCACAAACGATGACCGCAGCAGCATTATCCTGCCTGTGTTCCACAGCACCTAATATAATAGGCTTGCTCCTCTGATCCTGTTCATCTCCCTGGCAAGCTTGCTGTGAGTTGGGGAAGGGGGAGAATCTCATCTTTTAAGCGACTGCCTGCAATGTGTAATGGGACAGCTGGGATACAGGTCGAGTATCCCTTATCCGGGCATCTGATATCTGGACTGACCTGAAAACCAGACTTTCTGAGCCAGCATGCAGGCATTACTCACAGGCCCTCAGCAGCACGCCAGTTTGCCTTCTGATGGTTCAATGTACACAAAGTTATTAAAATATTGTTTAAAATTACATTATGGCTATGTGTACAAAGTGTATATAAATGAATTTTGTGTTTAGACTTGGGTCCCCTCCCCAAGATATCTCATTATGTATATGAAAATATTGCAGAATACGGAAAGGTCCCAAGCAGTCCAGATAAGGGATATTCAGACTGTATAAGTTTGCTGTCTTGTCTGCAGTATGAGAACTAGACCTAGATTTTGCTTATGCTGTTCTCTCGTGGTTATTTCATTTGGCTCTTGCTCATTCATTTGGCACTTTAAAAACCCCTCATTTCTTGCCTTTCCCATATGGCAGCACCATTCTGAAGAGCTTTTAAAACTGTTTTTAAAAACCTCGTTTCTTGCCTTTCCCATATGGCAGCACCATTCTGAAGAGCTTTTAAAACTATCTTAAAAAAACCCTTATTTCTTGCCTTTCCTTTATGGCAGCACCAATCTCAGTGTGTGATTTTTCTAGTTCTCTCGTTCCTTGCCCAGCATTACCGTGACCTCCTTTCTGTTCTGTGCTTCTTCATGTTTCTTTACGTTGTAAGGCTAGAGGTAGGGACTGGTACAGAAAATTGTGTTATACCTTTGAAGGCAGTTGGATGCATCTTCTATAAATGTGAATGGCGTGGCTGTGACTCACGAAAGCCCCATGTTAAGTCTTTAAGTTGCTGCAAGACTTTTGTCTTTATAATTAATTAAATGTTGCTTGTGTTTGGCTTCTATACTGGGCACTCGGTACCAGGGTCAGTGATAAGATTTTTTTTTAAGTGAAATTAAAATTGAAATAAAACTAAGTAAAGAAAACGAGTCCCGTGGCGCAGAGTGGTAAGCTGCAGGACTGCAGTCCAAGCTCTGCTCACGACCTGAGTTCAATCCCAACGGAAGTTGGTTTCAGGTAGCCGGCTCAAGCTTGACTCAGCCTTCCATCCTTCCGAGGCCGGTAAAATGAGCACACAGCTTGCTGGGGGTAAAGGGAAGATGACTGGGGAAGGCACTGGCAAACCACCCCATAAACCAAGTCTGCCTAGAAAACGTCGGGATGTGACGTCACCCCATGGGTCAGGAATGACCCAGTGCTTGCACAGGGGACCTTTACCTTTTACCTAGAAAAGGCTGAATTTGGGCATGACTGCAGTTACAGCTGCTGGCCAGCAGGAGGCGTGCAGTGCTGCCAGATTTGCCTCTGACATCTGCAGGGTTAAGGGACAAACCGCCCCCTCTTCTGCCCTTGCAAGCAAACACCAGAACGAAATTCGACACAAGATCAGCTGCCACCTACCCATGACGTTGTTGGCTTTGTGGAAAAGGTGACAATATGTAATTGCAGCCTAATAATAAGCAATGGAAGGGACAATATTTGCCCAGTTAACTGACTCGCAGTGCTAGCTTTGTGTGGATTAGCTTTTCCATTTGAGGGAAGTTGGTGTGATGGGATGTTTTTGCTCCATTTTGCAAGAGTTGGAAGAAAATGTTAGGACATGAAACAGGGGAGGGGCCGTGGCTCAGTGGTAGAGCATCTGCTTGGCATGCAGAAGGTCCCAGGTTCAATCCCAGGCATCCCCAGTTGAAGGGACTAGGCAAGTAGGTGATGTGAAAGACCTCTACCTGAGACCCTGAGTAGACAATACTGACTTTGATGGACCAAGGGTCTGATTCTGTATAAGGCGGCTTCATGTTCCACCAGGCCTACACCTGAGGGCAGCCACCAGCCTTTCCATTATTACAAATTGCTGGCCTCCCCATCCTCCCCCCCAACTGGTTTGGGGCTAACTGCTGGTCAGGACTGCCCAATAGCTGAAATAATGCCATCTTGTGTTGTGGTATGAATTTTAAAGTATGTTTTAATATAGATTTTAATTGATTGGTTCTTGTAGGTTATCTGGGCTGTGTGACCGTGGTCTTGGTATTTTCTTTCCTGACGTTTTGCCAGCAGCTGTGGCAGGCATCTTCAGAGGAGTAACACTGAAGGACTGTAGTTTTTGTTAGTCTGTCCTGAAAACCTCCAGACTAACAAAGACTACAGTCCACAATAGCCATGCAGATTAGCTTTGGATTCACACATTACCAGATCACTTCAGGATACAATGGTTCCATATTAACATACCACATCCTCATTAGCACATTATCTTGATACTTACAGGACAATGATTAGCACATTACCTTTGAGACTTTTTGCAGGACAATGATTCAGCTCAAACCCTACTCCTTTCTGACTATATATTACTCTTCCTACACACTTGACACTGAGAGACACTGTCCTTCAGCGTTACTCCTCTGAAGATGCCTGCCACAGCTGCTGGCGAAACGTCAGGAAAGAAAATACCAAGACCACGGTCACACAGCCCGGATAACCTACAAGAACCAATGAACTCTGACCGTGAAAGCCTTCGACAGTATTTTAATTGATGTTTTGATAATTGTGTTGTGAGCCGCCCTGAGCCAGGCGTGCCAGGAATGAAGGCGGCATATAAATGTAAATAAATAAATGTGCTCATGTGTTCAAGTGGCTGTGGAACAGTGACCTTTGACCCATGGGTCAGTGTCCTTCAAGGGCTCATAGAGTCCACCTGCTGGGTTTCCAGCTCCTATACAGCCACTGTTGCTACTTTTTGGAAGGAACTGCTGGCAGTGGTCATGTATGGAAATTAAGGGCCCCATGCATCTGGCATCTCCTTGTGCACATGCCCTGAGGGGGCGTGTACAGGTTGAGGTCACAGTGGTAGAGTGGGCTCTTTTCAGCACAGATAGATTCAGAGACCCTTTCCCTTGCCTCTTTCCCTCTTCCCCTTACCCGGCCTGTTTCCCATCACTCAGCTGCTTTCCACCTTCCAGCAGGAAGCTCCCTGTCAATGAGGTCACAATTGGCTTTTCCTGTCATGTGACTGATGATGTCGCTTGACTTCCTGTAAAGTGCTTTCAACTCAGTGGGTGTCCCATTCTGCTTGCCTGGGAATTAGTGGGTCCTGACTCTTGAAAGGGAGAAGAGCACAGATACAGAGGGCAAGAAACTTGGGGGCTTTGGGGGGGAAATCCTGACCTTTGATGGACCTCTTGAAACCCTGACGTTTCTTTCCCCCCGCTTACTAGGCCTTTCGTGTAATTCTTTATTTGAAACTGCATGAATGTTTCCTGGTGCCTTTTGCTAGAGCCTTAAAATGAACAATAACACACACTTAAATACTCATCATTGAGCCATTCACACATTTCCCATGATGTTAAAAACTTGCTTTTGGGGATGGGGAGTATAAGTTACTCTCAAAAATACTGTGCAGCTTTATCCAGGATTGTTACCTATGTATCACACACACAGAGGAGCATAGTGTTATTCAGGGTAACTTAGTGCCCCCCCAAAAGGCAGGACCCTGCCCCAGGGAGCTTACATCCAAGGTTGTTCCCCTCTGACATATTTATGGTTCTGGAGAGAGGCAGACATGTTGACTTCCAGAGGCCCAGTCTGAGCAACCAGTAAAGCCGTTAGTTGCCATTGCGCTTATGGTCTGTAATGTTCCTTTCTTAGACAGAAAAGCTACTTGAGGAATGAATGGGAGAGGATAGCTTTCAAAATACTTTCTGCCCCTCACAGGTGGATCGCCACGCAATAGCCTTGAGGTTTTAACCCCAGAGGTTCCCGGCGAGAGAGATCGGGGGAACTGCATCACGTCTCTGCAGCTCCATCCCAAAGGATGGGCGACGCTTCTTCGGTGCTCGAGTAACACAGATGACCAGGAGGTAAAGTGGGGGGGGGGGGAAGGTGGCATCTTCCTAAATATGAGTTGGCAGGAGGGATATATGCATATTGAAGAGAACCTTTACTTGACTAAAAGCCTGATCTCTTTTGTTCTCTCAAAGTCGAGCTGGGACAGAAGTATACTGCCATCTCGTTGGCAAGTCACTAGAAATGTGGGGGATGGAAGTGTTTGGAAGACCAAATGTTGAACATGAGTCAGCAGTGTGATGTGGTGGCTAAAAAAGCAAATGCGATCTTGGGCTGTATCAATAGAAGTATAGTGTCCAGATCACACGAAATGATGGTATCGCTTTACTCTGCTCTGGTTAGACCCCACCTGGAGTACTGTGTTCAGTTTTGGCCACCGCAATTTATGAAAGATGTAGACAAGCTGGAACGTGTCCACAGGAGGGCAACAAAGATGGTGAGGGGTCTGGAAACCAAGTCCTATGAGGAAAGGTTGAAGGAGCTGGGTATGTTTAGCCTGAAGAGGAGAAGACTGAGAGGGGATATGACAACCATCTTCAAGTACTTGAAGGGCTGTCATATAGATGATGGTGCCGAGTTGTTTTCTGTTGCCCCAGAAGGTCGGACCAGAACCAACTCAAAAGAGTTTCTGTCTAGACATCAGGGAGAGTTTTCTAACAGTTAGAGCGGTTCCTTAGTGGAACAGGCTTCCACAGGAGGTGGTGAGCTCTCCTTCCCTGGAGGCTTTTAAGAAGAAGTTAAAGGGCCATCTGTCAGCAATGCTGATTCTGTGACCTTAGGCAGATGATGAGAGGGAGGGCATCTTGGCCATCTTCTGGGCATGGCGTAAGGGTCACTGGGGGTGGTAGTTGTGAATTTCCTGCATTGTGCAGGGGGTTGGACTAGATGACCCTGGTGGTCCCTTCCAACTCTGATTCTATGATTCCCCCACCCCAAAGACACCATAGGAGTTTTTTGCTCTGACTTTGAACTATGACTTTGGCACATGTTGGTGGTATGTTCACAGTGCTGTGCCCACATGCAGCTCACTTCTGGATATTTATGAGTGTCTCATTCAGTGGCCAATTGCAAGGTTGCCTGTTATGTTCTGCTCTGTGATGGTAAATGAGGGATGGAGCCGTTTCCATTCTGCTTTTTTTGGCTGCGCTGATATCACAGAGTGCAAAATAAATGTACTCACATGGAGTTAAGAGTCCAGCCAGTGTTGCGCTGAAATCGTGTTGCTGGCCCTCTCTGTGCGCAATACCGGCACGCTGGCTTAACCCTTTGCGTGCAGGAAGCATTACTGTTAAAGAGAAGCCGCGTTCGTGATTGCGACAAAAAGAGAGCTAAGTGCTGGCCTTGGATCTGCTTTTATGTACTTCTTTGTGTGGTTTCTCAGGAGATGAAGGACAGATAAAAAGACTTAAGTTTTTTAACCTGGTGACTAGCTGATGGAATTTGGAATGTGGGGATGGCCAGGAGCCTTAGATAGCCTTGAAAGGGAGTCAGAGAAAACGGGTTTTGTAGTAGGCATAGTAGCCAAGGGAAACTTGCACGTTCATTGGCAGTAAACCTCTGAGAACCAGACTCTGGAGGGCAGATAGCAGCAGAGAATGGTTTGTTTCTCTTTCCGTAAGCTTCTCCAAGGTCTGCTGGGAGCCAGCGTGGTGTAGGGGTTAAGAGCGGTGGTTTGGAGCGGTGGACTCTAATCTGGAGAACCGAGTTTGATTCCCCACTCCTCCACATGAGCACCGGAGGCTAATCTGTGAACTTGGTTGGTTTCCACACTCCTACACATGAAGCCAGCTGGGAGACCTTGGGCTAGTCACAGCTCTCTTAGGGCTCTCTCAGCCCCACCTTTCTCACAGGGTGTCAGTTGTGGGGACGGGGAGGAGATTGTAAGCTGGTTTGAGTCTTCCTTAAGTGATAGAGAAAGTCAACATATAAAAATCAACTCTTCTTCCTCTTCTTCTTCCTCTTTTGCTTTTTCCTCCTCCTCCTCCTCCTTTGTATACATTGAAATTAACATGTGTAAAGGGGAGCAGAAATGAGCACGTATGTTGACGCATGGACAAAGCGAATGCAGGTAGGCTCTCTCTCCACGATCAGGAGCGTTGCTTTTTCAGGAACGTTCCCAATAATAAGCATGGCGTCTGCGTGCGCATGCTTTGTCCATGTGTAGATGCCACGTTTACGTTCTGAAGGTTGTGCGGGGTTCAGCGCACCCATTCCTGCTCCCCCTCTACACATATTGGTTTCAACATGCATGGCTTGCCATCTAGAAAGGGCTCAAGGTGTTTATCTAGCCATTGCTGGAAACGGGATCTTGGGCCCGATGCATCCTTACTAAGATCCAGCAAAATGATTTTGATCGCCTTCTAGCTGCCAGTGTGGTGTAGTCGTTAGAGTGTTGGACTAAGGTCTGGGGGACCCCGGTTCAAATCTCCACTCTGCCATGGAAGCTTGTTGGGTGACCTTGGACCCCTTCGCTCTCTCAGGCCTAACCTATCTCGTAAGGGTGTTGTGTAGATAAAATGGAGGAGAATGATGAAAGCCATTTTTGGTTCCCATTGGGGAAGAGCCCCGTTGTGCAGGGTGGCAAGCTGCAGTGCTGCAGTCAAAAAGCTCTGCTCACAACCTGAGTTCGATCCCAACGGAAGTCGGTTTCAGGTAGCCGGCTCAAGGCTGTCTCAGCCTTCCATTGAGAGCCAGCGTGGTGTAGTGGTTAAGAGCGGTGGACTCTGATCTGGAGAACCGGGTTTGATTCCCCACTCCTCCACATGAGCAGCGGAGGCTAATCTGGTGAACTGGGTTTGTTTCCCCACTCCTCCACTTGAAGCCAGCTGGGTGACCTTGGGCTAGACACACACTCTCAGCCCCACCTCTCTCACAGGGTGTCTGTTGTGGGGAGGGGACGGGAAGGTGATTGTAAGCCGGTTTGATTCTTCCTTAAGTGGTAGAGAAAGTCGGCATACAAAAACCAACTCTTCTTCTTCCCCTCCCTCCACCTCCTCCTTCTGAGGTCGGTCAAATGAGTAGCCAGCTTGCTGGGGGTAAAGTGTAGACAACTGGGGAGGGCACTGGCAAACCACCCCATAAATACGCCTAGCAAAAGGCGTAATGTGACATCACCCCATGGGTCAGTAATGACCCAGTGCTTGCACAGGGGACTACCTTTACGTTTTGGGGGGAAGAAAGTGGGGTATTAATGAAGTAAACAAGCAGTCTTGATGTGGGC
This sequence comes from Euleptes europaea, assembly GCF_029931775.1. Taxonomy (NCBI): domain Eukaryota; kingdom Metazoa; phylum Chordata; class Lepidosauria; order Squamata; family Sphaerodactylidae; genus Euleptes; species Euleptes europaea. The sequence goes on from NC_079315.1 coordinate 17,436,683, forward strand.
AGTGAACCAGGAATGTACATTAATTCAGTGTCCATTTTTTCCCTTCTCTGTAGTGGACATGTGTCTATGAATTCCAAGAAGGCACGCCCATGCGGCCGGTCTCCCCTCGCTGTTCCCTCCGATTGACTCATTGCATCGAGGAAGCCAACGTCGGCCGGGGCTACATCAAAGAACTCTGCTTCAGCCCCGATGGCCGGATGATCTCCTCTCCACACGGCTACGGGATCCGCCTGCTGGGCTTCGACACCCAGTGCAGCGAACTCATTGACTGCTTGCCCAAAGACGCGGCCCCCTTGCAAGAGATCCGCTCGCTCTACTCCCACAACGACGTGGTCCTGACCACCAAGTTCTCTCCGACTCACTGTCAGATCGCCTCTGGGTGCCTTAGCGGTCGCGTTTCTTTATATCAGCCAAAGTTCTAGGCGCCTCTCGCCTCGAAAGGAACATCCGATGTTTTGGTTGTTTTTTTTTAAATTACTTCGGTTTAGTTGGAGTGTTCTTTTTTTAAATAAAAATCCTGTAAATTGTGGACAAATACAGAGTTCCTCTGATCTCTGGACTGAACAGCGATACAAGCTCGGTCCGGCCCTGGGAGCATGTCCCTGTTTGTCGATACTGTAATTGCGCATCAAAGTTTCGGTGCATTCTTTCTGCCCTTTCTGGTCCCGTTTTTTGGACATGGCGCGTTGGCACTTGCAAGTCTTCTCTTTCCACGTGACTGCCGGATGTGCTTGAGCGGAGGAGGAGATGCTCGGCCAAGCTACGTCTGCTTCCTTGCCACCAAGGAACTGGACTTCAGTCCCTTGGCCTCTTTGATTTTTCTGGATTTTACGATGGTTTTATTATTTTTTTCCTACTCTTTCTAGGTAACGGAGAACTTTTTTTTGTCTTACACACTAGACTAGCTACTGCCAGCGAGTGTATAACTTTCTTTGTGGACAACGTCACTACTTTTCCTGTATCGTTTTTTGCTGTAGTTTAATCTGTCGGCTGGTGTGTTTTTAAAAATTACACATGATCAATTGCTCTTTCTCCCCCCCTCCCCCACTCCCTTGTATAAAAACCCAGATGGGGAAGCACAACTGCTTTTCCTGGGTTCGTAAGAAGAAAAGTTTATCAAGACGAATAGCTTAATATTTTGTCTTCACAAGTCCTGTAAAATAGCACCTTCTGGAGCATAGAAGGAAGTAATTTGTTGCTCACTGTATGTACCCAGATTCCGAGGACGCAATCCGTTGCAACCAGCCTCATTTAAATCAAGGCAAGGAGGGGGAGCGGGAATTCTTGGCACGCCTCACATTGATATAAATGACGTTTGCATGGTAGAGCCTCCTGCCGGATTGTGCCCAGAGTCTCCTGAAGGGTCTCAGCATCGTGAAAGGTTGAGGTTGAATAAAACCTCTTTGAAATCTCCAGTGGATGCTTACTCGGCTCTCGTTCGCCGTGCAGTGTTCCTAAGGCTAGCTGGCTGTTCTTAGTGTGTCTTGCAGACCACACAGACCCAGGAGGGGCCATGGCTCAGTGGCAGAGCCTCTGTTTGGCATGCAGAAGGTCCCAGGTTCAATCCCCGGCATCTCCAGTTAAAGGGACTAGGCAGGTGATGTGAAAGACCTCTGCCTGAGACCCTGGAGAGCTGCTGCCAGTCTGAGTAGACAATACTGACTCTGATGGACCAAGGGTCTGATTCAGTATAAAGCGACTTCATGTGTTCATGTGAAGCCCCGGGGTAGTTGGGAGGTGATCGTGATGGAAACAACCTGTGCATAAAAGGCCTGTGTCTCTTCGCATAGCCTCAGCTTCATCTGAAAAAAGAGGGACCCCTCTGTATGACTTTGAAGGACCGAGGGTCTGATTCAGTATAAGGCAGCTTCATGTGTTCAGCAACTTCTTTAAGATCTCCAGTGGATGCTTACTCTGCTCTCTTTCCCCTTGCAGTGTTCCAAAGGCTAGATGGCTATTTTTAGTGTGTCTTGCAGACCACACAGTTATATCCCCCCCCTCTTCTGGCAAGAGGGGCCCAGTCCTTCAGATGTTGAGACTTACCAAGCTAGACACTTGGAGATGTCTGTCACACGGGTTGGTCAGCCAGTTCTGTCGAAGTGAGCTGCTGTTCTGGCAGGTGCCCAATTTTAGGAACACATTTGGCCCGTCTTCAGAATCATAAGAGTTGGAAGGGACCACCAGGGTCATCTAGTCCAACCCCCTGCACAATGCAGGAAATTCACAACTACCTCCCCCCACACACCCCCAGTGACCCCTATTCCATGCCCAGAAGATGGCCAAGATGCCCTCCCTCTCATGATCTGCCTAAGGTCACAGACTCAGCGTTGCTGACAGATGGCCATCTAGCCTCTGCTTAAAAACCTCCAGGGAAGGAGCACTTACCACTTCCCGAGGAAGCCTGTTCCACAGAGGAACCGCTTTAACCGTTAGAAAGTCCTTCCTAATGTTTAGACGGAAACTCTTCAGAAGTTCCGCTCCCCCCCCCATTGCAGACACTTACTAGAAGTAAACTAAAAAGGGGGGATTTAAAAAGTGGATAAAAGTGAATACTGAGCAGCCTCAAACATTTTTGACAGAAAGCCAAATGGGCATTCGCCAAATCTGGTGAATGTTTTATGGTGATATTGTTGAAGGCTTTCACGGTCAGAGTTCATTGGTTCTTGTAGGTCAGTCATGTCCAAAGTCCGGCCCGTGGGCCAATTGCGGCCTGTGGACCGGTTGAATCCGGCCCCCGGGGAGAAGGGTAAAGCTGCTGAGGGAGCCACTGCCAACCCCCGGGATCCCCGCTGGTCCACGGGCCGGGAGCCGGCTGGGCTGCCGCCGCCCAGCGCCTCAGGAGCCCGGTGCGCCCAGGAGTCGGCTCGGATGCCGACAGCCAGTTGGGGGGCGGGGCCCTCCACCGCCCAGCTCTGCTGGAGCCCAGCACGGAGCCGGCGCACCCCGGGAGCCAGCTGGGATGCCGACAGCCAGCTGGGGAGCGGGGCCCTCCTGCCCCAGCAGCCCAGCATTTCGGGAGCTCGGCGCGGAGGCCGCAGTAGCAGCGCAGACTGGAGCTCCGTCAGTGCCCGGGGAGGGAGTCTGTGGTGGCGACGGCGCTCCTCCTCCTCCTGCTACCACCACCGGGCTTGAGGGCAGGCAGGAAGCCTGCCGGCGAATCGTCGTCCTTGTCGTCCACCTCACCTCACGCCCGCCAGGGATCGGCCGGCCTGCCTGCTCGCCCATTGAGCGCCGAATTTTAAAGTATGTTTTAATATAGATTTTAATTGATTGGTTCTTGTAGGTTATTCGGGCTGTGTAACTGTGGTCTTGGTATTTTCTTTCCTGACGTTTCACCAGCAGCTGTGGCAGGCATCTTCAGAGGAGTAACACTGAAGGACACTGAGTGTCTCTCAGTGTCAAGTGTGTAGGAAGAGTAATATATAGTCAGAAGGGGGTTGGTTTTGAGCTGAGTCATTGTCCTGCAAAGTATTAAAGGTAATGTGCAAATCATTGTCCTGTAAGAATCAAGATAATGTGCTAATGAGGGTGTGGTATGTTAATGTGGAAACATTGTATCCTGAAGTGATATCACTTCAGGATACAATGTTTCCACATTAACATACCACACCCTCATTAGCACATTATCTTGATTCTTACAGGACAATGATTTGCACATTACCTTTAATACTTTGCAGGACAATGACTCAGCTCAAACCCAACCCCCTTCTGACTATATATTACTCTTCCTACACACTTGACACTGAGAGACATTGTCCTTCAGTGTTACTCCTCTGAAGATGCCTGCCACAGCTGCTGGCGAAACATCAGGAAAGAAAATACCAAGACCACGGTTACACAGCCCGGATAACCTACAAGTTTTATGGTGAGCCTGCCCTATTGCGGTGCACAATCACATACTGTGCGGCTAAATTTAAACGTGGCAGAGAGTAATCTTGGGCACAATTTTAAAAACAAACAAACTGGAAGGCATGTAATTACTCGCATGAAGAGAGGGGGGGCCAGCTGGAGCCCCTTGCCACGTTGCGGAGGATCACTAAGCTCCCATGAACTGGGCAGCCCTCAGGCTTGGCACTCGTTCCGGATTAGCAGTTCCCATTTTACATGGCTGTCCACACAGGAGTAGCCGTCAGCTTTGGGTTCCCCAAATTTTCATCCCAGTGCAACGTTTGAGGCATTGGTCCTGGACTTTTTTCAGGCGGGGGGAGATCATGTAATTCCCTCCGCAAAATCATGACTGGATGAGTTCTGGATCTGTCAAAATGATTGTGAGAGCGGAAAAGACCCAGTATAGGACGGCAGCACGTTGACTCTCCCTCATCAGTTGCCAGTTATGCTTTCTGGGGCAGATTTTGGATGTAAGGGTGTGTGTGTTGGTGTTTTCATTTCAACAGAACCTACAGTTATAGAAGATTATTCAGATAGGGTGTTTTTTGTTCTTCGGGTGGGTTTTTAGAAAAGGTATATGGGAAATATTAAAAGGAATGCTCCTTGGTGATGGTGTTCCGTTCTGCAGAAATGTATCAGCACCCATATTTTGTTCTGCTCTGTGCTACATTACCCATTTTTCCAGGTAGAGGAGCAGTGGAGTCTGATCTGGAGAACCGGGTTTGATTCCCCACTCCTCCATGAGCGGCGGACGCTAATCTGGTGAACCAGGTTGGTTTCCCCGCTCCTACACACGAAGCCAGCTGGGTGGCCTTGGGCTAGTCACACTCTCTCAGCCCCACCTACCTCACAGGGTGTCTGTGGTGGGGAGGGGGAGGGGAGGTGCTTGTATGCCGGTTTGAGCCTCCCTTAAGTGGTAGAGAAAGTCGGCATATAAAAACCAACTTTTTCTTCATCAGCACCCATATTTTGTTCTGCTCTGGGCTGCATTACCCTCTGTTTCTCCAGCCCTAACCCAAGCTGGGGAAGGACAGGCATGGGCCACCTCACACACGGAGGTTCAATGCATCAAAGCGCATGCATTCTGCTCCATGACAGTGCATCAGTGTGTACTGGTGCATTGGCAATTCCAGCCGCAGCCATTCCGAAAGAGGATCTAGCCAGCCCAGCCCACCTGACTGGGCACCGTCTGATCACTACCTGTTAGCAACGTAAAAGATCAACTGCGTGAATTTTTTTCCCTGATGATGAAAACTTTGGAAACTGAAGTGACGTCACGGAGTGAAGGCCAAAAAAAGGAAGGGGTTTTGGAAGGAGGGGTTTTTGAGGTTCAGGCGATAGTGGGGAGAAAAGCTGACTTGGCAGGGAGACCATGCTGGGAATTTTGTAAAATCTGGTTAATATGCTCGCAAATGGTTTTGACAAAACGTTTTGCCTCTCAAAGCAGCAGCTGTGTGTAATGTACCCCTTGTGTCAATCTCTCTGGTTTTTGAAAACTCTGGCTTCATGTGATTGGGGCTCAGCTTATTGTTCCTGCCTGCTTCTGTGCAGGGGCTGTGAAGGCCGCTGAAAATACAAACCGGTTCTTAGTTGCTCTGCTTCTCTGTAACTGGGCTGAAATTAGGGAGAGATTGAAATGGCTGGTGGTATCTCCTTCATTGGAGGGAAAATGGCACGGTAATGCCAGATCTCAGAAGCTAATCTCCAGACTCTTAATCTGGAGAACCGTTTTGGATTCCCCACTCCTCCACATGAGCGGCGGACACTAATCTGGTGAACCGGGTTCGTTTCCCCACTCTTACAAGTGAAGCCAGCTGGGTGACCTTGGGCTAATCACAGCTCTCTCGGCCCTACCTACCTCACAGGGTGTCTGTTGTGGGGAGGGGAAGGTGATTGTAAGCCGGCTTGATTCTTAAGTGGTAGAGAAAGCCGGCATAGAAAAACCAACTCAAATGCACAATGTTGGACAGCCAGTGTGTTACATAGTTGGGCCAGATTCTGTTAAGTACCAGTTTCCAATCCCCACTCACCGTGAAACTCACAAGGAGACCTTGGGCCAGTAATTGTCTCTCTGCCCAACCTACCTCTCAGAGTTGTTAGGCTAAAAGGAGGGGGGGAATCCCTCTCAGCTCCTTGCAAGAACAGTAGGATTCAAATGTACAAAATCCAAAGTTTAGAGCCCAGTAGCATTGGATATCCAAAACTCTAGCATTTCATTATTTTTATTTTATTTATACCCAGCCTCTTCCCAAGTAAGTCAGGCTCGGCGGCTTCCCACAATCAATATATACAATACAATAAAGTATAATATAAGTTAAGAATACATCGAATTTAAAACGTTTTACTAATCAAGTTAAAAAGATGGCAGTCCATTTTCATACCTACTGTATAATAATTTTTGTCCTGATGGCGAGCTGGTGAGATGCATATGGTACGCGCCACCCAGCAAGAAGGCGCGTTAACACAGTGGAAGCACGTTGGCTTTATGAGGGATGTGTGTGCAGGGGGGTGCGCTGTCCTCACTTCTGTCTTTGTGCTAGAGAAGGTTCATCTGGTCTCTCGCCTGTTGATTTTAAGTCTGATTGCAAGTCAGTTCATATGAACAGGCTCCTTGCTTGATAACTGCGGGATCAAAGATGACATGCGTATGTAAGTCACGCTCGGATCTTCGACGTGGCAGTCCCCTGCTTCTTGTCATGTAGACAGTCGTAGGCAGAAGACCAACAATGACCTAGATCACTTAACATCCAACTTTCCCCCTTGCATTCACTACTTCAGGCTGCAGGGGGCAGCGTTGCACGTTACGACTATTCCCCATCTTAAAACGCTCCCTCCACATCCAAAACCAGTGTGTCCAGAGGGTTCAGCCTAGCTCCGTTGGGAGTAAAAACACATTTTATTAAAATTATTTTAAAAGAAACTGACACAGACTTAGCTTGGATCGGGATGGAGGTCCTACAGGAGGCCATTGGCTATGGGTGGTCTGCAGCTTAGAGGTGAAGTCAACCAGGCGCATTGCTTCTAGATGAGTTCGGCTTCCATGCTGAAGCTGAATTAACAGATCTGGGAGTCTTGACGTGGGTCTACCCCCCAATGTGTCTTGGTTGTGGATCCCTTTGTGATATTGTCTTTCATTTTGCACTGGTTAGGGGTGAGCCGTGGAAGTGGGAGACCCAATTTGTGTCCCTTTGTTAAGGAGGGCTATCTAGTTATGGTTGTGCTTGTGGTACATCTAGAGGGGGAAGGCGGCATGGTACAGCCTGAGCTCGTCAGATCTCAGAAGCTAAGCAGGGTCGATACCTGGGAAACTGCCAAGGAAAACAGCACTGCAGAGGAAAGCAACAGCAAACCACCTCTGCTTCTCACTTGCCTTGAAAGCCCCTTGCTGGGACTGCCATAAATAGTTTATGACTTGAAGGCACTTACATACATATGGTATGTATTTCCATCTCTAGCCTGAAGACTTCTGATAAGGACCTCCCCGGATCCCCATGAGTTGGTGATTCGCAGTTCAATATCTAACCTCCCTTTTCTACTCAGCATGGTTGTCTGGGCTATGGTCAAACAGCTCAAAATACAGTCTACGTAGACACAAATCAATCAAGTTGTTGGATGGGGTTTGGAAAAGATTGGCTTGGTCCCATGCTGATCTATGCCAGTGTGCGTGGGGGATGTATCTTCATTGAGACTATAGTGGCTGTGAATACAAAGCAGTCTCTTGATTTGTTCACACTGGTTGGATGTGAGGAATTCTACTTTGCCATAATTCCATGTCAACTTACTGAGAGATTCAAAAAGGCAGTGGTGGTGAATTATTGCTCTAGCCTGAAAGAGCACAATTGTGGGATCCTACAGGGGCCGTCTTATCTCCCAAGCTTTTCGGATATGAAAATACTGGGAATGATTCCTCCTTTCCATCTTTACCAGACATAGAGAATAGGCCTTTGATGAAGCTGAGGCTATGCCAAGAGCCACAGGCCTTTTATGCACAGGTTGTTTCCATCGCAATCACACACACACCACAACTACCCTGGGGCTTCATTTTCATTATATATGTCTTTCCCAACCTTTAGACGTCCCTTCGCTGCCTCCCTTCATTCTCTGGATGCTGTTTCTGGCGGCACCTAGAAAATGCGGGGAACAAGGGAAGTGACTTCTAAAGGTCAGAAAAGATGTACATAATGGAAACAAAGCCCCAGGGTAGTCAGGGGTTGAACGCCACGGAAACAACCCGTGCGTAAAAGGCCACAGACACCAGATCTGCATCAACAGTCACATTCGAGAACTGGGAAAAGGCGTCAAGGTTGTTCCTCTTCATCCTGCAGTAGTGTAGTCATGTGACTGAGTCGCTGTCATACAAAAAATCTCCCTTCACATAGAAAACTGGCTTGTCAGAGAGGAGAGCACTCATCTAATTTTCTCCTGGATAAACCAATGTTCTCTCTCTAGGAATTTTTCCTTTGGGTGAGCAATCTCTTACGCAAGCCCAAAGCCGTAGTATCCAATGGCACAATCTAGACACGGGTGTTGTCATCTCCGTAAGATGGTTGTAGAATCTTGTACCAGTAACCATGCTTTTAAAACTATAAAATTTCAATTAACAGGAGAGGCTGGCCACAATGCTCTGTTTTTACACTTATAAATTAGCTTACTCTGGAATGTTTTCTGGTAGCCTGTGGATGTCTTGTATGGATGTCATGGTTAATTCAGATAATTGATAATTTGGCCTCACTGCCTTCTGACATACCTCTTAGACCTGCAGAACAGGTTGTGTGGTTCTTCAACCGTCATATCAAATGACCAGCTTTATGAGTTTCTGTATGACCATGAATTAATTCCCGAGGCTACGTCTTCCCCCAAGGCTCAGCATTTAACTGCAGGACTGACTTTGTTGCATGACCCTGATAAGCGCAGGCTCACGTAGATTTCTTGCAGACTTTAGCTCAGCTTCGTTAATGTTTATAACAAAGTACGGGAGCTGAGATTTATGGCCTCTGTTTAAATTGCACCCAGGTGAAGATACCACCGGCTTCACTTTGTCTGATTTATCACGATGACAAGGGGGGTGGTGGTAGATAACGCTACTTATCAACGGACAGAAAAGCGACCTCGCAAGGTTCTATCGCTCTTCAGTCTTGCCAAGAAACGGAGTCTTAAGGTGAGGCTCTGCAGACTGGTGACCAGAGATAGGGCAGCACTACTGAGAAGTTGGTTTTTATATGCCAACTTTCTCTACCACTTAAGGGAGACTCAAGCAGGCTTACAATCACCTTCTCTTCCCCACCCCACAACAGACACCCTGTGAGGTAGGTGGGGCTGAGAGAGCTCTAAGAGAGCTGTGACTAGCCCAAGGTCAGCCAGCTTGCTTCGTATGTAGGAGTTGGGAAACAAACCCAGTTCACCAGATTAGCCTCCGCCGCTCATGTGTAGGAGTGAGGAATCAAACCCGGTTCTCCAGATCAGAAGCCACCCCTCCAAACCACCGCTCTTCACCACTACACCACACTGGCTCTGTCTATGGTGTACAGACAGAGAAGACCCTGTCTGTGGAAGACTCCACTGGGTACCCAAGGTTGGGTGGGATAAATAAAATATTTAAGGCGCTATGTCAAGATAAAAATTATTTTTTAAAATAGTTAAACTGCACAATGGCAGTTCCTAAGGTTGATATACTGTAACCACATGCCAGATGCATTTTGGTCTATTTGGCCTTCTTCAGTGGTCAATTGAAACCCATGTAAAAAACACACGTATTGACAGAGATATAAACATGGATTTCAACCTTGGGTACCCAGCTTGTTTTTTAGGTTGGGTTTCATTACCCTTCTTTTTCTGGAATACCTTACACCTTGAAGTCTGCCAGACACTTACTCTTATTAGCTTTATAGAGAGCCAGCATTGTGTAATGGTTAGGATCGGTGGACTCCAATCTGGAGAACAGGGTTTGATTCCCCACTCCTCCACATGAGAGGCGGGCTCTAATCTGGTGAACCGGGTTGGTTTTTCCACTCCTACACACAAAGCCTGCTGGGTGACCTTGGGCTAGTCACAGTTCTCTCAGAACTCTCCCAGCCCCACCTACCTCACAAGGTGTCTGTTGTGGGGAGAGGAATGGAAGGAGATTGTAAACTGGTTTGAGTCTTCTTAAAAGGTAAAGTTGGCATATAAAAACCAACTCTTCTTCTAGAAAAAGAGTTGGTTTTTATGTCTATGTCTAGGTACTAGACAGTGCAATCCTGAGCAGAGTTCTACCCTTCTAAGCCCATTGAAGCCATTGGCCTTGTACAAGTGTAACTCGGTTCAGGGTTGCACTATAAATCATTTCTATTAATCCAGGTTTTCCCCTTTATATCATGGTTTTCTTGTTTGAGTGATCTTCAACCTGTTTTCCTTACCTGCTTTTGTATTCTAGTCTCTGCTGCTGGCATAAACAAGGCTATTGTTTTACTGCAGGGAGCCTAATTTTTTCGAACTGTTTTGCGGCCTTTCTGTTGTTTTCAGCCACGAGCAGAATATAAATGTGCTAAATAATATCCACCCCCTCATACTGGAAGCCAGCTCCAACTAATGCTTGGGAGAGCAATTTTCAGCAGCGTACATACTGTTTTCTTTCTTTTTTTACACATATGCATGGTTTTTAGCCCTTGCTCTGCAAGCCACTTGGGTGGAGGTTAGACACAAGGCAGGGCTCCCAAATATATAATCTTCTCACTGCAAAAAGGACATGGACAGATTCTGTGAGTAGGACTCTTTATGTAGCCTGCAGTATACGCTTGGGGAGGGGCTGTGGCTCAGTGGTAGAGCATCTGCTTGGCAGGCAGAAGGTCCCAGGTTCAATCCCTGGCATCTTCCGTTTAAGGGACCAGGCAGGTAGGAAATGTGAAAGACCCCTGCCTGAGACCCTGGAGAGCTGCTGCCGGTCTAAGTAGAAAATACTGACTTTGATGGACCAAGGGTCTGATTCAGTTTAAGGCAGCTTCATGTCTTTATTACAGATTAAGGGTGGGTCCTCTGTCCACTGTCCACTTCAGCCATGTGGGAAACAGCTCTTAATGATTCCTTTTCTACCCTAGTGAAAGACCAAACCAAAAAAGGGCAGCTGTTTACAACTTGATATGTAGCCTCCACTGATGTTCGCTAAAAACCTTTTCAACTAGAGAATTCAAGCTGATCAGATACGAAGCTGGAACTTTAGAGAAAAAAATATTAACATAGAACACAGTCCAGCAGAGGTTACAAGCTGTTGAATCCCGTTAAAATCAACGGGATTTTAAAAGCTTTATTTTGATTTTGTTGTTGTCGTTTGTGATTTGCACCCTATTTTCCAAAGTGTGTTATAAGGAAGCCACCCATCGGGTAGCTTACCCGCTTGTAACCAATTAGCTGTATAAAGGACAAAACAAAAATCGACATTGACAAGTTAGGTGACAGTATCTAGAAGGAAGGGGACTGTAAAGCTTTTCAGATAATAAAGCTTTTCTCACCTTTTCTTCAACAGCCATTGACCACCTAGTTTATGAATAGTTTACGCCTGCCACTGGAGTTATATTGAACTCAGTTTCTGAAATTAAATATTCAAATCTTGACAAGATGCCGTTCGTCTCAAACTGTCTAGCAAAAGCGATTTGACAAGTTTCGTAGAACTCTTTTAAGGATTAGATTTCTTTTACAGTTTTGGCTGTCTCTTTTCAAAGGGTAAAAGAAAAAAGCAGGGAGGAAGCATCATGGTAGCATGAAGTACACTTATTACAGCATCCTGACATGTTACAAAGGAATCCAAACGAACATTAAATAGCATTTGTGAATCTTCTGTCCCGGTAACATGTCTTCAAAGTGCATTCTTTGGATCACCAGGAGTGTTGCGGAGAAGCCGGAAGGTGACCTGGAGCGAGCTGTGTATAGGCCAACACAAAAATCAGTTTATTGAGCTATGGGCGAATCCACCTACTGTCCACAGGCTCACACACACGGAAGCAATTCAACCAAGCGTTCCAGCCATCCTGCTGCCACTCACGCCCACAGTCTCAAAGGCCATTAATAAGTCTGAATGCAATTCTCTTTTGAACTAAGCAGACACTGAACCAAACAACAGACACCCTTACCTTTTTAGCTATTTGTGACGGCCGACGGCCACATACATTTTCTGGACTTCTGGGACACCCTTTCCTACTATTGTTTTGCAAATAAGCTTCCTTAAATGTTCCAGCGCTCACTCGCTGGCATTGCAAGTTTTTTTTCCCCGTTACTAATTTGCTCCCTGGAAATGGACAGCTCAACGTTGGCCGATCGGCCAAGTGAGAACAAAAGAACTTCCACCTGGAAGTACTTTTTTCATAGCAACTTGAGCAAGAACTCATAGGTCGCGTTGATGATGCCCCAGGAGATCAGGGAGCGGTGATAATTGAGGTGGGCTCCCCGGAAGAGCTGAGTCACTTTCCGGTCCCGCTCCAGCCAGATCTTCATGAAGACCTTGGAGAAGGACTGGAACTCCCCGCCGATCTGGGACTGCATGCGGGCTTTCACAACGTTCAGCGGGAAAAAGAGGAACCCCAGCATAGCGCCCAAGAGCCCCCCGCAGATGAAATCGTTGATCAAGTGAGTTCTGTAAGTGGTCGCTTCCGGCAAACACTGCTTGATGGGTCCCCTGAGGCCAAAGAAAAGTGCGTTGCTGGGGCCGTTCCGGAGCAGGATCGGCACCAGCCCCCGATAATACTCCCTGATCCCGTGCTCTCTGAGGACCCTGAATGCCTGGAAAGTGTTTGTGAATTTATCGTGATGTTTGTAGTCCTGGAGAAGCACCTGGACGCGCTCGAAGGGAGTCAGGACCGCTTCTGTCGTCCCGGCGAGCACCGCGGCGACGCTCCGGGTCAGAAGCTCGGGGGCACCCACGTGACTGAGGAGGAGGGAGGAGAAGTCCTCATACAGACCAAACATTAACGCCAGGGTCGTGCTCTTCTGCATCAGCGGAGGAAGGATCCCTCGGTACAGGTTCCGGAGGCCATCTTTTTGCAGCTGGCGTACCGCATCTCTGGTTCGCACGCCGTACAGCTGCTGACGAAAGAGGACTTTCTGGAGGGGGAAAGTGACAGCGACGTTTGTGATGGCTGCGCAGTAACCGCACAAGTAATGCTTGCCGGAGCTCATGGTCACGACGTGGCGGCCAATTCGGTTGGTCTTTGACTTGGGAAGGACGAGGTCTTCCGAATCCATCATGCTGCATGCTCGGTCTTCACAGGAGTGTTTCCCGCTCCTCCTGCAAGAAGGGAAAGGGATAAACAAAGCAGCTGAGGGCTCACTTGAAATTTATTGCAAAGAAACCCAAGGTTAAGGGCCCAATTTGAGATGGGTGTGTTTTGCGTTGCCTGTAAAAGCCTTGTGGCACCTTGAAAACTAACAAATAAATTGTGGCGTGAGCTCTGAGCCCACCTTGGCTGGGGAGAGAGGGGAGAAAATTTAATAAAATAATAATAATAGGAGTCTGAGGCCATTTACATTAGACGTATAAAGTTGGCAGATACGCAGTTATAATGATATAAGGGGAGGGTCTGTGGCTCAGTGGTAAAGCCTCTGCGTGCAGAAGGTCCCAGGTTCAATCCCCGTCATCTCCAGTTAAAGGGACTAGGCAAGTAGTTGATGTGAAAGACCCCTGCCTGAGACCCTGGAGAGCTGCTGCGGGTCTGAGTAGACAATACTGACTTTGATGGACCAAGGGTCTGATTCAGTATAAGGCAGCTTCATGGGTTCATGTGATATACTTACTAGCCAAGTGCTGAATCCTGTATAGTAGCCAAATCTGCAGAACAGGTCCAGCTATAGCTACCATTTAAGGTCGGCAAACCCCAGGGGTGGGGACAACACCCGGGTTTACAGACAACCCTTAGGGATTTTTTTAAATAAAAAAGCTGATTTGTGGGTTTTAAAAACAGACAAAGTTAAAAGTTATGTCTGCATGTGAGCAGAAGCAACAAAATTACATTGGTGGTCCTCAGGTGGCATTTTTGGGTTCCCTTGGCACCCAAACACTGCCCATGCCCAGGACCAAGAGGAGAGGCAGCAGCCAAGGGGAGGAAAGGATGGGGGGGGGGAGGCAAGCCAGAGGGAGGAAGAACCTGGAGGTGCCCAGGGTCAAGGGAGAGGTGAACTAGTAGTGAAGCAGGAAAACTGGAGCTGTACCCCTGGGGAGTGGGAACAGGACCCCCCTCTCTGTGCATGATTCAAAAACAAAAGGAAGCTGATGAAGGAAGAGGTCTATAAAATTATGCATGGTATGGAGAGAGTGGACAGGGAGAAGCTTTCCCCCCTCTCTCATAATCCTAGAACGCGGGGTCATCTGCTGTAGCTGGCGGGTGAGAGATTCAAAACAGAGACTCCGGGACTTGATGGACCTTGGTCTGATCCAGCAGGGCCTTTCTTACGTTCTTAAGGAGTTTTACCAGGGAAATTGTAATAACTCCCTCTCTTTCTTCTTCTAAGTGTGTGCGCGCACAAATTCACATACAACTCAGTACAATAACTCATGCATCTAATGGTAGGCTCCAGCTCTCAAAAGCTAATGCCACGATAAATGTGTTAATCTTTAAGGTACCCTAAGTAAATTTGTTTTTTGGGGGGGGAGGGAGGGGTGCCTAATGAGACTCTCAACCTCAATATGCATTCTTCTATGTATGAAAGACTCCTAGCTACCCAAACATTGGAGGGGACATGAAGCTTAAAAAGTATTGGCAGTACGATCACATCTATTCTTTTCCCAGTGCTGTACAGCTGACCACACTACAATCAACTGGCGCAGTCTGTACCAATTCCTATGACCTGCATGTCAAGTGTTTTAGTGTGGCAATGACACCTTATTGAAGACGTCTAACCTTCACACGATATCCCATTGTTTTAGCCCAATTAATAGCTTACTATGAGCACTTTCACACAAGCCGAATAGTCCATGTTCAATCCACTTCCAGTGTACTTTGCAACTGGATTTTACCATGTGAAATGGCAAAATCCACTCGGAAATGCTAAAGTGCATTGAAAATGGACTGAAAGTGCATTAGTGTGTGAGAAAGGTGTTCTTCATCCCAGCAACGATTCCACTTCTCCTCTGCTAACAGATTTTTCTTTACAGCAACTGCTGAATATGTGACTTTCCCTCTCTTTACTCATACGCAAGCAAGCAATACTCTTTTCAGCCACTGCACAGCTCCAAGAATCCCATAGAGATTCCCACACACATTTGCCTGTATTTGTGCATATCCTTTCAAAATTTCACTGGTGCGCATTGTGCGGGTGGGGCTGAAAACGTCTGCCACTTTGGGGTCAGGAAGCAATTTTCCTCCAGGCCAGATTGGCCAGGGATCCTGGAGGGTTTTTTTTTTTTTTGCCACCTTCTGGGCATGGAGTAGGGGTCACTGGGGTGTGTGGGGGGGAGGTAGTTGTGAATTTCCTGCATTGTGCAGGGGGGTGGACTAGATGACCCTGGTGTTCCCTTCCAGCTCTATGATTCCATGATTCCTTTTCTCGTTCAAGGCCCAATCTGGTAAGCCAGGATCAGTGAAGTTTATAATTCAAGGTAGCAACAAAATCCCTTCTGGTAAACTCCACTCTGTTTGCGGTTGTCTTAGGCTGAACCCAGCGAATGATACATTGACGACTGGGTAAATATTATCATGCGGAATTTGTAAAAGTTATCAGGCGGGCATGCCTATGGTTGGAGGACCACTTGATATGAGACCATACCCTCAAATAAGCAAACAAACAACCTCATAAGCCTCATTCCCTTTTTATTGGTTGCTATCTTCTAGTGATTCACTCAGCTAAACAAACAGATTGCCTCAAGTTTCATCCTTGTTCTCAAGCAATTTCACTTTCCGGCTTTCTTTTTCTAGAGCTCCGGGGAAGCAACCAGCTTCGTCGAAGGACCACTGACTGTCAAGGGAGCCGACGGGCCACTGCGTCAATCTCCATGTTTGAAAGACCCCTGCAGAACAGACAGAACATCTCCCGAAAATTGAAGCCAGGGGACACACAATTTTTTCTGGTAAAAAGGGAAATTTAAAGGGGAAACAGAAATATGTCGCCACTTCCTTATCAACCCTAACCTTACTTCTTAACAACATACAATCATCATTTATAACCAGTTATATAAAACTGTACTATTTGGCATATTTCTGAAACTTTAAAGTATGCAGACTAGTCTTCTACAAGCAAAACCACAACCACGCCCAACACTCAAGAGAGAGAAGGATGCAAACTACCTTGACACACGGCTCTTAGAATCTGCCACCTGAGTGGTAGGAAAAACAAAAGTTGAGAACAAAAATATACACATTTTGTAACGAACAAAACAAAACACGTTGCGGGACAGAAACAGATTCACGCAGTCATTACTAGCGTACCTGGATACGGAGTTTAACTTTACAGCACTGAAAACACTGATTCAGTAACGTATTATCATATGATAGGGATTGCCAGCTCCAGGTTGGGAAATTCCTGGAGATATGGAGGGGGAACCTGGGAAGGGTGGAGTTTGGGGCGGGAGGTCAGGATTGCGATGCCACATTATCCACCCTTCAAAGAACCATTTTCTCCAGGGGAATGGATCTCTGTAGTCTGGAGATCAAAGGTAATTCCGGAAGAACTGCAGCCAATACCTGGAGGTTGTCAACACTAGTTGTGTGTGTGTGTGTGTTTAAAGTGCTGACAAGCTGCAGCCGACTTACAGCGACCCCTCATGCAGTTTTCAAGACAAGTGACTTCAGAGGTGGTTTACCATTGTCTGCCACTGCATACAGATGGACTTTATAGGTGGTCTCCCATCCAAGTACTAACCAGGGCCGACCCTGCTTAGCTTCTGAGATCTGATGAGATCAACCTAGCCTGGCCCATGCAGGCCAGGGCACAAACACATTACAGAATATTGTGGACAAAAATAGTCATATTGAAACAATTTTATCACTGAAAACACTGCACTACAGTATACGAAGGAATTATTATTCTAGAATGCTGAAGACTACCTTACATAAAGTCTTCATACTACACGTTCTGAGCAAGGAAAATCTTGCCTTAAAAACATTTCACTCATAGAATCATAAGTTGGAAGGGACCACCAGGGTCATCTAGTCCAGCCCCCTGCACAATGCAGGAAATTCACAACTGCCTCCCCCCCACACCCCCAGTGACCCCTACTCCATGCCCAGAAGATGGCCAAGATGCCCTCCCTCTCATCATCTGCCTAAGGTCATAGAATCAGCATTGCTGACAGATGGCCATCTAACCTCTGCTTTAAAACCTCCAGGGAAGGAGAGCTCACCACCTCCTGAGGAAGCCTGTTCTACTGAGGAACCGCTCTGTCAGGTTATTTTCAGTGCTCTCTAAAACTTCAATTTTTCCCACGCATTCAAGACCACGGGTCTAGATGGCCTAGAAGGCCCTTTCCAACTCTAGAACACCGTGATTCTGTGGCACAAGAGAAAAAGTCAACAAGCCTCCCCGAACAATGTTGTCTGGTGCTGACCTTTCTTTTGGTCCACCACCAGTCAAACAAATTTCTGTTTCAGTTAACAATTAGTTAATCAGGCACCACTGTCTGTTTAGCTGTTGCCCTCATTTGGATTATTCTGGTTCTTGGCTTGGCGCGTGTTTTTTCTCTGCTTATCTGCTTTTGTGAGAAACTATTTATACTGTTACCATGACATTGGGTGTTCTATTTTTACACTACTTGTTTTAGGTAAAGGTAGTCCCCTGTGCAAGCACCGGGTCATTACTGACCCATGGGGTGACGTCACATCACGACGTTTACTAGGCAGACTATGTTTATGGGATGGTTTGCCATTGCCTTCCCCAGTCGTCTACACTTTACCCCCAGCGAGCTGGGTACTCATTTTAACGACCTCAGAATGTTGGAAGGCCGAGTCAACCTTGAGCGGGCTACCTGAAACTGACTTCCGTCGGGATGGAACTCAGGTTGTGAGCAGAGCTTGGACTGCAGTACTGTGGCTTACCACTCTGCACCATAAGGCTCATTCTTATTTCAGGCTGCATTATTTACTTTTTGCCCCTATTAATACACTTTTTAGTCTGTTATTTTATTTAATCTGAATTTCTTTTTATTTTTGCCTTTTACTTTTAATTGTATTGCACTGTGTTTTGTTGTTCGCTGTCTTGGTGATTTGGGGGAGGAAAGGTGGGATATGAATGTTTTAAATGGTCATGGGAAGGAGAATTTTTTTTTTTGCCAGAGCTTCACTGATCAACCCATTGGCCAAGAGAGGGGAAGGGAGACCAGTCCAGCAAACATGCAGCTAAAGCAGCATCTTATCAGATCTAGCTATAGCTTTATTCCTTGGGACTGGGGTTGCATGAAGAGCACTGAGAACACCCGTAGGAGTTACTCTTGACGAGGCAATCTTATTTCTGTACTGCTCAACACATTTTAATAATAGATTGGGATACATAAACATTGGGAGGGGCTGTGGCTCAGTGGTAGAGCATCTGCTTGGCATGCAGAAGGTCCCAGGTTCAATCCCTGGCATCTCCAGTTAAAGGGACTAGGCAAGTAGGTGATGCGAAGGCCTGAGACCCTGGCGAGCCGCTGCTGGTCTTAGACAATACTGACTTTGATGGACCTTGATGGTCTGATTCAGTGTAAGGCAGCTTCATGTGTTCACAAAAAAAGGTATACATTTAAGGACCAGTCTGTATATTGCCTCATGCGTGCCCCAGTTGCTTCTTTATGGTTATCTCCCAGTTCCTGTATTGAAGTTCCCAGACTGGGCTACCCAAGCTACTTTTCTTGCTAGCCCAGAGCATTTCCTTTCCAGCATAAATGGCCTTTGATGTTAATCAGAGAGAGACATTATACCGCGGGGAAGCAGCTGGGGAGCAAATACAGCTGGGGAGCAAATACAGTCGTCTGGAAAGGGGCAGGAGTTTGCTTTGAACTCTGCTTCCTCCAGTGGACAAAGCAGTTACTCTCAGTTGCAGGGGCATGGCACTCTGGACTCCTAGCCCTTTACTCGACAAATCCCAGGTGCCAGCCTGCCGAGGTATTTCATTGTGGCACCTAGTGTTCCCAGCTATAATTTTATTGCGGTATCTCTCAGTGTAAGCAGGAAGGTTGGGACCGACGACTTTTTCTGCTGATGAAAAAAGGACAAGGCCTTTGACTACCAAAAGGCTGTTTGACATCTTGGGACCCACATGGACAAAAGCCATGCGAAACAGGGTCTGAAATGAGGAGGAGGATTGGCCCAGATTGAGCAAAGAAGCTGGCTGGATCGAAGTCAAAGCACATTTTATCATTTCGCATCAGAATACTTCGTGGTATGACATTAAAAATGTGCACCAAGTGCTTGTTGTTGCTTGTTTAAATGCAAACTTAACACATGAAGCTGCCTTATACTGAATCAGATCCTTGGTCCATCAAAGTCAGTATTGTCTACTCAGACCGGCAGCAGCTCTCCAGGGTCTCAGGCAGGGTTTTTTCACATCACCCACTTGCCTAGTCCCTTTAACTGGAGATGCCAGGGATTGAACCTGGGACCTTCTGCATGCCAAGGAGATGATCTACCACTGAACCACAGCCCTTCCCCAACTTTAACTTTGCACTATTCAGTAGTGGCAGAGGAATTCAGTTCTTAACCATCTGTTTTCTGTACTGTCTCCAAAGCAACAGTGGGATTATGAGAAACTGGAGAAAAGTTTGGCTAGGGTTAGAGGATAGGTTTTTGCAACGACAACCAGGGTTATTCCTGTTCTTAGTTATATACTATTACCCCTTTGTCACAGGTTTTAATAAAATTATAGGAAACTGTGAAGAGGTAAGGATTAGGTTTATCAACAACAACACAACACAAGCCTTTACTGGCATATAAAAAGGAAGAATATACATTTGGATAAAACCGAGTAAAAATAAATAAAATTGGATAAAAGCATCCCAAATCAGCCATTCAGGAAAGCTATACACCATTCAAGATACCTGATTGCTAGCTGTAAGAACCTTGCCACTGATTCAATTATTTTTGGGTTTTGTGTGGTCATAAGATAGGATGCCCTTATTTCACCAGAGAGCCATTCCCTGTTAACGAACAGTGGGTCAATGAATTGGGAGATCTGGTTTATCATTGCAAAAGTTAGAACATTTTGTCATTAAATTACACAGAACCTTGAAGGCTGAAAAATTAGCCTGGCTCTTAAATGTTTGGGCTAGCTCCTAGAGCCAAAGAAAACTTGTCAAGACCTGCTGTAAGTACTCTAGACCAGGATTGTCAAACATAAGGCCCGTGGGCCAGATCTGGCCCCTTGACATAATCTGCCAGAGAGCCAGCCAGCCCCCTCCTCTGAACTGGGCTGGCAAGGCATGGCCCAGCCAAACCAAGTGACCTTTATGTCATATCCGGCCCTTGTAACAATTGAGTCTGACACCCCTGTTCTAGACAAACAGTGCAAGAGTTAAGCTACTACTCAGTCCAGTTTCTACCACCCTTGCTTTCTCAGTGCAGTAAACTGAACTGTTTGAGTGCCACAGTTGCATTATACATGAGAACGGATGCAGATGCTGCTTTCATCTGTAATGTTTATGCCCAATTTCATTTGAAAGCCCCACCCAGTGCGATGCTATTGCTTCATGAAACGCAGGCCGAGCTCTTTGCTGGACAGAGCTAAAGTTGAGTTTTTGGATGCGGGTTTGCCAGGCTTTCCCAATAGATCCCACACCCTTCTGACCCTCCCTTCTTTCTCTGCTTCGTCAAACCCTTTATTATGAGATAGGACAAATCGTCAGCTCTGTGCTTCTAATGTCAGGCTCAAGCTGCTTCTCATCCCCCACCCAGGAAGCAGAGGCAAAAGAAAAGCCAACAGAACCTTAAGAATTTGCATGACTCATACTCTTAAAAGGAGAATGTGGGTTTCAGCTTATTGTTGAAACTCCCCTGTTCACAACCCATATCCATAAGCTGTGCTTCTCCACCCGCACCCTGCAAACAAACATTCCTCGTCAGCTTCTCAACACAAACTAAGACAGCCTCGCACTGTCATGCTACAGGGTGGAAATTCTCTGTAATTGGCTAAGAACAAAGAGGTTTATCTTCTCTGTTCTTCACTGATATGCGTGCCCAACTTAACAAACGCTCATATTGGTGTGCATCTGTACACAGTTACCAACTATAATTACTGCTATGGAACACCGCAAGTGAAAGACGCAAATGTTTAAGGCAGGCCAGCACTATGTGTTTTGATCCATGACTTGCAGAGTGCCTTCTGTCCTTCCTTTTCCCAATTAAATCCTCACACATTTCCAAAGGCATAAATGGCTAACCAGGCTGACATTTCCAAACTCTCCCCCAGCAGCTCACTCAAGCTAACTTAGCTGTACACTATGAACAGAGTAGATTACCCAGGATTTATATAAGAACACAATGGGTGTCCAAAGCGCAAGCAGTTGTCTTTACAACAGTCCTGGAAGGTATGTGAGGGGCTGAGGTCTGGCTAAGGTGATTGGAAGCAGTTCACGGCTCACATTCTTAATGATTATGCCACATCACCCCTTGACTCAACCTTGACTCAACCTTCTGTGTGTTTGGTCGGGCATTGCGGAGGGCAAGAGACAGCACCCAGTCTCTGAAGTTCATGGGCATTGTGGCTGGTTCACCACTTGCCAGCAAGGCCAGTGGGAACAACCCACAGCCAAATGTCACGTGAGAAATCCACATGGCAAACGGAATGTCCCAGAAGCTGGGACTATGTGTAAGCACCACTTTTCCCCGTGCCTCTTTTCTACATGTTCATAGAATCATAGTTCGAAGGGACCACCAGGGTCATCTAGTCCAACCCCCTGCACAATGCAGGAGATTCACAAGTACCTCCTCCACACACTCCCAGTGACCCCTACTCCATGCCCAGAAGATAGCCAAGATGCCCTCCCTCTCATGATCTGCTTAAAGTAACAGAATCAGAATTGCTGACAGATGGCCATCTAGACTCTGCTTAAAAACCTCCAGGGAAGGAGAGTTTACCACCTCCTGAGGAAGCCTGTTCCACTGAGGAACCGCTCTAACAACAGTCTTGCATGAATAGCTACAAAAATTATGAACCCAAAATATGGTTTGGGGATTGTCATTTGACTATGTCTGCCAATGCACACCTATGTCACTCATTTGCAACACAAAGACAACTGACACGCACAAAAATTCAACCATGCCACCTGAGGTACAAGAGACTATTTGCATACCCAAATTATGCCACAATCTTTACCTGCCAACTTGGTGGCCTCCTTTGGAGGTTCTAAAGCAGAGGCTAGATGGCCATCTGTCAGCAATGCTGATTCTGTGAACTTAGGCAGATTGCGAGAGGGAGGGCAGGAAGGGATGGGTCAGTGCTCGGCTGTTGTGGCCCTCTCTTACATGCCCAGGGAATTGCCAATTGCCACTTTGGGATCAGGAAGCAATTTTCCTCCAGGCCACATTGACAAGGGATCCTGGAGGGGTTTTTTGGGGGGCTATCTTCTGGGAATGGTTACTGAGGGTGTGTGTGTGGGGGGGGAGATAGTAGTGAATTTCCTGCATTGTGCAGGGGGTTGGACTAGATGACCCTGGTGGTACCTTCCAATTCTATGATTCTAATTTTTGTCCGATAACATTCACAAATCTTGACAGGTGCCCTACAACTTGCATGGAGTTAAATACTCAATATTTCTTCGCTGTTTGCTTGTGTTCTACTTATCCTCCCACTGAGCCCAACAGCTACTAATTTTAATCCCCTTTGTGAGCTCTTCAGAGAAGAGAAGTCTTTCCTTTTCAGCATCTGCCAAGTACAAAGCAAATGTTACAGAAGGCCCAGAAAGGAGGCTCTTTAGATCTTCTCATCAGGTAATGTTAACTCTGGGTTTGCTGGATCTAATGCTGTCTGTGTGCAGCTGGGGTGAGGAAAGTAATGCTTCTACCTTGGCAGAACTCCATGTGCTTCTATTCTGCACAGCGGGTCTGCATAGCTTATGGATCTCAGTGGTCAGTGCAAACACATGAATATATCTTTGGAGGCCTCATGGGACTTTGTGTGTGTAACTGAGACGTGTACAGCTATGTCTATGCAAATTTGAGTAATCCAATTTGTTCAGTCTAACTTATTTGTTGGGGATGCATGTGCGCAATAAATTCTATACTCACTTGCATGGGCACCCTTAGCCCTCCCTGAGGCTCCCCCCACCAATTCTGAACAGGAGATTGTTCAACTTTTAGGGTGCCTTTGGCAGCTCATTTCCCAGGGTGCTATGCAACTTACAGTGGGGCCAAAAGAAAACCATCGCCCTGCTGTAGAAATAACCTAAATTGAATTGTGCATGCATTTTGAGGGACAATTCTCATGCTCTGGACTAGGCGTTGCTACCTTCTTACCAGCTCTGCTCCTGCACTTTTAAAGGCAGCCTGACCCAATTTTCCCCAAAAGCCTGTGCTAGAATCTTCTGTGTCAAACTGCTATCAAAAAGGAATGAAGAAAACAAATGCAGTACAATGCACAGGGAAGCAACACTATGCACGTGACATTAGGAGAGTGGACAGGGAGCTTTTCTCTCATAATATTAGAATGCACGGTCATCTGCTGAAGATGGTGAAAGATTCAAAACAGATAAAAGGAAGTATTTCTTCACACAACACATTGTTAAATTGTGGAACTCCCTGCCCCCAGGATGTGGGTGATGGCTGCCAACTTGGAAGGCTTTCAGAGGGGAGTGGACATGTTCATGGAGGAGAGAGGTATTCTTGGCTACTAGTCAAAATGGATACTAGTCATGATGCATACCTATTGTCTCCAGAACCAGAGGAGCGTCCCTGTTATATTAGGTGCTGTGGAACACAGGCAGGATGGTGCTGCTGCAGTAGTCTTGTTTGTGAGCTTCCTAGAGGCATCTGGTTGGGCCATTGTGTGAACAGACTGCTGGACTTGATGGGCCTGGGTCTGATCCCCCATGGCTTCTCTTATGTTCTTATGGAGGACAGGGCTATCCATGGCTACTAGTAAAAATAGACACTAGTCACGATGCATACCTACTGTCTCCAGAACCAGAGGAGCGTGCCTGTTATATAGGTGCTGTGGATCACAGGCAGGATAATGCTGCTGCAGTGGTCTTGTTTGTGAGCTTCCTAGAGGCATCTGGTTGGGCCACTGTGTGAACAGACTGCTGGACTCGATGGGCCTAGGTCTGATCCCCCATGGCTTCTCTTATGTTCTTATGGAGGACGGGGCTATCCATGGCTACTAGTAAAAATAGACACTAGTCATGATGCATGCCTATTCTCTCCAGGATCAGATGAGCATGCCTATTTTATTAGGAGCTGTGGAACACAGGCAGAATGCTGCTGCTGCAGTCGTCTTGCTTGTGGGCTTCCTAGAGGCCCCTGGTTGGGGCCACTGTGGGAACAGACTGCTGGACTTGATGGGCCTTGGTCTGATCCAGCAGGGCTTTCCTTATATTCTTATGGAGGAGAGGGCTATTCATGGCTGCTAGTCAAAATGGATACCAGTCATGATGCACGCCTATTCTCTCCAGGATCAGAGAAGCATGCCTATTATATTAGGTGCTGCTGCAGTCATCTTGTCTGTGGGCTTCCTGGAGACCACCTGGTTGGGGCCACTGTGGGAACAGACTGCTGGACCTGATGGGCCTGGGTCTGATCCAGCATGGCCTTCCTTATGCTCCTATTTGGGACAAACTGGGACATCGTAAAATACAGAGGGGGTTTTAAGGAAGGGGGGGGAGAGAGGTTAGTGCAAAATTCCAGGTCCCCATTTGGGGAGGGGGTGTCCCATGCAGCCCACGAAACCATTTGAGGCGTTTTTCATATATCATATGGGGTTGGATCTAGACGATGCGAGGAAAGAGGCAGCATTGTCTGGGAGGGAAACAGGGCGAGTGTCTTGGAAGGCCCCTTCCCCCGCCTGGCCCTCTGCCCTTGCCCGGGGTCAGCCGCGGGGCCACCGCCACGAAGGCCCGGCCTGCCTCTCCTCTTCCTCCTCCCCCCCCCCGCGCGCGCCCCCCCCCCGCGCGCGCCCCCCCCCCGGCTCGGCCAATCCCGGCGGCCTCACTCACCCGCCCGGGCTCCATGGCGGCGGAAGGCCACTCGCCGGGTCGCTCAAGCCGGGCATGCGCAGTCTGTCGTCGGGCGGGAAGGGCGGCCGCGCCCTCCGCGGGAAGAAACGGGTCTGACAGGAGCGGCCTCAACGGGCCTCAACGCCCATCCGCTCCCCAACTGGCCGTGACGCAGGCCTCGCTTGGCCGCGCCCCCTTCCGCCACGCCCCTTCCCCCCCTCGCGCCGGGGAGGCGCGCGTGACGTTGGGAGGCGACCAGCCTTCTTCCCCCCCCCAGAGGTCACGTGCCTTCGCGACGGCTTCCGTTGCTCCTTTCCCGCCCACTTCGACCGTTGGGGAAGCGCGTTCGCGAGCTCGTTCGGTCGGCCGAGGAGCGCGCCGCTGCGGGGAGGCGCGCGCACGCTTTCTTACGCCCGGGCATAGGGCGCCTGCCTAGGGAGGGCGTGTAATCTGCGGGGTGAGGGAGGTCGGATGGTGCCCTAAAGATTAACATTTATTTCGATAGCAGGTTTAATAACAGCATGCAATAACATTTGTTTCAATAGCAGCTTTAATACCAACATTTATTTTCAATAAGAACATAAGAAAGGCCCTGCTGGATCAGACCCAGGCCCATCAAGTCCAGCAGTCTGTTCACACAGTGGCCAACCAGGGGCCTCTACGAAGCCCCCAAACTAAGACGACTGCAGCAGCAGCATCCTGCCTGTGTTCCACAGCACGTAATATAATATTAATATATAATATAGTAAGAACATAAGAAAGGCCATGCTGGATCAGACCCAGGCCCATCAAGTCCAGCAGTCTGTTCCCACAGTGGCCAACCAGGGGCCTCTACGAAGCCCACAAACAAGACGACTGCAGCAGCATTGTCCTGCCTGCGTTCCTTTACAGCACCTCATATAATAGGCATGCTCCTCTGATCCTGGAGAGGACAGGTATGCATCATGACTAGTTTACATTTTTACAAGCAGACATGGATAACTCCTCCATGAACATGTCCATTCCCCTCTTCAAGCCTTCCAAGTTGGCAGCCATCACCACATCCTGGGGGCGGGGAGTTCCACAATTTAACTATGCGTTGTGTGGAGAAATACTTCCCCTGCAAGTATCCTTAGAACATAAGAAAGGCCCTGCTGGATCAGACCCAGGCCCATCAAGTCCAGCAGTCTGTTCACACAGTGGCCAGCCAGGTGCCTCTAGGAAGCCCCCAAGCAAGACGACTGCAGCAGCACCATCCTGCCTGTGTTCCTTTACAGCGCCTAAGATAATAGGCATGCTCCTCTGATCCTGGAGAGGACAGGTATGCATCATGACTAGTATCCATTTTGACTAGTAGCCATGGATAGCCCTCTCCTCCATGAACATGTCCACTCCCCTCTTCAAGCCTTCCAAGTTGGCAGCCATCACCACATCCTGGGGGCGGGGAGTTCCACAATTTATGCGTTGTGTGAAGAAATCGTTTTATCCGTTTTGAATCACCCTCCAGCTACAGCAGATGACCCCGCGTTCTGGTATTATCAGAGAGGGAGAAAAGCTTCTCCCTGTCCACTCTCTCCATACCATGCATAATTTTACAGACCTCTATCATGTCTCCCCTTAACTGCCTTTTTTCCAAGCCAAATGGCTCTGTTTTAACTGATGCTCATAGGGCAGCTGCTCTAGTCCCCTGATCATTTTGGTTGCTCTTTTGTGCACCTTCTCAAGCTCTGCAATATCGGGTTTTTTTTTAGATGTGGTGACCGGAACTGTACACAGTATTCCATCAGTTTTAATAATAACATTTAATAACAACATTTATTTTAATAGCGGGTTTAAAAACAATATTTATTACAAGAGCAGCTCACTTCTTCAAATACGTAATGTGTGGACAGTTAAAGAAGTGAAACACTTTACTTTTCTGTAGTAAAGTGAAGCAATTTTGACATCTGTATAATGAAGCAAATAGTAATCTTGTATATGTGTGTGTGTGTATAAAGTGCCGTCAAGTTGTAGCCGACTTATGGCGACCCCTTATGGGGTTTTCATGACAAGAGACGAACACAGGTTGTTTGCCAGCGCCTTCCTCTGCACAGCAACCCTGGTATTCCTTGGTGGTCTCCCATCCAAATACTAGCCAGGGCTGACCCTGCTTAGCTTCAGAGATCTGACGAGATCGGGCTGTACCATGCTGCCTTCCCTCCTAATCTTGAATATAGAAAGAAAGCGAAACTTTGTTATCTCTAGTATTTGTATTTTAGGAAACTTTTATGCCTCCTCTCCAGAGTCTTTCTTGAAATGTCTTACAACTAAAATAATAAATTTCCAATATAAAAACAAGCACTGTTAAAAACTATACATATATGTATGTATAGTTTGTGAAGAAATGAATACTCTTTCCATCTCCTAGGACCAATGGGGAGGGCAGAAATACCATTTGACCTGGGCTTCAAGCTCAAAGGGTGTCTTGGATTTTATTTTATCGCATTTGATAAATTTTGCAGACTATTTTCATATACATCATGTGTTGTCTTTTAAAAAAATTTATTATGGTTCTGGCCCTCAAAAGCTGGAAGTGGTTACCATAAGAGTATGATTGCCAAATTATACAAGATACTTTTGGAAAGTCTCCCACAGACCCCATCTTATATTAGCAAATGGGAAAGAGACAGTGGAAGGGAGGGGCATCCCAAAAAAGAAATGGGAAAAACTTTGGAGAGCTTATCCCTTCAGATCAGTTGCAGTCAATATTAAAGAACAGGCGTACAAGTTTATGAGTAGGTGGTACATGACGCCTGACAGGCTACATAAGATAAAACAGACATATCCAAATAAATGTTGGAAAGGGTGCGGGGGGAAAGCATACTTTGCTCATTGTTGGTGGACATGTCCTAGAATCAAGGAATTCTGGGGGAAAATTATTTCTGAAACAGAAAAAATTGTTTTGTATAAACTGAACCTGGTACTACCTTATGTATTGTTACATCTACAAGATGACTAACAGGAAGATGAATGTAAGAGGGAATTTACCTCAATCTTGATTTTGGCTGCACAGTCTTTTAGCACTGTTTTGGAAAAGGAAATCTATCCCAACATTGGTACAATGTTACTCTCAAGTGTGGAAGTTAATGATAATGGATAAAATATCGTCACAGATCAGAGCCTCGGAGGATGCAAAAGCGACTTCAATTAAAAAGATGGTTTCCATTTATTACGTGTGTAATGAACAATGATACTCATCAGAATGTGAGCTCTTCCAAGACGGCATCCTTACTTCAAATATGGTCCATCTTATAAACTTTAGCTTAGATTTAATGTTGAACTTGGTTTGCCTTTCACTCCTACTGCATTGATTATGTATACAATATCGCAGAGCAATTATGAGTGTACCAACGTTGGAATGAGGATGTTGATGTTGCTGTGTAAACTTATGTTTTGTTATTGTTATGTATGAAAATTAATAAACTTTAAATTTTAAAAAAGAAACACCCCCCCCCCCAAAAAAAACACCTGGAAGTGGCATAGGACCACTCTGTACCTCTGAGAGAGCTTGTGTCAGAGGTTGCCTTTCGATTGCCTTTGGTTCTTCACTGAATGTCTTCTGAGTTCTCGCCTAGCCATGCTGGGGCTGACCCGTATAAGCGGTCAGGCTCCTGACATGTTAGGCCAGTGTTCGCATGTTTGCTTTGATGTTCATTTGCTCTGTTATTCCCACACCCTGTCCGTTCCCCCTCCCTTGCCTCGGCCTTGAGCGGCTAACAAGCAACACCGTGTTTAGGCTCCGTATTCCTCCTTCCTGCCAAGCGCCGATATCTAGTCTTTTCCCAGGCCGTTTGAATTTGCACCTGTGATGTAATCATGCTTTTAAGTTATGCCTAGTAGCCTGGCTCCTCATTAGCCGCTTTGAAACTGCAAGTTGCCTTAGCTTGACCTGTTGCTTCTACAATAAAGTTTACCTTCTTCTGACTTGGCTGTCTGAGCGAGTGGCTTTTTGGGAATTGCCCAGGTTGGCTAGAGAACCTGACAGCTTGCCACTTAGGGTTGACAACCTCCAGGTCTAGCTGGAGATCTCCTGCTATTACAACTGATCTCCAGCTGACACAGTTCAGTTCACCGGGAGAAAATGGTTGATTTGGCAATTGGACTCTATGGCATTGAAGTCCCTCCCCAAACCCCGCCCTCCTCAGGCTCCGCCCCAAAAACCTCCCACCGGTGGTGAAGAGGGACCAGGCAACCCTACTGCCACTGTGTATATAAAAAGAGAAAAAGTATATATGGTAAAAGTATATATGTATATTTGTCAGACCTCAGTACCTCGTTGCGTTCCTTGCATAAGGGACTCCACTCCAGGCGTAGTTGCGAGTATAAAGTTTTACTAAGAAAGCCAGCGAGTTCAGAAAGTCATAGAAACGTAAGGTTAGAATACAGGCATGGGGAAATACTGGTACATATATAGGGTACATACAATTAGGTTGATTAAGTTTAGATACAAAGAAACAATACAGAAGTTAACTGCCGGTAACGACTTAAGAAAACGCATACAAGAAATTAATGTGTGCAATAGCTAGATGATCTTCCAGAGCTCCCCGGCATTGTTCTGCGGGACCTGGTATCATACTAGCAATTACTCGGGTGGGTCTCCATTGTGGTGCAGATGCTGGGCGGGAGACAGAGTGCAAACGGGGGGGGGGGATGGAGCGAACTAAAATTCCATTAAGTTTCTGTGAGGAACCATTTTGTTGTATCCGGGGACGACAGGAAGCCTTAGATGACAATGTTTTAGAAGGAGGTGGAAAAGAAGTGCAGTCCATTTCCCTAAAGTGAAGCAGAAGAATAGCCACCCTGGAAATAACTAAGCATAACTAAGTGTCAAGCAGGTGAGCCTGGAATAAAAGTTATTTATTTGCCTTTATACTACCTATAATTTTTTACAGTGTTATATATAACATTTATCAATCGCGCCGTGTCCACCAATCAGGCCCTCAGTGAGATTCTAGCATTCACTTTTATTTTGGAAGCTGCCTCCTAGATTCTCGTTAAGGAAAAGCTGTGCAAAAGAGCTTTAACACAGTATTAAAATGTTCTTTTTTCCCATTCTAAATTCTCAACATTGTAAAACTTGAACCAAAAAATTACAACAAACTAATTTAACATGTAGGGCAGAATGGTAAGCTGCAGTACTGCAGTCAAAAGCTCTGCTGACGAGCCCCGACGGAAGAAGTCAGGTTCAGGTAGCCGGCTCGAGGTCGACTCAGCCTTCCATCCTTCCGAGGTTGGAAAAACGAATACCCAGCTTGGGGTAAAGGGAAGATGACTGGGGAAGGCACTGGCAAACCACCCCGTAAACAAAGTCTGCCTAGGAAACATCTGGATGTGACGTCCCCCCATGGGTCAGGAATGACCTGGTGCTTGCACAGGGGACTGCCTTTACCTTTAGTTTAACACGAGCACAACAAACATCAAAATCAAAAACAGCTTGGATCTCCTTCCTTCTGTTCTGCAATGAGCGTGTTCTCACAGTAAAAAGGCTTCTTTTCTTTGCAAGCTTGTTAAACTAGTGGAACCAGAATGCACCTCCACCCACAAAGGGGAGCTGTGTGACGAAAACGCAAATACAGTCTTTCCAATTTAATCATGGCATTGGTTCTTGTAGGTTATCCGGGCTGTGTGACCGTGGTCTTGGTATTTTATTTCCTGACATTTCGCCAGCAGCTGTGGCCGGCATCTTCAGAGGAGTAACACTGAAGGACAGTGTCTCTCAGTGTCAAGTGTGTAGGAAGAGTGATATATAGTCAGAAAGGGGTAGGGTTTGAGCTGAATCATTGTCCTGCAAAAAGTATCAAAGGTAATGTGCTAATCATTGTCCTGTAAGTATCATGTGCTAATGAGCTTTGGATTTCACACATTAACAGATCACTTCAGGATACAATGGTTCCATATTAACATACCACACCCTCATTAGCACATTATCTTGATACTTACAGGACAATGATTAGCACATTACCTTTGATACTTTTTGCAGGACAATGACTCAGCTCAAACCCAATCCCCTTCTGACTATATATTACTCTTCCTACACACTTGACACTGAGAGACACTGTCCTTCAGTGTTACTCCTCTGAAGATGCCTGCCACAGCTGCTGGCGAAACGTCAGGAAAGAAAATACCAAGACCACGGTCACACAGCCCAGATAACCTACAAGAACCAATGAACTCTGACCGTGAAAGCCTTCGCCAATATTTTAAACATGGCAGTTATCTTTTTAAAAAATAAATTTTACTATTTTTACAAAAACAAACAAAACAGATTCCTGCATACATACCACATCATGTATTCAGTCATCCCACCATTCCAAGGTGTGCCAATGGTCATTATGCTAGGAAATATTAACCTGTCAGTTACTAATTATAAGATCATAATATCAAATCTTGAATGCTATATTGATTCTGGTTATTACTGCTTCTGTTATCTATACATAATGTCCTTCGTCTTTTAGCTAATCCAAAGATGTTCTTAATAAGAATAACTCTAGGTTGAAGATTACTCATAATTAAAGTTACTACATTTGAAATATCTACTCCATCGATACAATAAAGATACTGTTTAAAAACTATGACATATTATCTTAATATAGGTTTCTCCATAGCAAGACTTTTTCATCATGCCAGTTATCTTTGATAAGTGCAGAAATTGGATACAGTTTGGTAAGTAACTGGTATCCTCATGATTAATCTTGTAAACAGAAAACCTTACCAAATACCCCTACCCTCCCTGCAAAAACCGTTTTTCCACAATGATCTGCCTGCTGCAGAACCCGAGCACATCTGTGAAACCCCTGTATGCCACAGAAGATTCCAGAGTGCACTGCCTGTTTGCATGAGGCAACAGCAGGGCCCATTGGAATTATTTGGAATAGAGACTGTGTCTTGCATCTCATGCACGCACCAGTCTTATGCGGTTGCATGTTGTGGGTGAATATGAATAATGGTGAAAAGCTTTCTTTTAGGCAGGAATGTGCCATTAGCAAAGATGAGACTCCTGATACGCTTTTGTGGAACTCCTTCATCGTGTGAAAAGCAGTCTGAGAAGCACTGAGATCTGATCGATACACATGCAGCAGAATGAGCTGGTAGAATTCTCAAGTGGCAAAATGGGCTGTGCGAGTTTAGACGGAAGGTATGTGTGAGGCAGGGGGTGTTAATGTAAAAACTTCCTTCTGATTAAAAATAGCATATCAGGGAACAGGTTCTACACCAGCCTTTTCCCATGGAATTATTAACACGGGGCAGTTTGAAAAATACGGTCCCTCACCTGCAATCTAATTTGGTACAGCACTCTGTCACTGTATGCAGGGCCGTAACTGGGGGGGGGGGGCAGGAGGGCAGCCGCCGTCCCTGTGGCATGCCAAGAGGGTGACAGAACTGCTTCTCCTACCTGTCCCACTCCTCCTGTCCCACTCCTGCCTTTACATCGAGGTCGCTAAACTTCTGAACTGAGTGGATTTCATTCCTGACTGTGCAGATACTTCAAGCCACCTATGTATCTTTTTATAAAATCTCATTTAAATAGTGCTGGAAACATGAATGCAGGGCAGTTCCACTGCCATCTGGCGGCTGTAGCTGTCACTTAACGTTTGCATCAGAACCTGCATTTCATTGGCGGGTAGCATTAATTCCCTACTTGAAAAAGAGACAAAAACTGATATAATGTGGCTTGTGCCATCAAAGGAACACTCCAATTAAATACTAGTTTCCATAGTACCCCAACACTCTTTCTTTGATCAGACAAGTATCTTCTATGCACCCAAGAAAATCTAGCTATGAGAGGGCCTTGTAGCTCAGCGTCACAGAACTTGCCCCGACTACGAAATGACACGTACCCTACCACTCCACTGAGCAAAGTTTGAAGCCTTCCTCCAGCTTAGGAGGAAGAGCCACCTCAGTTGGAGGAGGACTTCTTAGGCTGGAGGAACTTCCTTTAGGATGGCTATACACGCCAATTGCTCTGGCATCTCCAATTAAAGGCTCTCACGTTCCAGGTCTTTCAAATATCCTTGCCCGAGACCTTTGAGCATCGCAACCAGGTTGAACATACAGGACTAAGAATATAAGGAAGTCCTGCATCTTCACACTAAGGATCTGTCTAGTACGCATTCTGTGTGTAGCAGCGTTAGGCACATATTGTTATGTATGTACATAGTTAGGATAGTAAGCAGGGGGAAACCTAGGAGCTTGAGTTCCAGGCGAAGGCTCCTAAACCCTGCTTGCGCGATTGGCCCGAGCCAGCGCGCCCCATTGGCCCTAAGCCGGGTCGCGCTATTGGCGACCCTGGGGTTGTCCCCCTCCATCACGGATCGGGGGGGAGTGGCCGCATGCGGCCAGGGGGAATATAAGTGGGGCCGGTTTTCACGGTAGTTAGTTCTGTTCTGTTCTACAATAAAGCGTTGTTGTTGGAACTCTGTCTCGACCTCGTGTGTCCTCCCCACATGGACTTAACACATATAGCCTTAAAAAGATATAAATTCTTGCAATGTATGTTAATTAAAGTTAATCTCCTGCTGGGAGACTGGCATGTATGATAATGCCATGCTTTAGCTTCATTGCTGGCTAGCAGTTAGACGGAAGCATAATGATTCCAGGCGCTCAGCCAAAGCGACCTTCGCTAAATGTAAACGTAGATTAGAACGGAAAATTGTTTGTCTCTTTGAATTCTGGAATGGGGGTAATCTGAAGTCATAGGGGTGCCTTATTCTATGTACATCAGCATCCTTTTTGTGACTTTCTCACCATATTAGAATAAATTAGCTTGAGAAACCTTGATAGATTTGAAGGATAAATTTTGCTTTGAGATAGTTTCAGACCCTTGAAGAGATGTAATGTATAGATTATGATGCATAACCACAGATTGAGATTCCTATGGAGAAAAGGTATATAAGGGGCTGAAAACTGTAAAACGTTGGAGGTCTCTATCAGACCTCCCGGACGGTGTGTTGGTATGTATAGAAAATTTGTTCTGTATTATGATCTGTGAACTCTGTGCAAATTGTGTAAACTAGCCTGTTGTGGCTGAGCCTATATTCTGTTATACTCTTCTTATTCTTTGAGACTCGCTACTTATATTTCTGAAGTTAGAATCAAGAAAGAATCAAAAAAGAATCAAGCTGATTCAATAAGGTTGCCTCATTGTTTTGGGTAACTATTTCTACCAAGGAAACATACCTTCCAGCGAGGTATACATCCTATAGATTTAGTTACTAATAATAGTAACTGAGCGTCTTCATGTTTCTCACAGGGGCAAGCAAGAAGCCTCCAGGAAGCCCACAAGCAGGGCGCCACAGCGACAGACTTTTCCCACCACTGTCCTTCAGTACCTGTGGCGCACACTGAGCACGGAGGTGTCATTTAGCTAGCATGCCTTTAAAAGGCACATCTTCCACAGATTTGTCTCACCCCACCCTTTAAATTGGACAAACGTCTTTCAATCAATTCTCTAATCATGTCCACCCCAGGGGTCATCTTATCTCTCAACCAGGGGTGTCAAACCTAAGGCCCACGGGCCGGATCTGGCCCCTTGAGAGCTCTTATCCGGCCTGCGAGCCAGCCACCCCATCCCCCGCACTCTTGACCTGGGCTGGCAAGGCATGGCTGGGCCCGACCAAGTGACAGTTATGTCATGTCCGGCCCTCGTAACGATTGAGTTCGACACCCCTGCTCTAAACTAAAGGGCTCCAAACTCTTTCGTCTTGTCCTTGAGCACCTTCAAATGTAGGATCTCAGAACTATCTTTTTCTTCTTGCATTCTAAATAGCATGTACATTAATATGTGTGTAAAGTACCGTCAAGCTGCAGACAACTTATGGCAATCCCATAGGGGTTTTCAAGTCAGGAGATGAACAGAGGTGGTTTGTCATTGACTTCCTCTGCAAAGCAACCCTGGACTTCCTTGCTGAGTACTAACCAGCAACGACCCACCTTAGCTTCCAAGATCTGATGAGATCAGGCTAGCCTGGGCCATCCAGGTCAGGGCGTATACATTAATGGCACTGTATAAATTGGGTGGTGGTCGTGGTGTCGTCTTTTCCTGTGTCAGCTACTCTCGGTTTGAATCCTGTTTTTCATGGATTCTCATGTGAAGTATGTCCAGTCTTAGACAGGCAGACCTATTTGCAAATATAACAGACATGTATGTAATATTAGTATGAAGGATGGCCTTGTGACGTGCCCCCTCATCTCAAAGAGACTGCACAATCTGTGCGCCTCAAACATCATAGCAGTTCACTCAGCAATCTGAAGCCTTCCTCTAACTCAAGTAGCTCTTTTGTTGGCAGAAGAACCAAAAGTTCCAGACAGCCTCCTTAGGCCAGAGGAAGGGCAGAAAAGAATCAAGGTAAGGACAACAACATCATCTTAGTTCGAATTTTATTTATTTAGATATTTTTATCCCATGGTGCAGAACAGTAAAGCTGCAGTACTGCAGTAAAAAGCTCTGATCCCGACCTGAGCTCGATCCCGACGGAAGTCAGTTTCAGGTAGCCGGCTCAAGGTTGACTCAGCTTCCCATCCTTCTGAGGTCGGTAAAATTAGTAGCTTGCTGAGAGTAACGTGTAGACGACTGGGCAATGTGATGGCAAACCACCCTGTAAAACAAAGTCTGTCTAGTAAACATCGGGATGTGACGTCACCCCATGGGTCAGGAATGACCTGGTGCTTGCACAGGGGACCTTTACCTTTACCCCACTTTTCACCCGAAGTGGCTTACATCTGTAAGCCTTGTAAAAATTGTATTTTTGTTGGAAAGTGTATTGCCTTGTTTCACTTGCAAAGTTATGCAACACTAGCCTGGAAACACTGCCCTGTAGAGGGAGGTGCTTATGACAGGGTGGGTGTTTTCTCGCCTGGCAGCAGGCAGTGGGAGAAGAGGGAAGGTCTTATTACAAGGGAGGCTGGAAATGGAACCTGTGTGCAGCTTGTGAGTCAGAACCCAGAGACTAAAGAGACTTTCTTCCTTTTGCCCACTGACTTTGGGACGGGTTAATATAATTGTTATTCTCACTGTTTCACACTCCTGGTTTGACTTATTTGTCCCCCTCCCCTTCCAATAAATGTTATTTGTTTAAGGTTAAAGTGTTCCAGGTGTAGAATGGGGCATCTACAAATCCTGTGGTCACTAACCTGGCTCTTTTTACAGCAAATAACCTGGCCCTTTTTACAGCAAAAAGGGTTACACATCATTTTCCCTCCTCCACTTTATCCTCATATAACAACCACCCTGCGAGGTAGGCTAGGGCGAGAGAGTGACTAGCCCAAGGTCATCCAGGAAGCTTTCATGGAAGAGCAGGAGTTCAATTCCCAGATCCTAGCTCAACACCAACCACTACACCTTGCTAACTCTCTACTCCTCCCAGCACGTACTGGTATCTTGTTCATCATACATCAGAAAAGATGTGCCTTTCCCATTGTATCCGGACTGTTTGAAATATCCAAACTGAAAGATGTGGTTGGAGCTGTGCTCGGGGATTTGTGAATTAAAATTCCAAACCCACAAAAGCTGAAATGTCCATCTTCTCTAGTTTTTCCTATTTGTGTTATAAATAATACAAACAAACAAGAAACAGAACCACATTTATTCTGAAATACATATCTTTAAAAGAAGGTAAATCCTGGAGATACACGACGGATGTGCTCCTAACACTCACTTGTTTGTCAGTAAGAACTGTCACCGATCTCACTAAAGCCTCCTTGAAACTCTTGCAGAAGATGGAGCAAAGAAACCCTCACATCATAGGGTAACATCATTTTTAACCCCCCTCCCCATAGAAAAACAACATGATGAAGAGTTCTGGAGAACTGCAAAGCATGCACACTATTTTGAGCTGGTCCCATTAAAAGACATTCCGGGGCTCTTGTTTTGGGAGTTTTTCTTGGGAGCTCCATGCAAACTCTGAACTCAGTTCGTCTTGCTCCTGAGTAAGCATGCGTGAGGGCCGTGGCTTCCCTTATCGAGTCCATCCATCTCTTGTTGGGTCTTCCTCTTTTCCTGCTGCCTTCAACTTTTCCCAGCATGGTTGTCTTTTCCAGTGACTCTTGCCTTCTCGTAATGTGACCCAAATACGACAGCCTCAGTTTAGTCGTTTTAGCTTCTGGGGTCAGTTCAGGCTTGATTTGATCGACAACCCACAGCCCTCCATTTGCAAGATCTGAGCCAGGCTGTCAAAGCCAGGACATTTTCGAGGACACTGGCCATTTAGGCATGGGGGTTTTTTGCCTTGGATTTGCTGCTCTGTGGATGTACATTTTCCCACCCAAGTTCTCAAAACTCAAAAATAAGCCCCCCATGCAGGGTTCTGACCATTCGGATGGGGGGGGGGAAATGTGCATCTCTCTGTGTGTGTTAATGAAAGTCCTCCAAAATGTCCTATCTTTGACAGCCCTGCTCAGATCCTGCAAATTGAAGGCCGTGGATTCCTTTATTGAGTCAATCCATCTCTTGTTGGGTCTTCCTCTTTTCCTGCTGCCCTCAACCTTTCCTAGCATGACTGTCTTTTCCAGTGACTCTTGTCGTCTCATGACGTGACCAAAATACGACAGCCTCAGTTTAGTCATTTTAGCTTCTAGGGTCAGTTCAGGCTTGATTTGATCTATAACCCACTGATTTTTTTTTTTGGCAGTCCACGGAATCCGTAACCCTCTCCTCCAACACCACATTTCAAAGGAATCTATTTTCTTCCTATCAGCTTTCTTCACTGTCCAGCTTTCACACCCATACATAGTAACAGGGAATACGATGGCATGAATTAATCTAGTCTTGGTGGCCAGGGACACATCCTTCCACTTCAAAATCTTTTCTAGCTCCTTCACGGCTGCCCTTCCCAGTCTCAACCTCCTTCTGATTTCTTGGCTGCAGTCTCCCTTTTGGTTGACGGTGGAGCCAAGGAACAGAAAGTCTTGAACAATTTCAATGTCCTCATTGTCAACCTTAAAGTTGTGTAATTCTCCTGCAGTCAAGACTTTTTGTTTTCTTGATGTTCAGCTGTAGTCCCGCTTTGGCCCTTTCTCTTTTGACTTTTAGCAAAAGTTAAAACGTGCATCTACAGAGTGGCAAATCCACCCCCATGGCACTTGACACACACACACAAGCACGTGTGCCGCCGGGGCACAACAAGCCCGACCCTCGCTAGCAGTGGGGCTGCTTCTTGCTCCTACGTTCCTTCACACAGGGACTGCAGTAGTAGAAAAGGGCAAGAGCCCAGTAGCACCTTGTGTGTGTGTTAAGTGCCGTTAAGTCGCTTCCGACTCATGGCGACCCTATGAATGAAAGTCCTCCAAAATGTCCTATCTTGGACAGCCCTGCTCAGATCCTGCAAATTGAAGGCTGTGGCTTCCTTTATTGAGTCAACCCATCTCTTGTTGGGTCTTCCTCTTTTCCTGCTGCCTTTTCCTAGCATGACTGTCTTTTCCAGCGACTCTTGTCGTCTCATGACGTGACCAAAATACAATAGCCTCAGTTTCGTCATTTTAGCTTCTAGGGTCAGTTCAGGCTTGATTTGATCTAGAACCCACTGATTTGTTTTTTTGGCAGTAGCACCTTAAAGACCAACCAAAATATTTTCTGGCAGGGTAGGAGCTTTCGTGAGCCACAGCTCGCTTCTTCAGACAGGGACTGCAGGCAGCTTTTGCTGGGTGCAACCCAACGCTTGCAAAGATGCCCAGCGACGGCTTGCACCCCCAGGCATTGCTTCCCAGCTTGGTCTGATGTTCTTGCGCTGGGGGGGGGGGGCTCTCCTCTAGCATCCAAGTGATCGCGATGATAGAGATCCCGGGGAAAACGCTCCCTTCCCCTTCCCCCTTGCAAAGATCTCTATGATCCGAGCGCCTGTGCGCGTTGGGGCGGTGGGCGTGGCCGGAGTCCCCGGGTGTTTCCCCTTCTCCAGGCTTCGGCGCGTCGCCTGCATGGTGTGAAAGCAGCCCTGCCGTGTCTTCGTGGCCGTGCGAACGTGAGTTCTTGGGGGGGGGGGCAAGATCTAAGGCGCGATCTCCCCCACTTTGCAGACGGTAGCTGGGGCAGGAGGGGGGGACGATTATTAGTTGCATCGCTAGCAGCATTTGCTAGCAGCAATGCTTGCAAATGTGCAAGCTCGCAGCTTGCAAATGTCCGGGCTGCGCTTGCTTTGGGCGAAGCCCCGTAGCGTGCAGGGAGCAAACGGGGCGTGCAGAGGTGCGCCACGAGCGATCTCCTTGCCCTGGTTCGGGCGCGAGTACCGCTCCAGGTTGGGGGGTGTTCAGTGCCCCCAGGTCGCTTCCGACTCACACGGCGACCCTACGGATCAGTGTCCTCCAAAACGCCCCATCTTTTAACAGCCTTGCTCAGATCTTGCAAATTGAGGGCTGTGGCTTCCTTTATAGCAGTGGTTCCCAACCTTTTTTTGACCAGGGACCACTAGGGCTTTTTTGTTCGGTGCAGGGACCCCAAGGTTCAAAATAAAAATTCTGAGAATTTGAAAATAAACTTTAATCATAACTGTTAGTTAAACATTAAACTTAGAATAATATTTGAATATATATATGTTTATAATAGAGAACTTATACTTGAAAATATTAATTTATTATGGGTTTATAACTTTGTTTCGCGGACCTTAATTTAGTTCTCGCGGACCCCTGGGGGTCCACGGACCCCTGGTTGGGAACCAGTGCTTTATAGAGTCCGTCCATCTCTTGTTGGGTCTTCCCCTCTTCCTGCTGCCCTCAA
Source organism: Euleptes europaea (assembly GCF_029931775.1). NCBI lineage: Eukaryota > Metazoa > Chordata > Lepidosauria > Squamata > Sphaerodactylidae > Euleptes > Euleptes europaea. The sequence goes on from NC_079315.1 coordinate 17,476,366, forward strand.
CTTTTCCTACCATGACTGTCTTTTCCAGTGGCTCTTGTCTCATGATGTGACCCAAATACGACAGCCTCAGTTTAGCCATTTTAGCTTCTAGGGTCAGTTCAGGCTTGATTTCAGTTCAGGTTTGGGGGGAATTAAACAACAACCACCCAGTGCTTGACTCTTTGTTTTCAGAGCATGCACACCGATGCTTGCGGGGAGGGGGAATGGTCAACATCCCATGTTTCAGCCTAACATTTATTATCCTCTCCCGCAGTAATTCTAACGGCCGGGAATGGTCCATGGATGTATATAAGAGATGCTGTAGAAAAGAGTAGGAGTCCAGTAGCCCCTTAAAGACTAGCACAATTTCTGGCAGGGTATGAGCTTTCGTGAGCCACAGCTCGCTTCTCCAGATACAGCTAGAATGTGAGTCCATCTATCCTTAAGTAGAGGCGAGTGAATTAGACACACAACGGCAATGTAAGTGTCGAAAGCAAGGAAATGACATTAGCAGGCGTGATTGGATTAGCAGAGGGGTAGTAGGCATGGAGAAATCAGCATTGGTGATGAGACAGGAATCCCAGGTCTCTGTTAAGTCCTGGAGAATGCATAGTCTTGAGCTTCATTATTAGTTGTAATTCAGCAGTCTCTCGTCCTAATCTCTCTTTGGAATCCCTCACAAAAGCTCATACCCTGCCAGAAATTTTTGTTAGTCTTTAAGGTGCTACTGGACACTCTTTTATTCTGCTTGTGACAGACTAATATGGCTACCCATTATGATCTTTAAGAGATGCTGTAAGCATATTAAGAGAGCCTGAAAATATTAGTGATTTACCAATCCTGGAAGATGCCTAGCTCCTTGCTTTATAAGCATCAGCATGCCTTTGGGGTGACTGCAGGCAGCCAAGAGGGAGCGCCCAGTTTTGTGATAATAAAGGAGATAGAAATCTCAAGGAAGATGGGATAGTCCAGAGATGAAATGCAGAAGCAACTGGCAGACAGTATGTTCAAGAGGACTGATGAAACTGGTTTAGTTGGCCCTAAGGGAAAGCTTGAAGCTAAAATTACTAAAATTGAGGCTATTGTACTTTGGTCACATTGTGATAAGAGAAGACTCACTGGAAAAGATAATCACGCTAGGAAAAGTGGAAGGCAGCAGGAAAAGAGGAAGACCCACCGTAAGATGGATTGAGTCTATAAAGGAAGCCACGGCCCTCAGTTTGCAAGGCCTGATGAAAACTGTTAACAACAGGATGTTTTGTGGAGGACATTGATTCCTAGGGTCGCCATGAGTCGGAAACTATTCGACGGCACTTAACACACAACAAGGAAGGCATTCATGGCTACTAGTTAAAATGGATACTAGTCATGATGCATTACCTATTCTCTCCAGGATCAGAGGAGCATGCCTATTGTATTGGATGCTGTGGAACACAGGCAGGATGGTGCTGCTGCAGTCGTCTTGTTTGTAGGCTTCCTAGAGGCACCTGGTTGGCCACTGTGTGAACAGACTGCTGGACTTGACGGGCCTTGGTCTGATCCAGCAGGGCCTTTCTTATGTTCTTATTGACTTTCTTGTCATTTATGCAGCAAAAGGGCAGAGACGTACAGAGACCCAGATGAGACACTGATCAGGGAGGGAAAGCACTTCTTCAAAGGTGGTTCTCATATCAGGTGTGCTTCGGTGCGGGTGTGACCAGCTCTAGCAAGTAGGAAGGTGCCAGGAAAGCTTTCAAGCTTGAGTTTGAACACCACACAGGAGTCATACCCAGAATAACTAGGGAAGACTGCAACCTCCAATTACCCCTAAGTATGCATTGAAGACATGTCCAAAATAAACCCTCAGTGGGTGTACAGCACAATGAATAGTAACAAGCCAAGTTCGTACTCAAGATTTGTTTGTGTGTTAACTGTGTGAGTTGCTGTTCTGGGCATGCCTCACAACTGGAAGGAGTCGAACTTAGACCAGTGGTTTGTGCAGGGACATAAAGGTTAATAGGGGTCCCCAACCTTTTTGAACCTGCAGGCACATTTCTGGCCTGACATGATGGGCACAGCAACAAAATGGCTGCCACAGGAGGCGGAGCCAGCCACAAAATGATTGCTGCAGCTTAACTTCAGTAACACAGTGTAAATGTGGTGGCAGCTGCTGCCAAAGCAACATTTTAAAAAATCTGCACAGCCAATCAGAGGCTTTGCTGGGCAAAAGCCCTACTTGGCCCCACCTAATTCCTAAAACTTGGCAGGCACCACAAAAAACGTGTCAGTGGGCAGGCATAGATGGTGCACACATGCACCGTGTTGGGGTTAGGGTATTCTGAAGACAGGTAATTCTGCTGTGTTTCTGGACAGGTTAGCCATGTTACACTGCAGTCAAAGTAACCAAGAGTCATGTGGCACTTTGAAGACTAACACATTTACTGCTGCAGTAGTTTTTCCAAGCCAGATCTCTGTTGAGTCGCATGATGTACCCTGACTCACCGAAACTCATCCCGCAATAAATGCCTTGCTCTTTAAGGTGTTCCAAGATTCCTGATCCTTTTGGCTGTGTTTCTGTAATCATGGAATGGTATCCAACCCAGGGTGATTGAAGCTGACTGAAAGAAGGTGAGCCCAGGGCAGTAAATCATACAGAGATACAGCAGGCAGCACCCACCATCTTTGGGTGGGTGTTTTGGACTAGTGCTGCTTCTTGCTTACTCTGTTGTCTCGCAGGAAGTAACCCTTTCCACCAAGTTCTCCTGTGTGGTAGAAGATTGTGGAGGGCTATCCTGTATCTCAGTGCATTTCTATTGTGGCTTCTGGACAAGGCAGAGGTAGTACACGTTTCTCTCCCGTAAAGCCAGCTTGAAGATAGACAGAGCCTCTTCTCCCCTGTGTTTACTGCAGTTCATGGAGAAGTTGGGAAAGGATGAAGTCCTTGCCCTGGTGAGAAATTAGTGGAGCCCTCACCTAGTGGGATATGGTCTGGGGGCAGCTGGGCTTTCAAACTTCTACACTGACCTGCGTTAGCTTGCAGGGTTCTCCCGTCCTCTCTTTTCTCCACACAACAAACCTGTGAATAAGTGAGGCTGAGAGAGCCTGACAGGTCCAAGGAGAGCCAGCGTGGTGTAGTGGTTTGGAGCAGTGGACTCTGATCTGGAGAACCAAGTTTGATTCCCCACTCCTCCGCATGAGCTATGGATTCTAATCTGGTGAACCCGGCTGGTTTCCCCACTCCGCCACATAAAGCCAGCTGGGTGACCTTGGGCTAGTCACAGCTCTCTCCCTCAGCTGGTCGGTGGGCAGAGGGGTGAATTGCCGGGGGTTTGCCCGCCACCACTGGGCACCTGGCAACCCTACTGTGCCCACCACACTGTGTCAGAATCCCACAGGTGCCTGCTGGCTCAAAAAGATTGGGAACCCTTGTTGCAGTCCAACACGGACCACAGCACCACACTGGCTCTCTGCCTGTTTGTGGGACATAGTTTAGGAGTCCCAGATGCAGTGAAATCCTGGAAAGTTGTTCCTTTGCATCCCTATTTTTAGCCATCAGGTGCCGGGCTACGCAGAAACAGAGATAGTAAGAAGGCCATTTTGCGTAACAGAATAACAAGTACGGTTGCCAGCTCCGGGTTGGGAAATACCTGGAGGTTTTTGGGACAGAGTCTGAGGAGGGCGGGGTTTGGAGAGGGGAGGGACTTCAGTCCCATAGAGTCCAATTACCAAAGTGGCCATTTTCTCCAGGGGAACTGATCGCTATCGGCTGGAGATCAGTTGTAATAGAAAGAGATCTCCAGCCACTACCTGGATGTTGGCAAACCAAATAACAAGGCTGTGACACCGTGCTCTATCCATGCTGCAGGAATTGAAAGCGTTCCTTTCTGAATTTGTTGCCCATATGCTCTGTTAAGTTAATTCTTGGTAAACAGCCTGATCTTCTCAACATCAAATGATAGGCATTATTTGGATAATCCGTGAACTGTTTGGATTGACGATCTTCTATATAGTCCAGGGTAGCCTGATCTCGTCAATTCTCGGAAGCTAAGCAGGTTTGGCCTGGTTAGTATTTGGATAGGAGACCACCAAGGAATACCAGGGTCATGACGCAGAGGCCGTCAATGGCAAACCCCTTCTGTTTCTCTCTTGCCTTGAAAACCCTACAGGGTCACCATAAGTCTTGACGGCAAAAAAAATTGTACAAATCTGATGGAGGTTGCAATAGAGAGAGCTGTTCTTGAACCAGCTGCTTTTGGCATAGCATTCTTCTGTTCTGCTCAGAAGAGTTCTGTGTCACTGAAAAGATTGCCTGTTTATTTTGAAAGGGGGTGCTCTCGTAAAAACGGAGTATGTACATTTTGCAGTGACGCAGAACTCTTCATCATGTACTGGCAAAAAGATAGAAAGTGTTGAGTTCCACAGGAGTTTGTGTGTACAAATTTGGTCCAGAGAAACATGCATCTCTTTTATATTATTTTATTCTTCTGGTCTAGCTTTTAAATTGACACCCGTACCAGATACGATTCTTGTCTCTGGAGCACTGCTCTTCTGCGTATTCCACCCCTAATTAGCTGAAAGCCTCAAAACATTTCTGAATGTGTTCAGAAACAACAGGTCATGCACACCGCACCGTCTCTGTGCCGTGGCCCATTGAGCGACTATTTATAATCTGCACAGTCGTGAAGAACAAAAGGGCCTTTAAAAATACCTGCTGAATTGTTATTTGAGTGGAGAGATCCCGTAGGAAGTCTCCTTATGACGTGGGAGAGATTAAAACGGTGCTCTATTCTTTTTCCATCTCCCAAATCCAGCTCCCCTGAGGTGAGTAAGGCTTTGTTTAATTGAGTCTAGCAGGATACAGGAGAGGTGGTGATTAAATCCTGTTGGCCTCTGGGAGAGCCGTCGATTTATGATATTCTTTTATCACCTCCTAACATTTTCATGGGGAAGGAGGCATGATGTGCTCTAAGATGGGTGGGTTTCAAGGCAAGCCCTCTCGCTAATGAACGACAAAGGACCAATAATGAACAATAACTAGAATCTAATGCACAGATGATAGCAGAACATGATCATGTTATAAATACTCAGTGAGATCCAATAGGCACTAACAACTGAGCACACACATCACCTGTGATGCATTGATATTGTCTGGTAATAATATGCCTCAAGAAGCCCAAACTTCTTGCTAAAAAGATCCACTCAGGGCAATTGATGTATAAGTAACCCCTCAATGGGCGGGTGCTCATCCCACAGGGTCTTAATTGCAAGTATGGGGAGAGGAACCTATAGTGCAGGGGTGTCAACTTAAGGTCTGCGGGCTAGATCCGGCCCCTTGAGAGGTCTTATCCGGCCCGCGAGCCAGCCGAGGCAGCCACCCCCCCCACCTCTCAATCTGGGCTGGCGAGCCAAGGCCCGGCCCGACCGAGTGACATGTCATACCCGACCCTTGTAACAATTGAGTTTGACACCCCTACTTTAGTGGAATCCCGGTGCATGTACTTTGATATACGGAGGGACGGCTTTTCCTGCAGTAGCTTAGTCACCTCAACAGACATTGGTCCAAAATGTGAGAGATTCAGGGTTGGGAATGTAAGGAGTGAAAAGATATCTTGACTACCGTACAGTTGTACAGGAAGCGTTTGCAAGCAACACTGTATTTTTGTGCATCACCTTGTTTTCACCTTTCGACACTATCCAGTCTTTTGTATATTGATTGTGTAAATATTTTGTATGTTTTAGGCATAGTTAGGTAGACTGTTAGCAATAGTTATAACTGTGACATTATTGTTGCATTATAAATTGTTGGCATCCAGTACTGAGTGTCTTGTTGTTTTGTGGCCACTGTGCTGTAACTTTTTGTAGCAACCTCCAGGTACTAGCTGGAGATCTCCTGATCTTACAACTGATCTCCAGGCGATAGAGATCAGTTCACCTGGAGAAAATGGCTGCTTTGGCAATTGGACTCTATGGCATTGAAGTCCCTCCCCAAACCCCAACCTCTTCAGGCTCTGCTCCAAAAACCTCCCACTGGTAGCAAAGAGGGACCTAGCAACCCTATCACACTCTCTCTCTCTCCCCACCCACCCCTCTCTGAATGTGTAGCTAATAATCCACGATTTTACCCTAAAAGTAACCTGGGAGGTAAATTTGCTACCCTGGTTGTAGCTCTTTTGAGGAGGGGGGCAGAATGCAGAGCAAAGTGCCTCTTGATTTTTCCCCTCTTAAGACATTGTCACTCGCACAATAGTAAACGATGTCCCTAAAGTAAAGTATAGTACTACTTAATAAATCAAAACAAAAAGCACCCAGTATAGAAAACAACCCCCAAAATCCATGTATTTTGCTGTTGTGGGGTTTTTAAATTCCTTTTAGGGGTAAAGGGATTGAAAAAATACCCCACAATACAAAAATGATAGACATTATTAATTGTAGATTTTTTTTTAAGTTCATGAACATTTGTTAGTTTTCTAATATCTTCTATTTCCAACATAGTGTCTGTTATTTCAAGGTTGTTGTTCTTTAAAGGCATAACTTTATATGCAAAAAGGGTGGATGGGTGAATCTATGCAAAAGAAACATTCTGCACCCTTTCAAAGTTTGTTTTCAAGCTCTGAATGTTTTAGCACTGGGAAACGAAGATATCTATTCTTGTGGGAATGTTTCTCCCACAAGTTACATTAGAATCGGGCTTGGAGAATACCCCAAATGCAGTATGCCTAAGTTGTTCAGAGGTCAGTTTGATGGTTTTAAGTGAACTCTAGAACTGGTGTAGAATTGCGCACGTGATTTGGGTATAACAAAAGCAGGTTCACCTATTCATTTACACACCACCTTACGATGCAATGTTATTGGGTGTTAAGAATGAAAACGTAGCGATGGAGAGGGCTCAAACGTGTTGCAGGTGAGATTGGGGAAACGCGTGTGTACGGATGAACTACGCACACGTTTCCCCAAACAGGCTATTAGCAGCTCTTGGGGGCTGTTCCGGGTTGGGAAAGTGGTATCGGGGTGGGAGGTTTAAGCCCCCTCTTCCCCATGTGCTGTGATCCCGATCGGGCTTGTGTGCACCTGAGAATTAAGCTCTAAGCATGGAACCTGCAGAATGTTTTTGTTGACGGGATCCATGGAAAATAATGGACTTTACGGTCATGGCAGAAGGAGGGCTCTGGCTGAAACAGATCAGTGGGTGGAGTTAATGTATTAAAAACAGCCTGGAAAAAGAAGAAGAGAAGGCCCATTTTCTTCCCATAGTTGTTGGAGGGGGGGTTGTTTGTTACCAAGAACGTAGAGACTAATATAAACAATTCAAAATTGCATTGTCGTTCGTTTCATTAAAAAGACCTTACGTTTTATAGAAAAGACAAACACAGTCACAATTTCCTCTCTCTCTCTTTTTCTCGTAAACTTTCCCTGAGCTCTCCCTCTCTCTCCTCTGTCTTGGCTTTCTTGCTGCTGTGCTGAAATAGAAAAGAAAAGGGGAGGAAAGGGAGAAAGAAACCCTCTGTTTAATTTCTCTACCGCTGCTCTGCTCTGTACATAGCAGCACATTTCCTGTCAAATTTTTCCAAACTCTATTGAAAACGACTTAATTAGCTACGTTTTCCTCCAGGATCTTTCTTCTGGTTTGTAGAAGCTTTTCTGCTTGGTCGCCCAAAGGCGATTCATCGTTTCTGCAGGTGACAAGGAGAGAGGCTGTTGAGAAGCCTGAACCCGTTTCCACATAAAGGGCCACCGTGAAATAGCGGTTAGGGTCCTGGACTAGGACTGGTGGAGGTTTGGGGTTTATTTCTTAAAATGTTTATCCTTTACCTTTCCCTGTAGCTCAAGGTGCCATAGAAATCTCCATTGAAAACATTAAAAAACCAAATAATTAACACATGAAGCTGCCTTATACTGAATCAGACCCTCGGTCCATCAAAGTCTGTATTGTCTAAGACCTGCAGTGGCTCTCCAGGGTCTCAGGCTGAGGTGTTTCACATCACCTATTCGCCTAGTCACTTTAACTGGAGATGCTGGGGATTGAACCTGGGACCTTCTGCATGCCAAACAGATGCTCTACCACTGAGCCACAGCCCCTCCCCTAAATGCCCCCTTGAATGCCTGCAGCCAACATCCCGTTAAAAGCATATCTCTCCTCTGTTATGAAACTCACTGGGTGATCTTGGGCCAGTCATTCTCTCACCTACCTCACAAAGTTGTCATGAAAGTAAAATGGAAAGAAAGGGGAGAAGCATGTATGAATGAGTGCATTTATTTGTATAGGGCCATCAGCCATTCCAAAACACCATCAGCAAGTACAACATATTATAACATAAATAGACATAATAAAAGTCAGGCTATAAAATTGGATTTACAATAATATAGACCTTAAAATAGTTGGTTTGGATAAAACAATACAAACAACAACCGCAAACAAAACCAGTTTTACATAACAGCTCTTGAAGAGATAGCCTTTGTCCTTATTTTCTTTGCTGCCTGGGAGAAGCATGTTATCTTGCCCTGAATTTTTTTGGAGGAAGGGTGGGATAAAAAAAAGTGTCAATATGAGATCTACGTGCATAAATATCGAAATACTGTCGAAAGCCGATCCGCTCTCCAATCGCCATTGCAATTAAAATACACAAAATAGGGTGGAAAAAAGCTGTTAAACTCTTTTATACTTCTATATTTTTTAGTAATCTTAAGTTGGCAAGCCACTTTTGTGTCATGCACTAATTTTGAATATCTTATTAATACCAGATTTTTATCTATTTTTGTAATTTGTAATAGTCTTTACGGTTTTATCAAGTTGGACAATATGATATACTAACTTCTGGCTGGTCAAATAGACCATATTCATAAACTTGACTTGACGCTGCAGTCCTTCCCTTTGTGTCCCAACATTACTAGGTGACCATGGAGATCAGCGGCCTCCCGCTGGAGTTGTGGCGTTTGATCTTGTCCTACATGCGCCTCCCTGACCTCGGCCGCTGCAGCCTGGTTTGCCGCGCTTGGTACGAACTGATCCTCAGCCTGGACAACACCCGGTGGAGGCAGCTGTGCCTCGGCTGCGTCGAGTGCCGGCATCCGAATTGGCCCAACCAGCCCGACGTGGAGCCCTGGTCGTGGCGGGAGGCCTTCAAGCAGCACTACCTCGCCTCGAAGACCTGGACGAAGAACAGCCAAGACCTCGAGTCCTCCAACTGCTTCTATTTGTTCCGGAGGAAAAAGGACCGGCGCGTGCTTCGCGTCGGGCCCGGCTGCGAGTTCGACAACCTCAGGAGGGCCTTGCTCTCGGCCAGCGTTTATGACAGGATCGTGCTGTTGCCGGGGGTGTACGAAGAACAGAGCGAGATCTTCCTCAAGGCCCCGGTGGAGATCATGGGGAGAGGGAAGCTCGGGGACGTGGCTCTTCTGGCCAGCTTCGACCAGCACTGTCCGACCATGAGGCTATGCAATTTGGTATTCATGCCAGCCTGGTTCACGCCGGTCATCTATAAGGTGAGCAGGAAATCTGTTCGAGCGCCTGTTTGGACCACGGTCAGGCCTGCTAGAAAGCAAAAGCAAAAAAAGTTGTGAACAGCTGTATCGGCCCACACAAAATCCAGAACGAAAAACAAAATCCGTGTCATACCATGTCATACGTGGTGTAGTGGTTAAGAGCGGCAGACTCTAATCTGGTGAACCAGGTTGGTTTCCCCACTCCTCCACATGAAGCCAGCTGGGTGACCTTGGGCTAGTCACAGTTCTCTTAGAGCTCTCAGCCTCATCTACCTCACAGGGTGTCTGTTGTGGGGAGGGGAAGGGAAGGCGATTGTAAGCCGGGTTGACTCTCCTTAAAAGGTAGAGAAAATTGGCATATTAAAAACAGGTCTTCTTCTTCTTGCTAGGGCCCATCAAAATCACACAAAACATTGCACAGGCTTTTGAGTTCATTAGAACCTTTCTAGATGTAACAAAAAATTTAAAAATGGAGGAAGGAAGCATATTTTTCAGGTCAAGATCCTAAGAAGAGTTGGTTTTTATATGCCGACTTTCTCTACCACTTAAGGAAGAACCAAACTAGCTTACAATCACCTTCCTTTCCCCTCCCCACATCAGACACCCTGTGAGGTAGGTGGGACTGAGAGAGTTCCAAGAGAGCTGTGACTAGCCCAAGGTCACCTAGTTGGCTTCATGTGCGGGAATGGGGAAACCAACCCAGTTCACCAACTTAGCTCATGTGGAGGAGTGTGGAATCAAACCTGGTTCTCCAGATCTGACTCCACTGCTCCAAACTTCTGCTTTTAACCATTACACCATGCTGTTTGGTCCACCTTTGGTATTAGATGCTGACAGGCTTACGGTTTACTAAAAAGCAGGTGGCCCTTAAGTACAGTAAGATGGGGCACGGGGCCAAGCTGGGCAGTTCACAGGAAGTCCAACTGCATCGTCTAGCAATACGAATGGGACCTTCTCAGGAGCTGAGTGTCTGCAGGTCAGGTAGTGAAATGTCTTTGGCTAGCCCTGGTTCAGAGTTATTTATTTTATTTATTTAGATTTTTAACCCGCCCTCAATCCCCAGCCGAGGCCGGACTCAGGGCGGCTAACAGCAATACTCAATATATAAAACCAATAAAACAATATAAAATACCATATAAATAAAACAATTAACATTTGGCATTAAGCTTCCGCCAACACACCAATTAATAAGTAGATGGAACACATTTATTAGGGAGTAATAACCCCCCATGGGCCTGGAAGCAGTCAGAGCCCCCCACCGATAGTTAGAATAATTATTTGGAATCGGGGTGGGGTGGGGTAGGGAGGCCAGTATTGATAGAAACTGTAGCTGCCCTCAACTATAGAGAGACAGCATGGTGTTGTGGTTAAGAGCGGTGGTTTGGAGTGGTGGACTCCAATCTGGGTTTGTTTCCCCACTCATCTACATGAGCGGCGGATGGTAATCTGATGAATTGGGTTGATTTCGCCATTCCTACACATGAAGCCAGCTGGGTGACCTTGGGCTAGTCACAGCTTTCTCAGCCCTACCTACCTCATAGGGTGTCTGTTGTGGGGAGGGGAAGGTAAGGTGATTGCAAGCCGGTTTGATTCTCCCTTAAGTGGTAGAGAAAGTCAGCATATAAAAACCAACTCTTCTTCTTCTTCTATAGGCCTGGTGGAACAACTCTGTTTTGCAGGCCTTGTGGAATTCTTTAAGGTCCCGCAGGGCCCTGATCTCCCTAGGAAGAGCGTTTCACCAAGCCTTGGTTTTCTGCAGGGGGATTTCTGCACGACAGGCTTCCCCACACTTTCCCTGTTCCACCTGCCTGATACTGCCATTACCCCCCCCATACACACACACACTTCTTCATGTACCACTAGAGGGCTTTTTGAGGGTTTTTTTAATCATTGGTAATTGACTGTAGATTTATAATATGATAGTTAAATTGTGGAACTCCCTGCCCCAGGATGTGGTGATTGCTGCCAACTTGGAAGGCTTTGAGAGGGGAGTGGGCATGTTCATGGAAGAGAGGGGTATTCATGGCTACTACTCAAAATGGATGTTAGTCATGATGCATACCTATTCTCTCCAGGATCAGATGAGCATGCTTATTATATTAGATGCTGGGGAACACAGGCAGGACAATGCTGCTGCAGTCGTCTTGTTTGGGGGCTTCCTAGAGGCACCTGGTTGGCCACTGTGTGAAGAGACTGCTGGACTTGATGGGCCTTGGTCTGATCCAGCAGGGCTTTTCTTATGTTCTTATGTCTTGTTTGGGGGCTTCCTGGAGGCACCTGGTTGGCCACTGTGTGAACAGACTGCTGGACTTGATGGACCTTGGTCTGATCCAGCAGGGCTTTTCTTATGTTCTTATGTCTTGTTTGGGGGCTTCCTGGAGGCACCTGGCTGGCCACTGTGGGAACAGACTTCTGGACTTGATGGACCTTGGTCTGATCCAGCAGGGCTTTTCTTATGTTCTCATGTTCTAAATCTGTAAGGTGCCACAACTAGGGGGATCACGTCTCTCCCTGTAGTGGGACACCCTGACCCCTGTCTCATCCTGCGTGCTGCTGCCCAGTACAGCAGTGGGAGAAACTAGGGGAGGTGTCATCAAAACGATGCTGCAATGTCATTTCTGGACGCATGCCAAAAGTGGTGTGACACGGCAATGCTCTAGCAGTCCCCAAAATAATTTGGGGAGGGGGTTGCTAGAGCGCTGCCAAAATGTGTGATGTCACTTCCACTTCCTAGGGCCGCCCCAAAAAGCTCCTGGACATTGCCCTTGGCTGGCAACCCTGTGCCACACGACGGTGTGTACTTCCAGGGAAAGGGGTCGTTTTTGTTTCTTTCACAATGTTGGTTACCATAAAGCGAGTTGATTTTTTTTTTTAAACTCATTCTCCCTCAGACAACATCGGGCCACGTTCAGTTTGACAACTGCAACTTTGAGAGCGGACAGCTGCAGATCCACGCCCCGGGGACGTGCCAGGTTAAATTCTGCACTTTCAACCAGTCCAGCATCAATTTCCACAGCGTCGCCATCTCCCTCCTTGAAAACTGCGAATTTGTTGGGAGCGAGAACGCTTCAGTGACGGTGGAAGGCTGCCCTTCTTTGGACAAGAACTGGGCCTGCAAGCACTTGGCCACATTGGCCAAGTCCCGCTCTGTTTTGTTACAGACATCAGAGTCTCCTCTTTGTAATATGTCAAAGTTGGAAAGCCAGGGACATCTACCCGTGAGGAGCATGAGGACTTGTGAAGTTGTGGTCGGTGAGGAACCAGGTCACTTATTTTCTGCCTCGCAGACTGAAGCAATGCTAAAGAGAGCTTGCGAGAAGGAGAACGACCTCTCCGGCCACCTTACCGTGGCGCACAAAGAAGAGGCCACGACCATGGATACGGATTCTAGCGATAGCGAACTGAGCATGAGCAGCGAGAACGAGGAGGAGTCGGAGTCGACGTACCGTCTTCCTTACCAGGCTCACAGTCTGAGCCACCTGCTGGCCAGAGTTATTCACGGCCGGCCGCCCGCCAACGGGTTGATGGCCCTTCAGAACGACTACGAGCTAAAAAGCCTACCTCAGGAGATGCAAAAAGATAAGGAGGTCCAGGCTCTGGCCAACTCGGTCCAAGGGTGCCTCGTTCGGAAGTGCCTTTTCAGGGACGGGAAGGGTGGAGTCTTTGTCTGCTCTCAGGGGCAAGCCCGAGCGGAAGGGAGCATCTTCAAGGACTTGATCTACGCCGTGCGATGCATACAAAACAGTAAGGTGCAGTAAAAGCCGGGGAGCGAACCTAGCATGCCGGAGTTGAGCTTGCGGGGGATGGATTCAGCTGAGCCTCTTTAAAAGCTGATGTTTTGACAGCCCTGCATATGGGGAATGTTACCTTTCGATATCTATCTGACCCGGCTCTTTAAAGCAAGATTGATAGTGTCCGTCATTCATGCCTGGGTCTCAATGCCCGTGTGTATCTTTTCAACAGTCTGATGGGTGTGTTGGTGATGCTGCTGCTGTCCTTTCCTTCGCGAACTTCCCAGGTCCTTGAAAAAAATGGAGCCTTTTGTTTCTGAATGTCTGCCTAGGGAACTGGGGGTTCAGATTATTTATAAAATAATACGGGCTTGAAGCAAGAGGGTCAGGCTCTCGGGGTTCTCTGGCTTTGTAGAAAAGCATGTCAGCTCATTAAAGAGCTTGATTATAACATCACTCCGTTTCGTGCTCGCCACGTTTGTTCATCTCAGGTTTTCGGAATACCACCACCATGCAGTTTGCCCACTTATGCTTATTATTTGACAACTCCTCGTCTTTCTAGAGCTTTCTGTTTAGCTAGACTGAATGCTAACCCCTCTATGGTTATGCAAGGCAGAATTTTGAATATACCATACCCAGAAAGGACTTGTCCTTGCTCTTCTGGCTGTAGTGATTCATTAGCTCATGCCCTTTTGGAATGCCGCTTTTATGAGGAATTTAGATCACGTTATATCTTTCCCCTTTTAATATATGTCTAATGCCTCTGTGTCCGATATGCCTTTTTATTAAGTGACAGGGATTCCAAGGCTACATAGTCAGTGGAAAAATTTATTTCAGTCCTTATATCCCTCAAACATTAGATTTAAAATTACGCTGCTCAAGATCAGTGGATCAAGGCGCTTGTAAGGGATAAAATGGAAGGAAAGGAAAATCGTGTCCATTCCTGCATGAATAACTTTAGATATCTGACAGATGGGGGTCTCGATACAATGAGTGCTTTGCTGAGTACAGGCCCCTTTGGCAAGAGGGCAGACATGTTTGCAGATGGTGAGCATCGCCCAGCCTCGCCAAACTCCTATTTGTTTCTTAGCAATGAGAGTGCGGAAAAGGCATTTTTCAACACGAGGCTGCTGTGTTCGGCGCTGGCTGGGCTTTTGAATGAAACGCTAAGTGGGAGTTTGTATACCGTTCATTATGCGGCTATTGTTCCCGAGCGAAATGCTTTGCAATTACACCGGCATTTTTCTGAGGCGCATTCAGCCTTGGCTTCCAGATCAATAATTTGCTTCTTCTTTTTCTTTTGCATGGATGTGGGGGGGAAGGAGCCAGAGGTGGATATGAGAAGCTTGTCTCTTGGCTTTGAAAGAGGTGTTTTGACCTGCAACTGTGTCTTTGTTTACCTGCGTACGTACTCCAGGCAATGGATTCCCAGTTGTGTAGGCTGGATTTATAACTCACTGCATTTGCCAGACTGGGGAGGGAGGTGAGTGAGGACCGATGTTTCCCTGTCTCCTCCATTCTTGTAACAACATGTGTAGGATTGGCATCTATACACGCCTCGGAGCATTTAAAATGAAGAAACTTCCATTTCATGTGTAAAGAAAAGATGGGGATTGGAAGGGGAAAGAAAAACAGACCATACAGGTGAGGGGAGCTAAATCTTGTCTCCCACCCCCCTCACATTGTACTCTGATGCCTTCTGGAACAAGGCAGATTTCAGCAGCTTCTAAAAGGCAGGAGGAAGATGCTTCAGGCACCAGAGTACAACGTGAGGGTGGGAGGCAGGATTTAGCTCCCCTCACCTGTATGGTCTGTTTTTCTTTCCCCTTCCAATGCCCATATTTTCTTTACACATGAAATGCAAGTTTCTTTATATCCCCCACTCCCCGCTGTAGCTTAATAGCAGTGCGCTGCTATAGATCTGCAGGATCCAACCCAGCATCTTTTTGGTGAGAGACTTACGAGGTCGGGAGAGGGGCTTGCCAGTGACATAAAGATGTTGCCTCCGACGTATCGACATCACTCTCTGCGCACCCAGAAGTGAAGTTAGCACGTCCCCAGGGACACTCTAGTGCTGATGTCACTTCCAGGTGCGCAGGAAGTGACGTCAGTGCATCAGGAGTGATAGGTGACGTCCCAATTTTCCAGCTTATTTTTCTCCCACCACCCGAGCAGCGGCGAGAAATGCCTGCTGGCGGCAAGGGATACCTTGCCACCAGCGGGAACCTGGCAGGTCTATTTTGGACATACTCCCTGGCATTGGTTGTGTGAGACAATCATGGAAACTGGGAAATTGGCCTTTGGAAGTCCTAAGTTTGAACCTCACGGTCAAGGTTAAGACAGCTTTAAACAGAGTCAGTCTACTCCTGTTTACTGGGACAATGGCAGTATTCCCTGTGAAAACTTTGGGTAGCCAGATTTACAGTGCAGCCCTAGGTAGAGTTGCTCCAGCCTAAGACCACTGAGCTCTGTGGGCTTATATTGGAGTAACTCTGTCTAGGATTGCGCAGGTGATATTCATATCGGAGGCTGACCTCCATACCAGGTTATTGGTGAATGACTAATAGGGGAAGGAGCCGGGGCCGTCTTCACCTCTGCGTTTTAATTAACTGATTTGGATGGGGAGGGGGCATGCAGCACCTTTTCAAATGAGCAAATAAAGCAGTTTTGTAATTTAATTATTCGAAGCGCAACGCTCATTAAAGCGAGACTATTGCAAAGGCAATTTGTAGATTTCTTTCTTTACGCTCATCAGACATGGGTTTAAAAGGTTTATTTGACTGGAAAAGAATTAAGCAGTGTGGCAGTGCATGAATATTGAAACAACTTGTTTGCTCAAATAAAAAAAAGCAGGTTCCCCCCCCCCCCCATTTTGCTGGCCTGCGTAGCATACATTTCCAAGTGGTAGCGTTTTTCTTTCGGGGTCGTTTTGGGCTGAAGATCTCTTATTTCCAAATGACATACTACTGGTGCCAACTCTGGATTGGGAAATTCCTGGAGATATGGGGGTGAAGCCTGCGGATGGCAGGGCTTGGGGAGGGAAGGGACTTCATCAGGGTGTAATTCCATCAAGTCCACCTTCCAAAGCAGCCATTTTCTCCAGGGGACCTGATCTCTGAAAGTCCAGATTTCCAGCCCTCACCTGGAGGATGGCAACTACAGGACACCTGGCTATAAGAAACAAACTAAATAACGTCAAGGCTGCTATGAGCCCAGCCTTCCCATCCATAGGCCGCTCAGTTTCCCTCTGAATTACAAGCTGTCCCTTTTTTGCAGGTTGTATGGGGAGATAATTCTGCATTGGTTTGTTTAATCCCTCCCAGTTCAGCCTCAGCAAAATTACTGCCCCTCTCTGTGTTTCTGCAGAGGATGCTGTTTGGGGCTTGATTCTTGACAGGGAGAAGAAGGTAACTTGGCATTGGGTGTGACAGGATCATTCTCTTTGTGTGTGTGTGTGTGTGTGTATGTAGAATAATAAAATCATAGTGTTGGAAGGGGCCATACAGGCCATCTAGTCCAACCCCCTGCTCAATGCAGGATCAGCCTAGAGCATCCCTGACAAGTGCTTGTCCAGCCTCTGCTTAAAGACTGCCAGTGAGGGGGAGCTCACCACCTCCCTAGGGAGCTGGTTCCACTGTTGAACAACTCTTACTGGAAAAATGTTTTCCCTAATATCCAGCCGGAACCTTTCTGCCTGCAGTTTAAACCCATTATTGAGTCCTATCCTCTGCTGCCAACAGGAACAGCCCCCTGCCCTCCTCTGAGTGGCAGCCCTTCAAATACTTAAAGAGAGCGATCATGTCCCCCCTCAACCTCCTCTTCTCCAGACTGAACATTCCCAATTCCCTCACCCTTTCCTCATAGGGCTTGGTCCCCAGGCCCCTGATTGTCCCCATCGCTCTCCTCTGCACCCGCAGAGTAGTGGTAGTTGTGGTGGTCTCTCTGCCGCCTCAGGCCTAGGAAGGGGTGTCACCCTGGCAGCCTCAGTAAGGGCTGACCTGATGGCACCAGTCCCTTGAGGAGGAGTTTCCAACTTCGGTGAACCGCTGGCTGCGTCAGAAATTTTTGAAAACATATAGCGAGTACCGCCACAGAATGGCTGCCCAAGGGGGGGGGGGCATGGCAAACCACAAAATGACTGCTGGGGCACTAGGACCAATTGCAAAATATTGGGAGGTTCCAAGCCAAGCATTGTCCTGTGATGGAAGCCGCTGTTTCTGAATGGGGACGCCTTGTAGACGCAGTGTAGATGGCTCTGGGTCTCTTCTGAAGCGCATTTTACTCCAGGAGTGACTTTTTGGTTTGGGCTAGAAGGAAGTGGGCACCAGGAAACCCATTAGTGAACACCATGGTACCCACATGAATAACGTGAGGACCACTGCTGTAGAGGGACCCCCACTATCCTGGGAAACATTACCCTCTCCTATCAGTATTTATCATGTGAATTGTGGTTGTTGTTTTGATAAATTTTTATTTTTCAAACATTTAACATGAACATAAACACCATACAGACACCCTACAAACACAATACAGACTATTACATCCTTATCTTAAACTTACTTTATCTATCGAATCTTACTGATAATGTAGCTGTTCTGTTCTACTACTTTCAACAACATTGTATTATATATGTGTGTGTGTATATGTATATATATACACAAACACACACACATATATATATATATATATATATATATATATATATATATATATATACATACGGTAATACAATGTTGTTGAAAGTAGTAAAACAGAACAGCTACATTATTAGTAATATATATATATATATATATATATATATATATATATATATATATATATATATATATATATATATATATATATAAAATGAGAGAAGAGAAAAACGTTGTGCTTCTCCCTTGCTATTACTACAATAATTATATAGTTATGTCATCTTCATGATTCGCTTGACCTACTTTTTTCCCTGCCTACTGTCTGTGTGTATTTCTTATATTTCTAAACTCATCTGTCTTATTCTATAACATTTCTTATACTATATATTTGCACTAGTTGGGTTAAAATTCTTAGCGCATGTATTCTTAACATATATCATCATAATTAGTAGTTTTAACGTGGTCTATGGCATTTCATTGCATTAGTCTAGATATATTTACAGTGAGGGGGAAAAGTATTTGATCCCCTGCTAAATTTGCCCGTTTGCCCTCTGACGAAAAAATGACCAGTCCATAATTTTAATGGTAGGTTTATTGTAGCTGTGAGAGACAGAATAACAACAGGAAAAACCCCAGAAACCCAGAAGACAAAAGTCAGAGATTGATGTGCATTATAATGAGTGAAATAAGTATTTGATCCCCTATCAACCAGCCAGATTAGGGTTAGGGTTAGGGTTCTGTCGACAGAGGGCAAACGGGCAAATTTAGCAGGGGATCAAATACTTTCCCCCCTCACTGTATATATAAATCAATCAATAATTTGATTTGCAGTCATAGACCATCAAATAAAGCAGTTTGCATAGTTAAATAGTATAGGATAAAAACAAATACAAAATGGATTTGCTATTTATTCTCTTATTTCCTTGGCTATTGTAGGTTCTTAAGCAAACTCTGCCTGATTTTAATTGCTAGCCAAACAAACCTAGCCATGCTTGCTGATAAGTTAGCCATTGTATCCAATAGGAGGAGCACTAAGCGTCGCTTTCTTAAAGGTCTGGGACAGTCCACTAATAATGGGATCAATGAGCCTGTATGAATGTGATCGTATAGATCACAGTCAAATGGCACGTGTTTTGCATCCTGTTTACATATTTATGTGTGTGTGTGTGTGTGTGTGTGTGTGTGTGTGTGTATATATATATATATAGGCATTAGTAAATCAAATTAAAATTCTTCACACCTATAGTAATCTCTGCTTTTTCTGGCACTCTTCCATAGCTCTTTTATCAATAGGATTCTCAACTTTGTTGTTGTTGTTTTCCCTTTAGATCATCATGCTGAAGAATGACATTCACCACTGCAAGACCTCAGGGATATTTCTCCGCCTCGGTGCAGGGGGCTTGATAGCAGACAATGACATTCATTCCAACTGTGAAGCGGGCATTGACATTCGGAAAGGAGCCAACCCTCTGATTCTGGTATTGATTCTCATGTTGGCTGCGGAACTCGATTCTGCAGAGCAGTTTGTGGGATTCCCAACCCCTTGAGGCACACATTTCCCCTAACATGAATGAGGAGGTATGAGCATTATCCTTAAAAATAGTTGAACAATCCTGTGCAGAGTAACTCTGGTCTAAGCCCTTTGGACAATAAGTTAATAATAAGTTCCATACAGCTTGCCCCAGTTAGTTAATAACTTGACAACTGGATTCGGACCAGCTGTGGTTTCCAAACACTAAGACATAATGTAAGAACATAAGAAAAGCCATGCTGGATCAGACCAAGGCCTGTCGAGTCTAGTAGTCTGTTCACGCAGTGGTCAACCAGGTGCCTCTAGGAAGCCCACAAACAAGGCGACTGCAGCAGCATTGTCCTGCCTGTATTCCACATCACCTAGTAGAATAAGCATGCTCCTCTGATCCTGGAGAGAATAGGTACACATCATAACTAGTATCCATTTTGACTAGTAGCCATGGATAGCCCTCTCCTACATGAACGTGTCCACTCCCCTCTTAAAGCCTTCCAAGTTGGCAGCCAACATCACATCCTGGGGCAGGGAGTTCCACATTTTCAGAGGTAGCCCACATAGGTCATGTTTGGAGGGGGGAAGTGGTAGGTGGGAGGGGTGTTTAATCCTTCCCCCACCTGCTGCTTTCTTCTCTCTCCCCTCGGCAGGTCTACCCTCAGGCTACTTCCCTCCCCAACCAGGATGTGAGATCAGAAAGAGGCCCACTTGGGAAGGGTTATGGTGGGGGTGGGATCGTGGCAGGGGAGGAAGAGGTTACGGACCCTTTCCCTGCTATGTCTCCCTTGCATATGCCATTCCTACATTCACATTAAGCAGTCAACAGGGGTTAGGAATCCCTGTGATTATTTTTTTTTTAATGACATGACATCTAGTTTAACTTCAGGCTACCTATCTTATCTCCTAAATATTCTTCCCGTGCTGCACATGAAATGCATCTTTTTCTTAAAGGGCCAAATTAGCTCACCCCACCCCCTTGCTGCATTGGCTGATTTCATCTCTCTTATTATGCCTCAGTGGAGGAGAGGAGGGCTTTTCAGATCATGAGAGGGAGGGCATCTTGGCCATCTTCTGGGCATGGAGTAGGGGGTCACTGTGTGTGTGTGTGGGGGGGGAAGGGACCACCAGTGAATTTCCTGCATTGTGCAGGGGGTTGGACTAGAGGACCCTGGTGGTCCCCTCCAACTCTATCATTCTCTGGGTGCTTGAATATTCCAGATGGGAGACACCTTCACCCACAGTAGTTACAAGCTCTCCTTAATGCAGTGTATGGAATATCTACCTGTAACAGACTCATCAGAAAGTCAGAAAAAATCCTCTCGTGATTCGTTGCAGGCATTTGGGGGGGGGGGGAGATAATTAGTAGCCCTCAGCTATTTCACAATTTAAAAAAAATTAAACAATTCAAAATCCAGGTTGCCAAGTTTTGCACTCCATAGCTTGCCAGCAATAAGTTTATCCTCTTCCTTATTTAATGTTTACAAGGTGGGACAGGCTTTTACTTTTATACAAAGTGGTTCAGTGTCAATGTCAAAACCTTTATTGGCGTAAACAACATCCGCCGAGAACGTAATTGTACAGTTTCACTCAACAAAGTTCACCTGCTCCTGTTCACAAATCCTCGTTGCTTGCTGCAAAAACTTGGCTACATAGTCAGTTGTGGCCACATCCTGGGTAGACATAAGAAAGGTTAGCTTACGCTCATCCGGTCGCCATTCCCTATTAGCGAACAATAGATTGATAAACTTAAGGTGGATTATCTGATAAATAGGACAGTGCAAAAGAGCGCGTGCAACCGATTCTATGCAGTTCATTCCACAAGGGCATAATCTTGCTGTGAGTGGTATTTTTTTGAAATCTCCCCTGTAATATTGCTGATGGTAACATGTTAAATCTTGCTAGTCTGTATGCCCTCCTACAAAGTGGTTCAGTTGATTGTCTTCTGATTGCAGCTTCGTTTCCCTGCAAATTCCGTTCCATGTGGATTTTTTTTTATGGAAATGACTGACGTTCACCTGCTCATGGAAATGATTAACATTCTCCTCCTGTTTCCTAGAACACAAGGTTAAGGGTTTTAGGACCTTCATATTCATTTGTATGCTTCTATTTACAGTTCTTTGTGCACTATAATCACCATAACGATGCAAAGGAGGGACACTGTTCCATCGCAGAAATACAAGTTACCAGCAGAAATCCTTGTGGAATTCAAAACTGCCATCGAGCGATAAAGCAAAAGAGGTCATTTATGCATGGGTACTTGGAGTTCTGCATGAGTTTTCGTTCCATTAGAAATGACCTTGTTGCCAGCCCTCGCAATGTCTGGATCTTCCCATTCCTCTGTTAACCCGACTCTTCCCTCTCCCCCGAGTTCAGTCCAGCTGAAATCTCCCTGCAGAAGGCAAAGCACTAGACCCAGAAGCTTGCTTTCAAAGGAGCGTGCAAAGAGGCGGGGATTCAAATACTTCCTGCTTTCTGAGCAAAATAAAGGCTTTTTAAAACCGAGGCTTGGATTCCCCCGCTTCCTTTCAGATTGCTCCATTTTTTGCTTTTTCTTGAAATGCTTTTTTATGCGGCAATTGGGTTGGGTGGGGATTTTCTTTCACAGTGAGCTCTGTGAAGTAAGCCAATTACAAAACAGCATTTAAAGGGGTGGGACTTGATTTGAGCTTGGAGAGAGCTTGGTGCAGAGATTCCCAGCTGGAAAGCGTGGGTCCAGTGAGCAACGAACCTCAGGCAAAACTCCCACATATAAATGACCAGAGTCACTCAGATTGGTCCCGATCCAGACTTGCGAGTGGCTAAACACAATTGGAAAAGAGAGGAGGAGGAACTGTGAGCATCCCAAAGGCATTCACAGCGGTGAGACGGTGGACATTTTCATATGATCCCTGACCTCGGGGTAGTTGAGGACACCTCCTAGGGATCGCACAACATGGTTGCATGCATTAAAGACTTCTCAGGCAAGCCAGCAATTCATGGAAACAATGTGCTTAAAAACGCAGAGATTCCTTCACATTTTTCAACATCTTCTGCAGTTTGCACGAACCGTGCTTACAGAACGTGGCCAGCGAAGGACCGTGGCTCAAAAGAGAAAATCCAGGATTCTCGGCTCAGTGCTTGAGATGTCAGCAAAGCATTGGAGTTGGGTCCAGCCACGCAGTTAAGAAAACTTAAATGCCCTTAAGATTTCATAAGGGGGAGTAGCAAGTTTTGCTGATCCCTCCCTCCTACTGCAGCCCACTTAGGCCCATGAAATTTTGTTCTGGGGGAGTCAGGGGACCTTGAGGAACAATACAGTGTGTGTGTGGGGGGGGGGTCTGCAGTGAGTGGGGAGAATAAGCAAAAATTGCCTCTCCTAAAAAAAGCAGACTGAATAGCCTAGACTAGCTTGAGCTCAACAGAGCTTGCAATCTAAGCAGGGTCAGCCCTAGTTACTACTTGGATGGGAGACCATCAAGGAAGACCTGGGTTGCTATGCAGAGGCAGGCAATGGCAAACCACCTCTGTTAGTCTCTTTCCTTGAAACCCCCATAAAGGGATTGCCTTGAATCAGTTGTGACATGACAGAAGTTAATTATTATTATTATTATTATTACAAAAATTTAAGGACAATTCAGTTTTCTTAATGTGATTGGATCCAGGCCACTGTCATTCGTGAAGGAATGGCTGTGTCATGAAAATGAAAAGCCTGAATACATGAAATTTTAGAGATTGCTATGTTGAAACGATTTGAAACAAGTGGGAGCATCTTTGGACCAGATTGTGAAGCCATACCGGCGGGAGAGAATTTATTCTTTTAAGCAGCTAGACGGCATTCTTCAGCATCTAGTTGAGTATTTCCTGATGATGGACAGTGTCGGTTTGATCTTTTCAAAGAGCCGCTATTTGAACTGCCAGGGCTGCCGTCGTTTTTATAGACCGATGGTGGATTATGAACAGGACAAAAACAATGTGTGGAAAGATGTCTTTAGCAGCAGGTGTTGCTTGCCCTGAAAAAGTTGATCTAACAAGGGTGCATCTCTGAAAATCAATGGAGAAGCTCTGGTGGTTTGTACTGTGGTTTTTCTGGGTGCAAAGACATTTTGAAGGTCTTCTACTATCATTTATTTTATCAGTTTTAAATTGTGGGCCTGCATGCAAAAGAACTGCTGAGGTGGCCTCTATCTTACCACTCCACTAAGCGAAGTTTGAAACCTTCTTCCAACGTCAAGTGGTTCTTCCTCTAATGATACACCCAGTATTGGTTAAATAAAGGTGAAGGTCCCCTGTGCAAACATCGGGTCATTCCTGACCCATGGGGTGACATCACATCCCGAAGTTTCCTAGGCAGACTTTGGTTTGCCACTGCCTTCCCCAGTCATCTTCCCTTTACCCCCAGCAAGCTGGGTCCTCATTTGACCAACCTCGGAAGGATGGAAGGCTGAGTCAACTTTGAGCCGGCTACCTGAAACCAACTTCCGTCGGGATCGAACTAAGGTCGTGAGCAGAGCTTGGACTGCAGTACTGCAGCTTACCACTCTGGTTGGCTCAACTATATTTCCATAAATAAACCAGACAGCTCTGAGCAAAAGATATCAGACTTGTTTGGCGGAGAAGGATGGAGGAACTTTATGGCAATTTTTGCCAACAGAGCAGAGCTGGACTTTCTGGAGAGGTATTAATTACAATAGCACCATTTGATAAGGATATTGTCACACCGGGAGTACTTTCTGAGCCAGTGCTAGTAAGAGCAAAAACTGGTATTACATGTTATCCCGGTGCACATGAGGGTGTCACATGCAATCAACGTTCCTTGTGACCCAGTTGTGATTTCCTGCAGAGGCTCAGATCTCCTGATACCTTTTGTTTGCACAGCTATGTGTGCTGAAATGGAGAGACTGCTGGATCAACTCAGGAGCCCGGGCTAAAAGAATGTGTGGGAGGGCTGCGAACACTTCCCCTGCAATTGTGAGGCCACACAGTTACCTTTCAATGCTCTGCCAGGCTGCAATTGTACTTCCTACTTCGGGTTCGGAGTGGAAAGAATTTGCTCCCTGCTGCCATCTGTGTAATCGGCTTAGGCGAAGGCTAACAGATGCTAGAGAAAATTGTTCGAAAATGAGAAATGGGACAGTCGTGACAATGTGGTGTTTGTCAATCAGATTCACAGTATGGTGTGTGCGACAGCAAGGAAACCAGAATCAAAGCCCACCCACACAGGGTCTCTTGCATCAGCACCTCAAAAGGATCGATTATCCAAGTATGGTGCAGAAACAGGCAAATATAAACCTTTCCTGTCATTGGAAGCACTGAAAACATGAGACGGATATTAAACAACAGGTCACTGAAAGCCCATGTTTAGGAGTATTGATGCAGTTCTAAAGCCCTGCAGAAGAATGCTTCTTGGAATCAAAAGAAGAGAGATGTGGAATGCATTGGTGCGAGTGTTAAAATAGCAGAATTATGTGTGCTACAAATAATCACCCGGGCAAACAGGAAGAGTGGGCTGAATTTGCAGAACAAAAGAAGCTAGTGTATTGTGACAGATAGGCCCGCCATCCTGGACATTTGGCATCTGATCGCATTCTCTGCCTTGTGGAAGCGGTTGGACATTCTGAGCTCGAGTATGTTGTCAGTTCTTTCAGCGAACTGAAAAACAAGTTTAGATGATGGATAATTGCTCTAGGCCGCAGTCCTGATATTCAGGGCTACAACCCACTAAGAGAGAGATCTTGGAACCTCCAATGGCAAGTGAGAGAAGGGAAGAAGAGGGTTGTTCCGTGGGGAAAAGGCTCGCCCATGCTTGTGAATTACATGCTAATATAAGAAGGGGTGGTGGTGTTGAGCCCAGTTAATTACATTGGAGAACGTCGTGTCTCCCTTTTTGACCAGCCAGGTCTACATAATATGTTCAGGTAATCAACTTTTGGCAGTGGCTGAGCTTTTTATCCTGACGGTAGCATCCCCATGGAAGGGCAATATGCTCAGCAACTGTTCAAAGGAAAACTTTAGTGTCCTCTGTATTAAAATAGCTCTCGTCTTTTATGTTCCTGTGTGCTTCGCTTCTGTTTCATTTGTAATAGCTGCACTTCAGTGTATTCTGTTGTTGTTGTTTTTAATTGTTTTTTATTAGGGATTTTGGGGGTACAAAAGATAAAAGGGGAAAGGGAAAACAAAGAAGGATTTTTAACACTGTCTCGCGAGAACCCCGTCTTCATTGTTCTTGGAGCCCCATTTTCATCGTTAATAGCATTCTACCATGGTTACATATTGTTCTGGTCAACTCTATGTTCAAATCCAAAATTGCCTTTATATTACCTTTATGTGTACTCTACAAATCAATATTAATACTGATTTACTTCCAATAAGATCTAACACGGTTCTACTTTTACTCATTTATATAAACTAAGACATCATTCTAATATATCACGTTCTACATTTATTAATCGTTGACCGGATTGTCTTCTATTATCACCCTTATCTAAGCCAAAATCTTTACATTTGGTTTGTAATCCATAGTGTGGTTTGGTATTTCGCAACGGCCACAGTTTTATAGCCCTGACCTGGATGGCCCAGGCTAGCCTGATCTCGTCAGATCTCAGAAGCTAAGCAGGGTCAGCCCTGGTTAATATTTGGATGGGAGACCACCAAAGAATACCAGGGTTGCTATGCAGAGGAAGGCATTGGCAAACCACCTCTGTTAGTCTCGTGCAATGAAAACCCCAAAAAGGGGTCGCCATAAGTTGGCTGCGACTTGACGGCACACACACACACACACACACACAGAGAGAGAGTTTTATATTCCCTGAATTTATAATCCAAGATTATTTGATTTGTAATCCACATATTTGGTTTATTTTCATCCAGTTTGTAATCCACAGGTTTACAACCCAATGTTGTTCAGTTTGTAGTCCACGAGTTGAATTTGTAATCCCCCATATATTTTATGGTTCGGTTTAGTCACTAGCAGTCTTTGGTATCTGCCCAAGTTCCATTCCAATGTTATTTTTGGTTTTTAGTTAAATTATTGGTATTTGTCATAGAATGGTTGCCATTTTTGTTTGTGATTGTCTGCAATCTTATACTGTATCAGAGCTGAGAGTCTAGACATTGAAGCATACTCATGCATTTTGATGATTCAAAGGTTTATTTTTGGAACCTCCTTCCATTTGGATGCAAATACTATTCTCGCGGCAGTTGTGGCATATTGATATAGTTCTTTTTGCATGGGCCTGATTTTTTCTGGACTTATTCCTTACAGAAAATATTTGGCTTGAAACTCACAGTTGACTTGTAATAGCTCCTGTATTTCTTTGTGTATTAATTTCCAATATTTCTGGGTTTTCTTACATGTCCACCATTGATGAAAGAAAGTTCCTTCCGTATCTGAGCACTTCCAACAGTTAGCTTAGACTTAAACATCTTTTGCAAGTCTTTAGGAGCGTAGTACCATCTGAAAAACATTTTGTACCAGTTCTCTTTGATTGCCTGTGATTTAGAGAATTTGATCTCTACTTTCCAAAGTTTTCCCCAAGTCTCCTTTGGAATAATCTCCCCAAAGTTCTGCATCCATTTAATCATACAGGTTTTAACCTGTTCTGATGATGATTCCACTTTTAGTAACATTTTGTATATTTTAGACAGAAGATGGTCTTGTATTTTGATGATCATTTGTTCAAAATCCGTTAGTTTCCTCTGTTTTGCTTCTGATAGTCCGTTTTTAGTGCATGTATTACTTGATGGTAAGTGAACCATGAAATCTTGATGTTTTCATCTTGTAGTTCTAGAAGTGTTTTTATCTGATCGTCTTTTTGAATCAAATCGTTATAAGTGAGATAGTCATTTTTTTTTCTGCTTGTGAAGTCAGTATAAGCCTCAGTTGGTGACATCAGGCCTGGTGGTGAGGGGCTAATTAATCTTTTCAGTGTGTTCCAAGTTCTTAACATTTGGCCGGCCAAACCTTCAGTTTTTTGATCTTGTGATATTTTTGTATGTTTGTTTGGCCATAGCAATTGATGAAATCCAATGTCAAGCCCTGCTTTTTCCAGTCTTATGACCCTGTCCTCTGGATATAAAATCCAGTCCATCAATGATACCAGAGTCGCTGCTTGGTGATATACTTGAGATTTGGAAGACCCATGCCTCCCCTGCTTGTGTCGTCTTGTAAGACTGCAAATCTTATTCTTGTTTTTTTCCCATTCCAAATAAATTTGTTAATTTTCTGTTGCCACTTGTGAATTGTTTTTAAGTTAATAAAAATTGGTAAATAGAAAGTTTAATCTTGGCATAATATTCATCTTAATAGCTGCCATTCGGCCCATCCATGATATTTGTAGAGGTCTTCCTCTATTGTCCTCCATACAGCTTTGTAGTTTAAGTCAAAGAGCTTGTCTGAGCCAGTAAGTATTTTAATGCCAAGATATTTGACACTTGTCTTAGGTATGCTACATTTAAATATTTGTTGGATGACTTGTTTTTCCCGGTCAGTGTTATACAATATATAGTTTGTTTTGGTTTGGTTGAGTTTATATCTGGAAAAGTAACTGAAAGTGTCTATCTGTTGTTTAACTGCAGTCAGAGAAGGTGTTGGATTGGAAAAAATTAACACCACGTCATCCGCATAACTCCTTATTTTGTATTCTTGGTCTTCATATTTTAGACCCTTTATTTCGTGGTCTGCTCTGATTTTGTTGGCTAATACCTCCATTGCTAAGTTGAACAGTAAAGGTAATAGTGGGCAGCCTTGTCTTGTACCTTTTTGAATCTCTGTTTGGTCTGTCAACTTGCCATTTATCAATAGCCTGGCATTTTGGTTGGTGTATATCGCTTTCACTGCTTTCAAGAATTGGCATCCACAGTCTGTCAACTGGAGCGTTTTCAATAAAAAATTCCAAGAGACGTTATCGAAGGCTTTTTCTGCATCCAAGAAGATCATTGCCGCCTTTTCTTTCTTTCTTCTTGATATAGTTGATTGCTGCCAGTACCACTCTGACTTGGTCAGCTTTCAGTGCTTCTTCTTCTTCCTTCAGGGGGAGTCCCTCAAGCGCTAAGAGATTTGCTTGTCTTTCTTCTTCCAATTGTATCTCCAGTAGAGATTCTGGTGATATATGTGATTTAGCTGCTCCAGCAAGTTCATTTCATTTCATTTCATTAACCTTTATTGGCATACCAAAAGACAGAGATAGAAAACAACAACAATATACCTCCAAAGGGCAATACATATAAGTTACAAGTCGGGTTAATAAAACTTTTCTTGTTCTTTAAGAACTCCTGTAAGAAATTCAGCCACAGTAGCCATAATTTTAGGATCATGGTCACTCAAAAGAAATTTGCATTTCACATCATTACTCCTGTATCTCTTGTACTGGAGCAAATTAAATAGCAGTTTATTCCGCAGAATCACATAGAAGGGGCAATCTAAAAGGATGTGGTCAATTGTATCTAACAAGTTTAAACCACATGTGCATAGGCGTTCATGTCTAGGGATCTGGAGGTATCGGCCTAAGAGCATCTTAGATGGGAATGACAACAATGGATTTGAACTTGAGTGATTTTGACTTCTGTCCCCTTAATCTGCTTGATGAACTTTTCAACACCTGCTTGGAGGATTTAATGAGTGGAGAGACTGGGGCTGTCAGGATCCTTTTCTTGGAATTGGGGATGGAAGACATTGCAACATGGATTTACTATGGAAATTATCTATCTGCAGAAGAGACTTTACCACCAATTTCCAAGGATGCTCTTCGACTATTACTGCTACTGTGGGAAAGAAATGCTGGAAATTCTGGATAAAGGGACTGATTTAAAAGAGTCTAGTGTCTTTTCTGGCTAAGATTGAAAAGGAACTAGTTAAAAGGATTGGTTATAATGGAAATAGAATTATACATGATATCAATTTACTAGAAAAATAATGTATTAAATGAGTGTTAGGGAGAAATGGAGGACTTACAAAATAATTAATTTTTAATGGACATAATTAAATGCTTTTTATTATGCTAATCCATTTATTACTAGTGAGATTTACTATTTCTTTTCTTTTTTATTTTATTCTTATATCTTTTTTTCTTTTTCTTTTCCTTTATATGATATTATTAACTATTAAATTTTTTCTCCCTTGAAAAATATAAATGTCAAAGAGATCAATAAATATTAACAATAATATTAGGATTAGAATTTCGTGCAAAGGAGGTTACTAATTCATCACAAGATGAAGGGAGGTGTAGGGGAAGTCAACAATTTTTTATTGTATATAAATTTTTTAACAATGCTACCTATTTGTTTTTATTTTTTACTGTTTATGTCATTGTTAAACTATGTGATTAATAATTTTGGAAAAATAATTAAAAAATTATTTTAAAAAAAGAGAATTGGGTTTGATTCCCCACTCCTCCACATGAACAGTGGAAGCTAATCTGGTGAACTGGATTTGTTTCCCCGCTTCTACACACGAAGCCAGATGGGTGACCTTGGGCTTGTCACACACACTCTCAGCCCCACCTACCTCACAGGGTGTCTGTTGTGGGGAGGGGAAGGGAAGGTGATTGTAAGCCGGTTTGATTCTTCTTTAAGTGGTAGAGAAAGTCGACATATAAAAACCAACTCTTCTTCTACAAGGATGTCAGAGATTCCTCTAAATAGGTTCATGTCCAGTAGTCCGTTAAAGACCAACAAGATTTCCAGAGTATAAGCTTTTGTCTGACAAGAGCATTGACTCTTCAGAGCTTATACTGTAGAAATCTTGTTGATTTAAGGGGCTACTGGACTTGAATATTGCTCTTCTATTGCATTCCACGAACTTCTCAAGCTGCTCTTCAAAGAATTGGTGTGATGGCTGGCTTTAAAACAGTGGTTCCCAAAGTGGGCAGTACCACCCCCTGGGGGGGCAGTGAGATTACCTAGGGGGTCACTAAGAGGCAAGAGGGCAGCAGGGGGGTGCTAGAGGTGGGCCCCTTCAACTGTGTTGTTGATTAATTTACAGTAGATCAAGCTATGGCACCATGCTGGCAAATTTGGTGGAAACTATCAGAATTTTTTTCCCCCAGACTTTGAAGAGCTGGTACCACTGGATCAACTCCATCAGTTTTGTTGAATAAATTTCAACTAAAAAGTTTTAATTTGATTTTGAATAGATGTGCAATTAACTGTTGCTCTTTTGAAATTTTGTTGTCCTTCTTTAGTGCATCATGCAAACCCCTATTTTGAATAATGCTTTTTACAGGATAGGGTGGGGGGCGCTGGGGTTGAGTTTGTGGAACCAAGGGGGAGGTGGCCCGAAAAGTTTGGGAACCACTGCTTTAAAAGACCGCTACCCCACTAGGGGCTTGCTGACCATCAGCTGTGTTGTCTCTTCCACCCCCACCCCCCAAATTTGTGCATCTCTGTACTAGGTGTATGTTATGGCTGAGGCGCAGTGGAGAAAGCACAATAGGGGAAAGCTTTTGACTTCTTCACCCGCTTGCCACCCGTACAAAATTTAGCTGCCTCAGAAATGCCCGAGTTTCTCTCAGGAGACACCGAATTAGGTGTCCATTCATTGAAAGCGCTGCTGGGGTCTTAAAAATCTGGGCGCTTTTGTGCGGAAGCTTTGCCGACCTTTCCGCTATTGTTGTCGAGGCGCTGACTTGTACCACTGATCTCTCTCCCTCTTCTTTTCTCCTCTGGTTCTTTCCACATGTGCATAAATCAACCGGCAGTGTAATAGGATCCACAGCGGCCTTCGCTCCGGCATCGTCGTCCTTGGCAACGGAAAAGGCATCATCCGTAGCAATCAAATTTATGGAAATAAGGAGGCTGGCATTTACATTCTGTATAACGGCAACCCTCTGGTGAGGTATGTGTATTAGCAGAGGCGTTTCCCCCCTCGCCGTTTGTTATCCTGTTTTCTGGCTGTTAGCCGTGGTGGCATTTCGAATGTGAACCCCCCCCTTCCCCAGTACCATCCAGTTAAAATCAGGAATGGGGTTTTAAAATGGACTGGCAAGACAAAGAAGACTGAATTTGGGGGTATCTGTATCCTTGTGTCATGTTATGCATTGGGGAAGTGGTTATCAAACGGTGTCCTAGAGCTGTGGTATTCAGCTCATGGCTAGGGTTGCCAGGTCCCTCTTCGCCACCAGCGGGAGGTTTTTTGGGCAGAGCCTAAGGAGGGCGGGGTTTGGGAAGGGGAGGGACTTCAGTGCCATAGAGTCCAATTGCCAAAGCAGCCATTTTCTCCAGGTGAACTGATCTCTATGGGCTGGAGGTCAGTCATAATAGCAGGAGATCTCCAGCTAGTACCTGAAGTTTGGCAGTCCTACCCCAGGGGTGGGAACTGACTTTGTTGGTCATGAGCCTGTCTCCAACCAACATTGCTTTACTGTCCTTTTGGAAGGAACTGCTGTGCGCATGCGTAAAAAGCAAGGGTCCTGAAGTTCATACTTGTCTTTGCATGTGCCCTGAGAGGGGGTTACTCAGTGGTGCAGAGGGTTTCTCCAGGGCTCTGAATGTTTGCTTGTTCCTTACTGTGGCACATATATTTCCCGTCCCCAGCGCTTTGGTCTGCTGCTTGCAGTCCTGGCCTTAGCACCAGCGAGGCCATAAGGCTGACTCTGCCTCTTCCTGTCACGTGTCTCTGATGTCGAGTGCTTAGTAGGTCCCAGTTCTGGAATGGTTGAAGATCACTTTCTTGGAAATGGTGGGGTTCCTTGGAAGCTTATCATTGTTTCCTCAGTTAGAAGATCAGTAATGGTGGACACGCTTCCCTAAAGGGCAGGTTGCTTACACGGCTGGTGAAGTATCCCTGCAGTCTGTGGCGGAGGAGCACGTGCTGGTTCCTGTATGGCCATGAGCCTGGCTGGTGCCTTACATGAACTGAGTGTGTATACCCTAGAACTGGCCCCAGAATCCTCTGAAATGAACTCATGAACACATGAAGTTGCCTTATACTGAATCAGACTCTTGGTCCATCAGAGGAAGTATCGTCTATTCAGAGCAGCAGCAACTCTCCAGGGTCTCAGGTGGAGGCCTTTCACATCACCTACCTGCCTGCTCCCTTTAATTGGAGATGCTGGGGATTGAACCTGGGACCTTCTGCATGTCAAGCAGATGCTCTACCACTGAGTCACAGCCCCTGCATAAGGATTTTGTGGTAGGCGAGTTAATATGGAAAGGGTTCCCCGGAGGGAGGACCTTTTGAAAACCACTGTGTTAGGGTAGATTCGGCAAAAGTGAATTGAGTTTATTGTATCTCTTAATAGGTCTGTAAGTAAGGGAAATCCAGGAAGTGATACTTGTCAACTTGGGGTGGGGGGTGGGGAGCTGCCTCTGTTGAAATGTTTTCTTTTAGATAACTATTAAAGGTTCTGTTTTCCTTGACATCTGGTCATCCCGTTGCTACAGTGTTCATCAAAAAGTCATTAATTTTGGGTGGAACTGGACCTGGGCAATGTTACAGGATTAGTGGGGCGGATCATGGATTTTAGTAACCCAACGATTGCTTCTGCATTGCCTGGGATGTCAAGAACCACCTCCAGCGATCCATTTCTTTCCCCTCTGTTTCATGTGCATGTCCTCATTTTGTTTATCATTCTTCTGCTCCGGATTTTGGTGCTGCTGAAGAATTCCTTCTAGGCAGAGTTTCCTGAGATTCTGATACCTAAGCATAGGCGTCCCTTAATTTCTTTTCTCTTTTTCATTGGAAGGCCCGTGTCACTCAGTGATATATGCATTTTCTCCATGAGTTCCCAGAACAGTGGGCAGACACCAGTCCTGACTTTTAGAGGTAGCCCAGTTAGTATCGCCTCCTGCCCTCTCTTTTGTAGGGTTGCCGTCTAGTTCAATGATTGCTGTCAATACCATCCTGCTATTATTGCATTGTCTCCTACCTTTGTATTGTCTTCTACCTTGACTTTGCATTGTCTTCTACCTTTCTGCATTGTTGATAGTATAGTCCAGGGGTGTCAAACATAAGGTCCGCGGGCTGGATCCGGACCCATGAGAGCACTTATCCAGCCCGTGAGCCAGCCGAAGCAGACACACACACACACACACACACACACACACACACACACACACACACACTCGATATGGGCTGGCGAGGCCTGGCCTGGCCCGACCAAGTGACATTTTATGTTATATTCAGCTCTGGGAGCCAGCATGGTATAGTGGTTAAGAACGGTGGACTCTGATCTGGAGAACCGGGTTTGATTTCCCGCACCTCTAAATGAGCAGCAGACGCTAATCTGGTGAACTGAGTTGGTTTCCCCACTCCTGCACATAAAGCCAGCTGGGTGACCTTGGGCTAGACACAGCTCTCTTAGATCTCTCTCAGCCCCAGCTACCTGACAGGGTGTGTGTTGTGGGGAGGGGAAGGGAAGGTGATTGTAAGCTGGTTTGATTCTTCCTTAAGTGGTAGAGAAAGTCGGCATATAAAAACCAACTCTTCCTCTTCTTGAGTTCGACACCCCTGGTATAGCAGTTTGTTGCTCACGCTGTTTTCTAATTCTATAATCTTGTTGCATTGTTCATTGACGGTCATATGGTATCTGATAGCATCGTTTTATATTTTCTAATCCATCCTATGGCTGTTACCGCACTTGTATTCCCAGCGATGTATTAAGAGTTTGAAAATGTTATAAAAAATACTGTTCGCACCTTCTATGTATTCCCACCGATGTATGAAGAGTTTGAAAACGTTATAAAAAATACTGTTCGCACTTTGTTTGGCCCCTTTAGTTGTGAAGACGTCTTCCAACCATTTATAAGCCGTGGTATCCAAAAACCCTTTTAAAGCGATGTTTTTAACAACATTTTCAAACTCTTAATACATCGCTGGGAATACAAAGTGTGGTAACCCCCTGAGTCTCAGTGAAAATGGTGGGCTAGAAATAAAGTAAATCAAATCAAATCATGAATAAATAAATTTTGACCGGCCAGGGCTTAAGGGTGGGAGTGGTGCCTCTTAGGCAACGATGATGCTTTCTGGTTTCATCTGTGCTTGTCAGCCACATCTGGAAATCCAGGTACATCCTCTCTTCCTCCCTAGAAATAATGTCTTTTCCCTCATATGGGTAGAAAGCGGGGTTATCAGTGTAGCACTGGGACCTCTGCGCTCTAAGGGGCACAGAAGGGTCTGTGTTTCCAATATAGTGGCTAATCTGGTGAATTAGATTTGTTTCCCCACTCCTACACATGAAACCAACTGGATGACCTTGGGCTAGTCACACTCTCTCAGCCCCACCTACCTCACAGGGTGTCTGTTATGGAGAGGGGAAGAGAAGGGGATTGGAAGCCAGTTTGATTCTTCCTTAAGTGGTAGAGAAAATCAGCATATAAAAATCAACTCTTCTTCTCTTCCTCCTCCTTCTTCTTCGAACTCACACTTCTGCCCTTCTTGCAATGTTCTTGTCACTGGTTTAAGGTGATTGCAGAAGAGTACCTTTAGTTTAGGACAAGAACAACAGATTATCACCATGTGCTAACTGTGGGTGGTTGACATATTTTTGCTCAAGAGCTGCATACAATCTCCAAGGTACCTTTCTCCCCCCCTAGCGTGTACTTCCTGTTTTAAATTAGATTCCTGGCATGCTTGTTTTGAGATAAGTATTCAAGAGGCTGCAACAAAATATGCGAGACTAGCAAAATAATAATAATAATAGCAACCCCAGACATCCCAAACACTAGCCCAGATCCATTAGAGGCTAGCTTGTTCCTGCATAATTGCTCTGACAACAGCGAAGCAGATTTTATTAATCTGCAAACTATCGGGGTCCGGAAAGAGCTCTTTTCCCGAGACCTGTCAGACAAGTGGCAATTTCTAAATTGGCAGCTGTCTCGGGTGGTGATTACGAAACCGCTAATAAGTCTAGAGAAACCATAGACTCGGAAGAGCGAGTGACTCGGGTTGAAAGCTTAATTTCTCTTCCTCGCACAATGACAACAGCGGGCCCCGTCAAAGCACCCACGCAGACCTATTATCCCTGAGATCATTTGTCACTGGTTAAAACAAGAGGCAGCTGTGTGACGATTTAGTCTAGCATTTGGAGGTAGGGGGGGAGAGGAGAGACTTGTTATGCCTGAAGAGATGGTGTTATGTGCTACGCCAGCTATTATTCCCAAGCTGCCCCTCTGTGTCTGAAAGAGAATTCTGAAGCTCTTGGTCCGAAACGTGCATGCACAGAAATGTAAGAAAATGAGCTCAAATGCTTACGAAGGCAGAGTGCAAGAATTAGTGTGTTGCTCATTTTCTTTAAAGCCAAGACCGTACTCTTCTCTGTGTGGATAGCCTGTGAGCTAAAGAATGATAAAAGACTTAAATGTGCATTTTTGGCTTAAAGAATGTTAGGGACTTAAAAGGGCATTCATGGTTTAAAGAATGCTAAGGACTTAAATGTGCATTTATGGCTTAAAGAATGTTAAGGACCTAAAAGGGCATTTGTGTGCATATGTTAAGTGCCGCAAAGTCGCTTCCGACTCATGGCGACTGTATGAATCAATGTCCTCCACAGTGTCCTATCCTTAACAGCCTTGCTCAGAACTTGCAAATTGAGGGCTGTGCTTCCTTTATAGAGTCAATCCATCTCTTGTTGGGTCTTCCTCTTTTCCTGCTGCATTTGTAAGACCAGCTGTATCACAAGGCAAAGTGAGATGACTGCCCTAAACTTTTGAGTACTGTCAAAGAGCAGCAAGCGTCCAATTCCTGTTATTTTTCCCCATTAGAGTTTTTGGCCCTGAGGGACCAAATATCTTGGTCCGGCCCTGGACATTTGTTGTGAGTATGATCAAAAAAATGATTTGGCGTGCTCACCAAGTGGTGGTTGGAGGGAAGCTGCAGGATGTGCAATGCCCATGTCTGATTTCTTCAGTTTTTGCTGCAGCATCTTTGGAGAGTATGTATCCTCTTGTGTGTATGTATTGTGTGTTAGGTCCAGACGTATGCATTGCAGCACAATCAGGTGGCAGAATTCTAAGGTAGTAGAATGGGGCTGTATCATTTGAGACTTGTAGACAGGGGAGGGGTGGTATCTAGGGCTGCCAACTCTGTGTTGGAACATTCCTGGAGATTTGGAGGTGGAGCTTGGGGAGAAAGGGTTTTGGGGAGGGACCTTAATGGGGTATAATGCCCTAGAGTTCACCCTCCAAAGCAGCCATTTTCTCCAGAGGAACTGATTTCCCACCACATTAAAAAATTAGTACATCACAGAGACTGGTTCAGAGTTTAACCCTTTGCACGCTGTGCTCATTTTCCATTTGCAGGTAATTATTAAGGCAGGGGATCTTTTAAAAATGGCACCCCTCACCTGCAGTGTGAGATAATTCAGTCCGTTGTACCACCTTGGCGCTTTGCGGCTGCATTCCCACCTCACCTCCGTTATACCCCATCCTTTTGCTGCATGGGGTAATATATTCCCATGCTATGGGTGGCATATATGGGGTTATTCCCATTTTATCCTCACAATAACTCTAGGGAGGAGGCTAGGCTCAGCGGAAGCAACTGGCCTGAAGCCACCCTGAAAACTTCCTAGCTGAGCAGCAATTCGAACTGTGGTCTCCTCGGTCCAAGTCCGACACTCTATTTGCAACGCAGTAGTATCAGGTCCACTGTTACAAACTGGTGCCAACAATTCTGCATCTGTGTGTTTTGATGGCTTTTTGTTACAGCAGGTTTCTCTCTGTTTAAAACGAGCACTTCACGCTCTTGAACCATTCTGAAATTACACCAGCACCCACCCACACCAAAATGTCCTCTCTGCAGAGCCCACATCTCCTCTGGTGCCTCTTTCTCTGTCTTATATTTTGCTATTTTATTGTTGCTGCACTGAACGATTTGATCTCATGATACACTTCAGCCATTTTTCTCTTAACAATTATAATTGCTTGGAACAGCACAGGGTCTTTATAACTTCCCCTCCTTCGAGGAACATTTTCTGAATTGCTCTGACCTGCTAGGGAATTCCTTAGCATCTACCATAAAACCAAGAGTATTCCGAGGATTCTGGGATATGTTATCAGGTGGCATTTTGAGTGCACTGCTGCCTCGTGTGAAAGGAAGATGCATCCCAGAACTCATCTACAGCTGCATTGTCAAGACTGGTAGTCTGGGGGAACTCTGTGAGAAGCTCATCTAACAGTGTGGTGTAGTGGTTAAGAGTGGTGGTTTGGAGTGGTGGACTCTGATCTAGAGAACTGGGTTTGAATCCCCACTTCTCCACATGAGCGGCGGAGGCTAATCTGGTGAACTGGATTTGTTTTCCCACTCCTCCAAATGAAGCCAACTGGGTAACCTGGGGCAGCCACAGCTCTCTTAAAGCTCTCTCAGCCCCACCTGCCTCACAGGGTGTCTGTTGTGGAGAGGGGAAGGGAAGGTGGTTGTAAGCCAGTTTGATTCTTCCTTAAGTGGCAGATAAAGTTGGCATATGAAAAACCAACTCTTCTTCTCCTTCTCCTCCTGTGATCTTTTTCATTGTGGAACTTTTAAGCTTCCAAAAGACAAAAACAACCCCCCTTAGTGTTTCTGGAACACCCAATGCAATACCAGGCTGCACTGTTTGGACCAATGATCCCTCAATATGGCATCCACTGATGTGTTTCCTAGTGCCCATTGGCTCCTTCCTCAAAGCAAAGAACCAATCTTGGCTTCCTTCTGCTCATTGGACCAGGAAGTGCTTCAGAAGATCCCAGGAGACATCACCTTTGTGTCTGCTGGGAAATTGCTGTTCCCATCATAGGACGATGCTTGGCTCAGGACCTCCCAACCTATTGTAGCTGCCCCCTGGAGCAGCCATTTTGTGGTGGTGCCGTTAGGTCAACAAGAGCGCAGCAGATATAACAGTTTGGTGAACCAAGAGTTGTTCTAGAATCCAGTGTTGTTGGTGGGGTCCCGTTTAGTGCTGGCAGCAGGCCCTGCTTCTGATCCCTGGGCAGCGGCAGCCCCAGAAACTGACAGTACTAGTAGTATGAGGATACCCTTGTGATGTAGTAGTTTGTTGCTGGGCCAGGAAAAGAAGGGACGATGGGGTCAGTCCTCATCACCTAGAATCACATTTGGGCGGGGGGTTGCAAGACCAGTCTGAAGCAGAACATCCAAATGGTTCCCCAGCAGTTAAATTTATTTGTATATGGGTCCTGCCCTTCCTTCAGTGAGCCCAGGGTTGGGGCTGTTTTCAATGAACCGGCAAGTTTCCACCTTTGATTGGGGCTGTCTGTCTGTCTATCTGTGATGACCACTTTTTCCACCCATTGCCTAGAAGAGGTTTGAGAACCTCACCAGAAGCAATGAGCTAAAAGGGTGGGACATGTGATGGACTAAAGGTTAATGTCAGTGACTGTAAGTGAGCGGAGCTTAAGGGGAGAGACTCTGAGCTGCTGGAAGAGAAGGGGTCTTTGACTCCGGGTTCTTTGACTCTGATGTGATAGGTTGTGCCCAGTGTGACTGGGGCAAAAACCTGAAGGGTGACGAAAGAGAGAGTTTGGGGAGAAAGGCCCCTACTGTAGTCACTGAAGGGAGGAATAGTCTTTGGGGAAGGGGGTATTCCTGGCCCAAGCGTTGTGTGAAGAATTACTTTAAGTGCCGTGAAGTAATTCCACCGAGAGATAAAGGAAAGGAGACGGGAGAATCTCCACATTTCCTAGTTTTAGGCACCAGAGTATACACACGGACCTCTGTGTGCAAGTTACGGGACTGAGCTACCTTAAAGAGTTGGAAACCTAAGTTAGATAAAATATCTGTGTTTTGTTTGTGTCGGGCAACTCATTATATGTATAGAAACTTTGTACCTTTCCTTAATACCAGTTTGGTGTTGAGAGAACCATCTGGTAGCTCTGGCCTTGGGACCCAGCCCTATTTCCTCAGTGTCACAGCATTAGTAAGCATAAAAGCAATGCCGGGGCAAGGTGTGTGTGTTGTTGTTTTTAAGTGAGAGCTTTGCTTTCACATGCTTTGGGGCGCCAGGCCCTGTTTGCGTAACAGCAACACAATCCCTTGACAAGAGCTGGCTTATTAGCGCATCTACGGGGAGCAAAAAC
The DNA here is from genome assembly GCF_029931775.1 of Euleptes europaea. Classification (NCBI taxonomy): domain Eukaryota; kingdom Metazoa; phylum Chordata; class Lepidosauria; order Squamata; family Sphaerodactylidae; genus Euleptes; species Euleptes europaea. Next base: position 17,515,674 of record NC_079315.1, read on the forward strand.
ATGGAACTGCCTGCATTAAACGGTTGACTGCTTTCGTTCTTCTGCTTTCTGTGCCAGTGGGAACCACATCTTTCAGGGACTTGCTGCGGGGATTGCTGTGAACGAGAACGGAAGAGGCCAAATAACAGGTACGGAAAGGCAATTTAATAGCTCTAACGATAAGTCAAGTTGTCTTTTGATATTCGATTTTATTATTTTCTTCCTTTCTGTAAATATTTATAGCCCACTCTTCTTGCCAAAGGTACCCCAAGTGGTTTACGATGATAGGGGGGAAAAGCTATACAATGTGAACAAACCAACGAACAAAGAAAACAACAGAGTACGTTCCAGTCTTGGTGTTGGATACAGTGGCTGGCTTATCTGAAGGCCCAGGCTAAGAGCCATGAGTCCTTTGGCTTACATCCAAGGGCTCACACCTCTGGCCACACCCAGCCCTTATACCTGCAGACAGGAAGAAGGCCCCCCTAAAAAAACAACACCCCACAGCTGGGATAGTGTGCAGCTACCGAGATGTTCTCAAACAACAGTATTTTGATCCCACTATTTTTCAGTAGTAATAATAATACCTTGCAAAAGTGGTTCACAGATGTTCCAGTGTATTTCTGTTCTCAATAACCTTGTAAAGTAGGTATTTTTATTCCCGAATTACCAAGGGGAGGGGGGAACCATTGACGAGAGATACCCTTAAATGGTCATGAATGTTAGCCGCTCTGAAAGTTGGCCAGGAAAGAGCAAATAAGTTCAAATAAATAAATAAACAAATAAATATAAACTAATGCAGTGTTCTTGCCTGAAATGCTGATGAACCCATGAATTTCCACATGAACACATGAAGCTGCCTTATACCGAATCACACCCTTGGCCCATCAAAGTCAGTATTGTCTACTCAGACCAGCAGCGGCTCTCCAGGGTCTCGGGCAGAGAGGTCTTTCACATCACCTGCTTGCCTCATCCCTTTAACTGGAGATGCCGGGGGTTGAACCTGGGACCTTCTGCATGCCAAGCAGATGCTCTACCACTGAGCCACAGTCCCTCCCCAGTCCCTTCCCATCCAATTCGCCTCTTCACAACATTACACTATCTCTCAAGAATAAAATCTGGTAACCATTTCAAACTCTTCACTTTACAGCACCTGACTGTTGGATCTTTCTTTCAATAAATCTACTAGGATGCTTTTTTTGGGTGGGGGGTCTATCCCCACTCTCCAATGTAGTCCTTGCCATATACCGCCCTCCCCACCCGTGATAATAATGGTGCTTGGATTCAGGATGTCCCAGGAGGAGCTCATGGGTGCCTGGAACTGGTATTTTCCCCTCCTGTGCCCTCTCTTTATACTCCATCAGCATCGATAAAGCTCTTTTGCTTCCTTTCCACTGTTTTCTTCTTTAGAAAATGTCATCCGAGAGAACCAATGGGGAGGTGCCGATATCCGTCGGGGAGGTGACCCCGTCCTCAGAAGCAACCTGATCTGCTGTGGATATTCAGATGGTGTGGTGGTCGGAGAGCGTGGGAAAGGGCTTGTCGAAGGAAACACCATTTATGGTAACAAGATGGATTTTCTTCCCTCCATTTCCCTCTTTTTCCTGTCTCTTCTGTGGTGTCATGAGGTAGCAGCGTGGTCTTCCTCAGAGCGTTCTAGAATCTAGTTTCAAAATGGACAACGGCCGATTTTCTTCATCGACTGTAGCTAGGTCAGTCTTGGGGCCTCGCTGCTTTTGCTGGCAACAATAGGCTTTAGCATGTGTCTTTTTGAGATAAAGTTAGGAAGGTGTTGGTTCTTAGAACCCTGCTCTAGCACAGAGAGCCTCTGAAGGCTGAGCGCACATTGGCAGCCTACATGGTGTAGTGGTGGGGTTGCCAACCTCCAGGTGGGAACTACTCACAAGAAATAACAGCACGAAGCCCAAACCTATCTCTATATTTCACAAAATAGACATGCAATATATACAAGGTAAACAAAAGCACCTCACTATAACTTATCTAATTACACGATACAAAAACAATTATACAAACCCAACAATACAATGTACACTGTGAGTCACACCCCTTTAGAAATCCAAGGCAGACAAGACGCCAATGATGGCTGTTATTGAAGAGCACAATCCTTTGTTATCAGGGGAGAAAACTCCTCCCGAGTTTTCTGTGCCACATGAGAAAACCAGCTGGCTAAGGATACTTCTGGCTCCTCATTGTTGCACAGTTCAAGGACTTAATAAAGTAGACTTGCTGTCTGTCCAGTCTGCACTTATCTTGCCGGGGTAATGAAATGATGGACACAAGATGATAAAGGCAAAGGAACGCGTATCCCAGGTATTTGGTCACGTTTCACCATAAGGCTTCTTCAGCCTAAAAATCTTCTGTAGACCACCGAGGGTTCTCTCAAGGAACTGGAAGCTTCCAGGTGGGGCCTGGAGAACTCTTGGAGTTACAGATGACAGGGATCAGTTCCTGTGGAGAAAATGGAGGCTTTTGGAAGGTGGGCTGTATGGCATCCCTCACCAAATCCCGCCTTCCCCAGACTTCACCCACCAATCCCCAGGAAGTTGGCCAACCTATCTAGTGGTTAAAGTGCTGGGACAGGATCTGCAAGACCCAAGTTCAAATCCCCACTCTGCCATGGACACTACCAGTTGATCCTGGACTTCTCTCTCCCCTTCTCAGGTTAACCTACCTCACAAAGGGTGGTGGTTGGGAAGCTAAAATGGGGGCAGGGAAAGCAATGTTTGGGTCCCCACTGGGGAGAAAAGTAAGATATCTCCAGGATCAGAGGAGCATGCCTATTATATTAAAAGGTAAAGGTCCCCTATGCAAGCACCAGGTCATTCCTGTCCCATGGGGTGACATCACATCCCAGCGTTTACTAGGCAGACTTTGTTTACGGGGTGGTTTGCCAGTACCTTCCCCAGTCATCTTCCCTTTACCCTCAGCAAGCTGGGTACTCGTTTTACTGAACTTGGAAGGATGGAAGGATGGAAGGCTGAGTCAACCTTGAGCCGGCTACCTGAAACCGACTGTCAAGAAGTTGAGGCCTCTCAATTTCTTGGAGTGTGTTATTTCTTTGGTTCAGGCCTGGGAGGCCTATGAGTTTTGTGTTATTAGGATTTTAGACCAGAAAAATAAGTTTCCTTTTGAAAACTGCTTCTGTGGAGGGAGTAAGCCCCAGCTGGTGCTAGTTAACCTTTCCCCTTTTTGGAATGCAAGGCCGTGCATTGCCATGGTAATTAAATGGTCAGCCATCATGACAATGTCCAGGTGCAGGTAGTTCTGCAGGCTTCCTCACCTGAACACATCTCTGAGTGAGTCAGCAATTCTGACCAAGCGATTAAGTAACAGCTAAGTGCTTGCGTTTTCTCAATTGGCCTCTATGAGCTCATGCCACTGAGAAAACGAATATAAGGACAAACCAACCCTTGAGAAAACTATGCATGCTTTGGGGTACAGCAGGAGAGCTGTGCTGGCTGCATCACAACCCATTTGATTTTGGCCCTTGAGGGGGAAACTCTGGTCAAGCTGACCTGCTTGGAGAAACCTTTGGACAACCTTTTGAAACTCTTGAATGCTGGAAGCATCTTTGGAAGTTGGTAACTATAAACCTGATGCAAGAAACCTTTGCCAATCCTTTTGAACCAAAAAGGTTTTTGAATGTATTAGCTAGTTATGCTAAATAGTTTATTATTTTCTTGCTTAACACTTCATGACTTTTCTTTCCTGTAAACCAGCTTGAATCTTATAAATAAATTGTTAGCCTTTAAATGGCTTGTGTCTGTGATTTTGGGATTCCAAGTTTAAATTCTAAGTGCCTTTGTGTGAGTGTAAAAACCACCTACCAAAAACCTAAGACATTTTGGGAGTGTAATCTTTCCCTGGCAGGTCTCTACCTTGCAGGGTAAGCGTTACACTCAATTTTGGAGTGAGTTGGGAGAGGATTGCCCTTATCTTCCCCCTGGAGCTCAACCTTTTGAAAGGGCTGGTGGCAGCTACTCCTTGGACTTGGGGCGAAAGCCTGGAGTTCAAGGTTTTGTCTTTTGGAAAACTTCTGACCAAACCAAAGCAGCCTCCAACTGGTGGAGACAGGTTGGGGAGCTCTTTGACACCGACTTGGGATCGAACGCAGGTCGTGAGCAGAGCTTGGACTGCAGTACTGCAGCTTACCACTCTGCGCCACGGGGCTCTTGCCTATTATATTACGTGCTGTGAAACACAGGCAGGACAATGCTGCTGCAGTCGTCTTGTTTGTGGGCTTCCTAGAGGCACCTGGTTGGCCACTGTGTGAACCGACTGCTGGACTTGATGGACCTTGGTCTGATCCAGTAAATAAAGTAATTCATTGAAGTAATTCATTGAAATAAAGCCAGTATTAAATAAACATCACTCAGTTCATGAGGTCCCTGACCAAAGCCCCTGAGTTGCTTACATAATACAGACGAACGTGAACCATACTTTTCTCTTGCCACAGGTAACAAGGGCTGCGGAGTCTGGATAATGTCCTCTAGCCTCCCCCACATCACCAGCAACCAAATTGGCCACAACAGCATCTATGGGATTGCGGTGTTTTGCCGCAAGGATGATGCCAACGACTATCTTGCCAACCAAGGGGGAAACGAGAACTTCAACGATGAGGGGGAAGCCGCCAACTGGGAGAACGAGCTGGAGAGTGAGGACGAGCGCCTGACTTTCCGGAGGCCCATCAGCGTGGCGCTGGTGGAGTCCAACAGCATCAATCACAATGGGGGTAAGCGCTGGGAAAATTGCATTGACCAAAAAAAAGGCTGCAGGAGGAGCTTATGGCCAATTATGCAGGGCTGTTTCCCCGCGGTCACCCCCAACTGCTTCGAGGCTTTGTTAAAAAAAATTCTTTTTTAAAAAATTTAGGTAACAAAGAAAAATACAAAACACCCACTTACAAAACAATACACCACACATATAGTATGTCAAACCTTCCAAAATGTGCCACAAAACAAAAAGGTAAAGGTCCCCAGTGCAAGCACCGGGTCATTCCTCACCCATGGGGTGACGTCACATCCCGACGTTTCCTAGGCAGACTTTGTTTACGGGGTGGTTTGCCACTGCCTTCCCCAGTCATCTCCCCTTTACCCCCCAGCAAGCTGGGTACTCATTTGACCGACCTCGGAAGGATGGAAGGCTGAGTCAAGCTTGAGCCGGCTGCCTGAAACCGACTTCCGTCGGGATCGAACTCAGGTCGTGAGCAAAGTTTGGACTGCAGTACTGCAGCTTACCACTCTGCGCCACTCTCTAAAATAACAAGCCACTCTCTAAAATAACAGTTGGGTAATTAAGAATATCTATATTAAAAGACCTTACTGTAATTAACACCGATTCCCCTTAATAAAAAGTAAACTATACCACATAATGATTTCTAATTCATATGCACCCTACTTATTATTCTACTCCTTAAAACCTAAGCTGTGGTTTTCTTTAACTGACCACCTGTTGGTATAAACGATATAATCAAGGTGTCTACAAGACAAATAATCATACTTTGACTGAATAGCACTATTACAAAAACATAGACCAGATTATCTAAAGTTACTATTCCTACTTTAAATAAAACGCCTTTAAAATATGTACTCTACTATTAGTCAATCAATAATTGTTACTTGTTTGTTCCAATTATTCTATTACTGAATTACAGTTTTCCATAATCATAATAAGATTTCCATTTGCTTTGGAGCTCTCCTAAAGATCTTTTATTCAACAAATGAGTTCAGGGCTTCCTTTTGATTATGCATGCCTTTCCCAACCGTCAGACGTTGCCTCGCACTCCCCGCGCATTTCTGCATGTTTTGCCCGGTCTTTCTATATTCTAACTAAAACAGCATCTGGAAAACATGGGCAAAATGCGCAGAAATGCGTGGGGAGAGCGATTCAACCACTGGTGGTCGGGAGAGGCATGCATAATCAAAAGGAATCCCCGAAGTAGTTGGTGGGGGTGACCGCAAGGAAAACAGCTCTGCATAAATGGCCTAGGAATGCCCTGCATGGGTCTGGTAGAATCTCTAGAACCAAGAGAAGCATCCAGATTTCTGCCATTCCAGTCACTTGTGTGTCTGTGCATGCCAGTTTGTGGGGCAGATTTAGCACTTTCTTATCTCAGCTGTCCCTTATATTATTTATGTATTTAGGTATTTATACCCCCACTTTGCTTCTCAGTGGGGACTCAGAGTGGCTTAAAATGTAATTCATACAAATATAGAGCTGGAAGGGATCTCAAAGGTCATCTAGTCCAACCCCCGCACAATGCACAAAATTCACAACTACCTTCCCCCCTCCTCCCCCAGTGATCACCTGTTCTATGCCTAGAAAAAGACAAAAAAACCTCCAGGATCCCTTGCCAGTCTGGCCCGGATTCCTCCATTTTATCCTCTCAGCAAAAACCCTTTGACATGTTAGACTAGGATTGTTGAACTCATTTGTTATGAGGGCTGGATATAACATAAATGTCACTTGGTCAGGCTGGGCCATGTCTCGCCAGCCCAGATCGGGACTGGGGGTGGCTGCCTAGGCTGTCTCGCGGGCAGGATAAGAGCTCTCAAGGGGCTGAATCAGGCCCCCGGGCTGTATGTTTAACACCCCTGTGTTAGACTGACAGAGAAACTGGCCCAAGGTCACCCAGTGAACTTCTGTGGCAGAGTCAGGATTTGAACCCAGATATCCCAGCTCTTGGTCCGACGCTCTCTAAGCAATGTATTTTAAACGCTTACACTAAGTATCTTGCACCTTGGACTGCCACGTTTGACTCCATGGTTTTGTTACGGGGAGGCTATCGATAACGCGGCTTTCCCCTTTTCCCTTCGTTTCGTAGCTGCTGGTTTATATGTCAAGAGCAGCGAGGCCCTGAACATCATAGGGAATGCCATCCATGCCAACCGCGACTGTGGGGTCTCCGTCTCCCAGAGCTCCCAGCTCACCCGGATAGCCAACAACAGCATTTCTTGCAACAGCCTCGGTGGAGTCCTGGTGGAAGCGGAGTGCCGGGTGGACCTCCGAGGCAACGGCATCTATGACAACTGCAGCCACGGCGTCGCTTCCAAGGGTGACGGGGTCGTCACTGAAAACGATATCCTCGGAAACAAGGGGTGCGGCCTCCGGTTGTTGCAGGCAGCTGACATGAAGGTGGGGGTCCTTTTGATAAGCAAGGAGAATACATTTACCTGTCTTGTTCATATCCCACCCTTCCTCCCTCAAGGGTTTTATTTATTTATTTATTATTTCAACATGCTACTCCGCTCTCGGTTGAGACCGGGCTCAGAGTGGTTTACAAAGAATGTAAATATCCCATCAAATCAATAAAACCATTAAAACAACATTTAAAATAGCCCTATAAAAAGTCACATAAAACAGATACTGAACATTGCCTAAGGCACCTCTAAAACGCAATGGTACAACTAGGCGAGCAGATGGAGTAAGTCCAAGATTGATATAGGGAAAGATGTAACAACAGTGGAGTTTAGGGAGGCCAGCTTTTATACATAGAATCATAGAGTCATAGAATCAGAGTTGGAAGGGACCACCAGGGTCATCTAGTCCAATCCCCTGCACAATGCAGGGAATTCCAAACTACCTCCCACCACACCCCATGCCCAGAAGATGGCCAAGGTGCCCCCACCTCTCATGATCTGCCGAAGGTCTTAGAATCAGTATTGCTGACAAATGGCCATCTAGTCTCTTCTTAAAAACCTCCAGGGAAGGAGATCTTACCACCTCCTGAGTAAGCCTGTTCCACTGAAGAACCGCTCTGTTAGAAAATTCTTCCTAAATTCATAGGGAATCATAGCTGGTCTCAACCATAGGCCTGGCAGAACAAAGGGCCCCTTGAAAAGAGCATCCCAGAAGGTCACGAGGTATCATGGCATATTTCTCAGTTAAGGATCCCAGTGAGGGTTCTCAGCTCAAGAGGTCCCAAAATATCAGCAGTGTGAACAATTGATTCCTCCCAAATCAGTTTTGATCAGGGGTGTCAAACATAAGGCCCATGGGCTGGATTTGGCCCATGAGAGCTCTTATCCGGCACGCGAGCCAGCCAAGGCAGCCAGCCCCCCCACCCCTTGATCTGGGCTGGCGAGGCATGGCCCAGCACAACCAAGTGGCATCCCTCGTAACAGTTGAGTTTGACACCCCTGGTTGTGATCATTGTTAATTTTAAATTGTGGGTTATTGGCCCAAATGCAAGCTTAGGGTGATGTATCGCCTCAAGGGCAGTGTAGATAGTAAGCCCAAAGACAACTTGTTGCGTTGTTGCTTTTCACCTGAGATCTGGCAGGGATCCATCGCCTACCCCAAGAGGAGCCGTGTGGAACAAGTAAACAGTTTTGAGCAGTCCTCGGAGGCCATGCTTCCTTGGAGAGAAATGTTGTTATTATGTTGGTCCCGGGAAAAGGCAAGATACATCATAAGCCTGGTGAATCTGTTAGTTGTGATGCAACCCAGGATTCGCTGATGGAGTGCTAGTCTGTTATTGGACAAAGGATTGGGCTGTGAGAGACCTCCTCTGTGTTTTAACTGTGTTTTAACAGAGGCCTCCTCTGTGTTTTAACATAGAATAGAATCATAGAGTTGGAAGTGACCCCCAGGTCCTAGTCTGACACCTTAACCACTACTCCACGCTGGCTCTCTACACTACTACTAGGCTTAAAATGGCAGTTGACTATCATTATAGTGTTATAATGATCTCGTGTTATAATAGTATTATAATGATCTTTCTATCAGATTCTCTGAATTTCTAGCTTGCGTTTATTTTTAAAAAATCTAGCTCCTTTCTTTGCAAACATGTTCCTTTTCTCTTGAATCTCAACAAGGAAAGAGACTAGAGACTTTTAAAATAAAGAGTAGGAATTTTGGAGAACCTAATAGATTGTTATAATACTATAACATTTGGGGTGTCTTATTATATTCTGGTTTTAAATGTCTTTTAACTATTGTGGTAAGCCACCTTGAACCATGAGGAAAGGCGGGGTATAAGTGTTTTAAAAAATAAAATATAACGTGGTGTGAGAGCCAGTGTGGTTAGAGTGTCAGACCAGGATCTGGGAGATCCAGGTTCAAATCTCCACTCTGCCATGGAAGCTGGCTGGGTGGACCTTGGGCCAGACACACACTGAGCCTAACCTACCTCACAGGGTTGTTGTGAGGTTAAAATGGACGAAAGGAGAATGAAATAAGCCACTTTGGGTCACTGTTGGGGAGAAACGTAGGTTATAAATGAAATAAATAAATACAAAAAAGCATCAGTTCCCAGAGTTTAAAAAAGCTTTCTGGGGGCGGGGAGGGGGAAATGGCCATCATGGGGCACTGGGGCAAGGAAAGTAAGATGGAAACTGCCATGTAGAAATTGTCCTGCCTGTATCAACAGCCACAGCAGCTACGGGGAAACTGCACAAGTCTGTCCCCATACTAGGGTTGCCAGGTCCCTCTTCGCCACCGGTGGGAGATTTTTGGGGCGGAGCCTGAGGAGGGTGGGGTGGGACTTCAGTGTCATAGAGTCCAATTGCCAAAGCTGCCATTTTCTCCAGGTGAACTGATCTCTATCGGCTGGATAGTAGGAGATCTCCAGCTGGTACCTGGAGGTTGGCAATCCTACCCCATACGGAAAACATTGTGTCTTCAGCTCTTCCCCAAGTTCCCTTAGCCATCTGTCCACCAGGCTTTGGTTCTGCAACAGATTCTCATCATTTCAACAGGCCTGCCAGGGTATCGAGGCCGTTTTCTGAGCTTCAGCACACAGGTCCATTACAATATCTGACTCTACTCTCTGCCCCCCTCTCCCTTTTCTAGGTAATCAAAAACAGAATCCACTCCTTCCGAGGATATGGAATTGAGATGCTTGACCAGACCAAAGGCGTGGTGCAAGACAACCTGATTTTCCAAGGGAAATCCAAAAAGGTCATTTTGCAGCAGACGTACAGTGGCGACGGATGCATTGTTCAGAATAATAAGCTCATTGCCTTTAAAAAAAAGTAAGTCTCTCATAGGGTTGCCAGGTCCCTCTTGGAAACCGTCGGGCAGTTTCGGGGCGGAGCCTGAGGAGGGCGGTGTTTGGGGGAGGGACTTCAATGCCATGGAGTCCAATTGCCAAAGCGGCCATTTTCTCCAGGTGAACTGATCTCTGTCGGCTGGAGATCAGTTGTAATAGCAGGAGATCTCCAGCTTCTGCCTGGAGGTTGGCAACCCTAGTCTCGTTTTTCTCCTAGCTGACTTCAGTGAGCGAAAAGCGCTACTAGAGAGATTCCAAGACTGCTTGTGGGATGCTCATTGAGAGCATGTTCTATTTCAAAATTACATTTGAATCAATCGTCATGACCGCCCCACAATGAATCCTGGGAAATGTGGTTCTGTAAAGGAGAGGGATACTTGGTAGAAGTACCTTTCTTGCCCTCCTGGACTTCCTGGTGAAGGCAGTGAAGGACACTTAGCTATAAAAGGCCAATTTTCTTTGTATTTAAGTTTCCTAAGTCTCTATTTGGTGGTGTAAAGTGCCATCGAACCTCAGCTGACCTGTGGGGGTTTTCAAGGCAAGAGATTAGCAGAGGTGGTTCGGTGGTCTTTTGTTAGGATTTATACCCTCTGTGATTACACCAACCGGCCCAATCACAACACCTAATGGGATGGGGGGGCTCTCGTCTGGTTTATTTATTTATTTATTGTATGATTTCTAGCCTGCCCTCCCCCGGCCAAAGCCAGCTCAGGGCGGGTTGCATCATTTGAAATTATACCAATAATATTAAAACTTATAACAGTAAAACACAATTAGTTTCAGTTTCAGTACCTTTATTGGTATACCAAGGACAATCAAAAAGAGTAAACCTAGCCACTATACTTCATTTTACCTCGCCTCTTAATTACATCACCAAGAAATTTGGCTACAGATTCAATAATCTCAGAGCTTCGGGAGGATAACAACAAGTTAATCTTACTATCGTCGGCTTGATTAGCATAGTTTGATAGAAAAGGATCTAAAAGGGCAGCACGAATTTCGCAATGAAATGGACAGTACAAAAGAATATGGTCATTCAATACTTTCTACCTCCCCCATAACACAGTTACACACTCTAGCGGAGTATGGAATTTTCTTGTATCTCCCAAACAGAATGGCAGAAGGGAGAACATTAAAACTGGCTAGCATATAAGCTCTCCGAAGATGGGGAGCAGTAAGACAGGAGAAGTACTTTGGGAGAGAGTTTAATAACCCCCACCGTAGTGGTAAAACCCAATTAAAACAAACAAAATCCAAAGGTGGCACAACTATCCAGACATAGTGGCCAAGCACACAGGCAGGGATCCCCTCAAGTTGGTCTTATATACACATGGGGGGGGGGGAGGAGGGAGGCCAGAAGTTATAATATCTGCGGCTGTCCTCAACTGTAGGCCTGGGGGAAAAGCTCTGTCTTACAGGCTCTGCGGAACTCCTTGAGGTCCCGCAGGGCCCTGGCGTCATCAGACAGATCATTCCACCAGGCTGGAGCCAGGGCTGAAAAAGCCCTGGCTCTCGTTGAGGACATCCGCACACTCTGAGGGACTACCGGTAGATTATTAGCAGATTATCTTAATGCTTATCGGGGGGGGGATACAGTGGTTGGTCACTTTTTCCAACTCTCTTGGAGAGGCCCAGTTTTTATTCTTTGCCAGCTCCTGGTCTAATTCATTGGCTTTTCCAGACCTTTTGGCGTGCGAAACCAAAGCAACATCTGCTGAGCTGGGTTGTGTACTCTCCATTCTCACAAGGATCGCAGGGTGATGTGTGGTCTCGGGAGGGGGGGTCTTTCGGCCCGCGTTTTACGTCATTCGTCCAGATTTCCCCTTTCTAGGATCGGCCGTAAGCTCGAGCCTCAACAAATGCGCAATGCCATTTGATTCTGTTCATCTGCGTGGCTTCTCTGCAGTCCCACATGGGACTGTGCAGGCGCAGGCCAGCCACGGATAAGATTTGTCAGCTTCTAGCAAAATCTAAAAGAGAGTGCTCCCCCTCCCCTTGGGGCATGTAATCTCCCCACCCACGGTCACATGACCCAAGGAGGAGGGAGCACTCTTCCCTCCAGTTCTCTTTCTGCCGCCACGGAGAGAGGATGTGTCAGCACCTCTCTCTAGCCATGGAGCCCAAAAAAGCTCCACTTTTCAAGAAATGCACTGTGTGAGGTACTAAGATGGCGAAGAATGATACCCACACTGAATGCCTCCTTTGTCTGGGGGAAGGCCACATTCTGGCAGCTTGTAAAAGTTACTCCAAACTCACCAGCAAGGCCTTGAAGGTTCGGTCGACTCGGTTACTTTCTCATCTCTACAAAGAGTCGCTTCGCCCACAGGGTCGTTCTGCTGAACCGAGTACTTCGACCGGTAAGTCCCAATCCGAAGTGGGACCTACTACAAAAAAGTCCAAAAACGTTGGCCCTTCTAAGAAGCCTTCCTCCGTCGTTATTCGGCCGGCAAAGTTTATTGCTCCGGTTTCGCAAGATGGCCGTGGCCGCGGCTCATCACACCATGCGTCCCGCTCAAAATCGCCTTGGCGTCGATCACCTTCGAGGTCGCCGAGGACCCCTCGACGCCTATCCCAAGCCAAGTCGCCTCGCTCGCTTCGTCTGTCTGAGTCGCGAGCTCCCGACGAAGCTGCACAGCAGCCCATTACCATTGAGGATTCACCTCCTCGTTCCCTGGCTACCCCCTTGGTTCCGTGTCCGAGCAGGGCCCAGGAAGACTCGGCTGAGTTTAAGCAGCACCTCCTTCACCTCTATAAAGATGTGCCTCCGGTGCTTGCAAAGTCCCCACCGCCTGATGATAAAGGGCCTCGGGCAGAACCTACAGAGCTCCAGGTTGGTGCCGATCAACCACCCCATCCTGTGAGTGTTCAACAGGACTCCCAGCATTCGGTTGAAAGGAACCAAGCGGAGTCTCCGAAGGGTTCGTCCCATCTCGAGCCCGGCCAACGGCCTCGGCGTCGACTACCACGACCGTGGTAGAGTTTGCAAGGCTCTGTATGTGCCCGCTCCAAAACTGGTTCCTCCGGGTGTTCAGGCTCAATATTGATCCCCAATACAAATGCCTTTCCGTCCCCAGATACGTTATTTCTTCCTTACAATGGTGGGCACACGATGCCAGCATCCTCTCAGGTGTCCCCTTTCAGCGCCCTTCTCCTTAGAAGTACCTGTTCACAGACGCTTCCCTGTCAGGATGGGGGGCTCATTGTGATGACCTTACGGTCCAGGGTACTTGGTATTTAGAATACCGGTTGCACATCAATTTGTTGGAGCTGCGTGCCATCCGTCTTGCTCTGTCTTCATTCACAGGGCACCTGGACGGACAGCACATTCAGATCGCCACAGATAGCTCCACCGCCCAGTTCTATATAAACAAGCAGGGCGGCACAGGGTCCGTTTCGCTCTCCAAGGAAGCCAGCGACATCTGGGAATGGGCCATAGCTCACCGCGCTACTCTCGTAGCAATTCACATTGCAGGGAAGAGCAATACACTAGCCGATGCTCTGAGTCGCCTTCCCAATCAAGCGCACAAGCTCACCCTGAGCAGCAATTGTCTCCACCAAATATTCCTCCTGTGGGGTTATCCGCAAATAGACCTTTTTGCCACACACTTCAACTCAGTGAGCCCCAAGTTCTATTCAAGGATGGGAGCCAGCCCGGGCTCAATGGGAGATGCCTTTCAGGCAGTCTGGAACGGGGCTCTGTTTTATCTCTTTCCCCCATTCCCTCTACTTCACAAGGCCCTAGCCAAGGTGAACCATGACACTCCGTTTTGGCCCAGGAGGTCGTGGTTTGCAGTGCTCATGTCACTTGCACAAGGGAATTACATTCTTCTTCCAAAGAATCCCTCCCACTCCCCCCCGAACCTGCAACTTGGAGGGTGATACTCCAGGGCAGTGGTCTGACAGGGTAGCTAGTTCTACTGCATTTGTTAAAGTCTTCCACACGGCGGTCCTACGACGCTAAATGGAGACATTTTTCTGATTGGGCTACGGTTATAAATATTTCACCAATCAATTGCCCACTGTCTGTTGTGTTTGATTACCTTCTATCTCTCAAAGATGATGGTTTATCTAATTCTTCCTTTAAAGTTTATTTAGCCGCAATATCGGCTTTTCACCCGAATATTGACTCCTCAGTTTTTTCTCACCCCCTTTCCAAAAAGTTTTCAAGAGTCTCAATAACTTGTACCCTCCTGTCACTCCACCAGTTCCCCAGTGGAGTCTCTCCTTAGTCCTTTCACAGCTCATGAGACCTCCGTTTGAGCCGTTAGCTACTTGTGAATTGGCCCTACTATCCTTCAAGGTGGCCTTTTTAGTCGCCATTACCTCGGCAAGGAGGGTGAGCGACATCTCAGCACTGTCACATTCCCCTCCTTATACTAAGTTCCACTCGAATAGAGTAGTATTGAAGCCTAAGATTTCCTTTTTACCTAAGGTCGTTTCAGCCTTCCACCCTACACAGGACATTGTCCTTCCCGTTTTTCCCCTCACCCATCCTCAGATGCTGATAGAGCATTACATTCCTTCGATGTCCGCAGAGCCCTTCTTTTTTACATTAAAAGGTCTCAGAACTTCCGTAAAGATGACAACCTTTTTGTTTGCTTCGGTGGGCATCGCAGAGGTTGTCGTGCTTCTCCTCAGACCTTCTCGAGGTGGATCACGTCAACCATCAAGATGGCATATGGGTTTGCTCACCAGGAGTGCCCTCCTATGATCAAAGCGCATTCTACCAGAGCGTATGCGGCTTCCATCGCCTTCTCCTCTAAGATAGATCTCCGGGACATCTGTAAGGCTGCTACCTGGTCCACGCCCTCTACGTTTATGAAACACTACGCTATGGATGTGGACTCGGCAAGAGATGCAGCCGTGGGACGTGCCGTACTGCAGTCTTTATTTCGGTGACTGTCCCACACCCACCGTCCTGGTAAGCGAGCTCGCTACTCTCCCATGTGGGACTGCATAGAAGCCACGCAGATGAAAAACAGAGTTTCACTTACCTGTAACTGTTGTTCATCTGGTGGATCTTCTATGCAGGCACACATCCCTCCCTCCTTCCCCGCTGTGGGACCTCTCCGCTAGACCAGTGGTTGGTTCCGTGGCAGCCGGTTGGAGAACTGGAGGGAAGAGTGCTCCCTCCCCCTTGGGTCATGTGACCGTGGGCGGGGAGATTGCATGCCCCAAGGGGAGGGGGAGCACTCTCTTTTAGATTTTGCTAGAAGCTGACAAATCTTATCCGTGGCTGGCCTGCGCCTGCGCAGTCCCATGTGTGCCTGCATAGAAGATCCACCAGATGAACAACAGTTACAGGTAAGTGAAACTCTGTTTTTCTTCCAGGTTCGACGCTGCCTGGACCTTGGAGAACCCTCCGGCGCGCCCTCACATCGAAGGATCCTCCCGAGGCGTGTCGATCGCTGGGAACAGTCAAAAGGTCACAAACGTAACCGCCAGGATAGCTGCTCGAATGGACGGAGGTTGCCATAACAACGGCAGCATCTTCTGCACTATTCTGTGACGCCTGTGCATTTCTTTCAAGTTTTTATTTAGCTCAGAGACCAGCCTTGGAACTCTTCCTCTGCACTTTCATAGCAGAAGCGAGTGTTCACCTGCTCGCTATTTAACTACTAGCAGGATGCCCAACCAATGTGAAGGAGTGTGTTTGGAAAGGTGGCCACAGCACATGACTTTGCCCATGTCTTTACTGCGTCTTTGATAAACCAAAATGAAAAACCTGCACTGAAACTATCAGTAGTACATAAAACAAATAGCAGGATGGCAACAATAAGTAATGGTATTGTAAATCATACATTCCGAATGCAGTAAAGGGAATATTATAGAAATACAGTCCTGCTAATTGAAGTCAGTTCACACACAAAGTACTCTAAACCCCAGGAGCTATACTTAATACCACGCTAGTACGATACTGGGGCTGCAGAAACCTGCCCAAATCCAAAGGTGTTGTAAGCTTACAACAGCATCTACCACCTTTGGATTTGGGCAGGTTTCTGCTGCCCCGGTATCTTCCTAGCGTGGTGTGAAGTATAGCTCATGAACTTTGGGGTTTACAGTACTTTGTGTGTGAGCTGACTTCAATTAATGTGACCATATTTCTATAATACTTACTGCATTTGGAGTGTGCGATTTATAATACAAGAATTTATTGCCGCCATCGTGCTGTTTGTTTTATTTACTGCATCTTCTGCACACACACCCATCTCTTGGTCTCTTTCCTTTTGTCCCTTCTGCAGTAGCCCATCCCTGGGGGCTGTGTTTATAAAGGAAAGGGAGGGACTCAATCCCCACCCCTCTGTGAAGCTTGCTAGGTGACCACTCTTGGCCTAACCTTCCTCACAGGGTTGTTGTGAGGGTAAAACAAGGCACATTAAGATAAATTTAACAGTGAGATGGCTTGACAATGCTGGACTCTCCCTTGCTTGACGGCTATCTGTTGGGAATGCTGGAGTTTGGATTTCCCCCCATTGATCAGGGGACTGAACAAGAAGAAGAAGAAGAGTTGGTTTTTATATGCTGACTTTCTGTACCACTTAAGGAAGAATCAAACCGGCTTACAATCTCCTCCCCCTCCCCACAACAGACACCCTGTGAGGTAGGTGTGGCTGAGAGAGTGTGACTAGCCCAAGGTCACCCAAGGCTTTGTGTGCAGGAGTGGGGAACAAACCCAGTTCACCAGATTAGCCTCTGCCGCTCATGTGGAGGAGTGGGGAATCAAACCCGGTTCTCCAGACCAGAATCCACCGCTCCAAACCACCGCTGTTAACCACTACACCATGCTGGCTCTCTGGGCCAGATAGCCTCTGTAATTCTATTAAAATATTAAGTAGGCCTAAGCCAGTACTCGATCATGAATTGGAATGTTTTGACTCTTGAAGGCAGCAAGTTGCTTCCTCAAAGCAAAGAGCCAGTCTTGGCTTTCTTCTGCTCATTGGACCAGGAAGTGCTTCCCAAGATTGACTCCATCTTCCAGGCTCTTTTGTTGGGCGTTTTGTGCATCGTCAGCAAGTGTTTATCTCCTACGTTGCACATTGCAGAGAGCTTTCTGTGAGGAAGAATAGCCTGTGAACAATCCAGCCACTGGTGTCAAACGGGGAACTGCTGGCTTTGAAAATGATGTACTAAAGGCCAAATGGGACAAAAATGGATTCCTGGGGAGCTGGCAGTGATTTCAGATTGGAGCTGCTCAGAGCTAGAAATAGAAATAGAGGGAAGAATAAGGCTCCACACTGTGCCTTTGTTGATACTTTAATGTGGCTGCCTGCCAGAGAAAACCTACACTTATTAATGCTCCTATGGAGAAAAGCATTCTTAACTTTCCCTCCCCCTTTAATTAACCAGTACAAGAGATTCAACCTGAATCTGTGAGAACAAGCTGGATATTGGTAGTATTTTCCAGATAAGACAATGGGGAGAGGAAAGTTGTGACTTTATCTTTGCCATCTTGGGGTGGGGGGAGCAGAATAGTGGCCAGCTCTCTGGCCTGAGTGGCCCCCTCAAGGGCTGCCGCCTTCTTCCCCCACCCACATAGAGCTCCTGAGCTTTTAACAATTGACGGGAAGGCTGCAGCACAATAAGTGAAGCGGTTCCCGTCAGCCAAATGGTTGATGCCGGGGCCTTCGGGCAGAATCTGTTGAATTCCTGTCTTCTGTGCAACTGTGTAGCAAGGGGGTACTATCTGGTAAACCAAGGGATGTTTTTGCTTTTTTGCCCTGCCCTGCAACACATGTTTTAGTCCAGTGATTACAGTCCGTTCAGGTCACCGGCACCTTAGAAAGGATTTCCCTGCTTGAATCTCCCTTTAGCAACCGTGGCCCCTTTGGCTTGCCGGTACACGTAGTGCCCACTCCATGTTGATGTGGCCTATTGTTGGTGCTCAAATCTCCCTGGTAGGGTTGCCACTGTATTAACTGGCCGCTGTTCCTTGGTCTGCAGACATGAGCAGGTAATAGCTACCTCCAGACCGTGATAGATGTTGCCTGCCAATTCATGCTGAAGAAGCAGCCAGCTTTTAAAGCACAGGTGCCTATCCATCCTGTCCTTGTTTCCCCTGGTCACTGAGCGGCCCCGCTGTGTGAAACCATGTGCAACCCTGTCCGCAGTAGCCCTGCGAGATTATAGAGTCCAGAGACCAACAAGATTTTTTTTGGGGGGGGATATGAGCTTTCAAGAGTCAAAGCTCCCACCAGTCACCCTGTTTTTGCGACGCTGGTGAGAGACGGCGAAAAGTTCCTCCTGCCCGTCACTTCCTCCAAGGCAATACTTTAGGCGGGTCTGTGGAAGGACTGTGGCTCAGTGGTAGAGCATCTGCTTGGCATGCAGAAGGTCCCAGGTTCAATCCTCAGCTTCTCCAGTTAAAGGGACTAGGCAAGTAAGGTGACGTGAAAGACCTCTGCCTGAGACCCCGGAGAGCCGCTGCCGGTCTGAGTAGACAATACTGACTTTGAGGGACCGAGGGTCTGATTCAGTACAGCTTCATGTGTTCATGTGGCTTCTGGTTTGTGCTGCACTCTGGGTTTGAGGTCAAGGACGTACCTCTGGCAGTGGCAAAGCTTGCATGTCAGGGAAGCTCTCGTTGCGGGTTTTGGAGGACCCTTGAACTGGTGTGTGTGGGGAGCACCTAGGCACAATAGCAGCAAAGAGTGGAGAGTTTCTCTTCATGGCTTCTGTGCAGTCCCACCATTACTCAAGAAGGGTTCCCCTACCCTCAGCCATGTGCTGGCCCTTTCCCCCTGAAACTGGCACATGCCCAAGGAGGAGGAGCTCTGCATATGACTTCTGACCTTGATCCAGCAAGGGAGGGGCTGGCGGTGAAACCCCTATTGGATGAGTCCAGTTTTGGGCTCCACAATTTAAGAAGGATGTTGACAAGTTGGAGGGTGTCCAGAGGAGGGCAACCAGAATGGTCAAAGGTCTGGAATCCATGCTCTGTGAGGAGAGACTTAGGGAGTTGGGTTTGTTTAGTTTGGAGGAGAGAAGGTTGAGGGGAGACATGATAGCCATGTTTAAATATTTGAAGGGATGTCATGTTGATGAGGGAACTAGCTTGTTCTCTGTTGCTCCAGAGACTAGGAGACAGAATAATGGATTTAAACTAAGAGAAAAGCAATTCCACCTAAACATTAGGAAGAACTTTCTGACGGTGAGGGCTGTTCGACGGTGGGATGTGCTGCCTCGGAGCATGGTGGAGTCCCCGTCTTTGGAGGTCTTTAAGCAGAGGCTAGATGGCCATCTGTCGGGAGTGCTTTGATTGTGGGATCCTGCATGGCGGGGGGAGGGTTGGGGTCACTGGGGATGTGGGGGGAGGTAGTTGTTAATTTCCTGCATTGTGCAGGGGATTGGACTAGATGACCCTGGTGGTCCCTTCCAACTCTATGATTCTATGAGGACCCTGAACACAACGTGACTTCACCTGTTTCCAGCGCCAGCCATGTGCTGGATGACGAATAGGGAACCAGAGTTTCTTTGCAGCAGGTAATGGTTCTGATGGGGCAGTCCTCTTCAGATGAGTGACCTTCAAGTTGAGTCAAGACTTCTTCGTGTAATGAGCAGGCCGTTAACAGGTTAACGCTGAGAAACAGTCATGGCATTGCCAGATGATCTTTTCCCCCCAGGAAAACCCCCCAACAAATTCCCAAATTTTGAAATGAAACAAACCATGCAGGTACTGTGATAAGGTAAGTTTCGTTGCGAGAAATTCCCTGTGCAGCCTACTTCTGAGCAAGTACACCGGATCCAGCTGCAAACCAGCAAAAGGAAATCTCTCCGCTCCACTGAAGTCATAGATAGGGGCCCTGATCCAGCTACAGCTAGTTGTGATTAACACTTGTGTGACCCCTTTTCTTGGGAGTAAGTGCCATTGCTCAGCAGACTCTCAGTTAAGCAAATGTGTACCTTAACTGGTGCCATCTCCCTCTGTAAGCAATGTTACAAATTAGGTGTAAGTAATGTAGATCCTGTGGCTTTCTATGAGTTAGTCATAACTAACTTTATTTAGCTGGCTTGGGGGTGGGGGTGTAGACATTCCATTTAAAAACAAGTGAGTTTTATGAGCAGAAGGCCACTAATTCATATTTTTAAAGAACTTGCAATGTTTTTAACTGTCAGATTATGACCCTGTCCACATTTACCCCTCCCATCCCTTTTTAAAGGAAATTATAAACATTTTATGTATAAAGTTTTGTTAAGGGAATCTCCCTGTATATTACTAAATAAAAGTGCTCTATTTTAAACACTGAAGTTTTGCCTTCTGACTTATTTTTCCCCAGTTCAAGCAGGCTGATCAAATGCACGGGTGGACCCCCTGGGGCAGAGGATCTTGTACCATTAACAGTTCTAGAAAGGAAGGCTTTGTGGCAGGTGGGTGCTGCTTTTCACCTGAGGTTGCAACTTGACTACATGAGTTCGAGAAGAGGTTCTGGTTTCTGCCCAAGTAAAACTACTGCAACCCTGGAAACTTGACACTTCCTTTCCCAGTGGTGCAGATGATGGCAGGAATCTTGGTTGCTTAGGGATGGCTGGGGAGCTCACGAGGCCTTGGGCTGGGCCAGAGCCTGGTCCATTTTTTGGAGGAACCCCGGTCCGCCCCTGCCCACCCACCACTAAGACCCCCCCACTCACACCTCCTGGCTCACAATCCCTCCCATCTCCCAGCCACCTGTGTACCCTTTCCTCAATGGCACAGGGCTGTGTGTGTCACTTGGAGTGCCAGTGCTTGAACATGAGAAGTGTTGCTTGCACCACCCACGCACCTTTCCCTGGCGGTTCTGGGCAGCCCAGGTAGCCAGGAGCACCATAGGAGAAATGCTTGCAAGTGAGGGAAGGGTGTGCAGGTAGCTGGCAGAGGAACCAGAAGAGTTGGTTTTGTTATGCCGACTTTCTTTACCCAATTAAGGAAGAATCAAACCGGCTTACAATCACCTTCCTCCCCCCCCCCCACGACAGACACCCTTTGAGGTAGGTAAGGCTGAGAGAGCTGTGACTAGCCCAAGGTCACTCAACTGGCTTCATGTGGAGGAGTGGGGAAACCAACCCAGTTCACTAGATTAGCCTCCACCACTCATGTGGAGGAGTGGGGAATCAAACCCGGTTCTCCAGATCAGAGCCCACCACTCTTAACCACCGCTCTTAACCACTACACCACAGGGAGGTGTGCAGGTAGGAGACTCCGTGTCAGTGGGCCCTGCTGGGATCCCTGGGCACTGGCAGATGCCCCACCTGAAGGGATGCTGATGCCGTCCCTGGGCTTGGCATAGTGACTAGCAACACATGGTGCATGAGACCATGTGCAAGCATTAAATTGTCTTGGGGGCCCTGCAGGTGTTTGTCTGCATACGCAGTATGAGTAGATGACATCCAAACGCTTCTTACCTGAGAATGTGCTGCTATACTTTAACACTGACAATAAATTAAGCATTGTGCCTGCGTGCAAGCATAGGTGCTGTGGAACACAGGCAGGATGGTGCTGCTGCAGTCATCTTGTCTGTGGGCTTCCTAGAGGCACCTGGTTGGCCACTGCGTGAACAGACTGCTGGGCTTGATGGGCTTGAGCCAGCATGGCCTTTCTTATGTTCTTACATTCATTTCCCAGAGGGTGCATCAGGTTGTGACTAGGGCTGTCGATTCGGTTCGTCCCGAAACAAAAAAAGCCAAATTCCCCCAGATTCGGCAGTTTCCGGTTCGGATAGAGCCGAATTAAAAAAAGGCAGGAAAACAAGGAGCTGAATTTGGCGAGTTCGGGCGAATGCCGAATAAATTCGACAAATTCAGGGGCTCCGAATCAGCAGCATAACAGTTAGTAAGCAACTAGCAGCATTCTCCTGTGGCCAATGGTGGCCAAGCCGGGTCTTCTGGCCAATCAGTTGTGGTTGAGTGCGTGAGCCCAGCTGCTGTGCATCCCGGGGAGAGAGAGAGTCTGTTTGTGTGTGAGAGAGATCCCCGTGGGGGGGGGGTGCACACTTGCGAATGTGTTTGTAATGGCTTTATTGCAATGGGCAGATTGGGGGGGGGACCCCTTCCGGGCACCATATCTCAGGGCCCCCTGACCCAATCTTTACAAAACTCGGGGGTTCTTGTAAGAAGGGACCCCTCAAGCTACACTGAAAGTTTGGGACCTCTACCTCCAAAAATGCCCCCCCCCCGGAGCCATGGAAAGCCGCGAATGTGTTTTTAATGGCTTTATTCCAATGGGACGATGGGGGGATCCCCTTCCGGGCCCCATAACTCGGGGGCCCCTGACCCAGACTTTACAAAACTTGGGGGTTCTTGCGAGAAGGGTCCCCTAAAGCTACACTGAAGGTTTGGGACCTCTACCTCCAAACATACCCCCCCCCAGAGCCGCGGAAAGGCTTGAATGTGCTTTAAATGGCTTTATTTGGCCGAATTTTTTCCTGAACTCCGAATCTCGCGCCAAATTCCAACATATCAAAATCGGGGGAGCTCGGACTTCATCATTTCCCGAATCAAAACGGTCCAAATTTTGCCGACTCCGAATTTTAGCGAATTTTGCCTGAAAAAAAGATGTCCTTCCAAAAAAAAAAAAAAAAAAGTAACATCCAGCCATTTCAGATGAGCATGGTATTTGGTGCCAGTTTGGTCGCTCCTAAAAAAAGGATTGTGTGCTTGGTTTTGGATTTTGCATGGCCCAATGTGGCAGTTCACACTTTTTTGTATACGTATGTACTGTGTTCAATTTTGAAGGGTCACAGAACCTTTCTTGTTCAAGAGGTGGCAAACCTATGGATGAGCAATGGGAATCTTCTTTTCTTCATTAAGCTTTCAAACGTTGTCGTCCAATGCCAACACACCAGTATTGAACTGCAGAACCTGGCCCACCCATTCTTCACACTGCACTGCAAACAGGTTCTGCAGGGAGCATGAGACAGAAGCCGCTAGAGTTTGTATGACAAGATAATTACAGCTAAGAAGTCACACCACCTCTCTGCATCCTGCTCCTGGGTAACAGCCAGCCCTTTTTATTCTCTCCTTGCAGCTACAACTACAAATACTGATGAGGTTTACACCTCCCGATCTTCCGCATAGCTCCCATTTCATATATCGTATTTTCCTGTATATAAGATGCCCCCATGTATAAGATGACCCCTATATTTTTTAAACCAAAATTAAGAAACCAGGGGTCGTCTTATACATGGGCGTGTACGGAAAAATACGGGCGGGGAAGAGAAAGGAGACTGTGGGAAGGCCGCCAACTGGCTGGCCAGGGCAACTGGGCTCTTCCCCAACCACTCTCTTCCCCTCTCGTCAACTGACAGGCGGGGAAGAGAGCGGGACCTTCTGTGTATAAGACGCCCCCCAATTTTTTTCTAAATATTTTTAGAAAAAAAGATTGTCTTGTACACAGAAAAATTCAGCACTTCCAGATCGTTTGTCGATTTGAAATCTTTGGCCGCAAGTCTGTTTCTTTAATTTCGCCGCAGTACGCTGGCAACTTAGATGCACCTGATATTAAACGCCTAAAAAAAGCTATTGCCTGTACAAAATGTAACACGGCCCTGTTTGCAAGCCTATAACATGAAAATGAAAGTGGTGGGGAGGTGGAGGTGTGAGAATATTTTTACCACTGCGAAGCTGTTCTTTGAACTGGAAAGGGAGGTGACGTCAACGTTCTTCCAGTTCCCCTCTATCTCCTTCTTTGAAACAGCTAATCACAAAAAAGCAACTTAACCACGCAAGCTAGCAAAACAGGAAAAGATGAGCTGTAATTCATTCACACGGGAGTGGGGGTAAATTACCAGACAGGGTTTCACATATCGTGTTCCAGTGGAAGTGCACATTTGAGAATCAGGTTTATCAGACCAGGGTTTAGGTGCTGGATTTGCACTCTGTGTGCTACCAGTTTTCCTGAACCACTCTTCTGTAGGCCCCCAAGCAAATGCCTGCTGTTGACCTTGCAAAAGTGACTTTCCCCTATCCAGCAAGAACCTACACACGGCATATTCTCTCCTGACATGCTTAGCCTGGAGTACCGGGTTTGATTCCCCACTCCTCCACGTGAGCGGTGGAGGCTAATCTGGTGAACTGGATTTGTTTCCCCACTCCCTACGCATGAAGCCCGCTGGGTGACCTTGGGCAAGTCACAGTTCTCATAGAGATCTCTCAGCCCCAGCTACATCACAAGGTGTCTGTTGTGGGGAGGGGGATGGAAGGCGACTGATTCTTCCTTAAGCGGTAGAGAAAGAGCCTTGGTTACTCACCGTGAAGGCTTCTTCTGCTCTGGGATACGGAGGCCATCTTAAGAGTGGGTGTTTCCTCTTCCTCTTGTTCCGGGAGGCAGGACCTAAAACTTTAACTGCCTATCCCTGGAGGGAACGCCCCCGCCCTTTTCAGTCAAAAAACTTTCCGAGCAAGGAGCTTAACCGTTAAAACATAGAACAGTAAGTAAAGAACAGTAAACAGATATAGTAGTAATGCATTAGTTGTAACTGTAACTATAATCATGTTAATAAAATTTATACGTAAATCTAACTTGAAATCTGTGCCAATCAAATTTTATTCGTGCTAATTTGTATAGCATTCTCCCTAATTTACTTAGACGTCTGGGCGGGCAAGATGGCCTCCGTATCCCAGAGCAGAAGAAGCCTTCACGGTGAGTAACCAAGGCTCTTTCTCGCTCTGGGAGAGGAGGCCATCTTAAGAGTGGGACTTAAAAGAGCTGTCCCTGCCCGGGTGGGATCAGACGTCGTGGAGAACACTCTGAAGAACCCGCCTGCCAAAGGCGGCATCAGCTGAGGCATAGAGATTTATTTTGTAATGTCTCACAAATGTAGAGACAGAAGACCATGTAGCGGCCTTACAAATCTCCTCTAACGGAGCTCTGCGGTCGAAGGCTGCTGATGTGGCTGCGCTTCTGACTGAGTGGGCTGTTAGGCCAGCAGGTACTGGGATTTTTGCCGCTTTGTAAGCCTGAGAAATGCATTGAGTAATAATGCGACTGATGGAAGTGCGGGACATGGGTTTACCCTTGTTTGGAGCTGACAGATTAATGAAGAGGGCATCAGATACTCTGATGTGTTCTGTACGGGCAATGTAGATGCGCAGGGCTCGTCTGAGATCTAAGGTATGCCAGATTTTCTCTTGTGGCGCTTTTGGATTTGGACAGAAAGAGGGAAGAACTACATCCTGATGTCTGTGAAAATTGGAGTTGACTTTAGGGATAAAGGAAGGGTCAGGAGCCAGGACTACTTTGTCTTTGTGGAATGTACAAAGACCCGGTCTGATGGATAGGGCCCCTAATTCTGAGACCCGCCTGGCTGACGTGACTGCTGTTAGAAATAGAGTTTTCATTCTTAGACAGCTTAAAGTGACAGACTTTAGCGGCTCAAAGGGGGGTCGTGTAAGGGCCGTTAAGACCGTATGTAGGCTCCAGGTAGGGAATCTATGTTTAACCGGAGGAGAAACCAGAGTAAGTCCCCTTAGAAATGCCTTAATATGTGGATGTCTAGTTAAGGTGTAGCCTGATACTTTAGGAACAATAGTGGCAATTGCTGACAGCTGACGGCGTAATGTGGCAGGGGACAAGCTCTGTCTTCGACCATCTTGTAAAAAGGCCAATATTTTAGAAACGTGTGGTTTGATGGGATCAACGTGCTTCCTCTGGCACCATCTAACGAACGCCTTCCACGTGGTGTTATAAATTCGTTTTGTAGAAGGTCTTCGAGCAGCAAGGATAGTTTCTGTTATTTCTGTGTCGTATCCCAGCTTTAGGAGGCGACTCCTCTCAATACCCAGGCGGTCAGCTTGTACCAACCTGGATCTGGATGATGGATTGGTCCCTGAAGGAGGAGATCCGGTCGAAGTGGAAGCGTCCATGGTTTTGTGATGGACATTTCTAGCAGAGTGGGGAACCATGGGCGACGCGGCCAATAAGGAGCCACCAGGATGACTGTGGCTTGAAGCAGGTTGATTCGCCTGAGGACTCTGGGAAGGAGTGGGAAGGGAGGGAAGGCATATAGCAGCCCCGATGGCCATGGTGCTGTGAGCGCATCTGTCTGTTCCGCTCCTGTCTGGACATATCTGGTGTAATATCTTGGGAGCTGATGATTTTTGTTCGACGCAAAGAGATCTACTATGGGCGTGCCGTACTGAACTGTCAGTAGTTGGAAAACTTCGCGGTTCAGGGACCACTCTGCTTCGTTGAGATTTTGTCTGCTGAGCCAGTCTGCGTCTACATTGAGGACTCCCTGAATGTGTTCTGCTGTTATGGAGCATAGATTGGTCTCCGCCCAGAACAGAATCCTTAGAGCTTCTTGGTGTAGCGTAGATGATCGAGAGCCCCCCTGTTTGTTCAGGTGAGCTTTCGCCGCCACATTGTCCGTTCTCACCAGTACGTCCTTCCCTGATAGATGATGCTTGAAGTGCCGGAGGGCATAGTAAATTGCACGGATCTCTAGAACGTTGATGTTCATCCGCTGTTCTTGTGTTGACCAAGTGCCTTGAGCTGGAATACTCTTCAGAGTGGCTCCCCAGCCTTTGAGAGATGCATCCGTGAACAGCTGAATTGGTGGCTGTCGTATGTAGCAAACCCCTTTCTGTAGATTTTCTGGGAAGGTCCACCACTTGAGACTGCGCCTTGTCGCTGAGGAGAGAAGCAGGGATTTGTTCCTCTTTATCAGGATGTCCTTCTGGTAGATTTTTAGGAACCACTGCAGAGGCCTGGAGTGGAGGCGTGCCCACTGCACTGCAGGGATGCAGGAAATCATCAGACCCTGTAGTTTGGCCAGGGTCATGAGGCGGACTGTGGTTGCTTGTATAGTTGTTTTCGCCAGAGTGCAGATTTTTTGAATTTTGTCTGGAGGTAAGACGAAGGAGTTGTTGTTGGTGTCGATGTACACCCCTAGATGTCGTAGATGACGAGTGGGTTGGAGATGGCTTTTCTTTTGGTTGATTAGAAAGCCGTGGTTGTGTAATAGTTGTAGAACAATCCTTGTGTGCTGGACGCTTTGTTCTTCTGAGGACGAGCAGATTAGGATGTCGTCGAGGTAGGGATGGATTCTTACGCCCTCTTGACGTGCTAAGGCGACCAAGGTCACCAGGACCTTGGTGAAGACCCGAGGAGCTGAACCTAACCCGAAGGGAAGTGCCTTGAACTGGTAATGGCGACCGTGGTGCAGGAACCTGAGAAATCGTCTGTGATCTGGATGAATGGCGATGTGCAGGTAGGCCTCTGTTAAGTCCACAGAGGACAGGAAGTCTCCGGGTCTTAAGGCTTCTGCTATGGAGTTTAAGGTCTCCATCCTGAATCGTCTGTATGTTACGTGTTTGTTCAGGTACTTCAAATCGAGGATGGCTCGCCATCCTCCGTCTCTCTTTGGCACGGTAAAGAACACTGAATATATGCCCAACGATTGTTCCGATGGGTCCACATATTCTATTGCCTTTATTTCCAAAAGGTGCTGAATTGCTGCCAATGTTCTGAGTCTCTTGTCCGATTGACGGGACACAGGGGACACCACCAGCCGATCTCTTGGTAACTTGGAAAACTGAATTCGGTAGCCGTGGGTCACTATCTGTAAAACCCAATGGTCTGGATGGGAGGTAGACCATTGGTTGTGGAATAGGCTGAGCCTGCCCCCCACAGGTTCGCGTTTGGCGTCACTGTCTAGGTTGACGAAAGGACTTGTCTCCTCTGTCATTTTGAAAATTGCTAGATCTGGAGTTCCTAGAGAAGCGCCCCCCTCTACGAAAGGAACCCCTGTTGTAGCTCCACTGGCCTCTTCTCTGTTCTGGCCTGTATCTTGAGTACGGGTGAAAGGGACGAAAGGAAGTAGGATTAGAGAATCCCTTAGAATCCTTACGTAGGCTTCTGGGTAGGTACTTTTTCTTGTCTTTAGATTCGACTAATATTTCTTCTAACTTTTCCCCAAACAGTTTCTTGCCCTGGTAGGGGTATCCCATCAGTACAGATTTGGATCTGTGTTCGGTTTGCCATGGCCGCAACCATAAGCCTCTCCTAGCTGCATCTGCAGTAGCTAGTGCCCGTGCTGAGAAGCACATAATGTCAAGAGTGGAGTCGGCCAGGAAGGATACAGCCTTCAAAATTCTAGAAACTCCTTCCATAGCACTTCTGTCTTCCTCTGGAATGAGCTTTGCTAATTTTCTAGTCCAGACTATAGCCGCTCTGGATACTAGGGCGGATGTGATGGATGAGCTAATGGCCAGAGCTGAGGCCTCATGGGATTTTTTACAGGCCAGTTCAGTCTTTCTATCAGCTGGATCCTTTATTGAAACTAGGCCCTCTTCTGTGACTGCATCAGAAGAATGTAAGGCAGTAATGGGGCTTTCCACTAGGGGGAGCTTTAGTAACTCAGAAGCAGTAGGAGCCACATTATATAGCTTTTTAGTAATTGGAGGGAATTGTTTCCCCCCCATTGGTTTCTCCCATTCCCCCTGCAACAGAGATAGAAAATAATCTGGCACAGGAACCACTCTATCAGTAACATTATGCATATGGAAAAATTCTTTTGCCCCTTTTTTCTTTTCTTGGGAAGGGTTTGAGTCATCAGTCAGGTCAAGAGCTGCTAATGCTTTTGCTAAGAAGGGTTGAAATTCCTCAGCCTCAAAAAGTCTAGTCTGTTTGGTAGGCTGGGGCGTAGGATCTTCCCCTTCAGAAAACTCACCCTCCTCCCTGTCTGAAAGGTCATTATCAGATGAGAAAGGCGAAGTCGCCTGTTCTAACTGTTGGGGCTGAGAGGCAGAGTTAGCCTTTAAGGCTGCTTTGGTGGGCCATCCGCCGCCAGCCTGTGACGTGCGCGGATTATTTTGCTCCCCACCTCCCGACTGAGTAGTTGCCCGAGGGTCAGGTACCTTAAGATTTGGGGCTTGTAATCCGCTGATTGAAGGAGGGGGGGAGGGGAGATGAACTGCTCTTAGCCCATCTGAGAACGCGTCTCTAATTAAAGACGCCAACTCCGCTCTTAAAAGAGCAATTTCGCTTGCCACCGATTGGGAGGGTAAGGGGGGGGGGAGTACATCACCAGTCTCAGGCGTGGCCAGCACGGGATTCTTGGGTGGCGAGACGCCAACAGCCTCATCTGCGGATCGTCCGCTTGTGGAGGGGATAGCGGCCGAAGCCGTTGTTTTCCCCCGGCTGTTCCCGGCTCCGGAGCCCTTGTCTTTTCCTTTCTGTATTGCCGCAGCCGCGACCGATGCGCGGGCACGAGCGGCGGAGAGGAGGCGTTTAGCGCTGCCTTGATGAGAGGAGCCTCTCTTGCGCTTTGTAGAAGATTTCTTTGATTTGCCTTTTGAGTCACTAGAGTGACTGTTTGAAGGCAAGTCCCGGTCAACCGGCATAGCCTGGAGTAATTCCGGGACCAAATCCCCCTCAGAAATATAATTGTCCGATTGTTCGGACGCCATTTTGTTTTGGCGGGAAGGAGCCACAAAAAACTGTTCTGCACCTAGCCTCAAGAGAGACAGAGACAGAAGGAAGAAAAGGTTTTTTTTTTTTTTTTTTTATAGGTTAGAATTTGAAATAGACTAGGATAGAAATATAGAAATTAGAGATAAGAATTTTTTAGAAATAGCTCAAAGGAAGAGAGCCGTGATTACACTGCTCTCCCGGACGAGGCAGGAACAAGACTGAAAAGGGCGGGGGCGTTCCCTCCAGGGATAGGCAGTTAAAGTTTTAGGTCCTGCCTCCCGGAACAAGAGGAAGAGGAAACACCCACTCTTAAGATGGCCTCCTCTCCCAGAGCGAGAAAGTCGGCATATAAAAACCAACTCCTCCTCTTCTAACCCCGCCACCTGTTGCTCCTGGGTATCTGAGAAAGCAACCAGCTCCTGCTGGTAGTGGCTTTGTGCTTGTGCTGGAACCAGGCTTTGGCTTAGCAGATTCTACCATCCCTGGGGCCCAGCTGCCTCCCTACGCATGATTACTGGTGACACCAACCATGCTTTCATTTATACATCGCCGACAGCTGCGCTGGATGCTTGGCAGGTATCAAAACAGGTACATACATGCTTTCGCCAACAGTAAGAGACAAAAGTGGAAAGAACAAGGGAGGAATAAAGAGAATGCACCAAGCAAATGATGGCTCACCTTAAGTACAAGGGACTTGCAACAATTTTAGATTGTAAGTTTCAGGTGGGTGCAGGAACCTGTCTTTCTACACTGCTTAGGACAGGGTTCCCCAACATGGTTCCACTGGCACCATGTGTGTGTAAAGTGCCGACAAGTCGCAGCCGACTTATGGCGACCCCTTTTTGGGGTTTTCATGGCAAGAGACTAACAGAGGTGGTTTGCCAGTGACTGGCACCATGACACATACCAATATGTCCCTCGGTACCTGTCAAGCTTTACGGAAAGTGGGTGGCACCACTGTAACACAGGCTTGTTATTGGCTCCCCTCATTCAAATGAGGGCTGCCCAAGGCTGCTGAGTGGGGAGAGAGGTATTGCATTTGGCTTCGCCTCCTGCAGCAGCCATTTTGGAACGGCACTCAAATTTCCATTGATGTTCGCAGGCTCAAAAAGCTTGAGGACCCCTGGCCTAGGAAACAGCAATACTCTGCAGCCAAAGGTAGGCCCTGTTAAAGCTGCAAACCAATGACCATTATGTCCTATTCCACTTAGCAGAACTGGTTTCCAGATACAAATACACAGGACAAGTCTGTATGGTCCACTAATAGCAATGGAAGATTTAAAAACACGTTTAATTCACTCATTCATTAAGGCTGAGATGACAGAAATGGAAAGCATCCTTTTCACAAAGACCTGGAGCAGGGGAGAAAAGCTTTTTCCTCCCCTTAAGAGATTGCTGACGAAAGAGACAAAAGGATTCATTCAATTCAGAGTGAGGGCAACAGACAATGCCCATTGGCTAGGATCACCCATGTGACCGCTGCCATCACAATCGGCTTTATTCAGCTTCAGTGATGTCAACACACAGCCAAATCTGATTTGCCACACAGAACACTGGGACATCGTCTTCTCTCTGTGATGTCAAGTAGCTGGTTTGTATCACTTGCATTTCGTGTCATGCCAAAATAGCCGTTTCATAACATTATACAAAGGTGCAGATAATCAGATTATAACAAATTCAGAAAGGAAGGGGACAGGGGAGAAGTTCTGTGTGTGTGGACAGCCTTTCGCTTTCTGAGAAAAATTCAAGGCAAGGAGCCCAAAGCCTCAGTCAAGGACACAAGGGGTCTGCTCCTCCCTTTGCAGTGAACCATTTATTTCCTCTCCGTTCCCCCATAGCAGCACCACCTTCTTTGCAGAGAGGATACAAAAGCATGTATGGAAGGAAGTCAGGTAATATAACAAGTTTAAGAGCCTTGACCTCCCAAGTACTCGGGGGTCATCTCTCCACCCACACACACACCAATATGAACTGCTCATCTTTGAGATACTTGAGCATTAACAGATGCTTGGGGTGGGTGGGAAAAACCAATCCTTCTTCATGTTTATTTTACAGATAACTAAAATGAACATTTGCATGAGCCCCCTAGCCGCCCCCACCAGCAACTAAACACAATAACGCGAGGAATGTGTATGCTGGCTCCCTGTGGTTAATCTGCACCATGAGAAAAGCAATATGCTCTTTTCCCAACAGCAAGTACCCCACCCAGTTCCTTTCCCCGTGGTCACCAATAGCCTGCCTGATTGATGAAGAGTGAGCAGTGGAGTTAAAAAAAAATAATCAACAGCTTCTGAGGTAGAGGCACAAATCGGAAGGCCGATCAGTTCTTTTGGTATCTCTCGCCCTGTACAACGAAGGCCATCGATCCTCAACGAAGGGCCTCCGTTGACATTTAATTCATCTTGCGTTTTCTCCGGCCTGCTGGCATCTTGTAGATGGGTAAGGGCAGGCAGAGGGTCCCCAGTTTGTGGTCCTCGCACCCAGACAGGCTTTTGCTCTTTGTGATCTTTAGCCTCATGGCCTTGGCGATGTCAAGAATCCTGACAGGGAGAAAACAAAAACAGGCCTGTGAAAGGGGCTGCTTTGCCTTCAACCTCTCTTCCCTCTCCCGCTTGCTAGTTTTTGCCCTCCCTTCCTGCTCCTCCTTCGCCAGACTCTCAGCAATAGAGAAATTTACACTGCAAACTAATTGGGGCAAAAGCCAGTCTTTTTCATTCCTGTTACTCAATAAAGTACCAGGTAACTATCCCTCTCCTTCCAAATGGTTTCCTTTTACCGTTCTCCCTGTAAATAATTATAATTTTTTCCCCTAACGCAACGCTGCAATGATTGCCTCCCACCCGAACCCCATTCTCTTGCCCGCCGCCTTCAAATCGCTGTAGGATTGAAGGTTCCCCCGCTTGTGGATAACCCCCACACACCACAATCATCAGTGCCTTCTCCTCCCAATATTGTGTGTTAGTTTCTTTCTTAGGTTTTTTGGCTGCGTACAGTCATCTGGTTCAATAAATTACTGGCATTGAGCTGCTTGCAAAAACTGGATTCTGGAAGTACTAAAATTAGAGCACGTAGAGTGTGCTGACCTCTATACCTAGGTCTAAACTTGCCGCAATCCCTCCCAATGTATTTTGATTTTTTGATAATCCCACGATATAGACGACTATTTATGTTGGCTAGACTGAATGCCATTCCATCAGGGGAATTAATAGATCGCTTAAATAGGGTGCCGTATTGCGAGAGTATGTCAGTGTGGTTCTGGCCAAATAGACACTCTTCCGCATGCTTTGTTTAGTTGTGACTTGCTCAGCAAGGCTAGAGACAGATGGATAAAGCCTTTTATCTGGGAATCTGTCTCCAAATCGGATAATTTGAGGGTTATTTTAGCAGGGGGTGGATTTTAATACTACATTGGCAGTGGCCAAATTTCTTTCCCAGGCAATTAAAAAAATATTAATTTCTTTATGGGCTAGTTAGATCGTTACTTTTTCTTTTTTCTTATTTCTGTCTCAGTGTGCTATTGTTCAGGGCCGAATTGGCCATATCATTAAAGGCATGAAAAATAAATACATAAACACAGTACCAGGTATATTGATGGTGCTATGTAAAGAAAAAATCTGTAACCCTTCTGGCAGAAACCGGTAGTCTCACTCACCCTACCAAATTGCTAGTCCACAAGCTTTCCTCCCCTAGTTTCCACCCACCCAAGATGATAATGATTTGTTGCCTAAAAGAACACACAAAAGACTGTAAAACTCCCTAGCCTGTAACTCATATGTACATAGGACTCTGCCTTAACCTAAGATTTTAAAAATTCCCTATGCGTTTCACAATAAAGCTTCAGGGGAATCTGTAATATAATACATAATTATAAGAACTGAGTTCCCATCATTAGAGTATGTATTATAAGTTATTTAATTACCAAATGCAAAATGTACTAAAAAAACCAAGTGTACAGTTAATGAAGATTAAAGACTGGTTGCTTTTTAATCTTTGTTAACTTGTACACTTGATTTTTTAAAAAAGGTTTTGCATTTGGTAATTAAATAACTTTTATAACATATACTCTAATGATGAGAACTCAGCTCTTATAATTGTGTATTATATTACAGATTCCCCCAAAGCTTTACTGCGAAATGCACAGGGATTTTTTTTACCTAAACAATAACATTCTCTTCTTTATCTGCACAGTCGGCTCTTTCTGCCTATTTTTATCTTGGTGGTTAGTGCGGCCCTTTTGTTTTTTTCTTCTCTGCCTTAAGCTGAGCCAGACTTTTGGGGAATGCAGGAAGAACTGCAACTGTCTACATCTTCCACTGACAGCTTCCGCAATCCAACCCAAAAGGAGAAGGCTTTCTGCCTTCAAGGCTCTCCAAGCAGAGATGAGAACTCTGCAGGTGCCGTGGTCTTTGCAACTGATAAGGACGGCAATCGCCGGGTTCCCCGCACCTGTTTTCCCGCAATTTCAGATCCCTCTGCAAGACGGTCAGGTCCGTTTGGAAGTGGTTGATATGCAAGGCCAGGGCTATGACGTATGCAGTTATCTTTGCTTTCATGGATGCAGAAACTAGATTCTGAAGCCTTACAAAGAAAGGGGGGGAAATGAGAAAAGGAAGGATGTGAGAAACAAAATATGATCAAGCGTATTACGTCCGGCACTGTGTGTACACCCTGCAGATTCAAACATATAAAATCCTACACTGGTACAATCCAAACCATCCATCTACACGAGTTTTTCCTGCAGCTTACAAAAATTACGCAAATTTGAGTAAATGCCCTGAATATGCATAATTTATTCCACACTGTTTGAAATTTAATGGAGTTTATTCTGTATTTCCTCTCTGCTTGTGAAGTATTTTAGGACACACTGCAGTCCTGGCTACAACTTGGTTGCAGGGCCCTTAGTTAAAGATGTGGCTTCCTCGGGAGGTGGTAAGCTCTCCTTCCCTGGAGGTTTTTAAGCAGAGGCTAGATGGCCATCTGTCAGCAATGCTGATTCTATGACCTTGGGCAGTTCATGGGAGGGAGGGCACCTTGGCCATCTTCTGGGCATGAAGTACGGGTCACTGGGAGTGTGGGGGGGAGGTAGTTCAGAATTTCCTGCATTGTGCAGGGGGTTGGACTAGATGACCCTGGTGGTCCCAACTCTATGATTCTATGATTTCACAACAGCCTGACCTGGATGACCCAGGCTAGCCCGATCTCATCACATCTCCAAAGCTAAGTAGGGTCAGCCCTGGTTAGAACTCGGATGGAGACCACCAAGGAAGCCTAGGGTTGCTATGCAGTGGAAGGAAATGGCAAACCATCTCTGTTCCTCTTTTGCCTTGAAAACCTTGCAGGGTCGTTGTAAGTCAGCTGCGACTTGACGGTAGTTTCCAACCGCCGTTTCCAGCCGCCATTTCACAACAGCCAATGAGCAAGAGTGATGTGAAATCATACAAACCAATATTCCCTGGATTCATTGTAAAGTACAGCTACGTAACACTGGATGCAGAATTCAACAGCCAGAGTGTCTTGGTTTTCTTTTATTTAAAACAAGTTTCTAGCCCTCATGGCTGCCAATATGGACTTCAAAGCATGTGGAAAACAGCCAGTGAAACCACGAAAGCCTAAGAGGATGGAATACTAAGGGGGCACAGTATCAGTACTTAGTTCCTCCCCATAACTAAGCAGAAGTTCCACAAAACGTATATGCATGGGCAAATTCGCATAAACCACAGAATTTAGCCCTGGGCAGGAAAATCAGACAGACTTATGCTCTTTTATTTGCATGCTGAAGTTGCCCGCTTGAGTGCAGGACTGAATCCAACCTTCTCAAGCACAGCAAAATTACATGAACCACCCAAGTATTCTGTTAGAATGAGAAGGTTCTCTCAAGCAAGAGTCTGCAGAGACCTCCTGGTGCCCCATCAGAATGCTTTCAGGACGGGTGAAGTCGAGTCAGTTGCGCATGTTTTCTTCAGATGCCCTTTCTATGAGGGAAGTAAGATTTAAGCTAATTTCCCCTCTCCTTAATCTAACAAAGAGCAGCTCTGAGGAAGGGAGGTTGAGGAATCTTCTATGGGAAGGGTCAGCCCAGATGATGAAACAAGTTGCTAAATTCTGTGCTGCAATATACAAGATCCATCAGACAAAGCGGGGGCTTGGCAATCTAATCTAAAACGGAAAATGTTAATCTGAGGTTTTTTGCTAATATTAATTAGTTTAATTTATTTAAGAATTATATATCCCATAGTCTTAGATACTGTATCTTTTAATTCTATTTTGTAATTGATATGAATATTTTAATGGCTTTGCCGTATTAATAAATCTGAATCACTCCCCTGAATGCTTTCAGGAGGCTACGGAATGCTAACAAAGAATCAAATTTAATTCACTCCAGCAACTGAGCTAAAAAGATTAGGACAAAGGGACCAAGAGCAGAATCCTTAGCATCATGCAGTAGGCCGGCCAGTTCTTGAAGCAATCAAAATCTCTTTAGGCTTTGCTTTAGTTGATCCTGCATTGAGCAGGGGGTTGGGACCAATTGGCCTGTATGGCCCCTTCCAACTCTATGATTCTTGTGTCTTTCTTAGACACACCCAACAAGGGAAGTTTGACAGGAACAAAGTCCCAACTCTCTAAAACGCTACTCTCTAGTTAGTAAAGGTGCAGGAGCACACCTCAACCCCGCCAAAGAAGCCCTAGCTTAGCAACAAGCCCTCCTCCCAAGCCAAGCCCACTGAGCCCCAAATTATAAATTTTGTTAGACTCTTCTGCAGAGACCCCAATGCAACAACATACCTGCCATTGCCATAGGAGAGTGCCGTGAAATTTTT
Source organism: Euleptes europaea (assembly GCF_029931775.1). NCBI lineage: Eukaryota > Metazoa > Chordata > Lepidosauria > Squamata > Sphaerodactylidae > Euleptes > Euleptes europaea. Next base: position 17,551,867 of record NC_079315.1, read on the forward strand.
CACAAGTTTGTTGCTGATGATATGTGGGCAGTCAGGCCCCATTGCCTCTGGAAGAGGAAGGACTGTTCAGTTAGAGTTTCCAATATAGATGAGCATCAATTCTACAAAGACTGTATTAAATGAAGAAGACTTGCAGAGTTTGGGGGCAGAGTTTTCTTGTGGCGACTAGCAGTTCTATGCAATATAAACTAACCTGAAAATATCCTTTAATAAAGCATGCCGGGGAGAAAAGCGGCTAATAAATGCAGTAAAACAAAACAAATAAATACATAGAGGCTGGCCTCGAGAGCATCAAACCCAAGTTAAACTGCTCACTGGTGATTCCAATCAGCTGCCTTGCCGTACTACGAACAGGCAACATTATTGGAGAGTGAAGGTAAGGAAGCAGGAGGAAAGAAAGGAAACAAAACTTACGTTTCTTCTTAACCACTCTTTGGAAGCTCAGCTTGACAAGGCTATCGAGAAACCAGAGGCACCGGGCCTTGTGGTCTCGCTTCTTCTCATTCACGGGCATGCACTTCAGTTCATCCAACATGAAGGAACAGTGGCTAAGCGAGACAGAGAAAACTATCATTAGCCCCGAAACCAGTCTGGCGACTGCTGCTTTTCCCGCTCCTGTAAAGCAAGTGTTTTATGTGTCTTGAAAAAACTCTCCTCTGTTAACACAAAGAGGCCCAGCAAATGATTTTGTGCCTCCTGTCATCTTACCTATTTAAACTTTAGTACCTGCTATATCTATTTTTATCCTGCCCTTCTTCCAAGGACCAGACGGCGTAGTTCTCTGTCCTCCTCTAGTCATCACAACAATCCTGCGAGGTAGGCTAGGTTGAGGGAGAAGGACTGGCCCAAGGGCACCCAGCACTTCATGGCTGAATGGGGATCTGAACTCGGCTTTCCCAAGCCTAAGTCCGACACCAACCACTACTCCACACTGGCCATCCCAGCATGGACAAGGAACACAAATGGAAACAGCTGGTTTGTGTATTAAGCATGTCGCTGATGTGCCCTGAATGTGTGTCAGTGTGGTTACAGGGGTTCAACAGCACGTGAATTCACTGAGTGCCTTTCCTTTTTATTATTAAGCTCGCATGACCAAAGGTCTTGAGCATAAAACCAATACATCACAAGAAATCAAACAGACAAATGAGTATAACATGACAGAACAAAAAAACAAGATACCAAATGAATACATGAACACACATGAAGCTGCCTTATACTGAACCAGACCCTTGGTCCATCAGTCAGTATTGTCTACTCAGACCGGCAGCGGCTCTCCAAGCTCTCACGTCATATTTATGTTTAATTCTTTAATACCTAATGGGCTCAATACGTTCATGGACCTATCCAGTTATTTATAACAGTACTATGCAGCTTTCACTTTAATACACATGGCACTTAAAAAAGGCAGGGCACCACATTTAGTGGTAATGAGCTTGCTTGCTCTGAGACCCTTCTTAATGACATGGCTCGCTGAGTGAATTAGACGTCTTACTTTTGCCGTCCAAAGACATAGGAAAGGTACACTCCTTTATGCGTTGAATGGTATGTTGTTTTAATTATCTATCTATTTATATATTTATTCTATTTATCAGTACTTTACAACGGATGGCATATTATAGAGTTATGCATTTTCCCACAGAATTGTGCACGGAAAGACTGAAGGCTTGAGAAAGTTCACACGAAATGGAATTATACCGGATTTCCATTGTACCACGTCTTGTTTCCGTTGCTCATGTGATGCAATATCTATGAACTCTGTTGACAACGAATTTGATATGAACTGAGCCTTTGCGCCTGTATATTCTTATATTTTGTGTTAATTTTAGGATCATCCTTTGACCCATGGTCACATATTTTGTTGCTCTAGAAGTGTGACTGTATGTAATTTGTTCTCAATATATTCTTCTAAAAGCAAGATTTGCATTGTTATTTTCCTACATTGGAAATATTTGTCTTGTGCCATATTTTGAATTCTATACTCCTGCAAGCACTTGTAAGCCGTTGTTTGATTACCACCACCTGGAGTTTGGTAACCCTACCCCTTGATAAGAACTAACAACATGCAGCAGAATACACAAATTAACATAAGAACATAAGATAGGCCCTGCTGGATCAGACCAAGGCCCATCAAGTCCAGCAGTCTATTCACACAGTGGCCAACCAGGTGCGTCTAGGAAGCTCACAAGTAAGATGACCACAACAGCACCATCCTGCCTGTGTAATATAATAGGCATGCTCTTCTTATCCTGGAGATAATAGCTATGCATCATGACTAGTATCCATTTTTACTAGTAACCATGGATACCCCTCTCCATGAACATGTCCACTCCCTTCTTAAAGCCTTCCAAGTTGGCAGCCATCACCACATCCTGGGGAAGGGAGTTCCAAAATTTAACTATGCGTTGTGTGAAGAAATACTTTCTTTGATCAGTTTTGAATCTCTCACCCTCCAGCTTCAGCAGATGACCCCGCGTTCTGGCATTATGAGAGAGGGAGAAAAGCTCCTCCCTGTCCACTCTCTCCATACCATGCATAATTTCATAGACCTTTATTATGTCTCCCCTTAATCGCCTTCTTTCCAAGCTAAACAGCCAAGCTAAATTGATTCCGTCGACCAGCGTGGCGTTTGAGATGAACCTTGCGGAAATGGAAGTCCTCTCCAGGGTGTTCTATCTGTCCAGTCACCCGCGCAAGCTACCATTTTAAGTTGCAGTCTTCACTGCACAAGAGTGCACGTGTGACTCAGCCCCTTGCGCTCAGCCGTTCCAGGGACACAAGCAGGACCCTTCCCGCTTCAAGCCACAGCACCTGGCTACCCTTTGACCCCAGCAACACCCTCACAGCGCCCTTTTACCGTTTCTCTTCCGTCAGCTTCAGGATTTCGTCCGAGGTTATGTTCACAAAAGCTGCGGCTGGAGCTTTTAGAGCCTCATATTCGGCTGGCGAAAGAACTGGAGGCCGTTCTCAGGAAAACAAACCCTGCCCCGTATCCTAACGATTTCCCCTTGGAACCTCGAAGGTTGAAAAAGTCTCGGCTCCTTGTTTTCAAAGGCAGCTTGCCCCTGAGGAAAGCCACCCGTGGATGAACCGGGGCCGCCTCCCTTTCCATTCGCAAACACCTCTACTCCTCTCCGGCCTTTACAACTAAAAAAGCCCATGCCTTTCCCTCTAATATTTGTTTAGTTGACTTCATTTGCCTATTTTTACTTCACTACTGCTTTTCTCCCCAGTGAGGGGCCTCAAAGGGGCTTACATCATTCTACTCCCCTCCCATTTTATCCGCACAACAACCCTGTGAGGTAGGTTAGGCTGAGTGCGCAACTGGCCCAAGGTCACCCAGCAAGTTTCCACGGCAGAGTGGACATTCGAACTTGGGTCTCTCAGATCCTAGCCTGACACTAACTACACCACCATGTGGGCTGGTAATATTTATAAAAGAGTCCTTGGTTGGGACAGAGCACCCTTTCTGCCCCCTGCCCCCCCCCCCCGAACAAAACCAAAGGATACAGTCCTCAAACCTGTAGACATCTTCCAGCCTTTCAGCATCCTCATGGCACGGAGGAAGGACCAAGGAGATGTCTGCCTTATCATCTTCTGTAGCATCACTGACCACAGCTTTGAAAGCAAGCAGAGAACACCATAGGAGTCTTGTGCATGAGGATCGACGGCCACCCTCTGTGCTCTGCAAGCACAGCTGTTCCCAACTATTTTGCTAAGGGGATCTCCCGGGACGATCCTGTTGAGACTATGAGATCCAGCAAAACCTGGGATATGATGCCACCAGAGCTGGGCACTTTTCTAGCATCCCTACACAGATAGAAGTTAAAACGGACACAGAGCTGGTTCGAAATGAACAAAACGAGAGCACGCTGAAGTCCTTCAAGACTGCACTACTGCAAGAACGGTTCTGCATTCAATGTGGAAGCAGGAAGAGATTCCCAAGATTGAGAGGTGGAGAGAGAAAATGGCGGTGATGGCAAAATTAATGCATTTTGTAAACAGAAGACCTGAGGTGGAGTTAAAAAAAAAAGGAAACTGTATTTTGACTATGTGTAACCGCATAATAGCTAATGGGTGTTAGATAACCAGAATGTCAGTATCAGTAGCTTCTAGAGCAGTGATGGCGAACCTTTTAGAGACTAAGTGCCCAAACTGCAACCCAAAACCCACTTACTTATCGCAAAGTGCCAACACAGCTAGAAGTCCACATGGGGCTAGGGGTTGCCAAGTCCCTCTTTGCTACCTGCGGGAGGGTTTTGGGGCGGAGCCTGAGAAGGGTGGGGTTTGGGGAGGGACTTCAATGCCATAGTCCAATTGCCAAAGCGGCCATTTTCTCCAGGTGAACAGAAATAGCAGATCTCCTGCTACTACCTGGAGGTTGGCGGCCAAGCAGGGGAAGGAAAGCAGCTGGAGCATAGCCCCCACCCCATCAGTTTGATTCTTTTTCCAATGGTTATCTTCATACGATTAAAAAAGACTGTTATGTGGGGGGGCTGATGGTGGGGACAGCCCTCTGTACGTGCTCAGAGGCATCTTCGGTTGCATGAACAAGCAAAGTGGAAACCCGAGCTAAGTGAAGGGCTCGACTCCAGCACAAATGCCAGACGGGCCCCCATTCAGCCCTCACCGCCAATCCCCTGCGCTGCAATCACCAACCAGCCCGCCGCAGATGACCGCCCAGGCGTCCCACTCCCGGTCCAGCCCCGTCCTGGCTCTGCCTCTTTCAGTCCTCGGCAGAAGGCTCGTCGTTGTCTTCACTTCTGGAGTGTGCAGCCGGCGACTGCAGAGAAGGTGATGGGAAGGAGTCCGGCGCTTCCCAGAGGAGCCAGGAAGGCACCGCTGGTCCCCAGCCTCCTCAGCCGGGGGAACGAACTCAGGCAAACTCTGTGCTGGGGAGACGGCGCGCGTGCCCACAGAAAGGGCTCTGAGTGCCACCTCTGGCACGCGTGCCATAGGTTCGCCACCACTGTTCTAGAGAATGCAAGAACAGGAGGGGTAGCATAAAGCAGATGTTTGTAAGCAGTAATTTGTTTAAATTGAGTTTGTGTGTGTGTGTAAAGTGCCGTCAAGTCGCAGCCTACTTATGGCGACCCCTTTTGGGGGTTTTTATGCACTGATAAAATAATAACCAACATTATATAGGAAGTAATGATAATGTGAAGTAAGAATATCACTCTTTTACTTGAAGCATTCTTAATGGCTCTAAATACAAGCTCCCTTTGGAAGGTATGATGTTTTGTATGTATGGGTTTGTTCTTTTATTTCAATTTTAAAAATGTGGGTGGGGGGAGACTGCACTATTGCAGACCCCAAGTGGGGAGATGGTATTTTCATGCTGTCAATTTTTAAAAAAATCTTCTTAACCAAGAAAAGCTAGCATGTCGGGGAGGGTGGAAGCTTTTGTTACCTCTCCACATGCAGATATTTTTTCCGTTTTTAATGAAGGTAGGAACATTTAACATGCAATCTAAGAACATCAGAAGACCCCTGCTGGATCAGACCAGTGGTCCATCTAATTCAACAACCTGTTTCACACAGTGGCCAACCAGTTACTCCAGAGGGCCAAGAAAACAGGGCACAGAGGCCGAGGCCTGATGCTGCCTTTCAAAACTGGTATTCAGAGGTTTGCTACGATTTGCTAGGTTTGCTACGAGAGGGGTATTCATGGCTGCTAGTAAAAATGGATACTAGTCATGATGCATATCTATTCTCTCCAGGATCAGAGGAGCATGCCTATTAGGTGCTGTGGAACACAGGCAGGATAATGCTGCTACTGCAGTCGTCTTGTCTGTGGGCTTCCTAGAGGCCCCTGGTTGGCCACTGTGTGAACAGGCTGCTGGACTTGATGGGCCTTGGTCTCATCCAGCATGGCTTTTCTTATGTTCTTATGCCTCTGGATAAGGAGGCTCCCTTCAGTCACCATAGCTAGTAGCCACTGATAGACCTCTCCTCCATGAATCTGTCTAACCCCCTTTGAAAGCTGTCTATGCTTGTGGCCATCATTACCTCAACAGGCAGTAAATTGCAAAGTTTAATCATTTGCTGAGTAAAAAAAAAAATCCCTTTTGTCGGTCCTGAACTTGTTGTCCATCAACTTCTTTGGATGCCCCCAAGTTTTAGTATTATAGTAGAGGGAGAGAAAAAACCCTCCCTCTATCCACACTCTCCACCCTACCCATCATTTGATAAGTCTCTATCGTGTTCCCCCTTAGTCTCGTAACTTTAAAAAAATACCCTTTCGAGTGAAACTGCAGGCAGAATTCACAGCAAACCTTGATTGACATGTGGCAGGCCCAAATACAAGAAGATAGAAGAGTTGGTTTTTATATGCCGACTTTCTCTACCACTTAAGGGAGAATCAAACAGGCTTACCATCACCTTCCCTTCCCCACAACAGACACCCTGTGAGGTGGGTGGGGCTGAGAGAACTCTAACAGAGCTGTGATTAGCCCAAGGTCACCCAGCTGGCTTCATGTGTAGGAGTGGGGAAACCAACATGGTTCACCAGATTAACCTCTGCAGCTCATGTGAGGAATCAAACCCGGTTCCCTAGATTGGAGTCCATAGCTCCAAACCGCCACTCTTAACCACTACACCACACTGCCTTTGAAGGTCACCTGCAGCCCATGGGTTGTCAGCTGCCCCGCTGGCTTTTTTCCACTTTCCTCTCTCCTGGAAAGGGAAGTGCTAGCATCATTCATCTACAGAACGGAGCCTCAGGAGAACCTAACAGGTGAGCCTGGTGATCTTGTGCCCTTCCTGCGCAGCTCTCGTTCCTTACCATCCGTGCCCTTCGTCTCAATAATGTTTTCCGCAGCGTTAGTCACAGCCTTGCTCAGCACCTCCTTCTGGACTTCGTTCATCCTCCGTGAGCTCAGAGCTCTCCGCTGCTTGCTGGTCCCGAAGGCCTCGATACACAGATCCACCTGCACAAAGGCGTTGAGAGATTACAGTGCCACTCCCAAGGGGCTATTGGACACGGACTCTCTTGCAGGAGAGTTTCTCTTGCAGGAAAAGTCGAGGCAGCGAGCAAAAACACAAGGAGCTAATAACAGCCCTCAAGTTTCCACCCGCTGAAGTCAACGAAATCAAGCAAAGATAATTAGGGGGTAAATCGTTCCGAGTCAGCCACCAAACGTCTTTCTGGGAAATCAAACAGAACACAGCCACTCTCTTTATAGCCAGATTACCTGATAAAGACAGCAGCGATTTAGTTGTAATGAAATGCAGGGGTTGCTCTTTGGTGAACAACAATGTAAAGCAACCCATATCAGGAGAGGTTAAGTCACTAAAAATGAACTGGGCAAGATATGATCGGTTTATGGACCAAGAATGTCTTAACGATGCAGACTTTCTTTAGGGCCAAGGTCCAGATTGAGATTCTAGCTCTGTGGGATGCCGAATCAATTGACAGGGCAAAGACTGTTAAAGAACTTCCCAAAAACCAAGAATACTTGGGGAATTCGTAGCTTTTTAACTGGATCATATTGTCCAATGGCAAAGGTAGGAAGGAGGGCTCTTCGCTTTCCCCCCCAAGGTCCTGGTTTATGCACACACATACTATCAGGGCAGATATCACCACCATGCACTATAACTAAAATCACATTTTAAAAATGGCATCTCTTGGTAACAGCTCCCCACTCCTGCCTTTCTGAGAAATAACAGTACACAGTAGGGGTGTGCAAAAACAACAACCCTGTTAAAAACTGGATTAGGATCTAATGAACCTGAATTTTTTTGGGAATCCCAGATAGCTCCAAAACCCATATCAGAAAATCCAGGATTCATGAAAAAAATCATGTCCATTTAGACCCGAATCTGAATTTTACCACCCCATCTCTACCCCCCCCCCCATCTTCCCTTCCCCTCATTTACCTGAACTCCAACAGCGGGGGTGGCCTGCCTCCAAGTCCCACGTGGAAACTGGAGGCCGCAGCAGTGGAGCTCTGCGGAGAGCTGGAAGCTTGGCTCGGCTGGTTGAGCCAGGCTCACAGCTCTGCCCTGCTGTGGCCCCCAAGTCCCATGTGGAATCCGGAGGCCGTGGTGGTGGAGCCAAGTAGCAGGTCAGTGAGGAGAGAGGAAGGGAGAGGGGAAGGGGAGACTGGATTCTTTTTTTTAAAAATGGCAGCGGAGCCAAAGCAGCTCAAATCATGCCAAACAAATTTGGCATGATTCGGGATCTGCTTTTTGGCTCCCTTTGCCGAATGCACTCCCCTAGTGCAGAGTCTCCACTGAAGCAAAAAGTGTTAAGCTCTAACTAGACATTTACAGAGCAAACCAATGCCTAAGAGGAACCCCAAATAGACCCATTAAATCTATTAAAACAGAATGGCTGGTGCTCAAGCGGTACCTTCTCTCTGTAGGTTTTGTTCAAATATTCTGACAGGTCTTCATTTGCTACGTCATCTGTTAAGAAGAGAAAACAAAAAGATCTATATCAAGAAGATCACTCAATTACTACTACAGAAAAGGGTTTCAAGCATAAAAAAAGCAAATATCATAACAGCTGCTGGTGGATCCAATTCCCTTTCCTTAGATGGTTGATCAGTGTTAAGTTCCTTTTGTTCTGCTGGTCGAGGATATTAATGGGAACTGGAGATTCTAAAAGTAGTCCAAGAACTTTGCTATACGTTCTGAAAAAAATATATGTAGTACAGTGCAGGGTTCCCCAACCTTTTTGAGGCTGTGGGCACCTTTGGAATTCTCACACCAGGTGGTGGGTACAAAATGGCTGCTGCGAGAGGAGGTATTAAACACACAGGGGAAGCCCAAGTGCAGAGGGAAGAGGAATAATTTAATAAATACAATGGTAAAGAGGAGTGTCAGAGAATAAAACCAACAATGTGCTGGCAGCTGTCACTGAAACAATGTTGTTTTCATCTGCATAGCCAATAGAGAATTCAGCACCCAAACACAAGGCCTGGTGGGCAAGAGCCCCACCTGACCCCAACCTCACCTTCTAAAAACATTTGGTGGATGTTAAAAAGGTGTCAGCAGGTATCACTTTGAGGACACCTGGTATAGTGTATATGCATGTGTGGGTGTGTGCACACGGAGTTATAATCCTGGTGAGGTTGTACCATTACTAACAGCATGTTTTAAGACTCTTTTGTGATTTTTTAAAAAAAGGATACCTGCATACAGAAAACCAGCATATCAGGAATGCTAATTTCAGACTCGCCTCCCTGACATGTTCACTTTCCGCAAGTAGGGAATGCTCCATGACTTCAATCTGAAATGGCCCAGCCTGTGCCAAGTGCCTGTGCAGAGTATGAAGCTTGTCTCTCAATGAACTGCTCTAAAACCTTATTGATACAAAACACCTCTTCCTCACCTAAAAGTAATGGCTTCATGTGGAATAACTCTGCATTGTAGACTTCCATTTCTCCAGAGTCCTTGTCAAGCACCCCGACAAAGTACCTAAGGGAACAGATAACACCAATAAGCTTTTCTTTCTTTTTGATTTCAAACAATTTTTGGAATAGCTGGTTGAACTGTTTGTAGTTAGTTCCATAAATGGGTTTCCACATGCTGGTTATCTTTCCTTTTTTAAAAAGCAACTTTGTTAGAATCTACCTGTATGTTATTTCTATTTTTTTATTAGTATTAAAAGCAGTAACCCTTCTTTCTAGGATAAAAACCAGGCTAAAAACCTTAGAAATAAATGAATGACAACTAGCATGAAATAAACATTTAACAAACAAAAAACAGCACGAAGTCTCTATATCAAAATTGTATTGGCAAAAACATAAACCACTAACAATGTCCTAATATTATACTAATAACACCTATACTAATGTCTGAGTATAACAATGTGAAAACAAGCAGCAGATAAACCCATAACACATAAGCTATAGTATAAACAATGTTACAATTCAAAAACAAATTGCAAAGTCAATAGCAACCGAAAGCAGTCCACAGGAGTGCAAAATCACATTGTTATACTCAGATATCAGCATAGGTATTATAATATTATACTAATAATAATTAGTATAATATTAGTATATCGTTAGTGTTTATGTTTTTGGCAATACAATTTTGATATAGACCTTCGTGCTGTTTTTTGTTTGTTAAATGCACATCCTGATTCAGCCTAGGTAATTTTTTTTTCATTTGTGATGAAATAAACATTAGCAACAACAAGAAAATACTGGATAAATATATACGTCATTGGGGTGCTCGTCTGACGATGTAGCCGTACACTCACCTACATATTAGCCTATGTATCTTCAATGCAGGCTATCCCATTTATTTTATTTCTGCTCAGAATCATAACGTTAAAGTGTTTTTGTGAGGTTTATGGATTTCTACTCTATGTGGCTGATTATGGTATTTTCCATGAAGACAGTGATAAAATTCATTGTTTGTGGCCGAAGGCCATCACAATCTATCATACAAAACATTAAAATGACATTAAAATAACATAAAATAGCATTGAAATAACTTTAAAACAGTCTGACCCCCAAGAAGCTAGTATTTAAATATGTTAAGTTCCCTGATTAAAAACAACTTTAGCTCGGATTTTCTTGGCTGCTAAGGCCAAAGAGTGACACTTTGTAGGAAACATCAGGATTGGCATCTGATAGAAGGAAGAGCAGCTTCTCTGGATCTGGAAAAAGATTTAGGCCCTTTGAAAGCTCTGAGGAATTTAAATCTGGGCACTGTGTAAAGAGGACAGAAGAAGGTGTAATGAAGATAATTTCAGAGGGTAGCTGTGTTGGCTACAGTAGAACAGCCAGAACTGAGTTCAGCAGCATCTTAGAGACCAACAAGATACCTGGTTTCTGATAAAGGGACGTCCGACACTTGAAAGCTAATTCCCCTGAAAATCTTGTTGGTCGCTCAAGTGCTACTGGACTCGATTCAAACTGTTCTACTGTAGAACAACGCTGCTGGCCTCTGAAACTATGTCAAAGCGTATGAATAAATTCCACACCAAATCATATTTGTACATTGAATGGACATTTTAAGTGCAGGCAGTCTAAAGAAAGCAAAATAACATGTACTCGTTACACGCATGCAGTTTAGACACGGACATACCGGCATAGGGTGTTGCATCTCAGAGATCCTGTTCCAAAATTATTTCCGACATAGGAAAGCCTGTTGGTCTCTGCATTCTAAAGAAAGAAAGCAAAAGGAAAGAAAAGCATGAGGCAAGGATACTGGCAGCGTAAACAGAAGTAGGTTATTACAGCAGCTTAAATCCTCTCCAGTCAGCATAGGGATTTCCCCTCCTTGGAACAGGTAATCAATAGCTTCAAGCAGTCCATAAAGACCCCTGTAAAAGGTTCATGCTCTTGTCCAGTCAGCCAGACATTGTGATTTCCCTGCTCTTCAGAGTCAAGGGCAGTTACTGAAAGAACAATCCAAAGCAGATCTCCGGAGATCCCTCCCTCAGATCTATCTGACAAGGCTTACTCCCAGGAAAGAGTCCTTGGGACTGAACTGTTCATCTAGCCTCCTTGTTTTTTAACCTATTTAATTGTATTCCATTTATATGCCACTTTTCTCCCCAAAGTGCCTTACATTCTCCTCCCCTCCATTATATCCTCACAACAACAACCCTGTGTGGTAGGTTAGGAGGAGTGTGTGTGACTGGACCAAGGTCACCCAGCAAGCTTCCATGACATAGTGGCATGCTAGGAAAAGTTGAAGGCAGGTGGAAAAGAGGAAGACCCACCATGAGATTGATCAATTCAGTAAAGGAAGCTATGGCCCTCAATTTGCAACACCTGAGCAAGGCTGTTAACACTAAGATATTTTGGAGGACATTAATTCATAGGGTCGCCATAAGTCGGAAGCAACTTGACAGCACTTAACACACACACAAGTGTATTTGTAGACATGATGGTTAAAAGGCCACATATAAAAGTCTAATATATAAGCAAAATACACAGCTGTGTTCCATATAATATGATTACAAAAGCAACAAGTGAACAGTGGAAAGCAAAGCATTGCCCTGGTGATGAAATATTGCAGCCTGTGAGCCCAGAAAATCTGACATCTGTGCAGCAGAAGCATTTTCTTGGGGGAAGTTCCCTGAATCCCCTACCAACATATGACTAATTATTGTACATGTAATATGTAAACACACTTATCTGTAAAGATTGGGGAGCTTGATCTTGTTCTGGCATTCAAAAATATATACCAGGGATGGAATAGCATAATCCAAGCAACGCCAAAAATATGCCCTTAGGTATTATAACCGCAGAACTTCCTCCTCAACTTAAATAACTATTTAAATACGCTACAACTGCTGCGAGGGTGGTTTTGGCGAGGAAATGGAAACAATCACTTATTCCAGACATATAAGAATGGAAGGAGGAACTAATGGAATATGCCATCATGGCAAAAATGACCGACATGATAAACACAAACAACGATACAACCTTTGAGCAACACTACGATAAATAGAAACCATTCTATAATTATGTCGAGGTTCATGATTAATAAATAGAAAGTGAGAAATTAGACAATCGTTAGTGGTATTATAATGTAACTTTAATTTTTGGTTCTTGTGGGTTATCCGGGCTGTGTAACCGTGGTCTTGATATTTTCTTTCCTGACGTTTCGCCAGCAGCTGTGGCAGGCATCTTCAGAGGAGTAACACTGAAGGACAGTGGAGAGACACTGTCCTTCAGTGTTACTCCTCTGAAGATGCCTGCCACAGCTGCTGGCGAAACGTCAGGAAAGAAAATACCAAGACCACGGTTACACAGCCCGGATAACCCACAAGAACCAATGAACTCTGACCATGAAAGCCTTCGACAATAACTTTAATTTTATTTTAAGATAATTATTTGACCCGTTTATACATCAATTAGACATAGACAGGGACCATTTTTTGAATATGTTATCTGTGTAATCTACCCAAACATTGAAATGCAAAGTTATGTCATTTGCCTGATTTGCATTAGAATTTCTTCTCGTTTTTTAACTATATGTTAGATGATCATATTGTCTCTTTTTCCGTTTTCCTTCTGTACCCTTTATACTTTATATAATAGAAATTATTTTTTGAAAAAGGAGCTTCTCTTTGCCACACAGCTATTGCAAACACTAGTGCGAAGCCCAGTGACCCTGACACATATTTTTAAAAATGAAACTTTTTCTCCCCTGTGGTGTGGGATGCCTGTATCAGAACTTCTTTTAAATGTGTTCGTTTGGCAACCAATTCTTAACACTAATCACATACCAGAATCCTATATTAACCTTGCTGAACTTAATAAAGGGAAAACAAGGGTGTACACGTACTAAGATGAATACAGCGAGAAACACATTGTCCACAGAAACGTAAGAAGAGGCCATGGTGAGGGCCAAGAGCCTTACCAAAATCCTCCTATGCTTCTTTCTGGGGTTACTGGCATCAGTGCTGTTGTACAAGGTGAACTTCATGCCGTCACAACTCTTCAGTTTCCCGTTTGTAAACTGAACTATAACAGACAGGGGAACCAAAACCAATTTTAAAAAGTATGAGACGAACAGGTTCTGGCTACAGTCTGGCACAAAATTTGTCACACTTGAAATGGTGGTGGAAAGTGCCATCAAGTCGTGGTCAACTTGTGGCAACCCCATAGGGTTTTCAAGGCAAGAGATGAATGGAAATGGTTTGCCATTGCCTGTCTCTGGGTAACGACCCTAGTATTTCTTGTGGGTAGCCGTGTTAGTCTGTTTGCAGTAGTCAAAAAGGGCAAGAGTCCAGTAGCACCTTAAAGACTAACAAAAATATTTTCTGGTAGGGTATGAGCTTTCGTGAGCCACAGCTCACTTCTTCTTCACATTCTAGCTGTATCTGAAGAAGTGAGCTGTGGCTCACGAAAGCTCATACCCTACCAGAAAATATTTTTGTTAGTCTTTAAGGTGCTACTGGACTCTTGCCCTTTTTGACTAATATTCCTTGGTGGTCTCCCACCTAAATACTAGCCCGGGACTGACCCTGCTTAGCTTCTGAGATCTGACAAGATCGGTCTATCTAGGTCAGGGCCCCATGGAAATATGTTCAGTGAACTTAGCACCAGGAAAACCTCCTAGACAACATCTGCACATGGTTGGATGTTGCCCTAGCACAGGGACAACGCAATCACCCACAACTGGATTTCTGCTGTGTGGACAGGCCAAAGCAGCTGCACATTATTGCTACTAGGTATTAGCCAGTGATGAATGCAATGCAGCACTCATTCACGGAACCTTGGTTTTCCAGGGATCTGGGTCACATGAGCAGAAGGGGTACTTGCTTGGAAAACCCACACAGTGCCCAATTCACACAAGACGGCAAAGGGATGGATTATATGCACAGCTGGCAGGCTTCCAGTTCCCCTGAACAGAATGTGATTTACTGAGGGCTACTACCATCCTCTAAAGCCATTCTGCACTGGTACCTAGGGTTTCCAGGTCCCTCTTTGCCACCGGCAGGAGGTTTTTGGGGTGGAGCCTGAGGAGGGCGGGGTTTGGGGAGGGACTTCAGTGCCATAGAGTCCAATTGCCAGAGCGGCCATTTTCTCCAGGTGAACTGATTCTCTATCAGTAGTAGAAAAGAGCAAGAGTCCAGTAGCACCTTAAAGACTAACAAAAATATTTGGCTCACGAAAGCTCATACCCTGCCAGAAAATATTTTTGTTAGTCTTTAAGGTGCTACTGGACTCTTGCTCTTTTCTACTACTGCAGACAGACTAACACGGTTACCCACTGTGATTCTCTATCAGCTGGAGATCAGTTGTAATAGCAGGAGATCTCCAGCTACTACTTGGAGGTTAGTAAACCATGAAATAGCAGAAAATATGCAAAGTTTTATACTGCAATCTTTTTAGTTAGATATGTTTCGCAAATATTCACATTATATTAAAGTTCATATATGGATTTGTATAATCACAATATATCAATTGACAATCACAATTTGTGCAAATATCTCGCTTTGACTTGCGTCTTGGAGATGTGAAGGTAGTCCCAGTGGCAAGGGTTTCTGGCAATAAGTCTTTTCTTCTTGCCACAGTCTTTTAAGTATAAGGTCTCACAGGTGGCAATTTCCAATTTGTAGCCAAGTGGCAATCTTCAGATTATAGGACAGGGTGCCGGATATTCCCTATTTCGACCATTCAGGGTCTTCTTCAGCTGCCAACCAGGGCTGTATAGTAACACGCTCCTTGTGGAAGGGATCAATTGACCCCGAATGGTCGAAATATGCTATTTCATGGTTTACTAACTACTTATATAGCAGGCTAACTTCATATTTGTTCTACTACCTGGAGGTTGGCAACCCTACTGGTACGGGGAAGAACCTGAGCTGAGGATTGCTTCCATCGCTCCACACACACAGTTAGACATTGCGCTACCCTTATGCTATAGCAGTCCTTCGCAACTGGATTCACCTGCATGCACAAACCAACCCAAGGGGTGAACAGCTGTGTCGGCCCAAGGAACAACCCAAGATCCAACCACGTGTGGATCCGGCCCAAATCTCAGCGCTGCCCGTGGCGCGGATTCTTCGCACCGCCTTTCCCTTCTGCTTCCCGAATAAAAAGTTCAGCGGCACCGACAACATTTCGGGGGGAGGAGGAGCATTGCACTGATACAGCTACCCTATGCCACTAGCCAGGCTGCCCAAACTAAAAACCCACGTGGGGCAAAGAAAACAGGAAGATTCGCCGCACCGCTGCAAGCCGCTTTGGAGAACCCGAAATCTCAGCCTGGGAACCGTCCCAGCCGCGAGTTCTTACCTAGGGGGGCGCGCTGCCCTTCCTGGGGGTCCCCCCGGTAGCGCCAGCGGGCCTCCAGGGCCATGGCCAAGCGTGCAGCAAGCACGCCCGCCTGCAAAGGATTCCCGGGAAGGGGAGGAGTTCCTGCGCCGCTGGATCCGGAGCCAGGCAGTAAGCCTCGCCTGCCCCCTGCAGGCAAGAATCGGGCACGCAGCAAGCGAGGTTTGGAGAGCCTGACAACCCTTGCCAAGGAAGGCGGCGGTGGCACGGGGGGTGGGGGGGAGGAGGGGGCTGTAGACTCCGACCCTGCTCGCAGGGTGACCCGCTTGGGCCGCTCTGTCTCAGCTTCTCACCTCCCTCACAGGGATAAAATAAGAGAGAAGACAGCACATGCCATCCTGAGTGCCTTGATGGAAGGGTGATTTTTTTTTTAAAAGTTCTAGATGGATTGTCCACCTCGTGGTGTTTCTTTTGCAAGTTTCACTAGAGCAGGGCTTCTTAAAACTTTTTCCACTCGCGACCCCTTTTCGCCCGACAAATTTTTACGCGACCCCGGGTATATAGGTATATAAAACAGGTATACGAATCAAACATTTACTGATAATAAATCATAAAGAAATGTATTTTAATGTTGTTTTTTAAATTGCGACCCCCACATTCAGTTCGCGACCCACAGTGTAAGAAGCTTTGCACTAGAGCAACATGTATTTTGAAGGTACAAGTTGACGGGGGATCTGCACTGACTCTTCCTTGAGCTGTAGTGATTCTATGCAGGCAAGGAACATGGTTATTTTTTCTTCCTGAGAATAACAGTTTGGGGGATTTTCTGAGAGCAGAACATGATTTCTGCAGAGGGCTACTGTTGTCCCCCTAATGCCCGATTCTGCACTGGTTCTAGGAAGGGCCAGGGCTGAGAGCTGAGGCTATGAGGCTTTAGTTGGAAACAAAGTTGGTGATGGGAAGTGCCGTTAAGTCGCAGCCAACTTATGGTGACCCTGTAGGGTTTGCAAGGCAAGAGACGAACAGAGGTGGACTGCCTATGCATAGCCACCATGGACTCCCTTGGTGATCTCACATCCAAGTACTAACCAGGGTCCACCCCACTTAGCTTCCAAGATCAAGCTAGCCTGGGCTGTTCAGATCAGTGTGGAAACATACTTAGTAGGAATTAATTCATTGCATGTAGTTAGTCTCTCTTTGTAACATTTCCGGGACGCAATTTGTAGTACAATTCTAAGCACAGTCACACTCTTTTAAGTCCACTGAAGTCAATGGGTTTAGAAGGGTGTGACAATTGTACTGTTAGAGAAGTGTAAATGGGTTATAAAAATCAGGTTTTTTATTGTGCAGAGGACGAATGGGGAAGGACATGGGTATATATACAGTTCTGATTAGCTGCCTTGGGGGCTGTTGGGGATGGATACAGTGTGATAAATGTGTCTATTTTAAAATATCAAGTTGTTGTTTTATCCCACGTGGTATTCAAAGCAGCAACACAGCCAGCCATAAAACAAATACTACACCAATAAAATAAATATACAAAGAAGGAGGGGGCAGAGTCAGCTCAGTTGCTACGCACTCCGCCACCAAAAAAAGCTCTTGGGAGAGAGGTTCCATAACTAGGAGGGGTGGAGCAGCAGTAAGACACTTCTGGTAACCTAGCCTCCAATGGAAGCTGAAAATGAAGCAAGGTGAGCTCCGCTTTCTAATGTGAGCTGGAGGTTGTGGGGATACAGTGATGAGAGAAATGCTTTTTGCACGTGCTTCCACTTTACTAAAATATCCTGTTGGCATAGGCTGGTGGGGGCACATTCAAATAGGTCCAGTTATTTATTAAAATAAACTTTCTTTAAAGCACACAATGCCCCCCAAGGCACTTTCCAAAACTATTTTAAGAATTCCAGAGGAGGAATTGTATAACAATGCGCTCTCCTAAGTAGAGTTTATACTCTTCTAAGTATGTTGACTTTCAACGGCCCAGTTTGTCCCTTAGAAGGGTAAATATGACTGCACTGACTTTTACAGAAACTACAAACAAGGGATCTTGTAGCATCCTAAAGGCTCACTGGAAAAGACAATAATGCTAGGTAAAGTTGACGGCAGTAGGGAAAGAGGACGACCCAGCCTGAGATGAATTGACTCAGTCAAGGAAGCCAAGGCCTTCTGTTTGCAAGACTTGAGCAAGGCTGTTAATGACAGGACATTTGGGAAGTCATTCACTCACAGGGTCATGATAAGTCAGATGTGACTTGACAGCACACAACACACAAAGGCTAAAACATTTCAATTCAAGCATAAATGGAGTCCAGTTGGCCTGATGTATGAGGTGGAACCAGTTCCACCCCGTGTCAATGAACCTGGCTGTAGGCCATGAGCTAAAATACACAACATTCTGAAGTCAAAGCACACAAGGAATCTGTGCTGGCTTGAATCCAACAACTTCTGCACACGAAAGGCTGTTCCTCTCAAGCTAGGCAATCAACATATCTAGGTCAAAAGCTAATCCAAACCTGCAGCCAGAACTTTTAAGTAATCTCTGTACCTTCCACATGGCCAGTAGGGCAGCAAACAAGCTTCACGGTTAATTGAAAAGGTTACTTACGAGGTAGTCCTAAAGTTACATAGTTACACTGAACCCATTGAGTTCAGTGGCTTTAGAACAGTGGTTCCCAACCTTTTTTTGACCAGGGACCACTAGGACTTTTTTGTTCGGTGCAGGGACCCCAAGGTTCAAAATAAAAATTCTGAGATTTTGAGAATAAACTTTAATCATAACTGTTAAACATTAAACTTAGAATAATATTTGAATATATTTTTATAATAGAGAACTTTTAATTGAAAATATTAATTTATTATGGGTTTATAACTTTGTTTTGCGGACCTTAATTTAGTTCTCGTGGACCCCTGAGAACCAGTGCTTTAGAAGAACTGCAACGTTTTGCATTGTGTCACTGCATCTGAAAGGAGTGGGCATTAGTCCAGGAACGCTTATGTTGGAATAAAACTTTATTTCTCTTTACAGTGTCACAAGCTTCTTGTTGTATGTAATCAATTTGTATGGCTCCTTTTATCTGTAGCATATCTAATACGCTATGCTTATCCAGATTTCTCCAGCCCATGTGCATGGCTTATTAGTTGCAGAGGATCTACGTGCTGGTCTGCAGTAGATTAGAGTCCAGTAGCACCTTAGAGACCAACAAGATTTTCGTGGTATAAGCAGAGCTTATTAGCTACGGTTACTAGGTCCCTCTTTGTCACCGCTGGGAGGTTTTTGGGGCAGAGCCTGAGGAGGGCGGGCTTTGGGAAGGGGAGGAACTTCAATGCCATAGAGTCCAATTGCTAAAGTGACTATTTTCTCCAGGTGAACTGATCTCTATTGGCTGGAGATCAGTTGTAATAGCAGATCTCCAGCTACTACCTGGAGGTTGGCGATCCTATTATTAGCAGATCCCAACTCTACAAAGTCGAAGTCTCCACTTTGCAAACTACATTAATATTGGGATTTTTGAGCCGACTCGAGTTATAAGAAATGCAAACATGCTTTATAGATTGGTTCTTGTAGGCTATCCGGGCTGTGTGACCGTGGTCTTGGTATTTTCTTTCCTGACGTTTCGCCAGCAGCTGTGGCAGGCATCTTCAGAGGAGTAACGCTGAAGGACAGTGTCTCTCAGTGTCAAGTGTGTAGGAAGAGTAATATATAGTCAGAAAGGGGTTGGGTTGAGCTGAATCATTGTCCTGCAAAAAGTATCAAAGGTAATGTGCTAATCATTGTCCTGTAAGTATCAAGATAATGTGCTAATTAGGGTGTGGTATGTTAAAATGGAACCATTGTATCCTGAAGAGATCTGTTAATGTGTGAAATCCAAAGCTAATCTGCATGGCTATTGTGGACTGTAGTCTTTGTTAGTCTGGAGGTTTTCAGGACAGGAAGCCAAGCCTTATTCATTCTTAAACTCTCTTCTTTTCTGTTAAATTTCTGTCCTGAAAACCTCCAGACTAACAAAGACTACAGTCCACAATAGTCATGCAGATTAGCTTTGGATTTCACACATTAACAGATCACTTCAGGATACAGTGGTTCCATTTTAACATACCACAGCCTCATTAGCACATTATCTTGATACTTACAGGACAATGATTAGCACATTACCTTTGATACTTTTTGCAGGACAATGACTCAGCTCAAACCCAACCCCCTTCTGACTATATATATTACTCTTCCTACACACTTGACACTGAGAGACACTGTCCTTCAGCGTTACTCCTCTGAAGATGCCTGCCACAGCTGTGGGCGAAACGTCAGGAAAGAAAATACCAAGACCATGGTCTCACAGCCCGGATAGCCTACAAGAACCAATGAACTCTGACCTTGAAAGCCTTCGACAATATGCTTCATAGAGCCTGGCCAGCCTTGGTGCATGAGAGGCGCTGTGGGAGCCTTTCCTTTCCCGGAAATCTTTTTCTCGTTGGTAGGGAGAGGGCTGTCCAATCATTGAGCAGTTTGTTGTGTGATCCCACCCCCCCCTTCTCCCCATGTAGCCAATGAATGTAGATCAGGTGCCGAGGCATAGAAATACCTGACAAGAAGACCATTCGGGATTTCAAGAAGGTGGATTGGCTGTGAGGCTGACGACGTCATTTCCGCCTGCTGGCTCCGAGCGCGCTAGAGGGCCGTACGGCTTGGCGAAGATTGGGCCCGCCCCCCTAAAGGAGCGGAAGGAAGGGCAAGCGGACGCTGCCGGAGTCGAGAACAACGGCTGCCCCTCCCTCCCGGTGACACGGGCGAGCGGGACGGGAGGGGGGGAAAAAACACCCATCATCGTTCCCAACCCCCATAGCGTCGGTGAGGTACGCGCGCCGTAAACACAAGACCAAACCGGGGGGGGGGGAACCGAGCGTTGGGGGAGGCGCGCGCCGTGCGGTGATTGGATAATGATATTCGAGTGTCCGTTGGGAGCGCGCGGGCAAGGGGGCGTGGCAGGCGGTGCTGGGCGCGCTGCTTGGTGATTGGCTGTGTGGCGCGAGAAAGCGATGGTGGGGGGGGCGGCGGCGGCAGAGGCGGTGCGGTTTAGAGAACCGGGCTATGGGGGTGGGGGGATTGTTCTTCGCGAACGCGGGAGCGCGCGCGCCCTCCGACTGCGCCGTGGGTAGGTGAAAAGGGCGAGCGCGGTGGCGCGCGCAGCTTTGACGGCGGGGGAAGAAGACCCGAGCGTGCGCGCGCCGGCTGACTGGCGGAGGTGTCGGCTGTCTGGGTTCGGCCGCCTTTCTCGCGGGGCCGGGGGAGGGGGGAGTGGGAGGCTGGGCTGTTCCTTGCAACTGCGCATGCCCCGTGGTGGTCCGAGGGGCGTTGTGGTTCTGTGACAAAACGCCTGAGCTGACTGTTAAGGAAGGGAGCGAGCGCGAGGGTTCCACTGCCACGCCCACCTGGCTCGCGGCGAGGGCGGGGCATGGACTGGTGAGTGGGGAGGAGCGCGGGTTCCTTAGGGGGTAAAGTTGAGAGATGGGGGGGGGGGAGTGGGCTTAATGGGGAAAGCTGAACAACCCAAGCGAGGAAGGAAAGGGATCGTGGGTGGGTGGGTTTCTTTCCTGCACACAGCAATTAAACTTACTTTTCATTTTTATTTGCAAGCCGCCTGACTTATGGGGGAGGGGGCTGTGGCTCAGGGGCAGAGCATCTGCTTGGCATGCAGAACGTCCCAGGTTCGATCCCCGGCATCTCCAGTTAAAGGGACTCTGCAAGCAGGTGATGTGAAAGACCTCAGCCTGAGACCCTGGAGAGCCGCTGCCTGTCTGAGTAGACAATACTGACTTTGATGGACCAAGGGTCGGATTCAGTATACGGCAGCTGCATGTGTTCATGTGTTGACTTTAGGTGCCCGAGGCAACACACCAAATAAAACCACTTTCGCCCTGCCTACCCATTCACAGTGACCCCTTGCATGGTCTGCATGCGCTTGAATGCTCTTTGTGCAGACATTGAGTGATTCTGACATGTCCCGCATGTGTCTAGCCCAGCACCTGATTTAAACCCCACTCTCGTCCAAGTTTCTGGTTCCCCAGTTTTATTCTGAAAGCAGACGTGTTTTGGTTCTTTATTACCGACAGCTGCACATGGGTGTATATTTGTTTGCAATCATGTGTACAGGACTTTTGTGTATATAAACTGGGGTTCAGAAACCTTGTTCACGGTTGCTTTTGCTAATTGTCACACTGCTAATCCCCAGCTTGGCCATATGGTCTTGCCTGCTCTTTCCTGTTAGGCTGACCTGTGTCATCCCTCAAGAAAAGATGGTACTTTGGTGGCTCTGTGGTGACATATGCTGTTTCTGCAAGAGAGGTTTTGCCTTGGGTTTGCCGCTCTCTAGATGCATATTTTCCCCATCCAAATTCTCAAAACTGTCTGGGGGCTTATTTTTGAGTTCTGAGAATTCGGATGGAGAAAATGTGCATCTAGAGAGCGGCAAATCCAAGGCAAAAAACCTCCCAGGCATAAATGGCCATATTGAAAGCAGTGGAGGGTCACCCTGGCAAGTGGGAGTGAAATGGGCCATTTTGGCCTCTCTCCTCAAGACAGGCTTCCATGTAGAATGTAGGAAGGGCCTTTGAAGCAGGGTTGTCCAAAAGTGTCCGTTTTAGTGGTGCAAGATGTAAATGTTGAGATGTGTAAGGCCCGTACATTTTAGGGCAGGCTGCAGGAAGTGTTTATGTTGTTGCTTCCCCACCAATCTCTGGGATCTACCCTGGCTCTTCTCTTGAGCTGAAAAGTCCTATCCTGAGTCTGCGTCCTAACCCTACTGGGATGGGTGAAAAGTGGAACAGAGGCGGCATAAATATTTTCAGTAGTTTGTATCAAACTCGGATTAGAAATATCTCAAATTTGTATTTACATAACAAAAGGGGGATGTATTTGCGTGTTCGTGATAAAATTGGATATTGCTGGGGTGCTTTCCTCTTTTGCAGGACCTGAGGAATATTACTTTTTACTTCTAAGGGGAAACGAAGTTTGCAACACTTGGGATGAACTGCATTCAGGCATTGTTGTGGTCTCTCTCCTTCAGCCAGCATGGTGTAGTGGTTAAGAGTGACGGTTTGGAGCGGTGGGCTCTGATTTGGAGAACCGGGTGAGATTCCCCACTCCTCCACAGGAGCAGCGGAGGCTAATCTGGTGAACTGGATTGGTTTCCCCACTCCTCCACAGGAAGCCAGCTGGGTGACCTTGGGCTAGTCACAGAGCTCTCTCAGCCCCACCTACCTCACAGGGTGTCTGTTGTGGGGAGGGGAAGGTGATTGTAAGCCGGTTTGATTCTTCCTTAAGTGGTAGAGAAAGTTGGCATATAAAAACCAACTCTTCTTCTTCAGTT
The DNA here is from genome assembly GCF_029931775.1 of Euleptes europaea. NCBI lineage: Eukaryota > Metazoa > Chordata > Lepidosauria > Squamata > Sphaerodactylidae > Euleptes > Euleptes europaea. The sequence continues at coordinate 17,574,920 of NC_079315.1, forward strand.
CCTTGCATCTGTAAGGGATATGACTGGCCTCTTAAATGGGTAGACATTGCCTTCTGTTAAAATGGCCTTGAGACCAGTCCTGACATTCCTGTGTGACTTGGGGTTTTTTTGCATCGATGGCTTTCAGTGAGCTGTAGCTTCCCACTATGTTAAATTCAGCTGTGACGTCATGTGCTGGTTCTTCATTTGGCCATGAACGGTGTTATTCCTTTCTGCTTTGTCCCCAGGCTGAGAACAACAGTAGTAGCCCTCCTACATTGTCTTACATTGAGTAAGCAAGGATGCTTTTGAGGAGAATGCTCTGCCCTTCCCCCCTAAAGATAACAGAACTAGTTATGCTCCATTCCAGAACTGTACAACCCATCTCTTTCAAGTGTAAAAAGATGCAAAAAAGGCAGCAGCGGTCAGGTGTGAGCTCAGCCTCTTGACCATGTATACTATGTCAGCGTGGTGTAGTGGTTAAGAGCGGTGGTTTGGAGAGGTGGACTCTCTGGAGAACTGGGTATGATTCCCCACTCTACATGAGCGGCGGAGGCTAATCTGGTGAACTGGATTTATTTCCCCACACCTACACACACGAAGCCAGCTGGGTGACCTTGGGCAAGTTACAGCTCTGTTAGAGCTCTCTCAGCCCCACCTACCTCACAGGGTGTCTGTTGTGGGGAGGGGAAGGTGATTTGATTCTCCCTTAAGTGGTAGAGAAAGTATATAAAAACCAACTCTTCTATGTCGAGTGGGTGGTTAAGTCTGTCCTAATTGCTCTCCCAAGTTAGATGTTCCTTTTTGATAAATGATCTTTTAGGTCTCTTGTCACATAGGAAGAATAAACTTCGCTGCTGTAGCTTCTGCTAAGTTGCTTGTCTCGTTTATTTGTGTCTGTTGCTATGAAATCGTGAATTTTTTAAAGAACTTAATCACTACCGCTTATCTGTTCTTTGGTGAAGGGAAAATGGAACCAATTATAACGATCCTTTCGAGGAGCAGTTATTGGAATTAACTTGGATGTTCGCATTCATATACAATTCTGTAAGAATTAAGGCCGCATTGTTCTTGCCATCAAACTGCAGCACTGGGAACTATGACAGAAGTATGCGAATCTCTGGTGCAGCCACCTCTGGATTAAACAGAACTATTGTTCTGTTAATGTTTTCCTTTAAAAAGAGGTGCCAAACTCAAACAGGTTGGAGAACCACATTACCTACCTGGGGGGCACAGATGACCAGAAACCACATCCACATTTTCCCATCAAAGTGTCAGTTCTGTATGCCCCAGACAGTCAATTCCACCTCAGTTAGACCCTGGAATCGGCTAGAGAGAGAATGTTTCCTGCAGGTTTGGCAAGTTGTCTGTTAAATGTTTATAAAATTTGATGATACATTGATAAGTTTTATGCGTATGCTACATGTAATAATTTGCTGTGGCATGCACAAAGAGCAGTGGACTCTAATCTGGAAAAACAGACATGATTCCTCACCCCTCCATATGAAGCCTGCTGGGTGACCTTGGCTACTCACAGTTCTCACCAAACTCTCTCAGCCTCACCTATCTCAGGAGGTGTCTGCTGTGAGGAGAGGAAGGTAAGGCAATTGTAATCTGGTTTGAGACTCCTTAAAGGTAGAGAAAATTGGGGTAGAAAAACCAACTCTTCTTCTTCAATGAGCACTCTAATGCAAAAGCAGTATATTATTTTAAACTTAAATAATAAATACCCAGAGCTGGAAGGAGAACTAAGTTATGTGTGAAATAGGTTTTTTTAATACTATGGATAATGCTCACGAGTACTGATTATTTAACTATGCTAAATGGGTGGTGTTATTCATTATCAGCATTCTGTGTGCTGTCTTGCACACTACAGTTATTTGTGTCATCTTGCTAAGAAACCATCATTGGTCAAGCATCATAATGGTGTTTTTGGCAGATTTCCATGTGCTAGTTGTTGGACAAGTATGAAGTCTGTCTAAAATGGGAGGGTGGAAGTACTGGGGTTCAAATAACAAACTGTAGCAACAGTACATTGGCAAGCAAAAAGAACACAAATTGCATTGAACTGTGGTCTAATAATATTACCTATGACCAAAGGTATCATCTTATATCAGAAAAACGACAACATAACCATGCCTCTGACGCGGATGCCAGCGGCTTATGCAGTTGGTCCAGGAAAACACCACCAGAACTCCTTGTTACTAGAAAGCAGTGCTTGCTTATTTTACAGTGCACAGATATAATACAAATCCTTACACTCTCCTCCACTTATAGCATTTCAACACATGGGCTTGAGTTCCATTCAGTTATATACACAATGCCATCTCAGGCACCAATCACAGTAGTTTGCTTAGTCATACTGATGTTTCTAATACATTGCATCAGTCTCCTGGCCACAACCAGTTCTGGCCAGCTCCCTAAGGCTCTTCAGGGAGTTTCCAGACCTGTTGCATCATTCCAGATCCACTTGATCTAAATGCTGCCTGTCAAACTAATCTGACAGCCTTGCAACATCGACAGCCTCCTCTGAATTAAAAAGTCAAGTCTGCTGTTGCTAGGCAGTTGTCTCAATTGTTATATTTATTTGACTTGTTCTCATGACTCGTATAATAGTGACAGGTGGCCATGTGGATAATGAAGTCTGCAGGGGGGGCACCCAAGGCTAAAGTATCTGTTCCTGTCTAATCCCCAGGTCTGCAGAGAAATACAGAAAGTTGTATATGGGGGGGTTAATTCCTCCCCCTGAAAAGTAATTGACAATACGTCAACATGGTGTAGTGGTTAAGAGCAGTGGTTTGGAGTGGTGGTGAACTGGGTTTGATTCCCCGCTCCTCCACATGAAGCCAGCAGGGTGACCTTGGGCTAGTCACACTCAGCCCCACCTACCTCACAGGGTGTCTGTTGCAGGCAGGGGAAGGGAAGGTGATTGTAAGCCGGTTTGATTCTTCCTTAACTGGTAGAGAAAGTCGGCATATAAAAACCAACTCCTCTTCTTCATATGTTGACGTAGCAAAAAAAAAAAAAAGAACATTAAAAGGGGGGGTCAAGCAAGGGGAGGTGAAGGAAAACATACAAGTGGGATTTGAAAAGGGGGAAGGAAAATTTGGCTTAGGCAGAGAAGAGGGAAGGAAGTGGGGGGGGGTTACCTGTGGGTCCCCTTTTGTGCACATGTAAGAAAAAGAAATACATGAACAGAGCTGAGAATGAACGAGGCCTAGGAAGTACAAGACTAGTAAGAAGAAAGTGATGTGGTGGCACTGGGTAAACACGCTATGTAAAGAGAATATATATACATATAAGGTATGCATACTCTATACCTTAAAGTATATACTGTAATATCCTACAATTCCATTTTATTTTAATGGCCTTAGTAAACTTGAAAGAAGTACGTAACTGATCTGATTTATAAAATGTTATCATATGTACGTTATGTGCATGCACCTCATTTATCTGCTTCCATCTCACTGATCTGCCCTCCTTGCCCCACAACCCTTGGTGTAGGTTCAGTTTAATGGTATTCTAGAATTTGGCATATCTGCCATCACCAGTTGCTCACCTAAAAAGCTTAACTGCCCCTTTTATATAGGGATTTGTACATTTTCTTCCTCTTGGCTTTTCAAAGAAATGGATAAATGCCTCTGTTACCTATAGAATGATGCTTATAAGACCTGGTTTGTCATCCTCATTCCTTTGCAATGGAGTAATTCCAACCTTCTGGTACTCCTCTAAAACTAATAATGTTCCAGAAAAGGTAGTCAAATGGAATATTTTTTAGCTATCTCAAGCATTAATCCAAACATGGTATTTTATTGGCAAGAAGATTCAAAGATCTCAACCAATTAGTAATTCAGAAAATAAGAGTTCTGTTACTGTACTTTGGGGCATTAGGAGTAGTTTTCTGAGCTGCCCTTGACGTCTTATAGGAATTGACATACTTGCATCAATGCCCACTAGGTCAAAACATTTTCTGGGATGGGTGATGTCTGATCTTTAATAGGAAGTCCTTCTATTTCCTGAGATCAGATTGCATCTGTATTTTCTCAGTGCATTGGGTGGTTAGTTTAGTTTATCATTAGCTAGTTATTGAAACATGGCCCAAACATTCTTCATCCCACCTGCTTAATTAAATGGAACTGCTGCAGGTTTGCATACACTCCCCTTCCTCTTTCAGTTAACCTTGAAACTTGAGTCTTTTTCAGACCCTCACAACTAATTATTAAACTTGGAGGCATTTAAAATTATTTTTGAAAGTGTTATAATTACAACTAAAGAAACCTTCAACAAAATGTACATGGGCATTCCTGCCTGTTGTTAAAGCCAAAATTGCGTAGGACAAACGGTATTGCTTACTTTAGGGATTTTTTAGATTCAGTTGATATATATCTGCATTATCTTAAAGTGTTGACTTTGCTTCACATTTATGGTTTATTCTCACTCCCAGCAGCCAGGAAGATTGGAGAGTTCAGTTTTGAATGAGAACATTTTGAAGAAGTACATTCATGTTATGAGTAATAGATGTAATCTAGATAGAAGTTGGTGGTTGAAATCTCATCACTTCGACAAGTTTCAGGCACCTGTCTGAAAGGCTGCCTAAAACCACTGAACATAAGTAGCTTATCTCTTGAGGCTGCGCCCATGAGGCATGACTAGTGTAAAGCATATATAATTAAACTTTCAAAATATGTTAATGCTAAAAAATTCTCATACCATTTTACTGATGAGGGATTTTAAGAAGGAAAGTCTAAGCAGATTACAAAACTAACTTTTCTTGACCCAGTATTGATGGGATATATTGTACACACCATTCAGTGCAGTAAATATTTTACTTAGAATTTTTGAACCACCGAAACCTGATTATTTACTTGAACATGTTTTGACTTTTCAGTTCTTCATTCTAAAGATGCATTGTGGTACAAGAGAAAGAACCTGTTGTCACCCATAGCAGTTGCCCAGTTCTTGTGTTGCAGGGTCTGTGAGGAAGGAGCCCAGCTGACTGAGGTCCCTATCAAATGTTAAAAATGTTTATCACATATATATGTCTGTGCCTTGCAGTCTGAATGAGGCATTGACCCTGTGCAACATATATACGGAACTGCATTCAACCAAGTGAGACTTAGTCAGCCTAATCCAGCAGTTCTTACTTTGGAAGTCCTTCCTTTGGAAGTCCACAGGCAGCAGTCTTTCCCAGCCTGCTATCTGAGATTCTTCAATTGATGATATGGAGTGGGGAGAACTTATTCATGCAAAGCATGTGCTCTGCATCTAAGGTGCCCCCTTCCTAAAACCATAAACACTCCTGATTCACTTCGCTCTGTAAAAGGCCTGAACACATGAAGCTGCCTTATACTGAATCAGACTCTTGGTCCATCAAAGTCAGTATTGTCTACTCAGACCGGCAGCAGCTCTCCGACAGAGGTCTATTCACATGACCAGCGTGGTGTGGTTAAGAGCAGTGGATTAAACGGGTTTGATTCCCCACTCCTCCATATGAGCAGAGGACACTAATCTGGTGAACTGGATTTGTTTCCCCACTCCTACACACGAAGCCAGCTGGGTGACCTTGGGCTAGTCATACTCTCTCAGCCCCACCTACCTCACAGGGTGTCTATTGTGGGGAGGGGAAGGTGATTGTAAGCCAGTTTGATTCTCCCTTAAGTGGTAGAGAAAGAAGTCCTCTTCTTCAACTGGAGAGGCCGGGGATTGAACCTGGGACCTTCTGCATGCCAAGCAGATGCTCTACCACTGAGCAAATAAAGATTGAAGAGCCAGTTATTTTTTCTCCCCCCTCAAGCTTAAAAACATTTCTTCTGCTCCTTCCCTCCATGCTATCACTTCCGCTGGTCCTACTAAGACAAGTGACTGTGGCAGTGTGCGGATGGGCAGTTGACCCCACTTCCACCACTGCCTTGGGCTGGAGAGTTTGAGCCCTCTGGGGCACAAGGGACTGTGTGTGGTGTGTGTCCAGGCCTACTTGCCGTTAGCAGTCAAATGGTGAACTGCAAAGCTAAATCAGACTGTCCTCTTCCCTGGGATAATCCTAGAATGTTCTCTTCAAGGTTAGTATAGAAAAGTTTACTAACAAGCAGCACCAAACCTACCCCAAAGGCCAACTTGTTCCTTGTATGAACTTGTATAGATGTTGCTGAACGGCATGCTTCCATCACAAATCCTGCCATTAGCCAGAATTACTCCAGGTCTGTGTATGTTGGATGAGGTAACTTGCCAAAGCTTTTGTGACTGAAGCAATCAGTGGTTTTTGTGGTTTCATTTTACATATAAATGTTGGGTAGTATCTCAGGTGTGCTGAGAATTCACTTTTGTTTGGGAGTGTTCATCGGAACAATCATTGGTTTTGATCAGTTGTTGACATTCTTTGCTTCTGGGTATCTGCTGCAGTTTCTTCCCTCTACTTTCTCGCTGTCAGAAACCCCAAATGTTTCATGTACAGGTGTACACTTCAGCCCAGTCTCTTTGCATTCAGCACTAAGTAAAGTGTGTTCTCAGGGCATAAGCTTGGCATTTATGTCACAAGCTAAACGGAACTTCCAGTTGCAAGTGGAACTCCGTTGTGACAACTCCGTTATGGAACTCCCATCTAGACCTGCAACCACTGCATTGATGCTCGTATAAACTAAGATAGGAAACTACAGTGTATACTAGAGTATGTCTATTCTGTATTCTTAAAAGAGATTAACAAACATGGCAAGATGACCACCAAACGGTACGATTGGTTGCCCGGTTTTGCGCCCAGGTCTGTAATCACAGAAGAATTGAGAAGGGACTTTAATCCTGAAGAGCGGCAGAGATTTTAGTTCCTGAAATGACTTAATCTCTAGTATTTGTGTAGGAGAATGTCAAAGTGTGAAATTGCTGAGAGATACGTGTAGTTTTAGCTGGTGTCTATTAGGACTATCCTGTGTTTATCAAGATCATTTGTATATACATTTTATTCTTTCTGTAATTAATGTTTCCTTTATATACCTACTGGTCGTGGACTGTAATAATAAAGAACTGAACATGGCGAGATGTTTTTAATATGGAGAATTCTTTCCCCCGTCTTTTAGGATTGAGATTAGCTTCTTGTGATCAAGGAGAGGTTGGGCCCTTTCCTGTGTTTAATATGCCGTTCTCTTTCTTTGCAGGATCATGGATTTTCCTGGGCACTTTGAGCAAATCTTCCAGCAACTGAATTATCAACGGCTCCACGGCCAACTTTGCGACTGTGTGATTGTAGTCGGGAACAGGCACTTCAAGGCGCACCGATCGGTGTTGGCAGCATGCAGCACGCACTTTCGAGCCCTTTTCACGGTAGCAGAAGGAGATCAGACCATGAACATGATCCAGTTGGACAGCGAGGTGGTGACGGCCGAGGCCTTCGCCGCCCTCATTGATATGATGTACACCTCCACCCTTATGCTCGGAGAGAGTAACGTTATGGATGTGTTGCTGGCGGCTTCTCACCTCCACTTGAACTCTGTGGTGAAAGCGTGCAAACACTACCTGACCACAAGGACGCTACCAATGTCGCCACCGAGTGATAGGGTTCAAGAGCAGAACGCCCGCATGCAGCGGTCCTTCATGCTTCAGCAGCTTGGACTCAGCATAGTGAGCTCTGCCTTAAACTCCACCCAAAGCACAGAGGATCAGACGAATTCTATGAGTTCATCAATCCGCGGTAACATAGAGCAGCGGAGTACATTTCCAATACGACGCCTACATAAGCGCAAACAGTCTTCTGAAGAAAGGGTTAGACAGCGCATCAGACCTTCCATGGATGACTCCATGATGTCCGATGTTACTCCAGAGAGTGCCCAGGCGGTGGTACATTCGCGAGATGAATTTTTTTCCCCAGACTCCTTGAAAATTGTAGACAATTCTAAGCCAGACGGTGTAACCGACAACCAAGAAGATAACACTATTATGTTTGACCAGTCCTTCGGTGCTCAAGAAGATGCCCAGGTGCCCAGTCAGTCGGACAACGGTGGGGGGAATATTTCCCAGATGTCCATGGCATCACAGGCAACTCAAGTTGAAACTAGCTTTGACCAGGAGACCGGTGGCCAGAAAAATAACTTTCAGTGCGAGAACACCGAGGTTGGTCTAAGTGAAAAAGATCACATGAGAGTGGTGGTGAAATCTGAGCCTTTGAGTTCCCCAGAGCCCCAAGACGAAGTGAGCGATGTGACTTCCCAAGCCGAGGGAAGTGAATCAGTGGAAGTGGAAGGGGGAGGAGTAAGCGCCGAAAAGATAGAACTGAGCCCAGAGAGTAGCGACCGTAGCTTTTCGGATCCCCAGTCCAGCACGGATAGGGTGGGAGACATCCATATCATGGAAGTCACAAATAACCTGGAGCACAAGTCCACATTCAGTATTTCAAATTTCCTGAACAAGAGCAGAGCCAGCAGCTTTGGGGCTAGCCAGAACGAGGACAACATTCCCAACACAACGAGTGACTGCAGAATGGATGGGGATGCCTCTTATTTAATGAGCCCAGAGTCTGGGCCTGGTAACAGTCATTCCTCCGCTACAGTCTCTCACGTGGAAAACCCGTTCGGTGAGAGCGCAGACTCTCATTTTGTCAGGCCCATGCAGGACGTCATGGGTCTGCCTTGCGTACAGACGTCTGGCTACCGGGGAGCGGAACAGTTTGGGATGGAATTCCCGAGATCTGGCTTGGGGTTGCATTCCTTATCAAGAGCCGTGATGGGCTCTTCCAGGGGCGGAGCGGGCGGCTTCCCTAGCTACCGCCGCATAGCTCCCAAAATGCCCGTCGTGACCTCGGTTCGGAGCTCTCAGTTACCGGACAACGCTCCTAATTCTCAGCTGCTAATGAACGGCGCCACTTCCTCTTTTGAAAACGGGCATCCTTCACAGCCGGGCCCACCCCAGCTGACCCGGGCGTCTGCTGACGTCCTTTCAAAATGCAAGAAGGCCTTATCAGAACACAACGTCTTGGTGGTAGAAGGCGCACGCAAGTATGCGTGCAAAATCTGCTGCAAGACGTTTCTCACCTTAACAGACTGCAAGAAGCACATCCGTGTGCACACAGGAGAGAAACCGTATGCCTGTTTAAAGTGTGGCAAAAGGTTTAGCCAGTCGAGCCATTTGTATAAACATTCCAAGACTACTTGCCTTCGCTGGCAAAGCAGCAATCTACCCAGCACTTTGCTTTAACTCCTTCCCTTAATCTCATGATGCCAATACAGATTTTAATAATGCATGGAACACAAAAAAGTGAACACTTAAAAGTGTGATTGTGCCACACACACAAAAAAAAGGCTTAGCTCTTTTTAATACCTGTACCATACCTACCTCACAGGGGTGTTGTGAGGCTTAAACAACTTTTTAAGTAGTAGCGCTTTGAAATTCTCCAGCTCTGTCACACAAGGATCCTATGTGCACACTTGGCAGTAAGGCCCATTGAACTGCATGGGACCTACTTCCAAGTAAATGCAGACAGGAGTGGGCTACACGAATTATCTGGATACAATCCTCAGTATCAGTTAGTTCTTTGGTAGAAGAAAAGGTTGAAAGAATGAAAAGTGTAGCTAGCGCCTAATTTAACTAGCACGTTTCAAGAATGGGAAACTGCAAACTTTTTAATTTTTTTAATGATGTGAAAGCATTTATCTGTAAAAATAAGTTCCTACACGGAGTGTGTGAGGAACATTACTAAGAGTTCTTTATGGTTGAAGACTGCATATCTTGAAGACGACACCACCTTTGCACCTCAAAGTGCTTTGAAGTGCGCTATAGATTTAACATAGTTTTAGGGGTTCTGAATGTACTTCAGTTGTTTTGCAGTAACTTACACTGTGTAATGAAGGTGCTTACCTTGAGTCCAATGCAAGTAACTTTTTAGACTGTCTGATATGTATGTGTGTGTGTATATACTTTGAATACAGCAAAATCTCCTAGATGTTTCATAGTTTTCTTTTTGTAAAATCTTGTACTGAATAAGTGAAATGTGTGTTATGCTTGGTAGTGTTTCTAACCAATTTGTATTTCATGTGTTAAAACTCCTCATTAAGTCTTAAATGAAGTCTGCTGTTATTTCAAATGTCAGATCTTGTATTTTATTTTGCAACCTTCTGTCCTTTTTCAAATGTGGCTATTCAGTCTCATCTGAATTTATTGTGCAGATGATTTCTTTAGAGAGTACTTCTGTGGATTTAATGTGCATTTCCATATTCCTATGCACTAAAGTATTAAAATAGCAATTTGACTCGTGTGCCAGTTCGGACATGACTTTATGGAAGCGTGGTTTCCTTTGGAAATGAAAATACTTGGTCAGCCAATTCATGCATTGACTGTAGCATTCAGGCTGGTCAGTGGATGAGTCCTTCCGTCTATGTTGTTTTGAAACCATGGAGTGTTAAGGTTTTGAGAATTTTTGGAGCAGCTGCAATTGGGAGTGCCTACTACTTGTGGTGGGCCTCTGATGACTAGAACTATTCACCTGCATTATAATGCACGGATGAGATTGATGGAGAAGTTAATGCAGTGATGTCATGGAAATTCAGACTTTTGGGATAAAGCTGTCAGCAATGGAATACCATCAGTCCAGCTTCTGGGAGGAATGGTCTTCATGGCTGAGAGCTGGAAAGCACAGTGAAAGCCCCAGTGGGCAATGGAAATTAGGTTTCTCTGGTAATAGTAAATATCAGAGACAAGGAAAAGCAGAGTATGGTAGCAGCAGGCTTTTCCTGCTGAATTCTTCCTAAGGGTAAAGCCTGAAGTGGCTAAGGGGGAGGGGGTTACAAATAATTTTCTGAGGTGGTATGAAAAACCGGGGGGAGTTTTAAGAGGTGCAATCCTACTCCTCTGCCTGCTCGTAATCCCACTGAACTCTGAGAATGACTTCACTGTAAACAGAATTGGACTATCAGTTTGCTATATTCAGCCTGTGCTTTTAATAGCCTTGTTTCCAGTTTAAGCCCGAGTCCCCCCCCCCCCCAAAAAAAGGATTCGCTTGCACATTTCTCTGGCCAGGATCTAATTGCTGGTTTCAGTATTTTGAATATTGCTCTTAAGAAGTAGCGCCAGAACCTCTGTTGTCATGTAAACGTGTTTTAATGAAAAAGCGCCGGGATCCAAGGCAACAAGCCGTCCAAGCAAAGGTTGAGGTGGATACCATCACTTGAAAATGCACTCCTGGTACTGTTCCAGTATTTCTTCTCACAGTTTGAGTTCGCTAGGCATGCTTTCCCCTTTCAGTCCAGCCAAAAGATTGTTAGCAGCGAGCACCGACATAGTGTTCCTGGTTGCATAGGTGGCACTTCCAATATGAGGCAAAATCACTGTTCAAGGAAAATGGAAAGAATAGCGTCATCTTTAGACAATAAGCCAGTGTAACTAGTTAATGTTGGTTTGTAGTCACCCGGGGTTGTGTGTATTCTGTAAAAGCTCCAGTATATAGTACTGATGTAAAAATTGGAACATTAAGACCTAACCCTTATCCCTTATTGTTGTAAAGATATACTTCAAAGGTAGCAGGAATATGACTACGGAGACTCAGAAGCCTGAGGAACTCTTTCCTAAGCAAAAGCTATGTATAGCGATAACATTTTATTAGGACCAATGAAATTCCACAACTGGAAAAGGGACACTCTCATGTTCCATGTATTTGCAAGATAATGGGATGGAAAAAGCAGATCATCAGGGCTTCTGACTGCATCCTAGGTAGAATAGCAGACGGATTTGAATAAAGTGGTGTACAGTGGAATTCTAGAATGAAGCTTTTGGTTTTTTGGGATTTTGCTTTGGACCACTATGGCTATTTGCAACCTCTCTTTTGGAAATGTCTGAATCTTAACACCACAGTGGAGGCTCTCCAATGGGAAGAAAATGCCCTGGGAAGGTAAACTGCTTGCACCCCCTTCTCAAATCTGTCCCCAGTTTTGCTAGTGTCACAACTATCGTGTTTTATCTTTGCCTTCTAAGGGATCTCTGTCTTCCAATTTGGTGTCAGATGTTTGATCAGCTGCTGGTTTTTATATTTTCAACTAGAGGTTGAAAATGTTTTTTTTAAAAACCAAAGCAGTTTTTATTAAGACCCAAGTGAAATACAAACAGGGTGCAACCTTTCAAGCTCTTGATGCTACATGTTGTGTTTTTAATTTGGCTGAAAAGCACTCGTGCTACTTCCAGCAGTTCTGTTTTCTTGGCTTAGGACTGACTACTGTTTAAATGCAGAGTGCCCGCTTCTTTCCTAGGAGAGCACAATGGGCCTTTCTCCTCATACCCCCCCTCCCCAAAGTTGCCTCGGTTGCTGTGGACCCCTTTCCTGCCGCACGACAGAACAGTCCTCGCAGGCTTGCCCAACACCCAGCAGCCTCCAGCGACGGGGATGTAGGAATATCTATGCACAATTAAAGACAGCTTACCGCAGTTCTTCAGAGAAAGGAGCGGATGGGCCGGAGGCAGTGGTTCTGGGGTCGTGACGTCCAGGCCGGCAGCTGCAATGTGGCCCTTGACCAGTGCATTATAAAGGTCGCCTTGATTCACCACGGCACCTCTGGCGGAACACAGCAAGAATACTATTGGCAGGCTCTACATGTTGCATGCGTTCAACGTCCCGGGAATTCCAGAGTGGGTAGATTTGTTACTCCGTTGCAGCAAGCGCACATATTGGTAGTTTCTAGGCTCCCAAAAGTTCGTTAAAACTATTAGGCTTAAAGGTACACCCCCAAAAAAGAGTTCCTCTTTTGTCATCTTGTTAGCTGTTTTCAGGATATTCTTGAGGAACATAAGGCTCTTACACACACACAAGAATATTCTGAAAACGCTAAACAAGATGCCAAAAAGGAACTATTGATTTTTATTTAACACTCACACAATTCATGCAATTACTAACTGCAGTCCCCCCTGCCCCATTTTGATGCAAGCAGTTGCGGGAAAAACAGATCTTTAAGCTGCCTTCATGGTCTGTCATTATATAATCTGACGTGCTACTCTTGCAACTGAGGGCTATTTCCCACCTGAAAACACGCTTGAGTGAATAGCCCATCGGATTTACCACAAGATAGAACTTTTGTAAAACCTCAAACGTATCGGGTTTCAACTGAATCCATTCATACTGTCAGTTGCCAGTTAGCAAGTATAGGGAAAGTAGAGCCTCCATCTCGATCCAGGCTACCCATGTGACTATGGTTGCCACTTCTCTGGTTCCCTCCCTTATACAAGGGCAAAAATCACCTAAGGGAGCCCCCACGCCAATACTTTTTCCCTGCAGAGAGATGGAACACTAGAGCAGGAAAGCCCAGCATGTTATTAGGACAGGAGTAACGCATGGAGAAGCATGAGCAGTCAGAAACGTGGGTGACTATACAATTTTCCCCATGAGGCACCTGGCAGTGAAATTAATTAAGCATTAACCAAGATAATTCAACTTGTGGTCTGCAAGCTCCTGATACCACTGCTGTGTGTGTGTTCCTGAGTGAAAAGACATGGTAGATGGCTTTAAAAGAGGAGCGAGACATATTCATGGAGGACAATCCATCAACAAGTCCTAGCCATGGTGAGTAAAAGGAATATCTGTATACAGAGGAAGCAAACCTGAATACCACGACTAGGAGACAATGTCAGGGGGAGGCTTTGGCCTCTATGCCCAGTTCACTTGGCCCTCCAGGGCAATGAAACGGCGCTGGACTTGACAGACCACTGGTCTGATTCAACAGGGCTCTTCTGATGTTCTTACGGTACGGTGGCTCTTTGGGTAGCCTTCAGCAAGCTTCTTTTTCTCAGATCCTACTACCACTCTGCAATATGGCACCAAAATACTGATTTTAACTGGCACAGGTGACAGAGAGAAATATTCTTGAAATGCTCTAAAACAAGTCACCAACCTTTTTGAGCCTGCAGCCACCTTTGAAATTCTGCCACAGGGTGGTGGGTGCAGCCGCAAAGCAGCTGCCACAGTGAAGATCCTTGTGCTGTGCTGGCAGCTGCTGCCAAAGTAACATTTTTTGAAATCTGCCCAGCCAATCAAATCTCCAATGGCCCATCAGAAGCCTTGCTGGGCAAAAGCCCCACCCACTTTCTAAAAACACCTGGCAGGTGCCAGGAAAGGTGTCAGCAGTCACCACAGTGCCTACAGGTACTATGCTGGGGACCCCTGTTCTAAAACATCCAACAGCCATTGTAAGCAGAGTTATGCCCTTCTAAATCCACTGAAATCAGTAGCCTGAGAAAGGTGTGACTGCACTGTTAAATGTGTGTGTGTAAAGTGCCGTCAAGTCGCAGCCGACTTATGGCGACCCCATTTTTGGGGTTTTCATGGCAAGAGACTAACAGAGGTGGTTTGCCAGTGCCTTCCGCCGTATAGCACCCCTGCCTTACGGTAATAACAGATGAGTCATGAATTACAGAGTACTACAGGTTGAATGCTGGGACGATGCAATATTTCTAGATTGGAAAGGGTATCCAAGAATGAAGCCAGCCCATTAACTGATATGGATAGGCGTAATATAGTGAATCAGGGTCTGCTTTCACAGACGCATCTCTGCTGCTAGATCAGGGATGAATATCTCACAGCAGAAGATCAGTCATGAAGGAAGCTGCATGGATTATCCACTACAAACAGCCACATACTTTATTGAACATGACAGTGGGAGCAAGACCCTCAAAACTGTGGTACGTTTTATGAGGTGATCATACTAAACTAGGAGAGTAAACAGTCTATGGACTAATTTAAACTGTGTTACCTCAAGACATTCTACATGGAAGACTCTTCATGAGAAATTGGTTGTGGAAAGGGGCCCTGAACTTTATAGGTCTACCGAATGTAACTGTCTGGGTCGCCTCTGTTCTTACCTGCTCGTGTTGATGAACAAAGCGGTTTTCTTCATCTTGCAAAAGAAATCCCGATTGCACATGCCCTGGGTGTCGGGAGTCAGGGAACAAGTCACGATGACAAAGTCAGACTCCTCCGCCAGCTTGGCAACTGGTACTTCAGAAAGAGACAAGAACACACATCAGGGATTGTCTGAAAGGTTTGCTTACTTTTACTAGTACTCAGTCACTGGGTTTTCCAACAGCTGTATGGTGTTTCTGCAGGAGTTGTTCTGATATAATATACACATACCGTATTTTTCCGTGTATAAGATGCCCCCATGTATAAGACGACCCCTATTTTTAACCCAAAAATAAGGGGGGAAAGGGGTTGTCTTATACGTGGGGGCGTCTTGGAAAAATACGGGCAGGGAAGAGAGCAGGGCCCATGGGAAGCTGACAGGCGGAGAAGAGAGCCGGCGCATGGGCCCCGCTCTCTTCCCTGCCCGCATTATTCCATGTATAAGATGACCCCCAATTTTAAAGGAAACTTTAAAAGAAAAAAAGGTCATCTTATACCCGGAAAAATACAGTATATGTGTGTATATAAAAAAACTGATATAATGGTTCATGTGTACAAGCCCTTGAATGAGACCTCCCCTAGATTTTCTACAAATGTTACTCCGAAGCCACTGATTTATTAAGGTAAAGGTCCCCTGAGCAAGCACCGGGTCATTCCTGACCCATGGGGTGACGTCACATCCCGACGTTTCCTAGGCAGACTTTGTTTATGGGGTGGTTTGCCAGGGCCTTCCCCAGTCATCTTCCCTTTACCTGCAGCAAGCTGGATACTCATTTTACCCACCTCAGAAGGATGAAAGGCTGAGTCAACCTTGAGCTGGCTACCTGAAACCAACTTCCGTCGGGATCAAACTCCGGTCATGAGCAGAGCTTGCACTGCAGTACTGCAACTTACCACTCTGCGCCACAGGGCTCCTAATTTATTACTCCCTCTCAGTTTAAAAAGTCTTATTTCTCATTACAATTACCAAAATACCACAGATCTAAACCTCAGGTTTATACTCTGCAGATTACGTAAAAGACTCATTAGAAATATGGTGGAAGTTCAATGTAACCCCAATGGTAAGTACAAGATATGATTCCTACCAAACTCTGCTCCAAATTCTGCCATTCCTTCAGGCTTGGGGTGACGTCCACTGTACAAAAACCTCTTTACTCCAAATGGCTTTAGGCGACGTGCTACAGCCTGCCCTAGAAATAGGAAGCATATCGACCGCAGGATGGATCCTTGTTATACAAGGGTACCTTTGTTGCTGAAGATACTGATGTGGTACTTCCAAAGACTGCATAAGCATTTCACAGACTGCATAAGCATTTCACAAAGACACAAGCACACAAAACCCACACAATACCAACTGGCTTTCTCATTCTACAGGACAGCTCAAAGCAAAAAATAAACACTTAACCCCTCATGCAGTTGATCAACTGGCTGATGTGGGGAGAAGACTTTGTAGGGCATTTGCAAAATTAGGTCAGAGGATAGATGCAGAGAATAATGTTACACCACATCTGAATTGCTTATCTAAATTACTTAAGAGGCTGATTGTTTTCTTATGACTTGTTAGGATACAGACAACTAGTTTGCCAAAGGTCTTACGCACTAGCCCTGTTCACGTTACAGTGAACTCACGTACATCCTACACGTTATGTGCATACATCTGTTTGTAAGAAAGAGCCAACGTGTGTTCACTTTCAAGAATGAAACAGGAGACCGGTACCTGGATAAATGTGCACATTTAACCACACATTCAGCTGCACATGCACTGAATGTAACATGAGAATTACTCAACGCCTGTACCAAGAAAAATCAAGTACACACATAGTTTGCATACGCACAGTAACTTGTGAACAGGGCTAATGTCTACTTGGTACCTGGTAAATGGTCATCCCTATTCTAAGGCAGAGTTAAACTCCAGTTATACCCAAGGTGTTTGAAATCTAGTTACTTCTTAAATATTCAATTCCAGGCTTAATGGGTTTATATAAGTACAAGCAGAGCCAGGTGAGAAACTCTTGGGGGAGCGGGAAACCCACTCCCTGCTAGCCTGTACTTGCTCACACACACCCCTTCTGAACACATGAAACCACCTTATACTGAATCAGACCCTTGGTCCATCAAAGCCAGTATTGTCTATTCAGTCCGGCAGCAGCTCTCCAGGGTCTCAGGCAGGGGTCTTTCACATCACCTCCTGCCTGGTCCCTTTAACATGAGATGCCGGGGATTGAACCTGGGACCTTCTGCATGCAGAGCAGATGCTTTACCACTGAGCCCCTCCCCTTCTATCACTATGGTTCTCCCACTAAACACTTCTGATGCCACCACTGCTTCCTCCCGCCTGCTCTGGCAACCCCAACATGGCAGCAGTTTTTTTAATTGCTACATTGTGCAATCTGCATTTTCCCCCTTTTCAGCTGTGAAATATGTGCTTGCACCAACTTCACTTCAGCAGCTCTGAGGTTTGTTTTAAACCCCCCCCTTCATCTCCTCCTCTCTCCTTTTTCAGATTTTTTTATGAACCAGATTATTTCCCTAGGTTTACAGAAATATACCCCCATCCCTGGGTGGCTGCACTTTGTGGAGTTTTTTTAATGTTTTATTTTATATTATGGGTACAAAAAGTAAAAAGGGGAAGGGTGAACAGGGCATCCATCAAAATATAAGAAAAACAACATACACTTCCTCTTGAAAAATTAGTCGTGCAGACCACATGATGACTATTATATCTTTCGAGTTCGCTATTATCCAGCCGAAAATATAAGTACATTCAAAACATTGTGAGTTTTTTTGATCCGCATGGGAAGGCAGGCATATTTAGGATTAGGTGTAAGATTTTAAACTCCTCAGCAGAGTTTGATCTCGTATTTCTCAATTAACTGTAATGGGGGGGAGGGTATTGGTCCTTCCTTAAGGAATACTGGGGACTGATCATCTACTCTATATTGAAAAGATGATAGCAGCAGCAAAAAGGCTCATTGCATCATTCAAGTGGTATTTGACAGTCTAAGCGAAATTTGACCAAGGCCCAAAAGCAGGCAAGGCATGTAGGTCAATTCGATGGTGGAGGTGGTTTAACCAAATGTTTAACCAAAAAATCAATAGCAGAAAGTTTCATGTGTCCTGGTTTTGGAAGGTGAAAGGAGTGGATGTTTTAGAAATGGTCATTTCAGAGTGTAACAGTTACTATTGCATGTCTGTCCACCCCCTGAAAAGATATGTAGTACAGCACCATGGAATAGTGGCTTGTGGTCTGGAGTCAGCATATTGTGAAGCAGGAGGAGGAGAAACTGGTTCAAATTCCAGCTCGGTCGTGAAACTTAAGAGTTGGGCCAACTATTCTCCCTCAATCGAGTTACCGCTCCCTAGTAGACATGAGGATAAAACGCTGTTCCGAGTTCTGGGTCAGGAGGCAAGATTAACATATTAACAGTGGTTACCTATTCTTCCCAGCCCAATAATCCCAACGGTGCTGCCAGAAAGCCCATAGCCACACATCCAGAGGGGCTTCCATGTCGTCCAGCCGCCGCTGCAAAAATGAAATAAGATGATGAAGGGGTCCTAGAAAAGGCACGCCAAGTATTCAGCTCCGGAACCTGGCCTGATCACAGGAGTGGCCAATGCGGTGGTAAGAAAAATAAGCACATATCCCAGACAGGCTCTTTCCTAAGCTTTGCAGTGAACGCTAATCCACAGATGCTGTCTTCAAAAACGTCATTATCTGCCAAACCCACAGCAGTTTCAAAGCTAGTCCCATCTCTTCCCCTTACCCCTTGCTCCCATATTCAGCCATAAGTTAAAAACACCAAATGGCCATCAGAACCAAGATCATCTGTGTACAGTGAGCAGAGATGGATGCTACACCACGCTGGAGAGCCAGCGTGGTGTAGTGGTTAAGAGCAGTGGTTTGGAGCGGTGGACTCTGATCTGGAGAACTGGGCTTGATTCCCCTCTCCTCCACATGAGCGACGGAGGCTAATCTGATGAACTGGATTTGTTTCCCTATTCCTACACACGAAGCCAGCTGGGTGACCTTGGCCAAGTTAAAGCTCTGTTACAGTTCTCTCAGCCCCACCTACCTCACAGGGTAGGGTGTCTGTTGTGGGGAGAGGAAGGGAAAGTGATTGTAAGCCAGTTTGAGTCTCCCTTAAGTGGTAGAGAAAGCTGGTATATAAAAACCAACTCTTCTTCTAAAATATATGGTAACCCCCCCACAAATGCTGTCTTCAAAAATGTAATTATCTGCCACCCACACAGCAGTTTCAAAGCCAGTCCTATCTCTTCCCCTTACCCCTTGCTCCCATATTCAGCCACAAGTTGAAAACACCAAATGGCCACTAGAACCAAGATCTCCTGGGTACAATGAGCACAGATGGATGCTAAACTAACCTAGCTGGATGGGCTTCATATGGTCATTTGCCTACATTCTGGGGGCCTTGGAAAGTTTGCACTGATCTGTTATCGTCATGCAATCAAAGCACAGAACCAAAGAACGTAACAAACAGTGTCTAGAACAAGGGTTCCCATGCATACAAAGGTATGTTCAAGGCACTCCATGTACTTCACTTCACTAACCCTTGCAGCACCACAGTAAGGCAGGTTGGTATCATCTGCATGGTGCAGGTTTGGGGGAGGGTGGAACGAGAAGAAGAGTTGTTTTTTATATGCTGACTTTCTCTACCACTTAAGGGAGAATTAAACTGGCTTATAATCACCTTCCCTCCCCCCCTCCACAACAGACAGCCTGTGAGGTAGGTGAAGCTGAGAGAGTTCCAAGAGAGCTGTGACTAGCCCAAGGTCACCCAGCTGGCTTCGTGTGTAGGAGTGGGGAAACGAATCCAGTTCACCAGATTAGCCTCCGCTGCTCACGTGGAAGCATGGGGAATCAAACCCAGTTCTCCAGATCAGAGTCCACCGCTCCAAACCACCACTCTTAACCACTACACCATGCTGCCTACTGTCACCTTTGAAGGTCATGGCAACGCAGTTTTTGAACCAAGGATTCCTCGCTTCAGTCTCACCGATGTGGTTCACACAAAACTGTCGGTAACTGAATCTGGGTTGTATCATTGCAGACTACAGGCAGAAGTTGCACAGTTAAATAGTTCTCTGTGGAAAGAACTTTCTGCACAAAAGAAACTAGACAGAACGGAGGTCTAGCTTTCTCCCTGACATCTTGTTCTCTAGGGACGGGGAATCCTTCTGAACAGAGGAGTAAATTCAGTTGTGGGAGCCCCTTTCCCTGCAGTCTGTACAGTCAAGGGACTGCTGTACAACCTAATGCCCACACTAGTAAACTAGGCTCTTGTCAACATGCTACAAACATCTCCAGCTCTCCTCAAATAAGACAGAAGCCTCCAATAGAATAGGTGTGACACATCCACAAACACACACCGAAAACATTGCAATCAGTGGAGACTGACCAGCTAGGCAACCCCAGAATTCAGAGCCCAAACTCAACACTCACTTCTTTACTTCCTCCACCGATTCAGGCAGCCGGCGAGATGTTGCTAGGAGCAAGGCAACCGTGAGCTCAGCAGTGGCATCCGTTAGGATGTCTGGCGTGTACCCCACACGGATTCCTCTGGAATTTAAAAGAGGCCGTCAGATTCTTCTTTCTTTCATCTACCACAGGCCCGTATAAGAGTTTCGTGCTGCTCAAGCCAGCTTAAAATGTTACATCCATTTCTGAAAGCCATTTCTTCGGTGTGGGTATTACTAAGGCATACATAGCCAAGAAACCTCAACTGTGAAGTCCAGAGGCCCAATTTGCAAAACTATTTCCTGTTCCAAAAGGGTGGGAAGGATCATGTCAATAAAACCTTCATGAGCAAAAATGGAGCCCCAGTGAAACACCTTCCCTTAAATAAAGAGGGGAGGAGGAAAAGACACCTTTTCTTCCATTAACATTGAGAGAATTCTTGGCTGGGTAAGTCAACTGGCATCAAGACGGAGTACAGTGTACACTGGATAATCATTAGAAAAGAGCAAGAGTCCAGCACCTTAAAGATTAACATTTCTGGCAGGGTATGAGCTTTGGTGAGTCACAGCTCACTTCTTCAGATATCTGAAGAAATGAGCTGTGACTCACAAAAGCTCATACCCTGCCAGAAATTTTGTTAGACTTTAAGGTGCCACTAGACTCTTGCACTTTCCTACTGCTACAGACAGACTAATACTGCTACCCATCGCGATCTAACTGGATAATCATTGTTAGGATTTCTTTATATTCTCACCTGCCATTCAATACAATGACTTCCAAGACAGCTTTACATAAAATAGTAAATACAATCAACCAATTAAAACACTGAATTAGAACCCCCCAATCGACAATCATTGAGGCAGCGGCTTAAGCAAGACACCACACCAAACCATGGTTTGTGCCAAGCTCTAAGCTTCCAGAAGCACAACAGGCAAATAATGGGTTACACTCCCATCTCCATAGTATGGCAGATGGCAATGTCAGTTCCACCAAACCATGGTTAGCACAAACTGCAGTTTCTGATTCTGGTTATCCAGCCAATCACAAAACACGGCTTCATCAATTCCAATGTCTCCAAACTGTAATTCAGCACTCTTAACTATGGTTTGGTGTCTGCAAAGTTTGACAAATGTCAAACTAACTGTATCATTTGCTAGCCACCCTTCCTTAGAGGCTTTATGAATTAAAAATCATTTTCCAAGTCTCCTGAAAGCTAGGAGGGCTCCCCTCAGCAGTGAATTTCACAGCCAAGAAGCCATCACTGACAAGATTCCAGTTCTCCTCACTACCTTCAAAGCTCTCCAGGCACACAAAGCGTAACACACACCCCCATATGACGACCACCACATGTGACAGACAGCATGGTATAATGATTACAGTGTTTGTCTAGGAGACCCGGCTCAAATTTCCACAGGTCTTACCGTTTTTTTATTTCATCAGTCGCAAGATGGTCATATCCCACAGACAATGTACTGATTACTTTCAGGGATGGCCCTGTAAAACGATAAAAGGTTAGGCGCTCAAAGGGGGGGGTCATTAATATGCCCTCCCCTCTCCCAAAAGAAAGTGGAAAGAACTCATGAGCAAAACTAATTGCGGCATCTAATATTAAAAATGAAAGAAGTTGTCAGTTGTACTGCGCAACCCTATGCGGAGTTAAACCCGCCGATTTCATTAAGTGCCACCTCTACTCACCTGCTGCATCCAGAACCTCTTTGTCTATCCGGTCAGACAAAAGGCACAGGAGCCCATCCTTCCCAGCAACCCCTGCTAACAACTCTGACTGTGGGATGGGCTCATCTGAATCCCATTGCTGGATGCTGCAGCTTTAAAGGAAGCAAGAAAGATACCATCATTCAAAGCAGATCAGAGGAGAGCACTTTATACCAAAGGCTGCAACCTGTAATCCTTCTCAATCCATAGATCAAAAGTTTAAGATGATGAATCTGTTGGAGCCAATTTAATCACTGGAGGACAAAATGTTATCAGTGGGATTGTAAGGTAAGGGCACAACAGTTTGCTTTGAGGGTACTTTGTTACTGGTGTGTAGCTGCAATAGGGAACTGTATTGTCAATGATAACCCAGCCCTTTAACAACAAGTAATCCCATATCATTGATTAACGCTTCCTTCCATATTTCAGAAAGGTATCAGCTAAATGGAAATGAGACCAGTGGTGGAACATGTGCATCTCATGCAGAAGGTTCCAGGTTCAAATCCTTGCCATCTCCACCTTAAAACAGATCCTCAAGTAGTAGGGTTAGAAAAGAGCTTTGCCCGAGACTTTAGAGAAAAAAACTGTCAATCAGAGTGGACAATACTGAGTGAGATAGACCAATGGTCTGACTTGGTCTCTCCAGTTTAAAGGGTCTCAAGAGCACTGTAGACTGCCAGGGATTAAACACAGAATCTTTACATATCCAAAGCATATGCTCTACCACTGAGCTAAGGCCCCTCTGACCGCCACTGGAGTGCTCTTCCAGATTTGCAAAATTTTAAATTAGAAGCCCTCCCAAGTCCTCCCAAGTCTTAAAAAAAATATTTTCCATTTCATATCATAGAATCATAGAGTTGGAAGGGACCACCAGGGTCATCTCGTCCAACCCCCTGCACAATGCAGGAAATTCACAACTACTCCCTCCACAAACATTTAATGCAAACAAAACCAGACATTACAAAGTAATACACACTGCTTTGTTTTATCAGTTTGTTAATTTAAAAAAAAATCAAACAACCTACCGTATCACACAAACATAACACCAAAACAATTCTAACATTATGGCATACCTAATTCTGCTTTACTAATAACCTTTAGTTTTGTAATTTTTCAGTATGCACAATCATTACCAACTGCCCCATCTATCAATCATATCATAATATTTATGCTTTGTTTTTGCTTTAGCACTAAAACCTATATATCCCTTTTGTAACTCCTGTTCACTTATCTATAATCAACATTAACATCATAGTCTTTATCTAGGCAAAACATCTTTAAACCCCCCATGCCCAAAGCAATTTATTATTATTATTATTATTTTTCTAAAGAGTTTCTATTTATATAATCACTATGAAACATATGCAAAATACAATTCCCATTTTTGTTGAAATTCTTCATAGGGTCTTTTATTTACTTGACTCGTCAGCTTTGCCATCACCGGGTACTCTTGACTTACTCCTCACCAAGGCTGGGAAATATTTTAGCAGAGATCTCAACAAACGGCCCAGTTCACACACTGATAATATAAGCACAAAGCACAAAGTTCTTCAACTTTCACACAGTGCACTGAGCTTTGTTGTATCACAGGCAGACTTCTCGTCACAATGGACAGCTGAGCCAGCGTGGTGTAGTGGTTAAGAGCGGTGGTTTGGAGCGGTGGACTCTGATCTGGACAACTGGGTTCGATTCCCCGCTCCTCCACTTGAACGGCAGAGGCTGGTTGGTTTCCCCACTCCTACAAATGAAGCCAGCTGGGTGACCTTGGGCTAGTCACAGCTCTCTTAGAGCTCTCTCAGCCCCACCTACCTCACAGATTGTCTGTTGTGGGGAGGGGAAGGGAAGATGACTGTAAGCCGGCTTGATTCTTAAGTGGTAGAGGAAGTCAGCATATAAAAACCAACTCTTTTTCTCCTGATCAACTGCACAAGGGGCTTAAGTACAGGTTTTTTGCTTTGAACTGTCCTGTTGAAGCAACCCAAGCACTAGAGGCCTCACAGGTACCGCTTGGCTCCAACCTGGCCAGCAAGAACAATGTGCTTAGAATTGCCCATCGCCTCCTCCAATGCCGCTGTCAGCTTAGTTTTCCTTTCTCCACTTGGACCCAGCGGGCAGAGTCATGACAGGCGGCACCGAGCAAACCTCTGCCCATGGTCGTCGCTGCCAGCCAGGCTGGACAGTCCCACAAGTGTCAACCCTGCCTGTTCCTGGACCAGCGTGGTGCAGTGGTTAAGGGCGGCAGTTTGGAGCGGCGGACTCTGATCTGGAGAACCGGGTTCGATTCCCCACTCCGCCACATGAGCGGCAGACGCTGATCTGGTGAACTGGGTTTGTTTCCCCCCACTCCTACACATGAAGCCAGCTGGGTGACCGTGGGCTAGTCACAGCTCTCTCTGAACTCTCTCAGCCCCACCTACCTCACAGATTGTCTGTTGTGGGGAGGGGAAGGGAAGGTGACTGTAAGCCGGTTTGATTCTTCCTTAAGTGGTAGAGAAAGTCAGCGTACAAAAACCAACTTCAGCTCCTCCTCCTCCAGTTAACCCTCCCAATCTGCCTCAGGCACAAGCTGCAGAAGCCTTTCAAGCGCTCTCTACATAGAGGCTGCGAGGTCAGAAACGAGGAAAACGAGAACAGCGGCTCCCAACACAACCAAACAGGGGTAATAAGGGACAAATTTAGAGAACTGAATAAAAGAGGCCTTCTCTTAATAAATCCCAGTTGCTGGGCCAAAAGCAAGTGAGGGGAGACCTTGGTCGTGGCGAATGATTAACCTAACCGTGGGCAGAGCTCCTTGCCGAAAGAACGTTGTTAAACATTAGTCCACACTGAGCCATGCGGTTCCAAATGGCCATCATCAAAGATGGCTTCTTTCCAGGCAAAAATTCACAAGTGTGATTGGCCTGTCTGAGGCCTGGGCTTGGAATCATAAGAGTTGGAAGGGGCCATACAGGCCATCTAGTCCAACCCCCTGCTCAATGCAGGATCAGCCTAGAGCATCCCTGACAAGTGCTTGTCCAGCCTCTGCTTAAAGACCGCCAGTGAGGGGGAGCTCACCACCTCCCTAGCTAGCCGACTCCACCGTTGAACAGTTCTTACTGTAAAAAGATTTTCCCCTAACAACAAGCTGGTACCTTTCTGCCCGCAATTTAAACCCATTATTGTGAGTCCTATCCTCTGCTGCCAACAGGAACAGCTCCCTGCCCTCCTCTACTTCAGCATGGAACAGGCTGCTAATTACCAAGCATAAATGGCCTATAAGTTGTTCAATAGTGGAACCAGCTCCCTAGGGAGGTGGTGAGCTCCCCCCTCACTCACTGGCCATCTTTAAGCAGAGGATGGACAAGCACTTGTCAGGGATGCTCTAGGCTGATCCTGCACTAAGCAGGGGGTTGGACTAGATGGCCTCTATGGCCCCTTCCATGATTCTGGGATTCTTTCTAAGCCCATCAAAGTCCTCGGCTGGAACTCTGTTTTGGGCTGAGCTGGGAGTTGCCAATAAGCACCAGACTTCCCACTTTGAAAGGAACAGTACCTATGGAAAGAGCCAGTGTGAGACTCATCTGGCTTAAAGGGTCATTCTCTGGACCAGGTGACTACTGGCAAGCAGGTAGAGGCGAGAGAGAACAGGATTTGAAAGGTCTCCATAACAGAGCTGTACATTATTACGCATGGAGATCAACAGTGAAGAAGTGACTTCAGCAAGAAAAGACAACAAGCCAAACATTAAAAGAAACAAAGCCAACAGAGAGGGGAAAAGCCAGAGGCAAAGCTAGGAGGGCATGAATGTGTGTTTCTGGTCACCCCCATAACAACTTCACAAATAAGGCAAAAGTTCTCATAAACAGATGGTGGTACCATTTCAGGCTACAGACTCAGCATGAGTGAACACTCCTCTGTACCAAACAAGCGGGGGGGAATTCCCCCACACTCAGAAAACAAAGGTGTGAGAGACGAGGTCAACCTTGATTCCCTCCTCCCTGATGGGCTAGTTTTCTACAGGCAGGGATTTTGTTTTTGTATAAGAAATCATTCAACACAATGGAGCCTCCGCTGGCAGTTTGGAGAGGTTCAGCCCAGAAAAAGGTCGATCACCACTTATGCAAGTAGCAATGTGAGAAACAGGCCTAGATTTCGAGACTCTGGTGGCAGAAACCTATGGGTCTTCTCCACAGACCTACCTGTAACTCCTTCTGAGTCCCTGGGATGTAGCAAATAAATAGCAAATAACTTACTGGAGGCCAGTGCTGAATTTCTTTTAAAGAGACCCTCTTTACACACATTTAACAAACAGTTGCAAATCCCGAGGTGCTACTAGGCTCCAATGTTGGGGGCTTTGGTACCTGGACCCCCCCTTAATTTAAACACAACTGACATGACTTTTAGGTGTTGCATAAAGTTCTCCTTACTGCATCCTGTGTAAAGGAAAACGTCCTAGCTTTCCCACCTCCACAGACTTGTTCAATATTTGTTCTGCTCCCTGCTCCCTCACATGGTTCAGAGTTGGACTCTGTTCTCCCATTCAGTAAGGCAGAAATAACTAAAATGTGTGTGTGTTTATATGTGCCTAGGTGCTTGATCTCAGAGGATCGTACCCATGGTCACTTAACACAGAGAACTGCCTCTTAAAGTACTCTGCAAGTCTTCAATTCTAAAAACACTTTCCTGTGATTAAGCCCCATAGAATAGACCTAAATACAGTGAGTAGACCTGCTCAGGATTGCTTCCTAAGTATTCTTTAAGGCTCCCAATCCAGCTCAAAAATAGTAACAAGGGTGAGTTCCTTACTACTTTTAACCCAGGAAGGCGCAGGAGGTTCTGTTGAGAATCATCCATAACACTTATGAAGTAGGTCTTACTCATGCCCCATACAACTGTCAGTTTTTAAGGTAACATTTTTTGCTGCAACAGACTAACATACCTATCCTAAACGTTGCCCAGAAAACCCTGCTTTACTCACACCAAGCACCACATAATGCTTTACCTCACTATTAACCAACTCCTCCTTTACCACAACTCTCCAGTTCTTTGCAGACTGGTCCTGAACATAAGAACATAAGAAAAGCCATGGGGGATCAGACCAAAGTCCATCAGGTCCAGCAGTCTGTTCACACAGTGGCCAACCAGATGTCTCTAGGAAGCCCACAAACAAGACAACTGCAGCAGCACCATCCTGCCTGTGTTCCACTGCACCTAATATATTCGGCATGCTCCTCTGATCCTGGAGAGAATAGGTATGCAGCATGACTAGTAGCCATTTTGACAAGTAGCCATGGATAGCCCTCTTCTCCTTGAACATGTCCACTCCCCTCTTAAAGCCTTCCAAGTTGGCATCCATCACCACATCTTGGGGCAGGGAGTTCCACAATGTAACTATGCCTTGTGTGAAGAAATACTTCCTTTTATCTGTTTGGAATCTCTCACCCTCCAGCTTCAGCAGATGACCCTGCGTTCTAGTATTATGAAAGAAGGAGAAAAGCTTCTCCCTGTCCACTCTCTCCACACTGCATAATTTTATAGATTATCATGTCTCCCCTTAACCCCTTCTTTCCAAGCTGCCCGTGAGGGCAGAAACCAGGGGTGCAGTAAACCCAGACTAATTAACATGGGACAAGGGCAACACCCAAGCCCCCATCCACACATGCACCACTGAAGTAAACACAAGCCTTGTGGCACCTTAAACAAGGTTTAATTTCAGCACAAGCATTTGAGAACTGGAGCCCACTTCCTCAAACACATGGCATCTGAAGAAGAGGACTCTACTCTGGGAAGGTTTACGTAGAAATACACCCTTTTCAAGTCAATAAGAACATAAGAAAGGCCTTGCTGGATCAGACCAAGGTCCATCAAGTCTGTTAGACTTGGCCAACCAGGTGCTTATAGGAAGCCCACAAACAAGGCGACTGCAGCAGCATCCTGCCTGTGTTCCACAGCATCTCATATATTAGGCATGCTCCTCTGATCCTGGAGAGAAGAGGTATGCATCATGACTAGTAGCCATGGATAGCCCTCTCCTCCATGAACATGTCCACTCCCCTCTTAAAGCCTTCCAAGTTGGCAGCCATCACCATATCCTGGGGCAGGGAGTTCCACCATTTCACTATTTAAGTCGTTAAAACTGTCTCCTGTTTCCTATAGCTAAACACCCACACACACACACTACTCCCCGGGGAATGGTGCTCCAATGACACAGAGCAATCCTGCACAGAGCCACTGCAATCTAATGCAGCGAACAGTCCAACAGAAAGTGACTCCAGTCGAAACGCTTGGCCTGAGACTGGGGTCACTCTGCATAGGATTATCCTATGGGTTTAGGACCGGAGTGACTCCGCGCAGGATTGCAGAAAGAGTTTGCAAGCAGGGGAAAGGGCAGGAACATGCTCCCAGCGCCGTTGAGCGCCGTGGAGGAGGCTGTCCGAAGGTAAGAACATACGAAAGGCCCTGCTGGATCAGACCCAGGCCCATCAAGCCAAGCAGTCTGTCCACACAGTGGCCAACCAGGGGCCTCTAGGAAACCCACAAACGAGACGACTGCAGCATTATCCTGCCTGTATCCACAGCACCTAATATAATTATATATAATTATAATAAGAACAAGAAAGGCCCTGCTGGATCAGGCCAAGGCCTATCAAGTCCAGCAGTCTGTTCACACAGAGGCCAACCAGGTGCCTCCAGGAAGCCCACAAACAAGACGACGGCAGCAGCACCATCCTGCCTGTGTTCCACAGCACCTAATATAATATAATATATAATATAATATATATTATAATTATAATAAGAACATAAGTAAAACCATGCTGGATCAGACCCAGGCCCATCAAGTCCAGCAGTCTGTCCACACAGTGGCCAACCAGGGGCCTCTAGGAAGCCCACAAACGAGACGACTGCAGCATTATCCTGCCTGTATCCACAGCACCTAATATAATTATATATAATTATAATAAGAACATAAGAAAGGCCCTGCTGGATCAGACCCAGGCCTATCAAGTCCAGCAGTCTGTTCACACAGAGGCCAACCAGGTGCCTCTAGGAAGCCCCCAAACAAGACGACGGCAGCAGCACCATCCTGCCTGTGTTCCACAGTACCTAATATAATTATATATATAATATATATATATAATATAATATATAATATAATTATATATAATATAATTATAATAAGAACATAAGTAAAACCATGCTGGATCAGACCCAGGCCCATCAAGTCCAGCAGTCTGTTCACACAGAGGCCAACCAGGTGCCTCCAGGAAGCCCCCAAACTAAGACGACTGCAGCAGCAGCATCCTGCCTGTGTTCCACAGCACCTAATATAATTATATATATAATATAATATATATTATAATTATAATAAGAACATAAGTAAAACCATGCTGGATCAGGCCCAGGCCCATCAAGTCCAGCAGTCTGTTCACACAGTGGCCAACCAGGTGCCTCCAGGAAGCCCCCAAACTAAGACGACTGCAGCAGCAGCATCCTTCCTGTGTTCCACAGCACCTAATATAATTATATATATATAATATATATAACATAATAACATTATATATAATATAATTATAATAAGAACATAAGTAAAACCATGCTGGATCAGACCCAGGCCCATCAAGTCCAGCAGTCTGTTCACACAGTGGCCAACCAGGTCCCTCTCGGAAGCCCACAAGCAAGACGACTGCAGCAGCATTGTCCTGCCTGTGTTCCCCAGCATCTAATATAATAAGCATGCTCATCTGATCCTGGAGAGAACAGGTATGCATCATGACTAGCATCCATTTTGACTGGTAGCCATGGATAGCCCTCTCCTCCATGAACACGCCCACTCCCCTCTTCAAGCCCTCCAAGGTAGTACAGCCCTCCAAGGACACGGGCGGCGTATGGAGGCGGGGGGAGGAAGCAACTCCCCGTTGCAAAGGGCCTGGGAGCCCGTTTGCAGCCTTGCACAACGCCCGCCCTGAGCAGAACTGCTCCTTGCAGCGCACTTACCCCCCTGCCCGGGCCAAGGCCGCCCGCCCCTCCGGGGGGAGCCGCCGCGTCACGAACACCTTCATGAGTTGCAGCGCCGCCGCCGCCTTCATGCACGGTCCGCCGCCCTCTGCCCCGGGCAGGGCTTTGCGCCTGCGCTCCGCCGGCGCGGCTTGCTCGGCAGCGCCCCCCAGCGTCCCCAAACATATCGCAACAACCCCTGGGAAATGTGGCTGTTTCCCAAGCAGGGCAAAGAGGCCCTTAAGCACGCGCGCCAGTAGTCCTTTTCCTGGGTAGGCTTGCCAACCTCCAGGTGGCACAACTACCAGAAAGACTCAAACCCACTGTGACACCAGAAATGTAAGAACAAAACCGGGTCGGCTCAAATCTCAGTGTCCCAAATTCTATATTCAGTTGCGACAGCCAAAGTTAGCCAATTACAAAATGCACACGGAAGCAAAAGACAGTTGTGCCACTACATGCATCTGTGCAGCGAGACAGCGATTGTGCAGAAAGCTCAATGGCAGGCTCCGCAGAAGGACGAGAGGCAAGGCAGAAATAGGTCGAATATCAAGTCCAAGGAGAGGGACCGCGAGTCCAAAGGTCAGAACCACAATCTTGCCAAAATCTTGCCACTGCCAATTGCAAGCAAAGATGGAGGGAACGCTCTCCCGGGTAGTTGAGCGCTTTCACTTAATAGAGCTTCATCAGCCTCCGAAAGGAAGTCATGATTAACAAGTAGGATTGACTGAACGTCTTCAGTTCTATGTTGCTTTTTTAATTTATTTTAAGAATATTTCATGCTCCCGAAGAAAATGGGCTGCAAATTGATGGTGGTGGCTGGAGATCTCCTGCTATTACAACTGGTATCCAGCTGATAGAGATCAGTTCACCTGGCTTGGGCAATTGGACTCTATGGCATTGAAGCCTCTCCCCTCTCCAAACCCCGCCCTCATCAGGCGCCGCCCCAAAATCTCCAAGTATTTCCCATCCCAGAGCTGGCAACCCTATTCCTAGGTTTGCCAGCTCCAGGCAGGGAAATACCACGAATTGGGGGGGGGGGCTGAGGAGGGCAGGGTTTGGGGAGGGGAGAGACGTCTATGCCATAGAGTCCACCTTTCAAAGCGCCCATTTTATCCTGGTGAACTGATCTCTATCATCTGGAGATCAGTTGTAATAACGGAAGGTCTCCAGCCACCATCTGGAGGTTGGCAACTCACTGCTTCCTGACAACAGCCTCATCCTATGGATTCCATATGAACCTGTGGCAGCTAGTCCTGTGGTATTTTAAGGACTAGAAACATTTTATTCCTACATCAGCTTTTGTAGGCCAGTTCCTGCTTCTTCAGATGCAACATGCGGAGAGGATTTTGTATCTCCCACCTTCCCAGCCTCCAGGTGTGGCCTGGAGATCTCCTGGAATTACCTGGTCTCCAGGTTACAGAGACCACTTCCCCTGGAGAAAATGGCTGCTTTGGAGGGTGGACTCTATGGCATTATGTACCAATGAGGTCCCTCCCCTTCCAAAACCCTGCCGTATTATCCAGGCTCTACCCCCTAAATCTCCAGGTATTTCCCA
This sequence comes from Euleptes europaea, assembly GCF_029931775.1. Lineage (NCBI taxonomy): Eukaryota > Metazoa > Chordata > Lepidosauria > Squamata > Sphaerodactylidae > Euleptes > Euleptes europaea. Next base: position 17,606,477 of record NC_079315.1, read on the forward strand.
ACCCAGAGCTGGCAACCCTACAGAGGTCTGCCTAATGATAATGCTTGTTCATCACTTCTGAAGAAATAGGCTGAAGGTTTCCTTAGTCCTTAAAGTGCCGCATCACATCACAATATCTCTTGCATCCCCACTCCAAAAACAGGTGACTGGGAGTTCAACAGTGTCTAAACTTCACAGTACCATTTAACCCAGTGCTCAAGGGAGATTTCAAGGAAACCATCTGAATGCCAAAAGATCCAGCTGAACCAAAGTCATAAGAACGTAAGAAAAGCCCTGCTGGATCAGACCAAGGTCCATCAAGTCCAGCAGTCTGTTCACACAGCAGCCAACCAGGTGCCTCTAGGAAGCTCACAAACAAGACGACTGTAGCAGCCGCATCCTGCCTGTGTTCCACCGCACCCAAAATAATAGGCATGCTCCTCTGATCCTGGAGAGAATAGGTATGCATCATGACTAGCATCCATTTTATCTAGGAGCCATGAATACCTCTTTCCTCCATGAACACGCCCACTCCCCTCTTCAAGCCTTCCAAGTTGGCAGCCATCACCACATTTTGGGGCAGGGAGTTCCACAATGTAACTATGCGTTGTGTGAAGAAATACTTCCTTTTATCTGTTTGGAATCTCTCACCCTCCAGCTTCAGCAGATGACCCCGCGTTCTAGTATTACGGGAGAGGGAGAAAAACGTCTCCCTGTCCACTCTCTCCAAACCATGCATAATTTTATAGGCCTCTATCATGCCTCCCCTCAGCCGCCTTCTTTCCAAGCGAAACAGCCCTAAGCGTTTTAACCGCTCCTCATAGGGCACTTGCTCTAGTCCACTAATCATTTTGGTTCGGGGACCAAGTCCTCTCTCTCTTCACTCAACCAATATAACCAGAAAGGGTGTGAGTGCCACTGTCTTCGGACGAGAACATTGCTGGAATACTGATAAAGTCTATAAATCTGAAAGTGCAAATTATGTCCTCTTTTGTCCAGAGTTTTGTTCAGGGCCACCCTAGGATTCAAGGTGCTACTACAAGCCCTACAGGAGCAGAACATTTTGAACATTTCTCTCTCCCCACCCCCGCAAGGTCATTTAGACCACATTTTCTGAAGGATAAAAGGAATTACTTTAAAGGGGAAAAAAACAGACGGCATTTTTATCAACCTCCAATAGCTCTTCATTGAGGCAATCATTCAGAGCAACCGGTTTAGCGAGTTTTAAGAAGAAAGGATTAGATAATTGTACAGCTAGAATAATGCGGAGGGCATGCCGAGAAAAACCATCCTCTGAAAGGAGACGGGAAAGATTGGGACCTGTTTGCTTTAGAATGAAAGGGAAAGAGAACGAGATAAAAGTCCATATCGTAATGAAGTATATTGAGACGGGCACCAGGACAAGAGCAAGCAGGTGGTTCCCGGATACTGAAATGCAGCAAATACAACATTTCTTTTTTTTTTTAATTTACTTGTACAAAATGTACACTTTTGGGGACTGTGTCTTATTCTGCAGGTGCTTCCTTGGATAAACTGAGAGGTTCTGCCGTAAGAATCGCATGTAGGGTTGCCAACCTCCAGGTGGCAGTTGGAGATCTCCCCGTATTGCAACTGATCTCCAGGTGACAGCGATCACTTTCCCTGAAGAAAATGGCTGCTTTGGCAATTGGGCTCTATGGCATTGAAGTCCCTCCCCTCTCCAAACCCCGCCCTCTTTTGGCTCCACCTCAAAATCTCCAGGTATTTCCCAACCTGGAGCTGGCAACCCTATTCCTACTCCATGTGAATTTTGGAGGTGATTCAAGACTAGAATTGACAACCAAGTAAGTAATTTTTAGCGGATTGGTCATTATCCTTGGGAAGAAGAAGAAGAAGTAACAGAAGAGTTGGTTTTTATATGCCAACTTTCTCTACCACTTAAGGAAGAATCAAACCGGCTTACAATCACCTTCCCTTCCCCTCCCCACAACAGACACCTTGTGAGGTAGGAGAGGCTGAGAGAGCTCTAAGAGAGCTGTGACTAGCCCAAGGTCACTCAGCTGGCTTCATGGGTAGGAGTGGGGAAACAAATCGAGTTCACCAGATTAGCCTCCACGGCTCATGTGGAGGAGTGGGGAATCAAACCCGTTTCTCCAGATCAGAGCCCACCGCTCCAAACCACCGCTCTTAACCACTACACCAGGGCTAACCAGCTTCCATACTGTTGGAGAAGAGACGATTTAAGCTCCAGGTAGTGGACTGAGGCGAGAAAGTATAACTTTTTTAGGGTTGGCAACTCCGTCTTGGGAACCGCCTGGAGATTTCCGGTGATTTTGAGGGAGGGTGGAATTTGGAGAGGGGAGGGAGCTCAGCAGGGATGTGATGTCACTCTAGGACTTCTGTTTCTCCTACACTGTATGGCATACTATAGAGTCCACCCTCCAAAGCTGCCATATCCTGCAGGGGAACTGATTTTTGTAGTCTGGGGAACAGGGAGAAATCCAGGTCCAGCCTTGAGGCTGGTAAGTCTACAACCCCGCTCATGCATTTTCAGGCTATTGTATTTATTGGTTCTTATAGTATTTTTGTTGTGTTGCTGATTTAAAGATTTTTTTTTTTTTGTAATCCACCTTGAGATTCTGCAAGGTGAACCATAAATGGAGTAAGTAAATGAAGTAATAAAATTGGCGCCATCTAGTGACATGTTATAGAGCACATTCCCTCAGCATACAGCTGTGTAGATTCACATTTTGCATACATGTTTGTTACAGTATCTAAGAGGGAACAGACTCTTAAAATAATAAAACAATATATTTATTTGTTGCCATCAGAAAACACAGGTTGTGAGTCCCTAGAGTGACTCTTAGAGCAATTGATCTCAACATAAACAATGTGGTTTATCTATGTAGTTTACTGTGCAATCCAGAAGACGCATGAATACATGAAGCTGCCTTATACTGAATCAGACCCTTAGTCCATCAAAGTCAGTATTGCCTACTCAGACCGGCAGCGGCTCTCCAGGGTCTCAGGCCGAGGTCTTTCACATCACCTAACTTGCCTTGACCTTTTAACTGGAGATGCCGGGGCTTGAACCTGGGACCTTCTGCATGCCAAGCAGATGCTCTACCGCTAAGCTACGGCCCCTCCCCGAAGACACTCTGCAAGTAAGCCCCACTGGGTCATCTGCAGTAGGATTCTGAGTTGGCCTGCTTAGGAGGGCTGTGTTAGCTACCTTGTTATTTCCATACCAAGTGTATTTAAATAAGGCACTGGTTTTTGGACAAATAAATTGCTGCTCTTAAAGAGACATACATTTTAAACGTTTGAATTTTTTTTTCTGAATTTTTAATGACAGTGGAAATTTTTGGCCATTTAAGTTTTTTTGTACAATTATTCATTTTCACATAACATTATCTGAATGTTCGTCTTAAGCTTCTATTTGTCAGGCATTCCTTTCCTTTCCTTCTTTCAAGCTCCCTTGACCCAAAGGTCTTGAGCAGTAAATGGGGAGCCTTTATTTCTTTAAGGAAAATATGGTGGAGAGATTCTTCGACACCACCCATATTGTTCTTGGGTCTCTATCCGCCAGCAAAAAGGGGACTGTTTTATCTTTTGTTACAATGGCAGGTAATTTGATTAAGATAGGAGTAATCCATTGATTGCGATAAGAATTGTATTGGGGGCATTCCAACATCATATGGGATAATTAAGCCACTCTCTTCAGATCACAGGGACAAAGCCTATCTGAATAAGGTAAGTTGCCATAGCTTCCAATTAACACCACCGAAGGTGCAGCATTCTATTTATCAGGTATTATATATTTTTATTTCTGATTAGGAAGATTTTCAAATTGTGTTGGGGATTTCTACAGAATATTTCTGATTGGGGAAAAAATGGAATTTCCTATTAAAATTTAAATGCAGAAGGTCCCAGGTTCAATCCCTGGCCTCTCCAGTTCAAAGGACCAGGCAAGTAGGTGATGTGAAAGACCTCTGCTTGAGACCCTGGAGAGCCGCTGCTGGTCTGAGTTGACAATACTGACTTTGATGGACCTTGATGGTCTGATTCAGTATAAGGCAGCTTCATGTGTTCAAATTGTACTGCCTTTTCTGTCTTGGCTATTGTTTTTATTCTACAGCTTTTATTGAACCCAATTATTCCCTTCTGCTAAGTGAACCACCTTCTGTTGGAGGTAGGAGTCCTTCCACAAGATTCCTCTCTTGGTGGAAGGGAATCATTGGATGAACTGACTGGATCCAACGAAGAAATCTCTGCACAGCCAAGTTTGCTCTCCCACAATGAAATGGCAAACGACAGCCAGTAACGTCAGCAAGATAGTGGTGGAAAGTGCTGTCAAGCTGCAGCCAACTTCTGGCGACCTCACAGGGTTTTCAGGGCAAGAGACAAACAGAGGAAGTTTGCCATTGCCAGTTTATGTGGAGCAACCCTGGACGTCCTTGTTAATCTCCCATCCAAGTACCAACTGTTGGAAGTGAAGGACATTACGCTGTCTCTTAACCTCAGACTCCACAGGGAGGACAAGACTAGTGAGTCAGAGAGACAGAGGGGACAATACACTAGGGCAGGGGTGGGGAACGACAGGCCCGGGGGGGGGGGGCGTTTAAGACCCGCGAAATCATTTGGTCTGGCCCTTTGTGGGTCCTGGCAGATCTCTAGCTCAGAAGGATCTAAGACTGGCGATCCGCCCCCTCCCGTGGACAGGAAGAGCCTCTATTCAAGGCGGATGTGAGTTTGTTTTACCGAGAAAAGGAACCTTTTCCCCCCTTGCAGAAGAGTCGTTAGCTATGCTAGGACTGCCCAAGAAACTATTAATCCTTTCCCACCCAGGCCATGGAGAAACGTATTCCCTTTGCACTACAAGAGGGCTGGGGGTGGAAGTGGCAACAATAAAAGGGTTAAAGGGGGCAGGGGCAGAATGCGCGCGGGGGGGGGGGGAGTTCTTAGCCAGTGTGTCCTCATTTCATTCCTGCAGGTGGAGGTAGCAGGAGCCGGCTGTACAATCTGGCCCCAACCATGCAAAGCAGGAGCAACTCTGGTGTGTGGCTGGATGGCTATGCCCAGCTGGTGCAACAGACCATCCTGTTCCACCAGGTGGGCGAGTGCGCCACCGGTTGGATGCCTGTCTCTTTGCCCACGCTGGGGTGGGAGCTGCCTGCTTGGGGCTTGGTCGGCTAATTTTTAAGTTGATAATTTTGTATGGCCTGCGAATGATGTTATAAATATCCAAATGGCCCTTGGCAGAAAAAAGGTTCCCCACCCCTGCACTAGGGCATCCTTTCTCTACTGCTCTGAACTATCCCTTTGATGTGTAGATTGCTACTCTTAGGGAAACTTCCTTCCTTCCTGCTTCTGCCTCACCTCCTCATACCCACAGGCACCTCTTCTCCATCTTGCCTCTATGAGGGAAGGACGCATGTCCTGGATCTCCCTCCATCCCAGTTAGTTAGAATAGACAGGCAACTATATTCTACTCTATCCCTATCCTGAAATGGATTTCCTACAGTATATGAAGTATATTAGTTGAATAGATAAAAAGGCTCCTAGCAATTTTGTTCCTGGCACACACAGAGGTTTGGGTGAGCTTCTCTGCGCACCACAGCCTTTGTGCACTCTGCTAATTTAACATGGATTTGGGCATAGTGAAGCCTTAATAATCCAACACCAACCAGGGCCAACCTTGCTTCTTAGCTTCCAAGATCTAACAAGATCAGGCTAGCCTGGACCATCCAAGTTAGGGCTCAGCAAGACGGCAGCTTCCAAATCATCACCAATTTTAATTTATCTCCCTCTTTTTCTCACTCCCCCTCCCCTTTTCTGGCTGAATATACCCCTATGCCTTGCACAATGCAGATGTGAAGCGAGATCAGAAAAGAGGCGTATTGCATTGATAGGAATCAGAAGTGTAACGACATAAAATCGTACGAAAGCAAAGGTGCTGCTCTTTTATGGAAACGGCCGGAGACAGAACTCCAGTGGTTGAGAGATGCTGAGCAAGCAGGAAAGTGATTAACAAATGCTATTGAACACTGAGAAATCTGACAGTGGCTTTTTTTCCACTAGCGATGAATTTTAAAAATCCATGGAGTGAAAAAAATATGCTAAGGGAATATATTTAAATGAAACATTTCTGGGTCTGTACCAGGAATTATGCAGATTAGAAATTTTTCCCCTTTGAAGAACAAATGCTACATCTAATTAAACAGTCTTGCTGGACATTGATAGAGACTGGAGATCTTGGGGGCAAGGGGTTGGGAGAGTGGGGAGAGACAGAGTCCTGATCAGGAGGATTGTGTGGTTACTGAATGGAGGGGAATCTGTTCCAAAAGCAACAAGAGACAGACTGAGAGGTTCCTAGACCAGAATGGCCAGCCAGATGCAATTTTTGCTAAGTGTGGTGTAGTGGTTAAGAGCAGTGGTTTGGAGCGGTGGACTCTGATCTGGAGAACTGGGTTTGATTCCCCACTCCTCCTCCTGAGCGGCAGAGGCTAATCTGGTGAACTGGATTTGTTTTCCCACTCCTACACCTGAAGCCAACTGGGTGACCTTGGGCAAGTTATAGTTCCATTAAGAGCTCTTTCAGCCCCACTTACCTCACAGGGTGTATGTTGTGGGGAGGGGAAGGTGATTGTAAGCAGGTTTGATTCTCCCTTAAGCAGTAGAGAAAGTCGGCATATAAAAACCAACTTCTCCTCCTCCTCCTCCTCTTCCTCGATGAAATGTAAAGGTATTGCTGCGCAACATTAAACACTACCAGGAAAATGCATCAAACTCTGTAAGGCAATTTCCCCGTACATTCCCTAATTTTAGCCAAACCTTTAAACATGGGGTGAAGACTGATATAACGTTTGACGGGGTGGTGGTGGAAGTGGTTGGAAGAAGACATTTTTTTGTATAATTTTTTGCTCCGGAGCAAGCTCTGGGGGAAAAAAAAGAGTTCTGCAAGTCCCATCACAATGAGCCGGGTACAGTGAGCATCTATAGGTGCTGCGTTACCACCAGGGGCAGGGGGAAGAGAGGGGCAATCCTACCCCCTACTTCAAGTTGCACACATGTAGCTGCCTTATACTGAATCAGACCATTGGACCATCAAGGTCAATATCGACAGCAGTTCTTCAGGGTCACAGGTGTTTCACATCACCTACAGCCTGATTCTTTTAACTGGAGATGCCGGGGATTGAACCTGGGAGCCTCTGCATGCCAAGCAGATGCCCCCCTCCAATAAAATGTCTGGATTTGATTTTTGTAACACTCCCCTACCTGGCTTTCCTATTGCATAGCTACAACTGCTTTCCTGTTTTAAATTCATGTAGTGCTTTTAGCTCTTCTTGTTTCCCATTTTACCTTGGTCCGTTCAGTGTTGGCTTCCATTTTCATATAGGATTTGACTGAAACATTTTAGAAATGTCTGCAGACTGAAATCTCATCTTTCTGCTCCTCTGTACTCCTTCATGGTCTAGTGTTGCCTTTCAGATCTTGTCAAACATCTTCCACTTCTTGTCATTAGCTAGTTTGGTGTAGTGGTTAGACTGCTGGGGTAGGATGTGCGAAACTCAGGTTTAAATCCTCACTTTGCCAAGGAAATTCGCTGAATTACCTTGGGCTAGCCACACACACTCTCAGCCTCACCTTCCTCGCAGGGTTGTTGTGAGGAGGAGAACGAGACGGAGGACAAAACGGAGAACTGCTTTGGATCCCTGTTGGGGAGAAAAGAAGGGCTAAATACCTAAATCAAAATAAAATGATAAACAACACTCAGATTTCTAGTGCAATCCCAACAATGTAATACTCAGAAGTAAATCCCATTGAGTCCAATGGACTTACTCCCTAGTAGACGTGCTCAGGATTGCGGCCTTCAGTGTTAATTTGTACCCTCTTTTTCTTGTTATTCCTTACCTTTTAGAGTTGCCAGGTTCCTCTTTGCTACCGGTGGAAGGTTTTTGGGGCAGAGCCTGAGGAGGGCGAGTTTGGGGAGGGACTTCAATGCCATAGAGTCCAATTGCCAAAGCGGCCATTTTCTCAAGGTGAACTGATCTCTATCAGCTGGAGATCAGTTGTAATAGCAGGAGATCTCCAGCTAGTACCTGGAGGTTGGCAGTCCTACTTACCTTCCAAGGCAATCCTAAGAACACTTTCCTGGGAACAAGCCCCATTGACTAAGACAGGACTTATTTCGGATCGGACCTACTTAGTATTGGCCCCCTAATGCCATCATTTTCCATTCTTAAACATGCGATGACACTGTTGGCCCTCTTGGCCTTTGCCTGTTAGGTGATTCTCTTCTACTTTCTTACATACTGCCGTTTTTCACCTCAACCTGCCTTTCTTTGTCTATTATGCTGCAACCCGCAGGGCAAGGCCTGCATTTCATTTTATTTATTATACCTCACTTTCCTCTTAAAAAATGCTTCAAATGATTATTGGTAGTGTTATTAGGACAGATCACAATAACAATAATTAAAAAACAAACAAACCCCGGAATAGCAGCCCAACACAGACAAATTGAACTGGTGAATTTTCCCCATAATTTTTATCTCCATAAGAGGATGAGCTCGTCCAATTAAATTTTAGGATGATATTAAAGGTAAAGGATCAGGTCTAGGAAAAATGAAATAATCAGCAACATAATCTGGTTTCATTCTCACAAATTCGCTGGTCCCAGGTAGGACTCTAAAGGAGCTTATAAAGAGCAAGTCAGAAGAATAATTTCCTGATGAACTATAGTATATGTACATTTTAAGATAAATTTTTACAGAATGGATAGACATTTCTCTAAACCTTTGGGTTCCACGAGTATTTAACAACTTGGTTTTTTGTGTGTGTGGGAGGCTGTATGTGAATTTATTTCACCCTATAGATTGCAAAGTCTTGAGATTACTCAAATGCAGGTTGGCAAACTATGATTAGCACAAATCTCCTTGCAGCTGACTGGCTGTACTCCTATGCAATTTTTTTGCTGGAAATAGTCATGCTATTTATAAACGGGTGTCTGGAGAAATCTGAGGCAAGCAATGTGCAAATCCCAAGGTCACACAAATTTGTCCCATTAAAAATGGATTGTGTGGGTGTCTGCGGAAAGTAAATATGATTGCTATATAAATGTAGTTTGTGATCCTTATACAGCCATTCTGTATAAGTCTGACCTGTGTGACCATGTGGTCAGCCACTCTCTTACTATCTGACAGGGCTGTTGAGAGAATAAAATGGCGGGGAGGGGTGCAAACCACATGATATAACTACTGAGAAGCATCCAGAGCCCTGTTAAACTCAGACATTCCCTAAATCATAAGAGTCTTACACATGCTTTATTCCACTCTGGATTGTAACCATATTTGGGGGTGGGAGGGATATAATGAATAATATGGCACAAAAACTGGGCACCTAAATGAGATTCGTTGGAAGGAATTGGGATTTCAGTAGCAATTCTTTTTATAGGACTCCAGTTAAGCGCGCCAGCATCTCAATCAAATCCATTCTCGCTTTTTACCACTAGGTGTCTTCATGATACCCACCCCAACTCCTTTAATAGTGATCTGTTGCCCTGTTTGAAAAGCTTGGAGCTGCTGCAGGTGTGACATTTGACAATAAAAGTTCAGCAGAAATGCCAACTTATTTGAGGAGGTGTATGTACAACAATGTAACTAAACTCTGCTTGATAGCAAACAGGCCACTTTCCCCTATAGAAGCCAAAGTGCTTATCAGAGAAGATGCCCCTCCTCATTCATAAATATTTTGTGCAAAACATAATTTCTGTGTCCCACTTCTCCCCCTCTGACCTACGCTCCTCTAACTCTAGGATTCTGAGCTGCCTGATGTCCATCTTCTCCCTTGAAAGACTCCACCCATCTAGGGTGGAGATAAAAGGAACAGATAAAAGGAAGTACGGTATGTCTTCACACAATGGATAGTTAAATTGTGGAACTCCCTGCCCCAGGATGTAGTGATGGCTGCCAACTTGGAAGGCTTTAAGAGGGGAGTGGACATGTTCATGGAGGAGAGGGCTATTCATGGCTACTAGTCAAAATGGATACTAGTCATGATGCACACCTATTCTCTCCAGTACCAAAGGAGCATGCCTGTTATATGAGGTGCTGTGGAACATAGGCAGGGTGCTGCTGCTGCAGTCGTCTTGTTTGGGGGCTTCCTAGAGGCCCCTGGTTCGCCACTGTGTAAACAGACTGCTGGACTTGATGGGCCTTGGTCTGATCCAGCAAACCCCTGGGAGTTTCTCTTTGCTGAGGGCTCAAATAGACAATGTGTGTAACATGAGTAGGGTTGCCAGGTCCCTCTTCATTATTAGTGGGAGGTTTTTGGGGCAGAGCCTGAGGAGGGCGGGGTTTGGGAAGGGGAGGGACTTCAATGCCATAGAGTCCAATGGCCAACGCGACCATTTTCTCCAGGGGAACTGATCCCTATCAGATGGAGATCAGTTGTAATAGCAAGAGGTCTCCAGCGAGTACCTGGAGGTTGGCAACCCAACTGACTTGCTTGACAAAGCAGGCTGCAAGTGAGGGACACATTTTTTTTTAATGGCTGTTGGGTTCTCATGGGTTGCTGTAATAGGGAAGAGAAAAGAAAATACTAAACATATTTGCTTTATTTATTTATTATTTATATCCCTCCCACCCTCAGTCTAGCAAGGCATAGGTTGGCTCACAACAAACAACATAATAACAATAATTTAAGACTATTAAAACCACAACAGATAAACCTGATTACATCTAAGCCATGAAAAGACAGCACATCTAATGACGAGTAGCAGCTTTCGATTATTAAAATGACATTTTCCTCTCCCTTCCTTCAATAGCTCAATAAGGCACCCGAGGTGACTTCTTAGTAATGTACATGTTTGATTAAATTCAATAAATCAGCTAATGAGCTGGTTAAAAGGAGGACGATTAAACGATTTTTTGAAAGCCCCAGAAATTAGCTAACCTCTCTAGTTTGGGTAGGTGTTCACGCAGGCATGCCCAACTGAATCCATTGGAAGGCATACATTAATTACTTGGAAAAGGGCTAGATCTCTGGCAAAGCCACTCAAGTTACTGCATAGGGCGAAATAATGGGGACAGTGCTATCACACCACGGGGGCTCTACTTGCCCCCCAGTCATCTGAGGCATGGGTGGGTGGGGGTTTAGCATCTCCTAGAGAGAACCAGCTCCTCCTGGGCCTGCAACAGCCATGAGCTTAGGCTCCTCCCACTTTCACATGTTACAAGCCCATGTTCCGGTGGCATGTGGATATAGTCACGTAGGTAGGGCTGCCAACCTCCAGGTAGTAGCTGGAGATCTCCTGCTATTACAACTGATCTCCAGCCGATAGAGACCAGTTCACCTGGAGAAAATGGCTGCTTTGGCCATTGGACTCTATGGCATTTGAAGTCCCTCCCCGCCCCAAACCCCGCCTTCCTCAGGCCCCGCCCCAAAAACCTCCCGCTGGTTGTGAAGAGGGACCTGGCAACCCTACGCGTAGGTACTGCGGACGATCACATGGATCTCTGTCAAACATTCACTGCTCCATGGGCAGCTATTATTTAGTCAGTCAAACGGAACCTCCCTATTCAGAGGAACTATACCTCTGAATGTTAGATGCTAGAGATATCTGGTGCATTGCTTTTCATGACCTGCCTGTGAACGTCCCAGAGGCATCTATCTGCCTGAACTGTTCTGGAAACAGAATGCTGGACTAAAGACTCATTGTTCTAATGCAGCAAACTAGCCCTTAAGAGGGTATTACTGATCAGTTAGAGAACCCAATTTGGTTACCTATTTAAAAATATTTAGTACGCTGCCGCTTCTGAGACCCGCTCAAGGAGGTTAAAGGAATAGAGAAAGTAACAAAAACGTAAAACCGCTACAATTAACCACCATTAAAACATTGGCCAATAAAGCCCAGAATCATAAAAGTATATTTAAAAAATCCCAGATTGATAAAAGCACAAAAATAAGACATGATGAAAACTGGTTTCTAGGGAACGGCTACAGTTAGCGGTAGAGCACACTTTGCAGACAGAAAGTCCCTGGTTCTATCTTCATTTAAAAAGGAATTTCATGTAATATCACTGGGCTGGATGGACCAGAGGTCTGAACTCATATAAGGCAGGTCTGTTATTCCCTCAGGACAAAATATCCTGTTGTTCCAGGCAATAGGTTGACATGTGATAGCCGCTGGATCACATCCTTATAAAGCAAAGGGTAAAAGAGGGAGAATTACACAACTTTAAGGTTGACAATGAGGAAATTGAAATTGCTCAAGACTTTCTATTCCTTGGCTCCGTCATCAACCAAAAGGGAGGTTGCAGCCAAGAAATCAGAAGGAGATTGAGACAGGGAAGGGCAGCCGTGAAGGAGCTAGAAAAGATTCTGAAGTGTAAGGATGTATCTGGCAACCAAGATCAAGTTAATTCGTGCCATAGTATTCCCTATTACTACGTAGGGGTGTGAAAGCTGGACAATGAAGAAAGCTGATAGGAAGAAAATAGATTCTTTTGAAATGTGGTGTTGGAGGAGAGTGTTACAGATACCCTGGTCTGCCAAAAGAACAAATCAGCGGGTTATAGATCAAATCAAGCCTGAACTGACCACAGAAGCTAAAATGACTAAACTGAGGCTATCGTACTTAGGTCACACCATGAGAAGACAAGAGTCACGGGAAAAGACAATCATGCTGGGAAAAGTTGAAGGCCGCAGGAAAAGAGGAAGACCCAACAAGAGATGGATGGACTCAATAAAGGAAGCCACAGCCCTCAATTTACAAGACCTGAGCTAGGCAGTTAAAGATAGGATGTTTTGGAGGACATTATGGCCATTTCCGCATGGGAGGTTTTGCCTTGGATTTGCTGCCCTCTAGATGCACATTCCCCCCACCCAAATTCTCAAAACTCAACAATAAGCCCCCATGCAGAGTTTTGAGAATTCAGATTGGGAAAATGTGCATCTAGAGAGAGGCAAATCCAATGCAAAACCTCCCATGCATAAATGGCCATTGATTCATAGGGTTGCCATGAGTCGGAAGCGACTTGGCGGCACTTAACACTCACACAAGAGGGATAACTTGTGAGAAGGAACTATCATGGGCTGATTATATAAATATTTATTTATTTACATCATACATACCTTGCCTATATCCCCCAGTGGGGACCCAAAACTGCTTGCAACGTTCTCCTCACTTCCATTTTATCTTCAAAAATACCCTACGAGGTAAGTTAGCCTGTGTGTGATGGGCCCAAGGTCACCCAGCAAGCTTCCATGGTAGAGTAGGAATTTGAACCCAATCCCAGATCCTACTCCAACTCTCCGACCACTACACCACACTGGCTCTCGTTTTTTTTAATGATATATGATCCTCTTTTTAAAATGACAAAAACACTGGGACATCCAGGGATTTAAAAGTCAGCTTTAATCTGGCAGACAGCCCCCGCCCCCTCAGGTTTCTATATTTGAACTTGGGCAGGTTTTTGGAAGTTATTGTACAAGAGAACAAGAGCTGGATTATCTTTCTATACTTTAAATGGAAGTTTTAAAAGTGCCCACCCAAACACACACCCATTCTCTAAATGCAAATATATTGGAGATTGTCCCCGCAGATTGCTTAATGCCTGGTAAGAAATACAGATAATTTTAATGAACCGATTTCCCCTCAGCAAATGCCAAGTTGGCTCTTTAAAAGGAAAGAGAGAGAGAAAAAAGGTCACGTTCTAAAAAGATTGCTTATCTCTCGGTGACATTCATGTTCCACAATGAGCAGAACAGCGGCGGGAACATCCCCGCTAATGTCAGACCCAACGTCGACAGGCCCGGCGGCACGGCTAAAAGCTTTGGAGAGACACAGAGCAATAAGTAATTAATTAGAAAAAGCTATGTTTAACACAAGTTACGCTTGATAGGATTCATCATATGCCAAGAGGCAAAGGAAAATGGCCAGCGAGGAGACGCTTGACCGTTGTTCAGTGATTTCCCCACATCCGTTATCTCCAAAAGACGCTGTTGACTGTGTGTATGCACATCCATTACCCTCCCTCGCTTTCTGAAACGTCTCGACAACCATTCGCTACAATTATTTTAAACAATTGTTTGCTGGGATAACATTCGTTTAGACCAGGGCTGCTGCTATGCGGGGGTCTGTTCTGTTGGAAGGTATGGATTTCCGTAGCTCTCTGCCCAAATCAGCTCCAATAGGGTTGCCAGCTCCAGTTTTTAATTTTTTTTTCAATTAAAACATTTTAAAATTAATTTTAAATTAAAACCACTTTTTTGAACCACTTTTCCTTGTGGTTCAAGTCAGCCTTGAGAAATTCCTGGAGATTTGGTGGCATTGCCTGGGGAGGGAGAGCAGAGTTTAGGGAGGGGGAGGAGCTCAGTAGGATTGTGACGTCACTCTAGGATTTCTGTTTCTCCTAGATTTTATGGTATACCATAGAATCCACCCTCTGAAGCTGCCATTCCCTCCAGAGGAGCTGATCTCTGTAAGCAGGGTTGCCAGGTCGCTTAGATTGGCAATTGCCCACCAATCCAGTGCCCGGCTTGGAAGCGGGGATCGCATGCCCATGCGGCCACGCTGGTGCGGTCGCATCACTTCCAGTTTACACCCAGAAGCGCCGCATTGCAACGGGCCTTTTACCATTCAAACTCCCAGTTTGAGTTGTAAAATTCCTGTTGCCATGCGGGCGCTTCCGGGTGTAAACCGGAAGTGGTGTGACTGCGTCGGTGCGGCCGCGCACACGCAATCCCTGCCTCAGCTCTGCCCCAAAAACCTCCCGCCAGAGCCAAGGGGGGACCTGGCAGCCCTCTCTATAAAGCTGGAGATCAGTTATAATTCTAGGAGAACTCCAGGCCCTGCCTGGAGGTTGGCAACCACCCTGGCACCATTCCCCCTTGCACCTGCCATCCCCCCCCCGTCTCCACCCCCACTGGCAGGCTTTTTGCTGACTTTTAAAAAGTAAGTAGAAATTATATCATTACAGCAGCATTACACTACTACCATTTTTTTTTAAGCCAGCAAAAAGCCCTCTGGTGTGAGGGGTATAGTGGGCCCCCAGGGAGTCCAGGGGGGTGAGGACATGGGGCGTACTGTCGGGTAATGGCATTATATCACTTCCACAGAAAACCCAAAAGTGATGTCATGCCTCTCTAGTAATTGCCAGAAACTCTACGCTTTTACCATAAAGTTTCCAGCGAATCCTAGAGAGCCGTGATGTCACTCCCAGGGTTTTCCTGGAAGCAATGTAATGCTGTCGCCCAATGCTTGTTTTCCTCCCCGCCCCCAGTCACCAGAGTACTGGTGGGCAGTGACAGCTGGGGGGGGGGAGATCTCCTCCCACCCTGAGTGTGCAAATGGCAAGCCTAGCTCGGGCGTTTATTTTTCTCCTGGGATTACATTAGGGTTCCCAGGTCCCTCTTCACCACCAGCAGGAGGTTTTTGGGGTGGAGCCCGAGGAGGGCGGGGTTTGGGGAGGGGAGGGACTTCAATGCCATAGAGTCCAATGGCCAAAGCGGCCGTTTTCTCCAGGCGAACTGATCTCTATCAGCTGGAGATCAGTTGTAATAGCAGGAGATCTCCAGCTAGTACCTGGAGGTTGTGCAAAACAACAACGTTAGCTTGCTGCAGGGTGTGTTTGAAAAACTAAGCGGCAATAATGCCAAGAATTCACAATTACTAAGTGTATTTAACAATCAAACTTAAGCCTATGTGAATACAAATAATGTGAGTTACATAGACAAACAATATGAATTCTTGGCATTATTGCTGCTTAGTTTTTCAAGTACCTGGAGGTTGGCAACCCTAGATTACATCCTTCACTCCTGAGCAAGAGGATAAAAGTCTGGTCAGGTCGGTCAAATTCTGGCTTGTTGGCAACTCTATTCTAAACCCCCCGAAGGCCAGCAACAGCTCACTTGGTACAGGGAGGTAGGCTTTATATTAGGTTTGCAAAATTAACCTGCATTATATGAACTGATTATGTTGGGGGGGGGGAATGGCACTATTGTGCTCATTAATACCACTACTCAGGTTCTCTAGACATGCTGCAATTCATTTCCCACCCAGATTCTCCTCTGCTTCCCTCTCCCTCGTACAGTTCCCGCCACCCCC
The DNA here is from genome assembly GCF_029931775.1 of Euleptes europaea. NCBI lineage: Eukaryota > Metazoa > Chordata > Lepidosauria > Squamata > Sphaerodactylidae > Euleptes > Euleptes europaea. Next base: position 17,622,543 of record NC_079315.1, read on the forward strand.
GGTTTCCCCTCCTGCAGCTACTCAGAATGGAAAGCCATGGCGACTTCCAACCACCTCTCCTATTGTTTTCTTATTTTGTGTGATCAAGAGAGCCACCGACACCTCGAACTAACTGCGAGGCGAATAAATGCGCTCAGCTACAAGACAGGGGAGGAGGAGGAGCCAAGTGGAGCGAAATCACAAGGGGGGGAGAGCATACAGGATATCTGATGGTCATAAAATACATTCTGTTCTAGAGAGAATCGGGCCATTCTTCCTCTAGATTAAGGGAACAATGGCGCTTTCACTCTGCATCTGGTCTGACAGCTTGTCATTAAAGCAAAAATGGAAATGAACACGAACCTATAGGTGTCAGGCCGCCCATTTTACCACCACGTCACGGGACCCCGGCGGCTCACAGCACCTCCCGACAATGGGAGATTGTACTAATCCAGGCAAGATGTTTGTCTGGGGTCTCGGCTCTTGGAGCACATCTTGCTCTGCCAGCCCTCCAGGTTGCGTTCTCCAAAGAGTGGCCCCACCTTGCCGGAAGGTGGCTCCCCATTCATAATTGTTATGGAGTGAGTGCATTTGGAGAGCGCACGCACACACCTCGCCCTGATCTCTAATAACTTGAAAATGGCTTTTAAGGACAGAGTTTGCCTGCAGTGTCTGCGAGGCGCACAGGATCCGTGTGAGAGAGAGACAGAGAGAAGGAAATGGGATTTGTGCATCTGAACCACCTTCAGTCTAATTTCCCTTTCTAAAAATATGCATTTGAGAAGGGGAAATAAAGAGAGAAACTGCAAGTATGCTAATTTACAAAGGCACGTATTCCTGCCTAGCTGGAGAGTTCCTCCAAGTGTGAAGAAACCCCAACCTTATATGTGGGTTTCGCTGCTTTCAAGATTGGCATGACCGACTGACTTCACATGGTAGGGGGAAACCCCACAACCAGGGCCACTGCCAGGCTTTTTTGTGCCCTAGGCGAGGCTAACCGCTTGCGCCCCCCCCATTGCAAACCAATTTTCAGAAACAAATGTGTTGTAGAAAAAATAAAAACGCAAAACTTGAAACTGCTGATTTTTTAAAAAAACACTGCCCCTCAGGTCAGTTTTGCGCCCCTTTGAGGTCTGCGCCTTAGGCGACCGCCTAGTTCGCCTAATGGTAGCACCGGCCCTTCCCACAACCACTGCCTTGCACTTCTTAGAGGATGGATGGGGTACCAGTGAGATACATGGGTGCTTCCTAGCACCAAAGGTTAGCGGTTTGAGTGCTGGGAGTCAAAGGAGTGATTTTTGAAGCAGAGGTCAGGGCTGCTCTAGTATTCATCATTGTCTTGAAGTTTCAGCAGGTGTGCATCAGGTTGCACTTGAAGAAGAGTTGGTTTTTATATGCTGATTTTCTCTACCTTTTAAAGGAGAATCAACCTGGCTAACAATCTCCTTCTCTTCCTCTTCCCACAACAGACACCTTTTGTGAGGCAGGTGGGGCTGAGAGAGTTCTAAGAGAGCTGTGACTAGCCCAAGACCACCCAGTTCGCTTCATGCGGAGGAGTGGGGAAACCAACCCGAGTCACCAGCACATGTGGAGGAATGGGGAATCGAACCCGGCTCTCTAGATTAGAGCCCGCTGCTCTTAACCTCTACACCACGCTGGCTCTGCTTGGAATATTTCCTGCTGCTGCAGGTGCGAGAGTCTGGTTTTCCTTTGCATCCAGTCTTTGTTTGCTGAGCTGAGTATGGATGACCACAGCACAGGTCGCTGTAAACTGTAATCCCAGGGGATCCCCAGGTCCTACCTAGAGGTTGATCTGATCACCCCTATGTGGAGGTTGATCACGATGGATGCCATTAGTCTGTCTGTAGCAGTAGAAAAGAGCAAGAGACCAGTAGCGCCTTAAAGAGTAACAAAATTTCTGGCAAGGTATGAGCTTTTGTGAGTCACAGCTCACACCTTCAGATACAGCTACAATTAGGGTTGCCAACCTCCAGGTGCTAGCTGGAGATCTCCTGCTGTTACAACTGATCTCCAGCCAATAGAGATCAGTTCACCTGGAGAAAAATGGCCGCTTTGGCAATTAGACTCTGTGGAGGAGGGCGGGGTTTGGGGAGGGGAGGGACTTCAATGCCATAGAGGCCAGTTGCCAAAGTGGCCATTTTCTCCAGGGGAACTGATCTCTATCAGCTGGAGATCAGTTGTAATAGCAGGAAATCTCCAGCTAGTACCTGGAAGTTGGCAACCCGTGTGTGTGTGTGTGTGTGTGATTGCTCATTTAAATCATATTTTGTAAGCTGCTTGACAAAGCAGGGTAAAAATTCTTAAACAAATCCTAGCATTCACTGTTATCCAAAAGATGACCCAATCAAAAGGCTAATGGCTTATTTATATGGGCTTCCATATACATGAATTGATGGAACTACTTGGCTTTTTTTTAAAGTGGGGGGATTGCACACAGAGATGCCGCTAGACTTTTAAAGTACCAAATCTCTGTTTACAGTCACTGCCTGCCTGCTGGACTTCCCAGCGGAGCCTGTCTCTCACGATGCTGAGGCTCCGCCACTCTTGACATCTCAGGGCCACCTGACCGCTGCCCAAGCCATCTTGCTCGGCTACATCTTTCCTATGGGGAAAAGGGGGAGGGGAGACTACCCACTTCTGGAAATCTTCTCTGTGGTGCTCCCACAGCGACGAAGAGATTCAGATAAGAGGCAAAAGCTTTTAAGAACAGGTCTGCCAGTCTAGAACGTGAAGGGTTCAGCAGCTTTAATAAACTCCAGGACCCCGAGGTGACTGTAGTTTCCTCTCCTCCACCCTTCCCGCCTCTCTCTGGCGCAAATCTCACACTGTATTATGTGTAGGATCGGCTTATCTAATGAGACTGAAGCCTCCTGATCGGATTCCCGTGTTTATCGCTTATCCATCACTTATTCTGCCGTCCCGCACATTGTCAGATTACGTAGACTTAAGCCTTTTATTTTTAATAATTGCTTGAAAAGTTGATTATTTTGGGAACTGGAGCCGGGATGTGTCGGGTGAAGCTTATCTTCCTTGGTGATCAAGGAGGGGATTTGTGTCAGGAGTGTATATCCTTCAGGGTGACATCTTTGTGTTTATCTCTTTGGAGTGCTGGGTGGAAGGAATTCAATCCCCTCCCCTTCTTTCCAGGTTTCATGCGCTGCAGCTGAACACAGTGCGGCCTTCTGACCACAGTGGGCTCTTCATTCATAGACGCCAAGGGACAAAGCAGAGGACCCCTACAGCCTTATCAAAGACAGAGCTGAAGATGTTTTCAGACAACTTACTCCCAGGATATACCGGTGTAATGGCACATACCGGGAGCAAGAGAGACAATATGGTTAAGGGGAGACATGATAGAGGTCTAATAAATTATGCAGGGAGAGTGGACAGGGAGAAGCTTTTCTCCCTCTCTCATAATACTAGAACGCGGGATCATCTGCTGAAGCTGGAGGGTGAGAGATTTGAAACAGATAAAAGGAAGTATTTCTTCACACATCATTAAATTGTGGAACTCCCTGCCCCAGGACATGGTGATGACTGCCAACTTGGAAGGCTTTAAGAGGGGAGTGGACATGTTCATGGAGGAGAGGGGTAGTCATGGCTACTAGTCAAAATGGATACTAGTCATGATGCATACCTATTCTCTCCAGGATCAGAGGAGCAGGCCAAATATATTAGGTGCTGTGGAACACAGGCAGGACAATGCTGCTGCAGTCGTTTGTTTGGGGGCTTCCTAGAAGCACCTGGTTGGCCACTGTGTGAACAGACTACTGGACTTAATGGATCTTGGTCTGATCCAGCATGGCCTTTCTTATGTTCTTATGGGTGCTGTAGTTGAAGTGCTGAACTAGGATCTGGGAGCCCCAGGTTCGAATCCCCACTCTACCATGGAAGCTTGCTGGGTGACCTTAGGCCAGTCACACACTTTCAGTTCACAGGGTTGTTTTGTGTGGATAATATGGAAAAGAGAAGAATGGTGTATGCTACTTTGGGTCCCCCATTGGGGAGAATGGTGGAGAAATTCATGGTGGATTTAACTATCAATGGACTATGAATGTTCACAGCCATTCTCAATTGTTCCAGAGCTAATCGTTGGGCGTTCAGGGATACTGGGTTGTGAGCCTGCCCAGGACTCAGGTTATTAAGAGGAATTCTCTTAATTCCTCTTTATTTACCCAATTTCTCTCTGACATCCAACAATCCTCTCTTTTCTTCTTTTCAGGAATCAGAAGTCTGTTTTGAATCGATTCCACTTTGACCAGAAAAGGAATCCAAGAGAGGAGGGGCAGGAAGGAAGGTTCTGCAAGAACTTCACACTTTTACTCTGTAGGTGCTCAGAGGCAGGACAGTGTCTTCCTAAACCTTCCCACACCCTCCTGATAGAACACACCGTGATGTGTGACCTCAAAACAATACTCGCAAGGGCTGAAGTTACAAAAGGGGGTGTTTGAGGTGTAAGAGAAATCTAGACAGAGAAATCAAAGATAAAATCTTATTTTGAAAGAGGGGGGAAGAATAAGAGGAATCACTGGCTATATCCTTTTTTAAAAAAGAGAGTTTCGGAAAAAGAAATTCCACTGCCCATAATGATGCTCAAATGGGAATAGAAACAATTTGTTATAGTGCTGCAACTTACCAAGGGGTTACAGGCATACAATGGGGGCCGTGGCTCAATGGTAGAGCATCTGCTTGGCATGCAGAAGGTCCCAGGTTCAATCCCCGGCATCTCCAGTTAAAGGGATTAGGCAAGTAGATGATTTGAAAGGCCTCTGCCTGAGACCCTGGAGAGCTGCTGCCGGTCTGAGTAGACAATACTGATTTTGATGGACCAAAGGTCTGATCAGTATAAGGCAGCTTCGCGTGTTCATGTGATGCTAAGTAAACAGGTGTCTGCATTTTCCCTCCACCAATGCCCAATAATGGAGTTATGGGATTCCCAATGAGCAGCAGGCCACCCTGTGCCTCTAAGCCAACTGAAGTGCTTCTCCAATAGTGATAATACAAGGGAGTTCAACAGGTGATGTTATCAGTCCTATTCCTGGGGCAGCACAAATCCTCCTAGGTAAGTTCCTACTGCCTTGCCTGTTAGGAGAGGTCTGCATTTTTTTAACCAAAGCTACAATAGATAGGGTTGCGAAGTCCCTCTTTGCGGGCGGAGCTTGAGGAGGGCGGGGTTTGGGGAGGGACTTCAATGCCATAGAGTCCAATTGCCAAAGAGGCCATTTTCTCCAGGGGAACTGATTTCTATCAGCTGGAGATCACTTGTAATAGCAGGAGATCTCCAGCTAGTACTTGGAGGTTGCTATAGAATTCCTTGAAGCAAACACATTTTCCCTTTTGCCAAAAAGATCCTTAAAATTGAGGGGAAAGAACCCAATGAATCCAAGGAGAATGCCATTTTCCCTTTGATCCCTGGGTTGTTAATTTAGTTTTTGACTGAGAATTTTGTTTCTGGACATCGGCGCTTTGTTCAAACATCTACCCGTGGTCCGGAGAAGTTGAGTCTCGTGCCGGGTGCGTTGCCAGACATTTTTTTTTTTTTTTTGCTTATGGATTCAAAAAGCTGTCACCCTTTGTCTGTGAATTTGTGACACCCTCAAAGTCTGTTACTCAGATGGAAGTCTGTGTTCACTGGTGTGCAAATGTATGTGTCAGGGCAGTTCGCAAGGTTACAGAAATAATCTCAGCCTAATAGTCCAAAGTTTCCTGTAGGGGGGGGAAATAAAATAGAATAGGTTGCCTCCGCTGGGGATATTAATCAGACCTGACGATTTAATCCTTCCTTCTCAAGGCGCTACAGAAATGTTGTAATTAGCTGGCTGCAAACAACATTTTGGAGCAACTGTAGTATAGTACAAGAAGCAATCTTTTAATTTCCCCTTTTTGTAAGAAAGAAATTGGTGGGGGTTTTTTTGTTTGTTCTCCCCATAAGGTTGTCAGCTCCAGGCTGGGAAATACCTGGAGATTTTGGGGGTGGAGCCTGAGGAGGGCAGGATTGGGGGAGGAACTTCAATAGGGTATAATGCCATAGAATCCACCTTTCAAAGCAGCTATTTTCTCCAGGTGAACTGATCTCTGTCACCTGGAGATCAGTTGTAATAGCGGTAGATCTCCAGTCACCACCTGGAGGTTGGCAACCCTATCTCCCCAGAGTTACCAACTTACAGGTGGGGCCTGGAGATCTCCCCTAATTCCAGACAAGAGATCATTGACACTCCCCCTGGAGAAAATGACTGCTTTGGAGGGTGGAACTCTTTGGCATGATACCTCACTGAGGTCCCTCCCCTCAAATCCCACCCTCCCCAAGTTTCCTTCCCCAAATCTCCAGGAATTTCCCAACCCAGAATTGGAAACCCTACCCCCCAATATTATATTTTCAAAAACAGGCTCAGAGAATAGTAGGAAGAAGAAGAAGAGTTGGTTTTTATATGCCAACTTTCTCTACCACTTAAGGGCGACTCAACCCGGCTTACAATCACCTTCCCTTCCTCTCCCCAGAGCAGACACCTTGTGAGGTAGGTGGGGCTGAGGGAGCTGTGACTAGCCCAAGGTCACCCAGTTGGCTTCATGTGTGTAGGAGTGGGGAAACCAACCCAGTTCACCAGATTAGCCTCCACCACTCATGTGGAGGGGTGGGGAATCGAACCCAGTCTTTAGAGCAGACTCCACTGCTCCAAACCATCGCTCTTAACCACTACACCATGCTGCAATATGTAGCTATATTGCTGAAAACCAAGCAGGCTCAGCCCTGGCCAGTCCCAGAATGGGAGGCCTTCTTGAAATGCTTTCACCTGGAGAAAATAGCTGCTTTGAAAGGTGGATTCTATGGCATTATACCCTATTGAAGTTCCTCCCCTCCCCCAATCCCGCCCTCCTCAGGCTCCACCCCCCCAAAAAAATTTTTCCAGGTATTTCCCAGCCTGGAACTGGCAACCCTATGGGGAGAACAACCACCACCAGCACCAGTTTCTTTCTTACAAAAAGGGAAGATTAAATGTGCCGCATCCACAGGTTTCCCGGCCGAAAAAATAAATGCTTAAAATGCATTTTAAAAACACAACAACCATGAAAATCCTCCACGGCGTTACACTGGGCAACCCAGCATAGAGGATCGTTCCCAGTAGGGTTGCCAACCTCCAGGTACTAGCTGGAGATCTCCTGCTATTACAACTGACCTCCAGCCGATAGAGATCAGTTCACCTGGAGAAAAATGGCTGCTTTGGCCATTGGACTCTATGGCATTGAAGTCCCTCCCTTCCCCAAACCCCGCCCTCCACAGGCTCCCCCCCCCAAAAAAAACCTCCCGCTGGTGGCGAAGAGGGACCTGGCAACCCTAGGTCCCAGGCCTAAAGGGGTTTGGAAGCTGACTAACGTCGGCTCCGCTCCTGGGAACGCTCTCCTAATGGCCATGCGGGCCCCTGCTTCTGAGTTTTTGCTGCCCGCGCTGCCATGTCGCTCCATGGTGCTGGCGTAAGTGCCCCTCATGCCGGCGTTCGTGCCACTTTAGCATGGGGAAAATTGGCACGGATGCCGGCACAGGGTTACGCTGGCTCCTATAGCGCTTCGACCCACCCCCCCTTCAGGATTGCATGGTTAAAATTATAAAGGGACATGACATTTTTACCACACCCTTTTTACCAAGGAGATCGGGGCGCTGCTTTAAAGGCTCTTTTCTCTCCTCCGGCCTTTTATTCTCACAACAAGCTCGTGGGGTCAATGATGCTGAGAGAGAGTGACCAGCCCAAGAGCTTCAGGACAGAGTGGGAATTTGAATCTGGACCTCTCCAGTCCTAGTCTGACATGCAAACCACTATACTGGACTATTTTGGTCCAGTTTCCTTCTTGAGATAGGCTAGTCTAGCCCTGAAGTATCCCCACAGCCAGATGCCTGTTCAATTTTTCCTTGCTCGTCTCCTTTAAAGAGAATCCCACTGGGGATATTATTCCACTGGGGGGGCGAAGGAATTCTTCATCTGTCATTCTTGAAGCGTCGACACTTGTTTTTCTGGTAGGACAAGCCATCACTCAGGTTTGATGCCTCCTGCGGCCTTGTGCTCGTGGGAAAGCATCACCCTGGCAAAATGCCCTGGGTCTAGACTGACGTGCCTCGCCACTGCCAGCTTGTAGGAGACGGATGGCACCACGCCGGCCATCATCCTGCCAAAGCAATTAGGATCTCGCATGCAGAGAAACACAGATTCACCATTTAACAGAAGGATGTTTTAAAAATTGAACGGAACTCCCAGGCGGCAGCGGAGAGCTGGAAATGATTTACCGTGAGGGTTATAAAAATGGCTGTCAGAGACCAATTTTCCGGTCATCTTAATTATGGTTGGATCGACACCAATCTGTAGCCAGTCTAGCCCTATTCATTAAACGGCCACTGCATCAGAGGTCAGAAATCTTGAACACACAGGAAACTGACTTATCAAGTCAGTGTTGCCTACTCAGACTGACAGCGGCTCTCCAGGGTCTCAGGCAGGGGTCTTTCACATCACCTACTGCCTGGTCCTTTTAACTGGAGATGCCAAGGATGGAACCTGGGACCTTCTGTGTGCCAAGCAGATGCTCTACCACTGAGCCACAGCCCCTCCCCATATCCTCCTCCTAATCTTCCATATTTGTTCTTGTGGTTCAGGCAAGAAGGTTTTCTTGGAAATCAAGCACAGATGCTTCAGGTTGTTTGGCCTTTTTTGCCTGTTGTGGCGCTCCATGTGTACTGACTGCAGCCTGTTGAGCCCCCATTGGGGGCTGTTTCCGATTCTGCTCAGGAATATGGTGTGGAAAGTAAGGCTGAAGCTTCTCCCCCGCCCCCCCCCCCCCCCCATGCCATGCTATGCCATGCTACCATATCAGGCCCCAGAGTGCTTAGGAACAGTCATTCCAGATGTTACATGTGTCTCTAAGTAGAGGGACCCCATCACCCTACGCATAGGGTTGCCAATCTCCTGCTATTACAACTTGTCTCCAGCCAATAGAGATCAGTTCACCTGGAGAAAATGGCCACTTTGGCAATTGGACTCTATGGGACTGAAGTCCCTCCCCAAGCCCCACTCTCCTCAGGCTCTGCCCCGAAAACCTCCCGCCGGTGGTGGGACCTGGAAACCCTACCCATCTTGGGTTGAGATTGGGCTCATTTTTCCTGGCATAGGGCCAATCTGGGGCTAGATGCTTACCCAGGATGACATGGCAATAAGAGAAGGATTAACAAGTCTATGTTAGAGACAGGAAAACTCTCTGCTAAGCATATGGTTGCTTGGTTTGGGCTCAAACTCCAGAGAGATTGTTTTGAGTGTCTAAGATCACTCCATGAAGTATGAAGTAGAAAACACAGGACAGAAAAATCAGTACTCCCCCACCCAAAACCCAACTCATAGTGATTCCGTGGCATATCTGCCCACAATTCGTTACTGCTCAACTTGAAAATTCTCGCTAAATATTTTTAACGTTTCATAAAACATCCCACAAAACTCCAGGGCACTGTTCTGCAAAGGTAAGTGACTCATGGAAAGTTGCCCTAACCCCCCACCCCAAGTATTTATTCATGTTTCTGTTTTGAAAGATCTCTGCAAGGAAGTTCATTTAAGGGCTGCTTGCGTTTGCACACAGAACCTTTTTTTTTTTTTTTTAAACTTTTCAGAGACTACCCACAATGTGGGATTCCTGCCCTTGGTTGCGATGACAGAGGCAGAGATCAAATTCAGCAGAAGAAAATAACCCGGAATTAACAATGGCACATTTAGAGAAAAAAGAGGTGGTGGGGAGAAAAAGCTCTAAGGCAGATGGCATGAATATTAGTGTATGAAAATGACTAACACTGAGAATTTCCCAGTGTACACCTCCCTTGTTTTGGCTTGCTTCTATAATTAATTTATGGAAAGCACCTAAATTGGGAATAAACACCATCTCACAAATCCCCTCTAATCTCTGCCTGTCTTTCTAAAATGATACCCTTAAGGTACAGCCTCCTACAATGATTAAACTCTTTTTACAAATTAAAAAAAAAGACCTTTTAATTTTTTTTTTATATAGGCAGTTGTACAGGGTATTAGCAGTCTGGACCGCACTCCCAAATTATTTGGGATGCAATTTATCGTTGCCTGTTGTCTCGAGGAAGGCATTTGATGCATCGTCCGCTGTCAGAGCGCCTGCCAAAATGTTTGTCTTGGGGCATGCACAGCAGCTGCCTGTGCTGACTGTCGGTTGCTTCTGGGCTACATCCGAAGAGCAGATATCTTGAAGAAAGAGCTACCCATCTCGTTTGGCTCCTACTGTTATCCCGATGGCCTGGCCTAGTCTTTCATTGGTCTCCCATTGGTAGTGTGGGCACATCGGGGTGGTCAAGGGACCAACACTGGCTGGTTGTTGGCACATATGGGTGATAAGAATGACACGAGCATTGGTAGGGTTGCCAACCTCCAGGTACTAGCTGGAGATCTCCTGATATTACAACTGATCTCCAGTTGATAGAGATCAGTTCCCCTGGAGAAAATGGCCGCTTTGGCAATTGGACTCTATGGCGTTGAAGCCCCTCCCCTGCCCTCCTTAGGCTCTGCCCCAAAAAACCTCCCGCCTGTGGCAAAGAGGGGCCTGGCAACCCTAAACATTGGGTGTGTCTGCATCCTGTACAGCCACCATGACCTTCTTTCTCCTTCTCTCAAGCCCAACCTGCCTCACCAAGCCGGGGAGAACATGGGTGGTGGGAAACCACGCACACATCCCTGAGCTCTTTGGTGCAAGGGTAGGATTTAAAAAACCCTAATTTATTTATTAACCCACCACCAAGCACCCCAGGGTTAGTTCTCTTTGCTACTGGGGACTGAATCATGAGGGCAACCATTTGTGTGCAGACATCATTAGGAGTAGGGGTCATGCCCTATTTCTGAATATCCATCTCATCCAATATCATCTGTTTAGGCTGGCGGGAGCAATCCAAGGTCTTCAGAGAGATGTCCCTTTTCTCTGAAACAGTTCCGGGGTGGGGTGGGGGAAGCAATGTTTGTTGAAAGCTGCACATTCCCTGAATGGTAGCGGAAAGTGTCATCAAGTCTCAGCCAACTTACAGGGTTTTCAAGGTAAGAGATAAGAGGGTGGTTTGCCATTGCCTGCGTCTGCATAGCAACCCTGGATTGCCTTGGCAGTCTCCCATCCAAATACTAACCAAGGCTGACCCGGCTTAGCTTCCAAGATCTGATGAGATCGGGAATAGCCCGGACCATCCAGGTCAAGGCATCCCTAGGATATATGTGGCTTCCCCCAATGGGTTAAAGAGCTCCCTCTCTCAGGCTCTTTCAGATTGGGAAAATGATTCAAAGGGGAACTCTGAAGTCCTTTTTCCATTCATGCTATGCTCCTGATGCACATTAGGCACCACAAGCATGGGAACTGAAGAGAACCCACAGCTCATGTATCATTGTTTTATGTCTGACACAGAGTGGGGACTCGAGACCCAACCTGTGCACTCCATAATTTGTGAACTGGCACTAGAGGCTTTTGCATGAAAAACATACGCTCTGCCTCTGAGTTATGGCCCTCCTGTCCCCAGCTTCACAGAAACATCTGGTGGGCTACTGTTGCAAAAAGAATTCTGGTGAAGACAGACTTTTGGGCGGATCCAGCAGACCATTTCTTTTGCGTTTCTTAGCAAAAATATGCATGGGGTATGTAGAAGACCCTTCCCACATTGAGCACATACCCTCATGCAAGATTGGGATCAAAATCAGTCAGAATGAAAAAGGGGGAGAGAGTATAAACAAGGTAGGTCACCCACATATTTCTTGACTTGAAAAAACTCCCTAAGAGCCAAATTTGTAATTGTAAACGACACTGAATTGATGATGGCTACTAGCTATGGATGATGAAGAAGAAAAGTTGGTTTTTATACCCCACTGTTCTCTACCATAAGGAGTCTCAAAGTGGCTTACAATCGCTCCCCCTTCCCCTCACCACAACAGATACCCTGTGAGGTAGGTGGGACTGAGAGAGTTCTGAGAGAATTGTGACTAATCCAAGGTCACCCAGCAGTAGGGTGGGTGACCTGCCAGGTAGTAGCAGGAGATCTCCTGCTAATACAACTGATCTCCAGCCGATAGAGATCAGATCACCTGGAGAAAAATGGCCGCTTTGGCAATTGAACTCTATGGCATTGAAGTCTCTCCCCAAACCCCGCCCTCCTCAGGTTCCGCCCCCCCCCCAAAAATCTCCCGCCGGTGGTGAAGAGGGACCTGGCAACCTTACTTATCAGGCTTCATGTGGAGGAGTGAGGAATTGATCCCGGTTGGAGTGGGGAACCAAACCCAGTTCTGCAGATTAGAATCCACCACTCTTAACCTATACACTCTTAACCTATATATATATATATATATATATAGAGAGAGAGAGAGAGAGAGAGAGAGAGAGAGAGAGAGAGAGAGAGAGAGAGAGAGAGAGAGAGAGAGAGAGAGAGAGAGAGAGAGAGAGACACACACACACACACACACACACACTGCGTGTACGTTTCTTCTGAAGTCCCTGAGACTGACCAGGGCAGTTAAGAGTGCTCACCAGGAGACCATTGCCTTCTGTATTTCAAACTTCAATGCACACCAGCTTCCACTAGAAAACATGGCATTAAAAGGGAGGAGAACCCATTCTGGTAATCTCATACTTCATTTCACTGCAAATTAGAACTGCCGAGTTATCAGCACCGAGTGTCTGTTCATGGATTGAAAACATGCATGCTAAAAGTTGGGTGCCATGCAATTTCTTTTTCAAACAAACTCCATAACCAACAACATTTTAAGTGGGGCTGGAGAAAATGCAAACAAGGCCAGTAAATATGAGAACAGTTCAGAAAGAACGTCTCTTGTCCAAGCTCATAGTACAAACACAAGAGCTGGGTTGTTACATGAACCTGGTTTCAGTAGAGCGGAGTTTCCTGGGCCCAACATTGTGATGATGATCATCATCTATTACAGACACTGAAGACAGGTGTAGCACATATCCTTGGTTAGAGAGCAGGCTGTTCTCAATGTATCCTTAAATGACATTGTTGAACTTTCAGCCTCAAAATATTGTCTTTTGGACAAGTGGCCTGAAGTACTTCCTGCTCCATAGGAACCTGCCCATTCTCTTAGATCACATTTTGAAGGTGAGGCAAGCGGCAAAGAAGGACAGTGGCTTTTTTATGGTGGCACCCTGGCTATGGAATTACCTCCACAGAGACTTTCAACTGGAGCCTTCTCTACTGCTGTTTGGGCACCAGATTTAGACTAGTTTATTCCCCTTGGCTTCTAATCACTGATTTGTTCAGCAATGTGGTCCTACTGTTTAATTGCTGGTTTCTTTTTATCCTTTTTCTGTCTCTTGCTGTAGTTTTGTCATAGTGATTTTATTGGTAGCAACATATTTAAAAACAACAACAAAACCCCCACATTTGCTTTGTTATCCACCTTGAAAATTTTAACTGAAAGGCAGAGCAAAGGTTTTAAATATTTTTTTTAAATCCACTTTGGAGTTGTGATAAATTACTGAACATTTCAGTAAAGTGGCCCTATATGATTACAGTTTAAGAAGGTCATTTCAGAAGGGTAGACACGTTAGTCTGTTGCAGCCAAGCTAAACAAGAGTCTTGTGGCACCTTAAAAACTAACAAAACTTTATTCCACCCCATGGGTCAGTAATGACCCAGTGCTTGCACAGGGGACCTTTACCTTTTTGATAATACAATAAACAACATTGCAATAAAAACTGCATAATCTTTTCCACACCCTGTTCGGAGTCCACAAGGCGAGATCTTTTAAATCCTACTGTATATTTATCTGAATTAATAGTACAGTATTCCTTAGCATTCAGCAGTCCCTAGCCTTGATATTGTTGCTGACTTGCATGAGTGAATGAAACCAGAAGGGCCCCTGAATACGATTTGTGTGCCAACAGCTAAGAAATAGTATTGTAAAATTAGTTGGAGAAGAAAGCTCCCTGTGGGAAGTTAACACATTTATCTTGCTTTTTCGAATTAATACAGTTATGGGACTAGTACTGCCTGCTTGAGTTCTGTACATTTTCAAACAATGTACTGTATTAAATTCTCCAACTTTCTTGTCCAAAAGAAACTAACCTTGTAAATCCATTCTGAACCCTTCCATTATTTTGGAAAACAAAAGTATTCTGAACAGCAGAGTATGTATTTCAGAATTAATACTCAGAATTAAACACATCTATAACCCACACAACATTTCTGAGGAACCAGATTCCATTTAACCTTTTCCATGTCTGTATTTGACATATGGCAACTTGGAAGATTAACAGTGGGAAAATAAGATGGGAATTATCAGGATTTTTAAAAGTCAAACTGTTTCCTTTTAAAAAACACCTCGTTCTCCAAAACCAGAGGTTTGGGTTAAGAGGGTGTATTTAAATGGAGAATTTTTTTTGTTTTAAAAATCCTGATAATTCCTATCTTCTCCCCCCTCCCCTAATTTGGATTTCAGTAATTAAAACACTTTGGAGGATGCTCCATTCCCCTAAGTAATAAGTAGTTTTACCCAATTAATTACACTATTAGTTAAATATGTATTTTTCTAACATGCATATTCACCCAAGTATTTACTGGAAGTACTAAATGCATATTTAAATATGTATCATACATTTTAATGCATAATAATTATTTGGGAGAGATCAAGAATACTTTAGAGGCATATCTGTCTAGGGAACAGAAACACATACTTGGAAGTGGAGTTTTGACTCACATGCCACGGAGGTCTCGCTGTCTTCTACAGGAATGTGGAAACCAACCACAGGAATAATCTATGCAAAATGGATGGAATTTTTGTTGGATTTTTTCCACATGGGCCACCAAGTGGGGAACACAGAACACATCTAGCAAGTACATACTATGCACATCTACTTCCCGGTCTATGCACTCCCACCGCAGTTCATATAAGACAGTGGACTGGATCCTATAAGCTTTTTCACTAATGAAACAGGGAAGAAGGGCCACTCCTGACCACCAAAAAGGCTATGCTGGGGATTGTGGGAGCTATGTGAACAAGAGTCATGTGGGATGGGGAAAACAGTGAGGATGGGAATTAGGTGAGGTTGAGTGGGAAGGTTCATAGAATCATAGAGTTGGAAGGGACCACCAGGGTCATCTAGTCCAACCCCCTGCACAATGCAGGAAATTCCAAACTACCTCCCCCCCCACATCCCCAGTGACCCTTACTTGACGCCCAGAAGATGGCCAAGATACCCTCCCTCTCATGATGACGGATGGCCATCTAACCTCTTTTTAAAAACCTCCAGGGAAGGAGAGCTTACCACCTCCCGAGGAAGCCAGTTCCACTGAGGAACCGCTCTGTTAGAAAATTCTTCCTAATGTCTAGACGGAAACTCTTTTGATTTAATTTCAATCCGTTGCTTCTGGTCTGACCTTCCGGGGCAACAGAAAACAACTCGACACCCTCCTTTATGTGATAGCCCTTCAAATACTTGAAGATGGTTATCATATCCCCATTCCCCTCTCAGTCTTCTCTTTAAGCTATACATACCCAGCTCCTTCAACCTTTCCTCAGAGGACTTGGTCTCCAGACCCCTCACGATCTTTGTTGCCCTCCTCTGGACACATTCCAGCTTGTCTACATCATTCTTAAATTGCAGTGCCCAAGTTGTTAGGATCCAACCCAGTGTGTTCCATGCTTCCCTTTTCTCCAAAAGGTAAGAAGTTCCAGCCTTTTCCTGGGTCACTAATAAACATGGTGTTTTCTCACTCGTTATAAATATATAATTTGAGCACTTGGGTAGCTCCCCAAAATAACTTCTTGCTAGCCAGAAACCCCTTTGCTACTTTTTTTGGGGATAGAAAGCTCAAAATTAAGATGTTCCTGTCCACATAAGGGCTTCCATAAGATATCCATTCAGGCAAACATCCAGATGTGCTTCTGAATGCAGGTGGGATTGATCTGGATGTGCCTTCAGATGCCCCAGGAAGTTCCCCCAACTTTGCTTCAGTCCACATCCTAATTACATCCTCCCGTATTTTGTCCAAACTGAGTACTTATCTTATTTCCCATTGGCAGACAGAGGTGCATTGCATTCCTAGATGGCTCTAGCATTCCTTGTTTGTGGACGAGCAATCATAAAATTATAGAGAGATCTTGAATAGCAGGACAGCATGGCCCATAATACCATGCACACACAAATGTTGCTTGCACATGAAGATAATCTACATGTGGGGGGGGGGAAATCACACATAAAATAGGAAACTGCAGTTTTATTCACAGATTTTAAATGTGTTAGAAGTGCTCCTGTAACTTACAGTGCAATCCTTTGCTGAGTTACTCCAGTCTAAGCTCATAGCCATAGACTGCTGAGTTACTCCAGTCTAAGCTCATAGCCATAGACTGGAGTAACTCAACATGGGATTGCACTATCTGAAATGAGAGTGTAAACTAGTCACTGAAGTAGGGCTGCCAGCCAAGCTCTCTGGCAGGAGTTGCCCTCTCTGGCAACTGGAAGGAGTTGAGAGGGGTGAGGACATGCAAAATAGGTGCCATGGCAACACCATGATGTCACTTCCGGCACAAACTTTAAGTGACATCAGGATTTCAACAAAACTCTATAGTAAAACCATAGAAATTTGGTGGAATCCAAGAGTGTCATGCTGACTCACTAACTTCGTTTCCAGGTTCATATTGGAAGTGAGGTTGCAACGTTGCCTTGATTTCTATTACCTTCCCCTTTAACCCCCCTGATACTCTACTAAGCAGCAGAAGGCATCCAGGCTCTAGGGTAGGATAGTAGCCCATCAAATGACCTTGGGAAAGTTCATATGCAATGATAGCATCAACTTCTATCAAACGCCTGGTATTCAAAGGAATGCTGCTTCTGAACATTTATTTACTTAATTTCAAGCCTACTTTTCTCTCCACTGAGGACCCAAAGTAGGGTTGCCAGGACCTTCTTTGCAACCAGTGGGAGGTTTTGGGGCGGAGCCTGAGGAGGGCGGGGTTTGGGGAGGGGAGGGACTTCAATGCCTTAGAGTCCAATTGCCAAAGTGGCCATTTTCTCCAGGGGAACTGATCTCTACTGGCTGGAGATGTTGTAATAGCAGATCTCCAGCTAGTACCTGGAGGTTAGCAACCCTAACCCAAGGTGGTTTTCAACAGTTTCTATTTTATTTTCCAAACAAGCCCGTGAGGTTGGTTAAGCTGAGTGTGCGTGACTGGCCCAAGGACACCTATTGGAGGCGACCTAGCAAGCTTCCATGGCAGAGTGAAGGATTCGAACCTGGAGCCTCCCAGATTCTAATCCTTACCATTAAACCATGCTGGCTCTCACGGATTTTTCATTTAGTCCTCAAGGCTAATAATAGTTTTGAAACTCACCTTCTAAGGGAAGCCCTGCCTCGCTAATCTTTTAGAATTTTTTGAGTATACCAACAAGCCTGTAGGTAAGCACAACTTGATAAACTTGGTTTGATGCTACACCTGGGAGAGGAGAGTGTTGTGAGGCCTGTGTCTCTGGCGATGAGACCTGTTAACTACAAGCTTTAAAGAGAATTCACCAAATAACGTGTGCATACATACATATTCTTTGTTGTTTTCTGAAACCTCCTGGTACCAGTCATCTCTGATTTGCTCTTCATGCTCAAAACAATACGTACCTCACAGCAGTGACCCCAGCCTTTACACTTACTACCCTAAGAACATCCTGCACCGGAGGGGAAAGCTTATATCTTAAAACCAAGCAGGTCCTCCAGATTCGTCGGAGAAGCATCGTGGGTCCCTCGATTGCAAGGAAAAAAAGCCTGTCACACTTACCGTCCTGTACATTACCACTTCTTATTCCTTAGAGGGTACACCCCAAAGGTATTTCTCTGGAGTGTTATTCTCCCATCTGTCGCCATCCTTTCTGACACCGCTGCCTGCTGTCATGGGCTGCGAATCTGGAAATCCAGGCTGGCACGAGCCTTCAACCTTTGCTATCTCTAGTAAGGCAGGACAGCAGTTGCCAAGCATCCCTATCAGCGTCTGTTACATCACAGTCACTTCCCATGACTCTCCATTGGCTATTTTGAGAGGTTTCGACTCATCACATCAACTTTCCTTTAAAATTCACTATACAACAAGAATGTGTTAGCGCAGTCTTTTCCTGTTAGAATCCCCTCAGCCCCTAAAGGTATTATACTGTAATCAATATGGGGTTACCTGTTTAGCCATTAGGACAGGACGCTGGAGAGCCAGCGTGGTGGTGGTGGAGGAGGAGAAGAAGAAGGAGAACAGTTGGTTTTTATATGCCAACTTTCTCTACTACTTAAGGCAGAATCAAACCGGCTTACAATCACCTTCCCTTCCCCTCCCCACAACAGACACCCTGTGAGGTAGGTGAGGCTGAGAGAGCTGTGACTAGCCCAAGGTCACCCAGCTGGCTTCGTGTGGAGGAGTGGGGAAACAAATCCAGTTCATCAGATTAGCCTCCGCCGCTCATGTGGAGGAGCAGGGAATCAAACCCAGTTCTCCAGATCAACCGCTCCAAACCACCGCTCTTAACCGCTACACCACACTGGCTCTCAGTGGTTTGGAGCGGTGGACTCTGATCTGGAGAACTGGGTTCGATTCCCCACTCCTCCACAAGAGTGGCGGAAGCTAATCTGGTGAACCAGGTTGGTTTTCCCACTCCTCCACATGAAGGCAGCTGGGTGACCTTGGGCTAGTCACAGTCTCTCAGCCTCACCTACCTCACAAGGTGTCTGTTGTGGGGAGGGGAAGGGAAGGTGATTGTAATCCGGTCTGATTCTGCCTTAAGTGGTGGAGAAAGTCGACACATAAAAACCTCCTCCTTCTTCTTTTTCTTCTTCTTCTGACTGTAAGCAACCCTGACATGAAAGATACTGAATGAAATCACTAACTGATGCAGGGAGAAGCACTGCATATTAATATGCCAATTTATTCCAAATTATGAAGTTACCCTCTCTCATTGTCAAGCGATAGACTGCATTTTTTTCCATGGGTGTGACAAATAATCCCTGGCCAGTACTCCTCATTACTGGATACTATGCAAGATACCTGCTCTAAGATCTTTCTCACTAGTCCTGCAGTATGTGCCACCTTCAGAGGTGCGGCAGGTGGCAACCAGAGACAAGGCTTTTTAAGGAGTGGCCCCTCACCTATGGAATGCCCTTCCCCTTGAGGATAGACTGGCAGCTATGCTACTGTCTTTTAAGTACCAGGCAAAAACATTTCTTTTTAACCTAGGCTCTTAATTAAGGGCTTGATCTCTTAACACCATTTTTATAGCAGGCTTTTAGCCTGAAAACTGTTAAATTCGTGTTAATTCTTCAGTGGTTTGTTTTCATGCTCTGCCCTGGCTGGGTTTTAATTAATGTTTTATGTTTTCAGTATGTTTTGTTTTGTAAGCTGCCTGGGGCCAGTTCCCTGGAGAGGTGGGATAATTCCCCCCAATAAATAAATAAATAAATAAACTTGCTCATGGTCACCCAGGGAATTTCCTGAATGAATAAGGATTTGAATTTGAGTCTTCTGGGTCCAAGTCCACTACTCTAGCTGCAAAGCCAGACTGGATTCTGCTTCACAGAGAGGAACACCAGAAGAGGATCTACTTGGTCATCACAATGCCTTTTATACTATGGTGATCGTCGGGAAGGAAAGCAGTATGGTATAGTCCGATTTTGTCAGATCTCAGAAGCTAAGCAGGGTCAATCCTTAACAGGAGACCACCAAGGAGGACAGAACGGTGGAGGAAAGCAACAGCAAACCACCTCTGCTTCTCACTTGCCTTGAAAGCCTCTTGTGGGGGGTCACCATAAGTCAGTTGTGACTTGAAGGCCCTTGTGTTCATAGGGCCCTGACCTGGACAGCCCCGGCTAGCCCAATTTTGTCAGATCTCGGAAGCTAAGCTCTTAGAGCCAAGAGGAAAGGTAGGATACAGATATTTTAATTAATTGATTAATCAGGACATGTTCTCTCTCCCCCCCCCCCCATAATATGGCATTAATAACATTATGAGAAGGCAAGAGTCACTAGAAAAGATAGTCATGCTAGGAAAAGTTGAGGGCAGCAGGAAAAAGAGGAAGACCCAACAAGAGATGGATTGGCTCAATAAAGGAATCCACGGCCCTCAATTTGCAAGACCTGTCAAAAATAGGACATTTTGGAGGACACTGATTCATAGGGTCGCCATGAGTCGGAAGCGACTTGACGGCACTTAACACACACACACAATAACATTGGGGTACCTTGCAAGCTCTTGTAAGAATTCCTGAGATATATTTGAAATAATCTGAGCACTTGAAATGCAATATATAAATGCAATAAGTATATTAAAGCGGTGGGAAATGAGAGATTGCTATTTATACCCCATCAGAGATATGTGGTTAAAGCAAAGGACTAGGCTGGGGTGTATGCAGATGCTTCCAGCATAGCCGTGTTACTAAAGTCTTGTTTGGCATGCCTAATATCACCAGTACTCATCTCAACCCAAAGTAATCTTGGCTGACCATCCAAAGAGAGCCTTGGGGAATGAGTAAATTCATCTTCTAAAGATCTCTGCTGTGATGAACAAAGCCCTGCTTGGCTACATCCTTTGGTTAGAACTCTGTTCATCACACAAAATCAAAACGGTTGCTGCCGTACCATGGGAATGTAATAGTTCCACGGATCACAGCAGTGTCACCTATTCAAGTAAGGACAGTACTTGAATCCTTTCGATGCTGTTAAATCCTGGCTGTTCTTCTTGTGTACCCTCTTTATTGAAATGCACAATGCTTCCCCTCCATTCCCTATGCTTATTTGAACGTGCATGCTTTTCAGAATCCTGAAGATTTCTTTTGCGTTTCAGCTGTGAATGCCCAACGCTCCTCGTTCAGAGAGAGAAAATAAATATCAGCCTTTATCTTTGCAGTTACATGTCTTTAAACAACCAGCTCGGCAGTCTTTAAAACGCTCTGCGAAGCTTACTGCTTTTTCATCCAACTCGACATCCCATAAGTCAATTTGCATTGGATAATTATTTTCTATTAAGTGATAACAATCCTGTTCCATATGGAAATAATCTTGTCCAAAGGCCAAATAGTTTAACCAGAGTAAGGAAACAAGTCTTCCAGAGTTTTGAATCAGTAAAACATCATGTTGCTACTAATGGTGCTAAAAGTGCTTGGGTGGGAGGGGAAGTGATGATAGGTAGAGGAGAGCCGTTTAAGTGGCACATTAACACATGTGGCTGCCTTCTACTGAATCAGACCCTGAGTCCATCAAAGTCAGTATTGTCTACTCAGACCGGCAGCGGCTCTCCAGGGTCTCAGGCAGAGGTCTTTCACATCACCTGAGCAAATTCAGCAGAAGACAGAGTCAGGATACAGGATGATCTTGACAGACTGAAAAACTGGGCTAAAACAAATACAACGATCTCCCGCTTTTACAGTTGATCTCCAGATGACCAAGATCAGTTCCCCTGGTGAAAATGGCTACTTTGGAAGTTGGCCTTTATGGCATTATACCCCACTGAGGTTTCTCCCCTCCCCAAACCCTGCCCCCCCCCGGCTCCACTCCCAAAATCTCCAGGAATTTCACCACCCAGAGC
Source organism: Euleptes europaea (assembly GCF_029931775.1). Lineage (NCBI taxonomy): Eukaryota > Metazoa > Chordata > Lepidosauria > Squamata > Sphaerodactylidae > Euleptes > Euleptes europaea. The sequence goes on from NC_079315.1 coordinate 17,644,119, forward strand.
TGGCATTGGAGGGGGACAGACCAAAGGGCAGGGTCCTTTCCTCCCAGTCCACCGCTAGTAACATCTGAAAAACCGAGAACAAATGAAATCATGTCAGATGGGAGAGAAAATATGGTGAGATGAATTTTATGTGTCTTTTCATCTTTGTCTGCCTTGCCTTGTGTGGTTGCAGTGAAAAATGCCATGGCCTTAAGTGTGTCTCTGGGTTTCACTCCTTCTCATGCAGTCAAAGCACTTGGAAACAGTTGCAGGAGAAAGCCGTACGGTAGGCTGTGGCAGTCCATAATTGAGTTTTTTGCATTGCAAAAAAAAAAGTGATTAGCACCTCCGTTCATTATCAAAGCAAATTTAATTTTTCCATGTAGAGGGAAGCTGGCTGTATTTCAAAAGGAGATGTTGTTTGCATAGCCTGAAAGAATTAATTCACGACAAAATGTGAAGAAAATGGATAGACTTTAACCTGGAGCATGTTTGTGGGTGTCTAATTGTCCTTTGTAAAAAGTATCTGCTCTGTACAGATATAAATCTTTACTGAAAATATTTTACATTTATGCAAACAATGGTGCATTTAAAAAAACCACTATTGCAGCTGGATCCTGTGTGTGTATATAAGGCCCACTGTAGTCAGTGATTCATAGTCCCTCAAGTATTCACCCGTCTACGCCCGCTTTAATTTTTCAAACTATACGCTAATTTGACAAGTAAGGGAACAGTCAAGCAATAATATCCAAGCCATCAACACATGCACAGTCAGATACAATGCTAGGACATTGTAAGGATGATAGCAGGCAACCAACAATTTTTTGCAAGAGGGCTAAAAACTCCTAAGATGGCTTTATACTTTCTGTGGTCGTTGTATTTGCTGCCGTTATTCAGCATGTGCTGTCATGTGTGGGTGTGTAAAGTGCCGTCAAGTTGCACCCGAGTCACGGAGACCCCTTATGGGGTTTTCAAGGCAAGAGACTAACAGAGGTGGTTTGCCAGTGCCTTCCTCTGTATAGCAACCGTGGACTTCCTTGGTGGTCTCCCATCCAAATACTAACCAGAGCTGACCCTGCTTAACTTCTGAGATCTGACGAGATCAGGCTATCCTGGGCCATCCAGGGATGTGCTGTCATACAGGTCATTTATGCATGAGTACTTTCACTCACATTCACCCCCGGTCTGTCTAGGTTGTTCCTTGGAGTTATGCATGAGCTTTCTGTCCATTGGAGATGACCTCGCTGCCAGCCCTCACAAATCCTGGACCTTCCCGTTCCTCTGTTTACCCGATTCTTCACTTTCCCCTGAGCTCGGCCCGGGTGAAATCTCCGATCATAAGGCAAAGTGTGGGGCACCCAAGCTTGGTTTCTCACACAGCCAATTACAAAGCAGTATGTCCAGAGGCGGGGAATCAAATGCTTCCTTCTTCCTTGGAGCTCTTTCTGAGCAGAAGAAAGGCTTTTTGAAACCGAGGCTTGGATCCCCCCCTTTCAGATTGCTCCGGTTTTTGTTTTTTGTTCTTAAAATGCTTTTTTATTTGGCAGATCTTGACAGAATGAAGACCATGGGTTTGGGGTGGGATTTTCTCTCACAGTAAGCTCTACAAAGTAAGCCAATTACAAAGCAGCATTTAAAGGGGCAGGGACTTAATTTGAGCTTGGAGACTGCTGGTGCATAGATTCCCAATAGGAAGGTGTGGGTCCAGCGAGCAACAAACCTCAGGCAAAACTCCAATGCATAAATGACCACACATGCAAAGTCTGAAGGCAAAACTCCAATGCATAAATGACCACACATGCAAAGTCTGAAGGGGAGATGTATGCCTTCACAGAGTTGGAGGCGCACTGGGTGGGATCCTACCAGATTTTGCACTAGAAAAGATAGATTGTCCCTTTGGACTCCAGAAAAGGCTATCCCAGGGACTGTGAGGCCTTCAAGGGGCAGGGGCAGCAGACAGAGGAGCGTGTGAGATTGCTTAGAAAGGTGGTAGGACCCAAATTTATGTGGACACATGCAAGCATATCAGTAGACCGTGGCAATGGAGAACCACCTCTGAACCTCTCTTGCCTTGAAAACCCCATGAGGTCACTGTAAGTCAGCTGTGACTTGATGGGGAAAAATGTACATAAGATCGTAGCTCAGTGGTAGAGCATCTGCTTGGCATGCAGAAGGTCCCAGGTTGTATTTGTTTTAGCCCAGTTTTTCAGTCTGTCAAGATCATCCTGTATGCTGACTCTGGCTTCTGCTGAATTTGCTACACCTCCCAATTTAGTATCACCTGCAAATTTAATAAGCATTCCCTCTATTCACTTCATCCAAATAATGTATAAAGATGTTGAACAACACAGGACCCAGGACATATCCCTGAGGCACTCCACTTGTCACTCCTCTCCAAGAGGATGAGGAATCATTAACATGCACTCTTTGGGTCTGATCTGTCAACCACTTACAGATCCACTTAACAGTAATAGGATCCAAACCACATTTTACCAACTAGTCAACAAGAATATTATGCGGAACCTTATCAAAAGCCTTACTGAAATCAAGATAAACCTGATCCAGCAAGGTAGTAACTTTCTCAAAAAAAGAGAAGAGGTAAGTCTGACATGACTTGTTCTTGAGAAACCCGTGCTTGCTCTTAGTAATCACAGTCAACCTTTCTGAATGCTCAAGGACTGACTGATGATTTGTTCTAAAACTTTTCCAGGTATAGACATCAAGCTGATGGGTTGGTAGTTACCTGGATCCTTCTTTTTCCCCTTCTTGAAAATAGGGATAACATTTGCCCACCTCCAATCTTCCGGCACTTCACCTGTTTTCCAAGAATTCTCAAAAATAATGGACAGAGGCTCAGAAATTACATCTACGAGTTCTTTTAGTACCCTTGGATGCAATTAATCTGGCCCTGAGGACTCAGTTTCCTGTAAAAAAACTAGGCGTTGATGTACTAACCCCATGCTGATCCTAGGCTGCAACTCCCTTCCATTCTGGGTGTTTCCTTACCGCTGGGTTCACAAACCAGATTATATTTTTAAAAACTATCTGTTAATGTGAAGCCATCACATCTAACAGCTACAAAAATACACAAGAAGATTTTCACAGCTCCAATGCTGACATTCAAGTAAACTGAAGACTACAGAGTCCAAAGCCAACCTTATTTCAGGAAAAATTATCTCGTCTACAACTCAAGGCTACATGGGGTAAAATTTCAAGCACAGGCTGACATCTGAGGTTCACAGATGTTAAATACCAGTTTCAGCGGATTTGAGTCGCATAACGTTCTACGTTTTCTTTGTAATATAAAAGGAAAGCCTGACAAGATCAAGGTTAAGGGTCTATGAAGCATTCAGTTTCAAGGAGTGGCCAGCCAAATTCTTCTGGGAAACTCATAAGCTGGGCATGAAGGCAGTAGCCTACCCAGGCTCATCTCCAGATATATTGCCTCTGCACATGGAGGTTCTATTTAACTTTAGCTTACTTTATATCAGTGGGCAGTACCTGGGGGGAGGTGGGATTATCTAGGGGGGCACTAAGAGGCAAGAGGGCAGCAGGGGTGTGGTAGAGGTGGACCCCTTCAATTGTGTTGTTCACTAATTTACAATAGATCAAGCTATGGCACCATGCTGGCAAATTTGGTGGAAACTATCAGAATTTTTTTTCAGACGTTAAAGAGCTGGTACCACAGCATCAAGTTCATCAGTTTTGTTGAATAAGTTTCAACTAAAAAGTTTTAATTTGATTTTGAATAGATGTGCAATTAATTGTTACTGTTTTGAAATTTTATTGTTCTTAGTGCGTCATGCAAACCCCTACTTTGAATAATGCATTTTATAGGATAGGGTAGTGGGCGCTGGGGTTGAGTTTGTGGAACCAAGGGGGCGGTGGCCCGAAAAGTTTGGGAACCATTGCTTTATGTGAACAGCCAATAAGTAACAGACCTACCACCCATGCATGTTTAATTCTGTAAAGTCACTGAAGTGAACGCCCTCACCCCATCTTCTGGGAGTGAATTCTACAATTAGATGTTGCACAAAGTTCTCCTTTTTGTCTGTCTTTCCTATCCTCTGCCGTCACCAACAAAGGTTTCTATCCAGATTCCATCTTCCCGATCTTATACCACAAATCTGGGCAGAGCAATAGAAGGAAACCATGCCTTGAACACATGCGTACTGCAGCCATTTTGAATGGAATTTTCCAAAGTTTTTAATTAAAGAGTTTTCCTGAAGTCAATTTAATTTTTTCCCCTCTTAAGGTCCACATATTTATTATTATTTTAAAGCTTGGTTGTGACTTTGTTCTTTTGTTAAAAAAGTAAGTCATTAAAGTAAAAAATTAAAAGGCAAAATGAAAAACCTACAGTGCATAGAAAATCCGGCTGGAGTTCAATAGAACCTCTTAAGATTTAGGCGGCTCAGCAAGGGCAGAATTCACCATATAGTATGGTTCCTGAAGCTTAGAATCTGTCTAAGCCCTAACGAACAGGATAAAATGTATTTTTAGGTGAGCGTCACCACATTTATGGGACGATTAGACAGTCGAATTACTGGAGATTGGTCCTTGAGGTGTTAGGAGCCCTAATTAACATCGCTTTGGGGAGGGGAAGTGTCCTTGCTCAAATTGCACATCAAAACAGCTTCTAACAACCCACACATAACTTTCCTGGTTAATTGACATAGCTGGGAAAATCATTTTAAACAGCCTGCATTTGATGGGAGGCAGAAACTGCTTTTGGGCCCTGCAGTTCTGAACATGAGATGAACAAGTAGAACTTCCTGAAAAAAAGCAAGAGAGAGAAGTAGCATGTTCTGGGGGCTACATTTGCCCAGAACTATTTGTTGTATGGTATGAACATTAGTGTGGTGTCACCATGTTTGGGGAGGGGCGGTGGCTCAGTGGTGGAGCATCTGCTTGGGATGCAGAAGGTCCCAGGTTCAACCCCCAGGCTCTCCAGTTAAAGGGACTAGGCAAGTAGGTGATGTCAAAGACCTTTGCCTGAGACCCTGGAGAGCTGGTCGGAGTAGACAATACTGACTTGGATGGGTTCAGTATAAGGCAGCTTCATGTGTTCATGCGTGGCAAAATACAGACATGAATTTGAGAGAATGATGCTCTACGCAGGAGTCACAGTTCCAGAATGCTAGCTGAAAACTGAAGAAAAATATCAGATTCTGTTGCTGTATATAAACATGTAACTGTCATGCAATTATCTCATCCTGCATTCACCATGGCCTTTTCTGCACACTCTGCTTACTCCTGATTTTCTCAGAAGTCGATCCACAAGCATTGGAATCAGTTTGGGCAGGGTCCTCCTGCCTGTCTGCCCTCCCGGTGCATTTTTACAATTGTTGAGTTGGTTTTTTTCTTCTGTGTGTGGCTTAAATAATGAGGGTCTTCCCTATTAGGGAGGGTGCTGTCCTCATCAGTATCATCAGAGCACCCCCCCTTTTTTTGAAGGCCCTAAAATATGGATATAACACTGTAGTGTTGTAAACGATAGTTTAAGCAGGCTCTCTGAATTCTCAGCGTTCATTTTAAAAGATTAGCAAGTCTGTACCTCTTCCCCGCACAGAGATGCGCTTTATCCTTATATCGCTGCGAGGGAAGGAACTGGAGATTTACTTAAAACAAAACAAAACTGGGAATTCAGAGAACCATCTTAAACTACCCTTACAACACTACAGCGATATTGATATTTTAGGGTTATCTTAAAAAAAAACAAAAAAAAAAACTGGAATTATTCCTTGGAGGGGAGAGGGAGTGGTTTAATGATGACGACAGCCTAAACATTGAAAAGTAGGCTGGAGGTGGGTGCAACAAGGAAAACCGACAGAAACATTACACATGAGGAAAAAGCTGACTCAAAACCGGAATCCATAAAAACATTGGGGGAAGTTGTCTCAAAAGAGCGAGAAACCCTCCACGGGGGTGGGGTGGGGGGAGAGAGGGACAAAGTGAAAACCAAAGGCACAAAAATGTGTGCGGGAATCAAGGAGATAAACTGAAACAGTATGAGATCACAACGGATGACAAACCCATGTGGAAAGCCCAATATCTCTCCTAGATAGAGCCCCTGCTGGAACAGACCAGTGGCCCATCTCATCCAGCATCCTATTTCAAATGGCAGCTAACACACAGGGTACAGAAACCGAGGCCTTCCCCTGATGCTGCCTCCTAGCACTGTTATTCAGAGGTTTACTGCCTCTGAATACAGAGGTCTCCTTTAGTAACCACGACCCAGTAGCCATTGATGGGACATATCTACCATAGATCTGTCCAATTGTGTCTTAAAGACATCAATGCTGATGGCCATCACTATATCATCTTCAGAGAATATAATTCAATTCAGTGAATATAATTCAATTACTTGTTGAATAAAGAGGTATTCCCCCCTTCTGACACTATCTACCATAAGTTTCACTGGGTGCCCCCAATTTCCAGTATTATGGGAGAGGTTGAATACATTTTATCCACTTTCTCTACCCCATGCATAATTATATTCATCTCAATCACGTCCTCCCCCCAGTCAACTTTTTTTTCTAAACTGAAAAGCCCCAGACACTTCAACCTCCTCATTGAAAAGGTGTCTATCACAAAATCATCCTGGTTGGCATCTTCTGCAGTTGTTCCAGCTCTGCAACATCTTTTTTGGAGATGTGGCAACCCAAAGTGTACACAGTATTCCAAATGATGCCGCACCATAGGTCAAAAAGGGCCATTTTATTTTCAGTCCCTTTCCTACTATCCCTCAGCATGGATTTTGCCTTCTTCATCGTCACACACTGAGTTGATATTTTCATAGAGATTTCCACTACAGCTCCAAGATCTCTTTCTCAGTCTCTCCCAGTTGAGACTCAATCAGCATTTATTTAAAGTTAGGATTTTTTGGTTGTTATTCCAATATACACCATCTTACACTTATCTACATTGAATTTTATTTCTTACATTGTTGCCCACTCACCAAATGTAGAGAGATCCTTCTGAAGTTCTTCACAATCTGCTTTGGTTTTCACCACCCTGAATAAAAAGGTGTCATTCGCCAACTTGACCACTAACCTGCTCACCGCTAATTCTTTTATAAACAAGAAGCAACCATGAAGATTTGGCTTTGAGCTTACATAGTTTCCTTATGGAAGAGGAGGAGGAGGAAGAGGAAGAAGAAGTCTTGATAGGGATATCAGTTCGCTGGCACTTTAGTTTTCTTAAACAGATTCTATAGCAACAAACATTAGGATGGAGCAAGGTAAAGTGAGTAAAAGCAGAAAAGAAAATGAAACCCTCTTTGCACAGAGATTATGCAAGCAATAGTCAAGCTATATTAGTTTCTGTAGAAAGTTATGATCACTGTAATAGAATTATCAGCATATAACATCAGAGTTATTGAGCCTGAACCTGAATTAAAATATAAAACAGAAATTCAGAAGACAATGTAATATAAAAGGGTATGAAAAACCAGGGATTATCTTGAGAAAGGATTTAGGTAAACTCCATCAAGATAATCACAAACCAGTCTATACCAAAGAAGATCTAGAAATGAAGAAAAGCTGAATGTTAAGGATCTCAATAGGCAAAATGAATGTAATAACTCTGCTATATTTTCTTCTGTACCTCTGTAAAAAAATTGTATACAAAAATGGCAAATGTGGGATGCTGAGAAATCTAAAATACTTTTCCTAGCTGTACTGACAGAAAACGAATGGTGGGCTAGCAGTATAAATTTTGTTGGAAGACTATAATTTACTGGAACCCGAGCACTCCCAGTTTATTTTGTAAATTATGGAATTAGTTGTGTAATTTTACAGAAATATTTGGGACTGCCCTATCTGCTTCATCTGTGAATTCATGTCTAGAGTTCCATTTCTTGGCAGGACAGCACACTGGCTTCTACATTTATAGAAAATAGACACTGCATGCAATTTAGTATAAATAAGAGATTTTATCATCCATTGTGTAATATTCATTCATTCTCCCATTCTCAGTCGTCCTTTCTTTCTCAACAGTGTATCATCAGCTGTCTGTCACTCTTCCGAGGCACTGTCATATTTACCATATTTTTGCTTTTCCTCTTCACATCCAAGTGGAGTGTTCGGCAATAGGGATTTCGTTTTTCAGGCAAATGAACTGACATTTTATTTTAAGGCAGACATGATGTAGTGCCTTGTGTTCTTGAACTGTGAAAGAAAATGTGAATAAAAGAATCCACATTTTTGGCATTTAAGGCATTTATGGCATTTCTTCCTGATAACCTGGAGAACATTTAGAATCATAGAGTTGGAAGGGACCACCAGGGTCATCTAGTCCAACCCCCTGCACATCGCAGGAAATGCACAACTACTTCCCTCCCACGCCACCAGTGACCCCTACTCCATAATTTAGGTTACCAGAGAGAGATGCTTGTGGGGCAGGAAAGTGCTCTAAGATACAAACATTTAAAATTATTAATTTTAGATGCTTCCTTTGGAATTTATGAAAGTTGATTAGTTTTCTAGTACCTTACATTCATAATTTAATTTTTGAATGGGTGGGCCATAGCTTTATAACAGACCCATAGCTTTATAAATGAACAGCTCTGGTATGAATAATTCAATATGCAAGAAGGATGTGGTAATCTACTCAAAAGAAATATTCTGCCTCATTTGAAAGTATTTTCAGACTCTGCATTTGGGTACACATTGATGTCTGTCATTGCAAACTTTTGTTTTTGTAAGAACTCCAAAGTCAGCCCTGCCTGAATGACCAATGAAAAAAACTCAGCCCTGGAGTTTGTCGTTTCACTCCGCACCCATGAATAGGCGTTATATGTTTCGGATCATTAAACTCTGCTGCGAGTGAGCGGCAAAGTCAGCCCTGTGTAAATGACCCAAGATATCTTGGATTTAACTTGGGTTCCGAATATGCAAAAGAATACTGGGTATGTAAATTGTTTCACAGATTAAGTTGAAGGAGGTTTGCTACAGCAGCTCTGGAAATACCATGCAGAATACTCCAGCTCCTTGGTATTTCTGACTTGTCCACTTCCTCAGAATCCATATTCTAATACAGGTAGAAGACGAGCAGGTTTTAGAAACCACCTTTTGACTGGCGTATGGAGTCCCCAGCCAATAATTAACGCTTTATTCCTGCCCATCCTACCCCACACGCCACTCCTGAAGAAATCAGATTCTGACCATTTCTGCTACCTTCTTGCCACCTCTTTATGTTGAGGGGAAGCCCTTTATTTATTCCCACGGTGCCAACTCCCTCATGCTACTTTGCCAGTGCATATCAACTGTGACCCTGAGACACCATCCCCTCCTGGGATGAGGATGTTATTCAGCCCCAGGCTTCTTGAGAGAGAAGACTGACAGTTCTTTGAAAAGGAGAAAACCAAAGCAACCCCCCAGCACGTGGAAAAGCTGACATACTGAAGTGCACTTCGCTTTGAAGAGATAAAAGACGACACGGGCAACTTGTGCTGGCCTAAAATATACCTGAAGAGGATTTACTGTTAATTTTTTTTCATTGAGCAGAACTGCAGGAAATATTTTTGTGTGTGCATGGGTCTCAGCAGTCAGTTTTAATGCTGCTTGCATATGACAATCTTTACTGCATGATTTTGCTCAGATTATTGCACTATATCACTATCTGATTGTCCACTTCCCCCTCTAGATTCTGTTTTGAATGTGCTACCTGGTTATTTTTTTTCCATTCCTGTTTGACCCGGTCTGTGGGAGTTGAGAAAAAAGAGCCAGTGTGGTGTAGTGGTTAAGAGCAGTGGTTAGGAGTGGCGGATTCTAATCTGGAGAACCAGGTTCGATTTCCCCACTCCTCTACATGAACGGAGGACTATAATCTGGTGAACTGGATTGGTTTCCCCACTCCTCCACATGAAGCTAGCTGGGAGACCTTGGGCTAGTCACAGTTCTCTTAGAGCTCTCTCAGCCTCACCCTACCTCACAAGGTGTCTGTTGTGGGGAAAGGAAGGAAAGGAGATTGTAAGCCAGCTTGATTCTTCCTTAAGTGGTAGAGAAAGTCGACGTATAAAAACCAACTCTTCTTTTTCTATGACATCTCTGCTATTCATCTCTCTTGATTAACTCCCAGTTTTATTATATTGATTTTAAAGGTTTCATTCAAAGTTCTTAATTTTGCACCGCCTTCGAGGAGAGAGGAAATTTCATGTTATGCCCCTGGTGCCCAGTGGGGCTTCTCATGAGGTGTTCCCCTTTCTTTGCTTTGGCTGGGGAAATGTCCCCCTTGATGCCCAATGGGGCTCCCTGTGAGGTGCTCCTGCCTTCTTGCTCTGCTTTGGCTGCAGGCTACTGGCAATCTCCTGGCACTTCCTCTCCATCAGCCTTGGAGGAAGTACCTCGCCCTTCCACTTTATGGCAAAGCAGGTTCTCCACCGATATTGAGTATGTGGGCACTTTTGGCTTCTAAAAACAGTGGGCACCACCGACTTGACAGGATGAGGAGGCAGCCAGTCACAAAATGGTTGCCATGGGGGCTGGGGCCAGTCACAAAATATTGGGAAATTCCAAGCCAAGAGGCCTCCTACGGAAGTGAGAGTTTTCAAAGCAGTGCTCTTGGCAGACACGAAGTTGATGCCTCCTGAGCTCATCAGAAGCAACTCTGCTCCAACATGGTGGAGGAAAGCCAAGACCGGCTCTTTGCTTTGGGGAAGAATGAAATGGGTGCCAGGAAGAGAGAAAGGAAGGAAGGGTTGTTTTTTATACGCCAACTTTCTCTACCACTTAAGGATCAAACCCGCTTACAATCACCTTCCCCTTCCCACAACAGACATATTGTGAGGTAGGTGGGGCTGAGGGATTCAGGGAGAACTGTGACTAGCCCAAGGTCACCCTTGGCTTTATGTGGAGTGGGGAAACCAACCCAGTTCACCAGATTAGACTCCGTGCTCATGTGGAGGAGTGGGGTATCAAACCCGGTTCTCCAGATTAGAGTCCACTGCTCTTAACCACCGCTCTTAATCACTACACCATGCTGGCTCTCTCCACGCAGGTACCATGGTGTTCACAGGAGATGCATGGGGGAACAGTGCCATAAGGGAACATCCCAAAATGTGATTCTTCACCTGCAGTGGGGCAGTCCACTCTACCACTTCAGATCTTTGTGAACTAAGGCTGAGGCAGAAGTTATGGAGAAAGACGTCTCTCTTCTTAGGACCTAGGGAGACCTGCTTCCAGTCAGAGCAAAAAATAGCAAGCTAGACAGGCCAATGGCACGATTCAGTAAGATTATCATGATGTGTTCAACTTTAAGAAGCACTAAAGGACAGCTTCCATTTTTATGACAGCAGGAAAGAGGTTTATCCATGACAATAGGATTTCAGTACTGACCCGCAGTCGCCCAGGACAGCTTCACAATTCTTCTTACGAGGAGATTAACGTCCGTCAAAAAAGATAATGTGTAAAAACAGCCCAAAAACTTGCTATAACTAACATCATTTGATAGTATGAATTTAAGATGTTACAGACTTGATTTCCCGAGGCAAACAAGGAAGTCACTGTTACTTTCCCCCTTGGATATTGCATTTATTCCTGTAACAAAATTAACTACTGCAAATGGACAGAAATGCATTGTTTTAAAGAAACAGAATTATAAAACAATTTATTTCTGAGAACAGATGGGTTTTTACATGATTACATTCTTAAAAAAACTCGACACCTACTTACAAAGATTTAATTCAACATTTAAATCCATAGTTAAATTTTTAATAATTTAATTGCAACGTTAGTTAGCTACGCTAAGGAAGTTGGGAGGCAAAATCCTGAAAACCACCTAACTTTAAAGTCCCAATGGGTGAGGTTTCAGGATTTTACTGTTTCTATTAAAAGAAAAGAAAAAAGAAAAAATTTTTTAAAAAAGAAGAAAATAAAGATCTGCTTTCCTACCAGGCACGCTACTCAAACTTGTGGAGAAGGGAGTATGACAAACCAAAGACACAGGTAACAAATTCTAAGACGGGAGGACGCCATCAGCATGAGACAGAAACATCATGACAGATCCTGGCAGGTAAATGAATCAGGATGAAAAGGAGAACCTGCTTGCAGTATCTCTCTCCCCACCGCCTATCTATTTCATACATTAAGGGGTTAAGCAGAGATGTCAGGAGAGCCACTGGAGATCTCCTGGGGGGCTTCTAAAAGTAGTCAGGGAGTAACTTGGATTTGGGGATCACAGTGCCACAAAAGTAGCTGTTTCCACTGAACTTTTATTCTGCTGTAGACACGGTTTCCCCTGGCAGAGGAACTAGACGTTTGGGGGGAGAGAGAGACGCATCATGAAAAATGGTGCATGGAAGGAAAGGTTAAACTCCCCTTTTTTCCTAGCTCTGTCGCCCCAATTGGAACACGCCCACTTCTTTTAAGAAGCCATGAGAGATCATGGATTTCCAGGCATTTCATAACACGTATTCCATAAATCATGAAAGAAGAACGAAGCCACTACCAATGTCGGGTCTCATGAGAAGGGGGATGATGTGCACCCCTGTCCCTGCATCAGCTGCTAAAAAGGAATCATGAGTCACTCATACCTTCTGCCGCTTCTGCCACATACGTGCAACAGTTCTAAGTTTATTTCTTGTAGTCTCCACACCCCTCTGAGAGTTTTCCTAGTTTAAAAAGCTGCTCTTTAAAGGCCAAGATGCAAGCAAACCAAGTGTGCTCAGCAGGTGCTTTAATAAATCGTAGGATTTGTAAAAAAAAAAAAAAAAAAAGTACATATGAAACAGAGGAGACCCGAATGCTCCTTTTGCTTTCAGCTTTGCCACCTGCCCTCCCCCAAAAAACACCTTTAATCCAAATACAGACATTGCAGAAAACACACCAGTACCGATGTACACATGAATCACCGTCACAGACCAAGATGCCCTCAGAGAGATGGCACGGACGAGCTTCTCTGCTTTTTGGTATCCCAGCCTCTGCTTAGATGGCCTGATGTGGTCTGGCGCTCTACACTGTAACATGGAGAGGGTGGGTCAAAGCCTCGCCTGAAGCTAAGCCCCACCCACTCCCCAAGCTACCTTCTTGCAATCATATCAGTTACTAGGCTTCTGTTTTGATTTCTTCTTTCTCTGCTTTATAAGAAATAAACTTTCATCCCTGGTGGGGCTACTGACTGTGTAGTTCTTTTTTTTCTTTTCCCCACGTTTTCTTGCTGCCTCCGAGGAAGCCTTCGCAATTTCTGGTTTGTCCCCATTTGCAGAAGCACTGGGTTTTTTGTGCCACTTCAGAGCTTTCGAGTGACCTCCTCTGGGAAAGTTCTCCTCTATGTTACAGTTGTTTTGGACGTCTTTCTTGTGTTTCCTTCCTTTGTGTTTGTCTGCCTGGGACTTCTTGAGCTTTCTGTGACGCTTTTCCACTCTTTTGTTGTGTTCCTTCAACAGTTTCCCCTTTTTCTTATGGGTGTGCACCTTCTGGTCATCATCCATGTGTGGTCTCTTCAATGCCATGGGAAGAAGGCCAGCTTCCTGAAGATCTGTAAAACCAAACACTGGGTGATACTTAAGAGGTCACATTATTAGAACATAAAAGCCCAGCAGCACATGCAAGTTGGAGTTGCGCTGGATTTAAATGGCTGGAACCAGTACTCAGTCAGCAGATCTTTCCCCTGTTACCTTCCTGCTACTAGTCCCTTTCCAGCACTGGGAAAGTTGATTCCCAGGGTCACGGAACTTGTGTGGACTAACAGCCCAAATGGTCAAGGGACTGTGTGAAATTGCTTTCCCCCTCCCTTCTATCAGATTATTCATGAAATTAAAAAGGCTTGCTGTGGGGATCCACAATCTTTTGGCTCATGGATTGTCAGATCTAACCCACTGTTATTAAATACAAGGGTGTACATTTGGCTAAAGCTGAACCGAAAAAATCCCGAAATTACCTTATTGGTATTTTTCAGGTGTTTTTTTTTTAACCAGAAAAAAATGGCGGCAATTAAAGGGAGTCAAAAAAGAAGATCCTGAATAATGCCATTTTTTTGGCATTTTTCAGGTCCAGTTTGGCTCTGCCACCATTTCCCCCCTCCCTCACCTGCTGGCTCAGCCCTCGCCACCTCTGAAGTCCACGTGGACTTCGGAGGCAGCAGGCAGTGCAGAACTGAACACTGGGCTCAGCTGAAACCAGAGTTCAACTCTGTGCCACGTATTTTTTGGGTTCAGGTTTAGTAAACCTGAAGATTTTCGATTATCCGAAAATAGCCAATATAAGGATTTGTCTATTTTTTTTTTTAATTTCCGGGTTTATTAAACCCAAACCTGAAAAATGCCGAAAAAAATGGTGCACAGCCCTATTAAATACTTTGGCAACAAATGGATACTTTTCTATCCCACTCATTTTAGAGGTCAAGCTGCAGAGAAAAGCCAACCAACAATCATAACATAGGTGTCACAGATACGTTTTCTCAGTGAGTTCATACCAGCATTAAGGGTATCCCAACCCAATAAACAAACATCCAACCTTATATAGAGAAATCTATATGATGAGATGTTTGAGGCCAACAAACTGTGAAATCTCCAGGTACTTAGCAGCTTTAGTCATATACAGGTTTAAAACAGCAGTAATCCTGACTGAATACTAATTGATGCAATTTTTATGAGTACTTACAATACTCATGTTCTCCAATACTCATGTGCACATGTTCAAATTTTTACCTTAGAAATAAGTTTGGTTCTTTACAATATTTTTCTTGCGTGCTGCTCAAAACGCAGAAGTAACTGGATACTTCAGTTTCTCGATAAGGAACCAATGTGGCCTTGTTGACTGCTGAACAAAATGTTTTAAGGCCAGAATTGTCTTTGGAGGCATCACATTACAAATGGAAAATACTGTTTGTGTCAATTCTGAAATAATCCTGAGTCTACTTATTTTAATTCTCAAGCATAAATCAAATTAGCATAAATATGTTTACTACTTCTGTTAACAGACAACGATAAAAGCATGAAATGTTTATCATACCTTGCACTTTTTTCTTTGCTTTTTGAAAGCCCCTCTTGATATCATATTTATTATCATAGTAATAGACGAAGGGGAAAGTAGGGAACGTCCCTCCAAACATCCGCTTCTCTGAGCATTCCTATAAATTGTATTTTGAAATGTTAGTTCTTTGACAGACAGTCTCTCCTACTTTGGGTTCAATAACTCAACATTTGAACACATTCAGGGAAGCCAACGAAGAAAGTTGGTAGAGCAAACAGTTTTGCTGGCCTGCAGTAATGAGACCTTTTGTTAACCGATACTAACAAGATATCTGTGGGGCAAATTAAGATCCCTGGCCTTCAAGAGAAATGTATTCCCGTGCTTCGCTTTTAATATCCTCATAAGTAATCTAGCTGCATGCACAGGAAGATATATTGGATTAGTGAAGCTTGATTCCCTTTGAACGCCTAAGCTCATTCTTAGTTATACAATTTATTCACAACAAAAATTATTTTCTCACTGCTTCATACACTAGACCAACTATTTCCTGTTTGCCTTCTATGATCTTAAATGAAGGGTTTATGCACACTGAGACCTTTTACTACTTGTTAATGTGATTTTTCTATTCCTGGGATGTTGACCAGTAAAATGTTTACAGGAGGAATATAGCTCTCTTGGTGATACAGTAGATGCAGAAGGTCTCCATTTCAACCTGTGGTTTGTTTTCTACCTGTTTCAACCAAACATTTTCCGAGACCCCTCCAGAATATTTTCAGACAAGACTATGCGAAGAAGCCCAGTTAATCTTTGATAGCTGTGGAACACCCTCCCCCCAAGGTCTTCTCAGAGACGCTGCACAAAGTCTAGAGTGTAATGCTGCAGACAGATGGTCCTTTTTTGTTAATATGTTGACAGTAAAGCCCCAGCGGGTGAAAAACGTACAAGCCTCCAAAAACCGGCACGCCTGCTTCCTCTTCTGAACATCACCACATTGAATCATCATCTCAATGGTGTATGACATGCACTTTCCCAGACCCCTCTCTTTCAGGTAAGCTGCCACTCCTGCCACACGCTTTGTACTGTTAAATACTCCAGGGAGGCTTCTCAGCACCACAGGTAATTCACCCAGGACTGAAAGCTCGGCCTGCTACTAACCCACCTGAGAAACGTTTGGTCAAACTGACAGCTTGGAATACAAATGCAAAGCGAATCGACCGGTCCTCTCTTTCTTGCGTTGCAACTTGCAACAGTGGGCAACGAAGTCTAAATACTGAAATGGGCTCTTCAGAATTTGGGCAACAACTGAACGGCTGCTGCAATTTAGGTTCTTGCCGATTCTGAGGGCACTTTCAGAACTTGCCTGCCCCTACAAACCTCTCAACATCCGGGTCATTGCCTCACCCCTTTTAATCTTCCAAGTTGCTTTCCGGTTCTCTTTACCCCATAAGACCACAATTTTTGAAAAGGGTCCTTCTTCTTCGGCTCAAAAGTCACCTTACATGTAACATGTGATCGCCACGGGGACTTGCAGCCATATGCCAGCTGCAAGTTCCCCATAGGAACTCAATTCTGAAGTGCCGATGGACCTGATTTGGATTGTAGGGGGATGCACATCTACTGGATTCTTGCATATCAAACCTTTGCATACCACACCTAATCCAATCACGGCTGGTAATATCATTTACTTGCTTTTGACATTTACATTGTCATAGTGTGTCTAATTCACTCTTCTCTACTTAAGGATAGATGGACTCACATTCTAGCTGTATCTGAAGAAGTGAGCTGTGGATCACCAATGCTCACACCCTGTCAGAAATTTTGTTAGTCTTTAAGGAGCTACTGGACTCTTCCTCTTTTCTACCGCTAATGACAGACTAAAATGGCTACCCCTCGTGGATACATGTGAGGCAAATAATGTGAGGCATGTGAGGCAAATAATACCTCAGGGCCATTTGGGGTCGGGAAAATGGTACAGGAGAGTAGGCTGAAGCCCCCCCTCACCTCCAGCATGGTCCTGATCCAAATTAGACCCCTGCGGTGCTTCAGAATTGAGTTCCCATGGGGAATTTGCAGCTGGCATCCTGCTGCAAGCCTCTGTGGCAATCTTGTGTTACATGGGATGTGTACTTTGGGCCTTAAGCTGCTTGCTGCAAGTGCTTTGTGCATTTTACTCCTGCTGAAGAATTGTGACTCCAGTACAACATTTCCAGATCTCCCCATCTCCTTTCTCATCAAGTGCAGTCTCTAACAGTTTTGCCCATGACCATAAACTCTAATAAATTGGGAGAAACAAAGCACCAGGAGCAGATGGGATATCAATAGAGCTATTCCAAGCCACAGAAACGGAGTACATTAAAATCTTGACAAGAATATGCCAACAAATATGGAAAACAAAACAATGGCCCACAGACTGGAAACAATCAGTTTACAACCCAATTCCAAAGAAAGGAGATGTCAAAGATTGCAGCAACTACCGAACTATCACATTAATTTCTCATGCATGTAAAGTGATGCTCAAAATCCTACAACAAAGACTACCATATATGGAACAAGAAATGCCTGGTGTTCAACCTGGATTCAGAAGAGGAAGAGGCACCAGAGATCATATTGCAAACTTACGTTGGTTAGTGGAGCATACAAGAGAATTTCAGAAGAAAATCAGCTTGTGTTTCATAGATTACAGCAAAACGTTTGACTGTGTGGATCATGAAAAGCTGTGGCTGGTTTTAAAGGAAATGGGTGTGCCACAACATTTGATCGTTTTGATGAGCAACCTGTATTCTGGACAAGAGGCCACAGTTAGGACAGAATATGGAGAAACAGAATGGTTTCCAATTGGCAAAGGTGTTAGACAGCAGGAAAACTGGATTAGATTTAGAGGAGGGTGGAGTGAAAATTGGGGGGAGGAACATTAACAATTTGAGATATGCCGATGATACTACATTACTGGCAGAAAATAGCGAAGACCTGAAACGACTACTGCTGAAAGTTAAAACAGAAAGTGCCAAAGCAGGATTGCAGCTGAACACCAAGAAGACAAAAGTAATGACTACAGGAGAATTACACAACTTTAAGGTTGACAATGAGAAAATTGAAATTGTTGAAGACTTTCTATTCCTTGGCCCCATCATCAACCAAAAGGGAGACGGCAGCCAAGAAATCAGAAGGTGATTGAGACTGGGAAGGGCAGCCATGAAGGAGCTAGAAAAGATTCTTAAGTGTAAGAATGTGTCACTGGCAACCAAGATCAGGTTAATTTGTGCCATTGTATTCCCTATTACTATGTATGGGTGTGAGAGCTGGATAATGAAGAAAGCTGATAGGAAGAAAGTTGACTCCTTTGAAATGGGGTGTTGGAGGAGAGTGTTACGGATTCCGTGGACTGCCAAAAAAAAAACACAAAAAAAAACAACTCAGTGGGTTTTAGATCAAATCAAGCCTGAACTGACCCTAGAAGCTAAAATGACTAAACTGAGGCTATCATACTTTGGACATATTATGAGAAGACAAGAGTCACTGGAAAAGACAATCATGCTAGGAAAAGTGGAAGGCAGCAGGAAAAGAGGAAGACCCAACAAGAGATGGATTGACTCTATAAAGGAAGCCACGGCCCTCAATTTTCAAGATCTGAGCAAGGCTGTTAAGGATAGGACACTTTGGAGGACACTGATTCATAGGGTCACCATGCGTCGGAAACGACTTGACGCCACTTAACACACACAACCTCCAGCCTCCTGAGTTCTTCAGGAATCCACTGAGACGGCTGTTTCTCATCAAAGTGACTACTGCGTCACCCATCTTCCTTCGTGATGGCCAGGAAAGAAGCCAAGCAGATGCTCTAGCACTGAGCCCCACCACATAAGGCAAGGTTATCTCCAGGATCAGAGGAGAATGCCTATTATCTTTGGTGCTGCGGAACACAGGCAGGACGGTACTGCTGCAGTCGTCTTGTTTGGGGGCTTCCTAGAGGCACCTGGTTGGCCACTGTGTGAACAGACTGCTGGACTCGATGGGCCTTGGTCTGATCCAGCAGAGCTTTTCCAATGTTCTTAATTTGGATCCAGTGCAGTTCTTGTTGTGTTCCTATCTCAGAGGCTGAAAATAATGGCACAAATTGCTGATTAATGCTTCTCCTAAAATACACTGTACCACTGCAGGAGACAGAATCCCACCTTCTGTGGACTCCAGGTGATGGGCTTCCATCGATTTCAGCTGCCATCGATTTCAATGAGGAATGCATGAACACATGAAGCTGCCTTATACTAAATCAGACACTCGGTCCATCAAAGTCAGTATCGTCTACTCAGACCAGCAGAGGCTCTCCAGGGTCTCAGGCAGGGGTCTTTCACATCACCTACTTGCCTAGTCCCTTTAATCGGAGATGCCAGGGATTGAACCTGGGACCTTCTGCATGCCAAGCAGATGCTCTCCCACTGAGCCACAGCCCCTCCCCATGAGGCAAGGTTCCCACTGAATTGTGTATACCTGAACTTAAACAGGTGCAAAGTCTCTTAAAAGTATGTATGATAGTTGGCCAGGAATGCTGAACATTTCTTACTCAAATTCCCTCATAAGTTTATTGAGGTGTACATTTAATGATCAAAACATGTATTAGGTGCCTACAGACACTAATCTATATTTGTTATTGTAGGACAGTGACTGCTGAAACTGTAATTTGAAGTCAGTTGTAAGGAACTCTTGTCAGATCTCAATGAAGTCAGTTGAATTTTAATGTGCTTCATCACTTTACTAGATTCTTCTCATAACTTATAACTTGCGGCATATTTGAAAGAGGCACAAAATAAGTCAAACTGGGTAATTGCTGAAGTTTGGACATAATTAATTTGGTCAGTATGAACTAAATCTACCTATTTTAAACAGGCTGGCTGATTACAGTGCAGAGAACTTAGATAATTCACTTAGAATGCAGCAAGAAATGGGCTAGAAAAGAAGGTTTTACCCTGTGCTGTACTAAATGTTCCCGTTTCAAATCTGCATAATTGCACAATAAATGTCTTTTTATCCAAAGCCATGTGATTTGCTGAGCGCTTTCTACCTCCCTCAGTTGCTGGGCTTCGTTTTTGCTTTACTGGCAAGGGTTGGCTGGTGCTCCCGACAGTGAAAGCAATCAAAGCTCCACCCTACCTTTGTCTGATCCACCTAAGACTCCTGGGACAATCAAGCCCTTCACATATGTCTCCTTCCTCTCTTTTAATAAACTGACACAATCATTTATCTCACTGTAGAATCATAGAGTTGGAAGGGACCACCAGCGTCATCTAGTCCAACCCCCTGCACAAGGCAGGAAATTCCAAACTACCTCCCTCCCACACCCCCAGTGACCCCTACTCCATGCCCAGAAGATGGCCAAGATGCCCTCGCTCTCATGATCTGCCTAAGGTCACAGAATCAGCATTGCTGACAGATGGCCATCTGGCCTCTGCTTAAAAACCTTCAGGGAAGGAGCACTGTACTCTCCTGTATGAACAAGGAAATCAGACATCGAAAATGTTTCAGGAAAGTTACAGAAGACCCCTGCCAAAGACACCCGTGTACATTCACAGCCTCTCATGAACTATATACTAGTGTGACTCAGAAGTTAACTACTGGTGACTCTTAAGAAGCCTTCCAGATCCTGAACCCTGTGCGTTGTTAAAGAGTCCTTGTTAGTAGCAATATAGTTCTGCTGTACACAGCATTGGTCAGACCACACCTGGAGTATTGTGTGCATTTCTGGAGGCTTCACTTCAAAAGGGATGTGGACAGAATGGAGTGGGTGCAGAGGAGAGCGACGAGGATGACCAGGGGCCTGGAGAAGAAGCCCTATGAGGAAAGGCTGAGGGAGTTGGGAATGTTTAGTCTGGAGAAGAGGAGGTTGAGGTTGAGGTGGGGACATGACTGTTCTCTTTAAGTATTTGAAGAGCTATCACTTAGAGGAGGGCAGGGAGCAGAGGATAGGACTCGCAATAATGGGTTTAAATTGTGGGCAGAGGGGTACCGCTGAATATTAGGGGAAATTTTTTTACAATAAGAGTTTTTCAACAGGTACCTAGGGAAGTGGTGAGCTCCCCCTCACTGGCAGTCTTTAAGCAGAGGCTGGACAAACACTGGTCAGGGATGCTCTAGGCTGATCCTGCATTGAGCAGGGGGTTGGACTAGATGGCCTGTTTGGCCCCTTCCAACTCTGTGATTCTGTGAATACTGAATACTGAATAATAAAGATGATGTTTTACAATTTTATCTTAAAAGAAGAAGCTTTGTAAGCCACCTTGAAGAGATGCTCTGGAGAGGCGGCATAAATTTTTTCTAAACAAGCAAAAACTAACAAACAAACATTTTTGGAACCTACTTACATAGCCATAATGGCCTCTCCGTGAACAGTTGTAACAGTATACTGGAACATCATGTACAGAGAAAGAACTGGCCTTCTTGAGTGGTCCTCGCCTGGTCTGGAAGAGGGGAAAAAATGGCACCAATTAAGTTAAGGAACATTCCAAATAGGAGAAACTATAATTAAAATAACCAGAACTCACCCCCCTCACACTTGAATCAATAGCAGTATAATTAGAGCTGTCATATAAATTTTGAGTGTATTAGATGTAGTCAGTTGATTAACTAGTAATATTGCATAAATTCGCACGTAAGCAAAAGTTCTCAGGGAAAAACGTACTTCCTTTGATTTTAGACGTTACATGTGTTGTGGCAGGACCACCTTAGAAAAGGCATTCCCTCCAGTGCATGAGAGAAGAAATGCCTCTAACAGGGCGACTGTCTCCCATAGTTTCTTCGGTCCCCGTATTAATAAACATTCCACACATACCCCAAATCTTAAACGGACTTAGAAGGATGTAGCTCGGCTTAGAATGGTTGCATTCAGTTGCTCACTTGTTTGAAATAAGACTGACTGACCAAAGCGCACAGGATTAGCCGGCGCATGCTGGAGCATTAACAGCACAATCCTATGCATGTTCATTCAGAGTAGTGCTTACACATCACAGCACAGCCTGAGAACAGCGAAAAGGAACATAATGTACGGTGTATGCCAATCTTAGAGCAAGTTAAAAATAAACCACAAAACCAACTTAGGAAGAAATACAGTTCTGTTCTCTTACTTTGCTTAAAAGATTCCAGTACAAGGAATTAACCTTCAGATTCTCCTCTTCCACCCCTTAAAGGGTAGTTGGCCTAATGGATGGTCACCCACTAGTACAAGAGCCCTTGAGTATTGAAGCTCTCCATCAAGAATAGCAACATAATATGAAAAGGCTGTTCTTAGACCAGGTACGACTTAAGTTTTCCACACTCCTTTGTTCCGATAACACAAATAAAATTCAGTGGATATTGTCCAAAGAAGGCACATACATGTGCTGGCGAAAATTGCACATGCAATCAAGTTTGCTATTTTCATCACAATCCCACACTACTGGAAAAACAAGTTATGGTCTAGTTTAAAAGAAAAAAGCACAGAACAAAAAATTTAGCTACATGTTTGGTTCTCTCCCAGGCATGTACATATTCTTTGCTTGTGCCACGAACTGGGGAAAAAAACATACCCCCTCTAATAGGTGTCCTGATCAACCTGGCGATTTGTAAGCTTGCTCGAGACAGATTTGAATTCTTGTCTCTAGGGCTTTCAAGTTGGGACTCACTTAATGTAAGAAAAGTACAGATTTGCACTAGCTCCTTTCAGTGAAACAAGACAGATTCTCCTCCTCAAATTAACAGGTTTTAGTTCTAATTATTTGGGGACACAGATGTTATACTATGAACAAATATACTGAATTTGTACAATATCAAACAGAAGCTCAGCTTTTACAGCAGTGGTCCCCAACCTTTTCAAACCTTCAGGCACCTTTGGAATTTTGACCCAGGATGGTGGGTGAAGCCACAAAATGCCGCCGCAGGAAGCAGAGCCAGCCACAAAATGTCAGGGAGTGAGATTATGTATAACCCCAATAGTAATTCTTTCACATTTCCGTCAGAAGCTCTGTTTAACAGGATGCCTTTTAAAAATGATCATATAGTTTTAAAATATTTTCTTGCTTACACACGGGTTACCTTCATCCCAGCAGTAAAGATTCTTGTGCTGTGGTGGCAGTTGCTGTGGAAGCAACGTTGTAGTTTTTTTTTAAATCTACACAATCATATTTCCACTGGCTGATCAGAAGCTCTGCTGGGCAAAACCCCACCTGGCCCACTCACTTTCTAAAAACACAGACCCTGAATTGGGAACCCCTGCAGAAGAGACCTGAGACATAAAAAATGCTAGGAAGAGTGGAATCTTCAAATTTTAGTTATACTGCAGCATACCTAATTTTATTTCAGAATAACAAATTTTAGTTATACTTCAGATTGCAGATATGTAGTATTTCACTATCAGGTAGACACAGTTCTGTGAAAATATAGTTGAACACATGAACACATGAAGCTGCCTTATACTGAATCAGACCCTTGGTCCATCCAAGTCAGTATTGCCTACTCAGACCGGCAGCGGCTCTCCAGGGTCTCTGGCAGAGATCTTTCACATCACTTACTTGCCTAGTCCCTTTAACTGGAGATGCCGGGGATTGAACCTGGGACCTTTGGCATGCCAAGCAGATGCTCTACCACTGAGCCACAGCCCCTCCCCTATTCTATTTCTGTACTAAGTGTGCATAGAAAAATCTGAACTGTTGACATCTGATAAATTCTTTCAAAATAAGCATGTCCTAATTATTTTCCCTCTGCTGGCTGGTTGCCTCTCAAATCAAGCCATTATCCCTTGTGTGTGTAAAGTGCCTTCAAGTCGCAGCCGACTTATGGCGACCCCATTTGGGATTTTCATGGCAAGAGACTAACAGAGGTGTTTTGCCAGTGCCTTCCTCTGCACAGCAACCCTGGTATTCCTTGGCGGTCTCCCATCCAAATACTAACCTGGGCTGACCCTGCTTAGCTTCTGAGATCTGACAAGATCAGGCTAGCCTGGGCCATCCGGGTCAGGGCAAATGTACTTCCCATAGTGGGTGTAACATTCAGAGGTTCCTCTCTCCCACTGCTGACCCCCACTAGGACTGTTCCTCAGGTCTCCTGATATCTGGAAGGAGCATTTAAGGAGACAGAGAGGGCTGCAATGGGAAAGTTCATTACGAGGAACGGTTAAAACACTTAGGGCTGTTTGGCAGAAGAAAGAAGAAAGAAGAAGAAGAGTTGGTTTTTATATGCTGACTTTCTATACCACTTGAGGGAGACTCAAACCGGCTTCCAATCACCAACAGACACCCTGTGAGGTAGGTGGGGCTGAGAGAGTGTGACTAGCAAAAGGTCAGCCAGCTGGCTTCGTGTGTAGGAGTGGGGAAACAAGTCCAGTTTACCAGATTAGTCTCCGCCGCTCATATGGAGGAGTGGGGAATCAAACCCGGTTCTCCAGATTAGACTCCACCGCTCCAAACCACCGCTCTTAACCACTACACTACTGGCGGTTAAGGGGAGACATGATAGAGGTCTGTAAAATTATGCATGGTATGGAGAGAGTGGACAGGGAGAAGCTTTTTTATCTCTCTCATAATACTACAACATAGGGTCATCTGCTGAAGCTGGAGGGTGAGAGATTCCAAACAGATAAAAGGAAATATTTCTTCACACAACACATAGTTAAATTGTGGAACTCCCTGCCCCAGGATGTGGTGATGGCTGCTAACCTGGAAGGCTTTAAGAGGGAGTGGACATGTTCATGGAGGAGGGGGCTATTCATGGCTACTAGTCAAAATGGAGACTAGTCATGATGCAGACCTATTCTCTCTAGGATCAGATGAGCATGCTTATTATATTAGATGCTGGGGAACACAGGCAGGACAATGCTGCTGCAGTTGTCTTGTTTGTGGGCTTCCTAGAGGCTCCTGGTTGGCCACTGTGTGAACAGACTGCTGGACTTGATCGACATTGGTCTGATCCACCATGGCCTTTCTTATGTTCATATTCTTCTCGCTGATCTGAACCAAAGCCAATCAAAGGTATTCCCAGCAATGTATCAAGAGTTTGGAAATGTTATAAAAAACATCGCTTTAAAAGGGTTTTTGGATGTCACGGCTAAAAAATGGTTGGAAGACATCTTCACAGCTAAAGGGGCCAAACAAAGTGCCAACAGTATTTTTTATAACAGTTTCAAACTCTTAATACATCGGTGGGAATACATAGAAAGTGCCAACAGTATTTTTTATAACATTTTCAAACTCTTAATACATCGCTTGGAATACCTAGTGCGGTAACAGCCAAAGTCTGGGAGAAAACCAAACACAAAGGGAGGTTTTGAGCTCTGGAGAAGCTCAGTTACATTGGGATTTCTTTCTTCTACCAATCGATCGAAAAAGTAGTGCTAAAGTTCAAGAATTAAAACCAACAAATTACAACTCTGCAATCTATTGATAATCTGAGAATCATTCATTTTCTCACTATGCGTGTACATGATATCCATTTGCCAGCTTTAGTTGACATCATTTGTAAACAATCTAGTGATATTAGACATCAACACGTTACTGTGACCATCATCTAGCACATCTGCCTGGAATACTGTTGTGCAGCAGCTGATCCAGGGAAATCAACTGCATTACAGAACAACTTACTGTACGTTTCTTTGGCTCTTAAATCTCTTCATCAACCTTCTTCAAAAAAAACCAAATAACCAATTTTATTGTCATATTTCGACTGCTAAATGGAACATGAAATTGAAGCTGTATGACCTGTGAATTGTGTTCTTACAAATTGCTCTCTCGCAGTGCCAACTGTGAGAGGCCTGTACAACAGCTTTTCCCCCAAAGAGGTTTTTACTCAGAAGTAAACTTCACTCAATTTAATGGCACTTAAACTATGCTTAGAAATTATGGCGAAATGTCTTTGTAGATTATTTAGGAAGCTGACCCTGTGCTCAGTTGATAACCTGCTTGCACCCTGCCAGACCACTATAGTTTTGTGGTGAGCAGGTAATTGGTATACTACCACATATAAAACTCTTTCACAGAACATGTTTTACATTAAGAATCTTTAGTCCAAAGGTATCAAAGACAAGGCCCAAGGGCTGGATCCGGCCCTTTGAGTGCTGTTATCTGGCCAGTGAGCCATGCCAAAGCAGCCACCACCCCTGCTTCCAGTTCTGGGCTGTGGGGCCTTCTGATCCACGCTGTGAGCTGGGACTGCTATGAGGGGGCAGCTGGGGAGGGTGATGTACGCGCTGGGCTTGCCAGCTGAGGCAGACAACCCCCAGTCTCGATCTGGGCTGGCGAGCCCGCGCGTGCTGGTACACATGGCCTGGCCTGACCAAATGACATTTATGTCATATTCAGCCCTCATGACAAATGAGTTTGACATCCCTGCGTCCCTGGCTTTTCAATTTAGCAGTATGTCAGGTGGATGAACTAAGAAGGACCTCTTCTGGAGCCCTGGAAAACCCGTTGGTTGACGTGGACAATCTAGTCCACGGGCTAGATTTAGTAAAACAACTTTCTCAGGCAGGAAGGCTGTCAGCACTACTTTTTTTTTTTTAAAAAAATTATCAATTAAAATTATGTATGTGAAGATGCATTATGCTGTAGGAATTTGAGTGCTGGACTGGGAGTTAGGATATCTAGGTTTAAATATCCAGCTTGATATGACCCTCACATAGTGACCTTGGGCTAGTCATTCTCTCTCCGTTTAATCAACCTCACAGGGTTCTGAGGACAGAACAGGATGTGGGGACCATGTATGCTGCCTAGTTGAGTCATGAAAATCAGGTGGTACCAAGTCACCCAGTGGTTACTGCCAGGCCTAGGGTGCAAACCTCTAGGTGGAGCCTGAAGTTGTGATCTCCTGGGATCACAACTGATCTTCAGACAACAGAGATCTGTCTCCCTGGAGAAAATGACTGCTCTGGAGCATGGACTCTATGGCATCATATACTATACTGCTGAGCTCCCTTCTCTCCCCAGATCCTCCAGGAATTTCCCAACCTAGAGCTGCCAACCGTAACCCCAGGCCTGGCCCTGATGAGCTCTCCCTCAAAGGCCAGAACAGCCCTGAAAAGGACCCTGCCTTCTTACTTACAAAAACACAGCCTGAAAAGCTGTGGTTGCCTAGCAATAGCCACTGAGGGCTTCTGTATCTTAAAGCTTCAGGAGCTCCTTTTATCATTTTTTTTTTTAAACCCCTGGTTATTTTTTTTAAAGATTTCAGATTTTTCAAGGTTTGTAGAAAGATCTGTCTTGCCCATTCACAGCTCCAGTCACTGGATTTAAGTATCCTCAGGATTGGCTGATTCCAGTATTGGTATATAGATGATAGAAGTGGTCAGACGAATAGTCTAGCTCAGCATATGGCAGCTTGAGTCACAGATAGGACAGATTTACAATGTGGTGCATTTTCCTTACAGGATACAAACGTACACGGGTGTGTGAGCAGGTGGGCTAGCTGACCCCACTTGTGCATTTAGCTCAATTCTGCCTAACTGCTACAGCCCCCTGCGTAGCATATTATTCAAAAGGGACCCCTAGCCCCAACAGAGGGTCTATAGGAGAAGCAGAGGGCTGCTGGGAGAAGGGTAAAGCAGAGAAGATATGCATTCATGGATACCTTCCATTTGTGGGAGTCTAGATCCAACCATATTCTGCTCCAGAGCTTCTCAATTGTATCAATTGATAAAACAGATGCCTAAATAGTTTGATCAGTTGAAAACATCTCCGACTAATGTTATCCTACTCCCATAGGTATAGGAAGAGCGGCCGGAGAAAGATTCCATTTGGGACATAATTGTACATGAGCACTTGGAATCAGTCACAACGGGAGCCTGTTTTTATGTTTCACAATTCTCACAAAAAATCCTTGAGGAGGGTTTGGATGTATGAGGAACCATGTGTTCATGTGACACTGGAAGCTATCTGCAAGACACTTCCCTTTTGTTTATGTAGCAGAAAAGGTCAGATTTAAAGAGACAAATTAAATTGAATACCTGCTATTCAGATTAACTATGCATATCTCCCTACAGCTGTCCAAAAGAAAAAAGGAGGGGGGGGGGAGAGACCCAGTGTGTCGAGCTCACTATATTCTCATTATTTCAGGTTTTTAAAAAGCATTTAAGGTTTGTGATCCAACTGGTACAAAATGAAGTATTCATAATAGTAGCTCCTCTGTGTTATGGGATTTTTTTTTGTTACAAACATTTAAATAATCTATATTTTGTAGGGCGATATCTTGAAGATTACTTCGCTATCAATATATAGAAGTAATAACCCAGTAGATAGCATTACCTATGAAAGGTCCATCCCATCTGCTATTCTTGCTGAAAGCTTTTCATGCACCAGTAAACTCAGTAAATATCAGAAGATAAAGCGTAAGCCGACCACGCCATGGATTTACTCCTAATGTCTCCTCAAAGTGCAGCCCCGATGCAACCATTACAAACGATTTTCTTCTAATGTCATTTTACATAACCCTTTTTTCTGCATGAGTAGTTAGTGTGGAATGAGTGAATGAATGAATGAATGCCATTAAAACAGTTAATCATTATCTGGGACACTGGCCTTCCTCCCTCCTCTGCCAGAAATCTCCATGACAAAGGCCAAGAGATCAAACCACCGGGGTTGCCTCCCCGGCCCATTTCTGACAGTAATTTTTTATGCAAATGGCGCTGCTGGCCAGCTCCCTCGGTGACCTTGAGATGCCCTTATCTTAAACTGACTTTGATCCAATGAGGTCTTGCTTTTATGAAGCTCATTACTTCTTAAGATATGCATCCGGCTTAAAAATTCACTAATTAAAAGGAATGGTCTGTTCACATTCCCCCCCCCCCTTCTATCTTTTGACGACACATGCTGACAAGGAAAAAACACGCTCGTTTTTTCCCCCTTCCAAATTTGAGTTGGGGGGAAAAATTATTTGACAATATGTTTTCTTTCAAAATGCAAATTAGATTTGGCACGCTGCTCTTTATGTGGGATTCTTCGTAGTCTCCCATTCAGGTTCCTGATCAAATCTATATCAGCTCTGCTTCGGGTGCTCCCACACTATTCAAAGGGACCACGCTATTTGTTTCTTTTTTAAAAAAAATGAAAGGCTTTTACAGTGTACCATGTATTTTAACATTAACAGTAACACGTTAACCAGAATCTAGGGTACACCTTTTGGGGCTTCCATCAACCCCTAAAGATCTCATACTTCTGAGAGATGAGTGGGTCGTCTGGCTCCCCCCACCTCTAGAACACTACCCCCCTATGGTACATCGCAAAGTGCTTTTGAAATATAAGTGCTGAGATCAGATTGGTGGGGGAGATGCTGTTTTTTTTGGGGGGGGGAGTCACTGGACATGAAAAGTTAGCAACACAGACCCCTGGATTGTGGCCGCATGCCCTGCTAAACCGTACATCCAACATACCATGTAGATAAAATGTTGAGGAGTGCACAGTTTAGGATTTGCGACTATGCTTTTTATTGTTTAAAGTTGCTATTAATTGTAAAATCAATGTCTTACTTGACATTGAGTCCCTGAGAAAGCACCATCACAAGTCAAGTCTTATGTGATCCATCAAACAAATCCCTAATGACATGATTTTGACAGCAGAATAAAACATGAAAAGTTGCAATTGCTTACTAATACCCTCCGATCCGCTGAATCTGAGGTCACTGTCTTGTGACATTAATCAGTTTACACCAGCTATCACCCTGTCTGGTTTAGGCTGTTCCATATGTAGACCAAACTGTATTACAGTAACACCCAATCCTGACAAACTCTGGTTTTCTCTGCAGCAGAATTTTAACTCTGGGCTAGTGCTCGTTTGGGACATGCATCTGACCTGCACTGTCTTTACAGAATAATCCTGTAGTCTGTTTAGTAGTATGAATACAGGGAAAACTATGCTTCAAGAGGAAGACATTTCCCCAACTTAAACATGTACAGAAATCTGGCAAGTGGAATATAGTGACAGACACTTGCACGCAGTTTGTCAGATGTTCCTTTAATTAATTAATTTAAAAAATTTATTAGCTACCTTTCTACCTTATGGAAGAAGAGTTGGTTTTTATATGCTTTCTCTACCATTAACAGCCCATTCCTGAGCTGATGGCGTACAGAGACGGCAGGGAAGAGGTGTGGCGGCGCCTCTTCCTAAGCCGTTTTGCGTATGCCACACACACACACACAAAAAAAAGCCGTCTCGTCCCATAGAAAACAGTGAGGCTGAGCCTGCTAAAAAGCAGGCACAGCAACGCCATTCCCGGGGCTGGCGTAACCAGCCGAAATGGGATAGGAAGCCGCCTACCCGGTGGATCCTCCCCCTGGAACGCCCCCCTGCGCCGGCGCAGCTTCTCTATGCCGTGGCCTGCGCCACAGAGAGGCTGCGCCAGTGGAGGGGTGAGGCGCGGTCCCCGCAGCACTCAGCTGCCAGCGGGACTGGCCTCCCTGCCACCATAAGTGCGTGTAATCACGGTTTTACACGCACTTACGCTGGCGGCGGGGTCACGCGGCCTCCTAAGAGGTTTCACCCAGAAACCTCAGGAATGGGCTGTTAAGGAAGAATCAAACCAGCTTACAATCACCTTCCCTTCCCCTCCCCACAACAGACACCTTGTGAGGTCAGTGGGGCTGAGAGTGTGTGACTAGCCCAAGGTCACCCAGCTGGCTTCATGTGTAGGAGTGGGGAAACAAATCCAGTTCACCAGATTAGCCTCTGCTGCTCATGTGGAGGAGTTGGGAATCAAACCCGGTTCTCCAGATCAGAGTCCACTACATCAAACCACTGCTCTTAACCACTACACCATGCTGGCTCTCATGGAAAACTATCTGCTTCAAGAGGAAGAAACTTCTCCAACTTACCGTAAACATGTACAGAAATCCGGCAAGTGGAATATAGTGACAGTCACTTGCACGCAGTTTGTCAGATGTTCCTTTTATTTATTTATTTAATTTAAAACATTTATCAGCCACCTTTTCACCTTATGGGACTCAAGGTGGCTTATGTGTACGTGCGTGCCGTCAAGTCACTGCTGACTTATAGCGACCCTGTAGGGTTTTCAAGGCAAGAGATGTTCAGAGGTGGTTTGCTGTTGCCTGACTCCCGTGAGCTGAGAGAGTTCTGAGAGATCTATGACTGACCCACAGCAGGCTTCATGTGGAGGAGTAGGGAATCGAACCCAGTTCTCCAGATTAGAGCCCTGCCGCTCTTAGCCACTACACCGCACTGGCTCTCCCCAAGGTGGCTTACAATATAAATAAAATAACAATCACAATTCTGCTTGGCCCTTTCTCTCTTGCCCAGCCCTCCTGGTTTCAGCGGCAAAGTTTACTGCTCTCGTTCTTTCTTTTCTGCTAGATGGCAATCAGGGAAATAGTGCAAATTCATTCGAAGCTCCATCAAGGGAAAAGAATAGTGGGACTTAACCACAACAGCATACTCTTGCTGTCAAGGGCACAGAGGTTCACTGTGGGATAAAGGAAGCTCCTCCTACTGTTGCAAGCAAAGGAAGGAATATTCTCCCAAGAGGAATGAGGGCTCTTCTCACTTTCCCAAAGCTGATATAACCAATCCTAAGCATAAATGTGAAGAATGCTATCATTAACAATCTGAACTGATGGAAATACTATTATTAACTACCCTCTCCCCCAAAACACAACACATGAATACATGAACACATGAAGCTGCCTTATACTGAATCAGACCCTTGGTCCATCAAAGTCAGTACTGTCTACTCAGACAGGCAGCGGCTCTCCAGGGTCTCAGGCAGAGAGGTCTTTCACATCACCTACTTACCTGGTCCCTTTAACTGGAGATGCTGGGGATTGAACCTGGGGCCTTCTGCATGCCAAGCAGATGCTCTACAAACTGAGATGCTGATATCCAAAGCAGTCCCTAAAAACTACTGATTCCTATTTCTATTCGGTTCCCCTGCACAACTCAGGTGGTGTAAAATGTTCATTTTTAATCTTCTGTGCGGTCCCACATAGCAGGCCAACCTCGGCTGCACTACAAGAAAGGACAAATGAACTTCACTGTACTTTCCACTTTTCCCTCTCCACTGGAAAATCACCACAGATGTGCACCAAATGAATAATTTCTGAAGAAAAAAACAAGTTTGCCTTCTCCCTAGCAATGACCCTTCAAAAGCAGATACTGGGGGGGTCACTGAAGAAAGCTGATAGGAAGAAAGTAGATTGTTTTGAAATGTGGCATTGGAGGAAAGTGTTACGGATACCGTGGACGGCCAAAAAAACAAATCAGTAGGTTATAGATCAAATCAAGCCTGAACTGACCCTAGAAGCTAAAATGACAAAACTGAGGCTATTGTATTTTGGTCACATAATGAGAAGACAAGAGTCACTGGAAAAGACAATCATGCTAGGAAAAGTTGAGGGCAGCAGGAAAAGAGGAAGACCCAACAAGAGATGGATTGACTCAATAAAGGAAGCCACAGCCCTCAATTTGCAAAATCTGAGCAAGGCTGTCAAAGATAGGACATTTTGGAGGACTTGGATTCATAGGGTCACCATGAGTCTCATCCTCATGGACAAAAAGCCACATGTATGGGGCAAAATCACCACTCTCCCTCCCAAGTGGAGAGCTTGCCACACCCGTTTTTTGCTAACTGAAAAGGAAGGGGGCCGATTCCCTCTTCTTCCATGCAGCCATCCTTACTTATCCCACTTGCCCTTTTGTCCACAACGATCCCACCCCCCGCCCCAGCATTGTCTTTTCAGGGATCATAGGGGGAAGGGGGTGGCGGATATTTGCTTCCACGAGTGTCTTGCAGTCCTCCATGAGTGACTTGCAGACTTTGTTAGTCACTGTTTTTTTAGAAAGGCAGGGTATTTTAAAAAAAAACCAAATAACCACAGGCAGGCAATGTAGATGTTCCCCTAACAGAATGGGCTATGATACCCTGAGACTCCACTCATGCCTTTCTGAGTGCTCATGGTTTTGGCAACAAGGGCACTGAAAGTGTAAAGCAACCCCTTTTGGGGTTCATGACACATGAAGCTGCCTTATACTGAATCAGACCCTTGGTCCATCAAAGTCAGTCTTGTCTACTCATACCAGCAGCAGCTCTCCAGGGTCTCAGGCAGAGGTCTTTCACATCACCTACTTACCTGGTCCCTTTAACTGGAGATGCCAGGGATTGAACTTGGGACCTCCTGCATGCCAACCAGATGCTCTGCCACTGAGCCATGGCCCCTTCTACTTAAACAATGTCAAAGTCCTTTACTGCTGCATACAAGAACATTAAAAGTGCCCTGTTGGATCAGACATGGTGGTCCATCTACTCCATCATCCTGTCTCTTGCACAGTGGCCAACCAGTTTCTCCGAAGGGCAAACAACAGAGCAAAGTGGCCAAGGCCTTCCTCTGATGTTGTCTCCTGTCTTTACTTCCTCTGAATGCGGTGGTTCCCTTGTCTTCATGGCTAGTAGCCACTGACAGATCTATCCTCCATTGATCTAATCCCCTTTCAATGCCGTCTATGCCTGTGGCCATCACTATATCCTCTGGCAGCTAATTCCACATTTTAAACACTCGTTAAGTTCTCTCTCTCTGTCCTGTGCATAATTTTATAAAGCTCAACCATGTCCTCACTTAGTCATCTCTTTTCTAAACTGAAAAGTCCTAGGCCTTTCAACTTTTCCTCATAGGAAAGGGGCTCCAACCCCTTGATCATCTGGGTTGCCCTCTTTGGTACTTTTTCCAGCTCTGCAATGTCCTTTTTGAGATATGGTGACCAGAATTGCATGCAGTATTCCAAATGAGGCTGCACCATAGATCTATACGGGGCATTACAGTGAATTTCATTTGCCACACTGTTGCACACTCACTAAATTTGTGGAGACTCTCCTGGAGTTCTTCACAGCTGGCACTGGTTTTCCCCATCCTGAATAATTTTGTGTTATCTGCAACTAGGCCATTAGACTGCTCACCCCCCAGTTCCATCATTAATGAACAAATTAAACAGCAGTGGCCCCAGTACCGATCCTGGTGGGACCCCACTGCTTACTTCCCTTCACTGAGAGAACTGTCCATTTATTCCTACTCTGCTTCCTTTCATTTAAAAAGGTAAAGGTAGTCCCCTGTGCAAGCACCGGGTCATTACTGACCCATGGGGTGACGTCACATCCCGACGTTTACTGGGCAGACTGTGTTTATGGGGTGGTTTGCCATTGCCTTCCCCAGTCGTCTACACTTTAACCCCAGCAAGCTGGGTCCTCATTTTACCAACGTCGGAAGGATGGGTGAGTCAACCGTCGAACTCAGGTCATGAGCAGAGCTTTTGACTGCAGTACTGCAGCTTACCACTCTGGGCCATGGGGCTCTTTCATTTAGCCAATTATTAATTCATACAAGGACAAGGATCCATCCTATTATCCCATGACTGCTAAGCTTACTTTAGGCATCTTTAGTGACGTAACTTGTCAAGAACCTTTTCAAAATCCAAGTATATAATGTCTGCTAGGTCACCACTAACTACATGTTTGTTCATTTTTTCAAAGAAATTCAAAATGCTGGTGAAACAGGATTTTCCTTTGCAGAAGCCATGCTGATTTTTCCTCAGCAGGCTTTGTTCCTCTATGTGCTTAATAACTCTATGTGATTACAGTTTCTATTAATTTGCCTCAAACATATGTTAAGCTAACTGGCCTGTAATTCCCCGTTTGCCTTCTGGACCCCTTTTTATTTTACTACATAAGAATGTGATGAACAGTAGATATAAAGAGGGCTTAACTAGCCACAAAAGAGGAAATAACCTACAAACTGAGAGCTATGCTAAAAAAAAAAAAAATCCCTACAGAGCTCTCTTAATTTTGCACATTGCTGTCAAGGAAGTAAACGAACACGAAGAGGAGGAGAGTACTCCCTGGTGCCAGGGATGGAAATTGTAACCTCATTCCTGCCTCAGGGACGGATGGGAAATTCTCCACCATCTGTAAATAACCCACCCCTTCAAGTGACAATGTAGGATCCTGCCTGCTAGAGCATCACTTCCTTGTGAAGTGCAAGGGATACAGTCCCTCCCTGGAGATTCATATATGCACTGTCCATATTTGCATGTTATGGCTTTAAACCTCTGAATGAAATTCCTCCAATAAGCAACAAACATTCTGCATTCTAACTGATTTGGTTGCCAGGAGACAAAGGGGGCCCACCCACAACTATAGGGCTATCATTTAATTTTTATAAGAATAAAATTTTCACAAAATACGTAAGTGGAAAAAAGGTACAATTAAAATTCCCAGCTGAGCTTCATCATGCAGTTGCAACAGTAAAGATCTGAGCCTATATTTTTTCATTCCTTGAGCTAGACGGATTGCTTACTAGGTGAATGGTGAAAAGATCTGAGCCTATATTTTTTCATTCCTTGAGCTAGAGGGATTGCTTACCAGGCGAATGGTAGAAAAAAGGGCCAAAACATCTATGAGTGGAACCTGTAGTGTCTTCTGTGGGAGGATAGGTAGGCACTTAA
The DNA here is from genome assembly GCF_029931775.1 of Euleptes europaea. Taxonomy (NCBI): domain Eukaryota; kingdom Metazoa; phylum Chordata; class Lepidosauria; order Squamata; family Sphaerodactylidae; genus Euleptes; species Euleptes europaea. The sequence goes on from NC_079315.1 coordinate 17,679,457, forward strand.
TCAGATTCTGATGGATTTGGCCTCCATTAGGGCAACTTAATTTTTTTTTCATTAGCTGGTCAAACATTTTGGGGAAAGGAACCACTGAACCCAGTTCTTATCTACAGGAAAAACCTCTACTATCTTAAGGATTTTTTAAAAAACTTTTCTGGTTTCTGGCCAAGCTGAACGATTTCAGTAACTTTCGTAAGTAGTCTAAGAAAAGCATATAATTTGAACAGTTGCTCCTGCTTCAATTCAGTTGCAGTAGATTTTTCTTCCCAGACAATGCGGTCTTCCTCTCTACAATTCTTTAGAAGCTTTTGAACATTCATTCCATGACGAGCCATAAGGGGGCTATCTTCTGTATTGTTCTTGGCTGGACTGGATTGCTCTTGGAGGAAGGCTTGGGTTGAGAGAACTAGTTCCAATGCTATCCCCCCCCCAAAAAAAAAGGACAGATGGGCCTGAAACACCTAATAGCTTAAAACAAAGCATGGAGGAATGGAACAAACCCATCCAACTGAGGTCTTCCCTATCCCATGATCTGTGTCAATGGAAGAAAGTTCTCTTAAGCCAGGGTGGGGAACGTCAGGCCCAGGGGCCGTTTAAGGCCCATGAAATCATTTGGTCTGGCCCTTTGTGGGTCCTGGCAGATCTCTAGTTCAGAAGGATCTAAGACTGGCGATCCGCCCCCTCCAGTGGACAGGAAGAGCCTCTATTCAAGGCGGATGTGAGTTTGTTTTGTTGAGAAAAAGAACCCTTTCCCCCCTGCAGAAGAGTCGATAGCTATGGAGCTTCTAGGACCACCCAAGAAACTGTATTAACCCTTTCCCACCCGGGCCATGGAGAAACGTATTCCCTCTGTACTACAAGAGGGCTGGGGGCGGAAGTGGCGACAATGGAGGGGTTAAAGGGAGCAGGGGCAGAATGCGCGGGGGGGGGCGAGTTCTTAGCCAGTGTGTCCTCATTTCATCCCTGCAGGCGGAGGTAGCAGGAGCCAGCTGTAGAATCTGGCCTCGACCATGCAGAGCAGGAGCAACTCCAGCGTGTGGCTGGACAGCTACACCCAGCTGGTGCAACAGACCATCCTGTGCCACCAGGTGGGCAAGTGCACCACCGGTTGGATGCCTGCCTGCTTGCCCATGCCAGGGGGGGTCATTGTCGTGCACAGCTTGTCTGGACTTCAGGAGTTTACCTGGTAGCAACTTCACACCACGCAGTTCTGCTGTGTACAGTTTATTTACAATATCTACACAGAGTCCTTTGGCTGTTAACATTCACAGCTCTGAGCAACAGCATGCTCCGCCAGCATATATATTTCAGGCAAGAGGTAACTCGCATTCAATACACAGACTTATATACACATTCATGACCAATCACAGTTCACTTGAGATGAGTCATTCTGGAAATCCCCATTCCTGGCTGTACAAACTGGATCAGACCAGCATCATCACATGACTTAGCTGTCACTCTGATCAGTATGATCTGTTTAGCAAACTGCAGACTAGGCATAACTTTGACATATGTTGACAGTCATCTGGGGCAGCTGCCTGCTTGGGGCTTGGTTGGCTAATTTTTAAGTTGATAATTTTGTATGGCCCACAAATGATGTTATAACTATCCAAATGGCCCTTAGTGGAAAAAAGGTTCCCCACCCCTGCCTTAAGCAGAACTCTAGCTTTTGCAGCTGCATTTACAGCATTTATGTCTGTTCATTGTAAATATCCTTTTTTCAAATGGTTCTGGGGGAAAGAAGCTCTGTCCTCTGTAAAGAAGCCAGCATGCTAGATCTGGATGGAGTCTCTTTTCATGTCATCAAGGGGAAGGAAACCAGCCTCTACCTGAGCTTATACCAGAAGAACCTCTGACTGATTGCCTCCTGTTAGATCTCTGAGGGGAAGATTACAGCTACTAAGTTCTTGGTCCAGTCCACCTCTCGGGTCCTGTCACCCATATCAGTGACATGGGTTGAACACGAGCAGTTTTAGAGGCTCAGGTAGGGTTGCTGCCACCTAAGTTTTTTAAAAAAAGCCTTCTGGGAATTCTGCAAGTACTTAATATATTAGCGACCAGTTGCCTTCAAGTTTAGTCCAGCCATTTGTCTCTGGAACCTCACAAGGATAATGTGAAGGTTTTCTTCCATGTTTACCCGTAGTATCTGGTTCCACTTAAAGGTTAATAGCTATCAACAGACTGATCCTCTGTGAATAAAATCTTATAAAACAATTAAACAAGCTGCAGAATTCTGAGAAAATGGCATCTAGCGCTCCTCCTATTGGATACAATAGTTAACTTATCTGTTAGCATGGCCAGATTTGCTTGGCTTGCAATTAAAATAAGGCAGAGATCGCTTAGGACTCCACAACAGTCAAGGAGATAGTGAATATGTACTGTATGTACTGTATGTATCTATATACTTAAGTATGTTTATTTTGACAGATTTATTCTTTGTAATCTTTTGCTATTAATAAGCATTACAATTTAAACTATATTTAATATTCACTCTATTTGATATTAATTAGCTATTTACTTCTGTAACCTTTGCCATTTTCAAGCATTTTAATTTCAAGTGTATTTTGTACTTGTTTTACCCCATATTTAGTTATGTAAATTCGCTCTATTTGGTGGTCTATGACTGCAAATAAATTGATTAAAAACAAGCTGCAGGTGCTTTGCAGGGGGAGGGGATTATTCAGGGGTTTATAATGTTGGTTTTTAATTGTGATGCTTTTAAGTATGGTTTGTAAGCCATGAAGAAAGGCTTGGTCTCAGTACTTATTAATAAATAAAGTATAAAGTTGTTTAAGTGAATGGCTATTATTCCACGAGGTTAATAGCACACCCTATGGATGTTTTTTTTAGTTTTGAACCTTCTGCTGAGCAGCTTCATCAGATGGTCCAGAGTGTTATCATTATCAGATCAGGAGAATATCCCACCCTCTACAATATTAATGTTACTCACTTTTTACTTTGCCCTGTATTTGCCTTTTCCCCTAAGCTATGAAGTTATGAACATTTTAGATTTTCTTGATAGGAGCCAGCATGGTGCGTATTGATTACATTGTCAGACTAGGATCTAGGAAACTCAGGTTCAAATCTCCAGTGTGTCATGAAATTTATTTATTTACTTCATTACACCACACAATGGGGATCCAAAGCAGCTTACATTCTTCTTTTCTCCTCCATGTTATCCTCAGAATAACCCTATGAGGAAGTGTGGGATGGGCCTAAGGTCACCAAGCAAGCTTCCACGGCAGATCTGAACCTGGCTCTCCCAGATTGGAGCCCAACACTAACCACTGCACCATACTGACTTGGTGGCTGGCCTCCGGTCTGTCACACTCTCTCTCAGCCTAACCTACTTTGCAGAGTTTATATGAAGGTGAGATGGGAAAGGGAGACAAATGTATGCTGCCCTGTGCTCTTTGGAGACAGGGCATGATAAAGTCATACAAGATAGGCAAGCAGCCTCAATTCCTTGATAATTTTAGCTGCCCTCTTCTGAATCCTTGACAGCTCCATGATATTCTTTGAGTCAGTGACTAGAGCTATACATGTTCCAGCATCATTGCACTGCATATTAATATAATGATTCCTATTAATGATAATATAATAATTCCCAAAAATATACGTACAATTTTATTTTCTGCCTCCTCCCTAGATCTTCCTAGATCCTAGTCTGACAACACCACACATGTTCATCACTTGGTAGCCATTTGGCTAGTATTTATACATGTTCCAACATCATTGCACTGCATATTAATATAATGATTCCTATTAATGATAATATAATAATTCCAAAAATTATACCTACACTTTTATTTTCTGTCTCCTCCCTAGATCTTCCTAGATCCTAGTCTGACAACACCACACATGTTCATCACTTGGTAGCCATTTGGCTAGTATTACAACCACTCTCTTTTAAACATGCACTTAATCCTTGTATGGTGGTAGAAAGTGCTGTCAAGTGGCATCTGACTTATGGCGACCCCATAGGGTTTTCAAGGCAAAAGATGGTCAGAGGTGGTTTGCCATTGCCTGTGTCACAACCCACGATTTCCTTGGTGGTCTCCCACCCAAATACTACCCAAAGCTGTCTCTGCTTAGCTTCCAAGATCTCACGAGATCTGGCCAACCTGGGTTATCCAGGTCAGAGCAATCCTTGTATACTGACAGCAAACTTGATTATAACAAAAGAACCCTAGCTTATTGCAACGTTACCTGCAAAGTGCTTTTCTTGCCATTTTTTGCAAATCTATAGGGCCAGCAAGATTTTGCCCTGCAGCAACCAAGATGGCCCACTTTTTTTTAGGTGCCAGTGGCCAAAAGATGCCAGGATTTTAAAATTTGATTTGGAAATGCACATTTTACCAATTAATTTAACATTGGGGTTGATGTAACATGCACGTTTAGAAAAAATTCTCCATTAAATATGCCATTTGAGTAAAAATACCTGGATTAGAGGTCTGAGCACCTAACAACAAGTTTGCACAGATAGGTCCTAGTCCAACACTAGTTAATAGTTAGTGCATTTTTTAATCATGGTGTATGGTCCAGACTGAGACAAGCAGAAGTCAAACAAAAACATGTTTGAATAATAAGAGGCATTCTCTTTCTCTCTCCCCATCTCTGTGCACCAGCGTGGTGTAGTGGTTAAGAGCGGTGGTTTGGAGCACTGGAATCTGATCTGGAGAACCAGGTTTGATTCCCCACTCCTCCACATGAGCGGCGGAGGCTAATCTAGTGAACCGGATTGGTTTCTCCACTCCTCCACATGAAGCCAGCTGGGTGACCTTGGGCAAGTCACTCTCTCTCAGCCCAGAAGGTGATTGTAAGCTGATTTGACACTCCCTTAAATGGTAGAGAAAGTCGGCAAATAAAAAACAACAACAACCAAACCAACCAAACCACCCAAACTGCACAATGAGTATCTAGTCATAATTCGCTGAGCAACAAGTAGGATCCTGGTAACTGATATCAGAGTTGGATGCAAGCAATTCATAGTAAAAAAGTTCTGCAGATTCTCTGGTTATGTATCTACAAACATTCATGTACATGGATCACATATGCCTGAGTCAGGATAAAAATAATTGACAAGAAATTATGAAATTTAAGCAACAAACCCCATATACTTGATATGATGGAATAACTTTGAGTTTGGATCCATTCTTTTAAGTAGGTAGTATGCAACTGTAGAGTCATCACTCTAGTTTAAAAACTGCCAATATCAGACATCATTTAATGTCATAATTATGCAGTTTCTTTGGGTGGGTTGGGTTAAATCATGTTATGCACTCAATAGATTCCCACTCCATTGGGTAATTCCTTAATTAGGCAGATTTTTGAAACATGTATTATGTACACAACAGACCGGAACGGCTCCTTTGGAACCTTTTTAGTCTAATCGGGTGATTGCATCATTAAGCCACACATGTACGTAATAAAGATCCTTATGAAAATTCATGAAAAAAAATAATATTAGCATATAGGATACGAGAAGTTTAAAACATTTCAGCATTTTAAGAGAAAATTAATAGAAAATTATTGGGAAATTATGGAGTTGGTGATTCCTTATTCAACTACACTCCTGTTTTAACTGACTAATTAATTTTAACTGAATTACATTAAAAGAAAAAAGTAATATATAAGTAGTGACCTTTGAATGGAAGATTAAAGCTGAGAATGTTTCAGTTTTGATGTGACTAAAACCTCAAAAGAACGGCCACAAAGAAGAAATACTTGACGATTAAACTCAGAGTGAAGTATGTTACATTTCCTTTAAATGGCATGTAAGCTGACATTTGGCAGACATTTTAATTGGAAAGTTGAAGGGTTAAAACTTGCAAATAACCATAAAATGACATGTAAGTTGTTCTATCTACAATACAAGTGGTATGACATGATAGTCTTCTACAGAGTAGACATTATATAATGAATTTTAAATAGATGCAAATCATAGCCACACTGACTAAACGAAAACGTTAAATCTATAGAGAAAAAAATCTGGAAAAATCACAGCTTTGATAGACAAGAATACAATCTTGTGAAAATCTTACATATACTAGATTACATACTAGAGCTCTGTTCTAGTATGTACTTTTTATAATACACAGAAGAAGTCGTCTTCTACAGGCACAGAACAATGTAATTACACACACACACACACACACACACACACACACACACACACACACACATATATATATATATATATATATATATATATATATATATATATATATATATATATATATATATATATATAACGTTTTAAAAACCTCACACAGAGAAAAGCAAGAATCCAAAATCTTCATGGCTTAAAAGGCCCCTCAATTTTCCCCAAAGGTCATGCCACTTATTCACTGGCCCATAGCTAATTTTACATGGAATGTAAAGCATTATTTAAATAGGGTGGTGCATGAAACTCTAACCGTTTCCTATGGAGCTTTCAAGCTGCAGACCTATCTTCCCTCTATTTTAATTTTAAAGCAAGTTAGCAGAGGCTTCCTGTTTAATCCCCACAGACTACCTGCATAGTGACATAAACACACAAATTTACGACAGCAACATAAACGCTCCTCTAAAGTAATGTGCAACATTAAGTGAAACCGTTTCCCAGAAAGATATTACAGGTATCTATATTTTATTTGCCATCTTAAACATATCTAGGTCTTTATGACCTTATTTAAAAAATGTATTTCCTTAAAAAAAAAAAAATTCCTGGTGCAAATGGACTGCATAAATAAGCAATGTGCTATGAGGCTTCAGACTAGCCGATAAACCCTTTCAATTTTCATGCCAGCTTCTTCTTTTGTAATTCAAATCTGGCTGGAAACTGGCAGCTCTGAAAACTGAAACAAGCGCTGCCACAAATACCTTGTAATGCTATCGACCTTGTCTGCCCATGCAGTGAGAAAGGGGGATGCATATGTGTCTGCAGTCATCCAGATAACACAACTCATTTTTTTGGGGGGGGGGGGGATAACAGAAGCCAGCCCCGGACCGTGCACCAAAAGCAGAGTCATTACCAGGCAAGCTGGAGAATAAGTCTCTTCAAAATACAGAGCACATTTAAAAAACCATACGCAGGGCTCAGCCACTGCTTTTCATTACCAATTTTAATTTAGCCTCCTTCAGTTTGCCAACCAGATAAACTCTTCATGTGCTGTTTTTTTAATCTATTTGCCACATTTTATGTTTAAAGATTATAGTAATATGGGGGGGCAGAAGGAGGAATCACTTTTAGAGGAAATAAAGAAACAGATCCGCTTATCAGCGGCCATCAGAAAGTTCATTAATCAGCACGGCTTTGTGCCCCCTAAATTGAAAGGTTAAATAATCCTCTCAGGGATATTTCGAGGCACCTCCGCCAATTGTCAGAGAGGAGCCGCCATTCACAACATACTGGATCAGTGACAAGGTATTCTGCCAATGTTTAGACCTCAAACAATAACTGACAAATGGCCTAGCTCTCGCCCTCTCTCTCTCTGACACACACACACAAAACCCACCTTTTTAGTAAGGGGATGAAAAAACCCACAAGCCTTGATGTTGATTGGGAACGGAGGGGCAGAAGGCGGCTATATTTGGATCCCATGTACATTTTTATAATAGTGGTTCACAGAAACTAGCATTCTTTTATATATGACCCTGAGTATATGTAAGACATGTGTCATCTATATAATGTGGCAAACATATGAATATGGCGCATGCATATTTCGACCTGTTGGCACAAATCTTTAATGTCTTTAAAGCCAGCTGATAAATATAAGAGGAGTACAGTTATATTTGCTAATAATACGCTGGGGAGCTGAACAAATGCTAAATGATGTACAACTTCCTCTCCTGTTATTTACAGCACCAGATTTAACCATAATTCACAACAGCAGGAAGTGCCTGAAATAACCTGTAAAACGGAAAAGGTTTACAGTAAAAAAAAACAAAAAAACAGAACTGTGTGTTAATGTAGTATTTGTATTTAGGACTAGGAAAAAATGCATAACAAAGAGGCCACAAAGAAATGTGTGTGAGTCCCTTTTTGACGTTTTCATTTTACTGCCACGGTTGTGAGTTTTCCACGTTGTACATCTCAAAAGTTTTAATTAAGGTCCCTGTTGTGTATCTCAAATTCAATGTTGAATTAACCTCTGACTTTACTGTTTAGTGACAGCAGCAACTCAAAACATTCAAAATATTAAAACTTTTGTAAGGAGAAGATCGTTTACCTTGATAGCGTGATTCCTCTTTATGACATGTATAAACAGTGGAAACACACTTGTGTGTAAAACTCCACACAACATCTAGCACCTGTTTGTGTGAAGTGACTCCCTGTATGCTTCCAGATTTTGTTTCTCATGCTGTTACACTCCTTCTCTCCCCCACAGTTTATTCTGGTGTGGTAGCAAACATTGGAAGCTACAATACAAATGCCTTACCAAGTAAAACTGCCTCCAGGTAGAATCATAGAGTTGGAAGGGACCACCGGGGTCATCTAGTCCAACCCCCTACACAATGCAGGAAATTCACAACTACCTCCCCCACACACCCCCAGTGACCCCCTACTCCATGCCCAGAAGATGGCTATGTTTCAAGTGGCCACAGCATCAGGGCTTGCACAATCTTATCAGGCTAGTCACTGGTTAGGGTGACCATAACTTCCCAATCACATTAGCATACTCATGTAGAAGAAGAAGAGTTGGTTTTTATATGCCGACTTTCTCTACCACTTAAGGGAGACTCAAACCGGCTTACAATCACCTCCCCCTCCCCACAACAGACACCTTGTGAGGTAGGTGGAGCTGAGAAAGTGTGACAAGCCCAAGGTCACCCAGCTGGCTTCGTGTGTAGGAGTGGGGAAACAAGTCCAGTTAACCAGATAAGCCTACGCCACTCATGTGGAGTGGGAATCAAACCCGGCTCTCCAGATCAGACTCCACCACTCCAACTAGTAAGGATTAGCATATACCCGTGTTGGCGAACCTATGGCACGAGTGCCACTTCCGGCACGCGTAGCCCTCTCTGCCGGCACGCGCAGTTCCTCCAAGCAGCTGTCCTTTCCAGATCTGCCCTGCCCCGGATGGGGGAGGCTGTAGCCCAGGGGTGGGGAACCTCCGACATCATTGGCGGTGGCCCCCAGACTCTCCCACAGAAGCCGCCGCCATTGCCGCCGCTGGAGCGTGCACGGCTGGCCAGGTGGGTGGGAGAGTGGGGAACAGAAGCCGAGCGCCCACACTCGGCATGGCCAGCGGCTTCTCCGGCGCCCTCTGGGCCTGTGCAGGTGGAGGGGCGTGGCTGGCTGGTGGGCGCGAAGGTGGGCCTGAGCCACACCGCTGCATTGTTGGCCTTCCTTGGGCTGCTCTGCCTCTCCTGCCCCTTCACCCTTCCTCTCCCAGCTCCTTCTCCCTCACCCAGGACCTGCCCCAGCCCTCCATGGGTGTGTAGGAGCGGGGCAGGACATCGAGCCTCCGCGGGAAGGGAAGGGTCTTCCGGTGCCCTGTGCGCTGCGGGCTGTTCTGCGTGCACTCTTTTTCTTTCTTTCTTTCTCTCCCTCCCTTCCTTCCCCTTCCCCCTCCCTTCCCCTTCCCCCTCCCTTCCCTTCTTCCCTTCCTTCCTTCCTTCTTTCCCTCCAGCGGCTTCTCCGGCACCCTCTGGGTCTGCGCGGGCAGAGGGGCGTGCAGTCCTATTCCACCTTTGAAGTGCCCACAAGCCATCCTCCAAACACTTTTCCATTTGTCTTGATATGTTGAGAGAAAACACTAAGGAACTAGTTGCCAATCTCCAGGTACTAGCTGGAGATCTCCTGCTATTACAAGTGATCTCCAACCAATAGAGATCAGTTCCCCTGGAAAAAATTGCCACTTTGGCAATTGGACTCTATGGCACTGAAGTCCTTCCCCAAACCCCACCCTCCTCAGGCGCCACCCCAAAAACCTCCCACTCGTGGCGAAGAGGAACTTGGCAACCCTAGCCTCTCCTTCTGAGCCCCCTCTGGGGGTAGTATTCAGGTTAAATTTCCGCATTGGCACTCGGCGATAAATAAGTGGGTTTGGGGTTGCAGTTTGGGCACTCGGTCTCTAAAAGGTTCGCCATCACTGGCATATACTATATACTATAGCATATACAGTGAGGGGAAAAAGTATTTGATCCCCTGCTGAATTTGCCCGTTTGCCCTCTGACGAAGAAATGACCAGTCCATAATTTTAATGGTAGGTCTATTGTAGCTGTGAGAGACAGAATAACAACAGGAAAACCCCCAGAAACTCAGAAGACAAAAGTCAGAGATTGATGTGCATTATAATGAGTGAAATAAGTATTTGATCCCGTATCAACCAGCCAGATTCGATCCTCTATCAACCAGCCAGAAGTCAGGCTACCTGGTATCTTCACTGTATGTAACGAGCTGAGATTAGAAGCACCTGCTGTAAGGGAGAGGTCTTACCTGTAATCCCAGCTTGTTACAGTACCTGTACAAAAGACACCTGTCGACAGAAGCAATCAATCCATCAGATTCCAAACTAGCCACCATGACCAAGACCAAAGAGCTGTCCAAGGATGTCAGGGACAAGACTGTAGACCTGCACAAGGCTGGACTGGGCTACAAGACTATTGCCAAGCAGCTTGGTGAGAAGGTGACAACAGTTGGTGCAATAATTCGCAAATGGAAGAAACACAAAATAACTGTCAACCTCCCTCGGTCTGGGGCTCCATGCAACATCTCATCTCGTGGAGTTGCAATGATCATGAGAACGGTGATGAAGCAGCCCAGAACTACACGGGGGGGGGGGACTTGTCAATGATCTCAGGGCAGCTGGGACCATAGTCACCATGAAAACAGTTGGTAACACACTATGCCGTGAAGGACTGAGATCTTGCAGAACCCGCAAGGTCCCCTTGTTCAAGACAGCAAATGTACAGGCCTGTCTGCAGTTTGCCAATGCACATCTGAATGACCCAGAGGAGAACTTGGTGAAAGTGTTGTGGTCAGATGAGACCAAAATCGAGCTCTTTGGCATCAACTCAACTCGCCGTGTTTGGAGGAGGAGGAATGCTGCCTATGACCCCAAGAACATCATCCCCACCGTCCAACATGGAGGGGGACATATTATGCTTTGGGTACCTTCTGCTAAGGGGACAGGACACCTTCACCGCTTCGAAGGGATGATGGATGGGACCATGTATCGTCAAATCTTGGGTGAGCACCTCCTTCCCTCAGCCAGGGCATTGAAAATGGGTCGAGGATGGGTATTCCAGCATGACAATGACCCAATGACTCAGCCAAGGCAACAAAGGAGTGGCTCAAGAAGAAGCACATTAAGGTCCTGGAGTGGCCTAGCCAGTCTCCAGACCTTAATCCCATCGAAAAACTGTGGAGGAAGCTGAAGGTTCGAGTAGCTACACATCAGCCTTGAAATCTTACTGACTTGGAGAGGATCTGCAAAGAGGAGTGGGACAAAATACCTCCTGAGATGTGTGCAAACCTGGTGGCCACCTACAAGAAACGTCTGACCTCTGTAATTGCCAACAAGGGTTTTGTCAACAAGTACTAAGTCATCTTTTGCAAAGGGATCAAATACTTATTTCACTCATTATAATGCACATCAATCTCTGACTTTTGTCTTCTGGGTTTCTGGAGGTTTTCCTGTTGTTATTCTGTCTCTCACAGCTACAACAGACCAACCATTAAAATTATGGACTGGTCATTTCTTCGTCAGAGGGCAAACGGGCAAATTCAGCAGGGGATCAAATACTTTTTCCCCTCACTGTACTATATCCTACTAGTAAGGATTAGCATATACTATATACCTTAGAACAGGGGTGTCGAACTCATTTGTTACGAGGGCCAGATATGACATAAATGTCACTTGGTCAAGCGGGGCCATGCCTCGTCAGCCCAGATTGGGACTGGAGGGGGTGGCTGTTTCGGCTGGCTCACGGGCCGGATAAAAGCTCTCAGGGGGCCGGATTTGGCCCGCGGACCTTATGTTTGATACCCCTGCCTTAGAGCCAACCTAATACATAGCAGACCCATGTGATTTATCCTTTGCTCCATCATTTCAGACTGCAGGTGGAAGAACAGGATGTTTAATACTTCTCCCAAAAAAACTTCCCTGCACATACAAACTACCATATCAGGGGAGGTTCTATGCTAGATGTTTCCCTGAGGAAAGTACAGCTTTTTATGGTAGGAAGTGTTTTTCAGATCTGAAATTCTCTATCTGCCAACTGATGTGGCACAAGATGGACGATACATAGTGAAGTTTATTGACAACTTAGCTCAACACAGTCAAAACCAGTGCGTATAAAATCATTATGAGATCAGAACCTATCAATCTTTGCTTAGGAAGCAGTCAGTATGAACATATCACAACGCTGACATAAAATCCTAGGACCTGAAGTAATGTGAAAGCATTTGGTCTTAATTTAGCACCTACTTAAAGTGACACAAAACTAGTATTTCATTTCAATATTATGAGAGCTAAATCAATGACACACCGTTTACACAAATAAAATGTAATCTCCCACCATGCCATCATCATCAGAATATTGGTATCAGAGAGAAAATATTTATTATGTTGTCTTGAGATCTGGCCAAGGATTGGAGGTCTTTGGGGGGGAAATCTGCAAAGGACAAATCCTGCCAAATTGTAAAACTATGCTCGTACAATTCTCATTTATGGCTTGCTCAAAAAAAATGTACAAATAAATTCTGAAATGTTGATCACTTAAGACTATCAGTGCACGACCATCTTCCTTGGAAGGCTTATACTTGCACATAACTTATGAGGTCCCTAGAGTAAGAGTTAAAAAACAGTACCTGATTCTGAACCATGACGGGACATATGTTAGAACCAAGGCAAAAATATGTCAGCTGTGTGCAGATGTACAGCACCAGCAGTGCAATCCCAAGGAAAGTCACGGTGTTGACCGACGTCCATGGGCTTAAGAAGGGTGTTAACTCTTCTATACTTGATCTTCGCGAAAAGGCCTAAATATTGACTACTATTCTTCCTACACGCTTAAAAAAAAGTTATCGCCAAATACATCAGCACAGATCAAAGTGGTTTCATTCCCAGTTGTTCTTTATCACTGAACATTAGGAAGCTTTGTAACTTGATTGATCGTGTCAAGAGCACAAACTGCTCTGCTTTTTTTTTTTTTAGATGCAGAGAAAGCGTTTGACTGTGTTGAACTGTTATTTCTGATATCCTGTTTAGCAGCTTTTGGGTTTGGGGACCATTATATGCAGAGGGCTAATATAATATATTTTTAATCCCTGCCCAGAAGAAGAGTTGGTTTTTATATGCAGACTTTCTCTACCACTTAAGGGAGACTCAAACCAGCTTACAATCACCTTCCCTTCCCCTCCCCACAACAGGCACCCTGTGAGGTAGGTGAGGCCGAGAGAGCTCTAATAAAGTGTAACTTACCCACGATCTCCCTGCTGGCTCTGTGTGTAGGAGCAGGGAAACAAATCCAGTTCACCAAATTAGCCTTCTCCGCTCATGTGGAAGAGTGAGGAATCAAACCCGGTTCTCCAGATCAGAGTCCACAGCTTCAAACCACTGCTCTTAACCACTATACTATGCTGACTCTCAGCCACTTCAGATTTCAAGTAGAGTAAAAGAGGGCTGACCGCTCTCAACTTTACTCTTTATTCTTGCAACTGAACCTCAGGCAGTATCAATACACCAATCTCATTTAATTAGGGGAATTACCTTGACAAATTACCACTTTAATTTAAGCTTATCAACAGATGAACTGGCTTTACTTCTATTGAATGCTGAAAACTCTATTAAGGCTTTAAAGGCAACTTTAGATGACTATAGCTTAGTCTCTGGTTATAAGCTATATCTACAAAAAATCTGAATTGATGTTGTTTAATGTTTTTTAATCTACATAAAGAAGACATCGACAAAATTGCTGGCTGTGTAACATAAAATATACTGATAAAGTATTTTGGTATTTATATTTCACCAAATTTAAATTGTCTTTGTTACCCTTAACTGTAACCCTTTATCACAGAGTTAACTAGTAAAATTAAGCTGTGGACCTCTTTTAAAGTACCTTTATAGAACAGAATTAGTGTTGTGGAATGCGCTGCCTCGGAGGATGGTGGAGTCCCCGTCTTTGGAGGTCTTTAAGCAGAGGTTGGATGGCCATCTGTCAGGAGTGCTTTGATTGTGGGATCCTGCATGGCAGGGGGTTGGACTGAATGGCCCTTGTGGTCTCTTCCAACCTTGTGTGATTTTGTGATTTGTGAAAATGACAGCACTATCTAAACTGATCTTTCCCCTACAAAATATCCCAACTGATATTCCTGACAGATTTTTTTTAAAAATGTCAAAAACTATTGTTAGAATACATTTGGGAACAAAAACAGCTCAGAACTGACCAGAGTACAGCTAAAAAAAATGGACTCATGGTGGGCTAATGATTCCAAGTTTGGTTTTTATTATCATTCAGCTGCTAGGCAACTCTGGTTATCAGAGTGGTTTAGAACCTCTTCAAAGCACACAACAGTCTTGTGTAGGAATTCAGTTTAGTGATTGGGTATTTTCAAAGTAATATGAAAGACTGAAATTTTATTACCAAACATGATCAGAACATGGAATAAATATGCTGTAAAGTATAATATAAAGTATAACAGAACTCCAGAGAGCTCCGTTATCTTCAGCAGTGATAGACCTAGCTCCTAGGATTGTGGTCTAATGCTCTTGGGAAGCACTCTCAGAATGCTATGTTGAGCCATTATAGTGACCAAGTTAAAGATTAAAAGCTTCTCCCGTATGAAGAGGTATTACATAGGAGCAAAGGTGCTATTCTACTTTTTTACTACTTGCAGATGAAAATTTTAATTCTTCTAAAACTGCGTAGGGGAAAGTTGATGTCTGCAATGTGTACATCTAAAACCTGTTTAGTAAAGTTTGAGAAAGGGACCTTGTCAAATTTGTACGCTGAATTATTAGAGGTTAACCATACTCCTATTCATAGAATCATAGAGTTGGAAGGGACCACCAGGGTCATCTAGTCCAAACCCCTGCACAATGCAGAAAATTCACAACTACATCCCCCACATCCATGGTGACCCCTATTCCAGGCCCAGAATATGGCAAATAAAATAAATAAATCCACCAGGATGCCTGGCCAAAGTTGCTTCCTGACCCCCAAGTGGCGATCAGCATTACCCTAGGCATGTAAGAAAGGGCAACCGGAGCCAAACACTAGCACAACCCTTCCTGCTATCCCTCTAATAATCTGCCTACGTTCACAGAATCAGCATTGCTGACAGATGGCCATCTTGCCCCTGCTTAAAAACCTCCAAAGGAGAGCCTACCACCTCCCAAGGAAGCCTGTTCCACCAAGAAACAGCTGTATTACAAGTTTTGTTTTGAAATGAAGGAAATCTCTGTTATGATGTTAACGGTAGTGTTTGGTCTTTTCTGTTAACCCAGGGCTCTACATTTTGGGTTAGTGTTCCTATCATAGAAAATATATGTAAAATTATCTATCAATTGTGTTTAAATTCTCTGAGAGGAGATAGAATTTATAAAAAATAATTCCAGCAGTTGTTGGTTTCTGTGAGGAAGAGAAAGCCAACTTTTTACACACTTGGTGGAAGTGTGTAAGGGCTAAGAGATTATGGGGACAAAAATATTGCCACTAGCATTTAGTTAGCATTAACCTGCAAACCTCCACTGAACTGTTGCAGTCCCCAAAGGGCACTAACATATTGTCCTTTATCTGATACCCCTCCTAAAGTTTGCTGACTTTGGAAATCTAGGCTGCTGCCCACAAACATGACTGGATAAATAAACACAAAGAAGTCTTTATACTGCTTCATCTTAACACACTGCAAAAAGCCCATGATCTAAAGGAGATATTCAAGAAATGGAATTTCATACTTAACAAAATAGAAACATCTACAGAGAGCCAGTGTGGTGTAGCGGTTTAGAGCGGCGATCTGGAGCAGTGGACTCTGATCTGGAGAACCGGGTTTGATTCCCCGCTCCTCCACATGAGGGGTGGACTCTAATCTGCTGAACTGGATTTGTTTCCCCACTCCTGTACATGAAGCCAGCTGGGTGACCTTGGGCGAGTCACACTCTCTCAGCCCCACCTATCTTCCAGGGTGTCTGTTGTGGGGTGGGGAAGGGAAGGTGATTGTAAGCTGCTTTGATTCTGCCTTCAGTGGTAGAGAAAGTCAGCATATAAAAAACAACTCTTCTTTTTCTACAGTTGATTTGCTATTTGATCCAATGAATCTCTCTTTATGTCCTCTGTCACTTGCGTATCCTAAAGATGAGGTTGTTTATTTTGTCTCATAGCTGTGGAAATCCTTTTTTTGTATTTCTTTATCTGTACATATTTACTGTATCTTTTGGTTTAGAAAATAAATAAGAAGGGTGTAAAACTTCTTAGGATTGCACTGCAGGTTTAGCAAACCATGGTTAGCCAACTTCAAGCTCTGGTTTTAGATGCTGGTTAGCAGCCCCAGCACAACTGCAATGACGGTATTTAGATGAAATGCTTAACCAAGGTTAAGAAAAATGAACCCCGATCAAATGTTCCCTCTTATGAGGCACCAGCAAAATTCAGTTAAGCCATAATAAAGAACTGCAAGACACCGTAGGTGTTTAAGCAACTGGACAAGTGACAATTGAAAGAAATATCCCAGGCCAATAAAAAATTGCATACAGTTTTTAAAAGTATGCAGAATGGGAAACCTTGCCAAGGCAAATGAGCAGCAACTATTAATCGATACTAGCTATTTGGAACATTATTAAATATGTATTAAAAGAAATGACATTTCACAACCAAATGAAAACTGAGCCCACCACAAAACCAAAATGCAGATTTCATTTTCTGTAACATCGGTTACTGTCCTGACTGGAAAACACTCCTTCAATCAGCGGAGTATGACTTCTTTAACCTGATGTATTTGAGACCTGGCTTACTTTCTCTTGGGGTACAAGTCAGTTCTCTTTCTGGGCAGAGAACTACACGCACAGCAGCTCTATTGAGGCTAGTAGAACCCTCCTCCGCAGTGCTGTCGTAGTTCCCAGCTGCTGAGGCTTGCTGCATGCACTACTACATCATGGCTAGAGCAGTTGAACTGGATAAATTTATTTGCGGTCAAAGATCAATAAATACATATTGTATGTAATAACCAACACACAACATAATATCATATAAAAACTTATCAGATAAAACAGATTGCAGCATGGTAGTTTAACTATGAACTCTTTCTTACACCCAAAACAGTCATTAGAATCATCCGCAAGTAGGCTACTGTAGACCAAGCTTGTCATTACCTACTCTTTAGTTTTTATCCTACTTTGAGCTTCAATCCCTGCAACACAGTATTTAGCAACCTGTCTTGTAATTAATGGGTTTTCGTCTGTCAATAATTTTTCAAGTCTATATTTATTGGAACGGCCGGGTAAATTAACTAATAATGGGGACAGAATAGCGAGTCGAAGCTGATTATATATAGGACATTAAAAGAAAATGTGCTCCCTAGTCTCAACTTCTCTGAGATCACATGGACAAATCCTCGCCTCAAACGGAATCTTATTGTATTTACCTTCAATTATGGCGGATGGTAGTACTGCACATCTAACTAGAGTAAAAGATCTGCGTAATTTTTTTACATTTAAATCTGTGAGAGGGGTGCCAACATATATCTATTTTTTAAGGATGACAGGAAGCCAGGTGTCCTTGCTATATCATATTGCCATTCAGTGTCTGGGCAGAGAACTAGAAGAAGATGAGGAAGAAGAAGAGGAGTTGGTTTTTATATGCCAACTTTTTCTGCAACTTAAAGGAGAATCAAACCGGCTTACCATCACCTTCCCTTCCCCTCCCCACAACAGACACCCTGTGAGATAGGTGGGGCTGAGAGAGTGTGACTAGCCCAAGGTCACCCAGCTGGCTTAGTGTGGAGGAGTGGAGAATCAAACCCAGTTCTCCAGATCAGACTCCAACGCTCCAAACCACACCACCACGCTGGCTCTCGACATGCACAGCAGCTCTACTGAGGCCGGTAGAACCCTCCTCCACTATGCTGTCATAGTGACCAGCTGCTGGGATTTGCTGCATGCACGTCATGTCCAGAGAAGATCAAGGGAGCCACTACTCCTGGTGAGCCCAGCTTCAATGGTGGGGGGACCTAAGAGAAGCCAGTTGCTGAAGGGTTCAATAAGAGGCATAGCACATGAATGCTCTCAGTGTGACATGGCATGCATGTTGAGCAGATGCAGACAGGCAGTAGAGTGAGAAAACGGCTATATTAATCTCCAAAGGAGTAAACTGTTTCATGTAACACAAGAATTAGACCGGAATCAAATTAATTGCCATACAATATAAAAATATAAAACAGTTTTCTTTTTAATCCTGGAGACAGAAACGGCCAGTAATATCATCTGGTTTTTTAAAAGACTTAAAATTCATGGAAGAATATTAAGACTAGAAAAATATGATCACAAATAATTTGCTATTAGAAGATGGAAACGGTAGTTGGGACTGATCCGCTCTTGTGGCATCTAGAGGTTCTAAATCCTGAGAACAGACTGCAGGTTAGAGAGTTTTATTGTAACCCAACAAGGTTTATTTTTGTTTTTAAATTTGAATAAGGAACAACTGCAGTACCATGATAGATCACACTAACATGTTATTACAGATGTGTTGCATACCAACACTCAGAGAATCTTGTGTTTTGGATTCTTAGCTCTATCCTCATTACATTATTTATGTATGTTAAGTGCCGCCAAGTTGCTTCCGACTCATGGCGACCCTATGTATCAATGTCCTCCAAAAAGTCCTATCTTTGACAGCCTTGCAAATGGAGGGCTCTGGCTTCCTTTATTGAGTCAATCCATCTCTTGTTGGGTCTTCCTCTTTTCCTGCTGCCCTCAACCTTTCCTAGCATGACTGTCTTTTCCAGTAACTCTTGTCTTCTCATAATGTGACCAAAATACGATAGCCTCAGTTTAGTCATTTTCGCTTCTAGGGTCACAGTTCAGGTCTGATTTGATCTAGAACCCACTGATTTGTTTTTTTTGGCAGTCCACAGTATCCGTAACACCGTCCTCCAACACTACATTTCAAAGGAATCTACTTTCTTCCTATCAGCTTTCTTCAATGTCCAGCTTTCACACCCATACATAGTAATGGGGAATAAGATGGCAGGAATTAATCCGGGTGGCCAGTGACACATCCTTACACTTCAGAATCTTTTATTATTTTATTATATAAAGTCAACCAAAAACTCTCTATAGACATAAGTTAAAAGAACAACAGGCCCTACTCAGGGTCTCAGAATCTTAAAGAGTATACCTTTAGAAAATTATGGTGTAATCTAAGTGAGCATTTACTCACCTCTTGATATATCAATGAGTGATAAAAGAAACTAGCAGTTACCAAGCCTATTTTATGGTGTTACACACGCACACACAGAGCGACAATAGAGTTATTAAGTGTAAATGCAATATCTCCTCTCCTACTGTGCCACTGAGCACTTGTGAAATTTTTAATGTCACACTATAGAAGTCTCAAATGATGTCAAACACACACTCTTAGCAGATCACCGGCTAGGAACTCTCCAAACGATTTAGCATAACATATTTTCTTCAGTGATGTACATCCATTCAACATAAGCAGCAATATAACCCATCCCTGTACAGAGGAGGGAGTCTGTATGTATAGCCATTGACTACTCTAAAGGGAAAAAAGGAGCGATTTGGAATCTTGTGCTTTGAAACATGGACAGTGGAGGGATGTCTTTAGCAGTAAGGATTTGAAAATGGCTCATGATTTACCAGCTTTCTTGCGGAATCCAGAAAAAAACCCATCTCTTTTTCTGACCACACTCTTCTGGTTCTTAATCTTATTTATATACCTTGACACATGCACACTGATGGAGCTTGCTTAGGCCCATATTTCCTCCTAGAAATTGCTTTATTCAACCACATTCTTGCTCTCAAAATAACACACCTGGGAATAAGAGATGCTTTAGGCATGGATGAAGACTTCCCCAAACTCCACTAAATAAAACTGCTTGGTCAGAGGCATCAGAAGTTTCAAAGAGTTTAAACCAACAATTATACTAGAAAGGGAGGAAAGTTATAAAATTTGCATTTTGCCTCTCCAGAGATCTGCTCGGGACAGCTAACAATTAAAAAAATATCTCCGCATACAATAAAACAGCACAGTAAAACTAGCCTCAATAAAATAATCTAAATTTTTAGCAGTCATAAAACCACCAGCCATTGAAAGCACCTTGAAAACAGCATAAGACAAACTTGAGAACAAATCACAGGAACCTCAAACAAGCATGATACAGGCCATAAAATATAAAAACAGACAAATAAAAAGGTGGGGGAGGGATGTTTTAGCCGTAGTGGTTAACAGCGATGGGTTCGGGGGTAGACTTTAATCTGGAGAACCAGGTTTGATTCCTTGGGCCAGTCGCAGCCCTCTTAGCTCTCTCAGCCCCATCTACCTCAGAGGGCGTCTGTTGTGGGGAGGTGAAGGGAAGGTGATTGTAAGCCGGTTTGATTCTTCCTTAAGTGGTAGAGAAAGTCGGCATACAAAAACCAACTCTTCTTCTTCTTAAATGTCAGAATCAAGAAAGAATGAATTAAAAATGCCAACACTGTAGGAGCCAGGTGAGCCTCAAGGAGGGGAATTCCAGAAACAGACGCTACCAAGAAAGTCCTGTCTCTAGTAGCGACCTGCGTCAATCCACCAGCAGGGACATAGGGAGCAGGGTTTGAGATGAAGATCTTAACTGGTAAGCTGGACAAGTATGGGGGAGGGCTGGAAAGGGGCCCTCCACCGGGGCCGCGTCCAGCACGCAGGGTGGGGGATCGAGGCAGGGGAGGATTGGAAAGGGGCCCTCCGGCGGCGTGTCCAGTGCGCAGGCCAGGGGATTAAGCAGGGGGGAGGGCTGAAAAGGGGCCCTCCGGCGGCAGTGCGGCCAGCACGCGGGTTGGGGGGATTGAGCAGGGGGGAGGGCTGGAAAGGGGCACACGGCAGGCAGGCAAAGGGCCAGATAAAATGACCCCGCGGGCAGTTTACAGCCCGCGGGCCAGAGGTTCCCCATTCCTGGTCTATACATTAGGAAGAATTTTCTAACAGTTAGAGTGGTTCCTCAGTGGAACTGGCTTCCTTGGGAGGTGGTAAACTCTCCTTCCCTGGAGGTTTTTAAGCAGAGGCTAGATGGCCATCTGTCAGCAATGCTGATTCTATGACCTTAGGCAGTTCATGAGAGGGAGGGCATCTTGGCCATCTTCTGGGAATGGAGTAGGGGGCACTGGGTGTGTGGGGGGGAGGTAGTTGTGAATTTCCTGCAGTGTGCAGGGGGTTGGACTAGATGACCCTGGTGGTCCCTTCCAACTCCATGATTCTATGATTTTGTAGATGATATTGATATTTGCAGGTTAAGTACATGGGTGGGCGTCAGAGGCATGGCTGGGTAGACAGCTGAAAGTCAGATGCGAGGCCCAGTGAGTCAGAGGGGCACACACAATTTGTGATGGGAGCAAGCCATTCATTAACCATTTCGATGGTTCACCATGGCATAGAATTATGAAAATCAGTGCACTTAAAATGATCTCGAATAGAGAGAGACTGTGTGAAACTATACCCCCTATTTCAGATCATCCCTTGCAGGCTTATTGGTAATCAAAAGGAAGGCCCCCCAAAAGACTTCAAAGTTCACTGTATACCACTGGATCAACTTGGTAGGCATGTGTACTTCTAACCACTGAAGGGTTTTTTCAAGAAGTGGGGCATTTTCTGATTAATAGTTCCGTGCACTTTTGCACCTATAAAAAGTGATCCAGGGAAGAACCTTGTCTATTTACAAACTATTTACAAACTAGGGGAGAAAACTTCCTAATTTATGTGCTAAGCGTGGAAAAATTCCTCAGATGTCGTCCCCGTCTCACAAATATTGCTTCACATGACTGTTTGTATAATACAGAAAGCTTTCTGCTGCATATGTTTCAAAAATAATTTTGTAGCTATTTCTACTATAGTTGTTAGATAGGACAGGTCTAGGAAACAGACTGAACTTGCTCTGCATACTATATGTAAAAACCGAGGAGCTTTTAAGCAAACTGAAGCTACATAAGCTTTAGAGCCATCCTTAAAGCCACTAGGTTAGATCCAACCAACTTTTTCGCTAGCGAAAAGGGAGGAAGGGATTCCTTTGACCACCAACAAAGGCTATACTGGGCATTGTGGGATACCATGAGCAAAAACCATGTGCAATGGTTGTAACCATGTTACAATAAGGAGATGAATTAAGGGAGATGGAGCGAAAAAGCTGGCTAGATCCAACCCATTATTTAGCCACTGTGATTTTAGGTACAAATGAATGGTGATATATCTGAAGCACACATCCTAAATCACACAATAGTCTGTAAGCAATGCTTATATTTAATGTTAATTCAAAACTACCATTAATTCCACTGCAGATCACTACGACAACAGGATGCCAACCCAAGATCACTGAATGCAAATTACCTTCAGTGGAGGTACCCCTCACCACCATTCATACTTATAGTTGGGATGGCTGAAACATGTGATAAGGGTGATGAACAACTTTAAGTAAGAAATCGAGAGACGTATGTGTTAGTTATTTCAGACTGATTATAACTTCACATTGACCCTGTAGGGAATGCACTCCATTTCCTACGCCACCACAGAATAAGCCTACTCCCTTGCACTCTGCTGTAATTAAATTTGGTGTCATTAACATCACCACTCTACCACAGTTCAAACCATCACTTCATTCATTTACATTTCTAGAGAACATCACACAAATTGAAGTACGTGCATGCCTATACATACACACAAAAACAAAAGGAAATAATTGTTATCCAGTCAATTAAACATTTCCTCCCAAAGCAAGAAGGTTAAGAAGCTTTTTACTAAAAAAGGATATTATTTTTAAAAAAAAAAAACAGTACAAAGGCAAAGAGCAACAGTGCCAATGAAATGCGGGATGCTTCATTACCTGTACAGATATACTCCTCCAATTTTAGTCCATGTATCTTGTTTTATCTGGCTAAGGGCCGCAAATAAACTATCTGAATCTGTATCAGATATACTCCTCTCATATGGCATCCATCCTATTAGTCTTTAGGTACCTTGCTATTATGGGTCAGAAAGAAGGGCATTGCAAAAAACAGGTCTGGCTGTGACAGTCATATATGTGTGTGTGTTAAGTGCCATAAAGTTGCTTCCGACTCATAGTGATCCTATGAATCAATGTCCTTCAAAACATCCTATCGTTCACAGCCTTGCTCAGGTCTTGCAAATTGAGGGCTGTGACTTCCTTTATAGAGTCAATCCATCTCTTGTTGGGTCCTTCTCTTTTCCTGCTGCCTTCCACTTTTCCTAGCATGATTGTCTTTTCCAGTGACTCTGGTGTTCGCATAATGTGACCAAAATACGATAGCTTCAGTTTAGTTATTTTAGCTTCTAGAGCCAGGCTTGATTTGATCTATAACCAATGATTCGTTTTTTGGCCAGTCCATGGTATCCGTAACACTCTCCTCCAACACCACATTTCAAAAGAATCTACTTTCTTCCTATCGGCTTTCTTCATTGTCCAGCTTTCACACCCATACATAGTAATAGGGAATACAATGGCACAAATTAACTTGATCTTGGTGGCCAGTGACACATCCTTACACTTAAGAATCTTTCCTAGCTCCTTCATGGCTGCCCTTCCCAGTCTCAATCTCCTTCTGATTTCTTGGCTGCAGTCTCCCTTTTGGTTGATGATGGAGCCAAGGAATAGAACGCTCTTTAAATGCTTTTTTATGAAGCAATTGGGTTTTGGGGGGAGGAACTTTTCTCTCACTACAGTCAATTACCAAGCAGCATTTAATGGGGCAGGGACTTGATTTGAGTTTGGAGATTGCTGGTTCATAGACTCCCAACAGGAAAGTGTGGGTGCAGCGAGCAATGAACCTCAGGTAAAACTCCCTTTCATAAATGACCCATGGTTATCACTGAACTGACAGGTGGCTGCCTGCCTACTGACCAAGAAGGCATGGCTAATTAAATCTGCCCCATAACCATCATAATGTTCCCACATAGGGTTGCCAACCTCCAGGTGGGAAAAACAAAGCAGCACTATGACCAAATAATGTCCAGGAAACAATCCTATACTATGAAAGGTTTTTATCCATAATTTAGCAACGATAGCAATAATAGTAATATCAGACAAAGCAGAATAATAGAAACTCACTTATAGTCCTATGCTAAGGTCTAAGAGGTGTGTCTAACGAATCAAAAGTAAATGGCAACAATCGAATGAAAGGTCTACCACATCAGCATGCCAGAAACCCAGCACAATGAAAATATCTCTTAAATATAACAAGCACACAGTCTTCCATAAATCAATTAATACGGGAGAAGGGCTTTCGGTAAAGTCCCATTTCATTGCTCTATCTTCAGTCACTTTTATGTCTGCAGTGCTGTTCCAGGTCGATCCAGCATGTATTTCCCATTCTTCTGGAAGCAGACGCCTCCAAAGCTCAAAAGCACTTGAACACATGAAGCTGCCTTACACTGAATCAGACCCTTGGTCCATCAAAGTCAGTATTGTCTACTCAGACGGGCAGCGGCTCTCCAGGGTCTCAGGCACAGAGGTCTTTCACATCACCTGCCTGCCTAGTCCCTTGAACTGGAGATGCAGGGGATTGAACCTGGGACCTTCTGCATGCCAAGCAGATGGTCAACAAACTGAGCCACAGCCCTTCCCACATGCCATAGCCTATCAAAATAACATACCAAAATAGCAAAAGAACACCCAGTCTCTCTCTTACTCTTTCATTCTCTGTTGTATATTTATTTATTTATTTATTTATTTATTTATTTATTTATTATATTCTTCCCTCATTCCCGGCAAGCCGGGTCAGGGCGGCTCACAATGCAATATAAAACATCAATTAAAACATCTATATGAAAACATACCTTAAAATTCGTAAAGGTCCCCTGTGCAAGCACTGGGTCATTCCTGACCCATGGGGTGACGTCACATCCTGACGTTTACTAGGCAGACTTTTGTTTTACAGGGTGGTTTGCCACTGCCTCCCCCAGTCGTCTTCCCTTTACCCCCAGCAAGCTGGGTACTCATTTTACCGACCTTGGAAGGATGGAAGGCTGAGTCAACCTTGAGCTGGTTACCTGAAACCAACTTCCGTCAAGATCGAACTCAGGCCGTGAGCAGAGCTTGGACTGCAGTACTGCAGCTAACCACTCTGCGTCATGTGGCTCTTGGCCACATATTTTAAAATACAATATGGCATAATTTCAGATGCTGGACAGTCCTGGCCAGCCAGTAAACCCCATAACCAGTTGGGGGAGGATGGGGAGGCCAGCAATTTACATATTGAAAAGGCTTGCGGTTGCCCTCAGGTGTACACTTGTACACTTCCTCCTCATCTCCATCTTGTTTCCCTCCTTCTACGGGCCTGGAGAAACAGAGACAACTGGCTAATAGCAAAAGCACAATTTGCATTTAGCATCGAGGCTTTGGGGAAGAACATTTGGGCAAAATCTGTGTTCAATAGAATATTTCCAGGTTGTTGTTTTTTTTATTTGAGCAGCTGTGAAATATTACAGGGTGAGCAACCATAGTTTTGGTATCAGCATGAAATTAAAAATGTCAAGATCTCCGCTGTTTATATACAGCTCTGGAAGACAAATCCTCTGTGGTGGCTATTCCCATGGCTTTACTTTGAGGTAACGTACACATGTGCAATGCCCCAAACCCCCATACCATCTGTTTCTTTAAAAAAGCTAAAACCACAGCTATTATAAGGCAAGAATAATAATAATAAGAGTTGGTTTTTATATGCGAATTTTCTCAACCACTTAAGGGAGACTCAGACTAGCTTACAATCACCTTCCCTTTCCCTCCCCACAACAGACACCTTGAAAGGTAGGTGGGGCTGAGAGAGCTCTAGCAGAGCTGTAACTTGCCCCAGGTCACCCAGCTGGCTTCATGTGTAGGAGTGGGGAAACAAATCCAGTTCACCAGATTAGCCTCCGCCACTCATGTGGAGGAGTGGAGAATCAAACCCGGTTCTCCAGATCAGACTCCACCGCTCCAAACCACCGCTCTTAACCACTACGCAACGCTGGCTCCCTATGGTTTTCCCTATGACTTAGCTATGTAAAGTAGGGCTGTTTTAGGCAAATTGGGATGGTTTGGAAAATGAGAAATCCCCACTAGAAAAGGGTGATATCCATTTAACAGAGGCGTTACCCAGAAGAAAGGTCTGAATCGTCTGCGATAAAATTAGTAACGCTACTGCAAAAAAAAAAAAAAAAAAAAAAAAGAGAGGCCCCTACTACCACTGTTTATTTGGACTATTATTTTATCACCCTACCTCCCAAAAGGATATACATAGAGGTTATCCTCAATTTTTCTCTGATGCACGTCAGGCCAAGAGCTAGTAGCTACTACAATCCTGAGCACCGTTACACTGTGGGCTTAGAAGGGTGTAACTCTGCTTAAGACTGCACTGTAGGTTATCCCAGTGGGATTTGTGGCTGAGGAAGGATTCCAAGATGGCACATCCAGAGCACACCAACTCTGTCATCACAACCTGAGATTAAACTAAAGATAACTTAAAACACATGAAAGAGTAATGGATGCAGCATAACTTACATTATTAATATTTGTCTTCGATATCACAAATATGTGTTCTGTTATAATGATCTGCACCCACAAATTCAAATTCCAGGACGGGTAGCTGAACTATTATTTTCTCCACTTTTGGGACGTGTTCCTTCCAGTTTCAATTTCACCTTATAAATCACCCCGCTGCCATGCACTGGACCTATACGCATGCTATTTATATACATCACCACACACACAAACATTTGTTCACAACCCATTTAATTAATGTGACCCTGCTTACTAAACCTCATGCCACAATGCATGAGGCTGAAATGAAAAATACCGCAAACTGGGATGTCAAATGTACATCCGACAACATGAGTACTTGCTTGGGAAACAAGGCTTAAAAGTTTAGGATGCACTGCATCCTCCGGTGCCCTAGCAGAACAGCTAAAACCAACATTTATATGCGTGCTGGAGGCAGTTACAACGGGGAAAGTATTTAGGAATGTTGGGTGCCAAGATTCCATTATTCTGCAGTCATATTTTTGAGATTTTTTGCTAGAAAAAAAACAAAAAACACTCTGATGGATTTCCTGCACAATCCAGAATACCCTTTCCCAGTGAGGTTCATAAGACGATCACGCTCCTGTCCTCTCGGCATTAAGTTACTATCTACAAACACAGGGACATATTTTTAGACTGCTGAATTACTAACAATTGGCTGTTGAACAGACCTGAATGTGGATATCGTTGATTCTGTCTTTTAAATTGGTTTTGATAGGTTTTTGTTACCTGCTTGTGGTGACACTTGTAGAAAGGAATGTGGAATTTCGTTCCTTCAAATCTAAATAGATAAATATTTTTAAAAGGCTAGAATTTGAAATGTGTGTGCATCTCAAAACAATATTAGAAAGGCTTGGGTATGTAATTGGGTATGTGATTTTAAGTCTATCCTTTCTATGTAAGAATACTTATATACAATATTTAACACATCAGGTATACAATATTAACACATCAAGTACAAACAAGACGGCAAATTGGATTAAGGAACAATCTGTACATAAATTAACCCACACCGAGCAAATATTTACAGACACAGACAAGAAAAGAATGGGAAAGATGCATTTTACCTTTACTATAGTAAAACGCAATGGAAAATATCCTGACAAAAGATGCACCTATTTCACTCAGGGGCAATGGCCAACATTATAAGTACTATTTCCCGAAATTGCAGCAGCAGTCAGTACAAAATAGAAACTGTGGCATTAGAATTGTTTGTGGAACTTTCTACACCAATCTGCACCTGTGATCCTTGGCATATCTAAGTCTTAACTTGTAAATTAGGCCTGGGACTAAGTCCGTTTGACATTCTTATCATGGGAGTGACTATAAAAGAAAATCTGAAGCAGTAAGTGGAATTTAAATGCTTCAGATCCAAGCGCACTTGTGAAAATTTGGGAAGAAAATATTTAGCAGATGGCTAAATTGAAATTAATACACTGAGAATCCCAAAGAGTTAATCTGCAATATTAGCATGCCTCACTACCCAGTCACAACTTATATTGAAGTAACTGGATTTAAGGTGATTTTCACCCATTAAATGTCATGAGACTGCCTCAGTTTAAATCTGAATGCTTCAATGAATGCTTCAGATTTATTTTATTTACGTTCTTTATAGTCCACCTTTCTCACAGGGACTCAAGGAGGATTACACAATAATGAGTCAGCACAATCAACAAAATGGGATGTTGTGACTACCCAGTCATGGGATGTTGTGACTACCCAGTCACAAATTGGAGTAACTAGATTTAAGGTGATTTTGACCCATTAAATGTCATTAGACTGCCTCAGTTTAAATCTGAATGCTTCAATGTCATCAGATTTATTTATTTTATTTAAATTCTTTATAGTCCACCTTTCTCACAGGGACTCAAGGATTACACAATTGTGAGTCAGCACAATGAACAAAATGGGATGTTCAATAAACAATGCATTCGGACTGTAGAAGTCTGGAACCAACCGGAAAGAACCGAAGCATAGCATAAGGATTAACATGACACGTTAAGCAGTGCAAAAAATTACATAATAGGATCCAACTCACAGTACACTATACACAGCAGTACAGACCAAGTCTCTTATCATTTGTCCAAGTTTGTAATTTGTACAGTGCAACCCTATTGTGTCCGTGAGTGTTAAGTGCCGTCAAGTTGCTTCCGACTCATGGCGACCCTATGAGTCAACGTCCTCCACAACATCGTATCTTTAACAGCCTTGCTCAGATCTTGCAAACTGAGGGCCGTGGCTTCCTTTATTGAGTCAATCCATCTCTTGTTGGGTCTTCCTCTTTTCCTGCTGCCCTCATCTTTTTCTAGCATGAGTGTCTTTACCAGTGACTCTTGTCTTCTCATAATGTGACCAAAATACAATAGCCTCAGCTTAGTCATTTTAGCTTCTATAACCTATTATTTGTACAGAAAGGCCCTCTTGAATAATTCAGTGTGGACAGGGATGTTAGTGGGCAATGCTTACAGTATATTTGCAAAGAAAATGACTTTCAGATACTAAACAAAGGGATATTCTTTCAAACAAATCTAATCTGGAAATCCTCAAATATCACCGTCTCTAAAGAAGTCCCACAGATTCACCACTGCTAAGGAGAGTTATACTTTTCTAAGCCTATTGACCTCAGTGGACTTAGAAGGGTGTAACTCTGCTAGGACTGAACTGTTAGGCATTGCCTGTAATAGATATTTCAGAGAACTGACTATTATTTGGCGTTACAGGACTATAAAACCCACTAAGTTAACAATGTCAGATTTTCAAAAAGAATACTGGCTTGGAAGAATGTTGTGGGGAACAATCTGCTTGACCAATATCTTTTGAAAATGGTGTTAAGACCATTTTTTGGAACGCTCAGCTGTTAACTAGCATATCTGTAACAAATTATTTCTTTGGTAATTCTAAGTAAGTACAGAATAGCCATATGAATAATGCATAAGTAATGTATTATTTAGGTAACTGAAGCACATCCAGAAGTTTCAGAAAAACTAGTAGCAAAAATGTTGGATATTCAGTATTTTATGTCAACTATTATGCAGCAAACATTTATTTCTGGAATCTGTGACTGGCTAACAAACTCTACCTCCTCCAGTTTTAACTGTATACTCTTAAGAGCCAATGCTAATAAATTAGTTTAGAACTTGGATGCAATGTTATATTTTTTCTTTGTAATCCTTTTAAATGAATAGCAAATAACAATATCCTATAATATTAATCCCCACACATCTCACTTGTTGGATTAGGAACCGTAAATGTAAATTGGGTACACCTCCAAATGCAAAATGGAATACACACTGGAATGTCCACGTTGTGCATGAGCATTACACTGTTTTCAATGGGATGAAGATTCAAATGTGCACTCTATCAATATTCTAAATAGACCAGTGTAAATGACTTTTAAAAACATTATTGTTATAATTAAACTGAAGCTGCAAGCCTGCTGAAGCAAAGAACATAAAAGACCAAGAGCTTTATTTTTAAAAAGGTATTGTAACATGAACTTCATATGTTTGAGCCTATCAGATGTATCTACAAATTCAGCCCGATACACTAATGGTGTAATCCTAAAGAGAGTTACTCCAGTCTAAACCCATTGAAATGAATGGACTTAGACAAGAGTAACTCTCCTCAAGATTGCACTGTTAGTCTCAGGAATTATAACATAAACAGAAATGGCCAACATATCCAACCATTATCAGGCTGTTGAGGAGAATCCTACTTTTCAACAGCCCATTATTTTACCAGTCCATTCCAAAACCCTGAATAAATTGCTCTGTATTATGTGAATAAGCAGCTAGCAGCAGTGCCTACTTATGTTTTTGCCACGTTATACTGTTTTGTGGTACCATGAGCTGGCATATACTTAAAAATACCAACTTTCTTTCCCTCTTTGAAGATGTTATTGTGCTTTCTAGATACCGTAGAGGTATAAAACAAAACTGGGATAAACTATCACTTACCACTTAATTTTACCAAATTCAAATTATATATGTTAATCCACTGTCAAAGATCTATTTTCAGAGACTCATTAAACTAGTAAGGGCACAATCTTATATATTAAAGGTACCTCAGTCTTACCAATTGCAACACGAGTTAAGTACCCTTAACTACCCCCCGCCCAATTCCTTTTAATTAAAAGCTAATATCCTGTATATAGATTGGTGGGCTAGAAACATGAACAGCCTATTTGGCTTCATTTTACACACTCTTACTCAGAGGCAAGTTTCAAATGTATTTATAAGGAGTCATTCTCCAGCAAGCGTGGATAAGACTGATGGATTTAGCGTTGACTTCAATAGCAGTGAAGATGTCCTGAACTGATCTTATAAAACAGGCAATCAGAAAGAAAATAAGGATGAATTAATTCCATACTCGATAAACAATTAAGAAATTAAAACATCTATAAAGTCCTAATATTAGTTACAAAGACGTTTGCAAAACTCAAGTCAGTGCCTTCCAGGATGCAAAATGTGACGGTTAGGGTTTTTTTTTTTTTTTTTGACAATTCAAACCGTTTACAGTCTCTCTCTTCTCTCTCTCTCTCTCTCACACACACACAGATGATGATTTAGAACAAGGGATTATTTTGGAATTAGTTTTTTTTATTTCTAGTTGCATAAACTATCTTTTAATTTAAACAATTCTAGTTACCCTAAAAGTTACATTTTCTCCTTAAATTCAGACACCAAAGTAAAGATTAAACCCACTTCAAAATGAATATTAATTGGTCAGAATTCGAGTAGAATAATTGCCTTAGTATAACCACGTTATTTCCCATTACACACACACAAAAATGATATATGTTCTTTAAATTAAACCTAGGTTACACCCAACATAAACTATCCAACGGAAAAGTTCTGAGAGCTGGCACACAAAGGCTGCAATACCATACACATAACTTGGAAGTCCTTAAATCGTCCCAACGACTCAGTGGGACTTTTTCCCGAGTACAGGACAGGACAAAAAGCCAGCAGAATGTTGTATATAGGAAATATGAGCAAAGCTAGACAGAACAACACTGCTATTTTCAAAATTCCTTAGACAAAGGCCAGCCCGGGCCATCCTTTCATAAACAGCGGCAAATTATAACAGCAATTACAAGGCTTATATGTTCAAATGTCTTAGTTCGGGCAAGGGCAGGCTTTGGTGCAGTTATGAGGAACCAATCTCTTTGAATAATCCAGCCAAAAAGCCAAATCATCTTCCTCTGCAGCAACCTTGTGGAGAACTATTAAGTTTCATCCTTTGAAATGTAGGGCTATTTTTTCCTATATTGCGCATGGAGTTTTATGTGTTTTAAGAGTCTCTTTTCTTTCCAGCCATGACTTCCTGAAGACATAAAAGCAGGGCTGCTTGCATTTCTATTTCCGGAGGAAAAAGTGGTAGGTTGGGCGGAATTTTCATAATGGCGCACAAAGAAATACAACCGCAAAATTTAAGCACAAAAGATGTTTTGTGCCTTCGTTTCTTTTTAACAGGCCTTCATTTCTGTTACATATGCATACCGTAACAGCAAATTCCAGGTCCACCTTTTTTAATGTAAGTAGATTAAAAGTAAGATTAACAAACTGTCAAAAAGCGTGTTAAGTGATGGTGTCTGGTAGCTAAAAAAAAAATTCTGATGGTTGTAAAACTCTGTTGGTGGCCATCTTGGTGAGAGGGGTTTTAATATGAATGAGCAGAGTGACGGCAGAGATGGCAGCAGATGGGGGAAGGGAGGCCTACTGCCTGCACAGAGCAAGGGAAAGAGGAGAAATTACCATCTCCCAAAGGAAAAACAACATTACATCTACCAAAAAAGCAGGTTAAAAAAAGACCTACAAAAATAACGGACTTCTTTAGCTGCAAAGTTTTGAATATGTTTTGAAATCCAGAATATCCGAATAATAATTTATAGAATCATTATAACATGGCGTACACTTTAAGCCAGGGCATTTTCTGGATATGGAATAGTAAAAGGGTATTTATGCTGTAAGTCATTTTAAAGGACACTGAAATCTCGCCCCCTCCCCTCCAGGATAGGTAGAAAACAAATGCAATTTTCCACTCAAACATTATAGTTGTTACTCATGTTTCATCGGATGTCTGCCATTTTGCACCCCACAGACATGAAGTCTCAATTTAGCATCATTTGATGGTGGCCCATTCCAATGAATGAAGACACTGTACACATTTAGGTACCATACATATTTTTTATCCGGTATGTTATGTGGGTTTTCATATTTATGGAGAAATGCATGCACACACACACACACACACACACACATTTTAGAGCTGAGAGACCATATTGGAGATCACTGACTTTACATTATGCATTAATTTTAGTGCTACAACTACAGACAGCCAGATATTGTTTGTTTTGATTACAAATGCCATCTGTGAAAAACTGCACCCAAAGCTGTATGGTCAAGAGAAACCCAGAAGAATAAGAAACTGCTCTAGGAAGTGATACTTTACTAAAAGAAAACACAGATTTTTCTTTCAGATAAAGAAACTACGCTATACCTAGGGTGGGATGTTTAACATTGGGTATTAAGGACCCAGGTCATTCATTGCAACACATCCTTACCCAAGAAATTAAAGAAGTCAGCACGTTAACAGCCATAAAGACAAGAAAGATATCAAACTGTACATTTAGCAGATACATGAATACTGTGACGTGTAAAAAAACCGTCCCATCCCCCTTTAAAGGGAGAAATAATTGCAGGAAAGATTAATGGCGATGACATGAAAGATATTTGAATAAGATCCTATAATTAAATAATCATAAAAATGCTGATCATGACCTAAACTAAGGCTTTTTAAAAAAAAAAACTTCAAGTGTAGATACATGGAAGCCCTGTATCTGAAACATGTTATGGCTGAAATTTAAAGTACCACATCTGTATAAGATTTTCCATTTTCCCCTTTCTGGCAGCCCCCCCATGCTTTCTGAAACCCCCTGTGGTTTAGGGCTCCTATACATCAGGACCCCATGAGATGTTAGAAACTACTGCTGGAAAGAGAAAAAATCTAGAATCCAGACCCCTTTGCATTCACAGGGATCTCTCTGGATCTCAGCCAAGGGTATCCTTCTGAGCTGCACCTAGTGCCAACACTTCCCTAATAATGGACAAAACAGACACAGGGAAAAGAATCCCTACCTCCAATGCTTAAACTACGAGGATCCAAACCTTGCACCCTCCTATAAATCAGCCAAAAGCAAGAGTGCTTGTACTCTTTCCTGAAAGTCAACATATTCAGGAGCAAAAGCACCAAGGCAGTCAAGGGGCTACTCGTTCAGGAGAAACTGAGCTGGGCCTCATCTGCGCAATGAAAAATGTATTGAAGACAGTCTTGCAACTCAAAATGTAAATTATGTTAATATAAGGTTTTAATAGTGCACAAGTTACAAACAAAATGCAAACAAATGCTGGAAAACGACATATATGTGTACTGATAGTAATCACGTTTATTACATTACAAACAGTAATCACATTTATTACAAATAAGAATAAACAGATGAATTATGACTTTAGAGTCAAACAACATGACCTAATGGGTAGCTGCACACTGACCAGCAAAATTGATTTCTTGATCGGAACAGCACCTCTGAATGTTAATACACTGCTAGAAAAAAACAAAACCCCTCTCTGAATTTAAATTACTCTGAATTTCTGAAATCTTTCATGTAGTAGATGTCAGAGCGCACCCTACATTAGGGAACACACGATGTTTTGATTTGGTACTTTTACAATCTACTTACTAAGGGAAAATTCTGGAGTTAGTTGTTTTGTACACGAGGTGAAACATTAATTATTATCCAGAATTTTTAAACAGCTTTAGGATGCTGTGTTTTTCCCCCCATTAATTTGTTAATTTCTTTGACACCTGTATTGGCTGAACCCTAAAACACTATTACGACAAAGAATTAAATCATATCAAGACAAGCAAGACTAATATCTGCAAGGCACAAATTAACACATTTCTTAAACACATTTCCTCTAGTCCTTCCAAATACTTTACAGCATTTACTATTATGGGAGCATAATTGGATTCAGAAATGTTACAGCTGATATAATGACAACAGTTTTCTTCAGAGAGCTAAAAGTTCAAGAGATACCAAATTTAATCAAAATCTTAGACCCAACCCCAAAATAACAAACTACGTTATTTACGCATCATTATCTGTACTGAAGCAAAGATTTGAGTGTAATAAATACAATGAGTCAATAGATGGCACCCCATCTCTTGGTAAAGAGAGAAATCAGGAATAAAATCACCAAAAATAGTCAGAAGTGACAAATATTGTGTTATGTTGATCTGAACAAGCATTCATGATGATTAATTAGGGACGTTTTGCTTATGCATGAGAAATTAACCACACATTTTATATGACCCTTTGACAAACACGCATAATAAGTGGGATTAAAAGATTATCTACGTGGTATATGTTTGTGTGATATAAAAATGTTCTGGTTACGCAAATTTGATATATACTTTGCCTTCTGGTTCATTAAGAGACATTACAACTAGGTGAGACTGAACTTGGAGACAAGTATGGAATAAGCTGTTTTATCATTAATGCAAATACAATACTAATGTAAGTTTATTTATTCTTTCACTTTTTTTGTAATGGCTAATAAAAAATGACATTCAGTATTTTCATTTCTTGGGTTTGGCCTACCTTTAAGTTATACCAATAAGTATCCTGCTTTATCCTAGCATCATATGATATCGTGAGGTGGTAGTTATAAAAATACGAAATGTTGGTTTAAAAAGATTTTTTTTAAAAACCAAGATTCTGATGATGAAATCCCGTTACTGCTATTTAGGAAGACTTGCTAGCATATCAAGAGACAAATACAGCCACCAATAAGGGTATCAACATAGAAAGTGCTGAAGAAAACACTGTCCATTTATGCAGAAAACACTGTCCATGTACACTGCAATCCTGGATAATCTTTAGCGATTACTAGATAGCAGAAAAAAGTAAGCAGGTTCATCATATAAAATAACACTGTGAAACTATTCTTGTAATAAGCAGCTACAAAACAATTTTCAAAGCCCTTTGTAAGAATTTTTTTTTCTAGAAACGGATAGCCCAAAATGAAGCAAAATACAATATACTTTGAAACATTTATCCAAGTTATTTCTCCACATTAAATATTCACTTGAATGATATACTATGACACAATTCCCTAAAATACAATACATATCATAAAGACTTTTCATGTTTCTTCTGATAGCCAAAAGGAAAGGGGGTGTTTTAAAAACATGTGTTCGAAATCATAAGTAGAGACATCACAAAACTTTAGTATGTTTCTAAAGAAAAAACAGAGGAAATCATAATATTCTAATATGCCAAATAAGAATTATATTTGAATGTACCTTGTGCCTGTATGTCCTTACCTAAATGAAAATATTTAACTATTTAAAGGTGACAGCTGTTTGCTGGTTAAGCTTAAGTTATTTCTTAGAAGCCATCCAAAGTTCCCATGAGCAAATCAAACCCTAATATTTCAGAATTATATGGGAAAGCCAAATATAAATCTTGCATAAAATTTGTAGAACATTAAACCCTGCCCTGAACTAGATACTGTGAAAGTTCAGCTTTCCTGACGGTTCCCTGTGTTTTGCAAACAAAGTGGGGTAGGGAGACTGAAGTTTATTTGCTGAGCAGTTATTAAAAGGAAAGCCTCCTAATCAAGGTCCAACCAATTTCCTCATTAAGAGACATCCTTAACTGTCCATTTCTAACCATCATGTCCCATTCTCTGAAATGCTGAGTCAAAGTCAAAGTCATTTCCTTGGAAAAGGGGAAGACAAAAATAACGGTTTTTGGAAAGGTAAGAGTAATGGCGCTGCTTTGTACTTCTGTGAGACATCTAAGTATATTATACTCTGCTTATGAACTGTTGATGAAGTTATGGGCAGCCAAGTGACCTGAGGGCACCGCAGAAGGTTTTCCGTTACATAAACTGTTTTCAAAGAGTGCTGGGGGGGGGGAGCCCCCAAGAGTACATTCGTCCATTCTTCATTTCAAAAACTCTTCAGATATTTATTATCTTCCTTCACAAGATTCTTGTCTATATTTTATGGTCAGCAGTTCACAGAAGAGTAAATAGGCTGGGTGTAGAAGAAAATAAAAAAGGTGTTTCTACTTACTGTTAGGTGATACTGCCTCCATATTTCTGGGCAAGCCTGGAAAATAAAAATATTGATCAGCTGGGAGCATGAAACAAGGTGCTTTACAGCCTGTTGGTTTTGGCATAACACAGTATCCACCGGTGTCGGTCACAGGAAAATAAGAAGCTTAACTGAAAGGGGTCTGCATTTCAGCTTCAAAAACCTGGCTAGACAGTTTAATTGAATTTTACACTGGTTTAACACACTCCCCGCCATTGTCAGAAAGTCAGTCACAGGTTCCCCCCCCCTTTTCCCTTTCTTTTGCTAAAGTTCAGAAGTTTTAAAGACAAGTTTGTAAGTGGTCTGAGTGTAAACAAAATGCCAGATGAACCGCAGGAGGGACCTTCTGCAACGTTTCGGAAATTAACGTGTGTCATACCTGGCATTCGAATTCTGAAACAATATTACTGGTTTTGACTTTGCCTGTAATCTAATGAAAAAACAATTGCTTCATGTAGTCAATCCTCGACAGAATGAAATAAGACCTGTAAAAATAAGGAGTATAACTATTCCATTACTACACAGTTTACAATACCTTTATTATTCTACTTTGCTCTTTTTCCATACTACACTTAAAGCATTTAATTACTATGAAGATTTCTTTGCATACTATTTCAGGTACAGCTAGAAGAAAGTAACACAAGTGCTACTTGTTTCTCAGTCTAGTATTATTTTAGTTACAAATGTGTGCACACTTTCAAACAGAAACATCTTTTTTCTCCT